>NC_092429.1:3646327-4890207 GCF_036169615.1 Heliangelus exortis
GAGCTGAAATATACTGCAAGATGCTCTGGGGTGAGCTTGCAGTGTGGACTGCAAACCTCTGTGACCTACACAGCTGGCAAACCCTGGGGTGAACCTCTTTAGCTTCTACTCTTTATGTACAAAAAGAGAAGGACTCTCTTGCTCTGGCTAAATAGAGGCAAGGGACAGTTATAAGAAGTTGTTTCTTCATTGTCTACGTTCACATCAAGTCTCTGCTTCACAGATACCAAAAATACACGAACACACAATGGCTGGGAAGAAGTGCTTCATTCCAGACCCAAGCTGGAACACGAGTTGGAAGCTGGCAATCAGAGCAGCATGTGGTACAACCTCAAATCTCCAGGAGAAGCTATCAAGGGACACTAAGACTGATCTCTTCCACAGCCTATTGCAACACATAGGCTTGGACTGGGATTCCAGGCCCATTCCCTTCCCAACCAACGTCAGCAAGCAGTGCGTGCTTTTGAGGGATATTACATCTGTGTCCTACTCATGCTCACTCCAGAGGTTTCTGTTTCATATCCTGTTCTGATTGCTCTACATTTATCATGTAAATTCATTTCAAGTACTCATGGGAGGGGGAATAAGGTTGGTATGTACAAAGATTATAAAATACGAGAATTTGTTAGGAGTTATAATGCAGCTCAGTGTTAAAACCACACTCCCACCACATAAATACACGTGGACACTGTGCACCATGACTTGTATTTCAGATGAAAGTTCGAGCACAAAAATATGTTTCCAGCACCTTTCTAAAGTGCACCTGCAGAGCCCTCCCAACTTTCAGAGTCCTTACAAAGGTCACAAATCAAACCCTACCACCAGCAGCTCTTATTCATCCAAATAAACTGAACTGACAGAAGTCCTTCAGAGGGAGTGGATCTCTGTGGGACATGCACAGTGAGCAGATACAAATGCTGGTTCAATGAATTTGGAGGGAAATATTTTTCTCAAACAGTTGGAACACGTTGCAGGACTTTGGAAACCTCATGTTTCTGATCTGCGTGAAAGAAATGGTTTAATTTCAATAAAACGCTCTTTTTGCACTTAAAGGCCATGGACATTGCTCTGCAGAGCCCTTTTTGCCATCAGAGAGCTCCTGATTGTTGTGCTGCCTGCTATTCCTGAAAGCAGAGATGGGATTACAGGCTTCTGTGGAGTGTCCTCAACTCACACCCACAGGGACCCACCACGCACTTCGCCGCCGACGTGATTTTTCCTACCATCTACTCCTGTGCTGGGCACTAATCCAGGGAAGTTCAAAAACCCTCCCCCACAACACCCATTCAGCACTCCAGTATCTGTTTCCCAATCCTTCTGATAAGTGTGCCTGTTATTCTGTTCTAATATTGTCCCAAACATAACAGTATGCCCCCAAGATAAACAGCTAAGGAGGTGAATTCAAGCTAAGCATTTATCTGCAAGCAGTTTTCCAACAAAAGGAGGAAAAAAAAGTCCCAGCTCAAACCCAACAGAGCATCACTGCCTCTGTCTTCAGTGTCTGTGATCTTTAATAACAGTGCCCATGCCAGGGCATCGAGGGCTACATTCAGCAATCAAACTTGAAATATTTCATGTGATAAACCACGAAGTGCAGGTTGGTTGGCTCTGGTTTTCATGCTCTAGGTTACAAATATTTTGACAAATTTATCTGACTTGCAATCAGTAAATAAGCAAGTCATGAGACACTTAAAGTGGGAACTGCATTTCCCAGGCTGAAGTACATTCCCATACCAGCTCCAAAGGGAGTGTAAATCTTCAGTGACTGCTACAACAGTCCCTCTCCTATAACCCACTCAAATTGTCTCTGAGATTACCTGCACTCAGGTGCAGGTGCTGCAAGAACTGCAACACACAGTTACTGCTGATTTGCAGTAAGATCTGAAATAGATCAAACTCTCCAAATCACTTGGATAATGTTAGACCTTACTGTGTGCTCCTATGGGCAATGCTTAAACCCCCTCTCAGCTCTAAAGGGGCAAGAGGTAAAGTACTTCCATTTGAAAGGCTTTGGTACTAGTTCCTATTTCAAGATAATCTTCATTAACAAACAGCATTTCTTATTTTGATGTTGGGCTTTAGGATTCACATGCATTTCCTCTCAGTCACACCAAGACAAGATGAAGAGCTTTTTTATTTCCAACTCCCAATACAAAATGTGCCCATAAAACCCTCCTGGATCACTGAAATACCAACATAAAAATTCTCTGAACTGCAGGAGAGAAAGAGGGGGCTGTATAGCACATGAAAAAAAGGGTTCCTCCTGCATCATCAGTTCTCCTTAGAAACTCAGAACAGACTGATTTGTGTACACAACAATGTCTCTGTTGCAGACTTCTTTAAAAGTCTGAAGAAAGAGATGTTGCAAAAGGGAATTTCTACAGTGTGCAACTCATTCAGCTTGCCTTTAGGTCAACCAGAAAGAGGAGTTGGAGCCCTCATAGCTCACTTCACCTTCATCCCTCCTCTTCTGGGAAGGGTTTCATCAGTGTCACAGAGAAGATTTTCATGGGTGCTGTGTCCTTGAAGCATAAAAGCCCCTCTTATTTCATTACAGACACATCCAAGTGGATGATGGAGAAGGTTATTTATGCCTATTCATAGTACCTAGCAACTCAAAAAGGCTGAAGACTGAATATGTAAATAAATGCATCAGAGGAACCAAAGAATACAGTTTTCTCAGTCACTAAAAATGCTTTGCTCTTTTTGATCTTCATTCATGTCTGCTTGCTAAAAGAAACCTTGAATACTGCTTCTATATGTTTAACTGCTTCTAATGTACTATAAAAACAGTGGAGAGTTAGTACTTCCCTGAAGATGACCTGAAGACCTCAAATTTATTCAGACAGGAAAGCACATATCTTTTTAAAGATAAATTATGTGACTACAGAATCAGAAATAATTAATATGGTGTGTTCTCATTTTCCAAAGAGGGAGAAAAGAGAGATTGAAATACCAGCCACAGATTAGATATGGAAAAACAAAAAAAAAAAGAAAAAAAGAGATTAAAATGTGGATTGTGGCTCTTATTCAGATAGACATCTTTAGCAGGGTAAATTTCACCTAATAAGTCATTTCTGCTCCATCAACCAGCCACTAATCTCTGGTAATCATGTTCCAAGTTCCCAACTGAGCTGAAATACATGGAAAATGAAGGCAGAGTGCAGATCCTGGATACCTGGAGCTGTGATGCTGTTGACACAGCAGAGGCTCAGTGTCCTCCTGCTGCAGCCATGTTTCCTGTTTCTATAAACATGTTCTGTTTGGAAAAGGGCTACTATGGGCACACATGTGCAGTTTATAGCTAGTTTTGTGCCAACATAAATCAAGCCCAAATGCCATCTCGGTGACATAATGTAGGACCTATGCTTAAGAGAGTCCACATACAAAAGTAAGTGGGTTCCAAAGTAATTAATTTGAGGAGTCCACTTACATTTCAGCTTCACAACCAGACAGACTGCCTCATGATTCCCTTGGTTTTTCAGTGTCAGGCTCCCCAGATTTCACTCTTCCATTTCCTTCACTTCCTCACCTTTCAGGGTCAGAGCTTAACACCACAAAGGGAAATGAAAAGGAGACAAACAAAACAAAACAGCTGCAAAGCAGATTAAAGCCACGTTTGACACTGAGAGGTACACGGTTCCTTTTTCAGCTACAGGTATGAAGTAGTAATAATTTTGGACCACAATTCACACCATAAATATGGTGGAAAAATGCAGAAATTTTCTCAATGCATCCTCAAAAAATGTCATGGTGTTTAAATGTATCATATTTAATGTTCAAGTCAGCTGAATTCTACATTAGAATGGTCTGGGAAGTAGACAGAAAGCCTTCTACACTTCCTTCAACTCTTGCTGCTCTAAATGCATTGTCTATGAGAGGAAGGTGTTTGCAGAACAAGCCACAGAAATGTGTGCTTCTGCTTCTCAGAGAGGATGGATCAGCCCACTCCACTCTGCCTGCCAAATGTCTTCTCCTGAGTGGGACCAAGAATTGCCATCAGCCTCTGGCTCTTGCAGAATTCCTGCTCTGACTGCACCATGAAGCAACACCCCCCACACCAGCCTGCTCAGAGAAAATAACTTGATAAAGTCAGGGTCCAATTCCTTCCCTAAGAAAATAACATTAACTCCTACTACCTCCTGTGGAGGCTGGATCCAATGCAAGTGAAGTGACGTGCAATTAGTCATGGGACGTAACGACCCAGCTGGATCCAAGAGGAGAGAAGTTTTACCAGAGGGAATTAGCTTTTCCTTTCCCAGTTCAGCAACTGTGGGCATGAAGCTACTTAGCAACTCAAGGGATCAGCCTTAAACCAAGGATTCCCATGTTTTCAGAGCTGAGAAAGCTGAAAGTGTCTCACAGAGGCAACACAAAGGTCAGCAGCTTGGCCCCACATTTCTGCCAGCAGGATGCTCACACCTCGTGAGGAGCTCCGAGGGACGACAGCAGAATTTTTGCAGGTCCTGGTCTAGTCTCAAGCTGCAGTATTTCCACATTTGTCTATGCAACACTAGTGTAGGACTATTTCTATCAGACTGCTTTAGTCTTCGTGGTTTTTTAAGAAGAGATGACAGTGATAAAAGGGACATATCCACTGAGATCTCCTCTGGCTCATTTTGAATGTTCAGCCTGCCTTTTGGAAGGGATTTCAGCTCTGTTTCTGATTTATTCTGATGATTGTGAAGCCAATGCCAAGGCTGCCTCCATACTTAATGCACATATTTCCAGGAGTTTCTATCGAAGTCATCATTCCAACATAATCCACACAGAATGAAGGGATATGAGAAGCCAGTAAGAGAGTTCAGACTTCAAGAACCTGCTGAGAAAGGCCCAGAAAAAGAACATGAAATCTGGTAATGGAGAATAAGAATGCATGGCAATGATTAACCCTTCCTGGTGAATAGCTAAACCTTTCCTAAACTACTAACCAGGCAGAAATGATGGACCTTCACTTTCAAGTGGATATTGAATTTCTTCTTTCTCATTCAGGGACTTAGAAAATCAAATTGCATAAAATGATGCAATTGAAAAGGTCTTGAAAATCCTACTGCAACGTGCTGAACACCAGTGGCTTTTTCTACAACAGCTAAAATAGACATAAAACTTTTGTGATTATGAAGATCTGAGGGAAGAACCAGATTTTTCCTTTTTCTGGTTAGTAATTCTTCTGGACTATTTTTTCTGTGCTTTGCTGTCTGAAGAGATGTAGACAGGGGAAAAGGAGGCTGAAGGAGTTATTCAATAAAATTAAAAAGTGCACGTGTGCATTCACAGAGAAACGAAGAAAACATCCAGAGAATTAAGTTCCTGATAAGAATCTTCTTTATTCTAGAGGAGAAAATGTAATGATTGTATGATTTTAATCTTTATGTAAAGATAATGAAGAGGCAGAATAACTGAACAAAGCCATTAAACAAGACTAAACTCCTCAGATACAATTTTAATTAATTCATGGTCATAAAGGACACTCTTTCTTGCTCATGTCAGAGGAAAATCAGGTCTTTGGAAAAGTCAAAATAAATGTTTAGAGTTTTAAAGGGTGGGTCTGTAGCTCAGCAGTGAAAACAAAGCAGGTTTAATAAATCATCCCAAATTTAGAACCAAACTCTGCTGCTGCTGCAAGGCACATGGACAATTCTTCCATCCTCCAAATGAAAGTAAACAAAAACAGGCAAAGGGGAGAAAAGAGCTCTCAAGTAGTGATGAATTGTGGTAAGGGGGAGGGAAAAAAAATAAAGGAAAGCAAATGCACAGCCAGAGGAAACACATGTAACCCTAAGATACCTTTTATCTCCCTCTTTTTTAGCAGATGTCTCATTCCCAGCCCCTTTGGATTGGTTTGTGCACTAAGGAGAACAGATAAAGCCAACAGTTTCCTTACATCTTCCTGCCCTGCCTGAGACACTGGATAACTGGTGTGGAACATTGCAAGCAGGATTCCCATGGTGAGGAGGGAACTCAGAGAAACCCAGGAAAGCTGGGGAGGAGATTTCTTTTGGCTGAGCATTAGGTGGGTGAGTTGATGGCTGTGTGGTTTCAGAGCATGAACAGAACAGAACACATTGCTAAAGTGTCATAAGAGATGGATTTCAGAACTATTTAAAACCAAACTGCAATTTGTCTCCCATCTTAAGGCTAGGAAAGAGCTGATCATCCTAGAGGAAATTTCACACAATGCCATAACATCATTTCAAAGCATTTTGGAGATTAAGGTGTAGATGAAGCAGAAATTCAGGTGCAAAAAACCCAAAGAAGCCAAGGATCTCTTCTTGTCAAAGGGTTTCCAAGTGGCAGGAAAAAAAGTACTAAGGAAGAAGGGCCTTGTAATTAAATCCTTAACTTGAACTTCAGGTTTTTCTTCTCACCTTAGCTTAATGCCTAAAACATATTCAGAACAGGAGGTGCCTTATAAATTTGTAAACATTATGTTGCTTAAATGTACATGATACAGTACAAATTTCATGATCCATGGGATGCTGTCAGGAAGCTATAGTGGGAACAGCTGGCTGACTATGCAGTAGCATCATTCTTGGGGTAAATACATCCAAGAAATATCAGGCAGCATCCTGGCACACAAATTTGTGCCAAGGAGAGATTTTGAGTGCATTGTGCCTGTTCCTGTGTTGAGGAAGGAAGGCATTTTTCACCTTCAGACTTGTTTGGGCCTTTTTTAGTGGGAAGATTAACAATTACCTGAGCAGAGCCATGCAGATTGTAAATTTTGACTCTCTCAGAGAAGCATTCTCTGTCATACAATAGCTTCCAATGAGTGAGACACCTTCTGCCCTTTACTTTTGTTTCATTAATTTTTTTGGCATGTTGCAACAACACCACACTAAAAACCGAAGTAGGAAACAAAAAGAAAAAAATCCTTATTGTGAATCTTTACTTTTGTCTGGAATCCTTTTCTGGATATTTATGGCATCCCATAAAGTTGCTGAAACATGCCTGCTGCATTTTTAATTGTCATTTTAAATGCCAAAACCCAGAAGTCTTGCTTATATTGTATGGGAACAGTGTCTGCTTATGTTCAAGCCCTCAGGCACTTTAAATAACTCTACTGTACACAGAGAACGTTGTTCATTTTGTTTTTACAATTTTTGCCTGTGTAGAAGGAGCTCTAATGCCTTGAGAACATAAATGTATGTTCATAGCCAAGGAGCAAGATCACAGCTGGAATCTACCTGAGCCTTGGATCATATTTCAGCAAAAAAAGTAGTTTATTTCTCTGTTTAATTTACAAGAGCTACAACTGGAACAGCACATACTAGACATACTGACGTAACACACAGGTGAGTGCATGTTACAGGTCCACCTCTGTGCCTGGTCCACAGGGAATATGTGACTATTTTTGCCAGATGAAAGAGCTGTTACCACTGCAGCCCTCGAAGAACCTGCTCTGAACCCGGGTGTGTTAGTAAAGGTGGCAGCTGCCAAAACAGATTTCTGTGTAGGCTACAAACTCAGGGCTTAAAATGGGGGTCTTTTCATTGATTTCAGTGAGTTTGGTACCAAACCTCCATTGTTCTGTCTTAGAGAATAAGCCATTGCAGAAAATTCATAAGCAAATTTGCTTTTTTCTTACAAGGATTAAACAGGAGCAGATGGTAATTTGCTTTACATGCATATTCATTGGTATTCAATAAGTTTTATTACAAGCTTAACCAACAGCATATATATCTTTATACTCAGTACCAATGTACTCCTTACATGTGTTCTGAAACTCACATATAATGCTTAGATGTGATGGACCATGAAAGTCACAGAGTAATATGTGTTGCCTGAGTAAAGACTAAGACAAGTATTTGGTCACTGTTTTTCTTTCACATTAGTTTTACTAAATAAATTATTATTAGCTTAGTAAATAAAATATTAGTAAATAATCCTACATGCAATTCTGCCATCTCCTTTCTGTAGGAATCTCTGCAAGTAGGTTAGCATACTGTGGCTTGCAGAAAGCTGGCATGGGATATTTATGAAAAGAGAGGAAGTAGATTAATTTCAGTGTTTGATTCAACATTAGAGAAAGGGGTTTTTGCAGTATTTATTCACCCACAGTAGTGAGAGAAGGTACGATCCCTCCTCTGGTCTGGCCATATTACCAGACAAGGAAAATTCTGCTGAGTTAGGACCACAGACAAGGGGGAAAAGAAGGAGGTGCTTCATTTCTGAGTGTGTGTCCCATAAAGCCAGTCCTGTTATTTGTAACATGCAGTAGAACTGGTGAAGAAATGAAGCCATGTACGTAAGGTAACACCCTTTTTTTAAGCAACCACCATTTTTTGCAATACTAAGTACGTGGGTCATTTGGGGTTTTCCTTCTCTTGCAGTCTGGGTTTCCTGAGAGGAAGGAGAGCTGAAATACAGGAACAAGAGGCTGCACATCATTTCCAGCAGCTCAGTAGACCTTCCTCATTGACACAGGTTTAGGAACCACATCTGAATCTCTAAACTTCCTGATGTTCTCCCTTTGAAAGGAGGGAAGGTGGGAAAGGAGGTGGGTGGAGGAGGTGATGAGGTGGTACTGTCCTTTTCAAGGCCTTGCCAGCACAGCAAAACTGCTCCCACACCCTTAAATCTACCATAAAAATTGGGTTGTGATACAAGTGGGAAATACAAGGAAACGTTCCAGCTACTAAAATGTGCTGGACTAGCACAAAACATCTGCTTGGAAAGCTGCTGACAATAAAGTGATTACTTACAGCATCATTGCAAGATCATCAGAGGACTCAGAGATCGAAGAGTACCTGGTTCGTCTGGTTGAGACCTGGAAAAAACAGTGCCACATATTAGCACACAACATCAGCAATCAGCATATTTTTTCTGAGGGTTGTTTGAACAGGAGGAAATGTTCAAATCCAAACTGCTGGGCCACTCCATGACCTTATCCTGCCCAGAGAGAAGAAATCTGCTGTTCAGTAGATCACCACCGACAAAAGAGAAAACTCCAGTTCACTAGATGAGAACATCAGTTGGTTGGGGTTGTACAGCAGATTGCTTCTAAGTCTCTAAGGGGGTTAATGGGACCCTAGAGATAACAAATACATTATGCAGCTGTGTAGGTGCTAGGAAGATGAATATAAGTGGATTTTTACAAACTTAACCTATGCAGGGTGAGTCAGAGTTTGCACCTTGCGTCACTCAATAAATGGGTCTTTTGAAAGTCAACCCACTGTGAATGGGCTGCTTGCTCTCAAAAAACAAGAACCTTGCTCTCCTGCCCACAAGCTGTCTTGTTGTAGGATCAAAAAAACTATTCTCTCTAGGTTGCAATGTGCTGGCAATAATAGGATCCAAACAAACAACTGCAGGTTCTGTGGGTTTGCTCTTAAAAGGTCAAAAGTTTTTGTCTGAAACAAATGTTGTTATATCATGAAAGATTCATTCCAGATCATAAATGTTCATTATTCTCAATGCTACTGCTGCTGTGCCTTGTAACTTTCTCTATTTACTTATGCCTCACATCAACTTTTTAATTGATACCTTCACCAGGAAAACCTTGAAAGTTTAGATAAATAACAATTGCTTTTGTTCATTCCAACTGTAAGCTTCTGTGTGAAGGAAATTTTTCTATTTTATAGTCATCCAGGGGAAAGAAAAGCAAGAAGAGAAGAGGTCTACATGTTCACAGGGATCTCAGCACTGAGGAAACAGAATAATCATCTTTTGTTGAATAGGAAAATAACGAAAAACAAAGTAAACAATACCCTTTTGTTCTGCACAAGAAAGGCAGGGCTTTAATAGTCTTTAAACGAGATAGAAAATTTCCATCCAAATGGAACCATGGAGTAGGTAGACACATTACAAGGTTTTGGAGTTCAGTGATTAAATTTAATACTGTGCCAAGCAGTGATTAGTTGATGAAGGGCATTCATAAACAGAATAGAAACAAGAAAACCATAGCTCTGGCATAGCATTGGGCCTCCAGTGCAGTTTGGTGTTCAGCTTTCTACTCTAATAACAGGGTTAAATAAAAAAAACAAGGTTTATTTTATTTATTCCCCTATGGAAATTCAGTGGAATCGTAAACATGGGCTGCCTGGTACGTATTACTAAAACTTCAGCATTCAGTGTCAGATCCAAGAAAAGGGCTTAGGTACCAACTGAAGCACTGATTGTATCCTTTTCTTTAGTATTTTTCCAGCTCACTAACTCAATCCCCCCACTCAGAGCACTGGTACATGTGAATCCCATTACTGAATTCTCCCAACTCACTGTGCAGGCAAAGTAGCATCCTAATTAAGGCTTCTGAAGCCCAGCCTCAGAGCTGAGTGCTTATGTCCTTTATGGATCTTTGTCTTAGTGCATTAAAATCTCTCCTTGAGCCCAATGCAACACATTGTCCATAACACCACACATAACGTGATCCCTGACTGAGGAGAAGAGGAGCATAAATCCTTTTGAACTTAGCTGTGGTCTCTCCTAACCCTGTCCAACCCAGGCAGCAAGGATGTGGTGCACAGAGAACCAGCAGCAACATGAGCCCCATCCATGCAGATAGATCAGGGTGACTGCAAGTGATAAGCACTGGTTCTGCAGTGTAGGACAAGCAAGATCATCCCCTGGCTTTATAAAATGAAAAATTATCCCCTGAACTCTGAGAGTGATCTTTGAAGGAAATAAAATTTTCATTTCAGTTTCTGCTAAATGAACCATTCCAGCCCATCCCAGTATCTGAACTATCAGTATCTGAAGTCTCACAAAACATAAGGAAAATGAAACTGAGCTACATGTGCAGTAGAAGACATGACAGTTCTTCTCTTCCTTTTCCATCATCACCTATTCCTACAGCCCAAGCTAATGACATCATCACTTTAACTTGAAAGAAGCCCTCTTACTTTAAAATCTATTTTGGATCAGGTCTGTTCTTAGCTGCATCAGTATAAATGCTGTCTTCTCATGGACTTTCTCCAACTACACTCTGCTGTAAGCAGATAAGCTGCAGGGTTGTGTTACAGGTCAACATTAGTGCAGGACACAGATTCTAGAGAAATCTCATCTACTTATAGGGAAAAGAATTTAGACTTACAAATTATTACAAGAGCCACATGGTGTTTTGCTGTTTGTTTGTTCCTTTGTTTGTTTTTATCATAACTTGCAGATAATGTTTCAAGCACCTTCCTTAAAATTTGAAACCCATTCATTAATTAACAATAATTCATCACCAAGCATGTCGTGTATGCTAAGTTAGCTGCAGATTTCATAAGAAGAAAATAAATCAAGAAAGTTGAGGAAAAGCTATCTTGGAGTCTCTTGTTAACACTTCAAATGAATGGTTGTATAAAGCTCCTCTCAGTATCCTCTGTCACAGGCAAGTTCCTGAGTGCCAGAGGGCCTGGGAGCTTTTCCCATCACTGGGGAAAGCAAGTGGTTTTTACATCAGAAAAATTTCAGACTTTGTGTGTGATTTGTGGTCCAGCTGGTGGTAAGAGGTAAATCCTAGAGGCTTCCTCCACAATGACTGAATGCCACGAAGTGGAGCAGTTTACTGGAACAGTAGCAGCTTCTAATGTCTTTGCAATGACAGTTTTAACTAGCAAGGTACAATATTTTATATTCTGTGAAGCTGAGAGAGACCATTGTGGCAAAGAGTCTGTCTGCCTAGCAAGGGTGGAGTAGGTATTTACTATCTATATAATGGCTTCCTACTGCAAATGGGTCAAGTAATACAAATAACTAGCCAGCACTGCCTTTGGTTGAGTCTGGTGGAAGTCTGTAAGTAAATATGTCCCTCTGCTACGGAGTGCACATCCTCTGTCATGTGATGTCTCAGCCATTTCCTGGTACTGCCATTCCAACAAATACTTCACTTTATCTCCCTCCGACTGTAACATGGGCAGTTTCACCATTGAGCCTGCTGTTGCTGCACTTTCTGGTGTCAATGGCCTGCTGGGAGCTGAAAAAATACCTGCTGAAAAAAGCCAGTCAAGTACTTGAACAATATCAGAGGGTTCTTCTTTCTTTGAGTCTGTTGTAGCACACCAGGCAACCATCCAATCTGTTGGTTCTGCTCGTCCAGCTCCAAAACCAAATGTTTCAGAATCCAGCCTGCACAAACAATCAGGTTTTGAACAAAAACTGTTGCAGAAGATCAGCTTGCTGCATGTGATCAGTGTAATGCTTGGCTCCCCTTCAAGCTCAGCCTGGATGCCTTACACTCAAACACGTGGATTGCGTTCGCTCTGGAATCTGGAGTGGGGTAAAAGGTATTGTTTGCGTGTGGTGGGGTGGTAAATCCCCAACTCTGCAAGATTACAGAGGTGCTGCCTTGCACAGTGGTTAGGAAATAACTAATTTCTGGTTGAAATGTTAAAAGAAAGGTATGAAGTCACTTAAATGGTAAGAAATAACTACCAGCTCCTACCCACTATGGAAGGAGCAGGCTGCCCAGTGGCAAATCCCAATCCTACACAAAGCAGTCTCCCCATCAGCCTGGACAACAGCCCCTGGGAGAGCTGCCAGGAAAGATGCAGTGGTTATTGAAACGACCCTGCAAGTATTCAGAATAAAGCTGCTTGCAAAAAACCATACTGGTATGGCTTGGTTCACCATAAACAATCAGGGCAAGGCTGTTCATATTGTGCCAGGTCACTAAAAAGCCAGTGGAAATTTTGACAAGCTTTGCAGTGAGCAACAATAGTTGCTAAGAAAGTCAAAGTTATTTCAGCAGAACCACAAAAAGAGAGGTCCTGAGGAGTGAGGAGGTCCTACAGATACAAGTCAGCATGACCAAGGAGTGTCACCCTGTTTTAGTCCTTTACTGGAAACCAAGTCAGCAAAACAAAAAGGGTGTTCACAGACTCCAGTGTGTTCTGGATTAGCCTTATGTCTTCTGGGGAAAAGTTTCATGAGTCCTGGCAGTTTAGAGTAGCTTTTTTAAAACAAAATTTCTGAAGATAAAGAAGTTATTTTATAGATGAAATATGCTATCACAAAAAAATTTCACTGTGTATCTTTCAAAACAAGCACACTCCTGTAAAGAACAAATGAATGTCAATATATCCCTAAATGTATTTGAAAATGAATACTGTAGCCATGTGTCACCTAAAAGTACTCTGTTTTGATTTTCATGAGGTTATCCCAGTTGCTTTGCCCAATAAAATCAACCACAAACACAATAGTGAATGAGTCAGGATACAAAGCTGACTCTAAGAGAAGGGAGAAATGCCTCCAGAGAGCCCAGCAAACAGGAGGCAGGAGGCAAAGTTAAGGGTGCAGCAGTGTGTGGTAACACTTGAATGAACAGGGATTGAGATAAAGAGAGAGCTTTTCTGTAAAAATTCTCATTTATTTCAAGGTACTCCACCTCCTACCAAGGCAAACAACTCTTGCAGGTTTGGGAACACCTGATCTGATGGACCAAAGTCCATCGTGTCTGGAAAGACGTGAGCTACAAGATGCAAACTGAGCAGGGAGGTGGCTCGCAGGCTCTAGCACTGCTGCTCAGGGGCTTTGAAAAAAGTTTCCAAGGGGCTTACACAAAAAGTCCTTTCAAAAGTGCTCCATAAAATACACCTGAAGAATGACTGTTAGAAGGAGACTCGGGTTAGCTCTGTTCTCTTCTGTTTAGCTCAGGTGTTGTTTTTTCACACACAGAAACACATGTACAGACTTACTACACCATACAATGCCTCACTACAGTCATGGTGTGGTGGTTATAACTTCATCCAAAATCAACAAGGACTTTTTCCACAAGCAACCCTTTGTGTTTGGGAAGCCTTTGCCCTGAATTTTACTGTCTCCCAATCAACCAACAGGTGCTCATCAGTCAAACGTGAGCTATTTAAGGGCAACCTGCATAACAACTTCCCAGGCTGGCAGCAACCTTAATTGGTAGTGAGGTGCTGGAATGGGTTTTCTTCAGACAAACAAATGCTCCCAGTAGGAAAAAAATGAGGGGGGAGGCAAAGAAGAAAAATGATACCTTTCTTGGTTACCACTTAGTTTCATATGTTGGCATAATAACTCTCTAAGAAGAGAAAGAGGCTCCCCAAACCCAGACACTGTGGTCATCTGACATTATACAGTGGTTGTTCTTAAAACTTTCTGGTTTTGTTTTGGTCAACAACATAATGTGTCAATTGTATTTGTGATGTTTTCTCCACAGGGCACAGATCACCATATCCTGCTAATAATGAAAGCATGATATTTCAGGCAACTTGACTTTTATTATTTTTCCCTGGAGAAAGTGTTTTTGGGTAGGGAGAAAAAATGAAAAAGCTCTCTCAGCTAGATGCCAGATGTGTCACTTTGCAATATAAAGCCAGACCAGCACTTTAAAAGCCATGCAATTGCTCATTTTATACCATTCCTATATCATGTTTTTAAAGTTTCTAGGTTTGATGCATTGTATGGTACAAAATGTGATGTTTCTCCTCCAAAAGTCCCTGCTAAGAGCATTGTGTTTGTGCTGCTCTATGCCCCTAGATGGGCAGAACCATACCTCAGGTTTCTTGGATCTAATTGCACCCGGGCAAGGCTTCTGGATTCTTTTGAATGATTCTTATGAATTCATGTGAACCAGAAGAGCACTACTGAAGTGCTTGAAACAGACATCAGCCAAACTCTGAGGATGCGAAACGGTGCCTTGAAGTTCATTCAGATGAAGAAACAGAGGAGAATATCAAAGACAAAAAAAATGCCTCAAAATCTGGCGTATGCCTCCAGCAACTTGTTGAATTGCAAGGAGCAATGCAGTGCTTTTTCACTTATTCTACTTGAGATTGAGCAGTAGGCTCCCATCACCACCTCCCCAGAGCCCCCCACTCACAGGGAGAGAGCACACAGGGCTGACACGTGGGCTGGAAGGGAACTTGGCTCAAAGGTGCATGGAAAGGCCTGGGCAAATGGTATTTCTAGAAGAAATCCTTGTGGTCAACAAATGTGCAAGAGACCTCGTGATCTCCTGCACATACACACTAATATTCATCTGCTGAGATGCTATACAGTTACTCAAGAGTGAAATACACCCCTGTGTAAGTGCTACGTTTCCAGGCAATGATGGAATTGTATTATTCAGGAGATTGTGACATTACTGTAAGTGCCATCATTTCTGCTACTGCAATGTTTCAGTCTGCATAAAAACAAAACTCTGACCTCTTCTCTGTCCTACTCTTCCCCTGTGCTAGTGCACAGGTACTGGCACTGTGTCTCTTCTATATTTAATCATAACTATTGATACTTATTGGGCACATGAATACATAAGCAGGAGAGACTAAGATGTTGACAAACACTGCTGGCTGTGAAACAAGAAAGGCTGTGTCACAGGGAGCATGTCAAATCCATAAATAGCACCTATGGTGTTACAATAACAAAAAAATAAAAGCATTTTTATCATATACCATAGAGTTATAGAATGGCTTAGGTTGGAAGGGACCTTAGAGATCACTTACTCCAACCTCCCTGCCATGGACAGGGACATCTCTCATCTAGATGAGGTTGCTCAAAGCCTCATCCTCATGTGTAGGCTCAATACATGTTATACCAGGCCCCAAATCACACAAGCATGTGAACAGCCATAACACTGAGAGCCAGCAGATCTCCCAAAACTATTCCATAAGAAAATCCACAAAGCAGCAGGTAGGCCACAGAGTCATAGATGCATCTGGAAGACAGACAGCATCTTCCCATACACAGTGGCACATTCCCTGGAATATATCAACCTCCACATGGGACCTGCCTCTGCTGGCACCAAAAAAAGGCAATTCTTGTGCACAATTGGTGAGGATTAGATACACACAGGAGACAGCAGCTTACATCACTTAAACCTGGAGAGGCCTGTGAGCTGGACCAGAGGTCAGCAGGTGCAGGGATTGCTCTTTGAAGACTCTTACTCAGTATCAGTTGTGCAAGAGGTTATCAGCGTGGGTTGCTTCCGCATACGGTCATGACCCATGAAAGTGGAAAAACTTGTTTTGTAGTAGTGGAGGGATTTTCCTGAACTAGGTTAAATAATATTTATTTAAATAAAGCCTGCAGGTGCTGGGGATTGCTCTGGATTGACAATAACATAGCTGAGATCTTTCATCTTCTTTCATCTGCCAGAAAATCAGTGTCTGCTCATTTTTTTACTCGTTCGACGGTCATACCAGAAACTCAGAACTGTTTTTCTGGATCCCTTGATCCTTCTGACAATTTCTCAAACCACAGGAAACTTAAAAATAGCACTTGTTCCAGCACAACTACACACTGTTGTTCTTGAAATCTGGGTTAGAAAACACATACACAGTCTCTAAAAGAGAGAGGCCTGAAGCAAAGCATCTCTATTACTACATTCCTTTATTTTAACAATTAACCCAGTGAATAAAAGAGCTACTGGCATTGATTTTGTTACTTGAGACTAATTCCTATATGAATTCCTCAGTATCTAGTAAGTGTTTCACCTCTACTGCAAACAGCTCCTGGGGAGACACAGCAGTGGGAGACACACCTTGGGCCTCTGCCCTGTATTTGACTTTATTTTCACCAAAATACAGGATTTTATTTTCAAAACCCCTGCCCTTCTAATTTGAAGAACACGTTGAGAAGTTACTGGAGGAAAAATTCAGATATTTCTTCAGCAAACCATGATAAACATTCTCTTTTGCCCTGCAAGTTTTATCAGCTAAGGGAAGCTGGCACCAGTGACAATTTAGCAGAAATCCACTGGAGTTGTCTACAAAGCTCCTCTGAGGATTCCTTTCAGAAGAGCAGAATACAGACCCCACCTGGCAGTGAGTTCAACAGCCTCTACTCAATGTAGCAATTCTGTATTTATTTACCCTTCATCCTCATGCTTCTGGGGAGCTAACAATGGGTTTTCTCCTGGAGGAGAAGACCCTCACAGACCACCCTAAAGTCAATTATCAGCTCCACATTTGGGCTCAGGAGGACACTACTCTGGCATACTCCTCTCTGCTAAGTATGCCCTTCCAAGTGTTTTATTAGCCCATGCAGCAACTGCAGCTGCCTCCTTTCTCCCTACCTCTGTCCACTCACATTTAAGGATCTTCCTGGATAGCAAAATTAGAGACATTACATGTTCCAGCAGCTACAGGATGCTACAGTCTAATAAAGCAATGAAAGAAGAGCAATTAAAAAAAAAAAACAACTCCTAATCCAGTTTAGGGACCTGCATTTATTTAATATGCATTTGTCAATTTTAAGCATCCTCTCAATCCTCTCTTCTATTGCCCTCTTTTACACTTCAGCTGCAATATTTCTACAAGTAAGACTACAACACTCATTGCAAAAATGCTTAACAGTATTTTCAATTCCAGACTGCTTGCAAAGAGCCTACAGAGCAAGAACTGAGCACTTCTTCATAATTCTTTCTAAGTGTAGACTATTAACAAAGGCCAAGAAGTGCCCAGTCAGAATCTGCACAAAGTGAAGAGGTTATGATTTGCAAATGATGTTGCTTTTCCACCACAGGTGGATCATTATGCCACTGGGAGTAAATCTCTTATCTTTTGGGAATGTTTCCAGTTAACCCCATTGTAACCACATTTGCTTTGCTTGGTTCTGCTACAGGAACTGAAACTAGCTTGGCTCCAGCATTAAATAACTGAGCAGGAAATAGCAGAAGGTTTACCATACACAGGCTGACCAGGGCTGGTGTGATATATTGAACTAAAAATACAGCAGAGATTGGCTCCATTTTAATTAGGAGATATACAACCTCCCAATGCCAGTGATTAACTTATCTTCATTGAAAACACATCCACAAAAATCAAAGGTCCGAATGCTTCAGAAAAGAAACTGAGACATAAATTCTTTATACCTCGAAATGAGGTTCTGGTAAAAAGAAAATGCATTCTGCACTTTGTCAGTTTGTTTCCATGCACTGGAGAGGTTGGGGAGCCTCCCTCTGCCCCATCCCACACACGAGCAATGGGGTCAGAGGAAATTTCTAACCACACATCAGAAACATTGGTAATAATCCTAACCTGATGGGAAGTTTAATCATGGGTGGGGACTGTGTTTATTCTGAAACTGAGGGAAAGATTGGAATAGCCTCAGCCACTCAGATGACAAGTGGCAAGCAAAATTCAATACTGCAAATGTAGTGTAAAATCTGAGGAAATTTTGGCAAGGGAGTAGTTGTCAAAGCTGAGACTTGAGTAGTCTCAAGTCATTTGCAAGAGAGAATTCAGCATAAAAATATTCTTAAAATCAGGGGTTTAATCCTTTAAACTACTTTCCAATCTTTCAATTAACTTGTTATAAAGATGGAATAAAAGTGGTTGTGCTCTTAGCTTCCATTAATGTACACCAAGTGAATGAAGGCAAAAGGAGCAGAAATGAAATCAAGCTCCAGACTTGGGTAGTAAACTCTAAGTTTGATTCTACATTATTCTTCAAACAAAAAATATTATACTGTCTTCTCTCTGGAAGAATAAATCCTACTCCAGATCTTAACTGGACTGCAAAAATAAAACCTAGACAGCTCATTTATTGATACAGCAAAACAGCCGAACAAGTGATTTTATTGCTATTAAGCAAAATATAACAGCTGGAAAAATAAACCTCAAGCTGTTACTGAGAGTTCAGCTACAGAGAAAGAAAGTGGAATGTTTGAAACAGAGAGAAAAAGCACTTCCCAAGCAACGCTGAGAATGGGGTGAGCCCCAGTTGCTCTAATTGCTGGCAGATCCATGTGCCTGTTTGATTTGATGGATGAAGAGATAGAAAGTCAGGTGGGAAAGTGCCCCCATGAAAGTAAATCTGTATTGTATCTAATCCACCAGGGAGGAAAACTGTGGGAAAAATATAGTGTTGGCAAAGCATGAGGCATGCAAGCCTGTTACACTTTTCTTGCTGAACTTCAGAGGAAAACAGGAGCACAGATGTTAACACAGGGGTCTCCCTGGCCTGGAAAAAAACCAAAGGGCAAAGACAAGAGTGCTTATCCCAGAAAGTTACTCCTATCATTATAAGTCTTTCCACTTCTATTTAAAGAAAGCAAAAGAACCAACAGAAGAAGCTGTGTTTTGAGACTGTGCATAAACACCCCCAGATAAGGGTGGTACCAGGTGTCAGCTAACCCTGCAAAGTCACCGAAATGTCAAGGATTGTTTTTCCTCTACTCCCTTTCTCTTTCCTCTGACTGGGAACTGCCAATGTTTATTTAAAAGATATCCCTTGCATTTGGCAAGAATGCCAGCGGGGCAGACGTTAATGGATTATTATTTGGAGCTGGAGGCTTGCCAAGGTGATAAGGATAGCCTGCCTACCCAAAGGCCCAAAGCCATGCCAGGAACAGTGGGAGGCAGAAATGAAATTGTCCTGCCAGATGCTTTGCTATACTGAGCACAGCAGAGGCTTTAAAAGAGAGCTGCCTCTGACTTACATTTGATCTGACCTATACAAATAATTAAACAAGTAAAGAGGCAGCCACAGGCTGTAATGGGGAACTATTCCCTCTGTAAGACCAAGGTCTGAGTCTTTTTTTTTTCTTTTTGCAGCGGCGTGGAGAATTTGTTCAAACCACTGTGAAGTCACTGAGAATCTTTCTGTTCAGTTCTCTGCCCTTGAACTAGATCTCAACCTGGGAGCCCTGAACTCCACTGCTAAAAGCAGCACAAGTGAGAGACCTCATTGTACTGCTGCAGCTCCAGCAGTCAAATAACAACAAAAACATTCCTCATCTTTAGCTCTGCTCTGGATGGGAGGAGCAGATCTTTGTGTGGCTATCCCCACAGTAAAATGGTTAATGCCAGTACCCCCAGAGAAGACAAGCCTGAAGGAATGTGGTATTTTCTGTCTGAGATATATTTAGATTAACCTTGTTTACTATTAATCTTCTTCTCTGCAAAGCCCTTTCTTTCCCAACAGACTAAAACCAACCAGTATCTCTCCACCCTCCTTATCATACACTCTCTGGAAGACAACCTTTTCCATGGCCCATCAGCCAGCAGGAACTCTAATTAAGGTGCTTATAATACAATTTAGTGAAAGCAGGAGCTGGGACACAGTAGCACTTACTGCTGTGATTGAAAGTCTTAAAGGTTACGTGGAATTTACCAAGTAGTAATTTTATCTCTTTGGAGGTGGCTAGAAAAAGAAACTTAGTGCTCACTTGAGAAGCTGGGCTGCCACTAATGAACTCCAAGTAAATAGAGCTGCTTTCTTACTTCTCATGAATGCATGCAATGAAGTATTACCCCAGACAGGTGTTCCCTCAGAAAAGAAAACATGCAGAAATATTTAGACAGTTTTTTTCCCCCTGGATTTCATTTTTTTCTCACCTTAAACACACCTAAAAACAAACCCACAAGCTCACATGCTGTTACCTCCTGGAGAACACAAATGCACCTTTGCTGGTGACCTCTCCCAGCTCTAACATGGACAACAGTGAGGTCAGTTTCAGAACATGGTAACTTCCCCATGTGGAGCAGTCAGTCATTTCAGAAGAAGGGTGATGGGTAACACTTCCAAAGGAAATTCAGAGCCAAAAAAAAAAAAAAAAGCAACATTTCTTTACTTATTTCTGACATTTCCTTGTGCCTTTGAACAACCAAGTCTGAGCTTTTTAAGCAGGGTTGTTCTCTGGAATAGAACCCTACCAGCAACACAAAATTCAGGTATCTGGAGCTGTGGAGCCATCCTCAGCATCAAGGCAGCCATAAGGAAAGTGTCGAGTACACGTGTCAAGAGAGAACTTACTGAACAGCAAACCTGGGGTCTGGAAGTTGGTCTGACTTTTCTGCCTGCTTTTCATACTATCTTAGTATTGCTGACACTTAAATACTTGTCCTGGAGCTAAGACAATCTATTATGGCCGATTCTGAATGGTTCTGCCCTCTCCCTGTTACCTGTATGGAAGAAGGAAAAGGAAGGAAAACCAACCCTCTTTTTCATCTGATATTCCTGTTCAGTTTCTTGATGGGAAAGTATGAGAGGTTACAAAGTGGTTTTGATGAATGTATGAAGAATTAAACGAGATTGAAGGTATTCTGCTTTCTGAAGGGACATTTTTAGGTTAATGCAGAAGATGGAATACACAATTTAACCAACCATAGGCTTATTTTAGTCCATAGTCCTCAAGAGAACCTTCAGAACAGGAAGACACTAATTGCTGAAACTCTACTGGCTCATCAACAGTGAAAGTTATTGAATTCTTGGATGCAGCTTGATATTACTATCAATTCCTGTGGTGATTATTTAATGTGGAAATTGTGTGGTATCCAAGTGCCTTGATCTCATAGCCAGGAATTACTGAATCTTAAGAAAGGTAAGTCACCCATGCATGGAGTGTGTGAGGTCTCCAGCCTGGGATGGCATGGGCCAAATAGTTGGTAGAGAAAAAGAGCAGCACTGCAAGGAGGGATAAACAACTTGGGTCTGTAAACATCATTTATCATTGTTTCTTCATCATTCACTAGGAAACAAAGATTATGTTTCTCAGCAGCAGTTTTACCATTACAAATAGCAATCTGACTCCATGGTATCACAGCTTATTCCTAGCACTGGGAGTGGGTGCACCAAGGAAGGACAGATGGAGGCTGTGCCACAATCAACATTCAGTAGGGTGTCTGTCCTCACCCACTCAACTCCCTTCTCATTCCTCTCTGACTGCACTGGGACTGCTCTGACCCCACCCCAGAAGCTGTTTCTTCCATGCTGTCTCTTTGGTTGTTTTTCAAGAGCTTTCTTGCTGCTCACATGTGTCTCCTCCTCCTCCTCTTGGATGCTGTGTTTTCTACAGAAGCAACAGATTGCCATGATGTTGTCCTTTTGATCTAATGAGATCAAACTCCTACAACAATGATGTGCATGTGTTTCTTGCCACATTATTTAGCAATGGGACTTGGAGGCACACATCACTCCCAGGTTCCTACTTTTTCTGCACATCCTACCCTTACTTCCACTGATCTCTTGCCTTAATGAGCTTTTCCCTCCCCCAGCCCTAAAGCTGCATCATTTCTTCTTGCTCTCACCATGCAGCCACCAGAGTTCCCACACATCACCTGCCCTCCCTGTGGACTGATGTTCTGCAAGGGGAAACTTTTTATAAACAGCAAGTGCAGGAATGCTCTCAACCTTACCATGCAGAACCTGGTAAGAGATGCTTACTAAGTTCTTGGTCACTGTGCATTTGTCCCTGGCTTGAGCATAACACAGGGTTTTCTGAAGTCAGACACAAAAGCCTTGTCCCAGGATGGGACAGGATGGGCTCTGGGGTCACTGTTAAAACACCATATAGCACTTGTCCCTTTTCTCTGCTATCCCATCTCTGCCAATAGCTCATCAACAAGATGAGCTCTTTGTGGCTGAGCTTTAAAGGGATATCAGGTTTCTTTCTTGGTTTTGCTCATCATCATTTTATATCTGAATCACGGACTCAAGGTCAGATTTTTGAACTGGCAATGATCATTCCTTGTACTGATACTGTTCTAAGATCTCAAAACCCTATTTTCTCACACAAATAAATTTACCCTTTCAAATCACCTTCAAATAAGAACCAGTTGTACACATCTTACTACAGGCAGTGAGGTAGTTACAGATCTGCCAAAAGACAAACCTGGCCATTGGTGGTCAGAGAACCCAGCTCCAAAACTTGCTCTCCAAATCATTCTCTAGGTCACTTGGAGCATCAGCTAACAAAGCATCTGAGTCTTTGTGCCATGGTTAATCTCAGTGCAGAAGGCAGCATTGCTCTGCACAAACTCTAGGATGGAGAAGTATAAAAGCACATTTTCTTAGTAATAAGAGTTGTTCCTATCAAAGGGAATTTATCAGAATGGACAACATCAATTCTTTGCCTCTCATTCCCTTCAACAATGCAAACCACCTCAGGATTATCAGTTGGTTTTTAGGAGTCTCCTTTACACCTTTCTCAAGGCTTTATTGGATGGCTTATATTTCTCTGTAAATTCCACCCTGCCTTGCAAAGTCTCCTGTCTCACCCCACAACAGCACTGGTGGGCTCTCTGTACCACTGGTACTGACTGACTCAGCCTGGGACCATGTACAATTTGCTACAGCTCCCAGGGCCGCAGTTTGTACCCAATAAAACAGCTACTTGGCTTTTGGAGGCTTGGATGACTGTGTGCCAAGTGCTAGCTCAGCTCCTCCCCTGCAGACACCTGATGAGAATGTCACATAATGAGGGTCCAGTCAGCAAAGGTGTTTGAAAGAGCCAGCCAGAAAAGCAGAGCTGAGATGGTGGGGAAGATGTGCTTTGGACACAAAGGCTCTTTGCTTTAACACCTCTCCCCCAGAGCTCCACTATCAAGACCACAATGTTAATGTATGTCACAAGCATATATACACATTGAGAAACCTCATGGAAGACCTGTAACCTCTTCTGTGAAGCCACCTTGAAACATCTGGCAAGGCCTAGGCACAGCTGGGCCAAAAGGGTATGTGATGCACACGTAATTAGTTGGAAGGTGTTCTGTTCAGCACATGGTGCTGAGTCCTCCCTACATTCAAGGACCAACCCTCAACATGTCCTCTGTGTGCTGGGGAGGGAGGAGAAGAAACTGGGGATCCTGGATTTCAGAGAGCACCACACATGGGATCCTTATCCAGAAATAAAGTGTCTTTCCATCATGATGAGGTGAACTGAAACTCTCTGAAAGGATATTGATGCACTGCAGTAGATGAGTCTCACCTGTCTGCACCTGTGCTCTTTTCAAACTTCAGAATGCCCATGGCTTTTGTGGTGTTAACAAAATCTTTCTGATCACAGCAAGGCAGGACTCTGAGTACCCCTTCAGACCATTCTCTGAGAGGCCAACCGTGTCCTCAGAATGCTCCATGCACTTCATTAAAATGGAAAGAACAAAGAGCAATGCTCCTCCAGCTCAGTCAGGCCAAACACAGAGTTTTATTTGCCTCTTTGCCTCATTTTGCCATTATCTTGAAGGCAAAAAAGGGGGTGGGATGGCACCAGGGGAGCAAAGCATCATAAATCATTTGCTGTATTAGCAGGAGGTTGGCTCTGAATGCCTTGCTCATGTAGCTACCTTAAACTTCATCCAACCTGCTTATCCCCCAGCTGCAGGACTAACAGAACACTTGAAAGGTAATATTTTTGTTATTAGTGAAGAAAGGAAAAAATGTTATCTTTGCTGCAGCATGGGAATAATTTTTCCAGAGCTACATAGAATGAGCCTGAGTGAATACTGCTATTTTTGGCAGTAGCCCTCCTTCTTAGCTCACATCAATAATTTTAATGCTTTATTTGTGGTTTGGGCTGTAAGCAATGGTGAAAGCCTGCAGAGAAAAAGAAAGTGGCAAAATTTGCTAAATAATTTTGAGTTCATGACGTTCATAAAATACACAAATGTTTTCAGAGTTCTTAGAGTCCATACATGCTCATAAAGCTATGAAAGCATTTTATTTTACATATTCAAACACCACTGAATTACTCTTTATGAGGTTTTAATTGGACCTTGAGGGTTTCAGTGGTTGCAATGACAAACTGTCAAACACATTCTTAGATTCCTGTGTCTTGAAATGTCATTAATACAGAGACTCTCATCTTTTGTCCCAGTAGCATTTTTCTCAGAATTTTTCACTTTTTATATCACAGCAACACCCAGAAACCTCACTCAGTGCCTAGGGCTCTGATGTTTCAGGTGCTACATAAACATGGAACTAAACCAGACTTTTGAGGTCTCAAAGCACTTTACATTTTATGTGGAGATATTTCACTAGGATAATTACATCTTGTGTTGTATCATCCTCCTTGCACTCCTACAGAGGTTTTGACCCCTGTGTAGGTGGCCTGCTTTTCAGAGCTGCAGAGATCCCAGTGCTCCCTCTGCACATCACCTCTCCTACATGCCACTGCTTGCTTTTTCATTTCCCAAATTTATTTTGTGGAAAAAAAAAGCCATTGGATTATACTTGTAATATGATGTACCATAGGTGGGGACTTGTCCAGCACAAAAATATGTTGTCTCTTGAAGCTCACTGCAGACTGGTCACAAGGTTTAAAGCACTATTATTTCAGAAGAAAAACTTGATTCTTAGCCACAGTAAATCAGTAAAACTCAATTAATCCACACTGATTGACCCTACACAGAGTTGGCTTAAGTAATATCCACTGATGGAAAGCATTTCAGCACAGAAATCCAGATAAAAACAACACATGAACACCAAGGACAGGATAGAAAAGGGCTCTCTTGCTCCTGAAGTCTTCCTTTCCTCTATTTACAGAATTTACCAAAAGTATCTCTAATTTGTCAAAAATACACAAAAAAGGGTGTAGATGATCATCACTACAAGACCCACAATAAAGCACGAACTTGCTCATAACAGTCCCAACCCACCCAAATATTCATTCTCTCATGTTCAAGAGGTTTCCTACTCTAGTTACTCATACTACTCAGATTACTGTAGTTAGGCATGTACTTTATTACTCAGTTGGATCAGGCAGGGTAAAGTATTAGCTGGGACAAAGTTTTTGTCTTAAAAGGCAAAGGACTACACAGAAAGACCAATTCAAGCTCAGCAGATCCAGTACAGGACTGTTGCTCATTGAGTAACAGTCTACAGGAAGAATAGTATTTTTTTCTACTCAATAGCAACTCTTTTTTTCCTAAAAATTACATCTTTAGCTTCTGCAAATTCTGCAGCCAATGTCAAATGTAAAATTATCACATTAACAGAAGGCTGAGCAATCGTGTAAGAAGGGAAATTCTAGTGTCAACAAACACACATCAATCGTGTCAGGCTGAGACACAGATACACAGGGTTAAGTGACCAGTCAATTTTATTTTATTTTATTGTTAATTGGAAGCTAACAGGGTAGCAAGGCCATCTGCATCATGTTTACAACACCATGTACTGGTTGTAATTAGAAGCTGTGGATTTGATCATTAGTTCTTTGGTTTAAACACAACTGCATTGGCTGAAATACAGTCATGCTGGGTTTAATAACAGCAATTGCAGAGAGTATTATTTTAGTTCATGTTAGTGCTAGGAAGACTTGGGGAAAAACTGCTTGGCAGACAAACCCATCTTTTAAATTCAGTGGAGCAAACAACCAACAGGCTGGCTCCTTGCCTCATAATCAAAGTGTGCTCAGAAAGTACATCTGGACCAGTTTCCCAACTGGGCAGCACAGAATATTCAAGGCTAAAGCCCAAGTAAGCCCCTTCTCCTGTCTTAAGGACCTCAAAAGCATCAAGCCAGACAGTGAGGTTGAGAATGATCTATAAATCAGTGGGCTGTGGACTAGATATGCACCTCAAGGGCAAGAGACCAGTTCCAGTTAGTGATCCAGAAAACATAATGTTCTCTCCTCAAAAGGAAAACCTAATCCTAAAATGCAGTGATTAAGATCATTCCTGGAAGCTCGAGATAAAGGTTCAAGTCCCTCTGGAGAAAAGGGACTGGAATCAGCTTTCCTACAGCCTGGGTAAGAATTCTCTTTATTATTCACTATTTTTCAGTTCCATAGATCTGATTATTAGCAGCTGATAAAACAGCAATTCACAACTGAGCAAATATTGCCTATTGTCAGAATATTTAAAGATGAAACTAACTGGGAGTAGTAACAAGTGCATTTACTATTAGAATTACAATTCTGAAAAAAAAAAAAAAAAAAAAAAAGAAAAAGAAGAGCTATAATTACAAAATATGGATGCACAGCCACCTGGATCAACAGAGTGTGCCTCCTCAAGCCTTCATAACCAATGACTTTGCCATTGCAGCAGGATCTTTGCTTAGGAGGACTTTTCACAACATCCCTCTCCAAGCTGCTGTCTCTTCCATGTGTCCAGATTATCCTCAGGCCAAGTTCACCCCTCCCTTTTCATGCATCTCTTTAATACTGATATTTTAAGGTGTTGTAGCTTGCTGCATAACCCTCTGGCTCAGGCTGCTGACTGAGGCAGAGTTACTGTGAACCATTATGTGGAAAAATACTACCCAGCACAAGGCAGCAAAAATATATTGAAAAAATATCAGTGTCCCTATACCTAGAGCCTGACACACTAGAGTCACTCCAGCAGGACTTGATGAGAATGAGGAGATTTACAATAGCATAAAGCTGGAATAACAATGGTTGAAAGGAACTAAATAGGAATCAGCCTCAAACTGATTAGGAGCCATGAGGGAACATGTGGCCTCAATCATGACACTGCTGGCTTTGGAGAACAAAAGCTTTTTCTCCCTTTCATAGGGACACTTCTTGAATTACAGACTCCTTTGAGACAGGAGACATGTTAGGCCCTGATTTGTAGATAACCACTAGCCCAGGCAAGAGAATTCCTTCTGCTCTGCACTACTTTAAGCAGGATTTTACAAATAAAAAGCACTGCTTCCTACTCCCCCATTTCAGTGTATTCCACCCGTCATAATGTTTTCCAGGGACCACAAACCACAGGCCAGATATGCCCTCTGACTTCAGTTCAAATACCATATGGCCAAGGGTTTCTGAGTTATTCTTTGATAATACTGAAAGGTATTACAGTGTGTGGCCCATCAAAGACATCTGAACATTTCATTCACCCTACAGCAAAGGAAGGTTTTCCCATGCTGGTATATTCTAGCTTGCCTGGAAATTGTCAAGGATGATTTTTAGAGTTCACAGAGATTTTTTTTTTAGAGATTACAATTTAAAACTTCCAACTTTTCCAATCTCAATGTCCATTACAAGAGGGAAGTATGAGAAAAAATATGATCTAGAAAGTTTTGGATTACTCTATGCATTTTACTTCACATTTAGAGGGCTTTATCATCCTTGTACAAGTGGTATTACACAAAGTAAATGCAGTATAACCAACTCTAGTTCAGGAGGGGAGCACAGTTTGATAGAGTCAAAATCATTGTGATGTCTCCCCACACAACACAAGTTTACATTTTAGCCTAACATGCAAAACCATCACATAAATGTCCTTTCTCCCTCCCATCCTTAATAACTTTCAAACCACCTGGCAGATTTCAAAGACAGTTAAGAGGGCAGAGGAGATATCCAAGATATTAAAGTTCTGTGAACTGTGTGAAAACAGGTATATGGGTAGACAAAAAAAAAGGTGATTTCCCTTCCAGCAAGGGAAAGGTTGCAAAATGGGCTTGCAACATTGCTGATGCTTTTCCACACTGGAAATGAGGATTATGATGGCTTTTCCCAGTGGTGAGATATTTAATTACAGTTTTGACCTTATATTCACTAAAAAAAAAATCCAGCACAGAAAATCAGAGTCGATGTATTTTACTACTCCTTCTTTGGATGAAACTCCTTGTTTGGAAAACAAGGTAACAAGAAAACTTTCCAGGTAAAATTGATAGAATGTGATGGCTGACCTGCAGGTGAGAGCAAGTGTGCAGAACAAGAGAATGTAATATCAGTGGTTTACTTAAAAAAAAAAAAAAAAAAAAAAGGAACACCTGCCAAGTTTGATCATATTTCCTTCTCTCACCCCAAGCTCCAAATATAAACAGATGGGGTGCCTCAGGTAAAAGATATCTGGCAGCATGGAAAGATCTCTTCCCACTGGTAATGAGTAGATGGATATTATCTCAACAAAATAAATATGATTTTTAGCCAAAATGTCAGTTGTATTTCATGGGGGTTTTTCCCTCCATTTCTGAACGGGTTATGCTGGGTTCAAGGTCAAATCATTTGGCATGTTGCTAGGATTGATCTCTAGAAAATTATGGATTAAAAAAGCCCACCCAAACCAATAGCAAATGACCAAATGCCACTACGGTCACACATTTCATTTGGGTCACTGCTACAGCCTCAAACTTATCATTTGTACTGGGTAAAGACCTCCTGCTGCAATTAATTCCTTTTAAAGAATTGGAAAGACAAGTAATGTCCATGAGA
Source organism: Heliangelus exortis (assembly GCF_036169615.1). Lineage (NCBI taxonomy): Eukaryota > Metazoa > Chordata > Aves > Apodiformes > Trochilidae > Heliangelus > Heliangelus exortis. The sequence continues at coordinate 3,675,102 of NC_092429.1, forward strand.
TTGAGCACAGAGTTCCACCTCATTGCCTGTGCTGGAGTCCAGGAGCAGCACAAAGCAGTCATTCACAGAGCAGGAGGGCTCTCACTGACAGGAACACTTACCAAAACATTCTTAACTGGAATTTTGGTGGAAGGTGTTACACAGCTCCAAATATTTGTTCCTTTGTTTCCATGGGAGCAACAGAACACTGGTTTAATAATAAAACAACATCGATTCTCTGAGTTTGAGAGAGTGACTTGATTTTTGTGTTGAGTTAAAGATTTATTTTTCCATGGGTTTCCCCTCTCCCCAACAACAAGTTGTAAAGTTTAAAGCCCTTTCAGAACTTGGGAAGGGGATCCAAGACAAGTCTTGCAAAACTGGTATCATCCTGCTGCATTTATAAGCCAAGCACTGCATTAAACATTCTCAGAAGTCTGGGGTGTTTTTTTTTTAGATTTAGGTTATTTCATATCACATCTTCAACATATGCAATTGTTCCATCACCCTCTCTCTGGATTATGGAGATTTGGCATAATATCATTGGAGGGAATGGAGAACAGAAGGTAGAGCACAAAATGTTGCCAAATCTTGAACTTCTAATCCTAGTTGTGAAAAGAAGGGAGGAAGTTAAAGGTGGCTATTCACACAGCTTTATTTTAGAATTTATTCTTCCTAACTCAGACCTCCTCTCCAGTCCACAGGAAGAGGAAAACTTTTCCAGAGGGTGATTCAGAGCAGAAGTTTACTTGAAAATCTTCTGCAAAGGGCAGCTGAGTCATCAACACAGAGCACCTAGAGCAGTGCCCTCTCATGTTAGGCACCTCAATGAATGTTTAAAGTTGTATGTTGTGTTTTAAAGTAAAAAGCATTTACATTCACCAGGGATTGTGTGTAATTTTGCTCGAGTTACTGTACCTGAAAGGGGTAGGTTGATCATGTAAAAAACTGGAATTGTGACACTCATTCCATCAGTGGTTTTGAGACTGAAGGAATGTCTTCCTAACATGACAGCAATGTAGGCTCATAACTTATTCCCAAGCCTGATGTACATATTTAAATATGTGTAATTCTTATTAAAATATGTGATGCTCTTGGGCCATCAGCTGGAAGTGGAGATTCTCAAAACAGGTTCCTGCCTCTCAGTGGGATGTGGATGTTTGCATACATTCTGTGCCATTCCTTCTCCTAAGCATCAGTACCACTGAAATTATTTTTAAAAACATGGAAATTGTGGCCTAGATAGCTGGGTAGCTGCTCTGCTAGAAGTCACTCCTGCATGAAAGACCATGGAAGAGTACAAGGAGAATCTCAGCACTAGTAAATATTAAGCATGCCACTGGAAAATAAATAGAGACTGACAAATTATTGTTGATGTAATCCCTGTGAGAGTGTCTAGACTAAGGGAGTCAAACCTACTGTCCGTAGGCTGGAGCTGGCTCCCTGGAGTCTTTCCACCAGCCTACAGCTTCTTGTGCAATATCCACTGCAATTCAGCCGACAGGCACCTGCTTGCTCCTCATCTGAGAAGGCCAGAGAGTGTAGACAGGGAGATGAGGAATGAATTCTGCTCCCCACACACAGCTGTCCTGTCTTTCACTTCTCTTCCAGCCCAGAAGCCATGCAGGAATCCCCCAAGCATCTCCTATCTCTCCCTCTCTACACCATGTGCAGCATCTCCAGATCTAGAGAGCATCCAACCTCTCAGCTCCCGTTTGTGTCCACAGGTTTGAAAGCAGTCACTTTCCCACAAGCAGGGCTTCCCTTTTGTCTGCTGCCAAGGGAAAAGAGTCAAGATGCAAAGGAAAGGTTTTGTTGGTTTTTTTTTCAAGTTGAGATGAAGAGAAGGGTACTGGAAGAAACCCAGAAATTACTAACATGGAGAGAAAGGTCCAGAAAAATCAGATGTTAGAGGAAAAGTTGGGGCAGAGAATCCTTAAGGAAGCAACCTCCAAGGAGTGAGAAGTAAAGAAACACAGAAATGTTTTATCAAGACATTTTCTTCTTCAGGCAAAAAAAAAAAAGAAGTCTTCTCTTACTTGAAATTAAGTCTGTAACATTCAAAAATATTCAGCAGTGTGACAGGAGTGCAAAACGTGTCTCTTCACTCATCACCCACAGGCTTGAACTGCAATAGTAATTTGGCCCTGGCCAAGGTGTACAACAACTTAGACTGCAGTGCTGTAAATCAAAAGGTCCCCACAGTCTCCACACAAGAGTTTGAAGGTCACTTAGCATGATGCAACAGTCAGGCATGAAATATCTTTAACCAGGCCTGGTACTTTCACCTTATCATCAATACTGGGGGAAAAAAAAACCTTCAATGATCCACCTGTACTTCTTCACATCTGTCAGGATGGGGTGAGATGTGGCAAGCAGAAGATAATGAATGGTTTCAGTGCACACTCAGGTAGACAACACAGTACAGCAAGGCTGCTGCAATATAACAAAAACAGCCTCTGTGGAAACAATAACTTCCCTGAGATTTGGCAGATCAAATAGTTTGGGGCAGTTTTGACATTTCCCTAACATTTAAATCTCTCATCAGGCAGCTGACTTCATTCTTTATGTGAAATAAACAATCCACTGCTTGCTCACAATAAGGAGGCTCTTGCAGTTACCCCTACCACATCACCAACATTAAGGAGTAAGAATATCCCCTTCCCAGTAACAAAACCTCCCCAGTCCCTGTGGTAATACCACCCCCCATTTTTTGAGAGGTGGCACAGTGTGATCATTTCCTGATGTGTGTGAGCTGCTGGAGACAGTGATTCCCAACACAACCTGCTTTGCTCTCTAAAAGTGCACGAGGCCTCCATGGCCAGCTGTGAGCACCACCACCATGGCACAAAGGTTCCTGCTGTTTTCCAGGCAAGTGACTGTTGTTGCTGGTCTGATTAAATTACAGGAACTTCGAGAGACTTCAGCAAATGAACAAAACGAGCAGAGCAATCAAAATTATCAAACACAATAAATCCTAAATCCTCTGGCTCAGAAGGCAAGAGACTCTGCAGCTACTTGGAGTCTTGGGAGAAAAGTGCTCAACTACTTGGAGGCAGAATCCAAATAAATCCCATTTCCTTGGGGAACTTACATCTCAGTCTCAGCCTCCCTTTCAGACCAGTCCCTATTTAAGCTCTTTCAGTGGACTTTTGGCTGAAGCCCACCACCTATGTGTTGTTTTCCCAACAGAGGAAAAAGCAGCTGCTTTCCCAAGGCCTGAGAAGACCCATCTGACACGTTACACTCATGGCAGAGGCTACAGAACAGGCAGGGAACCCTCCTGACTCTCTGTGACCAATCTAAACAAACAGACTTAATCTTCTGGTTTTCTTCCAGCCAAACAGTGCTTTTATTTTTTTGGTTGCTTCCATCATCTCTACGTTACCAGCAACTGAGACTGAAGAGAAAAATAAAGTAGATAGAAGGAAAACAAAAAAAAAACCAGCAAAAAAGCAACCCTTTGTCAAAAAAATATTCCTTATGCCAGAGTATTAGTTTACACATCTGGTTGCTGGAAGGCAGTCGGAAGCTCTGCTTAATTAGAAAGAAAGAAATTTTAAAAAGGAAAAAAACAACCAAAATGTAACAACAATATGTGAATTAACTCCTCCACAAGCTTTGCTGGGTGCTGTAACCTTTCTGCAGAGGTAGCCATCCTCTCAGTGGATGTAGCCCCATAACACAACCCATGCACCTCCCCAGGCCCCACAAAGGAGTAACAATGCTCTGAGGTACAGAGATCTCATGAGATTGCCAAGATAAAGGTAAAAGGACATCTTTTTTTTTAAATCAGTGTCACTCAAGAAGGAAAGTCAGACCTTTTGAGCCATTCAGAGATTTTGTCTCCTGTTTACCTACATCTCAAAAAGGTCCAAAAACATCTCAACGTCTCCCAATTCTAAGTAGATGTGGCAAAGCTCCAACTTTTTGCTTTGAGATCTCCAGACGAAAGGTGATAGTCAAGTGCCAAATACCACAGGTTTCTAGTGGTCTCCAGCACTGTGAAAATATGTTATTTTTAGTATGTGCTTGGCAGAGAAAGGAAGTGTTATATCTCAGACCAGTAACAAATCTGACTGAAAATTAGCAGCTATGAACATCCTCTTTGATTAGTTATCCCACTTTCCCATATCTAAATAGCCCCAGAGGGATAGTAACGATGACAGTCACTAGGAAAACACCTGGTGATAGGAGGTTAGTACAAAGCAATCACCTGGCTCTCCCCATGAAAACATCCTGGAGTTTGTTTCCTCATTTTTGATGAGTAGACTCCTGGGGCAAGAGGGAGAGTCTGCTAGAAAAGGGCCCCTCTCTTTGCTGCAGCTCCTCCCCTGCAGCACTTGTGAAAGAGCTGGGGATAAGAAGAAAAACTCAGACAATCCACTTTCAGGTGCCTGTATTATTTTCTCAGAGGTCCTTATAATGAGAGAATAACCTGCAGAATGCTGAGTCAAGTTGCTTCTATCCATTAACAGCACAAGAAGCACATAACCATTTAGTGCTTGTGGAGGCTTCAAGGCCTTTCCTCAATATCTTCTACCTTCCTTCTAAATTAAGAAACGTGATCTGCTGCAGTTTTAACAGTGTTTTGATCTCGATTACATTTGGCATGGTGCTGGGTCAGCCTCCTTTAAATCCCTGGAGTGTTTACAGGCACCAGTCAACATAAAATCAGAATTCACTCCATTTGCCTGTAGGGTGGACACGGCCTAAGAGCAAGACAGTTGAGCAGGACACAGCTCTAGCATCATATTTCTCATTTATTCAGTACTAAATCAAAATTCAGATGTCAACACTACTCCTGCAGCACTCAGGGTTTGCCCACACTGTCAGATAAAAGAAAAGCCAATGGCTGTGAGCTCCTCAGCACCATCCACAATAACCAGCACATCTCCTGCACTGCAGGATGGTCTCACTTGCTGGCTTCCTGCCCATTATGTCCAAATTTGTCACTCCTGCAGTGCCACACCAGGGTCTCTTCTCTGTCCTGGTCCCTGCCTATTAAAGGCAGCAGGCAAGCTTGAGCTGAGAGACATCAATCAGCTGCATCTGCAGAGGGAATCACAGAGCAGGAGGGGATCCACTGAGCTAGCACAGGCATGGTTGTTCCCAAGGTGCAGGATATAAAATGACATCCTTTAAAAATAGAGGTTTTTCTTAGTAGCAGTCAGTGCAGAGCTATTGGGAACCTCTTCCCTTGGCAAGCTACGAGGCTTGGCTGCCATCTCCTCTCACCTACTGAACCAGCCAGGCTTATCATCACTATCAACCTGCTCCTAGCAGCAGAGGTTTGGATTTTGATCCTGATTTTGGCTGCCTTGCTGTAGCAGAGATGAAGATTTAGCACTGATATGCACAGAACAGCCTCTACTGAACCACAAAGCAGCATTCAAACACTGCTCCTCATCCCCCCCAACTCCTGGAGTGACCCCAGAGCACACTACGAGGTCTCAAAAGGGCAGACGTGCCAGGCCAGGGCATTCCCTCCAGTCAAGGACAACACAGACAGTGTCACACAGACACTGCACCAGAGGCAGAATAGCTACAGAAGGCCAGGGGAAGCCTGCAGTGCTGCTAACTAATAAGGTCAACACACACAACATCAACTCCTTTAGGGCAGAACCGATGACAACCGGGACACGGCACAGAAGGCTGCACGGAGAATTCACAGATGGACAGGCAATCTCAATTAAATTGTCCTCCCCTCCCCTTCTCCTCTGAATTACTGCTCTAAAACCCCTTAATTATCTAAACTCAATTAGTCTTAGAATATTTGAAGCTTCCTGCTCAGACTCATTTCTCTCTTTTTCCTCATTTGGAGTGTTTGACTTGCATTAAAGAACACTTAATGCCTGTGGTACGGAGAATTTCACAAAGGCAGGTCAGGACTTCAGGGTATTCACCATCTCCCCTCTATCCTTCCAGTGCCTGAGAAGCTCATGCACTCAGCCTACACATTTATCTATCCAGATGAAATTTCAGCATCTCTGAGGTGTTTGGTTGTTTGGGTTTTTTTCTTGTTTTTTTTTTTTAATGCCTTAAGCCAAACATTTTCATCACTGGTAGCAACAATCACCCCTTGCAGCTATTTTCACTCCTAAAGATTTCCATATGCACTTTCCAAAATTAATTGCAAAGCAATAATTTTGTATTATTGCTATTATTATTCTCAGGAACAAAACCCAGGGTGTTAATTCAAATAAAAAAGCCCAAACCAACCACTAAACGTTGGTGGCAAAGCAGATAGTAGGACAATAGAAGGAAGCAGTTAAAAGATTCCCTTCTGTTTCAGGGATGCAACTTTTGTGCAGACTGAACCTTCACAGGGCAGCAATCAAATCACTGATTTCACTGTCTTAGCCTCTGCAATGATGGAGACCAATATCAAGGCTTCCCACCCTCTATTTTTTCACTTTCTATTAGAGCTTTGTAAGAAACCTTGATCATAAGGCTTTCTGCACCTCCTGAAGTCTGAGTATCTCATTCTCCCTACAATATATATATGAATGTAGAGCTTTTCCAGGTGGGGGAGCCCAGAAGATAAGAGCCCCAACTCTTGGTAGACTCAAATCTCCAGGATTGTCTAGGAAATATTTGATTATTTGTGTAGGTAGCCTGACAAAAGGTAGTTTCTGTCCCCACAGACAACGTTTAGAGAAAAAGAAAAATAATTTTTTAGGTACAAACACACATGCATGGACCTGCCAGCTTCATTATATTGATTCAATCAGATTTTTTTGATGCACCTGTGCAAAACAGGAGTAAATTTAAAAACACTTCAAGTTGAAAATTGGCAACTGCAGTTTAGCTTAAACTTATTCTCGAAAAGCTTAAGCTAACCTTTAAAAAAATTACCTTGCTTAACAGGTTGGACTGAAAGAATATCACATCTGTACTGAAGGCAGTTCACTGATGCCTCACTCAGGCAAACTCTCACGGATAGGAAACTGAAGCACAGACAGGTTCAACACATTGCTCAAGATTAAATAAATGTCTGGACAAGCCAGAACTGAACCCAGTCTGAGTCCCGATTCAGCACATTAACCACAAAGCTGTCTCCACTGGAGTACTCACTGCCTCTGCCACAGCTGCTGTGTGGGACAGAAAGCAAACTGCTTCCCAGTGAGCTCTCAGGGAACCAGACATCTCCTGTGACTAAGGTGCAGTAGCAGGATTACACTTTTCCTGTTTAAGAGGAAACCTCTCTCTCTCTCTCTCCAACCCTTCACGAACACAGAGCTGTTCCGGCTCAGGACTGGCTGGAAAACAAGAATTCCATTTTGCAACCCTCTTTAGCATTTTAGTTTTTATTCTTGCATCAGGATACTATTGAAATGGAAAAGTAATTTTTTTCTTTTTATCAAAGCCAAAGAAAAGTCAGGTCAAGTCAAGTCAGTCAACCTTTCTCCCCCACATACCTTAGAAGTGCTGTTACTGAGACTACCACCCATCCCTCAGACCTCATATCCTCAAATTCTGCCATCTCTTCCCTCCAAAAGTTTTATCTGAGTGAAAAAGGTCTCTAGGAAGCCAGTTTCTTTGAAATGAAAAAAAATTCAACCTAAAATTCTGTTACTAGCAAGGCATGTTCTTTTCCCAGCATTAGAGTGACATTTTCTTCAGGCATGTAACTACAGGAGGAAGAGAATGAGTCCATAAAGCACATGTTGGTCCTGGGCCTCAAGATGCAGATTATAGTGCAAAGAATCATTCTGCAGAGTCTATAGTTGAAAATGTCTTGGCCCATTTATCTTTTCAGGTCAAGTTTTGAGTTTCGTTTTGTGGCTTTTTTTGTTGGGTTGATGGTTTGGGGTTCTTTCCCCCTCCTTATAGCTGTTGATTCCCAGGTAAATTATTATGCTTTTAATTTGTTTTGTAAGTTTTTAGGCTTCCATCTAAAATACATTCTTCATATGAACCAGGCAGTAGTGTAACTCCTCTTTCAGGTGAGCATCAAGCTGTTGTGTGTATTTCACCTTTTACAGGGAATCCATGTACAGAATTTGGAGGAAAATAACAGGTTCACAGCACAGGAATTCTCCCACCTTCCAAAAGCCCAATTGGACTCCAGCAGCTACTGCTGGAAATGCCAGGTTGTCATTTTATCAGAGAAATTGCAGAATTATAAAAACCTGTGAAATCTGATTATTTCAGCACCCGGCCAGGGATAAGAAACCTTTTGGCTTTGACTTGAGTAAAAGCCTCCTTTCTCCAATAAAACATTGTGCAAAAGACTAAAGTAAAGCTAAAACTATATAAACCAAAGCAATTCCAACAGCTTGTACAGACAGATGAGAGTCATTACATTATTTATGCAGACGAGGGTACTGGGATAGACAGGATTAGATGATTTACCCAAGATCAAACAATGAGTCAGTGACACAGTTTTCTGCTGTCCAGTGAAAACACGGATGTACAGTAAGCTGAAAAGAATTCATTTATTCCCCATATCAAAAGGATGAAGGAGAGAGCATTCCCTCTACTATCCGAGCTCGTGGTTCCAATAAGTGTTGATAGAACTGAATTTGGCAAGCAGGAAATTAGCTGCACTAGTCACATATGCAAAGCATTTGCTGAAAACAAAAATCTCTGAGTTATTTAATTATCAACAGTTTTCACTTGCCAAAGCCACGGGCCCATGTATCTCAGCAGTAATTTACTCCTTGCTGCTTTCTTGAGAAGTTAGGAGGCTACAACCTTGTCATCCAGTGTCCAAGGCACAGCATAATCAGTCAGGACATTGTGCAATGCCAGAGTCTTGCCTCATGTCTGCATTCAAATTGCACGAACTGACTGAGTTGGTTTCAGTCAACACCAGCTGAGATGGTGGGATTCTGAATTGCTCATGGATCAGCTTTTAGTGGGCTGATAGGATCCAGCATGAAGAAGGAGCATTTCAGCTGAAGGCCTGTTCAGCCCTCAGAATGCCCTGAAGTGGGCCGTATCCTGCCATAAATATTTGCACAAAAATCCTGCTGACCTCAGTGGTGGTTCTGGGGACAAAATGATGGCAGGATGTGGTCACAGGGATCTTTCTAATAATAGGTTTTCCATTGAGATCAATGGACATCAGGCCTCAGTTCACTGCCAAAGCTTGGTTCTGAGCTCTACAGAGAGACATTGTTTTCCTGCAGCAGGGAGCACACAATTGCCAAATTTACTTCTGGCAAAGGCAGAGGTTTATTTTTAATGCTGAATAGCACCACAAATGTCTGATTTTAATTAAGAGAGTGTCTTCCTTTGGCATATATATAAAAAAATAATCTCTCAGTGTTGCTGTTGGAAAGGCACTCAGAAAACACAAATATATCTATGTTTAAAGTCAGGCATAAAATCAGCAAAAAACACTTTAATGTTACCTGCATGCAGTTCTAAGGTGGGTTTTGCATGCATGGAAGCAACAGGTGCTCAGCTCTTCAGGAAAGTTCAGACAATACAGGTGTTGAAGACCCAAAGACCCAAGCCCCCAAAAAAGTTCCTCACAAACACATTCCTAAGTCTGTAGGCAGCACCCTTCACTTCATTTTTCCTGAGCCTATCCCTCCTTTGGTGTTCATTATAGCTTTGATGCCTATATGTAGAAATCCTTATCTTCAGGATGCTAAAGGATGACTAAATGTTTTCCAGAGTTTTATTCATTATCTCAGTTTAACTGCAACTGATTTCCATCTCGTAGTTCTGCTGTAAAGATAAGAAGCAGCTTGCCAGAGAAATAAGCATTTCACAGGTTAACAGCACATCTCTTCTACAGAGGAAGCAGGTTTGTTTTCTGCCTTATTTTCTGGAAAATGTTAAAACAATAAAGTGAATGAGAAGCAGTGGAGAACAAGTTGTAAAGGAGCTAATTTCCTGCTCGCAGCAGCTCTGATAAATTTCAATCTTGGATGACAGGGGCTGTGGAGAGCAAGGGGAGGGGCAGCTCTCTTCCTGGAAAGCCAGACAGGATAGGATTGATTTGAGACATCTTCATTGCCAGAACAGCCAGCATTGGCTAATCATCAGCAACCAGAGACTTCAGTCTACAGGAAGTGGAGAGCAAGGAAGCGACTGAATCAAACCTCCAGGTTCCAAACGTGTAAATGAACAAAATAATAACAAAGGGGGAGAGGAGGGAAGGGGGAAGAGAGAAAAAAAAAAAAAAAAAAAAAAAGCCCCTACTCACACACAAGCCTTCCTGAAGGCTGACAAATGGCAAAGGAAGTGCCAGTGCCCTGACTAACAAAAGAATCCTGAAATGCTGCAGGCTTTGGTGCCAGCAGCAGCGGCAGAGCCGGCACCCAGTTAAAAGTGGGTGGCTGCTGCCGGATGGAGCGGGACAGCTCAGCATGAATCACGGGGCAAAGGATTCCTTGGGTCCGGGAGGACTCGGTACAATACACAGGCTGCCTGCTGTTTGCTGCCTGGGTTGCTGTGAGTTGGGTTTTTGTTGGTAGGTTTTTTTTGTGTTTGTTTTTTTTTTTTTTCCTGTAATCCTCCTGACTTGGAGAGCTCAGCCGCTTCCTTCCTGGTGTGCTCCGTGGGCGTGCAAGCGGCAGATGACTGCACGGTGATGGCACCGTGTGGATGTGAGCGAGGGCAGGGATGCAGCTGGGAGAGGTGCCAGCCTGAAACCCCCTCCCAAGGACTGCAAACTCTCCCACACGACCACTGCTTTGACCTGCCCCTAACAGAGCAGATCTCCCACCCGTTCACCCAGGTCCGTGTGCTTTAGATGCACATACACAAGGTTTAAGACTTTTGGAAATAATTCTCTTTGGAAGTGATAAGCAAAGTCCAATGCAAAGGGGGAGGTGGGGACAGAAGAAAGGGAATATTTGGGCAGCAACAGTTTTGAGGGGTGGTCAAAGGAGCTGAAAAGGCTGCTAAGATCATGAATTATTACAGTGGTTAATTTCTAATGGTAGAAAGGTAGAAGGACAGAGGGGGAAGGAAATCAATCTTCAGGGGTAGACTTTCTCCTCTTTCATGGAGAGGAAGAACCTCTCCATGTCTCTGGCCATGAAGCTGGAAGCAGGGAAGAGGGCAACAGGGTTTCCTTACACCCTTTAAGAAACCTACAGGAGCTCCTTAATTAGGGTTACAGGCAAAGTTGGCTTTGGTTAACTGACTCCTCTTGCCCCAGAACAGGGTGTGGAGATGCTGCTATTAGCCTGAGCACCTATCTTCACTCTCATCTCTGTTTGTCTGGGAACTATTTGAACCAAGCTATCTTGAGTCTGGGGAACCACTTGATGTTATTCTCTCTGGCTATTCAGACTTTTGGTCTCTCTACACAACCCCAGGTCTGTTAATGTGGTAACTGCCCTTCTCTACATCTACCTACAGGGACAACTTTGATCACAGTCTCCAGATATGAGACTTGCACTGTGGAAGTTGTTAAGTCCAAAAGACTCACTCAGCACCTCAGCTCTACTCATTGCTGTTACTTCTTGGCATGCACATCCCTTTAGAATAGAATCTCCTTTTTGACACTCTCTGATTTGAGTTTTTCATAGTATTGCTCTGGTAAACATGTCAGGGAATGAGAGATTGAAAACATGGCCACAGGAAAAGTGATTTTTTTAATCAGATATAGACTGATCCAGTACTACTGACATCAGCTGGGCTCTTCACATTCATTTCAGCAGATCCAACATCAGTTCTATCAGTAGCTGGCAGGCTACTCTGAGAAGCAGGAACAACTGTTTCAAAAAGTTGCCTCTCATGCCTGCTACAGCACTGCCCATTTGGAGAAAAGAAATGAGACCAAACCTGGCAGGACAGACAATGCCAGGGAGAAGCTCTGGTCAAGCACTCAAAGAATGGGAAGACCACACTTCAGTCTTTCTCCCTACTTTTATCTTCCCTTTCTCTCATCAACAAGCTTGATTGTCTCTCCATGTTATATTCTTCTCCATTAATCCTTTTGTTTCTTTTCCCATACTTGCACCCCCTGCTTTTGCAGAGGAAATTTCCTGGTGAAAGTCTACCCATGAAGATTGATTTCCTTCCCCCTCTCTACCATTAGAAATTAACCACTGTAATAATTCATGATCTTAGCAGCCTTTTCAGCTCCTTTGACCACCCCTCAAAACTGTTGCTGCCCAAATATTCCCTTTCTTCTGTCCCCACCTCTCTCCTTGCATTGGACCTTGCTTATCACTTCCAGAAGATAAAGTGATAATGCACAATATGTTCTTTCTCTTCTCTGCCAATAAGGCCCTCTCATATCCCATAAAGAAACCTGCTTTCCTTCTAGTCTCTCCACTGATCCACAAATCAACTTTGTTTTCCTTTTGTTCACCCTTACATCTTTTCTTCTGCTCCAGAGTTTATTTTCCTTCTACTGCACAATCTTGGGTTTGTTTGAATTTCTACTAACTTGAAAGAACCTGAATCCATTCTTTGCCCAGCTGTGCCTTTTTCAGTACTGCCCACTCTGTGTCACTCATCTCCCACCTTCTTTGATTTCTAAGATCACTGACTGGGCTTTCTACTTGCAGCAACATCTGGATGTCTTCTCCTCCTCGAGGTTCATGCCAGACTCTGTTCAGTCCACCTCTTTCTCCTTCATTCCACTGAGATAATTCTTCTCTATTTCAAAAGGCACTTGCCAGAATTTCAAATTGATACTCTATCTTTTCTCTCTGAGGTTTGTCAGCCAACTTCAGCATTTCTAGTCAACCTCTTCTGGAAGTCCTGTCATTCCTTGGCTTAGATGATTCTCTCCTCTAATGATTTCCCTCCTCCCACTCCCATCACTCTGTGCTCATGTTCTAATGAGGACCATTCCCTGGTTTTGTGATACCCATCTTTTAGGGGCTTCTCAGTTTCCTTCTCTATGCAGAAAATGCAAGAAGCAAGGAGGAAATCTCAACCAGAGCCATGAAAACACAGCATCTTTATGCAGACAGAAAGCCTTTGGCACTCCAGACCTTCAACTCAAGTTCAGGTTTCATCAAATACACACAAACAACACCAAGAGGTTAGAGTTTAGCTTTAAAACAATAGGAAGGAACACAATGTTCAAAGAAGAGAGCATATTACTAGCTTGAAAACAACTATGAAATATGCCCAATGCATACTACTGGTTATATTCTTAACTGATTAAATCTTTATCAGCTGAGGAATGTTTCAGAAGTACCTAATATCCCAGGAGTGGCTGCAGAGGCAGTCCTCCTCCTTCTCTACCCTCACTCTCACCCTTTCCCAGGCACTTAATGAAACAGTTTGCAACTCACACTGTTCTTTGTGCTTGTGTTTATCATGACAACCAAGTCCAGCAGCAAGTTAATGTATTTACTTTGAGAAAGGGTGAAAGGAAAAAGTTCTGGCTATGGTATCCAACACTGGGTCAGGATCCTGCTTGGTTAACGAAGTGTGAATATTGATAAACCTCCTGGTCATGCCTATTTGGCTAAGTTCTGCCATGGCTCCTGAATCAATCCAGCATGGCTGAGCTGTGGGTAGGGGAAAGTTCACAGTTAATTGCTCACTGCTAACAGAAAAATGAGTTGCCATCATCCCAAAGAAGTGTGTCTCCAGTGCCTACAATTTGTAATGGTTCCATTGTACTCTTTTAACAGGTGTTTTGTTTTCACTAAGTAGCTCTAATTTCCTTGACAGCAGAGTATGCTGCATCTTTGTGGAGTGACAACATACCCACCAACATAGCCACATACCCCTTTCTACCCACGTTCTTTTTCCTTCTGCACAAATCATACAAAGGCCTTAACTGATCAATGATCTATGGGTCACTTATCAATTAGGAAAACCCGAAGTGGTAATTTACATTTAATGGACTAAAGAAATCAAAGGAAGAAGTTAATTCTTCACATCTGTATTTCAACTGTGACTGAAAATTCTCCAATTCTGACCTTCCGCAGGAGCTAAGCCCTTACATAACAGCATCGTATAAATAATTCTCATCCCATTTCTGTGGTTTCAAAAGTATAATACTCACATCCTCAAAAGTATCACTTAACTTTATCTCGACATCCTAAAGTGATTCAGCCTTTGGAAAAAAAAAAAAAAAGAGTTCCGATCTGAGTTCATCTGGCATTTCCAAATTTCATAGAGAGGCTGAAATAGAGTGTTGGCATTTACAACAAAACCACAGCATGGTGGTTCCACAACCCATGGCTCTGGCTTCTAAGACCCAGTTGCCTCCCGTGGACCACCACTTCAAACCTGAACCTTGCTGACTGGCTTAACAATTTGTTCCTGGTATCATGTGACACGTTTTTGAAGCTCACATGTGCAGTGGGGCATTTGCTGCAAGTACAGGGAAAAAAAAAATAATTAAAAAATATAGAACATGAGGTTCCAATTGTCTGAAAAACAGAAACATCTGTTGGAGTCATGAGCAGTTGATTAGTGGAGTTCATTCCTAGGGTAACGCTTTGGTAGATCAGCTCTTCTATCTAAGTATATCATTGTAGTCACTGGAAGCATTACAAAGAGTTACAAAGAATAGGCAAGAGATATATAAACAGTTTCTCAGGGTGCTAGTGTCTTAAAAGCCAACTATAATGCATTTGTCTTCAGCACTGCTTTACATGATACCAGCAAGTGAAATTAATAGCTGTACTTAAACCTTGATTTTATCCACAACATCTGCCACTCTCTCAGTTATAAACCTGTACTATTTTTGAAGCTTATAACTAAAGACTCTAAAAATTCTTTTGGAAGATAAAACACAAGGTACAAGCTGTCAGTCTGAACACATTTCTTACTTGCAAAATAATCAGATCGAGTGGGGTTCAGTCTGCCAGTCAAGACAATAACAAAAACAGAAGTTGTTTTTTAAGATGCTGCCTGGATTTCAACCTAAAGCTTTTCCAGCTCATTACACGAGCAGAAGGATTAACACCTTGGAACATTTGCACAAAAAGCAGAGGTTAATTAGAAATGCTAATGCAGCCCATGTGCACTCTCTAAAGCTCCTGTGATACTGGACAGGTAGCTGAGCTGTATTGACTACTTCCAGAAAAAGGCTGCTGTTGCAGGTCTGTGCTCAGAACCCCCCCAAGCCTTAGCACCCAGAAGCACAAGAAACCACCAGGAAGAGGATGTCTTTAAGGTTAAGCCTCTCCTTCATTAGCTTGAATATCTAATTGAAGGTTTACTAGGAATGTTAGCCCAAGCTCTTGTTCAGTTCCTGCTGGCAGTGGCCTGACCTAACCCCCCCTGTTTCCGAGTGCTCCATCTGCATCCACCTGTCCCCTCGTGTGTATTCCCCATCCAGGAAGAGGGTACTGTTACATTAAAAATAACAACTAGAACTTGGTAGCCAGCAATTCCACTTCCCCCCCTGACTTTATTGACTATATTGTCTTTAAAAAAAACAAAACCATAAAAAAACAAACTTGTAATAACTTGTAAGATTGCTGGGGTTTGTGTTCAGGTACACAGTTTTATTCAGCATATTGTGCAACCCTACCAGAATTTTGGGAAGACTGTTTTAGTGTACAGAAATTAAAAGGTGTCCCCCTTTTATCATGAACTTCCAAGATGCTATAGATATCTAAGTAGATGGGAGTTACTGAGGGACAGTACTTTGAAATGCTTCCAGTCTGCCCTAAAGCAGAAGCAACTCTTCACACTTTTTGAAGTAAAAATTGTATTTGACTGTGGAAATCGTTATGAGAGGTCCCAAAGATAAACTGGCTCCATCTGAACAGATCCAATTTTTGCAAGCTTGCCTCTACCATTCAGAAGATACTGCAATCCCACCTCTGAAATCCCCTCCACGCCTTTCAGGGCAAGATTCTTCTCATCTTCCTATTATTAAGACCCTGCTATGCACCTATTTTCTCTCACCTGAGCAGAGGTAGGTGAGGAAATCATCTGAAAGCTCTGGTCCTGAGTTGCCAGTGAAAGCAGAATGGACCACTGTCTCTAGACAGCAGATGTGATCATACTTCTCTCTTTGCACAGACTCCCAGTCTGACAAGATACCATGTGTGGTGACCCTCTCTAGAGTGAGCAAAGCACCAACCTAGTTTGGCTTTTCTAAGCACACAGTGTGGATCCTCTTTCCTGAGAACTAGAGTCCAGTTGTTTCATCCAGGGGCTTCTAGACTCACTCAGCTAGGAGTTTAGTAGTATGTGCAAAACTTCTCTTAAAAAACCATAAATCAACCACCATGCAGATTACCTTGTCTCAGCTTCCTCAGAGCTCCAGTAGATTCTCTGGGTTACATCAGGTCCTCTGTGAGGGTACAGGGTCTGGGCAGATGCAAGAACTTTCTTCCAAACCACACAGGTCCTTCCAACCAGATTGCTTTCTTTGAATTAAGGTCCTTCAGCTAAGTCTAACTTCTGTAGAAACGGTAAATTCGTTTCTTCTGCCCTTTCACAAAGCCTGAGACTTCTTGGATGAAGCTGCCCCCCTTCTTTCTTCACCAATTCTTTTTACAGTCCCTTCACGAACAGTCTTTTAGAAACTAAACTGAAGTCAATGGATGCAAGTCACATGGAACATGGAATTAAAAACCTACACAGCACAGCTGTATACCTAATAACCTAATTACTGACCTAATGAACTCAGGCCCTTAGCAGGGGTTATTGCTTCAGGCCACAAGCGACCTTAACATAAGCATTTAACTTCTAATAGAGATAGTTTACACCTGGCTATCTTGACAGATGAGCAGACCAAGCTGAAGTCTATCAACAAAAGGCCAATGGACCTGCCCTAGGTCACTCCTGTCAGGTCTGGAGACTTTCACTCACTCCTTTTCTTTCTTTCTGGAGACTTTTCAGTCCCTAACTTTACTTGGTAAGTGCCACCTTTAGTCCAGAACTGCAAGCACCTTTCTGGATTGCCATTAAAATTTAATGACAGACTCTTTCAGCAAAGACACCTCATGATACAGAAATTCCACTGCATCAGCTTCCTAATATCACAAAACTAACTCAAATTTATATCAAAGACTCAAGTTCCCCAAATAATTGCTGCTGCTGCACCTCTAGCTCCAAGACTGGGGTGACAAGTTCGTAGCAAGAAATAAGGGCTGAGATGAAAGATCTTTGGTGAGCCACAACATTAGCAGAAGCCTTGGGGACTCAGATGTTGGCTTCCTCTCCACCATGATTTATGAACAATGGAAACCTCCTAATGATCTGCTCATCAGTGAGTGAGCTGTGGTACAGCTCTCTGCACCTTTGCATTGGAGGTGGAGGGAAATGCACTCAATCAGTGCAGAAAGATACAGAAGTGAAAGACACCTCTCTGTCCCTTCTTCACTCAATATTCACACTCCACATTCAGTCCCTCTCAAACTGCAAATAGCTGAGTGGTGCTATCAACACAGAGTCATTGCTAGTACTGCTGCAGAAAGCACACACAAGCCTTGCATGAGCAGTGATTTGGGGATTTATCTCATTATTTGGCTTAGGAAGGATAAAAAACAGCAACACTCAACCACCAGGATCTGACTTGTTTCTTCCTGAGAACAGGTGGAAACAGCTCCTGTAAAGGCTTTGGACTAGACAGAAAAAAGGGAAGGGGCACATTCCTCCCAGCACTGAAAAAGCCTCTAGAAGCAACAGAGCATGTGCAGCAGAGGAGGGACTGCTTGGTTGCAATATCTGCATCCGTTATGAGTAAGCCAGAGGTGCCCTGACAAGATGGCCTGAAGAAACTGAGGTGTGGCAGTGCTGGGGTGCAGTGAGAGAGAGCCCAGAAGCCTATGCAGGTTTCCTCTAGGATAGACTGGAGTATGAGCCAGGGCAGGAGGTTCCTGTGCCACTGTGAGACAGGCTCCAGCCTGTGTGACTCATGGAGGTGGGGGAAAGGCAAGACTTGGCACCCTGGGCTGTCTCACACAGTAGTAGGTTTTGTTCTCCATGGGACAACCCAAGGTCCATGTGGCATGTGGTCAGGCTCTTCAGTAAAGGACTGGAGTCCTCATCACTCTCTGGTCACCTTCTTAAAAGCAATGGACTTAATATCACTTAGTTCAGGAGGCATACAGGGCTTGACACGTCCTGATTCTCCCCTGCTCCAGCTGCCCAAACAGTGGTTCTGAGGCTGCAGAGGTGAAACGATGGTGGGTCTGGAGGCTCCTGCTCTTTTTCCCCCTGGAGCAGTTAGACCTTCCAGGTCCCAGAAACCAGCAATATCCGCCTGGGACAGGACACCACTCCCACACTGCATGGCAAAACCAGGACTGTGATTCACAAGTGGAACCACTTCCCTTGGGACAGCTGTAATGGCTCCCATTTCCTGCTCTCTACCCTACCTAATTTTTAAGGTTCCCATCCTCACCACAAGAATCAAACAGCTTGCACAACAGCTGCTGGTCTGCTGTAGTTTACAGCCTAGCACTTCAAGGTGTTCCTGGTTAGCACCTTTGAAAGCTGGGCTACACTCACCTGTGATGAGAGCCCCAGAAAATCCACCTTCCTTTTGGCAAACTCTTTTAGTAGCACTGGATGTTGCTCTTAGGGCCCATGAAAAACACTCCAGCCCCATGAGTTGTATTAAGCACCCTGACACTGCTTTGGTAACTATATGTAAATAGTGTATAAATTGTGTAACCTGGAGAAGACAGAGATGACATCTCATGTGCCTAGAGATAACATTATATTTTCCCTCCCAGATCAAGTGAATCCCAAAGACACAATATTTGAAAAAACATAATCATACATTGTTAGGTTTTTGACAGGCCAGATAAAATATCCTTAATGAAATATATTTTTTAAGTGGGTAATAAACACAGTCTATCTCCCAGGACACACTGAACACCAGGATCTGTGGCGAGTCCTGTCTTGTGTGCCAAGTGGCCTACTTGGTTTAGTAACCATGTTTAAAGGATAACAGGACACCTGCTTAGCATTTCACTTCAGTGGGACTGATCAGAGTTGAGCCTGTGAGAGTGCTCAGTGCTAAAGCCTTTTCTGAAAAGGGACTATCTCAAAAAGCTTCAAAGCGTGGTACCCCAAAAGAAGATACAGAAATAGCCTTAATTGTTTTGACAAATCACAGAATAATTCATGTGGAAAGGGACCTCCAGAAGAACATCTACTTCAACATCCTCCTCAAAGCATGGTCAGCTATGAAGTCAGACAGGTTACTCAGGACTTTAACTACTCCATTTGCCTTTAGGGTATCTATTGCAAGCATTGAAGAGTTGGGGGGGATGGGAGAGTTGCATTTAAAAGGAAGGATTTCCACTTGGTGAAGAAGAAATTACAACATCCTTAGAAATGACAATTAATACAATCCACAGGCTCTCAGGAACCAGCTAACAACAAATGTTTTCCCAGTACTATCTTCTCTCTGGTCTGATTTCCAACATACTATGTTAAAGGAACAAGAAATTAGTGGAGCTTTAATGGCTGATTCTCTAAATTCTGGAAGTTTGATTTTCACAAGTGGCAATGACATTGTCAGCTCAGGATGTGTGATCTTGTACTATTTACATCAAAATACATTTACTATGAAAATGTATTTGCTTACTGACCAAATGTACCAACACTAAAATGTTAACTTTATATAAACTACCTCCAGAGCCCATCCCTGGAAGTAATAAGCTATTTATTAATGATTCCTTAGATTCTTAGTGACGTTTCCTGATAATGGTTCCATTTCTAAGCACAGATTACATTTAATATGCATGGCTTAAACAACATCAGCTTGTTCTAAAGGGAGCTTTAACCCGTGTTATCAGAATTGTAGTTGAATTCCTCATCTGGTTAAAGGGCAAATTCAAATAGCTTTAGTCACCTTTTTCCAAAACAAGTCTCACTGAATTAACTGGAGATTGACGATTAGAGACTGAACAAAGGGCTGAGACTGCACACAGGGCTAAGGTGGGGGTTACCATTAGGCAGTGGGACTTCAGACCACCTCTGTGACTGAAAGGGCCCCAGGTTTTACAAAGTTCACCTTCAAAACATTCACAAGTTTCCACTGTTTTATCAGTATGGTTAAAGTAGTGAAACCTTCTGAAGTAGGTATGTTTATATTTTCTGAAATGAGATCCTTCAATTCAACTTAATTCAGATACTGGAAGGAGAATTTCTCCTTGATTTCACTATAACTCAGTTCAGACAAAAGATCACAGTTGGAATAGTCTATAAAAAAAATATTAACATCACTACAGCTGTTCTGCTACAGATTTTTGTACATAAACAAGGACTAGTGAGAGCTCCATGCAGAGCTGCTACATTTTGTACTAAGCAACACAATCACAGGTTGAGAATGACACCACTGAGCGTGAGATGGGGATTGTTAATTCAGAGTAAGTGTAGTTTGGGTGCATTCAAGTATTTTATGTGTATAAAGAACTTTTCTAACAGTCAAAAGAAGTTCCAAATTTTTCTAAAATTTCTTAAAAAGCTCGACAGTTTATTTTGCTTTGATGGCATAGTATGGAAGACAGAACACTCTGCAGCAGAGCTGCTTTTTGCTTGAAAAACTACATATGGGCATTTTCTGGATTCAGAATAACCACTGTGCCTCCAGCAGCCCTCCCACTATCATCTCATGGGTGTCTTCCCAACAACATCCTCCAAAGCCCTGAGTCACAAAACCTGACTCAGTTGGTATGTTGGGACCACTACCAGCAGCCAACCAAAACTGCTGTGGAGCAGAATGGCTTTGGTATTCCCCATATTCCAGCACAACCCTTTATTCCAGTCCCCTACCTTGTTTGTCAAATGCAGGAGTATCCCTTTGCCAACCAGGATTTTTGTTAAACATTCTTCTGTTATATTTACTGTCCAGAACCTATAGTTGTATTTTTTTTTCCTTCTAAATTATCAAATTCCATAGCCCTTAGTCAGACATGCCACCTCCTGCATCATTGTACCAGAGCTGCTATCACCCTCTTCCTTATTGCCTGATCAATGTTTGTCTCTAATTACCCTCTTCCTTATTGTCTGATCTCTGTTTTTTCCTAAAATATCTCCTTTACCACCATTCAAATGTGAATAACCCAAGCTTTACGTGACAGTTAAAGAATAGTTACAGAATCAGCAATATAAGAACATTAGAAAATACACAACAGACCTAACAGTGGGAATTAAATGAGTACATGCCATTATCTTCTCTTTTTTCTTCTTCTTTTTTTTTTAATTATTATTTAATTATTTTTATCTAAACCATTGGTACTGCTAACCCCACCTACTAAATCCACAGGCACACACCTAGCCCTGGTACAAAAGCAAAAGGAGCTAGATAACACTTTATGGTCTCTGAAAAAGAAAAGATGGAGATGGTCTGACAGATTCACCCAGAAAAACAATATTCCATCCTGTAACTGTGGAATCCACTTTTGGCTGTTTGTGCTGCTGACTTCCTTCAACACCTGTGACCCTGCTTGTCATGGCCTCATTGCCTGCTGGAAACTTGGCAAGAGACAAGAGAAGAGATATTAGGGAACCAGTGCTGCATCCTGAGAGAGGCCACAAAGTCCAAAGGTTGAACAGAATTGCCAGGAGCAGCCTGATAAACTAAGGAAGCATGTGGCTCTGAAGAGACAAACTGCTGTGCCCCAGTACAATGTGTTCAGATCCTGTGAGCTGCACCCCAACATCTCTCATGCTTGAAAGAGCACACTATCCAGGGACTTTTCCCAAATATCCCCCTTGAAAAATTGATGTAAGCCCCTTTCTGAAACATGACCACTCAGTGCACTGCCAGAATGTCACAGATCTTAAATTTGAAAAACACTCCTCTTTATTTTTTCAAATTAAGCTAGGATGATTTGTTGATTTAATAAAAAGAAAAAATCCTGTGTAAAACCACTTCAGAATTAGCATATTCAAGCCTTTCCAAAATCTGGCTCCAGTAAAGAACTTGCCCTTAAAACTTATCAGACTGTAACTAAGCTTGTTACTTGGCATGTGAAATAAATAAGCCAATAATCAGATCCTTCAGAAATTTTCAATTAAACTTGTAAAAAATATCTAATTAAATATTCAGCAATTGAAGAGTTTTTGTTCAGGAGAGTACAGCAGCTTTGGTTTCATGTTAGGAAGAACATGGGGCGTTAATAACAGAAGTTTTTTTCCCCCACCCCTCTTTCCTATCCCTCAAGCACTCAGTTACACTACCACAACTTTTTGGTAAGCCAGGCTGTAAATCTGAGCAGAAAACTCTTCCCTGGCTTTCAGAACAAATCAGCCCAAGAAAACAGCATGGCCCCCACACAGAACTGAGCAAGCAGAAGAAACGAGGCAACGCGGGAATGGCAGCCAGGGAGAGGGAGGAAAAAAAGGACGTGAATTGCTTTGAGCTCATATTGCTGCTGTACTTTCTATTATAAAACCATAACCTAAGAGGCTTTCGAGACTCGGGCTCTGAATTGCTTCCCACGGTGCCCTTCCTTCCCTGCACAGGACCCTACGGGGATCGATCCCGTCGCAGAAACCTTCCTGCCCGGAGAGGCTGGGAGGCTCAGACAGACACCGCGCTCTCTGACACTTTCCCTTCTTCCCTAAAGGCGAGGATAACCCCAGCAAGCTTGTAAACACAAGGGCTTCCTTGAAAAGCGACAGCAAAACCCCTTAGTGCGGCTCTCCTTGTAAGTCAAACGCCTGGCTCGGGAGGGCTGTCCTCCCGGGGGAGCTCAGCCCTGGGAAGCGGGAGCACGGAGCTGCCTTTTTAGGAGCTGTGGCTGAGCGGAGCCCGGGAGCGCTGGGCAGGAGCAGCAGCTCCCTGGCCTTATAAGGACACATCCAGGTATTTCCCCAGCCCCTGCAGCCACCCAGGGCCAGGTAGGGCTCCTCGGTGAAGCTCAGCTTGCCACCCCCCCGAGGGACCCTTGGCCACGGCCACGGTGCCACCCGGTGCGGACCCACAGAGCCCCGCTGCCTCCCGGCGTTTCGAATAGGCCTTATTAGGAAGTGGAGAAGCTTAATTAATTGAAAGATCATTTTCAGATCTGCAAAGCCAGATGGTTTGTGGGTGAACCGTACTTGATTTGAATGTGACATTTTAAGGCACTCAAAGCAACGTTTTGGAGCACGAGTCTCTAATGTCAAGCATCGTTTTAGCTACCTACATCAGAGGGCAGGTTTTTAGGAGTGACAAGGGATGGGATTTTCTGAAAGCTTGAGCAGAAGGGGCACGACACTCAAAGCCTCAGACACTCAGCAATTTGTTTAAGCAAGCTTTTGGAACTCATATGATTAAGACTCCTCTCTGGCTGCCTAAAAATTAAGCCTGCTTGACAGAAAAGCAAGCAGCTCTTGGGTTCGTTTGGTTTAAGTCACATTTCTCTTTATTACCTGTTTTATTTTCCTAAGGAGCAAACCAAACTAAACCACTTCAGGTCAAATCAATCGATATAGAATCTACATGTAAGCACCCCTGGCCATGAAGTGTACCCCACTATTGCTCTTTTTACTTTCCTGACTCTAATTTTTAGAAGAGAAGGCTTTGAGACAACAGGTACAATTCTCCCCCAACAATATCTATTTTTCAGTTTCATCTTTCAATCTTTCTCAGAAAATGGCAGAAAGAAAAAGAAAGAAAAATAGAGCTTCCTTGAATATTTGTCTTTGGTGGGGGAAAAAAGAAAGAAAAATAGAGCTTCCTTGAATATTTGTCTTTGGTGGGGGAAAAAAAAAAATGTAATTTTCCTTTAGATGTGGTTGAAAAAATAATTTTTCAATCTAGCATTAAAATCCAGGAGTAACACAGCATCCCAGTTCTGTATAGGAAATAGCATACTGAAATTCAGAGAATTTACCCACGCATTTTGCCATCTTCTTGAGGTTGTTTGGATAACAGACCCAAATGCCTAACATGCTGAATAGTATAGGTTTAATTGAAAGCAGCAACTTTTCATCTAGGGATATGAGGACTTGTCAGTTTTGGTCTATACTACTTTACATGTCTGCTTTACATCACAAACTACTGCCATCATCAGCACCTTCAGTTAATAATCACAGCAGGAAGACCAAAACTTTGACTAATCTTGCCACATCCCACTTGCAATGTATTGGCAAGAAAACACAGGGGAAGTACTAATTACCCAGGGATAATCACAGGGCATCCGTTTCTAGGATGCATTTTGAGAAGCCCATCAGGAGAAACGAGGCCACAAACAACATGAAAAATTACATTAAACAACTGAAAAATATCTGGTTACGTGACAAACATATCCAGTGGGAGCTCAGAGGCTGCACAGGACTTTCTCCAATTGTTGATTGGCCTGGGTTTATATTTTTATAGCTCCAAAGGAGCACCAGGGTAAGACTGCTTTCATAAAAGGAATAAAAGTTTTGACATCAGGTTTCATATTGTAAATTTTGCCTTTAAAATAACTTGCTTGCCAGAATGCTTCAGCTGCCAGAAAGGGAGAAAAGCAGGCAAAGCATTCACTTAACAGCAATGACTCTGCTGTGCTGCTCAGGTACATGAGGCATCGCTCCAGAGCTGGGGAACGTTGGCTCATTAGGAGCAATTAAAAAAACTCTGAGGGGATTTTAAAAACAACAACTTCCAAAACCAAAACATGCATATATACCACATGCATTTGTTTATGCAGCTGTAATGAGTGATGAAATCCATTTATGAGCTGAAGTCACAAGATTCTAAGCAGGTCTTTGTTTAATCTCAGTAAGTCATGACATTTCCCTACTACTTATAATGAAGTGATTTGGATCAATGTTTTCAAACTCGTGCACCTGGTTTTTAACAGTGCTCACCAACTGCTTTTCTCATCTGCTTTGCTGGAGACTGAACAGTCTGCTTCTGAGCCACCACTTTGATAAGCATCCTAAAGACAGGTATAGAAACCTTGTTTTAGTTTAACATATGCCTGTAAATCTTACATTCAGCATATATCCTGAAATTCCTACTCTGACTGAGACCCTCTGCAACCTGAAAAAAGTGTAAATAAAAATCAATGAGACCATTGGTGGAATGAATACTTACAGCATCAGCCCTTCCATGACCACAAAGTCTATTTAGATGGATACCCTTAAAAGTGTTAAGAAGGTTTGCTATAGACAGTGGCTGTCATTCCAGAGGTTATTGTGACTTGGAAGAATAAAATGAAGATAAATGCAGCAGTTTGCTGTTTACATTAACACAGTATTAGTGCCCTGAGAAACAAAGGTAGGACCCAGTATGCAAGGAAAACCAAAGATTCAGCAAAAATAACTACTAAGCTGCATACATTTTCTATGTTCATAAGCTGCTAGTGTTTAGATGTATCATTATATAGCTATAACATTACATGAATTGGTAATACTGCATATAAATGAAGACCATATTCTTTAGAGTTGATATTAAAGAGAAAGAAAGAAAAAAAGAGGAAAAAGGATATTTGCTACTGCTGCCTTTCCATTACACTTCTATTAGCTTTGAAAGCAGATCTGATGTTTCTTGAGGATCAGATCAAAGTTAAACTGTTAATATAAACAGTGACTTTTTAATGTTTCATTTAAAAGAGAAGCAAAAAATAGACTCTGAACAAAAGAAATGACCCTACCTAATACAGAAGAGCAAGAAAACCCAGACATATGAAAAATTCTCTTAGCCTTTAAGGCATGAAGGAAAGTGTTGCTGTCTACACCCATTCTCCATCCTGTTTGCCTCATTTACCCATTGCTCTCCAGATTCCCAAATGAGCCTGAAGAACAGGTGGATTTTGCAGAATGTCACCAAATCAAGACTGCAGACAGATACCAGGAAAATGCAAGGATTTTTCACTTGGAATGTTTTGTTTCAACCATCCCTTTCTTTATCCTTAAAAGCATAAAGTAGAAGACACTTTCTTAAGCAGCTTGGACCCCAAACATGAGAGGACTCTAAAAAGGTCAAAATTGAATAAATAATAATACACACTTCTTGTGTGTACTATTATAGTGTGTATATTGAAAATCATACACACTATTGCCAGTGCCTTTCCCAAAGTGGAAAAAAGGAAATAAATCTAAAATTATTATCAACATGAGGCAGATTGAAACACCTTTTCTGCCATTTTCAGATACACACAGCTGTTGGATGTGGTTTTGTGCTACAGACAAGCAGTACACGGGCTCAGGAGGAGAGATGACTTTCCCAACAGGACAGTACAGAGGCTTTGCTGGCTTCCATTCCCTTAGTATGGCTGCATCCCCCAGGCTAAAAAGTCACACAACATATACAGCCATATCAAACAAGAATCTGTAATATTCTTAATGCCACATCAATTTACATGTGCTAGACAGATTCATGGGAAAATAAACTCAGATGCAATCTTCCTACCTAAATTCAAAGTCTATAGGGATTATATTTTATATTCCTCCATTTCCGAGGTCTTGTTCATTTATTTCTTATAGCTTTTTGGGATCTGCTGAGCGTGCCAGAAAGAAAATGACTCTAACAACTGAAGACAGAGTAACAACTGAAGACAGAGTAACAACTGAAAAACGTGCACCAGTAGAAAAAAGCCTTTACTTAATATGCTAGTCCATACAAACTAAACCTAGCTGAAAAGCTCTGAGAAGGCACATTAAAAAATAACTGTGAGAGTGTTAAGTAAACAATTCCCTTACTGGATTTACTATAACTTTTCTACCCCTTTCCACATTAAAGGAGAGCCCTGAAACCACATTTTGCATATTTTATTAGTTCAGACCTTTTCTAGCATGGTTCCCAGGGCAGTCACAGTCTAACAAACTTTAAAAAAAAAAAATAATAATCTAACATTGTTCTAAAATAACAGTGTTAGAATCTGGTGGAGTGTGAACAACAGGACTATCAATAAATGTCTACTCTTATTCCCAGACCCAGAATGGAATTCTAAACAATTTCTAGCCCCTAAGATTCACAATTTATTGAACCTGAACTTGCACATCAGCTTTAGTAATCGATGTTACCCATCTCATGCTTCCGACTACTTTCATCAAAGAGAAGAGCTGCACATTTGGAGGAAGAAAAACATGTTTGTGACTGTTTTAAAAATGGTAGTTGAAAGTTCTTTAAAGGTCAGAAAGCTAGGAGTTATCGTGCTAGCAACAGATTAACAGGCAGAGGGCAGGCAAGGTGGTGAGGGGTGTATGGGAAGCATAATCCATCTGATTGATAGCACCACTATGTATATGGTACAATTATATCTTATCTTCCCAGCCCTGCAACCAAAATAAACCACATCGAAGTCTTGGAGTCTGATTCTGTTGTCTTTAAGTACACACCCCTTAGGGTGGCGACCCAGGACACACCACACATCTTTTACTTCATGTAAGACAAAATCAAAACAAATATAATCAGTATTTTTCCTTTTAGGACTCTCACTGAGACTCTTTGATGTGTTTTCCCTAATTGTTTTCTCTTTTTAATCATCACACTCAGGGGTTTCTCTGAGCTTACAATGGTCTGGTTTTTATGTAACCTCTTCCATGCGGGCATCTTCCCAAGCTCCCAACACAGCAACTGCTGTAACAGTACACAGCAACACTACACCAAAGAATACCTTGTCCAAATGAAACCAAAAGGGAAATTTAGATGAGTACATTCTACTTAGGTTGGAATTTTGGCTTAGACACAAGGGCTAACTCTCCTAGGCTCGCAAAAAAAGAAGCTCTTATGGAGATACTGAAAATGAAAGTATCTCTTCTACTTCAAAGCTGAAAATCCATCCACGTCTTTAAAACTGCTCTGGGAAGTTTTACTTAACTGTCCCCATTCATGAGGGGGAAATCCTTGGTCCTATGAGTTAGCTGTGGATATGCCATTCAGTGATTAAACCTAAGACTCAATTAGTACCTGAGGTATGAACCCAGTTAAATTTCTGATTTCCATCTGGTTGTTTGCCAATTTGTCTTTGTCTTAGGAGCAATTATTGCTATTTCCATTTTATCTTGATTCTCTTCAGCAGTTTCCCTATTTACACAGAGAATCCTTAAGCAGATTACTACATTCTTTTCCATTTTACCTAAGAGGCCCATTGGTGTATATTAGCCTCCTAAAATTTTCCAGATCTACTATTAATAAAACACCCAACCTTAAAATAGGCACTCGCATACCTGGAACACCTATAAAATGCCCCATAAACAGCTGCCCAACAGCCAAGCTCCCAGTAGATTTGTGAGGTTCTACAATTAATTTCTAGCCATCTGCAACGATTTACAGATACCAGTGATACCAATTCCTGTTGTTCTTTGCTGTGCTTTGTCAAGGTGCTGCATATGGAGGAAGCAGGAGCTCAGAGAAGAACTGGAAGCATTTCCTTCACGTGGGAAGGTGCCCTGCTAAGAAACTGCTTATTGAACCTGACAGCAAGCATATAAACAACATTACAGGGAGTACTCCCAATAAAGGGGAGGACAAGGTGGTGAAAGTCAGAGCTATTAGAAGACAAACACAAATTAAAGACACTGGGTTTAATCTCCAGGATATTAAAATATTTTTTGAGAGCTCCCAGTGTTTGGGAGAGATAGAAGGGGGAAGAGAAGGGGAGCAGTAAACCCTGCTGAGACTTTTCTTACAGTTTGTATCACCTTTTTTGGGAAAATCCTTCTAGAAAAAAAGCAACAGAGGATTTTGAAACTAACAGAAAAGCACTTGCTAGTTGTAAAACTTCCCATGAGGCCTCAAAAAGCACCCTGAGTATGTGCTTTACCAGAGCTTTGCATATGAAATGCTGTTTGTTTCAGAACAGTTCCGTATTTTTACCAGGGGGTTATTCCTGTCAATTGTCCCCTGATTACTGATCTGTGAGAAGAAAAAAAAAAAAAAAAAAAAAAAAAAAAGAGTCAGAGCTACCACAAAGATATAAGCATAACTGTTAAAGTTTATGAGATTTTCTACATTCTCCCTCCTCAGGCTGAAAGTTTAACCCCTGAGTGAATGCTGCCATATATATATTTCCTTTGTTCAGCTGCCTGGTGGGCCACCTGGAAAGCATCAGCACTCTGAGAAGAAAACTGCTATTGTTTATTTGGAATTCCCTTAAAACAAAATCTTGCTGCCCATTACCACTTCCCAGAAAGGTATATTGTTCTATCACCACCCATATCAAATTCAAGTGCAGAGACATGTTTACGGGTACGTGCAGCGGCTCAGCTAGGGCTGGGCTGTTGCAATCCTGTTGCAATCCTCTGCAGAAAACAGAATGTTAACACTGGAGTGCTGCTCCCACGCCCTCCCCTTTTCAGGCTTTACATTAACTCAGTGACACCCCGCTAGGCACAAGGTTTATTTACACAACACAAAGTCTTGAGAGGAGCCTTTGTGGGACGGCAGCCTTGACAAGGCTTATGAAGCACCAGCGGGTAGAGCAAAGGTGTATTAGGAACCAACTGAGGAGCGAGGCTGAATGAAATGTTTTGGAAAGTCGTTTGATTGAGTTTCCAGCTGCCACACACAATTCTTCTAGCCAGGCGTTGTCGGGGCAAAATGAGGAAAGCTGCTGGCTTTCTCTGAGACCAGGGAATGGCACTGAAACGTGGTTCCACAAGGACTCTAATCCAGGATGTGCCGGTGACACCCTGAAAAGAAGCAAATGCCTCTCTCCCCAGCCATTCAGGTTTTTCACTGGGGTAGACGTGAACGGGATGTATTTCCCAACACACTTCACCTCACGGCTGTGTCAGCTCAAGGGAGGGGACAGCGTGGGAGCAGGAAGAGGGCAGGACGGACACTCTTTTGTCAGCAGCGCCTGCTGAGAGCACTTGGGGAGCTAAGGACATTGTAAATTGTGCTGATTTACAGCTGCTAAACAGCGCTCCTTCGTTTTCCTTAAAAATGACTGCTGTATGTGTAGCATTTTGAAACTTAACAGACTTGTGAAAACAGGCGAAAAAAGCTTAGGTGCAGATTTATTGGGTGGAAGAGCCCAAAGGGGGCTGTAAGTTTCACCCACCCAGGACCAGCAGTACCCACTCCTGCGAGGAGGCAGAGGCTGTTGCCCTCACCCTGCTCCTCCAGGAGCATCTAATGCAGAAGAGTTCCCGTGTTTCACTTGACCAGCTTCTTGTCAAAGTTTGGAACTGAGTATCAAGCCTTTTTCTCCAAAGAAACTATCTGTGTGACTCCAGAGAGGTGCTGATCACTCTGCCTCCTCCTTCTGGAAAGCTGACATGTAATAATTCCTCCTACGAAGCATTTTTGTAATCATCAACTCAAAATCCTTGTCAGAGCCTCTTGCAGCAGGGACTAAATGCAAAGAAAACTAAACCAAACCACACAAAAAAGACCAACAGCAAAACCCCTCCAAAAAAGCAAGCCTATAACAATGGAAGATCGTTGGTTAAAGTGTCAGAGAGTGACCAGAGTAAAACCAGCATAAATCTAGGTGGCAGTATATGCTCTACACAGTCCTGGGTCAAAGTTTAGATGTATTACAAGGCTGATGAACCAATAAAAATGTCAGTGGTTGATATCCTAAAAGCAAAAAAATGGGACCAGTAACAAATATTTTATACCAGTAAGCTAATCCTAGATATTCTACCAGATGTAATTCCATTACTTTTCTGTACCTTTTTCCTTAATGCATTAAAAAAAAAAAAAAAAAACAAAAAACCAAAATAACAGTACCACTTGTATATTTATTCTCTATAGATTTGCATGCTTTACAAGAACTTCAGCCCCACTGTGCCCATTTTACAGGCAGGGAAACCAAACCACAGAGAAGCAAACTCAGGGAAAACTGCACTTCAATCTCATTTGAGTGCATTCTGCTCTCCTGTTTTTCTCTGCTGGACATTTCTCATTAAACTCACAAGGTTACATGAAAGAGGTCAAAAAGAGCTTCCTTTGCTTTGTACATTCCCTTGGTTGTCTTGAGGGAATATATATTCCCCACCACTGCTGCTACAGGGTTAGGTAAGTACTTTGCAGACCAATAACTTAAATGTGAAATACACCACTCTTCTTATTAATATTTATGTAATCATCTGGGGCTGAAATTGGCTATCATTGAATTGACCTCACATCTTTGACATAAATGCCTATTTGAAGCACCTGGCAATAGACTGCAAGCATCCACACCCAGAACTGCTTTGTCTGGGCTTGCAGTTTTGCCAGCCACACACCTTTTCCTACACTGACTGCAAGGAACGCAGTAACTGGAAAACATCAGCACAAAACATGCTTATATAGAACAAGGCTATGTTGTTCCATCAGCTCTTACAACACACGTGCTTAACCTCTCTCACATGACTTACCTGAGTCCACAGCCCATTCTTAGCTGAACAGAAGCCTTTCCAAATATGTGCACACTGCAGCCAGTACTCAGATCTCTAAATACCATACAGCCATTTTTGGAATTTCTTTCTAGTTGTACTCCCTAAAAAAATAAATTTTTAAAAATCCGAATTTGAATGAGCAGCCACCACAACCCTTAGGCCTTTGCTTTATTGTTGTCCTCTTATCCTAAAAATTTACCTTGATCTCATGAACTTGTTTCTAATATATTCAAATGTTATGCTTTTTCATATAGTTCATGTGTTCTCAGACTGTGCAGAGTGACCAACAGGTCTGCCAAATGCACTGCCAGCTGCTCATGCAGAACTTCCTCCAGCACGTATGTGAGCACTGCTCCTGCACCTGTTGTGAAAAAAAAACAGCAGGTAGGGATAAATACTGATTCTGGACTAAATTTTCCATCTCTTCTTCCTTCTGAAACAAGGGAACATAGATACAGACACTTCAGTGTTGGCAACAATACACAATTACTACTGAAGAAAAAAAAAGGAAAACCAGCAATTTTGGGGGTTCTGAGTACCCTGGCTCTTCTCCTGTGGAAGTCCTAAAAATCTGGTGTGGGCAAGATGAGGACATTCCCATCCTGTGAGGGGACAGGGCTGCTCAGGCCAGTGGGGCACAGCTACAAAGTGATCTGAGATCAGATTTTCCATTATCAATCAGATGAGACTGAGGAAGAGTAGCAGTTTAGTAGCACCTTCTCCAAAACTGAAGTCTTTAACTCTGCTTATGCTTTGAGGTACTGCCCTACCCAGGCCATGCCCTTTCCTTCCTGTGATGCCTTCCTTGGCTCTTTGGCAACCCTAACTGCTCCCACATCATGACTCCAGCACAAATGACTGTCATCCAAAGTGAATGTTTCCATTTGCATTACATGAGCAGGCACTCTGTAAACTTCCCCACAGGCTCCACCACTATAATCCCTGGGAAGGAGGGACTTACAGGACTTACTTTCACTCTTCAGTGCTTTCTCTGTTCATTGCTACTCCTCTCAGAAACAGGACTTGAACTCGGACAGGTGTCCTTACATCTGTCAGCCACCAACCACTGGTGACATTCAGGAACAGAAACTCACTGTCCGTGTCCAAGTGTGAACTCAGAGCTCAGAGAAGGAATGCTTGACTGCTCACTGGAAATCCCTCAGCTCGAGGGCTCTTTATGCTGGGCATTTTTGGTCTCACACAGACCTCGCTTCCTTTCCATCCCCTGTTGCAAGGGCTGCTTTATCCCAGGTTGCCAGGAGCCTACTGTTCCAACAGCTGCTAGGACAGAGTGAGGTGTCAACTTTGACAGGATGCCAGATTGTTTATTAATTAAAAAGCCAAGCATTTTGTGTGTGTTCTGACACCCTAATCAAAACTGAGCTCCTCTAGATGAGGATGGTTAAATCAAATCATTCTGAGGCTTTCAGTCCTGATTGGTGACCATAAATCCATCATTTTGTTGCCACTCCTTACTTTAACAGGTGCTTGTTGAAACGTCAAAACACCAGAAAACAAACTTCAGATATCCATGGTGAAACTGCACCTTGATAATGCCTCAACAAACTCACACTTCCGGTGGGAAATTTGTCCCCAAACGCAGTAAATATCCACCCAAAGGTGTTCATCTGCCTCCCCACCACTCACCATTAGTGTACTTCTATTTGTATGGCAAATTTTTTCATGCTGTCAGCTAACAATGCTGAGAGCAGCCGTCTGCTTCCCATATGCCACACGTCCTCCAGTGCCTCCTCTACTCCTTACCTTCATCTTTGGGCTCCCACTGAGGATCAGCTGCCATCCTGCCAACTCTCTTTGCAAGCAGAGGATTTTTCCAGCTCTGAGCTCCACAGGACAGGAACTTTGCCCAATTCTCTATTTCTCAGAGCTCCCGCTATGCTATGGTATAGAAATAATGAACACAGAGACATTAATGGTGTGACATTTAGATTTTAACACCCTAAAAAAGCATGGGGAGCAAGACCCCAGGGTTTCTTTCAGGCTCATCTCTAAATAATGTAGTTAACTTTTGTTCAGTCATTTTTGGATCAAAATTATACATTATATACAGAATTTAAAATATACATAGTTTGTATGTATATTATCATATATATATATATTATTTGAAAATATAGCTTGCAGTGACCACTGAAATCCTCCACAAAGCTAAATCTGAATGGAAAAAATAATAGTAAGAAATCTAGCATAACTAACTATTAGGTAAAGAGGAAGTCATCCAATCTACCTTAGGGACAACCATATCAAATCTTTCATTTGTATGTCGCTGCACATAAACATCCAGGCTTTGAATTGCTCAGACAGCATTCTTAAGAAAATGGAAAATGTTTTTAGTGGTTCCTTCCCTACTGCTGCAGTCTTTCTCTGTGTTTACAGTCAGTGGTGGTGTCCTGCCCTAGAGGTAACCCAACAGGTCTTGCAAAGTCTCCTAACTTTGCCCCACCTCCATCATTCACAATCTTGTCTCTAACCTACTCATTTTCCTCCATTCCACAAACTATTAGTTTCAAAGAAATTTCAGAGATTAATTAAAATGATTGGTGGGATGAGTAGGTGAGGGGGACAGGCTAAAGGGCTTGACAAGAAGAAAGATGAAAAGGACTGAATGCGTATGGCTTGGTTATGCGATGACTAACTGAGGGTGGAGGAGATGGACATGATATTCATTTACAAGTGCCTGTAGTTCTGAGAAGGATTTTTCATGTGCAAACTGAAGACTAGCTCAAGACTAGAGTTCAGTCTTGTTGTACAGACCCGGTTCCAGAGTCCAACTCTTCCCCCAGCCTATGCATTCCCACCCCTCTCTTGCATCCTCAATTTTTTAATTTTTTTTTTTTTAATTTCAGCTCGGCTTTCAGCCAGATTCAGTTCCTGGATCTCTACTTGGCCACATGAGACCTATTGGGAACAGAGAGCAAAAGGAGAGGCCATGGAATCTGGGGGTGGATGAGGTGGCACCTCCTTGCCACACCTCTGCTATGCTGCAGACTTGGGTGGACTTGGACCAACTATGAAAACACACCTTGAGGAACAGGGGAGGAATTGGGAGCTGGAGCACCTGTGAATTATTTTACTTCCACTTAGCCTAAGGAAACTCTCTTTGTTGTTGTGCCCTCCAACTCCCAGCTTCTTTCACTGTAGCCTGATAATGATAAAAAAAAAAAACCAAACAACCAAACTCGGTCCTTCTGCCTCTTCAAACACTTGCTTGCCTCAGTTGGTGAAGCCTGGTCTATAGTAATTCCTTAAGCAAGTGGAAAGCATTAGGAAAAGATCCAGTAATTCCCACTCTTATTCACTTCATGCAGAGCTGAAGCAGGATATTACATTTGAAAGCATGAAGAGAATTAAAAAATAAATAAAAATCTATATAATAAAAGTCATTGTCTATATGATGAAAATATTGTGGAAACACCTCTCGTGAGGAGAAAAGCATGATAGTGTAATATATTTAAGTTTAAAGAAAAACTGTATGGAGATGAGCATTTTCTTTCTGAGAAAACTGCTTCCTATACGAAAGAGCAGCAAGTGTCATTTATCCTTGTTCCTTTTTTATTTTTAAATGGTCTAGAATGAAGACAAACGCATTTGTGATACGGGAGTGAAACAAAAGAATAAACCCATTTATTCCTGGACCCCAAATGTAATTTAGATGGATGTGGTGTGTATAAGGAATTTTAATTTGTCCCTGAAAAGCCATTTAATTATTCAGATTATCTGATTGCCTCAGTCAGCCTTGTATTGATTGATTAGAGAACTTTATACATCAAAATCTGCATTACTGCTGCTCAATGCATCTCCCTCTCACAGCAACAGGGATGTGTAGTTCATCTCCAGTCCCTGCCCACAAGTTAGTTTATTGAGACATGTAAATGGCTCTGGTTTCTAAATGGGTCAGTAAGTGTTCTTTCATACTACTAAAGGAATATTTACTTAAGGACCTCAGGATGGGGGGGAAAAAAAGCCCTAAAGTAATAGCTGGTTAATAAATCAGGGCACAGTCACCAAAATTCCCAGTCCCTTGGCTAATGGCCACGCAGGATCACTGTCTCTCTCTTCACAGGCCCACTTCTGGTCTGTGGCAGGCAGTGTCTCAGGTGCTGAACTCGGGGCACTTGGCTGAAATCTAAGCTGAGACCTCTCTGCAAGCACCCGCTCACCAGCCGGTCCGAATTAGGTAGAAAATCCCCTCGGAGGAGCAGAGAGCATTTGTCTTTGATTTCAGAGCTCTCCTGCTATGCACAACCTTTATGACCAGATTGACTGTCTATTGCCAGCCTCGACCAAATAACCTCTAAGTGAGTAGCAATTAACATAATGAGTGGACTGATGGGTGTCCCCCATAGCTACAGGCCTCAGTAGCAACATGTCTCAGGCAAACTGGAATGTCTAGTCCTGAAACTCCACCTCTGTAAAAGGAAGGAAGTAGAAAACTAAAATGGGTGGAGGATAAATTTTTTTTTTAAATGAAATTGCTTTAGGTGAATCCCTCCAGCTTGATCCAACACTTGTTGAAGCCAAAATAACCCCTTGCACTGATATCAGGGGGGATGAACTGGACAGACTATAGTGGTACAGTTTTTCAGGTTATACAAACATGTATTAAATAGAGTGGTTAAAGCTACACTGACCATTCTGAACTTAGCTTTCTAGGACAAAAGAAACATGCAGAAAAAACCCCAAAAAGATAAGACAAAACTCTACTAAATTAAACATGTCAATAATTAAGCAGAACAAACTTGATTAGTATTATTTGTCTATACAGAAAACTGATTAAACGAATTATTTGCATGGCTTCCTGTAATTTTAAAATAATTCTTATTTAAAAATAAAAACCTCCACACAGCAAGCTACTTAAAAGTCATGTCTTCCACTTCTCCAGATTTTTTTCCTTGCATAGACAAGCCCTTAACAAATACCAAAACTGTGTCCCGACACAACAGAGACAGAATTTCTGGACAGTCTCTGGGGAGGATTTAAGGCAGCAAGGGCTGCCAGATACCCTATTTCTGTCAGGTGGATACCTGGGGAGGCACACACCAAACCAGGGCACACACACACACCAAACCAGGGCACACACACACCAAACCAGGCACACACACCAAACCAGGGCACACACACACACCAAACCAGGGCACACACACACCAAACCAGGGCACACACACACCAAACCAGGCACACACACCAAACCAGGGCACACACACCAAACCAGGGCACACACACACCAAACCAGGCACACACACCAAACCAGGGCACACACACACACCAAACCAGGGCACACACACACACCAAACCAGGGCACACACACACACCAAATCAGGGCACACACACACACCAAACCAGGGCACACACACCAAACCAGGGCACACACACACACCAAACCAGGGCACACACACACCAAACCAGGCACACACACCAAACCAGGGCACACACACACACCAAACCAGGGCACACACACACACCAAACCAGGGCACACACACCAAACCAGGGCACACACACACACCAAATCAGGGCACACACACACACCAAACCAGGGCACACACACCAAACCAGGGCACACACACACACCAAACCAGGGCACACACACACCAAACCAGGGCACACACACACACCAAACCAGGGCACACACACCAAACCAGGGCACACACACCAAACCAGGGCACACACACCAAACCAGGACACACACACCAAACCAGGCACACACACACCAAACCAGGCACACACACCAAACCAGGCACACACACACACATTTTGCCTGGGGATGCTCTCTCAGGCACAAGCCATTTGCATCTTTGGGATTTCCAGAACCAGAGATGCACTGCATTCAATGGCCCTTAAGTGATTTCTCTTCTGTGGGTTCATCTCATCACTGTAAAATCCCTCAGTCCACACAGCACTCTTGCCAAGGAGATCATCCACAGTTTAACTACAGCTCTGTGAAGACTTTTCTCTGGTTCATTCTGAACCAGCCAGTTTAATTTCATGCCCCTTAGCTCTTGTGCCAGAAGAGTCAGTCATTGGCCTCTATTTATCTTGTATGTAAATATTAAAGATGAGTTAAACAACTGCTTCTAGCAGTCACTGCATTCATCAATTTCAGAAATTTTCTTAGGTGTATGCAGTAACTTACTGTTGTTTGGCTAAATGATTTGAAGCTGAAACTACAGCAGCAGCTGAATAGTTTATATATAATGCCTACATGACAGTTGTGTGTACCAACAGCACACACTGAACCCCCACTTGCCAGCCAAAACTTTGTATTTTGTGCCACCGAATGCTCACATAAAGGTACAAAGTAGCAGCATGTAGTATTTGTACAATTCCAGCTAGCATACAAAGTAACACCAGTGCCCACCATGTGGTCAAATGAATATAGCGGCAGAAGTCAGGTGGGAAAACCAGGGGGAAAGGAAGAAGAAAAGCAACGATTTCAACCAGGGGAGCTAGACCTTCACTTTTCTTTCACAGCTGTTTGCGTTTCTGTTTGCTTCATTGTCGCTTCCTATACTGTAACTGGTAATTATGTCATTACATCTAGGAAAAAATAGCACTGGAGCATTTGAAAGCGTATTTTCAAACTTAGGTATAAGTCTGTCAGCTTCACGCGCTGTAAAAAGGGATGGAACCAGACACACCAAGTCCTTCACTGACATAAGGAGCCGGACCACCCGCTAAGAGCAGGTAAACAGCTTTGTGTTGCAAAAGTGAGGAGCACCGGTTGCACTGCTGCCAACATGACCGAGCACACCCCTTCAGTCCCTGTCCTACCCTGTATCGCCACCCACCTGTCCTTAAGTAGCTGATGAGCTTTGCTCCAGAGGTAGCTGCCTGTCAGCAGTCGCAAACTCACACCTCCCAGAGAGAAGGGTGTGTGCGGGGTAAGGTGAGGAGAGGGGAGGTAAGGAAAAGGACTCCAGGAAGCGGGGCACAGCCTTGAATAGCGATCTGTGCTGTTCCACGCTCAGCACCGAGGGGTCACAGCCACCACGGCATCACCAGATGCTGCTCTGAGCTCCACATGCCAGCACAGACTCTTCTCCTCGACCAGGATTCTGCGTCTCCAGCCTTTCTTTTCCCTCTCGACTAACCTGTGCTTCCACAGTAATATGAGGGCACTCTTTCTAAAATTAGGCCGTCGCTGTCCCCTCCCCCTGGAGGACGAGTTTAGAGAAACCCATCTGGAACCGGGCTCTTTCCCGTCAGGTTTTATTTCCTCCCCTTGTTACCCTGACACGTTTCTGAGACCGGGAACCCCCATCACTGGAACGGCAAAGCCCTTGCGAACACCCCAAGGGTGACCGGGACAGTCTGGAACCAAACTCACATCCCTCAGGGGACTGACCCAGGGGCGGGTGTCCCTCAGCCCCTCAGGAGGGCCCCTGACTGCCCTCCGCACGGCCGCCGGTGTTGGGGGAGCTCCGAGAGCCGGGACGCCCTTCCCGCACGGCGGGGCTCCCTCGAGAGCTGGAAGGCGGGCGAGAGCGAGTCACGCCCGGCCGGCGGTGAGAGGAGGAGGAGGGAGGCGGTGAGGGGAGGAGGAGGCGCTGGGCCCCTCAGCGGGGCGGCCGCGTCCCGGGTCCCGGCGGGGAGCGCCGTGCGCGCGTGGGCGGCCCCGCGGCGGTTGCTGTGCGCGCGCGGCCAGAGCCCCGCCCCCGGCCCTGCCTGGAAGCCGCAGGGGCGGCAGGGAGGGGAAATCACGTGAGGCCTCCCCCGAAGCGCCACCTGAAGGGCCGTACCACCGGCGGGCGGGCTGGGGGGGGGAGGGGGAAACGGAGCGTACGAGGGGCGCGGAGGGGGGAACGAC
Organism: Heliangelus exortis; assembly: GCF_036169615.1. Classification (NCBI taxonomy): domain Eukaryota; kingdom Metazoa; phylum Chordata; class Aves; order Apodiformes; family Trochilidae; genus Heliangelus; species Heliangelus exortis. The sequence continues at coordinate 3,714,020 of NC_092429.1, forward strand.
GGCGATCAGAATTTTGTCGGAATGCGGCTCGCCGGGTGGACAAAACAAAGCAAAACAAAACAATAAACCAAAACAAACACTCGGGGGCTGAAAATAAACACGGAGAGGGGAAGGGTTTGCGGGCGGCGGCGGGTTGAGCTGGGCTGCGCGGCGCTCCCGCCCCTCCGGCGGGCGGTTGGTACGTGGCCGTTGAGGAGGCGCCGCCGGCGGCCAACCCCGGTGTGGCTCCGGAGGCGGTAACGAGATATTCAAAAACAACACGTCAGCCCACAATGCCCCGAGCCGCCGCCAGCATTACCTCATCCCACAAGGCCCCGCGCCGGCGCTGAGAAGCTTCTAGGGGCGGGGTGGCCATGGCGACCGGTTGATATGCACCGGGCCGGGCCAGCGGCCCGCCTCCCCCGGGAGAGGCGGCGGCAGCCAATGGGGAGCCCGCGGGGTGACATCATGGGCTATTTTTAGCGGGCTCCCGGTCGCTGATAAGTGAAGGGCTCCACGCCGGGAGCGGGCTCAGAGCGCGGGGCAAGGCGGCGGCGCGACTCCGGCCGCCGGTGTGTGAGGCGAGCGGAGCAGGCACGAGAGCGGCCGCGGCCACCACAGCGGTGCGGAGCCGGGGAAGGCGCGAAAGGAAGGCCCGGGGAAGTAAATAAATAAGTATAAACAAAATAAAAGTATTCGCGGCAACTTGTGGCGGCGGAGCAGCAGCGTCCCGACCCGCGCCGGCAGCAGCAGGAAGGAGGAGGAGGAAGGAGGAGGGCGGCGAGGAGCCCTAACGAAACCCCGCACCGCTTCGCCGGACCAGCCGGACTTTCAGCGCGGCGGCGGCGGCGGCAGGGACCGCGGGCCCGGCCCGCGCCGGGAGGACTCTCCGCGCCGCGGCCAGAAGTAAGGCTTCGTTTTCTCCTTCTTTTCTCCTCTCCCTGCGCGTCCGGGAGGGTTGGGGTGGCCGTGCGGAGCGGGGCGCAAGCGGCGGCCGGGCAGCTTCTCCGCGCTGCCGCAGCTCCCGGCTCCACTCCGCGGACTCTGTTCTATGAGTGCAAAGATGGAGCCTACTTTCTACGAGGATGCCCTGAACGCCAGCTTCGTGCCGCCGGAGAGCGGCGGGTATGGATATAATAACGCCAAAGTCCTAAAGCAGAGCATGACGCTGAACCTGTCCGACCCATCCAGCAACCTGAAGCCGCACCTGAGGAACAAGAACGCCGACATCCTCACCTCCCCCGACGTGGGACTCCTAAAACTGGCCTCGCCTGAGCTGGAGCGGCTCATCATCCAGTCCAGCAACGGGTTAATCACTACCACGCCGACCCCGACGCAGTTCCTCTGCCCCAAAAATGTTACCGACGAGCAAGAGGGGTTCGCGGAAGGGTTCGTGAGAGCCCTGGCGGAACTGCACAACCAGAACACCATGCCCAGCGTCACCTCCGCCGCTCAACCTGTTAACAGCGGCATGGCACCTGTGTCCTCTATGGCCGGCAACAGCAGTTTCAACGCGAATTTGCACAGCGAGCCCCCGGTGTACGCCAATCTCAGCAACTTCAACCCCAACGCGCTCAACTCGGCACCGAACTACAACGCCAACAGCATGGGCTATGCACCGCAGCATCACATAAACCCCCAGATGCCGGTGCAGCATCCCAGGCTTCAGGCTTTGAAAGAAGAGCCTCAGACTGTACCTGAAATGCCAGGGGAAACTCCTCCCCTGTCGCCTATTGACATGGAGTCACAGGAGAGAATCAAAGCCGAGAGAAAACGTATGAGAAACAGAATCGCGGCGTCCAAATGCCGGAAAAGGAAGTTGGAAAGGATTGCCAGGTTGGAAGAAAAAGTGAAAACTTTGAAAGCCCAGAACTCAGAGCTGGCATCCACTGCCAACATGCTCAGAGAACAGGTTGCACAGCTTAAGCAGAAGGTCATGAACCATGTCAACAGCGGGTGCCAGCTAATGCTAACGCAACAGTTGCAAACGTTTTGAAGAGACTTGTCTTAAATGAGAAACTGTGATATTGTGGTATAACTAAAACACAACCAAAAGTGGCAGATGCGTAAAGCTAATGGTAAAAGCTGAGAGGCTGAGCCCTGCCTGTGCTCTGCAAAGCGCATGTGTGGAAAGACTGTGGAGCCTTCGGCTTGAGTTAGCAGCCAGGCGGCCAGCACCGCTCCGGGAAGTGCTGTTCCTGCTCAGATGAGATGTCAGATCTTCGTTTAACATTGACCAAGACCTGCATGGACCTAACATTCGATGATCATTCAGTATTAAAGGTTAAACTGCAATAGAAACTGTAGATTGCTTTATGTAGTATTACTTAAGGAAAAAAAAAAAAAAAGTGGGAGGGAGGTTTGTGGGAGGCTGATAAACAAACAAAAACCTATTCTGCCTGCCTTCAAGTAAATTGTGTATGTACATATCTTTTTTTATTTTATTTTATGAAAGTTGATTAATGTCAATAAACTACTTCATGACTTTGTAAGTTATTTTTATGTTGTTTATTTGGGCACTGCCCAGTATTGTTTGTAAATAAGAGGCTTTTTTTTAGCACTCTGAGTTTACCATTTGTAATAAAGTATAATTTTTTAATGTTTCTGTTTCTGGAAAAAATCTAGAAGGTTCTATTATATTTAAAAAAATAAAATAATTAAAATGCAATTCCCCCTTACTTTTTTTTTTTTTTTTTGCTAGTACCTAAGTTGGGAAAATGCCCTTTATGCTGAACTCTAAAGGAGAGGGATTGTGTTAGACTTACTCTGTGAGTAAAGGCATGTCCTGGAGAATGTGTGAGGAGGAGAAGCTAGATCCTGAGTGGTAAATAATACAACTTTTTGAATTGTCCTCAAGTTGTAGCTTCCACTTGTATCCTGACTGGCTTGCTTGCTGCATTCTGGTGGCCCAGTTTAGTCAGCTAACTTCAAGCAGGTTGTACAGTGTATGAAAGTGCTCTATAATTGGAGCAACTGACTGCTTGATCTGACATGCTTTTTATTAAATTAATGCCCTCAAGAAGATAAGGCAAGTGATTGTATTTAAAAAAAACAAAATAGGCTGTTGACTTCAAAAAAGAGAACTAATCACCTTTATTCCTGTGTTCCTTCCTAGGCAGGGGATCCTTGTTTGTTTATGGCAATGCTGTTGTCAACAGTAAAATAATTTTATAACCCTTTCCCTATCTTGAAATCCTTTCCCTTGTGGGTGTTACTATGGATTCTAAACTTTTTAGCAATGGAAAAGTGAACCTAGTGGGAAATGAAAAGAGCAACTTGTTGAAAAGCAGCTACTCCTGTTGCTTGTTTTCAGCAAGTTGCTGGAAATAGCAACTTCTCTGGAACTTCCCATGTATTTTGTTTAAAATAATCCTGATTTTAGTACAATGACAATATAAATATATACCTTAGAAATATGCTACTTCATTGGGGTGGGAGGGAGAAACTATTATTATACCAGGAATTCCAACACTGTACCAAATTAATTTAGTTTAATAAGCATATATTTGAAGGAAGACCAGATGTTTTCCTGCTTATTATTCAGAGCCAAACACCTAAGAGGATATAAATGCTCTCAAAAGACAGCCAGAATAATTATTAGTGAATGCTAACTTCCTGAAGCAGGCAGTCTTAAAAGTGTCTCTTAAAAAAAAAAAAAAAAAAAAAAAAAATAGTATAATTTTAATCAAAGTGGCAGTCATTTTTAAGGTCACAAGACAACTGGATAGTTGGATAGAGATACCTTGACTGTCACCAAAATGTTACCCTGAAACTTGCAGGGTCAGTTCCTTAAAGGAAGCATAAAAGTATCTTCCATCTAACTCCTCCCTCTCCCTTATTCTATGCATTTTATCATACGAGGGGTTGTTTCAATGTCTAAAATATGATCATATGGTAATCTTCCACATCACAATCCCTGGGTCAAGGTAGGCCCTGTTTAGATGGTGTTTGCTGCTGTCAGAGGAATACAATTGTAACAACACCAACTAAACAAAGGGTTACTAGGAGGATACTGTACTTTGCCAAGAGTACATTTTGCTGATGTCAGCAACCCGGAAGGTAAGTTGATTTTGACCATATGTAGGAATAGACAGCAGAGGGATAATACACAGCACTGCTGGGTGTGGTTTTACAGGGATTTAGCAAGTGCCAACTAGCAAAATAAGGAGGGCAAGGAGATTAATTACATGCAAAGGTGCATGCTTAACTCTCAACAGCGCTGGGTTATGGAACAGATGTTACTAGCAAGCATTTTGCTTAATCACCTAATTACGTAAAAAAATAAATACATTATATAAAATACTATGTTAATTAAACACAGCTGAGTGACAGTCTGCTCCACCCTATCCTAATACGCACACACAGACGTTTAGCTTTGCACTGAACATGTTTTCTCCCTCAAGGACGACATTCTGTAGCCCAGGCAAAAAAAAAAAAAGTGGCTGAGTAATAGCACTGCTTGTGAAGTGGGCATCATCTGAGGGGTTGGTTTCTCTCTGTGACACAAGTTACTGGCTTGGGTCCAGCTCAGGAGGTACAGGTGTCCAGTCAGAGCATCTACCAGCAAGCAAGGTGGTTTTTAGTGCCAGTTCTGCAGTTTCTTGAGGAGAAGAGGTGATTTCTATGAACCCTTTCTTTGGTCCCACATTTGGTTGGATGACCAGGACTAAGAGGGGGCAAAGTTTATATTCCCTCCATCTCCATCTGTTTTGTAAACAGTATGGTGGGCAATCAGCCTGTTGCTATCTGGTTCACTTCAGCATTCAGTGTTTTACTGATCAATACATACAACTGTCATGAAAGATGAGCTTGCATTTCTGTGTGGTGAAATGCAAAGTTCTAGCACTTCACTGCTGAGGTTAAAATTGCCTAATGTGCTATGTGCCTTATAGAAATAAGGAATAGCCAGTTCTCTGACATTCAGAGAGAAACTCTCTTTTTGTTGCCCCAGCTGTACTCACAAGGGAATATTTTGCAAATAACAGCATTGTGAACATGTATTTTGTTTGGCTGTGAGTGTTGTCAACGGCTGCAGGAAGTGAAGTCAGAAAAAGGCAGGGTTTCCAAGAGGGCAGGCTGCAGAGAAATGCCTAGGCAAAGAGCCTCTAATCAGAACAACATGTTTGGGACACAGAAATATTAATTAGAATTAGGATCTGAACTAAAACAAACCCCTTGCACTTCTAGAATTGAGCGACCAGAGGTGTTTGACCATCATTACTCACTGAATCACTTCAGATCCAAAGCAGTTGCCATTAAAGAAATAATAGTAACAACCTAACTTACTCTACAGTTACATCCCAGTTACATGGGAGTTACATCCCAGCCAGTTTCAATCTCGGAACACAGCAGCAGGTATTAGTAGAGTCCCCATCTTCAAACTGCCTACAGTTTAGACCTAAAGGTCTAAAGAATACTGACCTCAAAGCTTGGCACCTGCTACAGCAGCACAAACCCATTCAGCAATGAAATCTGGTGACCAGGAGATGCCTCAGCTATCTTTCCATTTTATAGGAAGCTGTATGGAAATACAGACAACATTCCCCCAAACCTAAGTGAAGAATGACTGGCAGTTTTGTGCAGGAACCCATTATCATAATTAATTTCTGAAAAAGAAAATAAGCCTTTCCATGAAGTAGATTGTTGCATACCCATTAGTGATCTTCTCCCCATAATTCTGCAGCAAGCAAAGGGTGGAAGTTACAGGCACCCAGGCTGCTGTACAGCAGGCTTATAATGTTTATCTAGTTTCACCCTGCATGGTGGAGTGTGGAAAAATTATAAGTTACAGAACTGGAGAAGCACAGCACTCTGCCTGAGTAATTAACCCTGACCAAGGCTCTGGAGTTATTAGCCTGGGCAGCATTACTGAATAAACTGTGGAGGCAGATGGACCAGTTCAGGCTGGAACAAGCTTGGGCATCTGTGGAGTACACCACGGAGTGTGGTGTACCACGTCCACGAGAAGTAGAAGGCAGAACTGAAAAGAAAGAACACTTATCTTTCCTATCAAGCCTTGCACTTTCTCTGTTCTGCATCCCTTCCTCTCTACCTCTGTTTCCAAGGCTTAAGTACAACAGCTACCCACATCAAGAAGCTAAAACCAGTTCAGGCAAAGTTTGCTGTATGGAAAGAAAAAAAAAAAATTGCAAACATTATAACCAAACACAAAATATTGCTAAGAGGCAGATGAACAGCAAGGAGATAATATTTGAAATTACCATATACACAAACCCATTATGAAACCAAATAGGCCTTAGGAACATCTATCATTAGCTTAGGGACAGGGAGAAGGATGATAGTATTAGTCTGCCAAGTAAGGAAAACTCAAAATGTAGGCAGTTTGCTTTTTGAGAAGCTAATTCTTCCACAGAAGTGCTTGTTTTTTAGAATTACACACTCTGCCAACACCAGGTCTGGTGGCAATCCCAGTCGTACACATATACATTATTGTTGACATGAACATTATAAGATATCCTCTGAAGGGAGACTGGTGCTTCTTACAAAGAAAATCATCATATAATTCACCATGAAAGCCTCTGATTACCTCAACAGCTCTAGAGTGATTTTGCACGGCAGGGCCCTCTTTTCCAATTTTGCACATTATTCTTTGCAGTGCATTTTTTTTTAGGGAACAATGGAACTACAAAAATCAAATTAGATGTTCATCGTGGTTCCTTCTGTCCTTAAATATTCTGAAATACTAGAAGGACAATTACAAAGGGGAAGAATGGCTTTTTAAAAAGTTAATTAAATATTGAAAACACTGGTAAATTTCTTAGGTAAAAAGGAACAACAGACATTAAGGGAAAACAAAACAAAAATTAATTCAGAAAAATGAGTACATTAAGTAACCTATTTTTAAAATATTACACAGAACTTGAGAGGTTATGAGCAACCTGATTAATCCAAATCTAAAATATCTAGAAACTAAGTTTGCTAATAAAAGCAGAGGAAGAACTAGTATTTCTTAGTCTCAAAATTATTCTGTGTTTTGAGATTTGTATTCACTAAGCAACCCTTAGGTTGATTTCTTAAACTTGCTCAAAATTCCTCTGATCTGTGAACTTTTTTCCTTGTTCTTTTCTTAAATTAAAACAAATTCCTGTGAAACCTGGCAGTTTAACACCGAAGATGTGGGAAACAGGACACAAGTCCAGCAGATGGAGCTCAAAAGCAAACAGTCCTGGAACAAGCTGCACAGATGCCTGCAACAGAAGCTTTTGCTCAGATGGTGGAGAAGCTACAGAAATCCTCAGAAACCTGCTATCATGCAAATATGGAAAAAAAAAGAATAATTTTAACAACTTCCCTGAATTCTTAAATAAGCACTGCAATGAATAGGGAGATCCTGTCTCATTTTAATAATAGAAATTATAGAAATAATAGAAAATAGTTATTTCAGAGGACATTAAGAGTTCTTGGCCCTTTTTCTGAATTCTCATCCACAATGATGAATTAGTGGCCATGACTTTCAGGTGTCTGTTTATGTCTCAGAGAACAAGTCATGAAAACGTGCACAAACCAGGCACAATCCAGTGAATGTTGCTACTCAGATTCACAAAACCATCCACACAGCACTCATACTGAAAAAAAGTTTTGCATCTCCACTGGCTGTAGGTTTAGAAGCACAGCCTACTGCTACCAAAATTGGAGCCTACTTATTTCAAGTGATGTGACTCTCAAAGCTGCTGACCACTGTATGACCTCAAATCAAAGCATATTAACAGCTATGAAAAGTTGATTTTCATTTGTTTCCAAAAACAGTTTTAGAACTGTTAGCAGTAGTAAAAATTGTGAGCTGCTGCACCCACCTTGCAAGCTCTTGTTGTTTTATTTTTACCTTGAGAAATGGAACACAAAAAATTCCTTTTTGAATAAAGCCATAACACTTTAAAACAATAGCTCTGGATTTGGATTTATTCAGGTCAGCTCCAGACACCTAAGGTATCTAGGTTAGGAGGCACCAGAGGTTCCTCCTTATGGTTAACAGGAAAGTGCAGGCCTCTCCAGACAGTGATTTGGGCACACTACATTGCTATTTGGAAGTGCCTGTGCCTCAGCAGTCTACTAATTTTTAACTTAGAAGCCTCTGGTCAAATAGGATGAAACAAGGGTGTAATGATTACCTGATTAGAATTAGGAGATGCTTCTTTTTACTAAGCAGAAAAGTTCTGCAAACATCCACCATGTGGACAAACATCTGTATGCAAAGTTTTACTCTACTGCATCATAGACATAATGTACACTCTTTTTTTCCCTATGTAAAGCACTAATGCATCCCCAAACATAAACTGTTCAAAACTCCTTATAAGAAGCCATTAAAAACAAAACTCACTATGAACCCTCCAGTGGTGTCTCAGGGCCTCCATCAAGATACGATCTTGATCATGTTAAATAATCACCAGGTGTCTGACCCAAATACCCAAAGGGAAGGCAAATAACCCAAATTCCCAAAGCAAAATCCACCTCTGGCTTTCTCATTTAGGTTTTCCATCATACAGATTTTCTGTTCTCCCTGCTTCCTGACTGAACCAGATGAAATATTTCTAAATATATATACATTTTAATTAGGTAACAAAGTGCTTTTATATGCAAAATCATATAAAGCTATACAGTAAGAACAGCTGACTTCAGGACTGACAACACAAGAGTTTACAGTTAGTCTGCAAGAAGGTTACTGACCAAAACTAACCCTTGAAAACTGCCAAGTTCCCTTCTTAAAATGTTGGCAGGTGAGCAGAACGTAGTGGTCTGTGCCCAGGTCACTTCTCCCTGAAGCACAGGTTTCTAACCAGCACATCTTTCTCTGATTTCCTACTGCATCAGTTTTCAGGGCTGTGACCTGTGAAAAAGCAGCCTGCTTGTGCCTATGCAGATTTAGGTGTGCTTTTAATACATTCACTTGGTTAGAGACTTCTGAATTTTATTTCCCACTTCTGCACTCCCCAAACCACCAAGCTTAGTGTATTTGGGGAAGTGGTCCTGACTAAGCTCTTCCCTCTCTGTAATTTTGCAAAAGTAAAACTAAAGTTGGCTAATTTTCTCAAAATGCTGATTGACAGTTACCAAGAAGTACCACAAGTCCTAAAGATGCTGGACAAACCAGTTTTGGAAATCAGGCCACTGACAAATATTGGAAAGAAAAAGAATTTTTAAATCAGAGTATCTTCCTATTTTGGGAAACAGGGATGTCAGAATTTCCAGAGCAGAGCAAAAGAAATAAAACGAGCAAGGGCAAAACATTTTGTCCCAAGAGACTTTTTTTTTTTCTTATCAGGAATTTGCTTAGCCTCAGACTAAACTTCTATTTTCATAAGGAAGTTACTTAGCTCTAGCTCTTTAAAAGTGATTGTTTGAAACTGCTACACACGTATCTACAGTCTCCCTATTTTGACATAATGTGGGGTCTTGCTCATGACCTCAAGTAGCTTAAGCTGTGGTGTTTCAAGAAGCTACCAACAAAGCAGTTTAAGTTTCTATGTCAGTTTGTGGACTGCAGCAGGTAAACAGTTGGCCACTACTGCTCCAAGGGCTGCTGCTGCCAGGCAAGCACTGACAGATCCACTCCTGGCCTTAGGGAGCTCAGCTTTGATGTGTGTAAGCATTTTTTTCACGTTGGTGCCAGTCTGAGCAGCCACCTTTTCCCTTCTCCTTTGCCTCTTCTTTTCTACTCCCTCACTTGTGCTGGTACTACCTTTTTTTTCTTTTTTTTTCTTTTTTTCCAATATTGCAGGATACTTATTTTAATCTGCATCGTTTATTTTATTCTGTTAACCACACAGCCCTACAAACATCTGAAATGATGGGGGGCAGTAAGGGAGGTGGAAGATAAATGCAGGTAGAAGCATCAGGGATGTGGCATCTTCTGAAAGAAATGCTCACCAGAAATCTTCAAATTACCACGGATTGAGTCAGAACTCTTAAATTCCTTCTTCCCAATTTAAATTACACTACAAAAATGGCCAGGCAGATTTCACACCAGTTTTACTAAGTTAACTTGAATTCACACTTTTGGTTAAACAAGCTCAATTTCCCATATGGACGAAACTATAAAATGAGGTTTGACTTTCACAGTGAACATTTTTCATGCACCCATTAACCTGAATGAGAACTCCAAGTCCTTAGTGTACCTGCTTATGGAACTGTTTTTGTTAGATGACTAACTGCATGCATATATATTTTAAAATATTTAAGAGGGCAGTGAGGTTAGCATTCAAAGCCTTATAAATGGAATTTCTTGCAAATGTTCCTGATATTGGCTTCCACGTCTGTTTTGAATTTACTTACAAAATACACTACCACACCCAAAATTAGTTTCAAGCTATTTCCTTGGCCCCCTCTGTTCACTGCATTATCATTCTTATGGGCAGAAATTGCTTCTGTGTTTTTCACAGGACAGGAAAGGCCAGACTGGCAACACGAGAAGGGCTTGATTTTTAACTTAATTATTGTTGCTTCCATGGCTATGTGCTGTGTGTTGAACGTGGCAACTGGTTAATGAAATGCCCTCCCAGGTGGGATCTGTGATACCTGTGATACCTATTTGCTACTGGCAGAGCCAGTTCCAGTCCCAATCAAACTCTAAGGGTAACAGTGACAAAGCTGGTGACAGAGGCAACAAAGTAATGAGCTCCTAACTTATCAAGTTACTCTTGATTGAGCTGAGGAAACAGCTCAATTCCCAAATCTATTGCAAATCTATTAGGAACACCCACAGCTGGGTTGAAGAACAGTGCCACCTGATTGTCTGTAGCTTTTCTAATGCCATTCTCTTCTGAAATACAGTTCTAAGTGTTTTGACATGTCCACAGCCCAATTTAAGAAGAAAAAGTAATGTTATCCCTTTGGGGAATACACTGCCCATCACTGCACAGAAGTTGCAGGCCCATGCACACTACTGGCAATCTCACCATTTCCCTGCCTCTTTAGGGGGATCTAACTTCTGTGGTGACAGAAGTGACCTAGGGACATTAAGAAGAAATAAAACTCTTTGTCTTTTACAACTGTATAGAAAAAGGAACAAGCAAGACCTAGCAATTAATGTACAAAAATAAAACCAGAATCCTCAGTGTTCCTGGAGTTCAGCTGATATCAGATCAGACAATAACACAATAAGTAATGAATTTGAGTTCACATTCCACTTTCAACTTTATTTTTACTACTTCAGAGTCCCACACGTGATTTTCTGTAGCTCCTGGCAGTGTGAAGCACAAGAGAGATTTACAGTGTGGAGGAGAACTACTGAACTTATTTCTCCTTTTTTCCAGGCAGTTCAGGTTTTGGCTTAAACAACAAAACCAAAAAGCCCCAAACCAAAGAACAGCATCTTGGCCTAAATCCTCCCTCTGGTTTGGATCTTCAGAATAAAACTGGCTTCGTGGAAATCTATACTTTCATTTAAACAACCCTGTAACACAATGTGTCTGAGTTTTTTAATTAATTACAAAGTTTTACAAGTATAGTTTGAAAACAAACAGAAAGTCTCCATTTAGCCACTAAAAATTAACACTTTTGCCTATACCACCACAAATTATTATCTATAGTGTTGAAGCTCCAAAAATATATGAAAGGCTCTTTAAATTAATCAAGAGTCAGAACAGAAGTAGAGCTCTCAAATACGGAGAATTTTTAATGGCTTTTGATTTCTTTTATTGTAATTCATCAGCATTTTCATAGTCTAAAGCCTCTCATCTATGAACAATGGTATACTAAAATGTCTTGATTCATTTACTAAACCATTTTAATCCACGTTTAAACATCACTGCATTTTGATCTAAAATTGCAGTACCGTGATTCACCATATTAATAAAACCCTATGATTCTTTCAATTTGCCTAATAAATACTTGCCATGTCTAACATCACAAGCCTTATCCTAATCTTGAGTTAAACTATTATTTGATGCTTTATGCTCTGGGATTCCTTCCTTAAGTCTGAAACCTTAATTTAAGCCAGCTGTTCCACAGTAACTCAACATGTGTGGGATTTTCCCACTAAATGACAATGATAACTAGGAAAAAAAATTTAAAGAGATACAATGTCCATTGTGGAATGGCTTCTTTTAAGCAAAGACAAAGAGACCATCAAAGCTGGTTCACCCATGTAATACCAAAATAATCCTGTGTATATATTACTTTCATGCCTTGATTGTGTTATGGTTTAATTTACAAAGTTCTGTTGGCTTTTTCAGCTTTTCATTTTTTACTGAGCTACACAGTTTGTTTGAAGCTGCTAATTAGCACGTGAATGTTAACACATTTGCCCTCTCAGCACCATGGTATGAGTCTTTTCTTCAAGGCAGTAACAAACTGCTGACACTGAACTTCATGTCCAGTAAATCCTCTGAGCACAGGGGGAGTCCCACTGCACACAGAGCAGAACCACAGGACCTGAGGTGCATGGGGGCTGCTGTCAGGGGTAACTTGCTGGTTTCCCTCATTTTTACCCAAGCTGTGTCTCAGGAACAGAGAATGAACCTAAGCTGACACAACTAACTCTAAAAGTTTGCCTCCACCCATTGCTCCACAGGTTATAATGTCACTTGCCAGTGATGCCCACCATTCTGAGGGGATGCAGGAGAGGATGGGTGGCAGCTCTCTCTGCTTCCCTCCCCATGAGGTCACAGATGGATGGCAGTGCCCTGTGCCAGCACCCTGGGCTGTGGGTGGGCTCAGCATCCCCCAGCCTGCTGCCCCCTCTCTGGCAGGGGAAGGGGCAGAAGGGTGAGGAAGGCAATGGGCTCACCAGCAGAACTGCACATTGCAAAGCCTGCTTAGCAAAGCTCTGTGTTTCTGTGAACACCATTTTTTTTTTAACCAAATATTTTAAAACACTTACAATGTATACAGTATTTCATGTGGTGTATTGGTATGAGAATTAACCACTTATATGCAACTATAAATTCCAGATCCCACTATTAGAAGGACCCAATTCCCTTATATCCATTATAATATTTTAAAACAGTATTTTTCCTTCAAATTAATTGTCTCCTAAAGAGCATACACTGAAGACTGTTGTTCATGGGGGAAGGTGTATATATTTACATATAGAATGGTACTGGTATGCTGTTAAAATACAGAAAATTTCATCACTGAAAAAAAGCACCGTAATACCAGATGCAATGGCATGTAAAGTGTTAAAAATTAATGCAGTATTTAAGAGTAACAGAATGTTTTCCTGTAGATTCCTTCTATGGTGTGATTTAGGGGAAGGTCCAACTTAAGTGCTGGATGTTCATACAGGATTTCCTATGACTAATGCTGTCAGCATTCAAAACTTTTAATTGAAAACGTGGGTGTTATACACAGATAGGAAATTTACCATTTAAAATTTCTTATTTGAAAATGAATGGAAATCACTCTGATTTTCAGATTCATTTGCTGTACGTGGCATGGTAGCATAAAATAAGGAAGTCACTAAGTGGCATATGCTGGGATTGCCTGCCAAGCTTTTACACAAGTCTTTTATATTTGGATGGGATTCACAGGAAGCTTGTACAGGAAGGCCTTTTCCTTCCTTATTTTTGAAAAGCTTTGTTGCATGGACATTATGCCAATGAGTAAAAGAGGGGAAGGGGGAACAAACTACCACCCTGGTGGTTCTGGTGCCAATCCGTGCAAAACTGAAAATTACATCTGGATAATATTAATGCAACCCACTGTGAAATCATCTAACAAAAACCCTACAGAGTGTAAAAAAAATAGTTTAATAGTTTAATAGTTTTGGGTTTAAAAGATTCAAAAATAAATCAATACAGGTACCAAATAAAAACAATATGGAAAAGTGAAGATTTGACACATAATCTGCTACAATTAAGTTAAATTTGCCAGTATTTCTAGAAAGCATGTCATGGTCATGAATAGTCTCTATTAGGTTTGCTCTAAATTCTATTGCAAGCTCTGTCTGCTTCAGAGAAATTTTAAATGGTGATATTTTATTGAATTAAACATGAAGGTACTAATATAGCTTGAGCTGTCACTACAATATCCCTTCTTTCTTTTCTTAATGTCATGTTGATCCTATTTTCATGACACTGTATTAGCTTTTAGTTGAAACTAAGCTTTCCCTACATCTTGTGACAGAAAGGGAAAAGGATATTGATGCTCTGGCTCATCTCTTTACTTATTGTAGCTAATCCACTGCACAAGTACTTGTTAAAAATCATTACTCTTTTCTTTATCTGGGTCTTCTAAAATCCCTAGCAGGCACATTACTATTCTGTGTACTGTTATGCTACACACACTGAGCCAAAGGGTTTGCTTCACTGGGAACCAGAATGGCAGAAGATATCCCTACAGACAGATCCAGATGCCTCTTCAGTATCTTCCACATCACCTGGCAGGAGTCTCAGAAGTGTCAGGGAACACAGCTCAACCCTAAGAGTCTTGTAAGTCCAGAACTGCTATTTAGTCAAGGGGAAAAAAACCAAGAACAAAACAAAAACGAACCTTAAAACTTTCTAAAACACGGAATTCTTCTAAACGAGTGGATTGATGGTAGAAGAATAAGGTGTAAGAGAGGACTTAAAAAGGCAAAAGGTGGTAATATTCAAAGGATGAAGAGGAAAGTAGAACCAGGGACAAACCTCAGAAGTATTAGTGACTGAAGAGCACGCAGCTCTTGTAAAGACTGTTGGTGGAGGTGTGCAATTGCCTCCAGCTGGACATCAGAACCAAGCATTCAGAGTATGAAAGCTATCATTAAAAAAAAAAAAAAAAAAAAAAAGGATGCTGGTATAATGAGTCAGGCTTGTGCTTTGTCCATGGAGTAGCTATGGCACAGGTATCAACAGTATGTGTTCATATGCTGTGAGAAAATTAATTCCTAGGGGAAAGAAAATCCATGCTGATGTGTTTTCCTTGCTCCTGTGACAAAAGCTAGGTTTTTTGGTTGGGGGTTTTTCTGTGATTTTTTGTGTTTTTTGTTTGCTTGTTTGGTTGGTTGGGTTTTTTAAAGCCTATTGATGCAGCAAACATTTCTCCCCTCGAAGTGCAGACTACAGGATGAAGGAATAAAAGAATTTGTTCCAGGAATGGGAACAGAGAAGTCTGAAATGAAAGCTCTGGTTCAGATGAGACTGCACATGATTTGCAGAGCGATGGAAACTGAGGGGGCAGCCGGGTCATGCCTTTCCCCTGCTGCATGAATCACTCTTTGAATGGAAATTTGAGTAGGAAGACATAATGGCTTGGGAACAAAGAGAGCTGCTGGAATATCACAGGTGCAGCTGAACAGAGAAGGATGTTTTGGGATATGCCAAGGAAAGCAAACACCATGAATCTGGAGGAGTTGTCAGGACTTTATGATTTAGGGAGCTATCCAAATCAACAAGGGTATTTCTCTCAGACTGAAGCAGGCAGGAGGTCCTGATTCAGTGACCTAATTAATCAATTCCTTAATGCTAAAACATAATTCAGAAAAAAATTGGAGGTGCTAATCTCTTACTGAAGCTTGACTGGAAGTGGAGTCAAACTTACACTCCAGGCAGCTCTCTATAGTTACAAGTATGATTATATACTTTGCTGAGCTGAAATTAATGTGAGGTACAGGAATCCAGATCCTGACACCCAAGGACATTCATACATTCTGGGAGAACCAAAAGAGTCAGTCAAAGCCAGAGGATCCAAACAGAAGACATGAGAAGCTGTCAGATCTGGGATGATAAGATAATGTGTAAGAGTCAACTCTATATGCCTCAAAAAAACCTCTGGCAATGAGAATTACTGTGAAACTGAACAAAAGGTACACACCAAGTGAAAAAATAGTGACCAGATTAAAGCACTGATATGAAAGCATTAATTACTTGCCTATGAATTTCCAGCACTGAAGTCCTAGGAAATTTAAAATGCATTTTTATGTACAGTAAACAAAACTGAATGCAAGTAAAAATCCAAGATGACTTCAACTAGTTGATCAAGACAGAGTACAAATGAATTATAATAAAAGTAACCAGAAGAAAAAAGAAATTAATTAAATGCTTCCATATCTTTTTTATAACATGGAAGGAAAAAATATAATATTTTTATGTGGTTACAAGCAAGCCCCTTGAGTTCTCTAAGTTGTCTAAAGACTAGGAAAGGGTTGTAGCTAGGGAGACTTAGGGAAGATGAACTTGAAATAGATAACTGAGTAGTTACAGAAGTAAAATTTAAATGAAAGCTATATTTTAGTCATTTAATATGAAATAACCAGAATCAACTCAATTCCTCTCTAAGTACAAAATTCTAGACAAAGAAAAAGTGACAAAGACAAGCTAGAGCAGCACTGTCAGGCAATCTTTCTTAATCCTGAGTTGCCTTGCTTTTCCATACTGCAGTGAACAAAACTATTGAAAAACTTGGAAGCAAGGAAGTAACTGAAGTATCATCATTAGCTCAGAAGACAAACTGCATTTTTTACAGAGTAATTATAACATAACTTTTCTTAACAGGACAAAAATATTGACACCGTTTTCCATACTGAATTGAGTTTTACATGAGTTTCAAGCTCAGAAAAAAAATTGAAAAGCTGTGGAACTAAAATAAATAGATTTGAAAAATCTTTTGACATAATAAATAAAATTCATATAAGTTTCATTGTAAATGGATTCCTCAGACAGGGCAACATTTCAAAGTCTGCATGGAGACTTCATTAGCAGGACATTGTTTAGATAAATGTCTCTACTGTGTCTCATGCTTGACATCTAACTGTAATAACTTAATAAATAACAGCAATTAAAACTGGCTTATGATGTGGCAACACATTATTTCCTTTCAGAGTCACATTAATCTCTATTCATATCTACAGCATTTTATAATCAGTAAGAATATTCTGCTTGTGTACTGGTGTAAATTCAGAACAGTTCTCCACAAATTACATCTACAGAGCAAATTTGTCTAAAAGGCTTTGTTGGGAGATCTCTTCTCACCACTGCATTCACCTTCTGGGAGTAATGAGTACAGGGGATGTAATGAGGATCACAGTCTTCAACAGTTAAGATTAGACTGTATAAAGTATTTCCTTCTCTAAGACCTCACTAACAGAGTGTATGTTTCTGACTCAAAACCACAAAGGCTTGTTTGGTTTAAAATGGAAAAAAAAATCTCCCCATTTTGGAGAACAAACCTGGCCCTCTCTCTATTTGGTTTTGCTGATCCTCAAAGCTGCCTCAGCATTTAGTAACTCAATACTTTTACATCAATTACATTTTATGCTAATGACATGAGGGCCAGTGTTTGGCCATAAGTGGTCTAAAAGGACACACTGAATCTTCTAAAATGAGAATTATTATAGAAATCATGACCCTGATAAAACCTGAAGCCAATGAATTGGAAAATGGTATCTCCTCAATGGTAAAATCAGTGCTAGTGTTCACATGGATTTAGTCAATAAAGTAACAGGCAAATTAGTTCCTAAATTAAAATTAAGCTTATGACAGTAAAGACTTCTGCAGAATAAATATGTACAGAAATGTAACTAGCAATACTTATCACTTAAAACACTTTTTTTTTATTTAGTGCTATGAAAAAATTACAATAATTATATATTTAATCATATCGTTACTAACAGTTTTCTATTTGTTTCAAAACAACTTTTGTTTATTTTGTTCTGAATCAAGAACATTGCTTTTCCTTAGCTCTGTGAAGCCAAATAAGAAAGCTATTTTTTCCTTCTACTGCCACTATATTGCTTCTCAAGAAACTGCCTGGCAAGTAATTCCATGAAGAAGTTTGGAAAAACACTTAAATGTAATTATTAAAAAAAAACAAACCAAAAAACAGAACAGCAGAAATTGGTTTTTAAGTAGTTTGATCACTCTTCTTATACTTCACTATGTTTATGGTAAACTGAAAAACAACCCTAATCCTCACTTTGGCTGAGTTATGTACAATAAGCCACATTTTTACTGTTTGATCCAGCCAGCCTGGTCTGTCACCACTTACAGCCATCAGTGGCACTCTGCAGATGTGTATTGTCCATTTACAACTACCCCAGGCTAGGAACTTCATAAAAGTACACACCATTCTTCAGCAAAAAGAACATTTTGCATTGTACGGGTGCAGTGCTTAACACAATTGTCATTTGTTTATGCTTGAGGAAATAGTACTCCAGTGTTGGGATAACATCGTGACTTGGACTGGAAATAGATAAAATACCTGAGTTATTATATCAGCTGTTGTATTGTTACTTAGTGTTTTGAAAGCATCCATAGATAGTGGGCAAAGCCTTCTGCAAGGTACCTCTTTCAAGTACAGGACCTGTCAGAGGGTTCTGCAGGGTTGGTTGGGCCCTGCCAACACATAGGCTGTGGAGAGGATAAGATGGGAGGCTGGTGGGCTTGTCTGAGATGCAAAACATGAGACTGGAGCAGCTTTTCCTTCCCTCCAGCAGCCCCTGCTCAGGCCCCTGGTGATTTGCATGTTCCCTGTGTGCCAGCATCACCCAGAGCACAGCACTGCTTTAGGGAACACCTCATACTCAAACACCAGCTAGAGCAGAGATTTCTCAGTGCCAGGAACACCCCAAGCCTATTCCCTACCAAAATATGACAACAACCAGACACAGAGCTCCCCTTTTGACTTCCCTAATGTACTGCACTTAATCTTTAGGCAAAACTAGAGCACAAGGTTTTGCCTCTCTTGCAGACTCCTTGACTAGTCAGCTTCTCTTCCAGTATTATAATAATTCAAGGACACTCTAATCATCATTGTGAACATTTCTAACACTGAAGTTCCTCTGTCTAGCTATGCCTAAACTGAGTTTAACTACAACCAGCCTGGCCACACTTAGATTTCTGATTATTCAAAACAAAGCTTTATTCCTGAGCCATGTCTATTAATCAGAATGCAATGATTACCCAGACTTATTTCTCCATCCCTCATGATGCCTGGATAATGATGTTGGTTTATTATCTCTCACAGACTAGTCCTCTGCAGCAAGATATGCTCCCAATGAACAACTGGCATTACAGCAAACAATTGGAGTAAATGAAATTGAAGTACACGTCGGGAAACATAAAAAATACCAGGGTGAGTGAAAGCCTGTTATTAATGTTTGGCTTTCTCTCAATTTTATCAAGAAAATGCCCTGGAGAACATAAGGAGTTACTGGAAGTCATTCAGTTGCATCACATGCCGGCTCAGCAGGACAGTCCCCAGAGCTGCAGGCACAGCACAGAGGGGGAAAGCCTCGGTGGAGAACTGGTGACCTCTGCAGGTTCCTCGCTCTCAGGGCCACCTCACCTCACATGGTCATTTAGCAATACCCAAGGTGTAGTTTGGGTTGCTTTCATCTTTGAGAAATTAAAATAAAGAAAATTAAATGTCTATTCAATGATGACATGGCAACCCAAACTAAGCTGGAAAACACAGGCACGTGTTAATTTAAGAAATAAATGTTCATCTTTGAGAAGTCAAAAAAAAAAAACACCCCATACTTCAAAGGACAAAAACTTCAAAGCACTCTATAACTTCAAAGCACTGCACCAACATTAATAAACACTCAGGACATGTCTGTGAGGTAGAAAAAAAATTCTTTTTTTAATGCTTGTGTAAACAGAGCACAGAGATAAGTGATTTGCCCAAGGACACAAGTTAGTAGCAAATCTAAGATTGCATGTGAGAAAACTGGCTCAAGTCTCCTTTCTCAAAGCAGCTACAGCTGGGTTAAAGCAGTGAGCAGATGCTTCCTACATGGACACCTCTTCAGCAGAGGCCAAAACAGAGACTTTCCCTGTCAGTGGCATCACCTTTTTAAGGCCTGCTCTAAATCTACCACGTTTTCAGCTGATTTCCTCCCACCAAGTCAGTGCTGAATATACATAGAGAGAGGTGAATTGAGGTTATCTTAGAAACACGTTCTTACTTCTGTATTTAACAATTATATTAGAGTTCCGTGCTCTATCTGAGGATTTTCAGGATTTCTGTGTCATGACAATCTACTCACTACAGGCTTCTTAACAACACACTGAATTAAAATATAATCAGCACACCTACAATGTGAAGTTTCTCTGATAACACTACTGAAGTGGAACCTACACTGGTACCATTCTGAATTTTTAGTATCTCCATCTAAAGTAAACCATAAGATCTGCTGTATACTACTGCTTTATATCCATACTGCTGAACAAGAAGAGCCCTACATTCTATCTGACAAAGAAGACAGAAGCAAACCCCATCATTTTCTTTTCAAAATAACCTAATAAGAACAGTGCCAACTTGGATGCATGGTGCTGAATAAAGACGCCTATAAAATACTTGGCAAGAAAAAAAAAAAAAAACACCTTATGCCCTGCTGACAACAAATAAATTTAAAGATAACAAAGAAGGCCAAAGATCTGCCTCTTCCTCTTCCAGCTCATTTCTTTCCTTAGATCTTTAGTAACACTAAATGTTGCCATTCTTCTCTTTAATGAAGAGCTTCCTGGTAATCCCACGTGTTTGTGGTCGCATACACTTAATTAAAGGAGAAGAGGTGTGAAACTTTAGTATTTTTTCCTTCTTTAAAACATTTATATGACAAACATAGAGTTAATAAGTTTTAAAGATATAAACAAAAAGTTTCAAATTGACAATTCTGAGTCTCTCCTCAAATGTTTGGTTTTTAAAATTTTTTGTAAAGTCATTGTTGGAACAAAGGCTTAATTCCAAAAATAGTTAAAATACTAATTAAAAAATAAAAGCTAAAAAAATGTAATTTCTAAAAATTAATCCATGCAACAAGCATCCAAAAGTTTCCTGTCAAATGTGATTCTTGTTTTAAGACAGAATTTCCTCCTAAGTCACGTACTTACAATAAAGCACATTTTTAAAAAAATACATAATTATATTTTGAAGACTGTAATTTGCATCTGGTAATTTGCTGGATATTATTTTTCCAAAATAAAGTCCCACAGAGGCTCTGAAAGAGATGCTGCTTGCATATATTGTTCAAATGTTCCTCCTTAAGGCCAGTTAGGAGTACTGCAACCTCTCATCTGTACTGTTTACTAATAAAAATTCAGAACACTAGGAAACCAGTGTCATACTAAAGATTCTTAAAGAATATCACAACTTCTGCTCTTTAATCTTTCAGGAGTTCCAAAAATTCTTGTGCTCTCTGTACTATACTTGTCAGCACTCAATATTTTCCATTGCCAGAACTCAAAACTTTCCTGCAAAGGTAATCAAACAATTCTACCTCTATTTTGCATGGGAATAATAATAGTAATAATGACACAAAGATCCCACTTCATCAAATTTTAAGCAAGGAATATTGATTTAGTCAGGACACAAATAGATCTTCAGTATTTTGTTAAGTCAAATCTGAAGACTAAATAATTTGCAGATCACAGAGTCATTAGCAGATTTGGGAACATAATTCAGCCCTTCAGATTCTGTACAATAAACCATAGCTTTCCATGTTATGTGTTAACAACCCCTAAGTAAATGAAAAACCTTTTGCTGCTCTTGGTGTAGTGCCCTTCTTTGCATTTCAGAGGAATTACTGGGCTCTTAAATTGGCTGTCAAGTTTGCTGACTTGGTAACTGGCTGGCTTTCAAAATATATATTAAACTCTTGCCTTTCCCAGCTAATTCTTCAAATAAATCTTACTAGAATAAGCTTTGCAATCTTACTTATAAAACTAGTCAACAGAAAAAAAAAATCTTATCAGCCACATTGTACATACTATTAAAGAAAATGGGTGCAAAGGCAGCAAGACTCAACAGAAAGGGCACTGAACTAAGAAACAGATGGCAAAATCTCCCATTTGCTTAACTAAGGTCAGGATTTCAGCTTTTCATCTGATTTTATTTCTAGCTCTTACAGAACTCTGTAAAATCAATTTCTGAGTTGGTTTCAAAATGCATAGATGATTACCATTTTATTTCCTTCTCCCCATGAAGAATTTTAACACCAATAAGTTAAATTAATTACAGCTAGATTCAAAGTTCCTACACCCATACTGAAGACTATACATATTCACAGGTTTGGAGCTCCACTGAATTATACTTTAAATGCTGCATACTGAGTCACATGCCTTGATCCACCTCATGTAAATGAGTTTAGTTCCAGACAGACTCCAGGTTACAGCAGGAATGACAAGCTAAATAGCCTTTAAGTTAAACATACCTCATAGATTGAAGTTGTAACTCATATTAGAAAGGCTGGATCACTTTTATAACTAGCTGCTTATATAGTTTATTTTTATCTAGGTCTTTATGTTTTTATTTCATTATATTATAGGGCTTTCTCCTACGTAGCTGGTAATGTGTGCTCTTTCATTTAAGATCATACAAGGTATGTAATCGGGGCAACAGTAACTATGCTGTGAATTTTCTTTTGTCATGCTTAATAGACAGGTCATTTAGGCACCTATGAAAAACAGCTCGGCCAAAAGGACAAGGGATCTCAATAAACAAAGATTATCTATTCAAATATCAGGCTCACAAAAGGAATTTTTCTCTCCCTGATTATGTGTAAAAAATCTGGAATATACCTTTCAAGTGGAATATTGTTACATATCACAGATCTTTGTTTTGCTGTTAAACTTCTGTTGTTGCTAAGGAAGAACAGAGAAGATCAAAGGACTTCCAACAAGTAGAAAACCAAAGGTGAGGGATTTTTCGTTTCTTTCTCATTTTTTTAAAGATTTATCACTGAACTACAACACTTGTTGGTTCATAGTTGTATGAAAAGAATGTGTGAATCTATGTGAGCCTATTTTGCTATTTCATATTTAACTTCAAGCATCAAACAACAGCTCAATTCACTTTCTGACTAGCAACATGATCATGCATTCATCTAGCCTGTTCACAAACCCATATGCAATTGAAGTCCTAAGGACAAAAAAAGAAGAGTTAGTTGAAGGCATAAATGACCCAGACCACCTTTTGAACTGTCTGATAGAAAATGGTATTTTTACCCCAGAAAAAAAGGTTGTGGTGAGTTTCTACAGGACACGAACAGAAAAGAACGCTCGCGTTTTAGACATTCTGATTGCTCAAGGTGAACGAGCCTGCAGGCTGTTTTTTTATCCATGTTTAAAGCAAGTGGAGCCCAGACTTTACAGCAAGATGAGAAAATATGTCAGTGATGTAAATGAAAGCATTGGAGATGCTAGAAGACAGCTGGTAGGATATTTGCTTGAAAAAGACAAGGTTTGGTTTGAAAATAGCAGTGAAAGGCACCAGGGAAAAAAAGAGAGTCCGAGGAAAAAAAAACAAGAAAAAATTCAGAAGAAAAGAAGAAAACCTCAAGTTTCAGGGGCAGCAAAACCTAGAAAAGACCACGCTGACGTCGACATCTTCGATGCAGTTGCTAAAGGCTGTCTTTCTGGGTTAGAGAAAACACTGAAAGATAGTGATGTTAATGCACAGAATTCTTCAAGTGAAACACTTCTGCATGTTGCAGCTGCTAATGGACATCTACCAATAATGGAATACTTGATCAGCAAAGGTGCCAAGATGGATGTGAAGGACAAGAAAGGAAGAACCCCACTGCACAGGGCTGCTGAGAGAGGCCATGGTGAGGCAGTGAAAGTGCTTCTCCAATGTGGGGCTTATATGTACAGTTTGGATATGGAAGGCAAGACACCTCTCCATTTGTCTGCACAGAATAACCACAGTCACATACTGAAGATGCTCCTGAAAGAAGAGGCAGACAGGTACAGAAACCAGCACAACTTCTTGCACATGGCAGCTCTTAAAGATGAGAGCAGTCTGGCAAAAATGCTGCTAGAGGCTGGTGCCTCCATTGATGGAAAGGATGAGAGAGGACAGACTGGTCTCAGTTATGCTGTTTCTCAGGGGTCTGAAAATACTGCAAAAGTACTGCTAGAAGCTGGAGCCAGAGTTGAATCCAACATGGTGGAAAGTGCCTTCAACAGCAACCACCCATCCATCTTCAAAATACTCCTAGAATATTCTAAAGATTTGCCACCTGACATAATGGAGCCAGCTCTTTTTAGAGCTGTACAGGGAAATCTGCACGATATTGTTGCAGCTTTAATCGACAGAGGTGCAGATATAAACGCCTACAATGCAACACTGTACACTCCTCTGCTCCTGGCTTGTGAAACAGGCAAGGCTGAGTCAGCAAAAGTTCTAATGGAAAAGGGAGCAAACTTTGGGATAAAGACTCCTGGTTCAGACACAGCTTTGCACTTGGCAGTTCAGGCTGGGGCTGCTTCCATTGCAAATCTGCTTCTCTGCAAAGGGTTGGAAGTTAACCTTGTGAACCAAGCTGGTGAAACCCCTCTCCATGTTGCTGCCCTTCATAACAAAGGAGCATTAGTTGGACCTTTGGTTAATGCTGGGGCCAAAGTTAATGCTGTCACTAAAGAATTTGCTACTCCCCTGCACATTGCAAGTCAAAGAGGCAACATTGATGTTGCCCAGCAGCTGCTGCACCACAAGGCCAATGCTAATGTTAAGGATAAGCAGGCAAAATCACCTTTACATTTTGCTGCTGAGAGGGGAGACAAAACAATGGTGGAACTGCTTCTGAGTGCTAATGCTGACCCCAACGCACAAGACAAGGAGAAAAAGACTCCCCTGCATGCTGCAGCTGGGAGAGGACACCTCAGTATCGTGAAAGCTCTCTTAGCCAAAAAAGGAAGATTGGGAGCCAAGGACATGGATGGATGTACTCCGATGCACTATGCAGCCAGCAAAGGAGACATAGAAATGGTAAAAATTCTTCTGACATCAGGGAAATACAAAAATATCGACGACCGAAACGTTTGGAGAAAGACCCCACTGCACATTGCTTCAGAATATGGGCACAGTCACTTGATAAATCTACTCCTGAGCTCTGGGGCAGCCATCAATGCCTTAGACAGCAGCAAGGAGACTCCCCTGCACTGTGCATGCAAGGCTGGGCATTTTAATGCTGTAAATTCCCTTGTAAACTGGTCACAAGGAGAAAAAGCAAATTTACTGGCTGCTGATAGTCTCAAAAAGACCCCGTTGCAAGTAGCAGAGTTTAATGAAACAGAAAGCCAGGCTCAAATTGTAACGTTTCTGAAAAAGAAAATGTTAATAACAAAATGAAGATGTAAAGCAAAATCTTGCAATTTTAAAAACAGAATTTTCTTAAGGCAATTTGGATAGTGCTGTCAGCCAGTATGATTGACCACTGTTAGTGCTGGCAGAATTAAGTTAGCAATCAAAGGAGGCTATGGGGAAAAAGGATCTTAAAGACAACGTTCAGCTTCTAAGAATTGATTAGATCTTTTGCTTTTTGCATGAATCTCATACTTGGACTCTATTTTAAAAGCACAAGCCTTATTACACACTCTGTATGACTTCCTCTACTATAAATCAAGACTTAAAAAAAGATAGAAAATAACTTTTTATGTATCTGTGAACATTAGCCTGTCTGGATAGCTTACTGAAACATTGTTTGGTAAAATCACATTTTTAAAATGCCATCTATTAGGAATAATGAGACACCTGTATCCTCAAGGATAGAGATGTCAGAGAAGATAACAGCAGTTTTGTTTAGCTTAAGCAAACCTGCCAAAAAAGATTGATTTGCCCTCCCATGCAGTCCAGTCATGCATGTCTGCTCTGGGTTGTGTTTGTGAGCTGAACCAACTTATTCCACAGCTATAACTACAAGGGGGGAAGCAGGGTAGCAAAGATCTGAACAGCTCTGGCTCTCCAGAGGGTTATGCACTATTAGCTTGGTTTATGCTGATTACAGTATTCAGCTCTGAGCTAACTGGAGATCAGAAGGCATCTCCCTGCAAATTTACTGGTGTTGGATGGTTCTACTCCCAACTTGCTCATAAATCCTATCAGGAGGCTTAGTATAAACCAAGCAGAGGAGTATTGTGTGCCCAAAACTTTGCTAACCCAATCTTACTGTTTTCAGGACACTAATATGTGTTAAACTGACATTCAATACTGGGCTAGACCCTCTAGCTACTTCACTTCCATATTATAGTTCCTGACAAGGCACTGATAGATCCCAAGCCTGTAACAATTCTTTTTCTCTCTGGTTTTCATCATACCATTTCTCTAGATTTTGCAGTTTGCGATGGCTATCATGAAAACAATCATATTTGCTGTTTATTAGTTTCACTTCCAAAGCAATTCCAGCACAAAGATGAAATGTTCAGAATAAAAAGCTTGCAACACAGTTTATTGGTTCAAGACATTTGTATTATTAACTCTCAACACAAAGGGGCCTTCTTGAGCGGGCTGAAGGTTTTCTGTGGTCATTTTCTATAAAACGATAATCAAGCCCCACAGTTCTTCACACTTCAGTACATGATGAGACTCCCGATTACCATGAAAGGACAGAAATACTCCTCGTGAAACGGAACACCGATTTAACAACGTATGGCAATAAAACCCCGACACGTTACAACACAACCCGAGCAACACCCTGCTGCTGTCATCTTCCAGATGAATGACGAGACATGACGGCACGCTTGAGAGTACACAGAGAGAGGCTACAAAACCCGATACCTGCAGCACCATGCCCCGAATTACCATCGCTTTTTGGTCAGCCCGGGAACACCGGAACGGGCCCGGGCTCACGGCCGGCAGCTCGCAAACCGCCGCGGCCTCAGCAGCAGCACCCACCCAGGAAAGGCGAATCGCCGGGGGTCTTTTCCATCTACCCCGAAGCCCTGAGGCCCCCTCGAAGCGCTCCCACCCCCTCAGCGAGCGGGGCAGCCCGGAGGAGCAGCAGAACTCAGGGCCTGGGCGGGCTCCCGCCTCCCTCAGCCGCGGCCCTTCACTTTCTTCCCCCTCAGGCTGGCGCCTCCCCCTCATCCCGGCCGCTCTCCCATCCCCTTCCTGACATTCACACACACCCCCCCCCCTCCCTTCTTCCCTTCAGCTCGTACCCTGCCAGCTGCCTCTCAGCTCCCGGCTCGCCCTCAGCTGTCCCCCCGCCTCCTACCCCGCCGCCATCTCTCCGCCTCCTCCCCGGCCTCTCCTCAGGCCCCGCCGCTTCACTGAGGGGACTGCGCACGCGCCGAGCCCCGACGATGCCCCCGCCACCGCCCCCTCCTCACTTCTCGCGAGATCGGCGGGGGCCGGTGTCATGGCGGCGGCAGTGGAAGAGCCGGAGGTGGACGTCGAAGGGGACTCGGTGGCCGGGTCCGGAGAAGCGGTGGTGGGGTGAGTGAGGGTCGCGCTGCGGGCTGGCAGCCTTTCCGCTCCGGGGAGAGCGCCTCTTCCTTCCCCCCCCCCTCCCCACAAGGCGTCACGGTTTGGGTGAGGGAGGTTTGCGTGAGGGAGGTTTGCGTGAGGGAGGTTTGCGTGAGGGAGGTTTGCGTGAGGGAGGTTTGCGTGAGAGGGATTGCGTGAGGGGGGTTGCGTGAGAGGTTTTACGTGAGGGAGGTTTGAGTGAGGGGGATTGCGTGAGGAGGTTTGCGTAAGGAGGTTTACGAGGGGAGGTTTGCGTGAAGGGGTTTGCGTGGGGAGGTTTGAGAGGGGAGGTTTGCGTGGGGGATAGTTGGGGGGATGGTGTTCCGTGGGAAGGTTTGCGTGGGGGGGAGTTGGGGGGTGTTCCGTGGGGAGGTTTGCGCGAGGGGGGGTTTCCGTGAGGAGACAGCGAGGGGAAGCGCGTCCGCGGAGCCCTGCGCGGTGCCCTGCGCGGTGCCGCTTGGTGGGGATGCGGGGGGCTGCGGGGCAGGGCCGCACTCACCCGGGTGCCAGGCGGTGCTCCTGGGCTCAGGGGACAGGGGATGGAGCTCCCTGAGGGCCCGTGGCGGGAAACGCCCGAGTGGAGCGGGGTCAGGCAGGGCCCTGAGGGGGGGTCCGTGGAGGCCCTGAAGCGGCGTCAGAGCCGCTGCCATCGGGTGACAGCGCGGGGATGGGGACATTGGGTGCTGAGGCTGCTGGGAGCCTCCTGAAAATACATGGACAGGAGGTTGCAAAACTGCCCAGCAAGGTTGTGGAGACGGGCAGGCTCATAACGCTGGATGTAAGGACGGTCAAGTAACTTAATTCCAGAAATCCGCGGGTAAAGGGTCTGTGGATGGATGCTGAAGGGAATGTGCTCCACAAATCCAGCTGCTGGAGGTGCTGGGAGGGTGTGAGAGGCTGGTGACAGATACTGTGGTGTGGTGTCCTGGTGTAGCATCTGCTGGAGACAAAATACTGGGTGAAGGGAACTATTGAGCTGACCCATTTCTTGGTATGCTCAATAATAATAATAATTTAAAAAAAAAATAAAAAAAGCAGGAGTTGTAATAGTTTGGGGCTGTACACAAGGATCTATGGCTAGCTCTAAAGAAATGGTTGAAATGCTGGGGGAAAGTGTTCAGAATAGGAGGGAAATTTAATTTAATAACATTAGAGGGGACATAGGGCTTATTAATCTTTAGACAGGTCTGAATGTTCTGGAAGCAAAGATTTAAAAAAATAATTATATAAAAGACTAAGTAGATTATATGATGTGTTAAAATGGATGAAATTTGATCAATGATGTTAATAAGTGTCAATTTTCTAGAAGCAGTAAGTATTTACAGTAAAGATCAAGTATAATCTTAATGATGTCCATAAGAGCAACCCTGTATGATTTAATGTATAAGCTTTCCTCAAGAGAAAATATACTAGAAGAGGGTAATGTATAACAGTCTGCAATACAGGATTTTAATTTTAGTATTTCATTTTGTCACCTTCTGGTAATGTTTTTATTACTCCTAGACTGTTAATTTACCTCTCACAGCATGCGTTCTGTTTGAATACCTTTTGTGATTTTAAACACTGGAATTTTTTTCAGAGCTCCTGAAAACACAGCTTCAGGCTTCCCACAGGATCACTATCTTGATTCCTGGAGAACGGGTAACAGTCTTGTAAGTGGTTTTATTAAAAGAATAGTGAGTTTATCAGAAATTCTGCTTTGCCCATTCTCTTCCCTTCATGTACATGTTTTTTTTTAGGTTTTTAACTAGTGCTTTTTGCTTACTTTTAGAACATATTACATGTTGATTCTTAATACTCAAGTAACAATGTGACATTGCTCAAATATGTCTCCAGTGGTCAGGGCAAACACAGCACAGAGAGCCAAATTGCTCTGTATTATTTCCCCTGCCCCTCCAGGGGAAGATAAAAAGGGGAATAAAGAAGACAAACCAAGAGACTTGGAGATTGGAAATTAGAACTAGAGCAGGGAAGGGCCCAGGGGAAGATAGAAAAGGGAATAAGGAAGAGAGACTTCAAGGTTGAAAATTAAAACTAGAATGGCTATAATAGAGCAGGGAAGGGATAGTGACAAATAGAAAAATAGTGAAAATTAGGGATAGATATACACACAAAACCTAATGTTAATGGTAGTTGATATACAAGTCTGAAGGTCCTTTGTGGCAGAGCCAACTTGGGAAGAAGGGCCATGACTTTCATCAGCAACAGGTGGAGTCTGGTTCTGCAGAGCACATGGTGAGCTGAGGAAAGAGAGCCAGCAGCCACCTGTGAAGATGTCCCCTAGAAGAGGGAAGGGAACCAAGGCCCAGCTTTCCTGCCCTTCTGGTGTTTCATAGGAAATGGTAGCAAATGGAAGGGAATATTGAGGTCATCCAGACCTTCTTTCTTCTGCCCCCTGGACCTCCTTGTAGTCCTAAGTAGCACCTTCTGTCTCTCTTGGGCTTGGCCATCAGAATTCATCACATCAGGGCCATAGAATTGTTTTCTGCCCTCTCAAACCATACCAAAATATTAACACATATTTATATTGTTTGCAGCCATGGACATTGGACAGCAGCATTAGTGAAGAAAACAGGTCTGTCATTGAGAAAATGTTGCTGGAAGAAGAGTATCCTTTTGCTGATTTGTGTGTATGTTTGTCTTGTGTAACAACAGAAAACATTGTGTTTCCAAAGGAACTGGGCTAATCTTGTTAAGGTGGCTGAAGCACAGTTGCAGAAACCAAGGAGGATTCCTGCATAAGTCATCAAGCTGCCTGCAGCTTCCTGGGATGCTTCAGGAAATGACTCCAAAACTGGCACTAGCACCCCAGATAGCAGTGTTTGTCCACACTTCAGAGCCACCTCCAGCCTTGTGCTAATGCAGCCACTTGTGTGGCTTCATGGTGAACCTGAGCAGACAGCTGATCTGGCCAAAAATAAGTAGTTCCTTTTGTTGAATTGTTCTTCACTTGAACACATTTACTGTCTGATTTTCTGTGGCTAAATTCATGCTTCTGCCAGCAAGTGAGATGAAAACAGGAAGGAACAGTAGGAACAGTTATGGCTGTTTTGGGCTTGGGGTTGTTTTTTTGGGGGGGGGCTTTTTTTGGGCTTATTTTTTGGGGTGGTTTTTTTGGGGTTTTTTTGGGTTTTTGGGTTTGGTTTTTTTTTTTTTTTTTTTTTTGTTTTGTTTTGTTTTTTCTTAAATAGTTTTACACTTCTCACATAAGCTGACCTCAGAGACTAGGTAAATCTAGCATTAGTAATCACTGGCTATTTTATTTTCATGTTCTTTTGGTAACTGAGTGAAGAAATATACAGTAAAAGAAGAACAAGAAAATAAAGCACTTAAAATTTTCATAGTAGAATGAAGCATTGAGGCTTAGTTTTAAATCAATAAGGTCTCAGTACCATGCACATGACTTCAGTGTAATTGCTAAATGAAAAAAAGAAAAATGCTGTTGTAGAAACAGTGTACCTGATTTGCTCAGAGAAATGTGAGCACAGGGGATCAGATGTCAAATGTCACTTCCTTATTCATGAAGTCAGTAGGAGTGAGTGAAATTGTGTGTATTGGTTCTGAAAGCAGAGCAGTACTTGCTTCTGCAGCTGAATTATGAAAAAGTGCAATTTATATGATCATTAGAATTACCACTAGTACAAATATCTCTGGTGTTTTGAAAACCTACTTAGTAAATACTTCAGATATTATTTATCTAATAAATCACTTCCTGAAAAAATATGGCTCAATCAAAAGGAAGCAAAGAAAAGACCTATGAAAAGGTAAGCTGTGTTCTGGGAATAATTCTGTTAGATGAGAAGAAATGGGGAGTCCTTTCAAAATAAGTTTATTTGCTGAGATATGCAACAGCAACACAATTATTAATTTTTATTTTCACTTTGTTTTTTATTTGCAGCCCACATAAGAAAACTGGAAAAGCCATGTATGTATACTTTAAAGACTGATTTGCATTTTAAGTGTAATGTCTGATTTTTGTCAAGTTACTGGACAGTATTTAAAGAAAAGTTAATTTCCTTAGTATTTTTTGTTTGGCTGTACAAAATTAAAGAGAGCTTTCAATGCAGAGAAATGTTGTCTGTAGTAATAGGCCTGTGGTAAAATATGTTCTGTTTTATAGCACAGTGGCCCTTGTGAAAAAAACCTTTTGTTAGTTTGACTTTGCTTTCTTGCTTCAACTTTTTTTGCAGTTTTGTTGTATTTACCATTAGTTACCTGTGAATCTTGTGTTACCTTCATGGGGAAGCTGACATGATTGTCATTGTATTACTTATCAGCCACATTCCTGTACAAAACAATACCTTGGGTTTTGTAGGAAATAGTCCTCCTGTCAGAAGTTGTCTTGTTAGTGGGATTTTTTTTTTAAGAAAGCACCAATTTCTGCTTCCTGCTTCTTAGAGTGCGATCGCCTACAAAGTCAGCTGGGTGCTCATTGAAGTGGACATCAGAAGAAAAAGAACTGTTTGAACAAGGAGTAGTAAGTTTGTTTATATATGTAATATCCTGAGTAGAAGCCATTAGTTTGTCTTAAATAACAAAATAATAATGAATATGCATAAGCATCTCATATTTATCTGCTTCTGCACTTCTGATGTGTTAAAAATAATCGCCATCTGCTAAGAGCATAATGGTAAATCAGTTTTCTATTGATGAATCCCCCAAAATGGCTTTGTTTACCAGATTTTGTTCCTGTGAGGCTGATTACAGTTTAAGATCACAAAACATATTTACAGCTTTAGGAATTGTACAGTTATAATGATGTAGTTAAATACAGGGAGTAGGGAATCCTAGAATGTCAGGTTGGAAGGGACCTCAAGGATCACCTGGTCCAACCCTTCTGATATTATTGTTTATATGAGATGTCTCAGCACCCCCTTGAGCTGAGACTTAAAACTTTCCAATGTGGAGGAATCCACCACTTCCCCTGGGAGACCATTCCAGTCTCTGACTTTTCACTCTCAGAGTGAAAAATTTTCCTCTTGTATTCAAATGGAATCTCTCCAGGAGCAACTTGTGCCCATTGCCCCTTGTCCACGGGACTCCTTGTAAACAGGGAATCTTCATCTGCTTTGTAGCCCCCCTTTAAGTGCTGGAACATCAAAATTATGTCTCCCCTAAACCTTCTCTTCTCAAGGCTGAACAAACCTGATCTCTTCAGCTTCTCCTCATAGGGCAAGTAGTGTGTGCTCAAGGCAAATCAGCTAATAAAGGGAAATCCTTTAACTATTGTTACAAGATCTTTAGAGATTATATGGTTGTAGAATGCTGAATGTAACAGGGTTTGCTTCACCAAGCACAAATTTATTTCAGTAACACTGGGTGAAGAAAATCCCTTAGTTAAGAGTAGTAATAACTTTGTGTAGCGTCCACTTCTCTTGGTAGATTATGAGTAGCAAAGTTCTTTACCATTGACTTGCTCTCTGTGCTTTTATAATAAAGAATTGAGTTTTTAAACTCTTTTGGCTCACAACCTGTGTGATGTGAGAGGTTGGGTGGGTGTTTGTGAGCTGCTTTGTTGCACTACAGATGAAATTTGGCCGCCGGTGGACGAAAATTGCGAAGTTGATTGGGAGCCGTACGGTTCTGCAAGTCAAGAGCTATGCTAGGCAGCACTTCAAGAACAAGGTAAAATGAGTTGCTCTGCAGTCAGCAAAAAGGCTGTTTGACCAGTAAGCAGTTGTAGTTATGGATTTAATCTGTCTTTTCAGACTGCTGTGTTAAAGTACGTACTGTAGTCCCATATTCAGAAAAGTTGAATATGCTCTAAATGCGAAGCCAGACCTGATTTCAAATTCCTGTAATTACTTCAGTGTCTTTATTGTTCCTATAAGTAAACAATAGATGTTGTATAATTGTAGCTAAACAGCTGGTCATTAGTCTGAAAATACTTGATTTCCCCTATACAGCTCTTTTAGCTGTGTGTTGTAGGTGTAGGTTTAGCTTTAGCCTCATTTGAGGCTTTGGGGAGATTTAAGAAGAAATTAGTAGTCTGACTGGGTTTTCTTTGATCAGAAATATGTATTCATTTCCACCTAGGCTGGAAGGATACCTGTGGCAAACTTAATTGCAGTGGATTAAAATGTTTTATAAGGGTGAAATGAAGAAGAAACACTTCAGAGTGTCTGCTTTTCAAGTAAAGTAGTTCTGGCTATTTGGGAGGTAGAGGAGATTGTTTTGGTTTTGCCTCCTAAAAATATTTTAAATTTTTCTAAGGCACAAAATGGTGATTCTGAAAAAGAAGAGCAAGGTCAGTGTGGTAGCAGTCTTCCCACTGAAGATGGGATAAGGGTTGAAGCGTGGTCATCTGGAAACTTGAGAAGCTGTGCAGACCCCCATCTGAATGCAGTGAAAATTGAAAAGCTGTCAGATGATGAAGAAATAGACATAACTGATGACATGGATGAGCTATGTTCTTCTACCTTCCAGCAAGAAACTGGAAAACTAGAATCAGCTGTTAATTCAAAAAATTCAGTGGAAGAAATCAAAGGAACAAAAGTTTTTTCATCTGTTGGACACAGTTCTGCAATTTCTTCACCTAAAGAAGATCCTCAACCTACCACCCAAGATCCAGTGGATGCACTGGTGTTTCCAGGTGTTGCAGCAACATGCCCTCAGCACCTGAGCAGTGATAAATCTGTGAGCTTAGATTATCAGCAATGCAGTAATTTTATTGAGAAAGCTGAACAAGGCAGACTGGTAACGTCTCGTGGCACCAGGCAAGTAACTGATCAGGAGCTTAATGAGGAACAGAGGGACCTGGCTGATAATGGATTGCTTTTTCCTTCTCCCTGCCAAGTGGATGAAGATCATCAAGAGGAAGCAGAGGAGCTTAAGCCACCTGATCAAGAAGTGGAGGTTGACAGAAGCATCATTCTGGAAGAGGAGAAGCAAGCTTTCCCAGAATTTTTTGAAGGGCGCCAGGCCAAAACCCCAGAGCGTTATTTGAAAATCAGGAATCACATTTTGAATCAATGGTGAGATGCATTCATTTCATTTACTGGAATAAGTGATTAAGATGGCTCATGGCCTCCTTTGTTGTAATTAAAACACTACTGATTACAAATAACTTTCCTCTGAAAAGAGTAGAATTTTTTTTGTGGTAGCAGTAAAAAGCTTGCCAGTGAACAGCACTGGTAATTAATGATTCTTTGCATCTCCCTTGTGTTGTTTTTTTCTGGCATTTTGGGAGCCAAGCAATGAAAATACTTTGAAGTATTATGGAAATCAGTGTCCTGTACTGGAACAAGCTGCATCCATTTGGATAGCACTGTTTTCTTCCACTTTTTGTCAGCCTGTGTCACCCTGTGTGTGAGGATGCATAATAAATGTATAATATAATAATAATTTTAATAATGGTTCCTCAAAATAACTGATGAAATTAATTCTGTAATTATATCTGTAGTGGTGCTGCTACAGAAGGGCTGCTAGAAGAGAGAGCTTGTGCTAGAGCAAATAATCCTGGCCAAAAAAGTACTTCAAATAAAGAATCAGTTTGGAGGGGTGCTTGTACACCTCAATATTTAATTGCTCATCTCCAAAGAATCAGTTCAAGGAACCTTAGTGATTTGTGGTAACAGGCTCAAAGTCCAGTTTGTTCTGCTACCAGTTTAGTGTGCTTGTGTTGCTTAGCTTGCCTTGAAGTAGAGAAAACTGCTGAGTTCAACTCTACTCTCAGTCAGTTGTCTTGTGTATTGACAGCTTGTTCTAGTTGCAAAAAAGCTCTAAAATTCCTTACCAGGCCAGTGTAGAACTGAACTGATTCAATATCAGTTTTCAAGCAAGCAGTAAGTGCATGGGGAGTGAAACAGGCTTATTTATTACCCCCAGGAAACCTATGATTCCATGAGCTGTTCAGACTAATGCAAACATTGTTATATCAGCACTTCTAAGAAATTAATTGCTTCCTGGCACCACTCATGTTGAACAGTTTGTTGTGCTGCATGGAACATCCCTTTCTCTCTGCATTAGTATGAATAACCCTAAAATACACCGGTGTGCTTTGTGCCATTTGTGTTTTTGCTGTGATTGGCTGAAGTCACACACCACCTTCCTTCCTTCCCCCAGCATTTGTTTCACTATCTGACAGTGTGCTGTGTTTTGTTTTAGGGAGAGACACAAACCCAAATACCTGAACAAGACCTCAGTCCGTCCAGGCCTGAAGAACTGTGGTGACGTTAACTGCATCGGACGGATCCACACGTACCTGGAACTAACAGGGGCAATTAACTTTGGCTGTGGTAAATTTATTTTTATTGGAATCGATTCAGGATTTAAATTCCAGTCAGTTCTTGCTGAACACAGCTATTTTTCATGGGCAGCTTTTTTTATAGCAATGAGTGTTTTCATGTGAGGGGTAAACATTAAGGTTAGTAGATGTGTCTGTAAAATAAAAGTCATAAGTTCCCTTCATTGAAGCATGGATGACTGCACTTAATAGGATCATTAATTAATAGGATCATTAATAAGCATCCATGGAGATAGTCTTCCAACTTTTCTGGCTCTTTGTGTCTTCAGTAATCATCTCTGTAGAAGAGTATTTTTTGGCTGTAGTTGCTATATTTATGTTCCAACCTATATGGCTGTAGCCTGTTTTGGTATTAATGCTGAAAGACTTCCTAATTGTTAGTGTACTGCTCACACAGTTAATCCTTGCTAGGATCCTTACTAGGGAGAATCTTCTGAGCAGATTCTCAGGGCCTTTGTATCCTGCTTACCACATTATGGATTTTTGGTTCTACACGAGATGTTTTCCTTTTTTCTTATTCTTCTTCTCCCACCACTTCCCTTGTGTCTACCACATACCAGCTAGTGGGGTCATTTTGTTTTGTGCTTTTTTGTCTGTGTAGAGTTTTTTCCTGATACCTGCAGTATCTGAAAGTCTTCCCTCTCTCTGTTCAAGACATAGAGCAAATTACTGGTTTGTTTTTTTTTTTTCTCGTACTGAATTATAACTATCTCCTAAATAAAAACCCAATGTCTTCATTCTCAGGACTAGTTTTCACAAGATTCAAATGCTCAAATAAGGTGACTTGTTAAAAGTATGTATGCACTTATAAGTTACCCTCAGGATTGATTTTGGCTGACAGCTGAATGACAGTCTCCTTGGAGAGGAGACATGGCCTACAAATACATTTTGTCTGAAAAAAGGTAACAATAAGGAAGGAGTTTTTCCTGTCTTGAAAATGCTGTGGTAGTGGGAGAGGGCTATGTAATCTGTTAGTAATCTGACCATCAAGAAATCACTTTTCAATGTGGGTTTTGCTTGTTACTGCTTTTTTCTTTATGACATTTGTCATTATCACCAATCTGTGTCATTCTGGGCTCTGTCCCAGAAAGAAGAGGCTTCATACCCTGCTGCAGTTGAGTGTTTCTCTCTTCTGTGTCCTGCAGAGCAGGCTGTGTATAACCGACCCCAGACAGCTGATAAAACACGGGCCAAAGAAGGCAGAGACAGAGTAGAAGCTTTCCAGCTTGCTCACCGCCTGCAGTCCATGGTATGTTTTGGTGAGGGCAGCAAAATACATTACACATGGAGGAGGTTTTCTCAGTCTTTGTTTCCAAGCCAGGAAATTTCTCCTCTTGTTCAGTTTGCAGCTTCTGTAGGGTGCCCTATAATTCAAGAGTCGGTCTGAGCACAAGTGACAAGACAGGTGTCAGCCCTGACTTCTGCTGTCTTACACATTTGATTTCTCTGCAGGTAGTTAACTACAGTTGTGCTTCAGGCTTTTCCCTGGAGCTCAGGCCCCTTCCTCCTCTCTTACAAGTTTTTTAGCCTGTATTAGCTAGAAATTAATGTAGTGTGTTGGTAGTGTGTGATTAAGTTGCTTGCATTTTAACTGTTAAGGATTCCAGGTGTATGATCTGACTTACTGAGAGCCTTATCCACACAATTAGCAGTATCTCATTTACAACTAGAATGAATTTATATTACATTACATTTACAACAAGCCTGAATTACCAAGGCTTGCCAGATTTAGTTTTCATATTCACATTTCATGTAGCATTTTTAAGCACCTCATAGTAAAATTGATGAGGGGATGACTGAACTGTAGCATACACAAGATGTAAACATACTGAGTTTAGAGCTTTTTGTATTGCCTGAGCTGTAATTCAGAGCTGGATAATAATGCACTGTTGCTGCCAGAGATGCTGATGATCTCTGGTCCGTTGACCAGGTGTGAAGTTTTTCAGCCTCAAAAACTGAAAACTTCACTGATGATTTTTCATGACAGACTGGGAAGTACTTAATTAATTCTACAGAACCTGAGGGTCTTCTTTCTTTTCTGTCAGCACATCATAGCATTAGTAACATTCACATGGCAGTAACTGTTTCATAGAATCATAGAATCCTAGGGGTTGGAAGGG
The DNA here is from genome assembly GCF_036169615.1 of Heliangelus exortis. Taxonomy (NCBI): domain Eukaryota; kingdom Metazoa; phylum Chordata; class Aves; order Apodiformes; family Trochilidae; genus Heliangelus; species Heliangelus exortis. The sequence goes on from NC_092429.1 coordinate 3,751,490, forward strand.
ACCTCGAAAGATCATCTAGTCCAACCCCCCCTGCCAGAGCAGGGCCCCCTAGAGTACATCCCCTAGGAACGTGTCCAGGTGGGTTTTGAATGTCTCCAGTGAAGGAGACTCCACAACCCCCCTGGGCAGCCTGTTCCAGGGCTCTGTCACCCTTACAGTAAAAAAATTTTTTCTGATATTCAACTTGAACCTCCTATGCTCCAATTTACACCCATTACCCCTTGTCCTATCACTGGTCACCACTGAGAAAAGCCTAACTCCATCTCCCTGACACTCACCCCTTACATATTTGAAAACATTGATGAGGTCACCTCTCAGTCTCCTTTTCTCCAAACTAAAGAGACCCAGCTCCCTCAGCCTTTCCTCATAAGGGAGATGTTCCACTCCCTTAATCATCTCAGTAGCTCTGCACTGGACTCTTTCAAGCACTTCCCTGTCCTTCTTGAGCTGAGGGGCCCAGAACTGGACACAATACTCCAGGTGCAGCCTCACCAATGCAGAATAGAGGGGGAGGAGAACCTCTCTTGACCTACTAACCACCCCCTTTCTAATGCACCCCAGGATGCCATTGGCCTTCTTGGCCACAAGGGCACATTGCTGGCTCATGGTCATCTTCTTGTCTACCAGGACCCCCAGGTCTCTTTCCCCTACACTGCTCTCCAGCAGCTCAGCCCCCAACCTATACTGGGACATCGTGTTGTTCTTCCCCAAATGCAAAACTCTACACTTCCCCTTGTTGAATTTCATCATGTTTCTCCCTGCCCAACTCTCCAGCCTGTCTAAGTCTCTCTGAATGGTGTTGAGTGGTGTTGGTGTGGCTGATGAAATTAAGTCAATGCAGTAATTAAGTCAATGCAGTTTTTTCAGGAGTATGATCCTTGACCCCTCTTGGTTTGCTTGCTGCAGCGCACGAGAAGACGGCGAGTGCGAGACCCCTGGGGAAACTGGTGTGATGCAAAGGATTTGGAAGGACAGACCTTTGAGGTAACCCTTCTGTGTCTGAAACTTTCCTTACCAGACTTTCCTTGCAGGTGGTGTTGCATCAAATAGACAAGGGAAAGAGTTGTGTAAAAGGTACTCGGCCTCTGTGGAAGCAATAATTAGAAAGTTTGCAGCTGTGTGATGCTGATCAGTACAGCTGCACTGAGGTGGTGACAGAGGTGTTCAGGGTGTGAGCACCTCTGCTTGTGCTATAAAGCTTTGTCTTCACTGCCTCTAACAGTAGGAGATAGGAGAGTAAGGTTTAAATATTTTTTTTTCAGTCCTTGATTTCTTTGTGCTTATAATGCAGGTGATATGAATTGCTAATATTAATGGTGTTAAGAGGTGTCATGAGAGGTTCTGCCCATGGATTGTAGTACTGGCAGATTTTCTCAGTTCTCACAGTAAGGTTTTTGCATGGTTGGTGATAAGGGCTATGATTTTATTCAATCTGATTCACTTGGGGAATGTAAGAATGCTCTTATCAGGCATCTTGTGGACTTAATGGCTGATTGTCATTGCTCTCATGCTGCTCTCTGCTGTGGTTATTGCCCTCTATCTGGAGCAGTCCTGTAAAAGCAAATATCAACAGGACACTGATGTCAGTAATTTATTCTGATCTGGTTTTGGAATCACCACTGAAAGACCACTTAAAAGTTTAAGATAGATTTAATTTTTTTACATTTTTTTTGTTTTTTAGCATCTGTCTGCTGAAGAATTAGCAAGAAGAAGAGAGGAAGAAAAACTGAAACCTGCAAAATCTTCTAAAGGTTCAAGACAAGTGAAAAGGTATTATTTGATGTGCATCATGTTCAAACATAGATCTAGAAATGAAATTACTGTCTTGGGTGGTGTCTGGCTAGAATGCTGCAAGTCATGAATCTGCATTCTGACCTGAGGTGCCATGTTTGCATTTCCAGTGTGAGTAGTGAACTTTCTGTATTTGGTGGAAGTCATCCTAGTGTGGGATAAGAACATCCAGTAAAGAAAACAAGGTTATTCCTCCTCTGCCAAGGAGAGAGTGGGAAGCTTGAAAAGTTTCCTGACTGTCCTACATCTTTAGAGAAATTTTCTTTCGTTTTATAGTTCCTTTGATCCCTTTCAGCTGATACCATGCTGTTTATTCACTGAAGAAAAACAGGTATGTACCTATAGCTGAATAATCATGAATGCTTTATTATTTACATTACTTTTCTTACACTTACTATTGCATTTATCATTTCAGGAACCTTTTCAGGTGAAAGTGTCTTCCGAAGCCCTTTTAATAATGGATTTGGTGAGGATTAAGTTTTACCTTTCAAAAAACTATTACGTATAGATTGTGCTATTTTTTTTAATGAGCAACATAAGGAGATTGAGAAATACAGAACTTTTATTCATGTCTTTCCATTCAGACTTGGAAGTGAGAATCTAGTATTAAATAAGGCCCTAAAAGATGAACATTTAATGTTATACTTGTTTTTCCTTAGAAGGTAAACGGTTGCACATTTAAGAGCATTACTTATACTCTCTGTAATATGTTTAAATATAATCTGATTAAAGCTAATTTCTAAAATAGTGACATTTAGAAACCTTTTGGGTTCATTTTCTACTGCTCTGGGAATTGATTTTGTGTTTAGAGAGCAACGTGTGAGTTGTTTTAATAACACCAGGTTGTACCAAAATTGCAGTTATTCAGCACTGTGCAGTGTTGCACAGGCTTCAGTTTTGGGAGCTGATGTTGCTTTGTATAGGAAGGCTGTGTGTGTGTGTGTGTGTGTGTGTGTGTGTGTGTGTGTGTGTGTGTATATATGAGACACTATATGCATGCCTGTCTATAATAAGCAAACATATTTTCTGTTTGCTTTAAATTGAATCACTGGATCTGTGAGAATCTGTAGCTGTCCAGCATTTTCCTTCTGAACATCACTGAGAAGTTACTGAGCTGTTGCAGTGAGGCAGATGTGTTTTGTTGTGTGCAGATCAGAAGTAGGAAAAGTTACACAACTTGAAGATTAATAATGGTTTAATATCATTCTAGCACTCTCACGTGTCTATGGCAGAAGTAATAGGGCTGCTAGGGGGAAGATATTCTGAAGCTGATAAAATTGTTCAAGTAAGTGTCTTTTTATATTTTCTCTAAATTATTAAAACTGATGACAATATGTGTAACATAAATTGTTATTTCTGAAGGGCAGTTACTTAAATATAACAAGTTGCTAACTGTAGTCTAACTAGAATTAGCTTATGTTCAAATGTTGGCATTTCAGCTCTGTCACCAGGAAGGTTGGTATACGCCTTAAAATTCTTTAAATTTTCTTTAATTGATGGAGATTTTTTTTTGCATTTATCCAACTAGAGATTTTTTTTTTTTTCTGACAGGTTTGTGCAGCAGAACCATGCAACAGCCTCAGCACAGGACTGCAGTGTGAGATGGATCCAGTGTCTCAAACCCAGGCCTCAGAAACACTGGCTGCCCGAGGATACAGTGTGATCGGGTGGTACCACTCCCACCCAGCCTTTGACCCCAACCCCTCCATACGAGATATTGACACCCAAGCTAAATACCAGGTACTTGCTGGGCTGTACATTTCAAACCAAATAAATAGGAAAAAAAAAAAAAAAAAAAAAAAAGGCCCAACAACCCTAAAGCCTCCCTGGTTTTTCCAACGTAAATATTTCCCACCTTATCGCTCAAATGCGTGTTAAAATAAGCTAATTCATAAACTGACATAAATTCTTTTAGTAATTTTTTGGTTTTAGATTTCAGAATGCTGTGAAGAAAAAGTTGTGTTTCTTGTATGTGATGGTTTTTGTGTGTTTTTTTTTTTCAGAGTTATTTCTCCAGGGGTGGTGCCATGTTCATTGGGATGATCATAAGTCCTTACAACCGCAATAATCCTCTTCCATATTCTCAGATTACTTGTCTGGTAATTAGCAATGAGATCAGTTCTGATGGTTCCTACCGTAAGTACTGGTATTTTATCCATCATCTTAATTTTTTCTTTTTTATACTAAAGGGGAAAAATGTTGCTCTTCAACTTGAGAGATAAGTGTTTATATATTTTCATGCTGGTAACTTGTGCTGTGCAAGACAAGGAAATTCAGTTAAATCCTGCAAGTAGCCCATGCTGTCATGACAAGAATGTACCAGTGTCAGTAGACAGAAGATTGGGGTTTTTTGTATTAGGATTTCCCACAATCCAGGATAGAAATTAAAAGGGTTGGGAGAAGAGTCTCTGTATCCATATGAATAGCTGAGAAACTGTTTCGTGTGTATTATTTATGTTACAAAATCCAGAACAGGTCCTCTGAGTGCAGAGACAGAAGTACAGTAGCAAAGATTTGGCTGCTATAGTGGCCAAAAATCCTTATTTGAGTAACTTAGCATTCAGAAGGTCAAAGGAGCAAACTTGCCAGCTGTCCAGGAAAAGACAAGATATGAAAGATGAAATGCTGTGCGGGCATGAATCCCAGCCTGAGAGAACACATTCCTGATTAAAAATGTCATTGGCATTTCATGAAAATGAGATGTTTTCCTTTCTTGAATAGTTAAGAACACATCATAGAAAATTTATGGTATTTCCAGGGATGACCAGATCTTCTGTTCATTCCCCAACATGAATTTGAGGACAATTCCCCTGGTACCAGTATATGGATATGCAGTAGCTGCCTCTTCTCTCTCTGTCTCCCCCTCTTTTTGCATCCAGACTCCAAGGTTCCCAGTTTTCTTGGCAAGGCAATAGCAGTGGTTGGGTGAGCTGACAGTTCCCCCTCTGTTTTTTCCTGTGGAAGTAAGCAAGGGAGGGACCATCTGCCCACAGCCTTGCTTCACAGTCCTGGGGGAAGTGAAGTGGTGGCCACATCTGTGCAATAATTCCTGTTTATTACACTTTTTGTACTGCAGTCTCATCTTCATTTCCCATCAAGGTGTGGAGTTAAAATAATTAGGAACTTTCCCTGCCCTTAGAAGTAGACTTTTATTTGGTTGTACATATTTTTTATCTGAGATGACTTAATATATTCACTTGTTTCCTAAAATCAAGTTTTTACAAAACAGTATCTCCTGCAGCTCTTCAAAAAACTGACACCCCAGCAATAGCACTACAATACAGTGCAAGTGAACAACAGTTAGAATTTTTTATGAGCCAGAAGTATTTCTCTAGATTCTTAGTGTTGGAAATGCATTCTGTGCTGACCACTTCCCACATTTCAGGTGTGCTCAGGTAGCAAATTTCTATATGCTTTCTATATGCTTTGAGATCTAGTTGGAAAGCATGCATTTCATCTCTTTAAATCCTTGTGGTCTTGGAAAGCCTTTTTTGTTTAGTTGGTTTTTGGTTTTAATGACTGTAAGTTTTAGTCATTAAGTCTAAATTTGTCCTTCCCTGATTTTTGGTAACTGAATTGTGCTCTGCAAGTAAGTATTTGGTGTTTGCTTACAGTACTTTCAAATTTTCTCTTCCTCCTCCTGTAATAATCTAGAATAATTTCTTCCTTTAGGAACACACTTCTACTGAAATCCAGACCAATAGTGAGTTCACACATGGAAAACAAAACCTTTTTTTATTCACCCGATAACCACAGAGATCTTAGAGAGACTGCACCAGTGTCAGTGGTATTAGGTTAGAAAAACTCAGCTAATCTTGCCATTTTTGTGTTATGAGGTAGATTTCTGTGTTTTTCCTTATAGCATGAGGAATTGGTGAGGGCAAAAAGGAGGAGAACAGGTTTGTTCCCTACTCCCCCCAAAATTATGGTTGGAATGCAAAATAGGGAGTGCTTTTTACTTTTGCTTCCTAACTCCAGGCTTCTGCAGCCACCAATAAATTATGAGCAGATATGGGGAAGGAAGGGATTGCATCTGAAACTAACAAAGAAAAAGTTGAGTGTACAAAAACACTGAATAATTGTGTTCCATTGATTCCAGGCCTGCCTTACAAATTTGAAGTACAGCAGATGTTGGAAGAACCTCAGTGGGAATTAGTATTTGAAAAAACAAGGTGGATAATTGAAAAATACAGAAGCTGCCATAGGTATCTCTCTGTTTCTATGATAAAGAATAGCCAGTTTAGGATTTTTTGCATGCTTATTATTGGTGCTTCAATAAAGATGTGTGTCTGCTTTCTACAATACTCTTTGTTTTTCTCTCAACAGCAGCGTCCCCATGAATAAAATTTTTCATAGAGATTCTAACCTCACTTGTTTGCAGAAAGTAAGTTCTCTTCATTTAATTTTCAGATGCTCTAATTTAAATGCTTTCTTTAATACAAATCTGTTTCTTCTCATCATAAGTCACTTGAAGGTATGTTTTTTACAAATCAGAGATGGAAACCAGTCCCAATAAATGGCTTTGGTAGTGTAATTTATGAATTTACCAACTCAAGGAGAATAATCTTCATTTGGGGACCACAATTACATGCAAATACCAAATTTTAACCTTTTTTTGAAGAAGAAAAGAATGTCAAATCAATGAAGTCTCTTCTCAGCACGTTGTATGCTTTCAGTGTAGACAACTGCAGGTGTTTCAAAAGATGAGGACTTCCTTTGATCAGTCAAGTTCTGTGCCATGTTTGTCAGGCAGAAGTGGGAACTTCAATTTTCCACTCAAAGGAGTCATTGCTGTGAAGTTCTAAATAACTACAGCTGTGACATTAATTGCACAAACAAGACAGAACATCTGCCCAAAGCAATAGACATAAACAGAAAACACATACACAGTGATTACCCACATTTTTTTTTTTTCCTCTCACCATGACTTTGCTCATAAACAACTGCAGTCTAAAATTGAGTTGGTAGAAAACTCCTGAATTTAGCTACTGTGTAATTGGTTTTAAAGAACTGGTTTTAAATCACCCATGTGTTCCTGTGTCACTGTCTAAAATTTATATTGTACAGTTGAACATTTTCTGTAGTGTTTATTACAAATAACCAAAACTCCCCTTGGCATACTTATCAGCTAGGAGGGGGAAAAAGTAAATTCAGGAACAATTAAGACTTTTTTTAAAATCTCCCTTTCTTTTGACTAGCTTTTGGAGTGCATGAGGAGGACTTTGGGCAAAGTAACAAACTGCTTCATTGCTGAAGAATTATTGACTCGGATAGAAAACTTATTCCTTTCTACATACAAGAGTGAGAAAAAGAGTAATGCTGAAGAAAATGAGAATGACTGTTCAAAAGAACTGCTAGTGTGATGGCTTTAATGAACAAAAATTACTGATTTTTTTTTTTTTTTTCCCCTCCTCCCCATAATGTCAACTCTTTCAGTGTTATTATCCATTTTATATAGTAACTGGTACAGAATCCAGTGTCATCTGACTGTTAAACATATTTGGAAAAAAACCCTGATGTGTGTGACCTGACTACACAAGGAATGCTTAATACTAATATTTTGTAAAAAATGGGTGCTACAGAATTAATTGATTTACCAGCAGTCTGCCATTTGGGAAGAAGGACAGCCTGACAAGGATCCTGTGTGTCAGCCTTCAAGGAGAGTTTGTCCTCTCAAGTGTTTCAGTTTGAGAATTTTCTCATATCTTTTATCTATAGGTAACCATCTAACCTGGAATCAGTTTATTCCTCAATACTTTAGAGACTAAGTTTGAATCAGTTCACAAAAAACTTGCAACTTAACTGAAATGAAAATATTGTAGCTCACTGATTTCAAACTTTTCCTGGTATCCAGTCTGAAGTATTATTCAGTTGTGGTTTAATACAGCATTTGATTTTGAAGTTTATTTTTTTTTTCCCCATTGATCCTTGTGGTCAAGTAGCTTTTTTGGCATGCTCTTTGCCATCTTACTTCTTTATCTAGGGAGGAAAAGTTGGCAATTTTTCATGACTTCTCAGTAGTAGTTATGCTTGTTTCCAGTGGAAATGTTGACTCCTGTCTTATGACAGGTTGCAGTCTTTCTGATCTTCCATTCTATGGGGAGAAATTGTGCTCTTCTGACAGATCATTGTGATTTGTCCACTTGATTTGCCACTGTTTCCTGTGGAAACAAGAGCTCTAGATTAACAGCAAACTTAATGCAACAAGCAGAAACGTGTTTGTCTTAAAGAAAAAACCCACCAACTTTGATATTCAGAGTCTTCTCTATAATCTGCAGTTCAGTAAGAAAACGTACTGGTTTGTATCAGTTTGGTTACAATTTCATACAAGTATATTCAGATAGATTGGTGTTGATTGAGAAGTTTCTTAATTGCAAGTTGGAAATGTTTCAAAAGTGTCTTTGTAATGAAAATCTGCTTTAAATGTTGCTTTCTAAATGAGGATTTCTATATAGTTAATACTATTTACACAGATTTATCTTGGGCAAAGTTTCTCAGGTCTAAAATATATTTGAAAACATGAATCAAGCAAGACAGTTTCTAGCTAGAGGGATGACAGTAGTTTAAATTCTTATTTTAAAAAATACGTTTGTATATATCTAGTTCTACATAACATAAATGGAATTTAAGATTTTATGTTTACATTTTTAACATCAGCATTTTGTTTGTATAAAGTTGGAAAAGCTTTAAAATTGTGAAGCTGCATCCCAAGGAGGGAACTCCTGTACAGGAAGCTAAAAATGCTGGGGTTTAAAATTTTTTTTAATTATTATTTTTATTTATCATGCCTCATAAAGTGTTTGTCTCTTTTTGTGACTAAGTAGAAGGTGTAGAACCCATGAAGTGTGAGCTCTTGATACGTGGTGATTGTCTCAATGCAAGATTCAAGAGCCATGGATTTAAAAACCCTGGAGAATGTTCTATGCTCTTCTGTGTTCAGATCCACTGGTGCCCAGCTTTAGGTCCCACTGCTGTGTATCATTTACAAACCAGAGTATCCATCCTTGTAAGGCATGTGGACTCAGTCTGCATGTATTCCAAAATGTCACCTTTGGGACTTCCTTATTCAAAATACTGCATGGCTTTCTCTCTTTCCAGTTGAAACTGCACTCTTGGTGAGAAAGCTTCTCTTCCCTTAGTTGTGGAGTTGTGCAGTGTCAACAATTCTTTGCAGTTTTGCATAGGTTACTTTGTAGAAAAAACACACAGTATAAATATATGTACTAAAAGTTGTAATTAGTTCTGATTTGTAGGAAGAGAATCTTGAACCTCTCGTGTACTCATCCAAGTACAGTCTCTTTCTAACCAGGAAGGTTGAATGTCAGTATTATCCAATCAGAGGTAACAACGTGCTGGCTGCTTCTATGTTTAATGATTAAAAAGAGTTAAAGTAATAACCTTGTATTTTTTGTCTTTGATAATGATGTTAAAGAATAGCTTTGAGTAAAACATGCTTCTGAAGTTGTTTGTTTCTTGAGACCAGGCCGTGGTGCAGTCTTCAGCCTTTGATAAGCACAGAAAAACTCCAAATGTTGGACAAGGTGGTGTGGGGGGAAATAAAAACTGCAAGTCCCAGTGTGACTCTGTTGCCCCACGACACTGTATGTGAGTTGGAAATACCCCAGCCAATGCTAAATAATAATTCTGTGGGCAGAAGTAGAAGGGTAACAAAATAACCTACTTTCCATAAGTTATTTTGACTTCACGGTTAAGATTTTGGAAGTCACATGCTTGTGAGATGATCAAGGTCTGTTCTCCATTAAAAATTTTAATTGGAAGCTCTTTTCTCCATCCAGCAATTCTTTTAATGCTGGTTTTGCTTTAGTGCACCTGTTGCAGACTGAAATGCAGTTTCTGTATGTAAGGTGGTTTTTTTTTTTTTCAGTTTTTTGCCTTGCCAAGTTGTTGTTCAGGAGCTGGGGAGTGTTTGAGTAGCAAGTAAAATGATACAGTTTAAACTGGAAGAGTTAACAGTTTTAAAATTAAGAGGAAACCAACTCCCAAACACTAAAGAGGTACATTCTGGCCAGTATCCTGTATGGACATTTGTTGGCCAAGTTCAGTTTTGCTGTCCCAGTTATCAGCAGTGCTTCTCCAGAGGGATATGTGCCCTTTGTTCCAGGGAAGGGCAATGCCCCTATTTTTTTTAAATAAGTAACTTTACAAGAACATTTCACTTGAGGAAGTCCAGAAGGGAACCAGAAGAACCAAACTCAAAACAAGCCATAGAAAAATGTTAATACTATTGCCATTGATATTAAGTACTTTTTTCCCTTTTGCTTGCTGTTTTGATGTTCCTGACTGGTATACAAGAGTCTACTAATAAAGACAGCATATGCAGTACCTTGAAAGGTGTGTTCCAGATTTCTAATTGCTTCTTATCTCTTGAGCCTCAGGACTGGCTGTTCCTTTGCTCCATGCCAGTTACAATAACAGGGATTCACCCAAATTTAACACCACCAGAGGGAGCATTGCCACAGCTGATAAAAGAAAAGGTTTGAAACAAGCACAAAACTCAGTGCACATAAACTTCTGCCTCGTAGTTAAATTTTATGGGCAGTAGCAGTGTATCTTGGTATGGATTTGTTTTATTTGTTCCTACAAACCCACTGCTTTAGCCTCATTCAGAAAACTCCAATGGTGCCTTGTGGCTGGAATGGTAGATGGGTATTTTCCACACCAGTTTCAGGCTGTAGGATCACAGAAATAATGTATTGTCCTTGTTTTCATGGGCAACTCCAGTGAATCCTGAGAGTGATGATCAGCTTACCTTTCAAACAATAACCTAGATGTGATTCAAGCATGTTGGTTCCAGCTCTATTTCTGCCAGCAGCAGGAGCCAGATTAACTCTTTCCTGCTGTGCTCATGAAGAATTGGCTCTGCTGGGCATTACTGCACTATCAGAGCACTGTGCTGGGTAAAGAGTCATGGAGGTGGGAAGGAAGCAGCAGGGAGGGGTCCCCAAAGGTGTGGGGGGGCTCAGCAGAGCACCCAGGCTCAGTGGGGGAAGGAAACCTGTGGTGGTGCTGTGCACCCTGCTGAGGGGGTGAGGGACAGCAGGATGCGCACAGGGGGACTTGATCCAGCCCCACAGAGCTGGCACATGGGATGTAGCTGGTTGTTAACATCCCAGTGAACACTGTAACCGTGTTTGAAATTGAACAAAGTATTTAGTGGCCTAGATAAAAGCATTCTGGTTGTTTAATTAGAAATGTCTTGCTGTTATACACAGACCTAGTGCCCTATTTTTATGAGATTTAGAATTGTGCTGAGAAATTGTTTCCATGGAAGCAGCGATCACTAAAGAAATAATGCACTCCACATTTCCTACAGGATTATTCCTTTTACAGCCTGCTGTTCCATATAATTAACTCTTGTAGTGCCATTACAGCTTAGCATGGATTAAAGGAGATGATACTTTTTTTAGTGTCATAGAGGCATGACATATGTATATTTATATATATGTGTTACAGATATTTGGAAAGAGTTTGTCTTTAAAATAAGTCTGTTGTCATTTATGGAGTGGAAATCCACCAGTACAAAAAAGTCAAAGGGAAAGTGCACTTTTGTTTTGGAGAATGCAGCTCTGTCCAGGAAACTTAAAACTACTCTTTCTTTGCCCTTCTCTTGCCACTGTTCTATTTACCAAAAAGTTCCATAAGCACAAGGGCAGCACAGTTCTCAGCCATATGGAAATGGCCATTGGACCTGAGTAGGAGCTGTGGTTTTACAGTAGTTGAGGCTTTGTATTCCAGAGAGAAGAAAAACAAAAGTTTTCTCTAAACTCTCTCTAAATTTCATAACAAAGATAAGATACAGGCATACAGGTGTGGATGTTGACTTTGATGGAGGAATGTGAACATTTTTTAAAAGCAGACTATATAGGCAAAAGGAATGACTTGGAAATGAAAAATGGGAAAAGAGTTACTAAACTATAAGAATCATCAATATTTGAAATCCCTAGCAATTGTCATAATAATTTTAGCTGTAGTCTCAATTATTTTTGAAGAAAGGAGAAATGGAAGGTGTGAGAAGGTGCTGTAAAGGAGCCAGGAATAATTTGAAGAACTTTTCTCATCTTTGCTCCCTCTAGTAGAGGATACTTCTGTGGCTTATTTAGAAACTGGTCAAGCTGTAAAGCTCAACTCCAGATTGTGCCCTTCTCTAAGAAGCAGAGGAGCTCTAATTTTACCCCTGTACTGCATTATAAATACTCCCTGGCAGCCAGTGTAACTTCCCAGTGCTCACACACAAGCAGCCCAGCTTGCATTGATGGAAACAGGAGCTGAGTGCAAGGCAGTGTGCAAGTTGTGTGGATGGGACAATGGCACTGACACTGTTCTGGGGTTGTTCCTGGTCCCAGATTAATGACTTAGGAAGTGTCTGACAATGTTTGACAAATCAGATGAAGGGGACTTGCTTATGCAAACTGGAAAATACCTTTCAGCTGCTGCCAAAACACAAGGAAAGGGTAATTCATGCTTTCTAGATCATTAGAACACTCGGGAGCTGCTGGAGTGAACTGCAAAAGGCATTACTCAAAGCTCAGATTGAAAAATATCTCCAGCAACAGCTAACGACTCTGTAAGGTAATGCAAGCATGAAAATCATCATTCCTAGTACTGCCTTGGGATGAGCATGTGCCAAAGGAAAGGGGGGAGAAGCTTTCCCTGCTGGAAGATGAGGCTGTGCTCTCTCAGTAGGAGAGCAGCCATTAAATTGATGAACAGTCCTTCCTCCTGAATTGGCAGCTGCTCCTGGCAGCATACAGAAAACTCCAAAAGGCTTTGTTTTAAAAGTAAGTGAAAGTAAAAAGGAGGAAGTCCATAACTGGTAAGAATGTAGCCAGTGGAATGATGCAGAGGGTGTGTGGTTTAAGCTGCAGGAGGAACTTAGATGGCAGTACAGGAGTAGGATTTCTTCCAACAGAAATGGGAGAGATTCCTTAAGCATGCATTTACGTAGTCCATAGTGTGAAGGAAAAGGGTGAGCTGCTTGTGTGGTAATCCCCAAGAGAAGCCCAGGGTAGGACCTGAGCTTCAGGTTGGCTTTGGGGGAGATGGGGTGTAGATAGAGCTTGTTCCTTTGAAAGATAAAAAAGATGCCTCCCTGTTTCATTCTAACAGGGCAGTAATTGGCTCTATCCGTGGAGATGCTCTGGATATTGAAGAACTATGGATTCACTAGGCTGGTGAAAAGCCACCAGAGTTTTGCATGGTTGTTGGTGTTTGTGCTGTGGTGACAGTGGCTGCTGACTTGGGCATCACTCTGCTGGTTACTCTGAGGTGACTGTGGGCAGCAATCACAGAATTACCTTGGTTGGAAAAGACTTTCAAGATCATTGAGTCCAACCATTAACCTAACACTGACAAGACCTTAATTGAGGCTCTTAAATACCCCCAGGGCTGATGATGCCACCACTGCCCTGGGCAGCCTGTTCCAATGTCTGGTAACCCTTCCAGTGAAGAAATTCTCCCTAACATTCAATCTAAACCTCCCCTGGCACAACTTGAGCCCATTACCTCTTGTCCTATCACTTGTAACTTCATTGCACAGACAGATCCCCACCTCTTTACAACCTCCTTTAGGGTAGTTGTAGAGAAAATAGGATAAAGTTGAGGCTAAAGAAATGGGTGAAGTAAGAGGACCAAGCTTACAGCTGCCTTGATATGTAAAAAATAAAGAATGGGAAGAAAAAAACCCATAACAAACCACAAACAAACCCACAAAATATAAATAGCAAACAGACTCAGTGTATGTGGATGGATTTGGAGAGATTTTTTTCCTTTCCACAGGAATTTGTACAATGATGGTTCTAAATCATTCTAGTTTAGTAAGAATTAACTTTTTTGGGTTTGTAAATAAATTAATTTGGGAGTCAGTTACCTAAATTTTTTAAATGAGTCCTAATTCAGAGGCTAAGAGAATTGCTAGAGCTGTCTATTTGGCATAATGCAGAATGCTTTCACTAGTACTGCAGGCCTGATTCAGTTTGAACTCTTTGACTGGTTCTTGGTATATTTATTTATTGAAATTCAAATACTTGTCTTTGCATAATTGGGTTAGATAGCCACTTTCTGTTGCTAAAGTCTTATTTTAGAATATGTGTTTTGGTTTGTTTTTTTTGTTTTGTTTTACACTTGCTTGAATTTTCTTAACAGCAAATAATTCCATAAATATTACTAATATTTACTAAATGTATTGCTAATATTTAATAAATATTACTAAATAATAAAATTACTAAATATAGTAATTTTGGTGATATTACTGAATAACAAAATAAGGCTGTGATAAGGTATTCCACAGCACCAGAGGCTTTTATACAGAGCAATTTGTTAGGAAACATTCCTGCAGTCACTTCCAGGTGCAAAGATCCCAAGTTTCTGAGTTTGTATTCAGGCAGCACAGTGAGATATTCCCACTTGTGCTCTTTAACAAGGGTCTGACACTCCTAGTCAGCAAAGATCCCTTGATCTCAATGCAAGTGTAAGTTAACCTTGGTGTGCTGCCCAAATTCCAACTCTGGTAATAGCTTTCTGTCTACCTACACCCCCCTTGTAATTTTAATGGGAGGAGATATTTTTCAGTGCTGTGCAGCTTCACAGAAATACTACACAATGCTTTAGGACAAGCTGAAAAAGAGCTTTATTCTAGTAGAGTTGCACGGGGAATTTAAGAGCAGAGTGTAATTACTGAAGTTGGAATTTGGCCAAGACTCCAGGGCTGCTTTGCTACCTACTCAGCTGCTGCATTCCTTGTTTGGGAGGTCATATCCATCACAAAGGATGTTTTAAGGAAAATAATTCTAGTTGTTCTGTGTCAAAATACTGGCAGTTATATGGATGTCTGAAGGACCATCAGGCTAACATGCTTGCATTCAGAATGAGCATGTTGCACCAGGCAATGCAGCAGAGTCAGAGCTTTTATTGCTGTTAATTTCAATGTTATGAGTTTGTAATTCTAATAGCAGTCAGTAATGCTCTGCTTTGGGAGAAAATGTTAAATATCCATCTCTGCTCCTACTGAACAAACAGCATTTCCATTTAACTTCATTCTTGTTCACTTACCTGGTGGAAAAATTTGGGCTCTGGATACTCTGGATGGGGCTATGCATCACCTTTCCCCAGAATAATGTATTTATGCAGTTGCATCTGCAGTATAAATGCATTCAAAATGTTTGGAAGCAAGGTCTATTTTGTACTGTGTTCCTTACAGCAACGTGTCCTATCTGGTTGGTTTCCACACAAGTTTATGCAGAAGTACTGATAGAAGTTGAAGGGAGAATTTAACATCTGGCCTGAATTTTCCCAGATCAAAGGAAAATTCAAACCATAGCCTAACTCCACATGACTTTGCAATTAAGCTTTTATAAAATGGATTAAATTAAATATTTGGAGCTCTGTAGCCCTCAGTGCTGAAGAAATATAGGATGGCAATCAAAATGTTCCAAGTAGGCTGCTTTACTGCTTTCTTACCTTACTGCAGAGCTGGTGAAAGCTGTCTGAGAGGCTGATGCTGTTCTTCTACCAGAGAAGACCATGAGATGTGCAGTATTTTCTGGGAATCTACTGTGGCTTTCAGCATTCTTTTAAAATTGCTGCATTTTTATAATTTCTGTTGCTCAGAGAACCTAGATCATCCTACTAGAATAAAGCTTTGTAGAGCTACAGCAGGATCTGGAATTTAATAAGCCAAACATATCCACTGGTCCTGCTAAGTCCTCATCTCTCTCCTGCTGCTCCAGTCAATACCCTTTCTCTGGCTGTATATTAGGATCTTTTTTTTTGCACATGGCAGATCAAGTATTTTGCTGTAACAGTCTGATGACACTGAGTGTCTGACTTTCTGTCCACTGCTTATGTTCTTATTGAAATGGAGAAAATTAACTCATCAGCTTTAAATTTTGCAAAATGAAAACGCTTTTTATTATTTACTCTAATTCAAAAATTTCTGACTCTGAAATTTCTAGCTTCTCTGTTTACATCATCCTTTTTTTAATGGCATGTTTGTTACATTAAATAATTAGGCTTTCTACCCTTTGCAGTGGGTTCTGTGGGCAGAGCCAGCATGGTGACAGTGATGGGTTTATGTTCTAGGCAGCACTGGCTGACAGCTTTCAAGCAGTGCCCTGGAAAACATAACCAACATCAGCCTTGGAGCAGTGTCTGTGGGGTATGCTCAGCCATAAGTGGATTCAGAGGATTGTTTTGGTTTGGAATGCTGTTTTAATACTCTGTAGGTAGAAATACACAGATATTTACACCTCTGTCTGTGGGAAGATAGAGAAATAACCTGCAGGTGATGTGAGTGTCTGGAATGTATAACAGAGGATCTGGTTGTTTTAACAAAGGTAGAGCTGTCTGTTGCCTAAATTATGTTCTGCAGTTCCAAGGTTTGAAGGGCTGCTTTAGAAAGCTCAAAATAACCATTGGCAGAGAAAAAAATCCTGTCTCTTTGCTATGACTCCAAAGAGGACAGTGCTGCTTACTACCTTTGTGCAACTGAACAAAACAGGTTTGGGTCTTTGCTTTTAACTTTTAGTTAAAACTTTTTTAACCACTCAAGATGTAAGGACAGTGCCAGAAATAATGCCAGCATGACAGCAAGGAAATGAAAGATAAGGATTCACAAAAGGATTAAAACCCTCTTAAACTCTGTTCCCTCTATTCCCCCTGGTAAAATCCATCCTGTTTATACGTGAAAGTGTGTTCTTCAACGTATTGACACAAAATCCCTGCATTACTTTGCAAATGCTTGGTGTGTGTACACACAGATCCGTTCCCACACCTATATTTAAAGACACCCGTGTCACTCCTAGAGCAGGCAAGCCCTGGGGAAAGCTTTGCAGCAGCAGATCCTGCGCTGCATTCTGCCAGCCCGCAGCCTGCTCCAGCTCTTATCAGTGGTAAAATAGCCCAAACCTTCCGCTGGTTTGGAACAACAAAGAATCCTCTTCTTGTCCCGTCTTCCCCCGATTAAAAATAATCGCTTTGTGGATGTTCAGACTGGAATTACAGCCAGATTATGTTAATGATGTGAAACAAAACGCCTGCTGCATAAACACACCCAACCCCCCTCTCTGTGTTTGGGTGGTGAAACACCAGCGTGTCTGTGGTGTGAAGCACTTAATGACAGCCAGAATCCCCCAGTAGTCCCTAAAACATTTAAACCTGGAGGAATCACCTTAGAAGAAACAAAGTGATTACTATTGCTTGCATATCAAACCCACTTTTTCAGAGAACAGTTAAAGAAGTAAGAAATCGGTAGTTCCTCTGTTTCCCCTTAATTGGACCACTTAATGCTATTAAACAGATAAGTCTTCCTTGGGCAGGTATAATTATCCTTTCCAAAGAATTTCTGCTGATTTGCCTCAGGGTTGCTAGTACTGCAATTACATATTTTTTTAAAATATATATATAAAATGCTAAAATTAATCTTAAATCATTACAGTTTCTATCAGAGCAGAAAAAATCAGCTTTCAGAACTTTTACAATTATTATTCAGCAGCTCTAAAACAATTTATTCTACCCAGACTTTATCTAGTTAAAATTTCATCCATGCCAGGCAGCCTGACAAGATTTTCATCTCATTTTCACCACATTTCCTATTCCCCAAGAAATAACTCTCTAACAGCCCTACTCCAGCACAAATCAAGTGGCACTGAAACAATTAGGGAGACTTTGTGTTATCTAAATGAAAGACTGAGAATGCATTTCTAATATTCCACTGAGATTTTTACACATGGGCCCAACAATACTTGGTGCCATATGCACCTGGCCTTTTCCAGCTAAGTTGTGTTTGAACTAAATGTCCTTGGGAGGCTGGGAATGTAAAACTGTGGCATTTTTGTTAGTCTGGTTGCACCCAGAAAAGCTAAGTGGAACAACCAGAAAGTAACTGGATGTGGCTGTAGCCACTGCATCATGTGGTGCAAACATTAATTTTTAGCACTGGGCTGTTGAGTTCTTATTTCTCCCTATCTCTATTTGCTATTTTCTGCACGTGGAATAATATCACTGAATAATTGTCTCAGTTCTGCTGAAGAACTTAAGTGAAATCTCTTGAGTGTAGAAAGTTCATTAATGCTCCCCTTTTTTAGTGTCTTCAAATAAATTTGGCATTTGAGAGAGCTAGTAGAAGGATTCTGATATTTCCTATTTTCACTGATGTGTTTTATGCAGGTCAACTGCTTCAAAATCAGATTACAAATTATGTGCAAGAATTAAAAGCTCCATCCTACTATGTACTGAGTTCACATCTTTCATATGCATTTCATCTTGGGGAAAAAGAAGAAACAGAAAAAGGACACAGCTGTGACAAACTGATCTGAACTCACTCTGCAGATCAGTTTTTCAGCAATGAAATTCAGTGCCCTGCTGAGGTTCATCAGAAAACCTATACATCACTTACGACCTCTAAGTAGGTCTTATGCAGTCATAAGGCATGAAATCTTCCCTTCTGGTCTTCTTCAGAAATCTGAATTAGTCTTTTTTTGAAGATGAGGCTAGAAAGCAAAATCTCAGTTACAAAATGAGTCTTAACCTATCTCTCTAAAGCACAGAACTTCCTCTTATTTCCTCACAAGAAATGGTTATATGCATATATATTAATTAAAATTTAAGAGAAGCCATGGCATAAATTACTAGTGAGAAATTTTTTTTCACTATCTGTTTAGAGAAAAACACCTCCTTGTAACTATGCAATTGCTCAACTGTTTACCAGATTTTCATATAGAGATAGTATTGGTATCTGACTGAGATCCTATAATTACCTGTGCTGTGTTTGCTACTTACCTGCTCAGAAGTTTTAACTAAAAGTGATGCCACTTGGGGAGACTTTAGAAATGCAGAATGTAGAACACAAGTTTTAGACCCATCCTTGCACACTCAAAAAATCCATAGAGTTTAATAGGAATTTAGGCAAGTCAGGAATGCAGAAATAGCTCCCGTGCCCTCTGTGCAGACAGAGTTAAATAGGAAATAGTTGCAGGAAGAAATAAAAGCAAAAAGAAGTACACAAAGGAAAAAACCCCAACATTTTCAGCTCACTTGAAATAAAGTGAAGCCTCTGCAACATGGAAGAATGAAATTTGGTCCACAGAACAAATGATGGAAAGCCTTCATGTTTGGCTTAGAAACTGAGAATTCTAGGTAAAGAGGACAAGAAAAGAAGGCAAAGAGCTATTAGTGAGAGCTTCCACCAGTTCTGTATTTCTTCACAGCTGTGATGCACATAGACCTCAGGTTATACAAAATGCATTTCTGCTGTTACAGCTCAGCTGTTTCTGTACAAAAATTTATGTACTAACTGACTGACAGATTTTAATCTTCAGGCCCCTTAAAGATCATTGAGATCAACCCCTCTGCGTGGGGAGGGACACCTCCCCTCAGGTTGCACAAGGCCTCATCCAACCTGGCTTCTTTTGTCCAGAAAAGGGACACCAACAACCCCCCCAGGCAACCTATTCCAGTATTTTATTACTCTCATGGTGAAGACTTTTTTCCTATCTAACCTAAATCGACCCTCTTTCAGTTTACAACTGGCTGGGCAGGTCATAAAGGAATTTTGTCTACAGAAAACAGACTCTCAGTGCATAAGGTTTCTTCTTAGCCTGGACTCCCAAGATTTGGTCAGTGTCTATTTTCCTTGGCAGGGGACATCAGTGCTTAAGAATGGGCTCAGGTGAGAGCCTCAGTTAACAAAAAGGGACACACTAATACATATCCCATCAAACACTGAGCAATACTTGACTGTGCTCAGAGTATGTGACAGCTGAAGGCAAAGATCTATTTTTACCTTTTTCAGGAAGAGGGCCTTTGTTTACACTCACAGGGCCAAGTCTTGGACTAGGCCAGGTGGGCCCTGTCCTTTCTTATGTGCCAACCTCACCCTTTCATTCCACAAATAACCTGTTTCCACATCACATCATTCAAGATGTACTTCTGTCAGCTATGGGAGTAGGACAAAGTTTACATATTAAGTTAGCAGCTTGACATTTTCTTGGACTTTGGGAAAGCCAAACGTCACCTACCCACCTACCACAGTAGCAGCAAAGCTACTGCTCCTTTCCACTTGGGTATCACCAGATAATGGGAAGCACTTCAACACTTCAGGTTTCCAAAACCAGCAGCAAGCAAGCAAACCCAAGAACTCTTGGAACTCTTAAGGCCTGGCTTCACAGCGAGGCCCAAGGGCACGGCAGTCAGAGCCAACCCCAGCTGTGAGGTGAAGCAGGGCAGGGCCTCCGAGCAACACTGCGGGCCAAGCCAGGGGAATAGCAAGCCAGGAGAAAGGCCGCTGGCAGCGTGGCTCTGCACCTCCTGAACGGACACCGCCACCAACGCCACCACCAATGCCCCCGCCTCCCCGGCTGACACAAAATGGCGGCCGCGCCCCTTCGGCCACACTCTCCGCTCGCGCGCCGTGGGGCGGAGCCTCCGAAAAGACCGCGAAGAGGGAGGGGCCGGAGCCGAGGCCGCCGCCGCTGCCTGAGGGAAGGGGCGTCCCGACCCTTCCCGCCCTCCGCCCCGCCATTAACGGCGGCTCCGCGTCGGCTCCGTCTGGCCCCTCCTCATCATCCTCTTCCTCCTCTTCCTCCTCCTCCTCCTCCTCCTCCTCCTCCTCCTCCTCCTCCTCCTCCTCCTCCTCCACCCGATGTGGTGAGTAGGTGAGCCCGGTGGAGGAGCTCTTTCCCTCAGCCGAGCTCAAGGACAGCGGCCAAAGCTGGTGCTGCCCTCCCACTCTGGGCGGGCGCCTCAGCGTCACACTTCCTCCTCCCCCTCACCCCCCCCCCCCGCCCCTCCTTCCCTCACGCCCGCCCGTATCACGATAGTCGTGCCAGCAGCGAGGCCTGGGGGTCCTTTGCGTGCGGGATGCCGGGTGCTGAGGGTCCGGCAGGCGAGGTCTGCACCCAAGGGTCCTCAGGGGGCTGCCAGAAAGGGAGGGCGAGGAAAAGGCGGGTGGGAGCGGCCATGGCGGTCCTGCCTCTGAGGGGAGCAGCCATGGCGGCGAGGGGTGAGGGGGGAAGCGGTGACCGCTGTTGGAACCAGCGGGTGTAAACGATCGCTGTGGGGGCCCCACGGGTGGGGGGTGCCGGGGCTTTGCCGTGACCTGAGAGGCTGCCGGCTGGGAGACATTGGGTTTCGCTATGCTGAGGCGTTTTGTTTCCAGGCCGGGTGCAGCACACACACAACCCTGCGTGTCAGCGAAGTGCTGAGGAGAGCCTGGGTTTCCTCAGGAGGTGTGAAAGGCACCTGTGGCAAGGAGCCCGGCAGGGAAAGATGATGGTGCAAACGTGTCCCTCACAAGGGATGCCTGCAGTAGTTCTGATGTGGTGGTAATAAAAGTGTCAGAAAACCAAACAAACCATCCACACGTTTTGTACTCAGTGGGTACAAGACATTTACTGTTTTACACCTGAAGACTGCAACATTTGTAACTGACTTTTTTTGTTTGTTTGTATCAGTGCTTCATGTTTGGGTGATCTCTCTCCACTATTTTTTTTCTTTGTTTCAGGGTAACCTGCCGAAGAAGTTATGACTATCTTCTGTGGTCTAAAGCTGCTGGGCAGGAACTGTTTTTTTTTTCATTTGGCTTCTTTGACCAAGCATGGGAAATGCAATAATCTCTCAAGGTCTTGTGCAGGATATTGCCAAACTCAACTCAGTTATAGACATTATAGATCCCAAAGGCTGGGTGTGAGTGGAAATACTAGAAACTGTTTCTTGACTGGAAGTTGTGACTCTGGTAGGAACTTTATTCGTACAGGACTGAGAGGTCCTCTGAATGCCCTAAATACAGAAGTATACAAGAATGCACACTGCAGCTGGGGAAGGTTCTTCTCCCAGTGTTATTGGCCATTGGGAGAGAAGATCACATGTCTCCGGACTGGTTCTGTTGGGCAACTCCCACATCATTTTTCTGCTTGGAATATTCAGATCACCAGCTCTTTTCACACATCACCATTATTACAGGCCGCACCAATTTTTTGGATTATTGTTAAGCCAGCTCAAAAATTACTCGCTATCATTCTTGGCAGGTAAAACACTACCTTATTTCCTCTCTCACTGTAAGGCCCCCATTATGCGAAGATGTGTGCATGAGTTTGTGGGGAATGGGAGGTGTATTTGTAGTGTTTTTATTTTAATACCTCTGCAGAATTTTGTAGGACTAGAGGCTGGACTGACAGTTTGCTCAACAAGAAGTTGCTGCCACTATCAGAAGTGTTAGATGTATCTTTTGCTCTTCTCATTTACGTTTGGCAGAGGGAGATGAAGCAAAACACTAAGGGGTATTCCTACTCCTGTGGGAGGGAAGGAATGGAGTAGAAGCAGTGTAACCTTCTATAAGCTCCTACATGTTATGAGATTGTGATGGAGAATACAGCAAGGTCAAACACTAACAACCCCCTTTTTAACTGTGTCCTGAGTTGACTTTGTTTGTATCTTACAGGAGCATAAGAAAGTGGTGGAAGACACTTCCTCCAAATAAACGGGAACTTCTTAAAGAAAGTGCAAGGAGAAATAAATGGAAGATACTCTTGGGTGTCAGTGTCTTAGGAGTTTTGTTTGTCGTGTTTTATTTTACTCACTTGGAGGAGACACCCATCACTGGGCGTGCTCGACTGTTGGCGTTTGGAAAAGAGCATTTTAGGGAACTGTCACAGATGGAATATGAAATGGTAAGATTTTAAAGAAAAGTTAAAAATGCTCTAAAACTGTTCATGCTTTTTTAGTGGTGAGATAATCTGGTTAATGAGATGGATAAACAAACCTTGTGGTGTCCTGGATAACTTTTGAACTTCATGCTCAGAACACTCCCATGTTACTGCCTCTTCTTGTTCCCCTCCTTTTTAAGAGTTCCCTTTTCATCAGGAAACTGCTCAGGAGCACATGACAGTTAGCACATTACATCTATGAAGCAAATATTTCTAACTGTATTGTAAAATAAAAAGAAATATAAAAACCTGGAAGAAGCAATAAAAGCACAGCTACTTTTATACAGCATAAGTATATGCCAAGATTTGTCTCATTTCTGTGCTGAGTTGAGCATTCTTCTTTAAGGTCCTCTCCTAATCTGTCACTTTGTAAGGCAATACTTCCCACCTACATTCAAATCTACTTTTTTTTTTTTTTTTTTGCATTGGATAAGATAATTTTTCTTTAGCTGATTTCTTTTAAACTGTTCACTGATTTCTGTACCTTTGAGTTCTGTCACTTTCTGTTCTAAACCCAATGATACTTGGTAAATGATATACAAATGTTACTGTATTCCTGTCTGACAGAACCTGAGGTAAGAACAGTACAAAGTACAAGGAGATATTTAAATTGTATCTTTTCTATAAATTGATCCATCTTACAAATTACAACAGAAATACACAAATAAATGATAAATTCAGTTGGAAATTTGGGAAGGTTTAGAAACGTTTGCCAGATACAGGAGGCTGTAAGACCTAGTTTATAGTAATTGTTTTTGATCTGCAGTCAGTTTTCTTCCTTTCAAGTTTATCAGTCCTTAAGTTGTGGGTCTGAAAGTCTGAACTTTGGCTTTGGCTACGTGAAGGAAAAATGTATTAAAACTTAGTTATAATTAAGCTGTGTGCAGCCACTAGCTTACCAGTCAGTGGTTTACTGTGTGTTTGTTCTGCATGGCAATCAATGAATTTTTTTTTTTCAGTGGATGGAGCAATTCAAAGGTAAAATGTTGCCAGAGACAGATGAACGCCATCGGGCTGTGGAGGTGCTTTTTGATCATTTATCTGAAAGCAACAAGGACATCCCACAAATCTCAGCCCTCAAGTGGGTTATCCATGTGGTAGATGAACCAGATGTAAATGCTTTTGTGTTGCCAGTAAGTAGAACCCAATATAAAAATCATTAGTAATATTGAAACAGCATTTTAGTTGTGACTCCTAATTAATTTTCACTCTCTTTTTGTTTACAGAATGGTCAAGTGTTTGTTTTCACTGGGTTGCTAAATGCAGTTTCTGATATTCATCAACTGTCTTTCATTTTTGGACATGAAATAGCTCATGCTGTGTTAGAACATGCAGTGAGTATTTAAAGAAATCTGTCTAAAATTCTTAAGTTTAATTCTAATTCCTTTAAGACTTTTCCTAATACTACCAACCAAAGTTTCAGTGTGACTTTTCCTAATGAATAAAAAATTGAGTTTAAGGGGAGAGTATTCTGATACAGTATATACTTACTACTCATGTAGTGCTTATATCTGTCAGAAGCCCTGTAGTAGTCAGTGTTAGTACAAAGTCTGCCACTGCTTTTTTCATAGCTGTACAGGTGGATTATGGCTCAGTATTAACAGTCATTTAGAACTGTCTGCAGATGCCCCTCCTCCTGTAGTGCAGACATAAGGAACTAGAGGCACTCAGCAACTTGGTTTGTTACTCCTAGACTCAATATATAGAGAAATGGATATACTTTAACAAATTATTCTAAAATACATGATTTATTTTTTAATTACAGTAGCACACGGTTTTAGAATGACAAACTCAAGAATGTATTTTAATATGTATTTACAGATTTTAACTAATCTGTATTTACAAATTAATGCTTTCACAGACTTAATTTTTCCATATCCTGCCATGCACGTGTGGATGCAGTTGGTGTAGATTTTAGACTGAAAGCACCTTGTATCCAAATGGATTTTTTTGTGCAAGCAGATGAGCTTGTTTGCCCTGCTCCTGTGCTTGAGTAGAAAAAAACAACTGTGCTTTTTACAGTGTTTCCAAATTCTATTATGTTCTAAAGAAACGTCAGACAGTAAGGAATGAAAATGGGACTATTTCTGTTTGCAGGCAGAGAAAGCCAGCATGGTTCACTTCTTAGATTTCCTGTCACTCATCTTTCTCACTATGATTTGGGCCATCTGTCCCCGTGATAGTTTGGCTGTTGTTGGCCAGTGGATTCAGAGCAAGCTGAAGGAGGTAAGACTGACATTCCACACTAAATAGTGTATCTGGGGAGAAAGGCAAGAGGAGAAATAATAAAAGCAAAAATTAATATTCAAGGATTCTTTTGAGTTAAATATATTTTTAGAATTCTGCATCTGCTTATGTGATACATATTTTCATTTGTCCTCTTGAAGAACTTCAGAGTTCCCTAAATGATTTAGCTGAACAGGCTTAGAGTATCTGCTTGCTAATTAAGCTAGATGATTGTCTTTTTGAAATGTTGCTCACCCTTTAGAGTTGCATATGTTGGAATGCCATGTTTTTAAATTGTTTCTAAACTAAAGAGAAGATACTGAATTCTTGAAAAGATATGAAAATTGAGACCATGCTTTTGAAGTATAAAACATGCTAAAATAAAAACTAATGAAAGAATCTTTTCAGGCAGCATATATTCCAATAAAGTTAAAATCTGAGGCTTTGTGGTACCATTTGTCTTCAGTGGTCTACTTTACTCTGCCTCTTGACAGTTACTGATGCATTTTTTTTTAAGTAGGGCTTTTTTTAAAGAAATTTTGCTTACATCATAAAACTTGAATCTGAATTTAAGTGAAAGGGTTCTTTGGTTTCTTTGACTTGATGCATTTCCTGAGATTTTCCCTAGTTCTTCACAAGCATAAAATTAAACATAACCAATCTGTTTTGGTAGCTCTTATGCTAATGGGTAGATGTGTGTCTTCTGAACATAAATTGTCTCTGAAGAGCTTGGATATTTATACAAGTAGCTATTGTACATTGATGAATGCTAGCCAGTATTTTGAAGAGCTGATTTTGGAAAAAGCAAAGTGTGAATCAATCCTGAGACTGCTCATAATTTAGACAGCAAGATTTAATTCCTGTCAGCATCTTTTCTCCTCTCTTAGGCTAAGTGTAACCAGTCCTTTGGCATCGTGGACTGGAGTTGTGCTTTAGATTGCAAACGGAATCTGGGTTTAAGTTCATACTCTTAGTGTGGTAAAGAAAAGATCTGGTCCAGAAGTGGATTGCATTAGTGTTGTGTTTATGGTTAAAAATACAGCCATATTTTTGTGGGCAGTACTGGAATAGACACAGAGGTAAACACTAATACCCTAGTGCAGATAAAACTGTATAAGGAGTAAAGGTTTAAATGCTGATCTTTTTATTACCAGCTTCTTGCTGTCAAAGATCTCTTTCTAGCTGGAACATGTGTGTTCAGACCACCAGTTTCCTAGATCTCAAACTTCTTGCAAATCTTTTTTGAGACGGGTGCTCCTCCTTCTAATTTAAAATTGTTGTAAACCTCCCAGAGAAGAAAATCACAAGTATTTGTAACTAGAACAGAAAACTGCTTGCTTGTGTAAGCTGCTGTTCACCTGGTCAGTGCTTTGGGTGGTTCCATTGTTTCCTACAATTCCATCTCCCTATCTAAGAAATGTTTACCAATTAAACAAAGAGTTTATGTGGCTAACTCAGAAATGGTGCTTCAGGAATACACGACAGACTAGCCAGGGATATAGAATGCCAGGTTGGAAGGGACCTCAAAGATCAATATCAAGGATATATCTGTCTTGTTCTAGTGACTATATGTGCTCCAGTAGACCCAGAACATTTTTTCAAGGCAACAGAAATACATAGTCAACTTCCAATAACGCCTTTATCCTCAGAGGATAATAAAAATTAAAATTATAATTGCAATGTTGCAGGTCTGTAAGGAAATGAAGAATTTAGGAAGCAACATTATCAATTCTTGCTTATAAACCAGTGTATTTGGCTTGAAGAAAAACTGTAGAGGATCAGCTTTGGCTGGACTTTATTTTTGACCTAGTAAAGAAAACTATCAGTACTACTTTAGAAAGAAGCAAAAATTACAAATATCTTTTATGTACTTAAAGGATCAGACCACTTGTTTTGGTGCTCTTCATTTCTGTTTTTTGTATTTTGTTTTGTTTTTTTTTTTCTCTCTCTCCTCTGGAACGTTTAAGGAGGATGTGTATCTTTAAACAAGATAAAAACCCAATAATACCACTTTCCCTTCACTAACCTTGCACATCCCCATTCTTTAGTTGCTGTTTCCTAATCGATCCCCAGAGCAGAATGTTGTGACATGTTCCTTATCTCTGCATGAGCAGCCTGTCTCAACAAGTCCTGCTTCCCATTTACTGGAACCTGATATACCAGGGAAGGCTGCCCAAACCTACATGAATTACACGTGCCAGGAGATCCTGAGTTCTATGACTAAATAAATAACCATTTGAAAAAACTACCACTGTCTCTTAGTGTGTAATAATACAATATCATACCTTAGAAAAAAGGGAGAGGAGCTGGACAGATTTATGTTTTCAATTTGCAACTTTTGTTGGGGAGAATTGTGACAAAAGGGAGGATTTTCTGCATCAAAGTATTTATGGTTACATTCCATATGGTGAGCAATTTACCATACCATGTGGATCATAACAGGTTTACAGACAGTTAAAAGTGTGAGAGCCACTGGAATTTTTTACAGATAGTTTAAAAAAAAAAAATCTTAGTGCCAATTTTCACATACACATGTACAAAAATCTTAATGCCAATACAAGTGAAGAAATTCTTGAAGTTGGCATTGACCCCCTGGTTGCTGCAAAATGCTGTGAGACTGGCTGATTAGAGGGCACCTGAAAATATGTATAATTTGAATTAATGTCCATTGGATACAGGATCAATGAATTACATGTAATGGAATTAAAGATTACATTAAGAAAATTAGTACTGATGACATGCAATGAGAACGTGATAGATAAACACCACTTCTTGTGAGATGGTTAGAAAAATAACTACAGTCCTCTTGATTTGTACACATTCAAAACCAGGAAGTAGAGCTTTGATGTGCTTCTTTGCAGTTCATGTTTGATAGACCTTACAGCAGAACATTGGAGGCTGAAGCTGATAAAGTGGGACTTCAGTTTGCAGCAAAGGTAACTCTGATTGATTTTATTAGCAATTTACCTGGCATTTTTCAATTTCAGCTACAAACAAAATGAGTTTCACACCTCACACCTCCACAAACTGTGTGTGAGGAAAGTTCTCAATTTTTTGAAGATATGTAGATTAAAGAAGTAATGGGAAATACATCTGTTTGCAAGGAAAGACCAAGTTATTCTGGCTATATTTTATGTAATAAAATTAAAGTTTGTGAAGTTGTGCTCTAATAACCACACAGTATTCTTCTGTTGCCCTTTAGTTTTTTCTTTTACTTAGTATCCAGCTATGTGACAAGTTCTGAGAAATGTTTTACTGCATTGTTGAGCACCTAAAATATCCTGATTTGTAATATCTAGTCATAAGAATACAAGGAAATTTAAGAACTTTATGATATTGTGATTATATTTTCTGTGATTGTTGATAATTATGAAGTGTATCAATATTGTTGTAGTATTTAAAGATTTAGTCTAAATGCAGCCATAAAAATAATGTTCCTTTGCAAGACACAAACTTGGTCAGAAACTACTCAGCATTTTTTTTTCAGGTTTTTTTTCCATTCACTTTTGTCCCTGGGCAATTTAATTCTAAATTAAAGAAACTAAATCTCGTTTCTGGTTAAGTGCAATAGAACTAGGTGAGTGTTAGATAACTATGAGAGCAGCACCATCTAGTGTTAATATTTCATAAAGAAGATTTCCTTTTCATAATTATTATTAATATTTCTTCAAGGAAGAGTTTTTAAAATTAACTGTTTCTGGGATTGAAACTGCATTTCTAGTTTAAAGTTGTCCAAGGGAATAATAATACAATCCATTAAAAAATGTAATTGTTGTGTGGGTGCTCAGTGTGCTTTGAAATACCTAAGTAGGGCCATGCCAGAAAGAAATAAACCAAGTGGTATCTCAGCACTTCTGTGTTTGTGCAGATAATCTCTTTATAAGAATAATTTTAGGAAATTAGTTTAAAGGGTAAAGCACCACTTTTGTATTTCAGGGGCAGGTGGGGTAGTTATTTTTTGCTTAACTTCTGAGTTCTGCTTAATTTTTTGGAAATTAAGATATAATTAATAAGTAATTTCATTAATTAAATAATAAAATTAGTATTGTTCTATTCTTCCCCTCTCCACTTAAATGCAAATATAAAGGAGTCTGTTGGTGATACACAAATACCATTCTAAAAGTTTGTGTTTCATGAGTTTCACTGATTAAATATAAACTTCTGTGGAAAGAAATTCTCCAGAATTGCAGTTTAATCTGTTGTGGATTACAGAGGTCACCCTTTAAGAGTGTAGTGTAATCACTTGCAGAAGAGCCTTTGCAATTGCTTTTTTGAGATATTTAAATAGGAATTATTTTCACTTCATATTTTTTATTCTCTATTTCATCCTGTAGTGTGCCTAAATCTGTGGAGATGATTTGGTTTTCTCCTGTACTGTGCATAGCAGGAGTAACTTTAATTAAGCAACTAAGGTTTTTTTAGAGAAAAAGTACATCCCAGAATCTGTTTTTCCCCTGAGTTAGACAAATCAAGTTTTTTAAGATCCGTGGAGTTACAAAGAGCTTAAAAGGGACAAATGCAGTGTCTGTCTGGATGAGGTTTTTTTAATTCCACTTAGGTATTTTAGAGCATCCTTGTCAGGTATGAGGAGGACCATCTAAACAGGCTTGAGAAATATAAAATTTATTTTATAACTCGTTATCCATTAGAACCTGTTCTGTATTACTTTGAAACTGCACTGGTCCATACATTTCCTTTCTGCTTTCAGGCTTGTGTGGACGTACGAGCCAGCAGTGTATTTTGGCAACAAATGGAATTAGCAGAAACCATGCAGGGGGTGCCCAAGTTACCAGAGTGGCTCTCCACACACCCTTCCCATGAGAACAGAGCTGAGCACTTGGACCGCCTTATCCCTGAGGTGAGCAGAGCTGAGGCTTTGTCTCTTAGGAAGGCTGCCAGAATGATTTTGCTATTGATTCATGAGCTGCTTTGGTCTTGGTTCTTTCTTTTAGCATCATGCTGTCAGGGTTTAACACTGGCCCGGCAATTAAACCGAGTACCAGACGCTCTCTATTAATCTCTCTCTCCTCCCTTATAAGAAAGGAGAGAGAATAAGGGAGAGAGACTTATGGGTTGGAAACTAAACTACACAACTTTAATGAAACAGTAATGATACATAGGAAAAATTACTAAATATATACAAATATACAAGAAAATGGATACCACATTCCTCCCCCCTTTCCCCCAATAGCTCTCACGTCATCACCGAGGCTGCAGGGCAGCCCTGGGAAAGTCCAGGCTGGACTCCTGGAGTCGGCAGCGGTTGGGAACTGGAGGCAGGAACACACAGATAAGGGCTGGCACAGATCAGGAGCACAGGCAGAGGAAGGGATGGAATCCTTCCAGGATGCTGGGTGAAGGAAGGGAGGCAGGAAAGGCAGGAAGGGCAGGCAGCCGGAAGCTGGAAATCTGGCTTTGCCCTCGTGATCCCTCAAATTTATACTGAGGATGATGTATATGGGATGGAATACTCTGTTTGGTCAATTCTGGCATCTGTCTTGTCCGTTCCTCCCCAAAGGAGGGATGCAGGTGGGACCTCTTTATGTTTTCCTCAGAGCTGAGCAGTGTCCTTGGCTCTGCACACCAGTCTCTAGCAGTAACTATAAACATCAAGTGTTCTCAGTCCTAGAAACACACACTGTCTGAGAAACTTGCTGTTAATTTCAGCAAGTGCAACTACTTACAGGAGACTTAGCTAAAAGCAAAAGTACAAGACAGAAAATCACCTTTATCCTGGCCCAAACCAGGACACATGCTTATCTTTATTCTTACAGAAATGTTCCACTGTGAAGCTTTCAACCTGAAAGATTTTATTAAGCAGGGAAAAATTAAGATAGGCAAAATGTAATTATATTCTATGTTTCTGATTAGTGTTGTATTTTTGCTTTTGAAATGCCTTGAATGGTTTAGGTGTGACAGTGTCACAGGTCTCAGCCATTCTTTTTACCTTTTTTGGCCATTTTGGAAGCCAGTTTTGAAGTTAGATCCTTAAACTGTCTTGGCTTCTCTTGTTTTGGTAGAATCTGTCAAGTAGGCAGCTGGCAAATAGAGAATGCTCCATCCTATCCTGCTTCTCTCAGAGCTGTGGGATTGAATACACCTTAAATAGCTGTGTCTCAGAAGAATGTCAGAATCCCCAGTAGAAGGTTTCTTAACAGCCCTGGTTATGATAGGTCTCTGAAGAGACTGCAGCCTGCTCTTTCCTTCGTATCTCTGTTCTCTCATGTTAGGGAACAAATTTTACCCCACTCCAAGGAACTTTAACTAATTGCTGCAATTGCTCATCAGTCTGCAGTCTTCCCTCTGTTTTTGCATTCAGATTTCCTCTCAGAGGAATGCCAAGTGGGATAGCTACTTGGAGATTCTCTTAATTTAATGTGGTAGTTTAAGAACAGAGAACTGTTCCAAGCTGAGAAATGTTAGTTTGTTTACTATTTCTTTAAATAGTGGGGTTTTTAACTACATGAAAGTAACATGGATTGGGTTTTGCCAGGATTTTCTTTTTAAAATAGTGTTAAAGCAGCTCATGACAGCACTGTTTTTCAGCAAGCTAAACTGTATTTGGAAGTTCCTTTCCTTTAAGCCAACTGGTAATTTTTTAATTAATTAATTTTTTTTTTAAACTCTGAGTCACTTGAAGTCTTTCTCAATTCCAAACTGTAAAGACAGTTGAGGATTCACTGGGATGGGAGAGAGAGTGCTAAAATGTTCAGGTGTTTGCTAATTTCAAAGGAGAAAAAAAGATTTTCAGGAATCCTTTGATGAGAATGAATGCAGTAAATGTCCTCAGTGATGGCATAAATAAAAATCAACATTAGTGGTGGGAGTTTGGAGGCTGGCTAGACTATTTTAAATTAATATATGCAAATTCTATACTTTAAAAAACCGATTATGAGACTATTTTGATGGATTTTCTAATGCATTAGAGCAACTAAATGAAAAATGATACTTGTTGCAGAGCCTCAATTTTAGTTAGATTGAACATAAAGGGTTCAGAATCCTTTATTTTCATACAGTTAATGGCTGGTTTATGAAGTGGTAATGGAATAAATTACTACCTATGATCTACCCCAGGACTGAGCAAATAACTTAAATAACTGAGCAACTGTGTAGACTTAACAGTCATGAAATTTCTGTGTTATCTCTTGTAGTTTAGCAGGTGGAGCATCCTTCATCTTTTTACAGCCACTCTCATTTCTCAGAGAGGTGGAGGTTGGAAAACTGTTTGCTTCCAAAAGATGATTGAGGAGATGTTTTCATTTGCTTTTTACCCTGGATATTCTTTGGAACAGGATGAGAAGGCAGGGGCCAAAGGCTTCCTGTTTGTAACAGAATTTTGCTACATGGGTGAGGCTGATAACACAGAAGTGGAATAAAAGATCCATTGATTCTGTGTTTCATATACAGGGTTTTCAGAACAGTACTGTGTCTAATATTAGACCACCTACTGTAGCTGGTGGAAATAGGAACAAGTTTTTGGGCTATCCAGGCCACACAGGTGTTTCTCTACAGACCTCTAAGTAAGTTCAGAGTAAGATGTAATCATATGAAGTGAGAATTGTTCTTCAGGTAATGGAATGATTATGTCTCAATGAGGTGACTTAAAAGTTTCAGGAAATGGAAATTAAAGCAGGTATATCACAGGGATTCTTTTTTTCATATGATTGAAAGACAGCAAATAAAGTTAAAGATCTTGCATTTGGTTTTCTGAACAATTTGGAAACTAAAGCCAAGCTGAGGAATTTGTAAACAAGAGAGCTATAAGGACTTACAAAGTAGAGCTGTCCTGGAACAGAAATGACATAAATTTTTAAAATTTACTATGTTTTTAAAGGATTTCCCCCTCAGATTTGGGTTGTAAACTAGGAAAACAGAATATACTGTTAAATAAGAAATGGAAATATGGAATTCCTACATGGAAAGTGGTGAGATGCTTGATGGAGGGCTATGCATTTTATTTTAAGAAAAATAAATCTTAAAATTATTCTGTTGTAGCAGAAAGGGTGCTTACCATTCTTCTGGAGAAGAAAATTGTAGAAGTGTAATGCCAGAGAGAAGCTATATGATCTTCTCATTCATCTCTGATGCTTTTATTTTTAATGTTCTCTGACTTGCTACAGTTTATCTGCATTTTTCCTGCTTTTCTATTCAAATAGAGCACTGTGCATCAGCTGAAGCCTCAGCTACACTGAGGAAAGCAGAAGGTTATCTCCTGAGCCTTAACTGTGACACAGAAATGCATCTTGACGTGACATTTGCTTTTTTGCCATCATGCTGTTGGCTCAGATTCCATTTGCAATTCCCACTAACTTCCATTTCCCACTCTTTCAAGACCTTTTCATGCCAAATCCACACTGGCTGTTTATTATTGCTGTTTGGGTATTTATTGCTTATTCCTTAGTCTTCTGCCTTTTGGATGTTGAAGATGGATTTATTCCAATTCGTTTTCAAAAGTATTTTGGTGTATTTGCCCTTTACTTATAATGTGAAGATTATTTCAAATAGTTGTAGTGGTAGAATATCTTAAGATATCTTAAGAATATCTTAATTAAGCCTCATCAATGTGAAAGCATAAAGAATAAAAAATTCTGTCCTGTGTTTCTGTTCACCCCATAAAGCTGTTAAACATTTTGTCACAACTTCTCTGTGCCAGGAGAGAGATTTGAAGTATTAGTATTAGATGTAAGTTGCTTTTTTCTCCATCAAGTAACAAATCCATCCTTCCTTTTCATTATCTCTTTACTACTACTTCACTCGTAGAACCTGTTGTCTTCCCTATGCTGGCTAATTGTAATTCATTTTGCAACTCAGCACTTCTGATTTTTTTTCCCCCCTTTATTTATTTAATTCCCTCCATGCTTGTGCTGTTTCTTAGCTTTTGTCAGCATTGCAAGGTCAGAGCATCAGTCAGCTCTGCCGAGGTAACCACAGTTAATGCACAGGAGACTATAACCCTTGGCCTGGTGTGTGGGCAAGAGAGTGATGGGACTTTGATGGTGTGAGAGCTGACAGCCTGAGAGGTAGGATGCACTCCAAAAGAACTGTTAGGGGTCGAGATGCAGCACTTAGTCTGGTAGCTGTGACAGTGATTAAGGGTTAATACTTGTTTCTCTGTTTTGTCTCTGCTGGTAGGCTATGTATGAAAGCAGTAGGATGAGGACCCCCCCCTTCTTCTTCTGCCTTCCCCACTTCCCAAGAGGGGGAGATTTGGGTTAGACAATAGGAAAAATTTCTTCCCTTTGAGGGAGGTGAGCCCCTGGCCCAGGTTGCCTCAGGAAGCTGTAGCTGCCCCCTCCCTGGAAGTGTTCAAGGCAGGTTGGATGGATTTTTGAGCAACCTGAGCTGGTGGGAGGTGTCCCTGCCCATGCAGGGGGGTTGGAACTTAAAGCTGAGCTTTAAGGCCCCTTCCAACTCAGACCATTCTAGGATTCTATGATTGCAGGACACAACTGCAATGGTATTGATAGTAAAACCAGCTTCAACATTGGTATTTACAACTAGTAGTTTTGATGTTTTGAGAACTCCTACACCAGTGAGCATGCAGTTGGTTTTTATTCTGAAAAGCAGTGCTTCTCTCCTAAGGTTAACCTGAAGAGCACTGCAGTGCTCTCAGTTCCTGGGTGAATCTACATACTCAGGTTTAACTAAGTTAGCCTGGTCTCAGTTCTGTCCATCTTCTTCACACTGTTCAGTAACAACAGTCAATGAAACATGTTCTTATTAAAATATCAATAGGCATTTGCTTCTTTTAATATGCTTTTACTTGTCTTCTTGCCCAAACTGTAAAAAACCAATTTACTTGAGCAATATTAAATTACTGGATTTGAAATTTCTAATGATTTTAGAAGTACAGTTTGAGTGACCACGTTGGGTTGTTTGATCCTCAGCCTGTTACTGGCATCTTAATGATGTTACAGAGCTTCTGGCAGAGAGCAAAACAGCAGCAGTCAACTGAGCCAGGGGAAGAATGCTTTCTAACTAGGGCTGAATATTGCATAGCAGTCACAAATGTACAGACAAAGGCTGCTTCCACTGGAATGTGTAGTCATGACTGTTCTAACAGTGAGATGACATGTCAGCATAACTTCCCATTCTCATAACTGCAGGTTTTTTAGTGGCATGTGAGTTGATGGTGTTGAAGAGATGCCTTCTGCCTCCCTGGACAGCTTCATGTCTTGCAGGAATGCAAAGGCATCCACAGGGTTAAAATGTTAACTGAAGAATTGTTCTTTACCTTTGCTGTTGTGACTTTTAATATTTTAGAGAAGTGAAACCATGGAAATAGGCTGGCACTATATAGCCATGAAAACCAGAGATATAAAATTGCTAAATTAGTTTAGGAGAGGATTACATTGCTCTTTCCAGAGGACAGCCTAAATCTTTATATTTCTGTTTGCCTTGAATAATGCTGCTTGACATTAATGCAGTCGTGCAGGAGCTTATGTTCTGGAGGAGAACAAGAGAAAACTCTTGGTTTGTCATAAATGTCACTTGAGAAATTAATTGGTCACTGAAGCAGAAGAGTGTTCAGTGGTACAGTTACATTTGGTAACTACATGGATGATCACACTGTAGAGAAACAAATCCTGAAATCCTGAAATACTTTATTCATATTTTTTAAAAACTTAGACAAGAGGAATATTTGCATACCTAACCCAGATCTGTGTATCCAGGGATATGAAATGTTACATTTCATCCAGAAACAGTTGGAGAAGCTGTTGCTACATACTTGGAATGTGTCTTTTTTCTAAAACCAGTTCTTAAATTTTAATTCTCTTTCTAACCATTCTCAGCAAGCTCTTTATTCATTCACTATAGTAAAGTTAGGAAGAAATATATTTTGGTTACTCCTTATAAAAAGAAACAAGCTAAGAATCTCTGCTCTTCTATTATGAAATATGCTGTCATGAGATGTTTCCTGTGTCTTCTGTGGAAGAATACCAAATTGTTTCAAATTATGAGTACATACATATGAATAGATGTACTGGAATATTTGACTATATTGCATTATAATATTACAGCCAAATCTAGTGTTTATAAAGTAGATAAAAATTTGTGCTCTTTTTTTAAGTGCAGCATTAGGACTGCTATGAAAACTGTTGCTTTCTTCCTCCTCTCTAATCCACCTAAAATGAAAGAATCAACCCAGGGTTTCTGCCAACACTCACTGGTACTGGTCAGGAGGCACCTGGTTACAGACAGCTCAGGACAGATGTAGCATAAAATACACATTTGAACTTATTTTCCCATGAAAGGAAAAGCTGGATGTTAATCTACCCATAGTTTTATACTGTTAATTGAGATTAAGATACAGGTAATACTACATAAAAGTGACTGTTCCACAGTGACCATTGATTCATGGTGAATATCAGGCTAGGTTTTCAGCTGGTGTTTCATTTTGCAAATCCTGAAAAAAAATTGTTCTCAGTAGAGATGCAAAACCCTTTAAAATTCTGCATGTAATGTTTTACTATAGATACATAGGATCTTACTTTCCTTGATTAGTTTTAATGGGTCTTGACCCAAGAATACTGGTGGGTCTGTGTACCACCACCTGCAAAGTACTGCATTGGACTTAGCTGTGTGGTATCCATTGCTAGGTCTAAAACAAGCTGCCTGCTTGAATTGAATAATTAAGGTATGATCAGGTTTGTTAAAACAAACACTAAATTAAGCATCTTTTAAAATAGCTGACTTTAGGCTGTTTTATATCAATTTCTTCATGGTGCCTTTGAGATTCATCCACTGTCATAGCTTTCTCAGATTGCCCACAAGACAGGATGGTCTGGGGGGAGCCTGCTTTCACTAATGGATTTTGATTCTCTGGGAAATCCTTTGACTCCTTTGTGTCTACTTTC
The DNA here is from genome assembly GCF_036169615.1 of Heliangelus exortis. NCBI lineage: Eukaryota > Metazoa > Chordata > Aves > Apodiformes > Trochilidae > Heliangelus > Heliangelus exortis. Next base: position 3,788,082 of record NC_092429.1, read on the forward strand.
AGGACTGAAGGAATGGCACTTACTCAATGAGCAGGAGTAACTTAAAGTTTGGTCTTTTACTTGTAATCCTTTTATCTATATAACCTTTAACATTTGGAAGCTATGTGTTCAACTGCTTGTTGGAGATGAGGTCACTTGTGTAACTGGACCTTAACTATGCTGATCAGCCATCTGGATTTCTGTGCTGAGCACTGAAATGGAGATTTTTTTCCCTCCTTCTTTGAGTCAGACATCTATGTGTAGTTACTGCAAGGACAGAACGTATCTGAAGAAGTAAATTATTCACAGCCCTTTCTTGATGCAGTCATTTTATTTGACATGTGAATGTAAATCAAAAGGTAAAAGGTACTGATGTGATAAATCTTGTCAGAAAGTCACAAAACTTCCTATTTATTTATGCTCTACTTTTTAGAGTGTCCATGTTTGAGAGACTGTGAGAAATTATTTTCATTCTTCATTTTTTCCATTGTTTTATCATTTTGCTACGTTGCTTCTCAGGAATTCTTGGTTTGTGTTGAAAAGCTGTTCATTAACAACTCTGACTCAGTGTTGCACTCACCATTATTACACTCATTTTATGCACAAGTGTTGATCTTACTGGAAAGCCAAATCACTGTCTGAAACCTTTTTTATTTTTCTTATTTAAATGAGCTTGATTTGTTTTTCCTATGTATTCACAGGCTCTTAAAATAAGAGAGAGCTGCAACTGCCCATCTCTTTCTGGACCAGATCCTCGCCTCATTTTCAAACTTGCCAGGCAAGATATCCTGAAAACACCTAAAGATCAAGAAACCCCAAATTCTACAAAACGAGAGCTCTCAAAACCAAAACCGGATTTTCCTCACACTCAGAAAGTGGAAGATATGCCAGTAACTTTTGCTGTTAAACCCACCAACTCATGATAATACTTTTCACTTTTTGTGAAACTTATGGTCCCTGAAGGTCTGTCTTATAACACAAATGTGTCTCTGAACCATAAAGAAGATGTAGCCACTCACATTCTGTTTATCTTCTTTGTGCTACCTAACTCAAAGCAAAAAGGAATCATGCCCACACAAGAAGGGCAATGTGTTGGAGCAGAAAGTTTCTTATTCATCAAGAGTTACTAAAATAAATCACTTCTCAGGGGAAAGATAATCTCATACAATCGAGTTGCACAGTGTAATTTTCAGCTTTATCAGGCTCACCTTGATCAGAGGACAGATGAGCCAGAAGTGTCCCCAAAGCAGAAGAAAAAGAACAATTTTCATCAGTTAAGTTGTGTGGTTTGTCTTGCTGTAATTTGGGTTAGATCTGCCCAGCTTCATTTGAGAAATAATGAGGAGAGCTTGCTGCCTGTTCTACATATAGAATGTTTAAAAATATTAAGCTGAGATGCAGTAATAGCCTATGGGCTAGATACACCCCCACTTAATTAGGTGGATTCACTGCTGGGATTTTTCTTCTTTCTAGGGCATTTTGGAATATGGATTGATTCAACATTTTTCCTCAAAGCAACCTGAAAGGGTTGTACAAAGTTCATTTTAAAAAGGAGGTAAATAATTTTCAAGGAAGTCTTTCTTCTGAATGAAATGGTGGATAAGAACCAGTCTGTAGCACTGGAATGCTTTGTGAACATGGCTCTTGTCTTCTTTAAATGAGCAGGGTGCCTCATCAGAGGGCAGTTTTACTGCAGTGACATTTGATTTGGATATATATATATCTATATATCCATTTGGATAGAAGTGATTGCTGATGTGGAAATATATGACACAGCAAACAAACACAACAAGCTTTCTTGACTGCACAGCTTGTGCAGCTGTACCTTATCCTACAAGGTGACTTTTCTTCAGGAAAATGGCATCTAAAGCTGAGCATCCCCCCCCTGGCCCCAATCCTTTATACCCTGGAGACCAATATGCACAATGTAGGTAAAGCTCTGCCTTTCACAGTGGACTATTCAGCAGAGCCAGCATGTTCATCTTTATTTGCAACTCTTTGAGTTATCCTTGCTCTGCAGTTGATTAAAATATTGAGAAGTCAATCTTGCAGGAAGACACAGGAAGAGGCAGCAGTGAATGAAAATAAAAAAGACAAATCCTGTTCCTTTATCTGTTAAGGTGTATTTGCTATTAGGTTTTTTTTTTTTTAATACTTGTTTTAAAACAAACAACTCTTTCACGTGTGGTAGGATTTTACATGAAGGGGACATCCAAAATATTTTACAGTGTGTTGCATTTTGAAGGGATCTTTTTATTTGTGAAGAGGGGTAGACTTTATCAGATTTCTTCATTAAAATCAGAATGGAAGCTTTAAAGAAGGAAAAAAAAACCAGCAACAATTCAGTGCTCTTAGTGAATTTAGTTGACAAAAAAGATTGTGAAACAAGTATTTCTTTTACTGACTTCAGTCAACAACCCAGGGTCCTTTGAGAAACACCATCAACTACCTAGCTTAACTCTTTACAGATGTTGATGTATCTGTGATGTTGATGATTTTAGATCTGATTAGAGAGGTCTGGATTGGCTGCATATTGCTTACAAGCTGTTTTTAAATTGCCAGTAATCCTGGCAAGAGGCAGAAGGTCCAGCCTGGCCATTATTCATCCATCTCTTTTTATTCTTAGTGACAGGAGTTTTTGTAGCAGACACTCAGTGATGTGTTGAAGCATTTGGACATTGTCACCTGAAGGTAAACAGAAAAATACACCCTTTAGATTTCCCTATGGACTTTATAGTTTATACTGCAGCACCAAGACCCCAACTCTGCTGCCTCCCTCTCACTCCTGTGTCAAAACTTGTTTTGTTATCCAGGGCTCCTGCTTGACATGAGACTTGATGTTTGTGTCTGTTAGGGCTATGGAGGACATAGAGGGATTTTTATAGCATTCAAGATGAAGTCTGAAACTACACAAGAGTCATATTTCTTCTGTCTGTTTTAAGTGGCTTAAGTATTGCAGTGGAATGCTGGAGATACAATTTTTTAAGTTCAACAAGGGACAATTATTTAATTTGTATATAACCAGTCATGTAGCCATGATCCTGGTGGTGTGCTAATAAAACATCACTCTCCTTACAAACCTCCTATATGCATACATTTATATACTTATGTGTGTGTGTGTATAAATATATATATAGTACACAAATGAACTCAAGAGTTAGACCCCTACACTAAAACACTACAGTTTTACAGTCCAAAATAGGATGAATATCCCTAATATTTTTCTCAAGTGTTTTAGGAGGGGTTTCTTCTTTCTGCTTCCCTTATCTCCAAACCTGAAAATACCTTGTGCTCCTCTGGCTCTTCAAGGGGACTTTTTCCTTGAATTCTACCTGAATCCTATACATTTCATCTGTCTATATTGTTAAAGTATTTTCTTTTTTACTACTTAAACGGGAAAATTGCAAAAATGTTGCTTCCCAAAGCTTTGAAAGCACTTTAAAAACTAAATAACATAATGATTTTAAGTCCTGTTTGCATATGTGATAATTTTTTTATATATAAGCAATATAATATTTTATTAATAATTATGATATCAAAATATATCCCTTATGAAAATACTGTGGTTGCAAGCTTCTGATGATCTGTAGAAACTTCTAGTTGTAGGTGTGTAATTTAGTATGTCCCAGGAAAAAATAGATCCAGAAGTGCTGTTGAAGGAATCCAGTACTTGAAAGGTGCATGTCAAGAGGGAGAATAGTGGCTAAAGTGACAGCAGCTGATCAGTAAAAATGCATCTGCATTTCCACTATGCTGTACTCCACAGCTTCCTGGTGAAAGTTTAAATGAGTAGTACAAATTTTACTATACTCTTAGTGGATTTACTGCAGTGGGAGCATTGAGAGATTTAATAAGCAGAGGATGTGCATACAAGGCAGTCCTGTAATAAAAATGGCTCCTTACAGCTTTTGGTTTGTCATGTTTATTTTTTTTATATATATAACTTGAAATATATATGTGCCAGGAAAGCAAAGCAAGCAGCTGCTGGAATGCTCTTTGTTCTTGAATTCTCTTTGTAGTCACTAAAAAAGAACAATCCTGCAAGCTTGATGCTTTTTTCATATATTGTGTAGGCTGCCACAGCTTTTTTTCAGTATGGTGTAGGTATCTCAATACCCCTGCTTGAAAAACTATTTCCAATAAAATAGTCTGTTGTAAGCTATTTTACTGACATCAAAATTCTCTCTGCTGAAAATCCTTGTTGTTTTTCCAGATCTTGAGAGCTTTTTGAAGGGGGAGCAGGCTGGTCAGGAAGAGTGGTTGTAGCAGAGGAAGCAGGGTAAGACTTTTCTGTCTGCAGTACACTGGTGGCTTCTTTGGGTTCCCAATCCAGATTGCAGAGAGTGGTTTAGTCACCCACAGTAAAGACTGATGTTTCTAACTAGTACTTCTAGATTACTTGAAGCACCTCATAAATGCTGGTATTTTTATAATTTTAAGTTTTTCTGTAATAGAACTTCCTAACAGTTTTATTGGAGATACCAAAGCTTAGTAATACAGTAATTTTAGCAAAACTTCAGGGAAGATCAGTGAAACACTGGGGCTGCAACTCTGCTGTTCTGAACCATTCCTTAGCTTTACTGCAGCACACTGCAAAACATCTGTGTGTCTTACAGCAAACTGGAGTGACAGGCTTTGGATGGTGGTTACATTTTCTCAGTTTGTCATCTTTTGGTGTGTATCTGCAGAGCCTGGATGTCCCTCTCTATGCACACACAGGTGACAGTGATACAGTTGTTCTTGATCTAGTTATTTCTTAACGACTTTCTCTTATGTGTAAGTTGGTTATTGTTTGTTTACTGTCCATTCTCACTCAGGAGCTGATGCCTAAATCTGTTGACATGGTGGTTATTTAATCTCCAAAAACAAAGTTTAACCTCAATTTTGTGATTCCACCTTGAAATCAGTTTGTACATTTGCTGCCACGTTGGCTGTAAGACAAAAAGTCTGCTACAATTCTTCCTTTCCTTCCCTTCCCAGCCCATCTTTTCGTTGTGTTGCAAGTGCCCCTGCTACAAGCAGCAAGGGCTGCTGAGAGGAGTCAGGATAAGCAGAATGGGCTCTTAACTAAGTCAAATAAAAGATGAAGTTGAATGTTCTGCCTGTGATAACTTTATTGCTGAGGTTGGCAGATGTGTAAAGAGAACCGACTGAGTGTCTCTGGTGTCCCTCATCTCTGCCTACACTTCCTGCAGGCATCCAGTAAATGTGCTGTTTGATCTCATGGAATTCCTGGCTTGGTTGTTCTGGTCATGCTGGTTAAATCCTGCTGGTCTTGGTGTGAGCCAGGGGTTCTTACTCTGATTTATTAATGGGTGCAGAGAATTGTTATGTCTAGCACATAAATTCATTATAACTATTAAACTAAGCTGAAATTGAACCTGTTGACCTGGAAGTGAATGGCTCCATAACATTTTATGAATCCTTTGAGATGTTTAATTCCTGCTAATTTGATATTTCAGATATGATCTTCTCTACAGATATAATGGCTTAATTAGTATACATTACATGATGTCTCTTCACAGTACAGTGTGTACACTATTTATCCACTAGAAAAGTAATTCAGTAGAGCTCAATTATAATACATTGACTAGAGCATAAAAGTTGAAAGGGATATGTGCAATATTAATTGTACTTTAAGCATAAACATTTTTCAAGCAGTCTTTTATTTGCTGATATTTATTGCCTCCTAAAAATTATGTTCCTGCACCTTTTTTTACGTCTTACTGAAATATTTCAATTCTCAATGGGATTCTGGCAGTACTGGATTAATTTAGCAAATCATAACCAGCATTTTGTGGGACAACAGTTGATGGTAACCTGATGCATAATTTAGACACATGTATAACATCTTCAGTACAGTCTTTCATATAGACACCAAGTGCAAGTTCCATTGCAGTTTCTTCACTATTTGCTGTTTGCTCTTGCCCTTTCCAGTGGCTGTTGAGGTTAACCTCAGGGGCCATAAAAGAAGAATCTTCTGGAAAAATGGTGATCATCCCTCACTGCCTAATTTCTAGAATTGCATAGAGCACTGGGTGTTGGATCTAATGTCAAATGAAATATTTCCCCCAAACTTTTAAAGGATGTTTATTCCATGTAGATAATGAAGGTTGGTTTCTTATATCAGTCCGTACAGAATAGTACAGACCACAGATAGTACAGAATATAGATACAGACTCCTGCCCTAACCTGCTTGCTGCCCTTTCTACCACTCTGCAGTCTAAGACTTGAGGTAATTAAATTTATCTCTTTTTTTTTTTTTCCCTTCTCACAACGTTGAACTATATTGTATATTTGAACTCTAGAGAATCAGAGTTCCTTATTCCTACCTGGGAATAAGTCATCAGATTTTTTCCATGTGTGTATGGAATAAATAATGGATGAGTAAACGCTGAAGGGATAACGTGGGAAGGCTGCAGCAGTGTGATTTGTTAGCCACAAGATGGCAGCTGGGCTGCCTGAGCTGATCTTGAAACTGATGCATTGCAACACCTTCATTTTTAGTCTGGCTTTAGTAAATTATCAAGGTGATTGACTCTTTCAGTGTTCACAGCACTGACCCTTCCCTGGAGTAAACCTGAAACATCATCCTTGTGAGCTGGTGTGTCTCATGTGGCTCTGTTGAAGGCTTTTAGTTCTTTATGAGGACAGCAGATAACTTCAGAGAAAGCTGCTGTCTGGCAGACATTATTTTCTTTAGCAGAAATGATCAGAAAGGAGTGATTGACTGACTGAAAGATTGCACATGCAAAAATTAAGTATGCACCAGTGGATTTACACTTATTGTAGCCAGTTTTGAGCCGCTATTGCAAATCTGGTCTGCCTTCTTCCCACAGTAGGCTAACAAATAAAGACTACTAAAACAACCCCCAGGGCATCAGAACCAGGGAGGTGAAAGCACAGCTCTTATCTCCGTAGAGAAAAGATCTTGTTTTAATAATCAGAAATAGAGAAGAGCTTTGTCAGCACCAAAATAAAATGTTCATGTGAGGTGTTTCATGAACTAAAAGGGTGAAGGGGAATAATTGGGCATAGTATTTGGAGGAGCTGAATGTGCATCCACTGGATTTCAGAGACTGCCAGGTATATGAAGAGTGTCTTCAAATTCTGAGCCTGGAGAACATTTCTATTTTTTAGTTAAGCACTTTAACAAAATGTCCAATGATTCTCAAAACAATCAGAACCTCAGCTAGCACATGTTTTGTGGGGTTTTAGCCACTTTTTTGCTATATTACCTGCTGTATCACCCTCCCATTACTTTGATAATACAGATGAGGCTATCCTGGTCTGTGTTTCTGCATTTTTTTCAGCCAGCAAGCAAGAAGGAAACAAAATGCTTGAGAAGCAGCGGGGTCCAATTTTCACTGTTGACAATGAGGCCCCTCTTCTGTTCACACTGAAATCCCTGGCAAAAGTCCCAGTAGTTAGATCTGGATTTCTCCCTCCTTAAAACAATGTTCTTCTTTTTGTGTGTTAGTCTCTGCTTCTCAGAATCAGCTGATTATGAGCTCCTGCACAGATGACATTTTATCCTCAGTAAGCAGGAAGGAGGTGTAAATTAAGACTGAGAAAAAATGTTCAGTGATTAGCCACAGAGGAAGAAAAACATCCAAAAAAAGTACACAGAAGAAATTGACTTACTTCATTCAACTGGGCTGGAAAGTTCAACTGTAATGATAGTGTTTAAATTAATTATGATGATTTGTTGGTAAGGAAGATAGCTTGCTCCTCAAATGAGGTGTAGTGGGTTTTTTTTTAACCAAGATGAGTAAGTGCATATTGCTGCTCCTGTGGGTCAGAATCAGAGGTATCAGCTCTTCCTTGTGTACTGCACACACATTTGGGGCATCCCACACTAACCTTTAAGCCAGAGTTCAGGTAAGTCTGTGGAAGGCTTTAGTGCTTTCTCTAAAGCCTTCATTATTGTCAATATCTGTGATGGACAGAATCTTGGACTATATGGTGAGTGCTGACCACTGGCATTAAAAGGGCAAATTCTCATTTTTTAGCTGAAGCTGTGCCAAGAATACTCCTCCCCTATCTTTAGTGGTGATTGACAGTGTGAATGCTCCTGGTCCTGCATCATCATCATCATCATCTCCTGCATCTCTCTTACAGCTTTGATGGGTGGAGGTGTTTGTGGCCATAGCCAACATAACATACACAATGCACATGTGCCTGCGTGGTGTCAGAGAACTTCTCCTGGCTGTCTCAGTGTTTAAATGTACCCCAGCCTCAAGTCCTCCTGAGGATTCTCTTGGTCTCTCTTGGCATTCTGGCATACTACTTTTAATACTGGCTGACTCTTGAGATGCTGAGCTCTCATCTTTGCAAGAGAAAGGATCCAGTGGAAGGCAGTGAGACCTGTGGAGATCTTGATATTTCTCTGTGAGCAGGTACCAATCTGTCAGGCTATCCCTGAAGAAATTTCCATCTCTTAACTTCAGACTTTCAGCTTTATCATTTTAATGATTCATATTGCCTGTGGGACACATATGTCAAAGGGCATTGAGGGGCATCACATCTTGCAGGGTGTTTCTTAATGGCTATCATGGGCTGATACATCCAGGGCTTTATGAAGGAGGACCTTGAATTTGATAGGAATATTAATGGCAGCTGATAAAATGAGCACAGCATTAGCAAAGAGAAGTGCCCAGGAGGCACTCATGCACTGATACCTGATAGACTGCTCAGTTTCCCAAGCAATAGAGGATTTGGGTTTTTTTTAAACAACTTTTCATTTAAGTTGTTTTTCAAACAACTTTATTGCCATTGATAAGGAGTCAGGCTGTAAACTCATTGCCAGCAGCTGCTAGCATAGGTGTGAGGTGTGGGTGTGAAGGGATGTGGCTGCGGATGGTCAGAACCAAGATACCATAATAAAAGCTTAGCTGTTTTAGAGGGGGAAAAGAAAACAAGCCATGCCAACATTTATGCCAGTTTTACTGCATTTTAGTACACTAATAAAAATGCATTTTTGCCATGCATAGCTTTGCAGAGAGATACTTTGCTGTTACATTTTAGAGATTTCCCTGTATCAGTGAAATGTTCATTGCAGCCCTTTGGACTTGGTGTCATTTTTATAGGCTCTGTAGATAGTGCTGCCTCCTGGAACACAGCACACACATGCAAGGACCTGTGAGCACAGCTCTTCTCTAACACCAGACACAGCTGCTTTGTGACCTCTGTCTTCCTCTAAGGCTTCTTCCACTTAACCTGTTCCCTGCTTTTCTCTTTTAAATTCTGATGCTTGTGAAAAATGTAAGGATAAACCCAGATAGCTGCTCTAGCTGCTACTCTTTTCTGTCTCTGTTTTAAAATAACAAGAAAAGCTTTGACAGTTAAGAGCCTGGGCAAGGTGAAGTGGCTTAACCCATGGAGTATGGCAGTGGCTGCAAGTAATGCCTGGCATCTGGGACTCTTTCACCCCAGGTACTGATACATCAATGACTGTTAATGTGCAATCTATTAGCATGTTTCACTGTAGCAGTCTAATGAGTTGCAGTAATCCAGCCTGGAGGTCAGAGATGAAAGCCTTGCTGTTGAAGCTGCTGATTGAACTTGATTCCCCCATCTTTAGAAGGTCAGAAACCTCATCCACCAAGAGAACGACCTTTGCCAGGTCACAGAGACTGATGGGCAGGTTGGCCTGTGCACATCTGAATTCTGAAGCCAGCCTTGGAAGCAGATAGCAGTGATTTCATGTTTTCAATAAGGGAAGGCTACTCTGTATCTTTATTACTTTAGAAGGCTAACAGAGGAAATCTTGTAGCTTTTAAAATAACATTGAAGACAAAATAGAACATTTTCAGATTAGTGTGCTGGTAGGTTTGGGTTGCAGTAGCTCACTGAACTCCACAAAATCATGTTTTTACATGTCAGCTCCACTCCATCAGGCTGACCTAGCTGAAAAGGTAGTAGAAAAAATGCAACAAAAAAACTGTTGATACTGATATGACTTAATTAGGATATTTTTGTTGCTAAAAAGCTACCTAAGTAGAGAATAAAATAAAAAAAAAACCTAAAACAACCCCAACCTCCAAAATCTTTGGCAAAACTACAGCTTGCTCAGGCATCCTAAGGTTTTAGAGAGATTTTGGTGCAAAGGTAGCTTATCAGGCTGTGTCAAGGAATCTATGTCTCTATCTCTCATCCCCACTGGTGGGCTTCAAAGACCCAAACCCAGTCACCTAGGAGACTTTAAATCTTTCAGAATTCTGTCCTTCAGTATAAACAATTTTTTTAGAACCTCAGTATTGTTACATGAATTTGCACACTGTTTGTGGAACACAAAGTTGAAGTGTCTGAGGTCCTTCCAATTGGGAAGCTTGGGCTTTTTCCTCTTTCAAAGACAAAAATTTCGGCCAGAGCTTTGTGGAAGAAAAGGAACCGCCTTCTCCACCCCTTCCCTCCTAACTTCAGAGATGTCATGCAGTTGGGATTTATTCCCTTGACTTCCTTTGATTTACACTGTCACGTAGTCAAATCAAAGCCTACTCTTTATTTATTGCTGCTAGCAAGAGTGTACTACAGACTTAATTCAGCATATGGACTCAAATCCTTCCCTGGAGCAGAGTATTTTACTTTGTCATTTGCAAACACTTGGAAGCACAGTGCTTCCGAGTTCTTGTAAACAAGAATAAATTCCAGGAAAAATTTTGAATTACATGTGTAGTTTGAATGAATACATTGGAATCAGAGTTGCACACAGCAAGATGAATCTATCCATCATGGGCATTTAGTGTAAAGCCTGTATTTGCTTTTCTTTACTATCCACATAGATTCGATCAACATTGCAGTTCTGTCATTTGCTAAATACATGGGCTCTGCTTTCCAGGACACCAGCTCATCAGTTACCAAGTGAGCAGCCTGTCATAGGGCCTGCACAGACCATTTGTAACTGTCACGTAGCCAGAGATCAGAATCTTCCCAGAATCCAATCCTTTGATGGCTTGGAAATAGGTTGGCTGGGCCTGATAACAGGGCCTTGCTGGTTAGGAGGGAGGGTGCTGGACCCAAACCCTAGATATGGAATTGGAAAGTTTCAGACTCTTGAAATTAGATGGTAAGCATCAGCCTGCAGCACAATAGCTTCAATTTTTTGTATTAAATTCCCACTGATGTCCAAGAACACAAGCAGTAGGAGTCTGGATTGATAAGAAGCTGAACAGGAGCCAGCAGTGTGCCCAGGTGGCCAAGAAGGCCAATGGCATCCTGGCCTGGCTCAGGAACAGCGTGGCCAACAGGTCCAGGGAAGGGATTCTGCCCCTGTGCTCAGCCCTGGGGAGGCCACAGCTTGAGTCCTGTGTCCAGTTCTGGGCCCCTCAGCTCAGGAAGGAGATTGAGGTGCTGGAGCAGGTCCAAAGGAGGCAACTGGGCTGGTGAAGGGATCCAGCACAGATCCTATGAGGAGAGGCTGAGGGAGCTGGGGGTGTTGAGGCTGGAGAAGAGGAGGCTCAGGGGAGACCTCATCACTCTCTACAACTCCCTGAAAGGAGGTTGGAGCCAGGGGGGGGTTGGGCTCTTTTCCCAGGCAACTCTCAGCAAGACAAGAGGGCACAAGAGGTCTCAAGTTGTGCCAGGGGAGGTTTAGGGTGGACATTAGAAAGAATTTCTTTCTGGAGAGGGTGATCAGGCATTGGAATGGGCTGCCCAGGGAAGGGGTGGATTCTCCATCCCTGGAGATATTTCAAAAGAGCCTGGATGTGGCACTCAGTGCCATGGGCTGGGAACTGCAGTGGGAGTGGATCAAGGGTTGGACTTGATGATCTCTGAGGTCCCTTCCAACCCAGCCAATTCTATGATTCTATGATTCAATCACTTCAACTCACTCTTTTTAGAATTCTCTTGAATCGTTGTGTGTTTTTCTTGAGAAGAGCTGCAGGAAAGGCAAGGAAATCATGTCACAAACTGGGCTAATGTCTTGGTAAATTCTAGGCACAACAAACAAGTGCTAAGGATGCTGCACTACCTGAACCCACCTCAGATGCAGAATGTTTTGTCAGGCTGCCAAACTACTGTGTGAGTTACAGGGAGAGTTTTGTTTTGGGGTTTTTTTGTTTGTTATTCTTCCTCTATATTCCAGCTCTCTGGAAAGTGAAGAATTTCAGTCTTTTCCTGAGTCTGTTTATGCCTTCAACAGCAATATTTTCAAGTCCCTAGTATATTCTTTAAATACGGTCAGGGTGAGAAGTTCCAAACAGAACTGGTTTGGATCTTAAAAGGTGTTTTGGTTTATTTTTGCAGAGTTTAGTGTTTTCAGCTCCTGCTGTTTTTCTTTGTGCTTTTCTTAGTTCTCTGCAGCAAGTCAAGGAGTTTTATAATGATGATGCTGCACAACAAACACAATTTTAATGTTACTTTACTCTCCTATAGCCTAAAAACAGGTCTGTTGGATATCACGTCTTTGATCTCTAATCTAGACATTTCTTTTTTATTTTCTGTCTTTATTAAGTGAGTATTTGATACATTTAACTCCAACAGAGCAGGAATTGTATAGTGGCTGCATGTAGTTCTAAGGCAAAATTTCTCAGGGATTTTGTAGTAAGGCCAGTTGCCGTAGATTTAAGTTCTTAAAAAACATTTTGAAACACTTCTGGTTATTTGGATTAAAGATCTCCTGAATATTTTTGATACTCTAGACCTTGTAAGCTATAATACTTCTTTGGAAGGGTCTGTATTCTGTCACTGCAGTAATGTATGTCAATAAAAGAACTTGGGTGACTCAGGTAAATGTCACTTGTGGATCTCTCCATCCCTTCTTTTTGTCACCATCAAGTAGAGAGGAAGTTTTTGTCTCCCTTCTTCTTTCTTTTAAGATTTCTGATAAAACTCAGGTTCTTCTTTGAAAAATAATAGTAAAATATTTTTGTGTCTTGTAGACCTGTTCCTCATTAATTCATTTCATGTTTGTGAACATATGGGAAATGGGTATCTACTGGAATTTTTCTTCTTGCTGAATATCTGGGAAAGGTGAGCTATGGATGTGCTGCAGTGGAGGATAACCATGCCTCTGGGCCTACCTGCTGTCCTTTTTCCAACTGGAAATTTTTGCTAGGCAAACCCTGAGACCTCAAAATATCTGGTGAGCAGACCATAGCATCACCTCTAGCATGGGTGTCAAGAAGCCAAGTTTTGATATATTTCTGTTGCTATTGCTCAGGACAGCTGCAGAGTGTGCTTTGTGTGTACATCACTGCTCTGATGCTACGTGGTGCATGGAGATGAATTTCTGTACCACATCCCAGCAAACCTGGTACAGATCCAGCTGAGACCTCCTGTTTCCAAGTGAGGCTCTGGCACAGCCCAGCAGGTCTCACTAAACAAGACTGGTTTGGATATTCAGACTGATAGTTCTTATTCTCAATTTTGTACCATTCCACCCAGATAGATCCCCTAAGGACTGAAGCTTTTTCCTTTCCAGGCAGGTACTTTGTATGACATTGCATTTTCACTTTCCCCTCCCTCCCCAGATAACCTCAGTTCAGCCCCATTTTCGTATCATTTATGTTTTACCATTTTAGTTTCCACTGAATTTGTCAACATCTTGTCTTTGACTATGCTAGAATACTCCTAATTGTGTGATTCTATCCCAATGAGTTGTTCCAGTGACATTTCCCTCTTAGGAAAGAAATGTCAGACTTCCACCACGTCTTTGCTTTTCACTGCTTAGGTCAAACCCTGCCTGAACACTAATGTACTTTCCTGCATGTTAATTTTAGTTAATAGCTATTCAGTAAAACAATGCATCCAGCTCAAGATATATGACACAAATTAAGCTGAACACCCAAACAAATTCTGCAACAGCCCCTGGCCTCAGTGGGCTCTTTAAGTCCAGTCTAACATGCATTTACATTGTTTTATTTCTCTCTCAAACTGTAACTTGCTCCCTCTGGGGTTACATCGACTTAGTTTCATTTTCACATTGTACTGGCACCACAATAGCCTTGCATTTAAATAGTCTCATTTCATTTTGATATTATGATGGCAGCTCCACAGAGGTGTATTTAGTCTGTCTGGAGAATTTAGTGATAATGCCAAGGCAGCATCAAGCAGCACTACCCAGGCTAGCCAGTTGGCTAGACACATTGCTGTGCTGTACAGGAAGCTCAGCTTTGATTTCTGAGCCCAGTCCTGTTCTCTGGACTGAAAATGCAATGTATTTTTATTTGAGCCTTCACTCTCTTACTGGCAAGAAACATGTGTGTATGGGAAATCAAGTCTCTGGAAAAACTAATAGTTTTGTTCACGTGCAGGTCAGTGACAGCTGGGAAAGGACACAGGTAGGGCTGGTTCTCTTAGTGTTTCTCCATGGATGTAGCCAGTGGAGGATTTTCTAGGGTGTCTAGTGATGAGTAAGCTACCTGCTGGAAAATCCCATGGTGGGGTGAATCCATCCCCTAGGTGCCATGGAGAATGGGTGACCTACCCCCTGGCTGTTCTGGAGCCAAGGAGAACAGGATATTTATGAGCAGATGTCCAGAGACCTCTAAGAAACATGTACACACAGCTACTGCAGTGCCCCAAGTGCCCTGAATACCATGGTAACACAAAGCATTTCCCTCTGTAAATGTCAGCACCCTAAAGGCAATCCCTGTGCATCTGTCTGAAGTCTGCAGTTCATAAACAGCTCCCAAGTTGTGTCCTGACACATGAGAATTTGTGCTAGAGCATCCTCTGCCATTGTCCCACACCCTGGGCTCCAGCAAGCATCTTGACTTCATGGCAGCAGCAGAGCTGGTGCTTTACATCAAGTAAGGGTTTTATTTATGGAGCTGCCATTGAATCAGTTTAAGAGAGTCATGCAGTATTTATGGTAAGATTAGACACATGACTGCATCCAAAGCAAATAAAGCAGTTCTGGCTTCTTGATGGAACATTCACTTGGAAGGGAAACCCTCAGTTTAATGTCTGTTTCTTTCCCTGCTTTAATAAGATTTCCAGGGACAAATTCAATTAGGCTGTTTTGACTCTAAAGGTGAAGTCCTTGTGGTTAGTGTTTTTCTTTTAATTATTTTATTTAAAAATAAATGACTTCTGCAGCTTTTGAGCTTGAGGGTTAGTGGCTTGGTTTTAATTCTCCCCAAAAGCAGCAAGACTACTTAGTGGGAGCCTACAAAAGCAATTCTGGGAAGCTGCTGGGTTTAGGCATTTCTAGAATGATGCAAGAATAAAACTATTTGTTAGAGCTACCTCTGGGATCCAGTGCCTATATACATTTGTCAAAGGACACAATATTGAATGCTTCATTTTCCAAACACTAGGCCAAGATAAATTATATCTGGGTGTTGAGACTTCCTTATATAAATCAGTGGCATATCAATAATAGGATTCAGCTTCCCTCTGAAATTTTAAAGTAAATGTGCTAGGATCCTTGTGGGAAATAGTGGGTTTCATTTCATGGTTTGTGTCCATGGAGCCTGCTTTTTAATCTGGCCAATAGACTAATGGGAAAAAAAAAGTGTAAAAAGGCACAAACTAAATGGGATTGGGAAGATGCTTTGGAACAGGTCTTGCTGATTGATAAAGTGGTGAGGGCATTTGGAAGCCCATGCAGAACTGACACGAGCTCTTTAGGGTGAGAGATGAAGAAATGAATGCTTTTTAAAGTTCAGGTGAGACTTGGAAGTTAAAGTGATTAGGGGAGGAAGACAAACAACACATGGAACTGTGTATTTCTTCAACTAGTCCTTGACTTGAGAGGCCTGGGACCAAATCTTCTCCTAAGTTTGAAATAACAATTAGTTTGATGGCTTGATTCCAAGCTTCACTTTCACACATCAGGCAGAAATGAAGTTCTGGAATCTGTTTGTTATGATTGACATTTTATATTGATTTTAAAGTACTTTTGCTCACTAACAACATCCTCAGTAACACTTTCATGGACTGTCTTTAAAAGCTGACTTTTCATTTATGCTCTCCAGTGAGTACCTGCAGATTTGCTGTGACACACATATTCATCACAACCTGAAAACTGTTGGTGCTTGAGCTGTAAGGCCCTATGGCTTTGACAGCATCACTCCCCTTGGAGGCAGAAAACTGAATCTGCTTTTTTTCCACCTGGAATTTGGCAGCAAATTCCGCAGTGGCAGATTTTCTTCCAGGACTTTAAACCTGGATACACAAGTGCCAGGTAGCCAGCTATGAGAGCCAGGGGTTGCTGGAGTCCTTATTTATCCCTTACTCAGATACCCAAGATACAAAGAAGAGTTGGATTCATCTTACCCACTGTGTATTCAGGTCCTCTGCTGGTGTCTGCTGCAGCAACACACCATGCAAAGATGGGATAATAATACTAAAAAGGAGAAAATTAATAAATGGGAGAGGCTGTAGCCTAGATGGTAAAGGTAGGGAGGATAAAAAAAAAGAGAAACAAGCAAAGGGAAACAAAAGAAATGGAGAAATTAAAGATTGAAATCATGTGATAGATGAACACGTGCTGCAGTGGACAAGCATTCCAGTAACACAAATGATAAAGTAACAAACCCTCCTGAACACAGGTACTGGGGTCCCTTTTTCTCCTTTTTTAGAAAAATAGATCTGCTTTCCTTCCCTTTAACCCCAAGGAGAGGAAAAATATATAGTTCAGAGGCTACAGCTAAGAGTCCCAGGTTAACCTCACTGCTTTGTCACAGGCTTCCTGTGTAACCCAGGAAAATCCATTTCTTTAGTCGTGCTCCAGTCCAGCAGCAACAAAGTGGCCTCTTTACCTCCAAAGAACAGGAAAATAGATGTGTTAGGAACTGCAGAGCTGATAGATGGATCAAAGTGGACAGGGATCCAAGTGGTTCTGGTGGTATCATCATTTTAGTTCCTTTCTATATACTTGTAGCTTTTTGTTAATGTTAATCAAAACAGAAGAGGGTTAAGAATATTTTAGAAGGAAGATGCTGAGATGTTTCATCTTGAAATGCTGTCATCACTACAAGAACCTCCTCTCTCAATTCATACTTTCAAATGTTTTGGGTTTTTCTATTGCTCCATGAAGATGTTCAGGCTGGACTCACTGATTCCTGAAGGCCATGTTTCATTTTAAATTAATATTTTACCTGTAGCTGTCTGCCATGTGATGTAAATTAATGCTAGCCCTCAGTGACACTGCTTTTATTTATACTCTCCAGGGTTTAGTGGCTTGCAGGATTATGGAGTTGAATTCAACTAAATAAAGAAAAGGAGAGTGAGAAATGATGGCTTTTCTAATACTGAAAAATGTTTATATAGCTGCATGTTTCTACTTCTTTTACAGTAAACATTGTTTTATTCATGCTTATTATATTTTCCTGGGTAATAATTCATATAGTGCAAGGCATCCTCCATCTCTTTTGTATTCAATTATATTTATAATATTTGTTTACTGATGGCAAATACTGTCATAGATGAAGGCAGATAAAAGGAATAGATGAATCAATCATGGAAGGCAGGAAAAAATGTGTATTAGCAAAAATCTGCTGTTTCTGAAAACCTGGGGCAGTAAGAACTCAATGCTTTCTGGTTATACTTATGACTGTTAATGTACAAGAATATATTATAGCAAACAGACCTCATCTTTGCCTCTGAAACTTTATAGAAAGAAAACACCTAGGAGGTGAGGTTAAAGGAGGTCAGATGGGGAAAGGAAAGGCTACAATGCCCTCTGGAAGAGTCACTGATGACCAAAAATGCAACCTGGAATCCTAGGGTGGTCAAATATCCTTGGTTTAAGTAATCTGTGGAGTCAACAGACTTCCCAACAACTGTTGTTGTGAAATAGAGTGTTCACACCATAAGAAAATTGATCTTTTTGCAGATTTTGAAAATCTTGGCCATGTAAAGAATCATTGCCATAGAATCTCAGCTATAACTCCAAATACTTTGAAGAACTGCAGCAAAAACATGGGGTGCAGGAGTACCTCAAATAATGATGAAGGTTCATTTCCCAGTCAGATGCATGAATTCATCTCAGGGACAGATGTAGCATTTGTGTAACTGGGTACAATATGCTGCAGCCAAGAAGCAACATAAAGAAACTTGGTAAAAAATAAACCAGACTGTTTGCTGTGATTCTCACTGGTCCACACCACACACAGGACAGTACCAACAGCTATCAAGGAACACTTTATTGTTAAGGTTCCATAGTCAGCCCATGTTCCTGTACAGTAGGTACTGCATTAATTACTTTCAGATAATTGGTACAGATTCTTTGCTGTCATTCTACATTTGCTATTGAAAATTATAATTTCCATTCATTTTTCAGAATCTTGGCACTTGAAATGTTTAACTGTGCTACTCATATAAATATCATTGCTATTGCATATTTAACTTTAATGGACATCTTATGGACTGTAAGGCCCTTGCACACCAGTAATCTGCTTTATTGTATGAACTGTACAACCAGCTCAGTATAAATCTTGTGAGGCAAGACTCCTGCTTCACTGAAGCCAGTGGCAAACTCTCCCCAGATGTCAGTTTTCTCCAATTTAAAAATTTAGGAATTACTTCAGATCTTTAGGAAGACTATATATTGTGCCAAAGAGATTTTGCTAATTAGGCTGCAGGTCAAAAGGCTCTTACTGCTCCCAGAACACCTTCCTACTACTGGTCAACTGCTTGCTTACCAGGTATTATTATTTTAAAAGGGAAGCCTTAGAAATTGGGCATCTTCATTTTCTGCATTTGCCATTCAGATGCAGATGTGCATCAGCATCCAGGTTGCACAGCAGTCTTGAAATATGTTCTTGCTTTACACATTTTAGGCTGTAGTTTGTATTTCAATAGATGTATTGTGTTCTGAAGTATCCATAGGGGGGGAAAAAGAAGTCCTTTTGATTTCTCCTTCCCCCCTGTATCACTGTTATTCATTGGCCCTTACTCATGAATTTACTTTCAGAAAGTAGAAGCAGATTACAAAGTCAAATCCAAGGGAATTGAGGCCAAATTCTGCTTTCACTGGCACCCATATAAATCCAGGGGCATTCAAATGGATTACAGATTGATGCTGGTGTAACTGAAAGCAGAATTTTGCCCTCAGTCTTTAACAACTCATTAGGGATAAATAGCCTTTTTAGCTAATGATAATGTAGAATTTTTGTTAACAGCTTCATAATGATATACACCAAGTACTACATTGCCTTGATAATTGGAAAATTTACTTGCCTTTTTCCTTTGGTAAAACATGGACTCTCTTGTAGTTGTTCCATAATAAAATAATTGAGCCATAAAATCCAGAGCATGCTCACAGCATTTAAGGATGAGCAAAATGCAAATATAAGCAACTAAGCCCTTCTCAAAACTGGCTGAAAACAGAACTGTGAAAAATCTGACAGTGGTGAGTTCCCCAGTGCCAAACAGGGACACACATTTTTGCCTGGGATCTTTCAATAACTCTTCCCTCAGCCCAAGTGCAATTCTGTTCTGTGTCAGCAAATGTGAAATGAACCTTGAAAAGGGATTGACCATGTCAGGAGTGTGGATGTCAGGCTGGGTGCAGGCTTTTGACTTTTTCTGAATCCCAGTCTTTTTTTTTTTTTTTTTTCCTCTGATCAGTTTGGTTCAGTCTTTACAGGTTCTATAGAGAAAGAACCTTTCCCTTAACATATGGAGCAGGGAGTTTTTCAAGTTTGGCCTCAAACACCTCCTGTTTGGCTCAGGAGCTCTGAATACCTGTCCTACAAGGGTTCTAAATGGCAATGCCAAGATTGGAGGCAGGGTATTCTGTTTGCTCTGAGGTTGAAGTTTTCTATTCTCCAGACTCCTCTTGTGCAATATGTACATTTGTCTCTATGTCCATAGGACTAGGTGAGTGTGTGTTCCATTAATTGCCTTAAAAGCAGTTTTTAACCAGGTATTTAATACCCACCTCTGGCAGCAGAACTGATGTTAAAGCACTGAGAAGGCTTTGCACATATTTCCATGGGTGTTCAGTCTTTGGGAATTTCACTTTCCTGTTGTTGCTGTATTATTAGGTATGGAGACAGGTAACTCAAAAAGCAGAAAAGTGATTGTGTTGTCCATTTCTCAAAATCTGCTTATTAGGTTAAAGTCAAACATTTCTGCTTTCTGTTGTACTTACAAAGGCAATAGTAATAAATATTGACAAAGCTAAACAGCCTCTGGGAAGGAGCAGCCTAGAATTGCTATACAAACATGCTTTAAAAATTACCTACAGACAATACTACTGTATTAAAATAATAATCCAAATGTGAGTACTTGCTTGAATACAACTTGTTTTTCTTCCCTTACACTGAGGAATAATGACAAATCTTGTGCTAGTTTTGAATGAAAATATCTATTGGAGAGTGGATTTACATAATAAAATTACTAGAGCATGGAAAGCTTTCAGCATCACTTTCTGATTTTCCTCTGTCTGTCACAGAAGTTATATTTTAAAAGACAGATGGTTGCAAGTTTGTTTAGGAAAAGAAATCCACTGAGCTGCATGTATGAGATCTTTACATACGACTCACAAAACACTCAGGTTCCTTCTTTTCTGTTCTTACAAAGAAATTCAGTAGTTTTACAGACTGGCACATGTGGGACATTATGTCATCATTTGCCCACTTTTTCATATTCACTCCACGTAGAGATGTCCTCCTCAGTTTTGCTCTCTGGAGTGCAGCCACTGAAGAGGAGATGGAATCAGACATCTGTTATCCAGCCCAGTGCAGAATTTTATTTCTTTGCACTTACAAAGGGAAAATTTTGCAGGAGCATAACTTACCATCTTTACATCATGATTAACCACCAGTTATTCCTTTCATGGTTATCTGTGTCTGACCTTCCTGTTACAGTACAGTAAACCTAGCAGTGCCTTTTTC
This sequence comes from Heliangelus exortis, assembly GCF_036169615.1. NCBI lineage: Eukaryota > Metazoa > Chordata > Aves > Apodiformes > Trochilidae > Heliangelus > Heliangelus exortis. The sequence continues at coordinate 3,808,856 of NC_092429.1, forward strand.
CAGCAGTGTAAGCCAAGAGATCTTCCAGAGCCTGATGGGAAAGGAATTGGAGATGGAGGACCTGGGTCTGGAAAGTCTGCTTCCTCTTGAATCACTTAGCTCCAGATTCATTACTTCCTCAGAACTGCCACCATCCATCTTCACAGTGAGAAATAATAATTTTTTTATTTTATTTTATTATCTTTGAAAATCTTGAGATCCAGAAATCTGTGGCTCTCAGTAAAATGAAAGGGAGGTCTGTTTTGTTGAGCCAGGCTGTGAACTGACCAAGCCTCAGAAGAAAAACCAACAGAAAGGAGTGAGAAGAGTGGTTCAGCTTCTGAGCTGTTGGTTTATCACACACAGGTCCCTTCACTTATTTGCCCCTTCACCACAATCCTCCTCCTGGAGAAAGCTGTAAAAGTGATGCCTGATCCTGCAGCCAAAATCTGCCTTACATTCAGGTGTGATGCCTGTTTAACACTTTTTTTTTTTTTTTTTCCCCACTATTCTGTAATGCTGCCATTTTTGGCTTGCTGTTGAGTTGCTGCCTGTAGCCTGCTTCTGGCTCTCCAGACAGGGATATTAGGTGAGCTTTCTGCACTCCTTTGAGACTGAGCCTCTCTGGCTGGCAGTCAGTTCACTGCCTGCTTTATCAACCCTGTCTTGAGGCTTCTAAGAATTCAGTCTGAGCTAAGACTGAAGAGGAATTTGCTAATTTTGAGGTAGGGATAAGTTTGCAAATAGCTACCAATTGCAGCTTCACTGTGCCCTAAGGGTGATGAATCAAGGAAGGTGCAAGCTAAAAAAAAAAAAAACTGTTTGAGAGCCTGTGGAAAAGGGAAAAAGTGCTTTCCTAGATCCCACTCTCTTTTGTGATAAATCATACAGGCAATTTCTGGTTAGCTTCCATTGCTTCCAGTCATGTCAGTAGGACCTAGTTAATACTCTGTTTTCTTATTTTTACATATAAATTCAATTTCATAACAACAGTAATGCTTTCCAGGAAGCTCATTTGAGGATGATTACTCTACTTCGTAGGCAGTAAAACTAACTTGGTCTCAATATGCAATTCAAGGTGTGTGAAGCAGACAATTGCCTATAAACATGCTGCTTGATGGGTGTTAATGCTTCATTATATTTACTGTTTTCTTTTCATGGCTTCAGGTAGCATGACAAACTTTTTCCCCAGGAACAAAATTCAGAAAAACTTTTGCTTTTTCTTGGCAGAACATTCTCCCCAGCCTGGCAGTTAATGTGCCTGAGATATTCTCTAAAAACATGAAGACGTATCCTCATCTCCACATTTTTTTCCAGAGGTTTTAGGGTATATATAAAAAAAATGTCTGATTTGTTGTTTATGTGGCAGTATATTTACAAAACTTAATAATTTATGCCAAAGTTGTATGCTTAAATTAGACACCTAACTCTGCTTAACCTCCTAGATAATGCTCCAGTTTACATCAGAACTTAAGCATGTGCTCTTTTCTTGCAAAGACAAAGAGTTTTGCAGTTCCTAAATGAGGTGATTATCAAAGTTTTGAGTACCTCAGCTCCTTAGAAGCCACACACATGTTCAGCTAAAAGAGTCCACTGCTTATCTGGCTGGATGTGAATTTAGATGTCTGGATTAAAGCATCCATGGCTGAACATTTTGGCCATCATGTTGTCAGTGCTTACCAGAGACAGTTTTAATTATTATAATTATTAATACAGAAACTGAGTCCTTGACTGCTTCTTCCCCACTTTGCAGTCATTATGAATAGGTGCAGTGTGTCTGCACTTATTTGAAAATGGAAAGGTTACCCTAGAAGGTGAAAATCAAAAACCTCATACATTTTATTTCTATTTAGAGGGTGCACCTCATCCATTCTGGCTCTTGTGAAAATTTAAGTAGTAATAAGACAACAAATGTTTCTGGCCTTGTGTTTTGACCTTCTGCAACACAGAACTTTACAATGAGGATTTAAGCAAACTCAGGCAGACTGTTATATGGGAGGTTTATATAATGACAGACTCAGTAGTTTTGACATTCTGTGGGCAGGGTCTTCCACCCAGGATGCAGGTACTGTCACACAGAACGTTGTATAACCCTGAGATTTCCTCTGTTAACTTCTAGGAGCAGGAATCTTAGCCTTTTGTATCACTTATACTTTTATCTTACACTTTTGTAACAGTAAGATGATTATTGATATGGACTCAGTGCTGTGTTCCTTGGAAATACAGGGCTAGGAAAGATGTTCTGAGTCCCTGAGTCCTGCCTGCTGCTGGCTTGGGCAAACATGTGCTATAATCCCAGTCACAAATAGTCAAGTTGTCTTGCCTCCTCTGGAAGTCTTCTGGAATCTTGGTCTTCTCAGGATTAGAAACCACCAAACCAGCTTCCTAATGTTGCTGGTGGCTGATTTATACAGGTAATCTGGGGGCTGATGACACCCTTTCATTTCAGGCTTGCTGCTAATGCCCTTTTGCTTCATGCTTCCTGCTGGAGGTATTTTTTCTTCCTGAGGTATTTAGAAAAAAACATTTGTATCACTTTGACTATTTTACCAAGCACTTTTGGATCTATCCCCCTAGTGAATCTATCCAACTTGTCTACCTCTTCTTCTCAGCTAAGATCTGTGGTCATCTGAACTACCCCTTACCCCTTCTTTTCATCCGACCCTGTCCAGCAGAATTTTTTTTTTTTTTTTTGGTGAGACGAATCATATAATCTAAACCTCATCTGGTCACTTTCTACTGAAGCTTAAATAATTGAAATGTCAATAACAGACCATTTAAAATCTATTCTACTTAATCTCCCAGAGTGGTGTGTTGGCAGATTGTGAATGTCACACTACTGATGAGGAAAGGACTTGGATAACTATGAGCTTCTAATCAAGAAATTCATCTAAAATTGTATATCTGCCTAAGAAATGCTGGCACAGAAGGGTGAAGTACTCACTAAAAGCATCTGGGCCTAAAGTGATTACTAAAGCAACTCAGGGCATCAGGGACTATAGAATATAGGTCTCTGCAATGATTCAGCCCTCATAAGTCTGTCTGATTCTTCCATGCTGCAGAGCTCCCTAACAGAGGCAGTGTTGCAGCAGCATCCTCTGGTTCTTAGAATCATGGAATCACAGAATGTCAGGTTGGAAGGGACCTCAAGGATCACCTGGTCCAACCCTTAAAATATTATTATAAGATGTCTCAGCACCCCCTTGTGCTAAGACTTAAAACTTTCCAATGTGGAGGAATCCACCACTTCCCCTGGGAGACCATCCCAGTGTCTGACTGTCCTCAGAATGAAAAAGTTTCCTCTTGTGTCCAATCTGAATCTCCCCAGGAGCAACTTGTGCCCATTGCCCCTTGTCCATGGGACTCCTTGTAAACAGGGAGTCTCCATCTGCTTTGTAGCCCCCTTTAAGTGCTGGAACATCCTAATAAGGTCTTCCCTAAACCTTCTCTTCTCAAGGCTGAACACACCCAGTTTTCTCAGCCTCTCCTCATAGGGCAGGTCCTCTGATCATCCTGCTCACTGGGCTGGTTTCAGGAGCAGCAGGGAGACCCAGGAATTCAATATCCATTTGGGTTGGGCTGGCTGCACTGTTGTTGGTGTGCTCTCCCATTTCCGTGCCAGTTCTCTTGATGAACCTTCCACGTATGAAGTCCTCAAGCTCTGGATATTCACATCTCTCAGAATTATTGTCTTGAGGTCTCTGCAAATTCACGTGGACACCATTGTAACATTAGAATATATTATCAGGATTTTATTTTCAGTTGTAAAAGTTATTAGATTCCAGGCAGACACTCAGTAATGCTATTCTAGGATTTTACAGTTTATTCTAGTGATTTGAATAATGACTAGCATAACAGTTTATTCTAACCATTTGAACTGCACATCAGCATGCTAACTGAGAATTTATTAATAATGCTGAGAGCTTACACATTGCATTTCAAAGAGACTTACAGACAGTAGGTAATTAATAGCTTGATGCCACAGATCTGCCTATAAACCTCAGTTCCTGTCACAGACTTTTTTTCTTGTGAAGTACAGTTATGATGGCTGAGATCTAAAGCACAACTTTGGAGAAGTTCTCAGACATCTGTGGGTATCTAGGAGACTTTGACTGTGGCCTTGGAAGAGCTGGAGCATAGCACCCAACCTTCAAGTCCTTCTCTCTCTGGCCAAGCAGACACATGAGCTTCTGGCATCAGTAGTTTGCAGTGAAAGGATCAGAGATTCAGGCCCAATAATACAGTTTGTTATTTTGTATTTTGTTTAATACAGTTTGTTATTTTCCCAGTTGTTTCAGGATCTACCTATCCAAGGTTAAATCCTGCCAGAGTAGTTCACAGGCTTTCTGGTGACCTTTACATCTGAAAGTGTCATCTTTTTCATGCTTAAAAACTTACTTTGGTACATTTGGTGGTCTGGTCATTCCCCTTACTTACTCTGTATGGATACTTGGTATAAATATTCACATTTAAAGATAAGGTAAATAATCTACCAAAGATCACATAGGAAAAGTGTAGAAGAGTCACGAATGGTAACCTGAAGTCTTTGCTTAGCACTTTATTCTGTGCCTCAAATAATTTTAAATAACAAAAGCAAACCAGCTTCCTAGCTGCCAATGGAAAAGCATTCTAAGCCACAGGATAAATTTGTAGTTTGCAGATACTTTTGAGTATCATAGATGGGACAAAAAGTCTTCTAAAAAATATAAGGAAATAGCATTTCACACTTGATTTTTTAAGTACAGAAGGAAATGTCATTCTTGAAGGCTTGTGCTTTTTCATCTGATTACTGCTAATGCAAATTGCCAGCAGGGAATGCATAAATCTGCACTGCAGTTCTTTCAGTTGGTGCAAACAGTACCTTTTTTTTTTTTTTTGTGCAAATATCTCTATCCACTTCATTCCTGTAATGCATTATCCTACTTTCTTCCTGAAAGACTTTATAGATGTTGGATTGTCACAGATGGAAGATCAAAATGTTTTTTCTTAAAAATTGTGCAACCGCTCTTGATTTTGCTGGGTTCTTAACTGAATGTGTAGAATAGCAGCTTTTAATCTCTGGACATGTTTTGGGAAGATGGAAGCTGTATTTGGGGGGTAAGTTTCACTCCTGATCAGAGAAGGTAAAGGTAAAGTACTCAGCAAAAACATTTAATAAGGGGTCATTCTGCTCCTGTCCTATAGCAGGAGACAATTAGAAGAGAACATGTGGGGGAAGTTAATAGAAAACAACACTATAGAATTACTGAGCTGAACAATATCCTCTCTTGCATTTCAGAGGGAGGATTGGAGGGAAGTTGACATTTTAATATTTTCTAAATTACTCTGCAACATGTTTTCTGATGAATCTAATCTGGCACCTCTTCCAAATTGATACTTTATCCAAGAGTGTTTGGGCAAATTTGTTATTAAGCGGGTAATTTAGATTTAGCAAGTTTTATATTTCAGGGCATTTAAAAAAAGACAGCTTCATTTCCAGAGCTAAAGAAATAAGTCTCATTATTTTCCATGCATAGAGGTAAATTGTTTTACTAGCAAAACCATGTATTAATTTTTATCCTACATCTCAATATTGAATGTTGCTTACACTAAAAGATGTGAGAGGGAAAGTGGGTGCTCAGGAGGCAATAGATACATGAAAAGAGCTTTTTGATTGTGGGACTGCCATTCAGACACTACTGATATCTGATAGTGACTCACAGCTGTAGTGATTTAAAAGCACAAATGGTTTGTCTCAACACTTCTTGGCAGTTCCCAGTAACTCAGTAACTAATGAAACCATCAGCTCTTCAGATCTCACCTGGAGCTCTTACATTTCAGCACCTGAGCCTTTTTTTTTCTGGGATGCTTTGAGACAACTCCTGATTGAGCAAAAGTGAACTGCATAAATGCTTCCTGTCTCTCCACATCAGATGAAGAAAAGAAATCCCACATCAAAAAGTAACTTAACTATCAATATTTGTCCCCTTGTTCATTACAGTGAGCTACCAGGTGACCTTCAAGAGATCACCCATCTTGTCATCTCTTGGCTAGTGATGTTTTGCAATATTTCTGGTAGTAGAAGTGTATTTTTTTAATCTTGAGGAGCCTATGTGAACTTGTGAGCAAGCTGCATGGCTGCTGGAAAGTTCAAGGAAATGGGTTAATACCTCTGTTCTTCCTGGTAATTTAGAAGTATCGATGAATAATCTTTTGAGTCATAATGAATGCTGGAGTTTGTTCCTTTTGATTGAAATTGCAAAGAATCTATGTCTGCTAGAATATATACTGCCTCACTTTTTTATAAATCACAACTTTAATATTCATCTATAAACATTCCAATGCATATGCCGAGCAAAATTCACTTGTAAACAACAGATGTAATTCATCACCATTACAATCTCACCAGATTTATTTGAAATTAAGTTTTGAGTCTAGGCTTGAACTCTTTCTGATAATTTCTCTGCAGAAACAATCTTGGCCTCTGCAACTTCCTGTTAGCAATCAACACTGCCTTTTGAGTGTTTATGTTGATGCAAGGAGCAGAAACATTCCCTTTGCTTTATCCTCCAACACATCAAGTTACTTGGCACTTGTCACACTGCTGTGATTTGGTTCTTTGGGGACAGGAGGTGACAAGGGCTGGTCAGAAAGGAAGTGGGCATTGTATTTTGGATACACAGGGGATTTTTTATAGACATTGGCACAATGTTCTTTGTGTATCAGTGGCTGAATCTAGGACCATAAAAATGATGGGCTATATAATATCTGATTTAGAGTTATCAACATGCTGGCTGTGTGGAGCCTTTTTATAGCATTTGTTCATCAAGAGGAATTTGAAACCCATCAGCTGACAAGGTAGGAAATATATTTTTAAGATGGCTGAAAGACTTAAAATCAATCTCTTTGCACCAAGCTAACTTGTTGCTAGAAAAGCTGTCCTTGTTTAATTACAGAGCAAGCCAAATTTTTCACAGGCCTGTCCATTCAGTGTTTACTTGACTTTTCTACATTTGATGGGAGAGAACTAGGAATTTATTAGGCACCAACAAAGAGAATGGGCTGAGGGATTTGTTCCAACAGTGGACAGAGCTCAGTACCACACTGCATCAGGTTTTGTGTATCCAGAGTCAAACACATTTGCTATTACAAAGCAATCAGTCATTTAATTACTGATGAAACAATGCAGGGAGCTTTTAAATGTAACCACAGCATATTAATCTTTTCTTCTGTCTGTTCACTCTTTGTCTTTGAGCCAGACACACCGTATGTCTTCTCTGTCTGGTGCATACCCTTTATTTATATTGTAGTCCTAACACTGTTAATCTGCTCAATAATTTATAAGACAGCTGACCTCAACATTAGGTGAGCTATTGAACAAACATCAGAGAGTGTTAAATTCAGTTTAGGCACTGCAGTCTGAAAACCTCTCAGAGTCCAGAGCCTCCAGTAAGCTCACAAAATGTATGGAGGGAATAGGCACTGCTGGGCTCCTGCACACCCTTGTCTCCTGTCATTACTCAGCTGATAAACACTGAAATCACAGACTTAGGTGGGTGGACCAGTTTTTTTGTCCTATTGTCTCCTCTTTCACTTCTGTGGCTAAAGGTATAATCTTTGCACACAAACCCTGTTTAAGTACTCTGTTACTAAGGAAACAAACTTGTCAAGCACGGACCGTGTGGGAATAATGGTGATTTATTTAGAAAAGGAAAGGTTTGTCATTTTAAGTTCACTACTACAAAATTGCTTTTTGATTACCTTCAAGCTTATTGCATTGTCTTGTCACAATAAACTATGGGAAGAAGTGGAAAGGTTAATAATTGTAGGCTTTGTTCTTGTCAGTTACTCTGCAAAAGATCATAGAGGAGGCCTGCACCCCTGGTTCCAAAGGAACAAGTTTCACAGGACTGGACTCCATCACAGGATCCTGGAGTCCATTTTTTGGTGGTTGTTACCTACTTATTTCCTTCCTGCCTCCAAAGGCAGCATGGCTGAGGTGCCCAGATTTGAGGCTGTCTTTGAGGATGGGCTCTGTGATACACTGCTCAGGGTAGGCAAGGTTAGTGATGTATTTTTCAGAGCAGGGGAAGAAAAGGGATCTGAGCAAGCAAGAAGAAAGACCAGGAGATTTGAGACTGTTTTGTAAGGTCTAAACTGTAATACATGTATTTTCTGAGCCCCATCACTGAAGGTTCCTTGTTTGTTAGGAAATATCAGAGTTTAGTTTTGTTTTATTTTATTTTGATTTATTATTTCAGGAAGTCTACTTAGGTTCTTATAATCAGATAGAAAAAAATTCTAAATGACTTCAGTGTGCTTTCAGCTAGGTCTAATGTGCTTTTAGCCAGGATAAAGTAATATTAAGTCAAAAAGTTTTTTCTCTAAGGTGCTCTTAGATTAAGTAGATCACTTTCTTTCTTTCTGCTGTGAGCTGGCTGAAGATTGAAGAGTTAAATTATTTGAAGAACAACAGAGTGAGAGGTTGAAAGTGCTGCTGAGTTTGGGGGTACATTAAGGAACAATTGGCATGAACAAATTACCCTAAAAGTTCTTGTATTTTCACAAGATGACACAAATTTAGCACAATGGAAAGTTTTTGAAGTGCCAGTTTATTAAGGCATAGTTTATGATAAAGTTTTGAGGAAACAGTTAATATAGAGCACTTTTGAGAATGAAAAGGTTTTTGTTTTTTTTAACGTGGAACAATGAATCCTTTTGAAATCATTATTAAACTAATTCTAAATATATTTGAAATCTAAATGAAAGGTTTCTCAGGGCTGAAAGGGAATTTATTTTCATATATAATTCACATTCTGACTTTCTATTCTTATCCAGATTCGCAAAACTAAAAAAAAATATATCTCCAAGTCTTTCCCAAAAGAGGAAAAATATTTCCTACATGCTTCTTGGAGATCTCCCTGCATTCTCTCAGTAACAGCAGCCTTTCCTGCTTTCCAGAAAAGCCTGAAGGCTGATTGGAAAAAAAAATCCATGCTAATATCTACCTTTTCCCATGTGAGATTACTTGCCTCAAATTTTGCTAGAAAATGAATAATACAGTAGTAAAGGATGCAGCATAAAGTATTTATGGCAAATTAAAACTCATCTCCAGGACAATTTACATAATAGGGACACGGGCCACACTTGTTCTCTTCATCACTGGAGTGAACTTTTGAGGAATTATTTATCAGTCTAAGTTATTTTCATTAGCAACAAATTTGAATAAAGAATAAATTAATCACAATCTAACAGAGGTTGCATATTGTAATTACAACCAATTTGCTATTATTTGCTGCATTAGAGTCAGGTTGGGTAGTGCTTATGCTTAGTGAGGAGGTTCAAGCCTTTGTATTGTGGAATCTGTATTGAGCCATTAGATTGAAGCCAGGGAATTGAATGCATTGAGATTTGGTCAGTGGTTTTTCTGCAAGTGGTGTGAAACAAACAAAAAAAAGATATCTTTTTCTTTTGTAATTTGGAAAAGACTAGAAGTATTCTATAATGTCATGTAGTCTTTCTGCTGCCCTGTTGCCCTGTGCTGCAGACCTTCTTTACCTACTGATTTCTAAAAAAAGAAAAAAATTATTTGACTGAGTATTTTGAATTTTTATGACTGAGTATTTTGAATTTTTATAAGTGTCTGTTCTGACACCAGACTCCAGGTGAATGCCCCTGGGATGGGAATGCCCTTTGGGAATGACTGTTCTGAAATATAGAACCAGATGAATTTTTGAATTGATGAATAACTGGATTTTGAGGTTTCCCTTGAACAGAAGAAAGGGAAAAGGATTTAAAACCAGTTTTCAGGTTAGGCAAATGCTTTACTTTTTTTTTTTTTTTTTTAACTGAAACATAGATAAATCTGTTCTTGAAATGCAACTTTAAAATCAAAGAATGTCTTTTGGGTGAGGATGATTAGTACAATTTAGGATTTAATCCTGGATATTGGTGGCTGTGATCTCCTTGCATTATGAGAAGAACAACAGAGGCAAAAGGGAAGTGGGGACTTTTTGGAGTGAGCCTCTGCCTCTTCTTGCTTCACATTGTGGTTGAATACCAATAGATTTCTTATTTCTGTATTTTGTGTGGTCCACATCTGATCTCAGGAGTAGGAGGCTGTCATGCTACCAAAACTCTTCCAAGTGCCTCAGCCTTGATCTCTGCTCATACCCTCCCTTTGCTTCTTAGCTCCAGCACAGGCACTGCTCCAAAGGGTTCTTTTCTACACATACAGGGAGAAAACACATTCTCTCCTCTTGAGAAGTGGCTAAAATAATTCTCCTGGGACTGGGAAGCTGTCTTCAGAAGTACTGCTGCTTCAGGAAGATTTTCCTGTGGTGTTTCTCCTTTTCTTCTGCAGATAATATCTGCTTTCCATGTGTTCCTGTTTCTTCACAGCCATGGCACCCACTGCAGTCACTCTTTTTCAGACTCCTGTTTGGGCCTGGGTGTTTGATTATGCAGCTACTTGATTCTAAACAAAGAATTTTAAATGGAAACCTTAGATACAGAATCTTCTGCTCCCAAGAAAGGGTCAATATTTTTCATTTGTTTGCCCAGATTTCCAGAGGAGTCTCTTGGCCTTTGGCCATGCTCCCACAGCCTGGGAGAAACTGCTCAGCTCCAATATGGGCTTCCATCTAACAAGAATTTCTAAGCAAAAGGCACTCTAAGTTTGTTAGGGGGATAATAATGGTTGGTTGAATTATTAACTAACCTAAGAATTTGTTTGTGGCTGTCTTTATTCTAAATGCTTATTCTAAATGTTAGATGTGACAATCAAATTCTAACTCTCTTAACTCTGCTTTCAAATGCACTGGATGAGATGAGGGTCAGGAATAAAAAGGATTTTACTGTCATGCTAGTGGGCCCTACCATAAAAGCAGTTTTGCTATAGCAGCCAGCTATCAGTCTGCCTGCCCTTCACTCTGCTCAATCAATACTTGTATAAATATCTTTTCCCAGGAGATGAGCACAAGACACTGCCTTATTCATTGCTGGAAGTAGTGCCAGTGAGCCATGACAGCAGGGTGAGGACAGTGGCCTTCAGAAAAAGTCACCAAAGCAGAGATTCTTGACCCATTTATACAATTTCACTGAAGAAATATTATTTTGCACTTTCATTATGCCCCTTGTAACAAGTGGAGCATCTACCCACGTTAAAACCCAAAGCACATTTCAATGCAAGAGCACAATAAAAAGGATTAATGTTACTGACTTAGATGGGGGAAGAAATTCCTATTTCTAATCTTCATTTTGTGACAGTGCAATTGATTTCTTCACTGGAAAAAGTGTGGGGCTGGCATTGCTCCTGAATTCACCTGGATTGCCTACAGCTCCCACTGCTCTCATCTCTTCAGGTTACTTTGCAGCTTGATTGAGTCTTGCTGTGTGTGTGTTAGACCTCCTCAGCAGAGCTCTCACCTGTACATTTGATCACAGCTGAGTTCCAACTGGAAGAAACACCCAACAAAGTCACGACAGGGGTGGAACAGAGTTGTTTGGGTTCCTGTTGCTATAGCTACGATGTCTAAAAAAAGCCTTGGGAAACCCTGGCTGGAGTTCAGCAAGATGTGACATTGCTTAAAAGTGACTTCACTGTAGGGATTAAAGTAGATCTGTGAACCCCTAGTGATCCCATCAGCTTTAGCCTGAGAGTCACTGTTGAAAGGGGCAAGTATCCAAAGCTAGGAATCCTATAAGTTGCCTGCATTTCATTTTAATTTTTACATTTAATTCATAAGGTGGGGAAGAATACAAGGAAAGGGCAACATTTTCTACTGATAATTTCCTACCTTCTCTTCAATAGCATCTCTTTAATATGGGAGCAAGGACATGTGCTGTTTTCAGACTTGTCATTAAGATCTTTATTCACCTTTCTGAATTCCCTCTAGAGTCAGTGGAAGGAAATAGACAGTTATATAGAACACTTCATCCCACTCACTTTATGACAGTGAAATATCTGGAGGAGGAGGCTATCCTCTCCTCACTATAATGAAAGCTTGGGCAACAAATTCAGACTTGATGCCCTGCTGCAATTAGACTAAAAACATTAGAGGAGATAAAGCCCCATGAGGTGCCCATGCTAGCTGAGCAGTTGGCATTTCCATTGATGGGGACCCAGTCCTGCTCCATGCTGTTAGGGACAGGGACAGAGACTGGCTTTGGCAACCTTGCTTTTAGTTTCCTCTGTGACAGCAATAATGGCATTTGCACTCACCCAGTTTAGCTTAAATAGTCAAAAGATTAATTTTTCTTCTGTATCTGAACCTTCAAGTTCCCTGTTCATGTAATGCAGCTCTGTGCTTGAACCTTGTACCTTTTCAGGAGCTGATTCAACATTACACTGCATATGAAATCACTGGAAATATAGGTGGAAGCAACCATGAAAACCTTTTTTCCTGCTCCAAGAAAAGAGCAACAATGCCTTGAATTATACAGATCCTATCAGCCAAGTATGGAGTTAGAATATCATCACTCCTCGGGGTCTCAAGTAACACAACCATACACAAGCATTGTCACTGAGTACCCATGGGAGGCTGCCTGGGAGCTTGGCTGGGTTCCATGGGACTATAGATTACTTTTAAAAAAAATATACGTTCAAGATTCACTGATTTGCAGAGCAGTGAATTACTTTTCAGGCCTTTCTAATATTAAAATGGTTACCTGAAGACCAGAAATGATGTACTGAAGAATAACAAAGTCCACGTTCATGAAGTGAGCCTCTGTAAATATTCTCTGTAATTTCATGAAGGTAGATGGCATCATGTAATTTTTTTTTTTTTTGCTGCTCAGGTGGCAGTAGGCCCAGCAGAGTGAACAAAAGGGAGGAGATAGGATGCCATACAAATAAATCCAATTAAATTTCTATATGTGAATTGATTGTATTTTATTTACCCAGACATAAACCAGTTTCCATCTAATCAAGGCTTTGGCTTGCTGCACTGTATCCAGTTATTCTCAACAAGTTTTTTTGTGGGAGGCACAGTGTACATGAGCTCATTTTGTCACCCTTTGTGCTTTCCTTACAAGCCAAGCTGGAGGCAACAGAAAAAATTGGATGTTGCTGAAAGACCTTCTGCTGGGTTTATTTATCCTGCAGCAACTGCCATTTGGGGGACACCAGAGCACTTCTGAAGCTGCAATAATAAAGTTCACATTAGGTTTGAATGTTCAGTAGCTGAAATATCTCATATTTTTAAGTGGGAGTAGCCAAAAGTTGTCAGGGGGGCATGTGAGAAGTTTGGGGCTTTGCTGTTGCTTTTTCTCTCTTGCTAATTTAATACTTTGCATGAAGAGACTTTGTTTTTAAGAATCATATTTGTGCTTCCTCCCTTAAGGTACAGATTTAATTCTACTGCAGGTAAGAAGAGTTACCTGGGAGCTGAAATCAGAACCTTTTGTGGTTTTAAAATAATGTGTGAAGTGGGATGAGGGGACGAGGGCAGAGTCTGGGAAGGATTGGCAGAGCTGGAAATGGAGCAGTTCTGATGCTTAGTTCTAAATCATGTGTTATGGTTTGAGTGGACAGATCATAAAGATCTTAATTTCCAGATGGCTTCATATGGTGTCCTTTGTGATGAATTAGCTGATTAACAGGATCATGTAGATTGATACCAATCTGACTGCTATTTCATGAATCATTTTCCTGAGATTTTTAACCCTCTTGCTGCTGAAGGTCAGTCTCAATTTTAATGCAACCAATGTTTTGCATTTTGAAACGACCATCATCTACTGCATCAGCCTCACATCCTTCTGATCTCTGTCTCTCCTTGCCTACAACATTAGCCTCTTCTGAGTGCTACCATTTTTCTGGGAAAATACACAGGGAGTTGTCATTTTGGCAATCAACCCTTTTTATGGTGTTTTAACATCTTCCTTACGTTTCCTCTCTCCAAGCACCGGGTAAAAGTCCTTCCCCATTTTGTGACAAAGCAGTGAGCATTTCCTGTATGGGAAATGAAGTCAGCAGAGAAATAAACAGAGCAGTCTCATCTCATTAGTGTGTATTGTCCACTGCCAGGGGTGGCTGACAGTTGCAGCTTTGTGTATTACAATCTACTTTATTCAGCAAGGGTGAGTTAGGATGCGAGGGCTATTCCCTGGGCTGCTTAAAAAGTGCCAGGACATCTTTAGCTTCCAGCTGGAAGAATCACCAGAGACTAACAGGAGGAATCTTAGTTTAAACACCTCATTTGGGGGTCAGAACCTCTAACAGTGTAGCAGAAGTACATTGCAGTGTCAGCACTGGTTATGAGCACAGAGCCTCATGTAGAGCTCAGAACCAGGACCTTCTACACCAGAGGCAAGAATGTTACCAACTGAGCCCATCTGACATTAATTAAACCCTCATTAAGAAGGAGGGCTTTCTTCCTGGTTTGAAATGTGTTTTCCTCTGCAAGGTTTTATCATGCATATTTTATTATGAATTTTAGCATGTGGACTGTAGACCTTGTTCTGATCTTTTGGAATCACTGTGTGTGGCATATGTTTCATGCAGATGGGAAACAGAAAAGAGAGGAAAATATACATATTCATTTGGTTTTGTTTGTAAGGTAGGTGGCTGTGTTAGGACATTCAGGAAACAGCTGTAAGGGAGAAGTTTATTGTCTATTACCACATACTGATGTGGGGAAATATTCCATGTAGTACTAATGGGGCATAAAAGCACAAACTCTGCAAGATTTAAGTTATGTGTGAGTCCTGAGGATTATCCAGAGTTTTAATATCACCTGGCAACAGAATCTGGGAAGAGTCCCAAGCCCTTTCTGCTTATTTTCATGAGCTCCTCTGGGGAGCATATTTACTCACAAGCCTGTTTTACTTGCAGTATAACACACATTTTCCTGTAAACCAACAAAGTCTTAGAGTAAGTAAGGCACCAAAGCAGATTTCAATGTTAACAGTGTCTTACATTTCTAACAATATCTAAATGATTTAGCAGTATTACTGAGGCTCCTTCCAATCTGGTGCTGCAGAGACTGGTGCTGTCTGGCTGTTTGGATACTGTTTAGGAGCTTAGATGCCTGAGTCAATCTTAGTGTTGCCATTTATTCTGTGTTTAATCCCATTTTCCCACCAGTAAGAAAGAGGAAAAAGTCTTGAAACAAGCTCATGGCCTCATGCTGCTTCACATCTTTGAGAGCAAAACCATGGTAGTTCAGAACTGAAGTGCTGTCCAACTGAGCACCCTTTCCTCCTGCTTTGAAATGAAGTTAGAAGTCACTAGTTACAGAAGCATCTCTTCTCTAGAAAGCCCCTGTCCTAACTACAAAAGCCCTAAATAAACACAAAAATAAATTTTGCCATGCTGGCCAATACTCCTTTTAACAACACTGACCTCATCAATGTCTGTCTTTTCTCAGATTTTTAATATATTGTATTTTCATATATTTCTCCCTCCTATTGCTAGCTTTTTAGTTTCAGATACTTTTATATTTTCCTCCTTTTTAATGACACACTTCTAGTTCTTCCTTTTTAGTAAGCAACTTAGAGCCAAACCTCTGCTCCTGCCTCTTTTTCTGAGAAGAGTCATCACTCAGGATTTCTTGACCCTCTGAGGAAAGAAGCTGATCTTTCTCCCAGCTCTGTGGGAATCCCTAATGCCAAGACACACTTCACTGAGAAATCAATATAAATAAAAAGCTGTGAAATGTCTTTGTTGTGAAGCAACCTCTTTGCATTGCTCGTGAGCTCATGCAGAGGGCACATCCCAGTCAGCAGCCTAACTGAGCAAGTAGCAACACCATCGATTCAGAGTCCATCTTACTTCACATCCTCTCCTGCACATTGATTCATCCTTATTCCCCTTCTCAGCTTGTCCCCCTTGGTCAATTGATTAATCATCAATATTACTCAGCAAAGGCAGCTACAATTAAACAGACATTAGATGACTTCCCCTTGCATTTAATAACACCCAGCTTAATGAGACACCTAACACTTTGCCTTCCTCAAAAATTTTAACCAATATCCAGTTGAAATAAAATACTGTAATTTGGTAGAGAGGAACTGTATTCCACCAAGAGGAAGAAGCAGACAAAGATTCAGTCTAGAGAATTTCCAGATTATTGGTCTGTAGGTTTGGTTTTGGTCCAGAGCTGCTGCATTGTGGTTCTTGGAATCCCTTCTCATTTAATATTGTATGGTTAAACAGTTTAGCATTGTATAATACAATCACAATATTCATCACACCACCAACAGCCTCTGCATTTGCAACTCATGGTGTCAGCACACTTAACAGTGTTTATTTAAATATCAAAAGTCTATGCAGAAGTGACTTCAGCTCAGAAAGGCACACTTGAGCTAGCTTCAAACTACCCAGTCCTCTCCATACATGCATTAGTGGGAAAGTCAGCACCTACTACAAAAACCTGCTGAGCAGCTGGTGGTTGGACACTGTGTCAAGCACTGACTTTCATCATTTTGCACCCCTGTGCTATTGATTTGTATGTACTTCTCAGGGCAGCCCAAAAGAAATGTTTTGTAATGCAAAGGAACCATTTTTTATAGAGACAGAAATGTGTTGTATGAGACAGAGAGAGGAGAATATACATGTGAAGACTTAAAATCTATTAGAGAGGTGAGTAAACCAGTGACATCAGCCCCCTGACTGCTTTATCCTGAACAGGGCAGCATTATCTGGCACAGACTCCCCAGATAACCTTGTTTCATTTTGCAGACTTCTCCTGGACCTATCTCAAGGTTCTTCTCAAGTCTGATCAAGATTTAGTTGCCTTTCTTCCCCCATGGGTATGAAGCAGATGAAATTCTGCAGCTGATCTGTTCAGCCCCAGGTTGATGTAGTGTGAGGGGAGGCCCTTATCTTACATTTGCATAGAAATAAGTACAATATCTCAAAGCTTGACTTTGCACTAATTCATGCACAGATTATGAAATGACACTGAACTTCTACCCTCTGCTCATGGCATGTAAAAATACTTCACCTTTCCCTAGATGCAAAGAAATGTAAAGTGAGGGCACTGGAAGAGAGGACCCGTTTTATTCTCAGAGTGTCTTTGAACCCCCTGATGATTTCCCAGACTGTTGCAGGTAGATGGCTCAAAGCTAAACAGCAAAGCCACTGCTCCTCTGTAGAGGCTACAATTGTGCCTGTTTTACTGAAGAGAGAGTAGGATTTGTCTGTTGAACAATGTAGTCAATTGATACTAAAATGCCTGAATAAACTCAGAGAAATAGAAAGAAAAAAAAAATTATAGATGTGAAGACTTGCCATCATAGCCTGGTGAAACTTTCTTATCTGCATTCATCATCCGAAGACTCACTATTTCTATAAATTTCCTGCCTGGCAAGTTTTCCATCCTTGGATTTTTAAGAGGGTTGAAGCCTTGGAACATATATTTAGTGCCTGCAGACAGGTCCCTAATTATGGCTTGATTAATCACAGCAGTGCCTGCACCTGTCTGTGCAAAACATCTTCATTTTTGCTTTGTGACCCATGCAGGATCTGGAAATTCATGTAACAATGGCTGGGAAGCACTCAGCTTTGTTTTCTTCCCTGCTGTTAGTTTTGCTTCTAATCTGACCAGAACAAATGGGTTTTGGCTTGTGGGAATGGGGGGGGGTTTCTTCCTTTGCTGATGGTTTCTGGAGAGGCTGCTACACACTTGGTAGCTTTTCTCAGGAATTGAAAAGGGCATTTTGAGTAAATGCAATAATTCTTTTTTTTTTTTTTCCTTTTGCTTTATTTTGGAAAAGTCCTAAGGAGCTGTTAAAGGCACCCTAAGCCCTTCTCTAGTGTAGTTTGCACCAGGACTCAGCTCAATGCCCTGAGGAAGGAGAAGGGATTCATAGGGCACTTGAGGGGAGTGTGAGACTCCAAGCTATTTCCTACTGGGAAATACAAAGAGCACAGAGAATCCAGTGAGCTGACTGCATTGGGAAGGGACTCAAAGAGGTTAGAGAAGAGTTTTCGGCAGAGGGTCCTTTTTTTAGTTTTCAGAGAAAGACTGAAAAATGAGAGACACTTGGAAGGGATCCAGACAGAACTGAGAAAAAAGTCTTTTTTATACCACTGAGATGAAAAGGCCCAACTGAAACTACTCTTAGCAAGAAATGGGAGCAAAACACATCAGCTTTCATCTAACAGGCTGAGGATTTGCTTTTTAATTTGGCAACCGAAGGCTAAATCTGCAGGAAATAAATTTGGTGTGGGTCCTAATGTTTTTCATCTTGAAAAGAAAACCAGGAAATTAATTAATACAATACAAAACATTCTTTTTTAATAGAATGTAATGTTTTTCTTTTCAGGATCTTGTAAAAATAGCCAAAGAAGCTATAGCATGTCCCTTTAATCCTAAATTCTTGAGACCCAGTCTCTTGTCTGCCAGCACCAAGAAATAAAGAGATGTCATTCTGGATACCTTGCCTCATGCTAGCAACCTGCTCTTGGGAGAGATCCCTGGTGTGGCTTTTGTTGATGCCAACATTCCCAGGGATGGTGCTGCAGCCCTTCTTTTGACCCAGATGCACCCTAAATGTTTCCCCTCCCCTTTCCCATGCAAGGACACAACACTCATGGTTAAACACAAATTTGGATACACGTGGAATTATGCCAAGCACCTGCAGCTCTACAGTTAGAAAAGTCTCAGTTGTTATCTTCATTTTGTCAGGGTAAAGATAAATTCTTGCATTAAAACTTACCTGCTAGAGTTACATTTGCTTCCAAACAGCACAGGCTGTTGTACTTTAGGAAAGGATTTCTGGAGAAAGGAGATAGCTGCAGCCAAGAGACACTTGAAAAATAGAACAAAATTTCTTTTGTTGTGGCTTTGCTATTTTGGACAGACAAAAGCACATTGTTATCTGGAATCTGTACTTTGTATGGCATGAGGCATGGGTGCCAGGAGTGCCCCAGCTGGAAAACTAGAGGAAAAAAAAGGAATATAGGGGAAGGGAAGTTCTCTCTGTAGGCAGAGCTGTAGACAAGCAACTAGAAAGATATTGATATAAATCATTGAAACAATACACAGGAGCACCAAGTTCTGGTTGATGGGCTGAAGGGGAAACATGGATCTTAAGCAGCTTGAAGGAAGGGAGGAGGTGGTAGTTGTAGAAGAGTAAAGTTGTGAAGATGAAAAGGGCAAAATTTGAGTTGATAGGAGTGAAAGAAAGGGTCAAATATTATGTGGAAGAGAGTTCACTGAATCTTGTCAGAGGTGGCAGAAGGAAAAAAGGTGGTGCTGACATTGGTAGCCTGGGAGAAGGGGAGGGAAGAGAAATTAAGAAAATAATGGAGAGAGGCAGGAAGGGTGAGGGTGGAGGATATAAGAAATAAGGTGCTCAATTTTGTCCAAGTTGCCCTTGAGCTGGCAGGGGTGTTATGCTGGATGATATCCTGAAGAGATTTATGTGTACGGGGTAGGGTGGGAAAGGGAGATTTGTGTCACCAGCATAGAGGTGATAGAGGAATAGCAAGAGAGAGCCATGAGACAAAGGAAGGGGAATGAGTCCAGGCCAGGCCCTGGGAGATTTCTAAAGAAGAAGAAGCAACATCACCAGGGAAGTCAGCAGAGAGCAGGATGTCCACCAGGAAACAAATAGCAGGAGGGACTCAGAGTCTGGTTAAACTCTAGTGGGGTGCAGCTCTGCTTTGGTGTAGGTTTTCAGCTCTGGTACCTGACTGGCAGTGGTGGGGCTGTGCCCCTTTTCATGCTTCTGTTCTGTAAAGGAGCTGCAGAGGGCACAGTCCTGTGAACTGGAAAGAAAGTGGAGAACACAGGACTGCCATGACCTAACCCCAAGTTGCTCCCAGGCAAGGGTTTATCTAACTTTTGCTAGGCTTCAGGCAAGCTTTAAAAAGGTTTAAGAAGTCAGCCTATGAGGATGTTGTCCTATTAATGAGCTCCTGTGTAACCTCTCCTAACCCAAGTGTATTTCCATGGCACAGTTGTAAAATGCTAAGATCTGTACCCTGAGGATCATTTGCTAATGACAATCAATTGTCATTTGTGAATAACAGATAATGTTACTGTTCTGATTCACCCCATGCACCTGCTACATACAAATGTGTATAATTAACCACCAGGTTTTTTTTATATACCCATCTTTTAGCACAAAGTAGCCCCCCTCTTTTAAAGAGAAAGATTCAAATTGCCCCATTTGGGCAGAGATGGTTTTCAAGACATTTCAGCTACCACTTCAGGGAATTCAAAGGCAATTTTCAGGAGCATTCTAGACTTCACAGGTTCCACCAGGAAATGTGCTCACAGATTTTTTTTGTGGAAAGTGAAACCTGGGGAAGGGATCTTTCAAGGAACCTCATTTACAAATCCTGATTTTGAGAGGTACTGAGTGATTCATGCAGTCAGAACAGTTCAAGGAAATGGTTCAAGAGGGAACAAGAGGTCTAGGAAGAGTGAAAAATCCTGGGAAGCACCTCTGCATCTTGAGGTTCCTAAATACCTTGAACCACCTGGCCTTAGGTAATAAGGACTACTAAATGTTAGGCTGAAGTAATAGGTAGGTAATTTGATTTTGGCTAGCAGGCAGGCAAGATGATTTCACATCATGCATTTTTGAGGTATTTTCAGTAGGTCTTTTTTATTTGACTTTCATTTTGAAGCTCCTGATTTTAGGCTGTTATTTTAAACCTCTCTCAGCTGGTGACTCTGATTGCTTTTCAAACCTTCTATTTTATAACCTTTGTACTCTTATGCATGAATCTAGGCCAAGTTACTGCCTTCTGTTCACTTTCCAATGTCTCTGAGCTTTAAAGTAAGCAAAAAGCAATTTTAGTCTGCTGGGGATGGGAACCTTTGGGGACCTTGGGGCCTTGTTGTGGGTTTGTTTTTTAATTGACTTGAATATATTTGGATGAGCCACCATCTATGTGAATTGTTCACTATGCATATACCTTGGTTAGTCAAGCCAGATTAAAATTAATGTGCATAATTTTTTTTTTTTTTTGCTTGGATTGGAGCTGGGCTTGCTCTTGTGTGCTGGTGGAAAGCAAAGGTGGATGCTGTCACACAGCAAGAAATTAAGAAAGCAGCAAATTTCACAGCCCTCTTGTGATCATTGTCCAAGGGAGAATTCTCATGAAATGAGAATGAAAATCTAATTGGTGGCCTGATTCTCCATGGCTGTGCAGCCATCCTTTCCTTCTCTGCTTCTGATAAATGCTCTCTGTGTTCACCCCCACATATGCAAGAAAAATCCATGTGACCAGATAGGGAGACCTTTAAGAAAAGACCAATATTTGCATATCTATTATGGCTATACTCAGTGTTATACTTGTTTCATTAAAATTTCTATTTGGATAATATGTAAGGTCAATACTGTCACTGTTCTGGAAAATTCATTTATTTTAAAATTAAAGCTAAAAGCAGCAAGTGTGATTCTCCCCATGCCTCCACCTTTATAGATCCACTGAGCTTGACAGAGCAAGGAAGTGAACACAGAATTGGGCTCAGTGTGTTTAGAGATGAGGGTCTGCTGTGTGGGGGAGAAGCATGCTGGTTACATGAATCCTAATTTTCAAGGTAAATCACTTGTTATGGATGCTCTAAGTTCCTGCTTTTTATATTCAAGGGATGATGATTATTTCAGCTGGATGCCTACTGAGGTCCATTAGCTTTTACATACCAGTTGAGTTTGTCAATTGCTGGGATTGAAAATACATAAAGAAATACTTAGGATTACTTAGAAGTATTTCATCTCACTAAGGTTAAAGGCTTTCAAACCTCAAGCAGACATTTTCAAATGAAATTGCCTGTTGAGGAGGCTGAAGATGGGACTTAATATCCCTGAAGAGAGGAAGGGGATAGCTGCTTTAAAAGTCAGGTGTTGGAGGGTTTCCTGGATGGTTTCAGGACCATGAACATTTTTTTATGTCCTGTGCCTGGTCAGGTCTGAGTTTTTCCAGAATTTGGGCTGTTTTGAATACTCAGTTGTTGTCTACAAGTATAGCTTAACAATTCTTAAAATGGCACCTTGATCAATTCTCAGAAATCAGGAAAGGGGAAGAAATGATCTAGGACAGCTACTATTGAAGTCACCTTTCAAGACTTACAAAAATATATTAAAAGCAAAAGCTATTTTCAACATGCACCAGGGGAAAATGTGGATTAAGAAGGATTTTTTTTTTTTTTTTACTTTTAACATGTATGGTGTAAAAACCTAACTGTTTAAAGGTTTTATTTCATAGACAAGGAACTTGTATGTGTCTGTTCAGTCCTCCTGAAATTACAAATTTCTCTGTTAAATGACCATAAACTGGTTACACTAACTTCACCCCTAAGGCAGCTGGCTTGAAAGCAATCAGATGGTGTCTGTTACCCTTTTCCAAGGTGGTAGTGGTCTCTTATATGTCAAATGAGCTCAGTGGCTTTAATCCCTGTCCCAGATGTCCACAGCACAAAGAGCAGGATCTCAAGCAATAATCTTTATGTCACTCTCAACAGACAGAGCCAGAGCTACATTCACCCAGGGGAGCAAGAGGATTTCTTGTCAGCAAAGATTTTTTCCTCCAGCAGAAAAGGAGGAAAAATTTACATTAGTGCTTACAGTGCTTGGTCCTTTTTCCAGTGCTGTTTCCAAAAATTACTCTCATTTGTAGATTAGAGACTGGATGAAGTGGAAGTCTGCATTGAAGAAATGTCTAAACACACCTTTTCCATTCAGCCTCAGTTCCTATGCAGCAGTATTATCATTTTATAGGAGGAAATTGAATTATGAAGGTGGGATTCATCTCACTGACTTCAAGTGCCTAGAAGTTAGCTGGGACTACTCTTTGTAGTTAATGAGAAAGAGCTGATTTCTCCAAAGGGTGAATCAGTAGCAGATGAATTTTCTTTCAGAGCCTGTGGCAACTTCTAGACACCTAGAGTTAGGCCATGTACATCCCACCTTACCTGACAGAAATCTTTAGCAGGGGAAAGACAGGAACTCAGGAATCCCCAGACCACAGCCTGACTTCTGGCCCATCCTCCCTTGTTCAAATTCCCAATTTATCAATGGAACAAAGATGTGCAAATAGCTTCATGCCTGTCATTAGTCTGGGGGACCTGGGAATGCAGATGGTGCTCAGCTGGCTAACCCAGGGGGGCTGTAGCTGGTACATGCAGGAAAGCCAACAGGGTTAGGGCAAGGTGTGTGTTCTGCAATCTGAAAGGACCCTAAAGTAGCAGAAATTTGAACCCTGCAAATTTTTCTGATACTGCTTTTCTTTACATAAGCCTGAGCTATGATACTAAAAGGTGATCTTTGGAAAATTCAGATCTGTCTTCAAATTTTGTCAGCTGAACTTAAGGCCAGAAATGACTGCTTCAAATGTATTTTAAAAGTGCTGTTAAGTGGTGGCTGAATGTAACTGGGAAAAAAGTTTTTAAAATCTGAACACAAACCTTTTCTGCTGCACTGAAATCAGGTGAGGTTTAAAGGCTGGAAAATTTTCCCTCCCCCTTTAAACATTGCAAATTATTTCTGCTGGCAAAAAGGTTAAATTGGACAACATTTCAACAAAGTGTTTATTAATCTCAGGCAAAGAAATAGATTTGGCATCACCTGTGTATATGTGTATTTGTCATCTTGTTAGAACTGATAAAAGTGGGGTTTGTTCAGCTCAGTGAGTGCCAAGATCTAACAGAGGGCTGAGTGATGGGAAAGTGATACCATCACTTCAACACCAGTGAGCAGGAGTTGTTAAAATGGTCATTTCTTTTCACTGCTTCACCCATGAGTTGAGAAATCTAATCTTACCCTTGTAGTAACCAGTATTAGCACAAGGGAATAGAGAGGAACATCTGGAGGCAGAAAATCCATGGCATTGACCCGGGGAGGTCAGATTGTGCTGCTGGCCAGGATTGGGGGAGAGAGGGTGAACAGGGTTAAAGGGCAGATTTCAGTCCTGATGATTAAATGAAGCTCAGAGGGGGCCTCAGGGAGTAATGAGGGCTCCCTAACCCTGCTAGCAAAGGGTTTCTGTAAGCCTGCAGCTTCATCATTCTGGGCTGGGAGATGAAGACTTTGCTGATTAGCATGCAAATGCAACAGCACAGTAAAAAGTTTCAGATGATTTTATGACTAAGCCTTGCTGCAGGGAAAAACATGTTTGACAATGTGCATTAGAAAAGGAGAGGTGAATGAAATTAGGTGTCAGCCTACAGGCAGTGTGGTGGGGAAGGTACAGAGAAAGAGGGAGAGGTACATGGGACTTGGGAAAGAGAATCCTGCAAACAGAAGCACAGAATGAAAAGGGGACACCTTGGGTTTTTTTGTTTTCTTTTTCAAGAAAAAGAATTCTGGTCTGAGAAATACAACTTTCTGCCTGGCACTAATGAAGCAGATTAATAAGGCTACTGGAGTCCATATGGCCACAGAGATTCCCTTAGGCTCAATATTTCATCCTTGGAGTGGCCTGGAGAGTTGCAGTGTTTATCTTCATGCATCAGATGCATCAGCTCTCAGTGAACTGAGCATTATTCCCATTTCACAGGTGGGAAAAGTGAACCAGGAGAGCAAAAACCAACTGGTAGCAGCCTCCTTAGCAACAGAAGCCTTCCCAACAAACACATAGAATTCTATAACTTTGTAACTCATAACTTTTCCAAAAATGGCAAAAATGGTGACAGGGCTGCAACACAGGTTGCCTAAGTCACAGATCTGTTTTAACCCTATGATCTCTATGGGTTTGACCTGCTGACACACTGGCTGTCTTTCTTGCCCAGCACTTCTGGCATCCTAAAGGAAGGCCAGTCCAATTTCAGTTCAAAATTATGGTCTGTCTGCTTGTGTTCAGGCAGTCAGATGTGAAAACAAAGTGGTTTCATTCTTAAATGGAGATTCAGTTGGCTGCTTATCTGCTGAACAAACATTATCTGCAAAGATAGCAGGAGTACCAGCTCCAGGCAATAGACAGAGCCCCTCTTCCATTTTCTCCTCTCATAGGTTTCTCAGCTTTTTCAGCTCCACATCTTATTTCCATCTCATTTTGATCTCTGTGTCCCTGCATAGTCCTGACCAATCAAGATAGTTTACTTTTCTTTTGCTCTCTGTAGGAACGGGCATCATTACACCCTAAATCTCCCTGAAAATGACTCTGTTGTTAATCTTTCCTTCAAGATTTCTAAAAATTCTTGTCACAGTTGTGCAGTTTAAATTGTTACATATCCAGACTCTGGTTTTTTTTTTAGCTGGCTTCCCATGTAAGTGCTGCTTTGCTGGATTTTCCATGCAGTGAATTACTAACTGAACCCAATTCCCTGCCACAGCATTAAGTGTCTAAACCTGGCAAAGTGGCTGTAAACATGAACACTGTTCTCATGTGTTTAACTGCTAGTGAGTGAAAATGTGTGTTTAAAGACAAGTTACCTTTGAAAATCAGACCCAAAATAAACATTTATCCTGAAAGGCTGAGGAGAATGCAGCTCAACAGCAGCACAGAAACATGGGTGTGTTTAGTGTATGTATGGGAATGTGCATTTGTGTGCCCTGGCCAGAGATAACTCCTGCAACCACAGCTCATTGGGGTGAAGGGCAAGCTAGGAATAAAACCAGAGGGATCAGCTGTCTCCAAGGCTGTTACCTGGTGGAAGGAGGGAAACCAGCACAGCAGGCAGCAAATATCTATCTCCAGAGCATGGAAGTGACTGGTGTGTAGGCAGGCATGAAGGAAAAGCCCTGCATTGCTTTTATTGTCAGCCTGCCTGTTAATCTGCCTTGTTAGGCAGGGACAGTGAGATGGGAAATAAACCAATATTTAGCTGTGTGAAGGCAACAATACTTTAAAAGGGCTTATTACAAAAAATGTTCTTGGTAGCACCAGAAATTTAATGTACAGGGTTAAGACAGAGAACTGTACACATGGCAATATAGAAGAAAGAGATTGTTAGGCCTTCTTCTTAACCCAGAGCTCCTAATCCTGAGATTTCTGTTCTCTCCATTCTCAGCTGTGCTTAAGCCTGGGAACACCTTATTTATTCATGGAGGGAAATGTCCTCCCTGCTCTATTCCTTGCTGCACTCTGGGATCTTGGTGAAAGAAAAAGGAGCAGGCAAGTGAGAGAAGAGCTAGAGCAGGATGCTCTATGTATCCCCATCTACCCTCGTGTTGCTGAAGGGCAAAAGAAGGATAGGAAAGGGGAGCCCTCTCTCTGTACTGGCTTTTGGGCAGAGACCACTTCTGAATGTCACTTCTCTTTTGTGTCAAACTAATATTTCTCTTGAGCAGGGTGACAAGGACAACAGCACCCACATCATGGGAAGACTGTAGGGTAAGAACAAGGTCCTGGACAGGAAATGATGCTGTGGTGGCTTTGCTGATGTGTGTGTGGTGCCTCAGCTGATTCAGGGTGGTCAGAGACTTCTGTGTCTGAGGACAGGCTGAGAAATGAAATATTTTATCAGGGCAGGCTGAATTAACATATCCCAGTGCTTGAGAGCTTTGTGATAGGAATGAAGATCACTCCAGCTGCTGATTATTGCAAAGGTTCCTTCCAGAGTTGGTTACACAGCTGAGGTTGGACACCAGGAGTTCCAGTTGCTGGCAGTGTTTGCACAGTAGCTTCAGTTCTTCAAGTATTTCACACTTAATGGTGGTTGTTTGACCTCTTGTGCTTTTGCTTTGATAGGGTGAATACATATTCTTATGAAGCTTTTCTTTTAAAGATGAACAGTAAAGCAAAAGAAGCCTTCTACATCATTTATGCACAGTGGGTAAAGCATATCTGCAAATTTTGAAAAAGGTTTCTGTTTCCCACTTTTCAGTATTTGAGAAGTCAACTCTTGCTTTTATTTGTTTGCTGAATAAGTGGCTGAGGGCACCAGTGCATGGCAGCAGTTGCAATGAAAGCAAAGATGAGTTTAAAAAGGTCATGTTTACTGAGATTGTTCTGAATTGTCAGTATATAGCACCCACTTGCCTACCTAAGCATTCCAGTACTTCTTATCACCATGGCACCTGAGTGCTTCTCAGACATTAATAAATGTCTGGGGTAGTGTAGAGCTGTTTTCTTAGGGTCAGATTTTCATCATGGATAGATCAAAGAGCAGATTCTTTAAAGTGTCAAGGTGGGAAGACCAACAATTTAAGACTTGTGGATGAAAGTTCAAAGCTGTAGAGCCAGAGCTACATGATAGTGCCATGTCTCTGTCCTGCACACATCATTCAGCTCCCAAACAGTGTGGTCAGCTTCTTGTCTTCTTGCTGAAGCTTCAGAGGAGAACGTTCTCTCTGGGAAGCATCTGGCATCCTTTTCCCTGACATCAGTCTGGCAGTTTCTATTCCAGTTCTGCCAGGGAGTGGTCACTAAATAATGTGAGTGAAAAAAATCTGTCTGGTGCAAACAGATGAGATCTCTTTTATCTATTTCCCCTGTATCTGAGAAAAAAATTAATACCAATCTGCCCTTTTCAGGCAGGACTTCATGAGCAGTAGGTTTATTTACACTGAGCATTTCACTATTAGCAAGAAGTGGTTTTGCATTAAACATTTGACCATTTGACCAGCAGATTTTGTTGCTATCATTTAAAGAGGTGAACATCATTAAAAAAACCCTCCCAAGTTTAAATGGACAATAAATACAGGTAAGAGTTTGCACAGGGGAACCAGGCTGCCCAGTGCACATGTCCTCAGCTGGGTGCCCTTGTCACAGGTACTGGTTTTGCTTCTGGTTCCCCAGCGTGCTGTGGAATTTGAATTCTTCCCTTCTCACAGCACGGAGGAGTTCTCACACTCATTTTACTGCAGGCTTTTTTGCAAAGGCAAATGGCACTGCTGGAAACTAATCAAGGTAATTTTTTACTCTTCACAGAGGTCTATTAGCAATCATTGCTGCAATCTTGGGCTGCTAATGGGGACAGGCATATTCCTAAATTCAAACTCAGAAATGTTTTGTATTTTCTAGAAAAATATTATGGCCTTGGCTTGTCTCTGGCCAGCCTCTTCTGGGGCTTTTTGTGTTGTCTGTTTTTCCCTAGATGCTGTAAAATCATAGGACATTGAAAAAGCTCAAATGATAATGAGTAGGAAAAAGCTAACTCTAATGTCACTGCTCTTGTAGAAGCCTTGCAGAAACTCTGCCTATATACGTGTACAGAACAGAGTACAAATATTAGGTTTATTAAATGAGACACAGACAATTTTTATGCTGCCTGCCAATGGAGAAGAAAATGATTGTTTTCACCATACAAAGACAGACACAGCTTTCATGCTGTAAAATCCCAACAAAGTGCTGCAAATTTATCATGGCTAAACCAAGCAAAGTTGTCCTTAGGACAGGCTTCATCCAGTTCAAAAAGTTCATCTAGTCTGTAGAAGTTTTGTTGGCCCAAAGTTTACATCCTAAGAGCTTTTTTGTGCCAAAGATAAAAGAAGCAACTTGTTTATAGTGTAAGAATTCAACCTGAGTGATTTTCCAAATCTCATGAAGGAATTAATGAGTAGGGGTGAGGTGTTACATTCCTGTGTACCTACAGGTACCATTGATCCTTTTCCTATTGAGTATTTTTTTACTGAGAGCAGATAACTTCATTGATAAATGCAGGTTTGGCTAAAAGTTTCTCTACAACTCTAAGGGAAGCTCTTTGATTTTCATCCCTTGTCCTGGCTTCTGTGAGAGCCTGGGGATGCAGGCTGTAGTTTCTTTTATATATGAAGCCAAACTGCTTCACTGTGCCCATTTGGATAGGATTTAAGCCTAAAAATGAGTATGAAAATTTAAATTCTCATGTATTACAAGAGCTTGCCCATTTATCAGAATAAAAATTATAAGGATCATTAATTTGTGCATATGTAAATTAAGAACTGGAGAGGGTTTCCTGATAACCAGTGGAAGCATGTGATATATACTCCATTGCAGTCCTGCCAAGGATGAAATGTGTTGATTGCCTCCAGGGTTAACCCTGCAGCTTTCATGCAGTGAAAAAGCAGCTTGTTCTGCTCACCATGTGGCACTGGAGCACAGGCAGGAAAGGTCACAGGAGCAATCACGATCAGCACATCCCTACTCAGGTAGAGACCCCCTGTGGCTGTAGGATTAGCTGCAGAGTCTGAGCTGACTTGGAATACATGTTTACTTTTAAATGTCCCTGTTACAGACAGCTTTTAATTCGTCAGTCTTTTGTCTTTGCCATGAACTGGGACAATGCTGACTGTTTCTTGCTATTTGTTTGGGTTTTGTCCTTGATGGGTTTCTCAAAAATGGAAACAGGAGGAATTAAAAGGTTTGGTTGTTGTGGGATGTGAGGCATAATCTGACAGCCTGCTTTGAGAGCTTTGCTGATGGTAGGACTTTAAGAAAGATTCTACAAGAAAACTTAGAGGAAGCAACTGAAATATTATCAGGTAACACTTTTTTTTTTAAAGATGACTGAATGTTTATAAAATATTTTGAGTTTTCAAGGTACCAAATTGGTTGGGGTTAGGTACATCTGACCCCCTTGCATCACATCTAAAATTTTGCTACTCAGCTTTCAAGTTGAGACTTAGAGGCCAGGCAAATTTACTTTACTCTCCCCTTTTCTCTTTACCATTCCCACATTTGAGTGAGCAGTAAAAGCACATTTGTTTCTCAGCACCTGTCCTGCCCTGCACTGGAACAAGGCAGAGCAATGCATCCATGTAGTGCTGTCTCAAGGCAGGCATTTGTCAGGGAGATGTCACTGACCTCCTTGTTTCCTTAGCCCTGGAGATCCTTGCCCTCTCATTGCTGAGTCTCCCCAGAGAGGTGGGGGTGCTGATGCCTACCCTGGGAGGAGGGTAGCATTTAATCTTATCATTTATCTCAGCTGACATCCCTGCTGATGCTGGAGAGGAGCTCTGGAGACAACCCCCAGAGGGCAGAGCAGGAGATGTCCATTCCAGAGGATCCTCTAAATGAATCGTCAACATTTTCATTTAAAAGAGATGCTCCTGCTGGGCAGTTATGGATTGTGACTCCCCCATTTTTTCCACAGGCAGAGAGCTTGTGTAAAAACTGACTGACATTTAAAAATGCCAGCAATCTTATTAATTCTTCCATCCCAGAAGTGGTTCTTGGGGCTTCATTTGTGGAATGCCAGTCAGAGGACAGAAGGATGATGCAGCCACACTGACAGAACCAAGCTCTTAGCACAGATATCCTTTAAGTCTTCTTTAAAATTGTGTAAATTCTGACTAACTGGGAAATGCCCCTGTGAAGGTTAAGGGCACCTCATACCTCTGGGAGTTACAGCTGTGTGAATACAAGCTCTTTTGTGCTCTGTCCCATGATTGACCTCTTTCTGCCTTGAGAAGAGCCCCTTCTGCAGGAATTAAAGGCTGTTCTGTCTGCCTGCTAGCACAGCAATGTGCTGCTGCTCTTCCTCATGCATATTTACTGTCCACTGGTCAGTCAAACAACATTGCTAATGTCTTGCCCTTATTCCAGGATCACAACTTAAATTCACACCAGAGGACAGTGTGTGTCAGGTTTTCTCCACTGGAGGACTGAAAGGCCAAGCATGTTAAGTGTCTGTTTTCTCTTCTCCCTTCCCAGACTGTGGTAAATGGTAAACTCCAGAAAAGCTGTAGCACTCATCTGAGGAGATCTGGGTTCAGTGAAGCATCTGCCAGAAAAAAAAAACCCACAACCTTTTCTCTACCCCACCTTTATTATTACCTCTGGGCTGAGTCACAGTTCTTTTCTTTTCTCTGCAGTGGAAGCAAAGGGAGGCAGTTTCCAGTGGATGAACTATTCTGTGAGCTGCCTTTGTACAGCTCCCACTGCTTCTACTGAGAGCTGCTGAGCAGAACTTGCTCCTAAGCTGGACTGACAGTGCAGTTCAGAGAATACAGCAAGTTTCTCTGCCAGTGACTGCTTCAAGAAGTACCTGGCATATGCTGCTTCCAGCTCATCATTACTCCTTTATCTTGAGGAGAGCTTGGTGCTGGGATGGAGATTCCCACCAGTTGAAGTGACTGGGATGGTGAATGTTTGCTCTGTGCCAGATGTACATCTATTTTGACATCAAATTTGTTATTCTGGACTGAAAATCGTTCTCAGGGGTCTGTAAGTTTATTGTTTTGTGGGACGTAAATCTCCCCGTGTGCTGCACATATAGAATTAGAGCCAAGGTTACTTCACTTCTAAATCTCCAGTGACCATCCAGTAAATAACAGCTCTTGAAGTCCTGAGTTTGTTGGCAGAAAATACAACTGTAGATCACTCCTGAAGGAATGACTCATTGCAGCAAGGGTAGGAGAGAAGAGAGTGAAGAGGTTTCTCTAAGCTGTTGGTTTGGCTTATTAATGCAACAGCTTCTACTGCATTAGCAATTATCCTTAGTGTGGAGACAGTGAAAAAATCAGATGCCTCCCAGTCCCTGCTATTGCTGTGGAGCTGATTTTTTTCTGCAAATGGGAAGGGTGTGTGAAATTATCTGAGGGTAAGAGGTTATGTGTGCAGTGGGGTGACAGCCTCGTGTGGGCTGAACCATCTGTAAGCCATGGGTGCTGGTCACAAATTGTGAAGGTGCTGTCTGAGGGTTAGCACGAGGTCTTAAACTGCTTGTGAGAGCTTTTATTCTTTGACCTGACTCACTGCAGGGGAATGAGTTTCAATTTGGAATAAATTTTGACCCAAATAATTGAAAGTTAATCTCCCTTTATTTTACATAATGCTTTATGATAATGTAATTTTAACATGTTTAGTGTAGGGCACAGAGGGCAACAGTCTACAGAAGCTGACATTTTCCATAAAAGAAACAAAAAGAGGTCCTGAGTTTATCTATTCAAGCTGATAGCAGCAGTTGAGAAAATTAACCTTTTCAATAATGACTTCCCTTCTTTTATGTGTTTTTGGAGTTGGTCTCTGGTAGGTATCCATTTGTGACACACAACAATTACATTGTGTGCAGGATGGTCTCTGTGAACTGGATGGTTTACTAGATCAAACAAGTGCAGAAAAGGTTGAGCCAAACAGGGTGAGAAAAATGAACTATAACAGAACAAGTGTGTTGCAGGTCAAGTGCTGCCTGAGTTGTGTTGGTGTAAGTTGCTGGATACAAAATACTTACCTTCTTGGGGAATTATCAGAAAATATGCACTCAGTGAACCAGAAAACTGTGAAATTATTTAATAAAATTAATCCTAGGCTGTGAATAGCAAAAATGTCAGACTTATTTTGCATCTAGATTTTCATCCCAGCAAAATATAAATTTATCCCTGGATTCTTTTGTCCTGATTTTTACATTTGTGCTGTAGCACTGAATACAGTTTTATACCCACCCAGGTTTCTTCACTAAGTGCCAAGTTAATGTAAAGAAATAAGGAAGCATCTTTTCAAGTAGGATTTAAACCCCTGATATTTCTGTTTATATGTATTTTCATGTGGAAGCCAAATCATTTCATTACGTATCCTCCTCACTCCCCTGTTAAGGTCTCCTAAAGGAATGTTTTCTCTAACTCCAGTCCTGTTGGAAGGTGGAACTTTTCATACAAGCTGATACTGCTTTAAAAAGCTCCTTCAGGCACCCCTTTAGCAGTGACATTTTTTATACCCCTGCCATACCCTTCACCAGAATGAACAATTCAATCACCTGGCCTGGTTTTACTCTTCTCTCCACACCCTCCCCAGCGTTTTCTTGGCCTCCCCAGGCCATCACCTCTAAGAAAGCAGCTTCTGTCTCCCTTTGGCAGCACAGGCACATCCAAGGTGTAAAGGAATTTTCCCTTAAATTCAGCTTGTTCTTCTGCAATACTTCCTTTCTCAGCAGCCTGAGAACTTGCAGGAACCAACCTGTGGAGAGCCCTTGCTTCCCCATTGATAAAAAATGGAATTTCTGATGTTTTTCCCCATCCTGGATCAGACTGTGTTCTTCTCACCCATCAGTGGTCACCCACGTAGTGATCTGCACCCAGCCTGCACCCACCCATTCTTCAGTGCTTGTGTGTGATGGATCCAAAGGGGAATTCTTGTCTTTGGGACTAGCAGGACTGAAGGACTGGGAGGTTCCAGTCCCAGTAACTCCTCTCAGAGCCCTGTTCTGAATCAAGGTGAGCTGTGTGCATGGCTGGAATCAGAATGCCAGCAGCAGGAACTGAAATCTGAAGCACTGCTTCTGTTCAGATGCTGGGGAAGCCACTATTAATGTCTGTATTTTCTGTCCCAGCTCTAACAGCTCCCTTGAAAAATTCTGCTTTGAACTTTCCTTTGCTTCATTTTCCCAGGGTGAAACCATCACTGTGTTTCAGTCAATGTCAAATCCCCCCTGGAATAAACAGAATTAGGACAGAATGGGGAGGGCATTATTTCCCTGGCAGTGATTTGGGACCAAAACAATCAGTGCTCTTTGAAAACTGAGCTATTTCCATGAAGATGCCTTAGGAGTGCAAAATGTTATTAAGAATATGCATTATTATTTTGATTTTCACCTGTCAGTACTGACACCAGTGACAGGAAAGGCACTACACTGGAAACACCATCCACTTGCTTTTCCCCAGCACAATGCAGCACAAAGGCAGGTGGCTGTTACCCTCTGCTTTTGCTCAGTAGCTCAGTCCCCAAGGGTATTATTGTATTGCTGGATGACATGGTGCTGAGGTCTCTGTGCTTGATTTTATTTTGAGTAAGTTCTAGCCCTTTATACATAGATAATGAACCCACTGTGCACCTGGTAGGGGCTGCACCATATTATTTAAAACATGAGTGTCTGAGCATGCCTGAAAGTGAAGTTCTCTCCTAAGTATAACCTGCAAACCTTTATTCAACATTGAATCAAATCAATGTTAATTTGTGAAGTAATTAGCATTCCAGGCTTTTTTTTTTTCTTCTTTTTTTTCAGCAGCGAGGTGATTTTATATATAATGCTGTGTGATTGTACCAAAGTACATAATTAAGGAGCTGAATACATTGTCTCCTGCTGACATGTTGCAAAAGGAGTTTCTTTCAGGAAAGGATGCTCACTACATCTGAATTAAAATAAAGATACACATCCAAGTCCCATGCATCTGACCTGAGCTGAATTAAATGGGTGTAATGTTGGAATCTATGGGCTGTGTTGAGCAAATGGGCTGAGCTTTTACTGAATTACTAACTGAATGTAATTGTTCATAATTCTATTTAATTTTATTAGGAAATGACAGGATATCCTTTGGTGTGAGACAATTGATAGGACAGGTATTCTGAGTGGGGAATATGCATCAAAGAAAACCAAGTGGTTTAAGGAGCTGTTTTGTTTTGTTTTGTTTTTTAAACTCTTAAGCCTGGATGCTTAAGTAGAGGAACTGTCAGTACTTGCTCACCTCAGTGTTCATTCTCACTGGCAGCTTCAAGCACCAGGCAGTTGGAAATGATGAAAGAAATTCCATCAGCTCTTTAATAGCTGCCTCTCTTAGACCAAAACTGGTAGAAGTCTCCTCTACATTTCCATATATTTACCTAGCAGCAAACATGTTAATTTAGGTACCACTACCCACACTCTAGTTGTCTTAAAAATAATAGTTTTAATAATATTTATGTCCTGTGTGATCTATATGTAGTCTTTGACAACACTGATTTTTTCTAAGTAATGTGATTAAGATAAAAGCCTCTTTCTTGCCATAAAGCAGAAAGCCCAATCTGCACCAAGAGGCTGAACACTGCAGCTGTTTAATAGAAGTAGATGAGAGAGGGATGCAGCCTCACTTAGGGGTACAGTTAGTAACCCAGTCTGAGAAAACCCAATGTATAAATTCTAGAAGGTTTCTGTAAAATTATAGGTGAGCCTGTGCATGTAATTTCTTAGCACATCCTTGAGGCAAAGAGCAAAATTTCCTGTCCCCAGATACCCTTCTCTCAGCTGCTCACTGGAGTCAAACTGGGAGCTCACTGGTCTCCTCCTGCTGATTTTTGCCTTGATGGGGGTGAGTGGGGGACTGACAGAAACTGTTTTGGGCACTTGTTCTTTTTTACTGACAGGCTATTCTTGCACCAGACTGACTCAGATTGAGTTGTGCAGAACCACAATTCACACCCTTCTTCATTATTTGAAGAATTAAGCATTTAAATGTGTCGGAATTTAAATGATTGGCTCTGGCTGTCTGGGTTAAGCTTTGAATGAGATGTCTGTGACAAGTCACACTTCCAAGCTGTTGTTTTGCTTCTCTTTGTAGACTGTTTTTCTGGGTTCTGCTTCCTTCTTAGATCTGACTGATCTTGGGCTGACAGCAATCAGGAAGGCAAGAGGCTTTCATTTTCAGTCTAGGTAGCAGACTACACTGATTCTCCAGCCCTGAGAAATGCAGTTATAGTCTGAGATGTCAAAAGTCTTGACTGACTTGCCTGAGAGGTGCTGGAAACCATATGGCTGGGTATGAGCTTTCTCCAGGTCCTAGGTGAGGAATTTAGTTACCTACAGAATATGACAAAGCAGTCAGAGCAGCACAGGCACCGTGTTCCCTTCTGTGTTTCAGTCTAGCAAGTCATGGAGCTTCACATGATTCAGCTGTAGTCATCAAATCCAGTAACATTTGCCTTATAATAAGATAACCACCAAAACATATTTATTTATTAAACCTTCCCCTCCCCTAAATCTGTCAGTGAATTATCTATATTAAATTTTAATGAAATTAAATTGTCGATTTTTATTTTAAAGGGCCAGGAGCTCCAGTAAAGGGCTGAGAACACATGCTTAGGCTTAGTGTGCATTGTGGGTTTTGTGGAGCTCAGCTCACCTCTACCAAACTCTCAATGCTGGTTCTGGACATCTGCATTACATCTGCATGGCCCTGATTTTTGGCTTTTACCATAGAGCTCTGGCATTTGTATGCTTAAGGCATTTTTAAATGTGTAACATGTTTAGCATAAAACATAACCAGTTGTGTTTTATGATTGATTGGACACAGTGCTACCTTTGTGCAAACAGCCCAACATGCCAATATTTTCAATGCAAACAGCAGAAAGTTGAACTATTTGAAAAAATACAATTGAGCCCAAGAACCATTTAAATTATATTCCTGGTTATTTTCACACAGAGAAATATTTCAATCTATGCTCTGTGTTTATATGCTAAAGATGTTTCTTCTTGTCTGAACTAGCAAATATACCTCAGGGAGCTTTATTTTTGGTTACACATTTAATGCAGAACATTATTTGCATCACAGAAAGATCACATCTTCCCTGTGCCCGTTTCAGCTTTTCCATACCAAACCTCAGGCTTTCCTATTATTTGTAAAATTGCTTTTGTTTCCAGTTGGGATCAGATTTAGAAATGGAAAGATGAGGGCATATTAGAATATGTAGCTAGGGGAAAATTCTCCTCCAAGTGCAGAATGCTAAATCATGAGGGGAAAGGAGGGGATGCATAAGGCAAAGGGAAGGGTTTAGAACAGGTTTTTTTGGATAGCAGATTGCTATTACCCTGCAAAAGAGCAAAGGGAGAAGGAAGGTGTAAAAGCAGGGAAAGAGAAATAGATTCTTAAATGGTGTAGATAATGCTTTTATACTTCTTAAGTTTTGAGGTAAGTGATCTTGCCTGTTTGGGAAGAAAGCTGCCACTGGCTTATCAATCAATTAGAAACCCTCAGGACATATTTCAGGGAGGAGGTGCAGAGAAAATGCTCATTTTTATATACTCGTGGAGAAATTATAAGAATGTTCCAGTTTGTGTGACCAACACTGATCTGCTTAACCATTTCCCTGTCATCTCCCTGTTTGCAATGAATTTATAAATGGATTTTTAATTGGATTCTACTGGTGTTAGCAGTCTATTTTTTTTTTCCTAATTCTAGGCAAATATCAAAAAATGACTGGCAACCCAGAGATAAGGTCTGCTCTACTTTCTAGCAGCAGCTGCAATATCAAAGGGGTTAATTTAGATCATCAAGGCTTCATCTTCTTGCCCTCAAAGGTCTGATTCATAAAGCTGAAGAGATGAATTCAGAAATTTCCAGAGACAAATGGGGGAGAACATCAAGATATATGAAAAAGGGGGGTGAAAAATTAGGTTTGGCCTCAGTGTACATGGGTCCCAAGCAGGGCTTGAAATTCACTTCTATTCTGGTGCAGATAAGGTGTTGAGATGTTTCCCTCAGCAAAAGGGCAGTCTTCATATCCTGGGCCAATTTTCAATATTGAAACAGATCAAGGATCCATTTAGTCTCTGTCACTGGCTACTGCTGAAGAGAAAAGCAGAAGCCTTGATGATGCATTTAGCAGTTTAAAACTACAGAGATGAGATTGTTTCCAGACAGTGTTTGTCTTCTGCCCTTTAAGTATAAATACTAATCAGTCCCTATTGTAATGCTGTAGTAGCTCATGTCTTTGTATACAAAGTTGATACTAAACATCTTGCTGAGCTTTTCTAAGTACCAGGCTCTGCTCTCAGCATCCTCCAGGTGCCAATTCAGCAGGTTAATTAAACACTGTTTAACTACCACCATCTTTAGATAGACACCATCTTTCTATTACCTCTAATTTAGTTTTATTCTAAATAAGCATCTTTGTGGGGAAAAAAAACCAACAAATCAAAACACAGCAAAACACACAAACCAGCCAACAATTGGTATAGTTCTAAACCATCCAGCTCAGAGGAGACAAGAGGTAATGGACAGTTATGTTTGAATCTACTTAACTGAAGACTTCTTAACTAAAACAACCTTCTTTATGTCTCCACTAGGACAACTCTGTTAGCAGCATCTGGCTTGGCTTGGACCAGGCTTTGCTTTTCAGATTCTGAACAGAAGAAATTTGCTGATGACCTTTGCTGAAGCCTGAGATCTTTGTAGTCCCAAAAGCTTAAACACCCATTGTGTGGCTCTGAATTCAAAGAGGAGGTGAAGATGGGTGGATGTTGTGTGCTGGTTGATTCTTGGTTATTTCTATTTCTGCCACAAATGTCTTCTGCTCTCCATTGTCCACTTGATTATTTAGATGAGACTCAAAACTCCTGCTTGCTCAGTGCAGGCATGCTGGAGCTTTGATATTGGCTGAAGCTGTGCTTGTTGCTCTTCTACATCATGATGAGCATAAATGATAAACACCAAACCAAGGAGAAAAGGAACCAGGATTTAGCAGGGTCTTCTAAACCTCGTATTTAGGGCCAGAGATGCAGAATGAGGGTGTGGAGTGACATTTTTTGGTGTGTTCTTACTTGAAACATTGCAGGTAGCTGGAGAAAAAGAGGATGGTTTTGTTCATTTGAATTAGTTATAAGAAAAGAGCAAGCCTTTGCATGCCACCCTGTTTTATGCCTTAGAAATGTCATACACTCTGAGAAAGGACAAATTTGTAGAGCAAACAATGAGTATTCTTTAAATGCAAAATGGATTCTTAATTGAACAACCAAAGTCTGCCTACATTTTGTCTGGATTAATTTTACAGTGGTCAGATAACCCTCTTTCCTTCACAAACAATGGGTAGCTAGTGGTAAAGTGAGTGCCTATATCTAACCTTTTAATTTTTAACTGCTCATATCAGTCCTATCTGGTATTAGAAAGTTTCAAGTTTTAGACATAAAAATAGAAAATGCCAGTGCTTGTGCTCCTTTTTTTTTTTTTTTTTTTTTTTTGACTACGCATGGAAAAAGTCCAGGCTGTTTCTTCCTCCCTGCTTTTTCCAACACAAAGGACAGAGAGGAACTAAATGTCTGCCTGGAGAATTTTCAGCATAGGTGTGTGGGCTGAGGGATTAATTCCCTGAGCAATGGGGAGGGAAGCAGTTGTCAGCCAGCTTAAGATTTTGAGGTTTGCTAATTTTTAGATTGCTGACACACCTTTCTTCATCAGATCCCTTTGGTTTATTAGCAGGAAGAAATTCCCTGTTATTGTCCTCTTTCTACATTCCAGGAAATTGTAAACATAATGGATGGCTGGATCTCTCCCTAAAGAACTGATGGATGGGAATGACAAAAATACAACAAGGTGTAAGGAAAGTCTCTTCACTTCAACTCTACCCTAACAACTACCTTCAACACTTTGTTAGGGCTGTCTGGTCTTTCTGTTTGATGGCACAGCTGAGTTCCTGGCAGTGGTCTGGATCCAGGTCATTGCCTGTGGAAATGAATTTCTATAATTATGTTCTTTCTCCAGCTAACAAACAACTCTTCAGCATAGGGGTGCTTCTTATTCTCTGAGACACCTCTGCAGAACCTCTAAGTGCAGGCATCTGAATGACCTTCTTTCCATTCCATATCTTAGGTCTAGAAGAAATAAAATCCTAATAGTGGTCTGTAATGTATTGAGGGAGGAATGCAGACACACAGAAACCAGGATTAAGTTCAGATAGCATCTAAGGCTGTTATCTTTTTGCATTTGCTTTTTATTGTGTGTCTGTGAGTCTGCACAGTTTTGTAAATTGTCCCTTCCTGATACATATCTCTCTGTTTTGAGGAAAAAACAACTGATAAAGCTGTATTGTTGAACTGACCCTATCAAATTCAGTCCACAGCCTTTAGGAAGCTAAAACAGAAAATCGTGAAGCACCTGCACAGATTCTTGTTTACTTCAGAAAATCTTAAACGTTTAATAACAGCTGCTGTCCTGGTTTATTTCTGAGCTTTCTGAAACCATCCTTGCAGAGAGAAGACTATTCAATGCTCTACATTTTGAATTAACAAGTTAATCTATAGCTTCTTGCTGAAAGTGAGGTGAAGCAATTACTGGTATGCATTAGATCACTTTGATTTCAGGCACACGGTCAAATATATCTTTATTGGCCCAAAGAAGGACTGGGGTTTGGACAGAGAGAGTGACAAGTGATTAGCCAAAGCAGCCCATGTTCCTTTTCCTCATGAAGCTTAATCAGGTACTCACTTACATGACATTTTTCAGAAGCCATTCATTACCCTGAAGAGATACTTGATTCTCTGGCAGTGCTGGCTGTGTTGTCTGTTGTTTCTACTTTTGCCCACTGGACAGAACTCAGTTATGTGACACATCCAAGAAGAGGCCATGACCAGAAGTCCCAGATTCATTAGTTTCGTGCCAGTATGAAAATGAGTGGTGGTGACCTACGTAGCTGACACAAATCAATTAACAAGAGTTTTCCAATTATTCTATAGCATGGCTGACCTGCCATGAACAACTACAATGCCCTTGTATGCAGAGCAGCATTTCTGTTCCCTTTTTTTTTTTTTTTTTTCTTTTTTTTTTTAATTTCTTCCTGGCAAAGATGTTTCTTGCCTAGAGTTTTTATAAATCAGGAATTCTCTGTTGCTGGGATTTGCTTTGCTTGTGGGGTTAGAGTTTGTCATGGTAGAGCACAAGCTCCCTCCTAACCCTGGAAAAGAAGCAGAGCATCCTGCTGTAGCCATCCTGCTTTTTCTCCTGCAGAATTTCTCAGTGCTGCAGGGCATTTTCAGCTGTGTGTTTGAGTGCTGTGGAATTGCCACCTCATTTGCCAGGCTGCTGACTAGACCTGCATCCCATTATCCTTCCTGGTCCTTTCCCTCACAGCATCCTCAGAACTCTGCAGTTTCTAATTTCCTCCTACTTCTCTCTTTCTCTTGGGTTCCAGGGGAAGTGAGGAAGAAGATAAATCAACGGAGATGAAGCTCATTAAAAAAAAGTAATTAGAAACTGCTAATGTTAGTTGTGGAATAACACTGTGTAAATCTGTAGGCATTACAAAGAGGGAGGGCAGTTTGGTTTAGTTTTTTCTAGTCTTGTTGCACAGCCATGGGCTACTTTGGGTGCAGGATGTTTCCTGAGGTTATCTAGTGCTCTATTAGTATGTCTCACTCCTTGGACCTCATCATCAGATGTAATTTATTTCACTGTGCCATGCCATTACTGAAACTGACTTACTTAAATCTGAATTTAGCCATTAGTCTATATAATTTCAGGGGTTTCTAGCTGAGTGAAGAGGCTCTCAGGAAAATTATGAATTATTTAGTAATAGAATTTTGAAAGGGAGCAAGTATAGAGCACCTGTGGCTGGGAGAAAAAAAAAAACAAACCAGTCTGCTCCAGCTGCATTGTGTCTATTAGTGGTTTGGAGTTCTTCAGCACCTGTGAATAATCTGGATGCACTTAAAGAGCAAAGTCACTTGGAGGTGAGCACCAGAGCAGAGGTATTGTGTGGTCCCTGGGGAGGTGCTTTAGGAGGGGAAGCAGGAATCTTATGGCATGTCCTGGCTATGCCATGCCTATTTGCAGTGAATTGTAGGGGGGTTTTTAAACCTGGAGCCTCCTTTTCCTGCACAGCCAGCATTTATTTGCAGAAGTGAAGCTAAAGCCAGGAAGCTGGGTAAGGGAAGAGCTGCTTGATGGGTGGCCAGCAGAAATTCCTGGAGGAAACCAAAGCAAGCATAGAAGCAATAAGGTAATGGGAAACACTATGGCTGTTAATGAAAGGGAAAATAGTGATGAGGGACTGTGAAGGAGCATTATTACTGAAGCATTCACACTTCTTTACAGAGCTCCTGCTTTTAAATTCAGATTAGTTGATGATATGCTGACTCTTGGAGTTTGCAGTTACTCTTTTCCAGGGTATGAAACTAGCAGGTGATTTTTTTTTTCTTTCTTTTTTTTCTTTTAACCAGCTATTTGCAAAGGCTGGCTTTTTTTTTTGCTTACAGTAAATGTCCTGGTTCTAAATTCAGTGGTGTGAGGCATCCATCTCCATCTTTTACCCCTGCCTGCACTGAACTGTGTGCTTTTTGATGCTGAAAAGATATCTCACACAGATTGCAGCTCACAGTTGGTAATGAGGAGGAGTTATCATCACCATGCTATTCTAACATCTCAGTATGCTTTCTGTAATGTGAGAGGATTATTACTGATGCTCTGCTGGCTCTATTCATTGTTGGGAATGAATTATGCTTTTAAGCTGGGCATTAGCCTAAAAATACCTTCAGTAACTGAAGTGGGGATTATTGTTACTGATCGTGTTTATGGTTGTTCTTGAGAGAACAACCAAGAACCAAGAACAGAACCCTGATGTGCCAAGCACTGTATGTGAGGTGCTCTCTGGCCTGGTATGTATCAAAAGGGATAGATTTAGGGTGGGGCCAGGGGTAGAGCATCCAGACAGGGAGATTTCACACTCCAGACACTGCTTCTGTTAAAGAATCTAAGACTGACATTTTTTCTTGCTGGTACTCTGGTTTGTCTGAGGAAAGGAGAGCATCTCTTCTTTGTAGGGTTTTGCCTTCTTGTGGTGTGTGGCAGAGCCCTTCCACCAGATTCCCTTATGTTTATTTTTATCTGCTCCTGTTGGCTGCACTTTTGGGGTTGTTTTCTCTGTGGACTTCTCTTTGGGGATCACAGGATTATGGGGTGAGTGATGGTGGGGAAGCAAAAGCAAAAGTGGTATCGTGTAAGCCCAGCTCTGTGTTTTTCTCTTTGTCACTGTATTTTAATGCTGAATTATGGAGCATTGGAATCTGGACATGCATTTCACCATAAAGGGAGCACTTTGGGGAAGAAAGTGAGGAGTTGGGTGACTCAAGGCATTGCCATTGGATGGCTTCTGGGAAAAGCTGTTGGGAGGGAACAACACAGCCCCTGTGCTTTCTCATTTGCAAAGACTCAGTTGCTTTCTTATTTTTCTCATCATAAAATTGTCTCTCTGAGTTTTCCAGGTGGATGCATCCCAGGGACTGGAATGCAGCCTGACAGGTAGAAATCAAAAGCAGCATGGCTTAGTGATGCTTTGTCAGCTGTGAATAACAAGAAAGGTTTGGGGGGCTGTTCTGGAAATCCAGATGCCATCCATTGTCAGCTCTTGCCTTCTGCTGCCCTAGGCAAACCTCACAATATGTCATGGGCACTGCTCTTGCTGTGCCATGGATTTTGCTCCCACAGACATTTGCCTCCTCTGTCTTTATGGCAATTCTAAAGCAGGTGTCAGGTTTTTTTTTTTTTTTTATGGAATGAAGTCTCTATTGCCCTTTTAACCTTGTATATGTGACAATATACTAGGTCTGTGCACTGGATTAACAAGGTTTAGGTAAGTGTGTTGCTGGCTGCAATACATTTAGCTTTGTGTCAATAGGTATTAAAATGTATTCCATGCTTTGGCTTGACAGTGAACCTCAGAGTACATAA
Organism: Heliangelus exortis; assembly: GCF_036169615.1. Taxonomy (NCBI): domain Eukaryota; kingdom Metazoa; phylum Chordata; class Aves; order Apodiformes; family Trochilidae; genus Heliangelus; species Heliangelus exortis. The sequence goes on from NC_092429.1 coordinate 3,851,759, forward strand.
CAGGAGTAATATTTGACCAGCCAAAAAATTCTGCTTTTTGCCTCTTTCTTTTAAACATCTGAATTCAAATATCAGGAGCAGGTTCACCACAAGACTCTGCCCTTGCTGTGCTTAAGATAAGTTTTACTCAATATGCAGTAGGGTCCTTGAATTCTAAATCTAAAAGATTTTAGAGGTGTAACAAAACAGAAGTTTTGTTCTTCCTGAATTACATAGCAATGAGCTTGTAGTGATAAGATGTTAATTGTAGTAACCTTTCCACCTTCACTCTTCTGCTGGTAAGAATGGGAGGGGAAAAAACAATGAAATGAAGGATAATGTCATGCAGTTTCTCCAAATAAGAATCATTAAAGGTTCTGACAGGGCTTTAGTGTTGAAATCCTGCTTCACTCCTAGTAAACACCCAAGTGAAGCAAATGCTCAGCCTGTCTGACAGGCCATGAATACTTCCATTAGCATGGCATAATTCTAATGCATTTAGTGTCTGTGTTTAATGCTAAATGCATTAGCACTTAATGTCAAGAGCTCCAGACCTGCTAGAGTCAAGGGGTTAACACAAATTAAGAATTGCAATGGAGATTTGTCACTCTTTATAGCTTTGTGTTAGAAGTCCTAATTTCATTACTGAAGCTTACTCTGCAAGGAAAGATTATTATTTTTGTGTTAGGCTCTTTTTCTTTCTTTTGAAAGTAAAGACCAATTACCCTACTAGCATTTGCTGCCCCAGTAACACCTCCTGAGAAGTCCCACTGGAACATCATATAAATACATAAGGTAATACAGTAAAACCTACAGAATGGTACCTAAGACAATTAACTGCACAGTCCAATTAAGAGATCAATATTGCAAAAGGAAAGTCTGTAATGAACACCTATGGTTAAAGGTGAGCTTTTGTTTTGCTTTGTTTATTCCCTGTGAAAAAAGAACCTTTTGGACTTCAGCTGCATGAGACAGTGAGCCCAATGTGTGAAATGCAGCAACCTGGGAGCTTTCCCTCAGCATCCAGAGAGGGTTAAGCAGCCCTTAACCCTTCCACTTGGCCTTGCTCCTCTTGATGCTTCAGCACAGCTGTGCAGTGATCCTCACTGGGGATCAGCCCAGGTGAAAAATAACAGGGGGGGGGGGGGAAAAACTGGTACAAAGAAACTGGGATTGAGCACAGGGCCTCAGTTTTGCCATATTGCTGATGACTGCTTAACTGCACAGAGCTTGGTGCAGTGAGGAAGAGGCACCTGATCTTGTTTGCAGCACTGCAAAGCAGCAGAGCTTCATTGCTTAATAGTCATTTCTTCCAGCAATAGTTGTGTAAAGCCAAAGGGAGTGCAAACAGAGCATAAAGAATGTGCTGCTCACTGCAGGGTCAGGATGAAGAGCTGTTACATTGATTGACCTCAGGAAAAAAATTATTTTGAAGGGGTTTTGAAATTATTTTAATTAAAACATGCATTTAGATGAGTGGGATTGATGTTAATTGGTACTTTATTCTCTAAAAAGTTTTAGAAATCTTACAGACTTTAGCTTCTCATAGTGCTTTGGTGAGATGATGCTTGACTCTGCATCACAGAAAGGCAGTAAGGGAAATGTTTGCTCTCCCATCACCAGCATGTCAGGGCCCAGTTACACCAGCAGGTTTTACTTGTCCTGACTGGGGGCCTCCCTGCAGGCACCTGCTGCCCAGGGCTCCATTGCAGATTGGCCCTGCTGCTCACTGGAAATCTGAGTGGGGCAGCAGGATGAATCTCTGGCTTTGCCACCAAATGGATTTTTGTAATGAAAAATGAAGCAAAGGAAACTGCTGATAGGAAATGAGGCAAAGCTGGAGGTAGCAAGGGGTTTGCCCTCATTCTCTAATAAACCCTGTGCTGTGTGGCCTCAAGAGGACACCTCCAGGCCAGGCTCTTGCAGCAGGATGGAGGTGAATGTCTGGGACATGCAGGTGCAGGCAGGAGCTGCTTCCCAGCTGTGGCTTTTTAACAATCTCTGCAAATGCAAAGGATTTTCTCTGGCCAGAGGCTCCCCACCAATATCTGGCCCTGGGGAAGTGTTGTAGTTACTCCTCAGCCGGCCAACAACTGAGATAATTTCTTTTAATATGAGCTTCTTCCTGGACATTGGGGTTTATTTCAGTCTAACCCTGCTCCTCTCTATTCTCTCTCCATTCCCCTGGTGCCTGGCTCTGGCTGCACTCCATCAAATGAGACCTTTTCTTCCTCATGCATCCCTGTTTTAGCACACCTTGAAACTGAAGAGTGTGATAAATGGAGCTCAGGCTGCACCTTGGGAAGAATTACAGCTGTCTGAACAGCCCTGCATGCAGGCTGGGTCTATTCCTCTGTCTTTCCTGTTTTAAAGCAACATTTGCTTGTTCTGAACATGAATATTAAAATCATGTTTGTTGGTAACCCTTGTTTATTAGTCTATACAGTATTTGTAAGCTCCATCATCATACATTTTATTGTGGTTTTGTCAGAGCCTTGCACTTGTTAAAGTATTTGAACAGTGTTTGGAGAAAAACAACCCACCAAAATCTGGTAAAATTCCTGATTTCTTAGGTGCTGAACAAACTCTTTTATCTCAGGGTTTTTTCACCTCTGCCCTGCCCAATATAAATTTCAACAGACAAATTTAGATCTCAACACAAAAGCAAATTGCTTGCTGTTTCTGAAATGCATATATTTGTGTTGTAAATGCATGCAATGGATGCAAGCCAATAACACTCCTATTGTCAGGATTGCTTTCTTTTTCTTATTAAAATTACATATACATTTAAGATAGATTTATAACTGCTTATTTTTATGCCTGAGAGAAATGTGGCATTTTACTCGCTGTGCTTTTGATAGTTAGGAATACTGTAGATATTTTCATGCTTTCTTTGTGTTTAGTAGAAACAGGAGCTCTTTATTTTGAAGGTTCTTATTTTTAGCATCTGCAGCTGGAAATGTGTCTGCTCAGTGTTGTCAGTGCCACAGTTCTCATTTATTAAAAATACATATAGATTCAAATGAAACTCATTATTAATGGAAACTTTATATATATGTATATATATATATATATCAAATATTTTGACTCCAGGTTTAATTTTTCTTCTAAAATTTGAGTTTATTGAATGACCAAGAAAACACTAAATTCCACTGTGTATTTACTAATCCTGGCTTATACTGTCACACCTACCAGTGACATTTGCTTCTCATTGCCAGATCTTCCTCATGGGCTGCTTGGTCCTGCTGGCACACTTGGGTGCTGCTGTTTCCCCAGGGATTAATAATAAGGAGGAGACTTGCTCAGACTTCCCCAGACACTCAACTCAGCTTGAAACTGGCTTAGCAAACCTTTATTGAAGTGTATGTGATGGAGAGCAAACAACCCTGGGGACATGGGATCAAGCAGATGGAAAGGAGTTTAACCCCAAAACGGTTCCAGACTGAATTCTTCTTCATACAGCCTAATCCTCTTACACATCCACTCATTTCTTATCTCACTAAGTGGCTGAATATTTTATTTATTTGCAAAGTATGCATGCAGGCTTCATTTATATTGCATGGAGTGTGTGTTCAGTGCATGCAGTCTGTCTTTATGTGCTCTGCACTTCCCAGTCTGGGTCTCTTCAGCCACACACCACCACATTGCCTTGTCCACACCTTTGTTCTAATCTATGCCAAGAACCTCAAGAAAAGGTTGGGACTGTTTCCTCCTCTGTTTTCAATAATCTGTTTGCAGCCTGTGCATTTTTGCACAAATCTTTTTGGGGTCAAGGCTTTACTGGTGTCTTCCAGGTTCATCCAGCATCAGCTTGAATGAATTACTGCTTGGTGCTATCACTGAAGAGGGCAGGTAGGATGTTCTGGCAGAGCAGAACCTCCTGGGCAGTAATTAGACTTAGCAGCTGCAAATTACTTTGCAAACCACATCTGAAAGGTGCTGAGGAAGCACCTCTATGGGATTATTAATGCATACAAATAAAATGAAATTTTGAAAGCTAAATAACTAAACAAAACCCAAAGGCAGATATTAAAGGTATTGTAGAAAGGCTATAAATCAGTGGCAGCCAGTAGGTTGGAACAGAGTGTGGAAGTGCTAGAAACACATCTGTCATCAGGGTAGCTGTAGCAACCTTATTTCCTGACTGCAGAAAGAGAAGCTTTGATCTCAGCTGTCACTGAAGCACTAATTTCTGGAAAAAAATGAGTTAAAAGACAGTATAAAGTTTAAAAGAGCGGAGGGTTATGACTTTGAAAACTTGTTTTGAATGTTAATTTTCTTTCTCTCTTATTAAAATGTGCTTTAATGAAAGTAACTTAAGGCCCCTAAGATTTTGAATTTGTAAGTTGATTTCATCCTTTTCTTCTTGCTTACCTGTTGACCTCATTTCATCAGCTTTCTAACTGTAATATTTCTTTAATTAGTGAATAGTGACTAACAATGGGGAGCTGGGAGTGCTCAGCTTGTATTACATAGTGCTGGAAATCAGGTCAAAACTGTACTTTGATATAGAAAAGAAATTCTACTTGTCAGGTAGGTATTTACCCTGATGTTTTAATTCAGGTCAGTGCTAAGCTTTTAGGGTAATCTCATTCACTGCACTGTGGTTCTTGGAGTGCACAGAGTGGTTTTCTTCAGTAGAAAACTAAGAAGAGATGCTTCAGGAGTGCACCTAATCTGTTTGCTAATGGACACTTAGCCCACTTAAGTCAAACTTGGACTTACTGAAATAAGTCCCCCAAAATGCAGGGCCCTGAACACAGCTGCTGTGCTCTGCTCCTCTCACACCCAGCCTTGATTCCTCTCTGCAATGCTCTGCCTTTGCTCCTGACCTGATAAAGGAGGTGTCAAGATTGAGGGGTATTTTGTTATTAAGGGGATGCTGTGAGGAGTTTTGTGTCCTCCTGTCCTTTTGCTGTCAAATGGCTGGTGATAGAGTAAGGAGAGGAATGTTTGGAAATAGTGAAATCATCAGTAGAATGAGTGGTATAAAACAAGGTACTGTGTGGGAGAAGGGCAGAAATGTAGGGTGGAGGTCAGACAAAGTCTTTTACATGGAGGTAAGGAAGTGTTCAAGGGAAACAAGTCTTTCTGGCTTGGGTTTGTAGCAAGTACTGAAGACTTGCCTGTGCTTTTTTGTTTTGCCATTCTCAAATGGCAATAATGAGAGGTATTTGGATTTGTTGTTTCAAACTGAGATTCCAAAATCTGCAAACAGGATTTTCTCCCTGTCTTGAACTCAGGTCAGTTTAACATTCTGGCTCATGTGTTAAGTGGTGCATCTCTTATCAGGATGTCAGACCTCCTAAACCAGTACATTTTGTCTGGATTTGAATATGTGTGAATCCTAGATAATGCCAGGAGTGAATATCTGTAGGAGAATCCATCTTAAGTGACATCTCATTTCTGCCTTTCACTTAATTAAAACCAATAATAGGCTGAATAAGGAGCAGATGTAAGCTCAGATGTGCTGTGTTAATACTTACAGTGCTTATGCAGCCAAACCACTTGTGAGGATATGTGACAGATCTGAAAGATCTGAGGAATATGCATGTGGGTGAGCTGCTATCATACCCTGATACTGTATCTTCAGAAGAGGACTGGGTGTGGAGAAGCTTTTCTGTCCTTTAAGACCACAGAATTTGAGGTTTTCAGTGCTGGTGCACCATTGGTGCTGAAGGACTTACAATTTCTTTGGAGAAGGTGTTTGTGTGGAAATAGAAGCTCAACCCAATTCCCAGAGACTTGGAACCTCCTCCCATTCCTGTCCCAGAACAGATAATATCCTGAGTAACTCCTGGGATAACAGTTTTTGAATAGTTTAAATTTTTTTTCTGTTGCTGGCAGGGGGCTAAGGGGAAAAGTTATTGATTTGAGAAGCTTACAAAGCCTCTCAAGTATCTCCTGTTGGATGAGCTGCTCTGGGGGTTGATTTGCAAGGTTGAAAGCTCTGATCTGGGGAATCCAGATGTGTAATGTTCTTCTTGTGGACTCAGTGTATCATTATTTCAACAGCCACAGTGTGCAGAGGGGTTAATGCTTGCAACTATCCAGACAGTCTCACATTATGCTGCTACAACCCCAACTCAAAATACAGATCTGGGCCTAATAACAACACCTTTCATGTACCTTACATGATCTGTTTCTGTGCTGTAAATACAGGCTGGGAGGTGCAAGTTGCAGAAAGAAGAGAGTGAAATTTTCTTTGAGAAGTCTGTTTCTGTTTGCTTGAACAAAGGGGTTTAGCAAACACTGAGAAAGGGAAATTGCCTTTCCCCTGAAGATCAGAGAAGTCAGCATTTGTTTAAGCAATCTATTGTGCTGTGCTGTAAAACCTCTCTGCCTTTCAATCCAGGGGAATGGGAAATGAAAGGCTTGTATTTTAGAATGTACTATTCTAATGCCTACCTGCTGTTACAGGAGTGCAGACATGACTGTAGCTGCAGTGGTGAATCCTGCCCTCCTTTTTAAAGACAATTAAAGAGTGAATTTTCTGGGGCATACCTGGAAAATCTAAAATACTGAAACTGTTACCACAGTGTCCTCTAAAACAGCGAATGCTTTGGGGCCCAGCTGAGTCCTTGAGTTAGAGGCTACCTTGTGGGAGTTGGGGAATGATTTCCATTGCAAGGGAATGTGTGGAGATCCCAAATCTAGATTTCTCCTTTGTCTCTGTTCAGAGCTATTAGTACCTGGAAGCTCAACTGGATCTGCCACAGCTGGGAAAAGGAATTTTCCAGAACAGAAAGGAGTCACTCCCTGGCTGAGAGCAAAGCACCCTGATGAAAAGGTGCCTCAGCAGGATGCCTGATTTTAATTCTGTCCAAAAGAAGGAGCTGGAAATATACATAGCTTTCAAATTTGTGATCCTGCCTTGAGTGGGATGACCTTCTGAGGTCCCTTCCAACATGAACTGTCCCAGATCCATTCCCCTCCCCAGATCACTTGGTGACCCTGACAATTTTTCTTCTGCATGTTTGGACATGAGAAGCTACTGGCTCTGTAGGAGCAAAGTTTGTGTCAACCTGAAGGTCTGGCCTTGCTGGAGATATTAATCATTTCTTTATTTGCCATTATTCTAGATGAAATGTAGAACATAGTGGGACCTCTGCTTTGTCTTAACAGATAATTTGAAGTTCTGAAAAGATGCTGAAGTTCAGAATATGCTGATTCATGCTGCCCTGCTGCTGTTCTGACTATCCAGTAACACTGTGGTGTATGTGAAGGACTTAGAGCAAAGTTTGTCTTTAGGGGTTTCATTTCAATTGGCTGCTGCTGAATAGTTTGTCTTTTTTTTTTTTTTTTTTTCTGAGCCTGGAAGGGAGGGTTTTTTGGTAAGTTTAGCAGTAGCTGTGTAAGCTTTATTTTCACTTAGCTGTGTCATTTCTTTCTTATGACTGTTGCAATTGCCTGCCATCTGGGGGCTTCTGGACCTGCTTCAATAAATTGTACTCTCTTTTTCTTTTGCTTGAAGGGTTTGCAAAAGGAGAGGAAACTGGATGGGTTATGCAGTGGGCTGCAAACTGGAATGAGCACTAGACATATTTCACTTGTTGGGGCTTACATAAATTGTGAGAAGTCCCCACAAATGACATCCAGGGAAGAAATCAGTGGCTGAGAGATTTTTATTTGACAAGTTGAAACAATAAGAACAGGCAGCTGCTAACCCCTTGCTTCTTTGCCTGTAGTAGAGCATTATCACTGACCTTTGTGAATGTGTGGGTGCTCTTGGGTGGGTCAAAACTTTGTCAGGAACCATCCCTGAAAGCACTAAGTAGTTGCTACCAAAAATGCTGCCTCTGGAGGTGCAGTCACTGGGAGCTGCAGGGGGAGAAGTTCCCAGGAGACCCACTTGTACTCTGCAGCCATCTGCCTCTGGAAGATCCTTGCACCAGAGTTCTAGCTCTTAAAAGTCAACACTTTGCACTTTCACATCGCATCTGTGGTTTTTGTAAGTGTTGTTTACACCTTTCTTAGTAGTCTTTATTTATAAATTTCTGTGGGAAGCCTCATTGTTTTGTGCATCAGTGTTTTCTTTCCTCAGAAACTGCAAAATGACTCAGACCAGAAGCCTTCTGTGATTCCAGCATCTCTATTTATAAGCTGGAGGACACGTGTGATGCAACATTTCATTTGACTTTGCTTTTTGGTTTATACACTTACTTTCACATGGCATATTACTCATTCTTCCCTTTCTGTAGATAAAACACCAGTGTAAATTGCCTCACACCAGTTTTTACTTCCCTTCCCTTGTTCTTTTACCCTTGCTGATGGTCCTGCTGAGGTAGCTTCTTGCCCTTGGTAGGGTCACCTTTGGCACATCCTTGTTCTACCAGCAAGTCTCCCATTTCTGAATTTGGTTCATAATAGTTGTTTTGGCATTGCCAACTTTCTTCTTTTGACCTCCTCGTTTTCCTGGGAGGTTATTGGGATAGAAAGTTAACAGGAGAATATGGTGAGAGAAATGCAGTGGCATTTCTTGCTATCAACCTTCATTTGTAAATGGTGCTTAATGACAATGTAGCTGCTGCCCAGTGTGCTCTTGGTTCACAGAAGTCATGCATGCAAAAGAGATCTGCCTGTCTTGCTTCACTGCAAAATAACCTGCCATTTGCTATCCAGCAGTATTTTAACCATAAATTTAATTTATTAATTAAATAATTAGGCAGATTAGTTCAAGTGGTTGGGGGCAAGAAATCTTTCTCTAAGAAGAAATAACCATAGCAGGGTCAGAATTAGCTCTTGTTTTTATTTTAATGAGTTGAAGCCCAGGGTTTTGTCTTTTGGACCTATTTTAAGAAATGGAGGTGTTCTCTTAGTGCTCTGACAACCTCCTGGCTTGGTGTTGATGCTTTCTTGGGGAGCTAAAATAAAGCCAGCCTCAGCTTCAGTAAGTCCACAAGAGTAATAAACACCAGAGTCAGATCCCCTCAGGTGTATGTATTGCTGGTGGGGAATACTAACTGGATGGTAGTGTCTGTTTTACACTTGCTGACAGGGTCAACCCTCAGATGTAAGGAGTTTTCTGGGAAGCTTTATGCTTCTTTTTGGAGGAATTAATCATCTAATTGAACCCTTGGGGTTTTTTATTTGGAAGAAGCTACCCATTGCACAGTAACTCTAAGATGCTTCAAGCACCTTATTGAAGCACATCAGAATTGTGTGACCTTATATTTGGACCTCTAATACTACTTGAATATGTCTCCTTTTATCTTCTTTTGCTCAGTGACAGGAAAGGAACTGATGTGCAGAATTGAGCTTCAGGTGAAAATTTGTCTTCCATCAGTCTGTTCAACTTCTAAAGTAGAATTTTCTTTTCTACCTAGAGCACATAACAAGCAACATGACCCTGATCTTTTTGCCTTTTGTGCATTCATGATCATGCTGAGAGCATCTACAAGCATGTTCCACTGTACATGAGGGCCCAGACTATCAGTCATTGATCACAACTCCAAAGACATCTGCTGGGAGTCTATTTATAAATCTAGTCCATACTGAATGAAGTCTATGGGGATGAAAGAGCTTTATATATGCAAAATATTATTTTTTTTCTTCTAAGTGGGGTAAAGCTCTTTCCATCTCAAGGGATGAAAAACCTGGGAGTGTTCATGGAATTAAGCCCATCTTTCAATGAACCTATCAGCAGAGTTGCCAGGATGATATTTGATTATCTTGGAACAGTGTAGTGCCATGTTCCCACCTCTCCCAAATGGATGTTGGACTGCTTTTTGCAACACCCTGACTGAATGAATTCAGCTATCCCTGGAGCTCTTCAGCAGATACAATTCACTGATAACAACTCATCTAAGACTTCCCCTTCAAGGATTTTATGTTGGCATTTTCTTCTCATCTCAGGCTCTGTTGTGTGGACTCAGGTGCAAGATGCAAAAAGCTGGGTCTTGCTTTGCATTGTGGGGGTCAATGCAGTCACTTTTCACCTCTTCAAAGCACGGGTCTCAGGAGAACTTAGTCATGAGTAAAGTGAGTTTGTGGCAAGGACCTCATCTCTAGGGGATGCTTTTCCTGCAAGATAAATCCCCCATGTGGGTTTGGTGTGGTTCATGGTGATTGGCAGCCCTCTCATGTCAGATCCAGGAAAGGACTAAAGGCCCCTCACAGCTGAGGTCAAAAGCTTCATAGAGTTGTGTAAAAAGCTTCATTCCTGGCCACACCTCATTTGCTTCCACTTGGATCTGTTGCCATACATTAGAATGAATATTAAGCAGTTATTGGGCTATTAAAGGGAGCTGAAACATGAAAAATGTCTTTCCTAGATGTTGAAGTTTTAGGGCTTTACTGCACCTGTAGTGCTGTGCACACCAGAGTTGTTATGCTGATTTTTATAAAGGTACAGCAGTACTTCCACCATTAAATTGTTCAAACTCTATCTCTAGAAGTTGGTGCTGGGTTTACTGATGTTGCAGGAAGGTTTAATATGGCTGTGGCTTGGTTGAGCTCTTGTCTGCTTTCAGATCACTTCTCAATCTCTCTGTTTATTACTGCTCTAACCTGTGTGGCTCTGCTTATAAGTACTGTGACCTGAAGGCAGTGCATTTAGGGGGGAAAAACCTTCATTGCTTTCAGAAGGAGCAAGGCTGAACACCAGCTTTGCATCACAACACATCTTACTTCCAGAAAGCTGACATAAGATACAGTTTTGAACTTCATGGATAATGTTCCTGTCTCATTTCTCATTGTAGCTCTGCCATTTCTGTTGGCAGAGCATCAGATCTGAAAAGAGCCTCTGACCCAATAAAAGCATGAATTATTTAAGATGTGAGTTAATTTTCTTTGGGCACTGTAGCAGATTTAAACTTGATACCAGCAGAGAGGACTGTCTTCTGGAATTTCTATTAAGTATCTTTTAAATGTTTTTAATGTATTTGCACTCCAGACAATGAAAAGAAGCTGAAAGAAGTGGATTTCTTATTACTAATGCTTTTAAAATTCCTAGATTTGTGCTTCCTGCTCAAGGGTATAACCCCACCTCTAGCTTATGAGGGCTCAGAAGCAGCTTCCCTATGGGCAGATTATTCTGTGACTGCTGCATGGCTGCTGGTTTGCCTCCCCAGCTAAGGAAGGGCTAGCATCTTGCCAAAGACTCTTCCAACCCCTTCCCTTAGGGCGTTGTTTATTAATTAAGACAAAAACCCTTGAGAGTAACGTAAAACAAAGCTGTTCCTTCAGCAGCACAGCCTTTGTTTCATGCCCTCTTCTTTATCTCTCTTCTGCAGGGCCAGTGAAAACTCCTGGGTGCATGTTCAGTTCACTCACTCCTGGTCTATATTTGAGCATCAACCATTCCTTTTCCAGCTGGATCTCAAACGTGTTAGTTTGGGCTAAAGAGGGGCAGGATCCTGGGTAGGCAGCCCCTCTGTCTGGGCTAGTACAACAATTTGAATGTTTCTTTTGAAATTATCAGTCATAATAATGACATGAAATAGAGTAAAGCACAAAAATGCTTTGGAGGTGCTCCAGCAAAAGCAGGGAGATGGAGCTGCCTGTCTAAAGATTCATTCAGATTCCTATTGTCACCCTTGATGGTGACATCTGTAGCTGTGTGGTCCAATGAGAATTGCATAACTATTGGAGGCTATCCCTGAAAATGGAATTAGATGACTCTGAAATGGAGCAGAGATGGTGTGGGAAAGTCTCTGCTTGTGTTTAGATGGCAAGACAGGCAAGCAAGTGGCAGATGTGAAGCTTCAGTGCAACATTCTAAAGCAGCAGCCAGTGTGCAATATGTGCACAAGCTGGGAAAACTACCTCTGCACACCCAGAAATACACAAAATAGCTAGGAAGCTATTTTCATACCATTAAAAAAAAAATTCTTGTTTGATGTGCAGCTTGTCTCCAACTAGGAATCACATTTATAGCAGGCACTCATGGCTGGCATTATCAAGAAAAAGTAGTATAGTGCATTCTAATTTAATTATATAAATAATTTAAATTATTTATAAGGGCTGCCTGAAATCTCTGTTCTGAAAAATCTTTACAGACTGCATGTGATTCAGTATTAACACAACTGAGATGCAGAGGGGACATTAAGTGCTGCTTCTATATTTTTCTATTTTGGAAAACATAAAGAAATCAGTAATTGGCTCTTTAATAGTGTTGTAACTGTCAATTTTTAACCTTATTCCATGTTTGTGTACAGAGAGCAATTAAAAAAAATATGGTGAGGAGCAGTTTTAGTGGCTACCATAGCAACCAGTATCCAAGCCCTTTCTCCCCACTGGGGAGAAAACCCCTGTAAGGACACTCTGTAGAGATTAGATAGAGTTTTGCCAACACCACTTGCATTGGCACCAGTCTCTGGGAGAGCACTCTGCTTTAAGCCAACACATTTTTCCTTGGGAAACAGCAATGCTTTATCCATTAAGGGATGGTGGTACTGATTGAGAACAGGGGGAAAACTGAAAAATAAAATGGTAAATGCATTTTAATACATTCTGTGTAGTTCATGAAACGATCAACATGTTCTAGATTCTTCTAGTCCAGTTTTAGCCTCATCTTTCTGTATGGTTTGGCCTCCTCTCCCTGTACATTTTCCTGTTGTTTGGAAGCCTTCATCTCTGTTATCTCATATCTTGGCATTACCTGTGCCAAGAAATAAGGAGTCTTATCCTAATAATGCTCTCACTGGCTGTAGTTTTGTTCTTATCATAATGCAGGGGAAGACCAAGAGCAGAGGTCTGGGCAAGCTGCGTGTGTTTTGGAAAGGGGAGAATTTGAGATGGTCTCCTGCTTCTGGGCCCCTTGAACTTCTTTGAGGTTTTGGAAGCCAAACAGAACTGAATTTCAGAGCTTTCCATACTTTAACAATAAGCCACATCAGAACCCTGGATCTTAATTAACATTTCTGCATTTAGAATTACTTTTGTGAACACAATAGAGTTGATTATTACTGAAAGCTTCTTCAAAGAAGTTAAATTAATCTGATGAATCAATGTGGCCAATGCAGATAAGTCTCGTGGAGCATTTTCAAGCTATACCAGGATCTGTTAAAATGAGGAATGAGGATCAAATTTCCAGAAGTTTCCTTCTGGATTACCAGGGGGCTGTTCAGATTCTTGTTTCTTTCTACAAGCTCCAGAAGCCAGCTGTCCTCAGGACAACCTGTCTTACTGTTGAAAACTGAGGCAAAGAAGGTGTTAAATACCTCTGCCTTTTCTTCATCTTTGATAACTATATTCCTGCCCATGTCCAGGAGAGAATGGAGGTTTTCCCTGCCCCTCCTTTTGCTATTGATGTATCTGTGGAAGGACTTTTATCCTTCACAGAGGTGGCGAGATTCAGTTCAAGTTGTGCCTTTGCCTCTCTAGTTTTCTTTCTACACAACCTACCTATATTCCTAAATTCTTCTTGAGTAGTTAGCTCTTTTTTTCCATAATCAGTAGGCTCTCTTCTTTACCCTCATTTCTTTCAAAGTCTCCCTGTTCAGCCAGACCAGTTGTCTTCCCCCCTGGCTTGCCTTTCAGCACACCAGGACAGCTGCTCCTGTGCTTTCAGAACTTGCTCCTTGAAGTACACCCATCCCTCCTGGACCCCTTTGTTTCCAAGGGCTGTTTCCCAGGGTACACTCTGAATCAGTCTTCTGAAGAGGCCAAAATCTGCCCTCTGGAAGTCCAACGCAGAGGTTTTATTGACAGCCCTCCTTGCATCCCTGAGTATTGAAAACTCTGTTATTTTGTGATCACTGTGTCCCAGACGTCCACCGACCACCACATCTCCCACCAGCCCCTCTCTGTGAACAGGAGGTCTTATAATACTAATACTTCTTAGTCCTAATACTTCTTAGTCTCTCTACCTCCTCCTTGAGCTCTGCCACCAGGCACAGCAAGTCATTCACCTGCTCACATCGCACACAGACCCCACTCACACCGTCCTCTGGTGCTAACACCAGGCTCAGACACTCTACACAGCCAGAGGCCTCAACAGCTACATCCCTCTTGCTGTCCCTCTTCAGGGGTTCCATCTGTGTGGACACACCCTGCCTCTTAACAGCAACAGGATTTGCTTTTTTGGAGACCATTGCTCCTTCAAGAGAGCTGGGAGGTGGCTGTGCCCCTCCTGCTTGCCCTGCATGTGTGAACAGCCTCGCTGACTGCCGTGCCACGCTCCTGTTTGCCCACTCCTGTTTGCTGTGCTCTGGGTTGCTGGCGCTCCACGCAGCCCTTTATATCCCTCTGGGTGGTGCTGGGTGCCACCCTCTTATCAATCACCTGACTGGCCTCACCTGAGACCACCAGCAGAAGGAGGGGCAGCTCTTCGCAGCCCTTTATATTCCTCTGGGCGGTGCTGGGTGCCACCCCCTTATCAGCTGATTGGCATCACCTGAGAAGGGTGTGCCACTCTTCTCACCCCTTTCTATCCCTCTGAGCATTGCTGGGTGCTGCCCCCTTATCAATCAGCTGATTGGCTTCACCTGAGACCACCAGCAGAAGGAGGGGCAGCTCTTCACACCCCTGTCTAGCCCTCTCTAGTAGTTCTGGGTGCTGCCCCCTTATCAATCAGCTGATTGGCCTCACCTGAAATCACCAGCAGAAGGTGGGGCAGCTCCTCCCACCCCTTTATATCCCTCTGGGCAGTGCTGGGTGCCTCCCCCTTATCAATCAGCTGAGACCACCAGCAGAAGGGTGTGATAGTTGGTTTTGGATGCCAGTGATACACAAGTGGAAATATAGGAGTCAGAGTTGCTTTTTTTTACTGTCAAGTGCAAGTGTTGAATTTCTATTGACAAAAAAAAGATGTTATTTCTCTTTCTTATGTCTGAAGTCAAAGAAGCAGACAGAAAATGGTTCTGTACAGAGAAGTGTAAAAAGCAAAAAAGCCTAGTCTGAAATCAGGAGGAAGAAAGAAGATATCCCTAGAGTCAAAGAGAAAAGGAAATTGCAGGGTATTAGAGGAAAGTTAGCATCCCCTTCCCATCAGACTCCAACTTGCAGGTCATGTCCCTGACAATCACTGGTGTCAAATGTCAGGCCTGACTGGCCTTTTCAATACTCCATCTTCTGACATGAAAAGAGGGGGAGATAGGCTGCAAAAGCACTTAACAAATTAATAAGGGAGGTGTTGCATGCCCTCATACAGTGCCAGCCCATTGGATCACTTCTGGGTTCCTGTTCCAGCAGTCACCTCTGCTGTACCACATCTCTTTCTGCTCCTGCCCACAGCTGACCCCTCCTCAATGTTCAGGAGGAGTGGTGATGGGATTTATCTTAGATGGATGGATGTACCTAGATGTAAAGGTCTGGTTAACTTTTATTCTTTGTAGCTTTCATGACCCCCTAGACTTTAAGGTTCCAGCTCAGCTTTGAGCAGGGAGTATTAGAAATCTCAGGAGTTTTTTAGTCTCAAGTCTTCTAGTCTGAAGCATTTATGAACACACCAGATTAACATCCCCAGTAAAGCTTTGGTCAGTCAACCCTCACAATCAAACCCACTATGCCTGCTAGCTTTTTGAGGCTGGCTGGGCTCTTTTTTTAACATTTCTGTGATCTGGGGTGATCTTTGTAGAGATAAAGAATCACAGGGGAAGCTGCATAAATTTCACGGAGCAATTCTCAGGCTCGTAGCTGGAGGAGAAGAAACAGCATCCTCTGAAAGATGTGCTGTGTTTATGTCTTTGGAACTAGGGGACAGGGGATGAGAATAAGTAACTTGTAAACAAGTTTTTCTTCTTTCAACTCTCTGAGCAATTTATGTCACTTTTTTTTCAGAGACAATGCTGAGACAGACTTGCCAGCTTGAGCTGAAAGATAAAATAAAACAGATGAAGGTAGTGGAGGGAGAAAAGCGTTTCTTTTTTTTTCTTTTTTTTCTGAACAGTGATATAAAAAGTGGGTTCCAAACCAAAACACTGAATCACAATACTTCAGGCAGCTTTAGACTTAAATCATTGTCTTGTCATGTCTGTGTTTGATATGGTTTAATTAATGCTTCCCTTACTTTCTGTTTGATTTTGACATGTATGTGATAGATTCATACAACCTCAGGTGATCAAAAAGAAGCATTTGTCAGTGTCAGGGCCTGTGTTAAGAGCTCCATTGGCTCCAGTAGTCACTAGACAAGGAAGGTGGGAATAGGTTATTAGAGGAATGTGAATCAGCTATTAAGAAATCACCTCCAGTAAATGAAGCTAATGCTGTTTTCATTAGGCTGCATGCAGTACCAGGATCAAACGAGTTTGGGAAGTTAAGTCAAATGCAGTCAGACATCCCTTGCAATGTGCCAGAGAGTTGTTCACAGCCCAGAGCTTTGCATTTGTTAGTAAGGTTTTTTAATTCTTAAAATCCTCATTGTCAGCCATCACCATCTGAAGATCCTAATTTTTTGTGAGGCAGTTAATATTGTCTCACCTTTATCACTTCAGACAAGTGAGCAGGAAGGAAAGGAGACAGAGCATGTAATTGTTCTCAGAAGGACTGGTGGTGGGATCATGCTAACAGCAGAAGTAGTTAGAAAGGAAATTCAGAAGTCTTTTAGTTGGGACTTGCTCACAGATGGAACTGGCAGTGACAGCAGACCCTGAATCAGCTTCACCCAGCAACAACTCTTTTTCTTCTCTTTCCCTGGGTAACCTCCTTAATCAGTTAGGATGTCCAGGGGGTTGTCACCTTCCTTTCCTGGCTCACTTTGAGTGCCTTCTGATGTTTCAAGCATCCTCGTTGCTCTTCATTTCCTCAAGTGTTAATAGAAGTAATACCTGATATCTGTTAAGATAGTGCTTGATGGGATAAAGTGCTTTGATAAGCTCTTAATTATATGGGTTTTTATAATTTGTTGACTTCCCTTCACAGCAATAGGGAGATGCTTCTAAGGCAAGGCCTCATTCTCAGTGGTGTCATTTGACATAATTGTGCTGATTTCATTACCCTCCACTCTGATTTTCCCCCATCTCTTTGCAAGTTGATCACAGTGATTGATTGACTGGGAAAATAGGTTTTATCATCCTCAGTCTCCAAATTGAATAGTTGTAGCTGTTGGATTATGCTAATCCTGGCCATATCCTCCTTTGGCTGATTTGCATTGCTGAACAGAACTGCCTCTCTCTTGTCCCTCCTCTGCTGCCCCTGCAAATTAGAGGATTAAGCAAAGAGGTGCTTAAGCTTAGCACTCAATTGGTACACGTGGTGATGAAAATCATGAGGGAAATCATGAGATTCTTGAGACTTACCTTGAATATTGGACATCTTCAGTGTAACAGCATACAGAAAATAGGAATAGAATGAAACTAGGGTCCACTTAGAGCAGAAACTTTTCACCTTGAGCCCATTTTGCTTTACCCTGTGCCAGGACAAAAAGCTGATCCGTTCTAGGCTGTTGAGCCAGATAAAACATTGAAGACCAACCCTGCCTTTTCCTCCTCAGTTCACCAGTAAGAAAATTCTGCACCAACCAAAACAAATGGCATGTGGTCATAATCCAGATCTTTTGGTTTGTTTTTTTTTTTTTTCTTGTACTAGATTTTACAGTAGTGCTGCTGCTGTCCATGCCTAATAAAAACATCCCATAAAAACATCTGTTTTCCTGCACTCTCTGCTGTTGTGACTGCTCCAGTTTGCCATGGGAGGTGACATGTGGCAATTAACACAATCCCAGCCCAACCTACCACAGAGCCTGATGGCTCTTCAGGATCCTTTGAGGTTTTTTTTCCTTCTCAGTAAGAGGAAGAGCTCTGGGGGGAGAGGCACCAGCCTGCTTGCCAGGGATCAAAGAGTCATCTGCATCTTGCAGCCTTGAGATCCCTGTACCCTCTGTGAGCAGGTGGAGGGAAACCTCTCTGTTTGAAACCCAGGCAGGAGGCAATGGTTTGTGTGATCTATACAAATGTTAAACTGCAGCATTTGCAGTCATACATGGCAGGTGAAAGCCAGAACAAAATGGCTCTATTGCCTACCACAGGCTACAAGGGAGACTCAGTGTGTGATTAAATAATGAATAAAATATCATCTCAAACAATAATGTTATATTGTAAATAGTTCCATTTGTTTACCCTACACTGGCATTGAAGTTCGTCTCCCTTGGAGACTTCTTTGACTTTTGATGCTGTTTTGTTTTGCATATGCTTGATTTTTTTTTTTTTTTTTTTCCCCCTGCTTTCTAGACCCATTGTAAAGGTTCAGGAGCCAACAGAACTAAGTCAGTACTTCACAGCAAATAATTTTTTGGTTAAATTTAGCATCTTTATTTTGTAAAATAGCCCTACTTGTTATGTATGTTTTGCACTAATTTATTGTTAAATTTGTTTTAAGGATGAATTCCCCTCTAGCTACCATCTTTCCATTTTTATGAATAGATCATAAACTCGGGTCTAGAAATAGCTGATTTTAAAAGTTAGTTTATTAGAGAATGAAAGAATATGTATCTTTTTTTTTTTTCTGCTTGGATGACTACAGTGTTGCTACTGGTATAATTATGTCCAAACATAAAATTAGGCAATGTAAATCTATAATTTTATTTTTGTTAATTCATGTTTAAGCTATTAATGTTTGATCTCTCTAATGCTTTAGAAAGGGAACACAAGGCAGTCATAAGAGATCTTCTATGCTTTCCTCTAGAGAAATCCTATGAAAGAATATATTTTAAGGAAGAAATAGTACACTTTTTAAGATGGCTTTACTTGAAGTTCTACTTTGGAAAATAGCATTTTTTTTACAGTGATTGCTGCATAAAAATCCTGAATTGCTCTTTCAGTGGATGAAGAGGGTGGGTGTGTATGTTTTGGATGTAAATCCAGACTAATGTTTACACCTGAATATCAATGTAAAGATTGGAGTTCCGTGTAGTAGTACATGGTGGATGTAACAGGAATGGGATGCATTTTACTGGGAAGTGTCTCAGAAATCCCTTTTAACTTACTGTATCAGTCTGGAAGTTATTAAACAAAATATTGATCATTCGTCTTGGATAGAACTGGAAGCTCTGTTGTACCCAGGTGTCTCTCTGCCCACTTCTTCCACTCCCAGAAGTAAAAAGGAAATACCTAAAAAGGAGCTGCTTGGGGTGGAGGAAACATGGGACATAGGGAATAGCAGGGACTTAAGGCACTGAAATCTACTTAATGTCACCCAAGCAAAGACTTCAGATGAAAGAGAGTCTCCTGCTTTTGATTGTTGAATACAGGGTGTTTTTTTTTATAACAGAGGTCAAAAGGAAACCTCCAGAAGAAAGATCTTTGTAGTCCAGCTAAGGATCCAAATAATTCTGTGTGTATTTGAAAGATATTTGAAAGATGCTACCCGATAGAATTCTATATTGTATCACCAGCACCAGCTACCTCATTTCAGTTGTCCTTTTGGTAAAATTGGGGTAGTGACACCTGGATCAAGCTCCTTGATGGAAGATGTAAAGCAAAACCATTGTGACATAAAAAGCCAGAGCATTTTTCTATGCATATAAGACATAACGTATTTGTTTAAGAGTCTGTGTCAACTAAAACAGAGATCAAAGGGGTTTTTTGTTTGTTTCTTTTTTTTGTTTTTAGGTGGCAGCAGAAGATACATGTCCTGCCTGAAAAAAAACAGTTTCCCAAAGTCATAAAGAAGAAGGAAAAAAAAAACCCCAACCAAGCTGTGTTGAAGGATGATGACAAGGCAAGTAAAATTTCTCTTTTTGGCAGAGGCAAAAGTTTCCTAGACATTTGCATTGATCCTTGCCTGGAAGTTATGTGTCTTGAAGGTTCAGGGAGAACCCAAGCACCTCAGTGAAGGGAAGTTTGATTTCCTGATAGGAATTTTGGGTTGAGTAGGCACTATAACCTGCAGTCAGACATGCCTGGCTGCAGAAGGAAGCAGTGTACTGACTACAGCTCAGCTGTGTGGCCTTTTGCATTCCTGACTCTGGAGGCTTTCACACTGCATCACAGGTGATATTTTTGTTCCTGAGCTCATAAGTATGAGACTTGTGTAAAGAGCTGGTAATTTGCTCTGCTTTGAGTGCACGAGCCAAAGGCTCCACATGCAGGGAGACCTCAATATCAGTGTCAAGATGTGAAGGGTTTTTTACTTAAAGGTTTTTTTCCTTAATGTTTTATTACTCTATGGGACTTTGTGAGTAACAATTAAATGAACCTCTGAGATGAGCTGAGTAATGGTGAAACAAACTGCATGCTGCCTGCTTCCCTGTTGTCTTAGAGCAACGTTTACTGTAGCTGCTGGGTAGTGTGGCAGGGAAATCTTCTCCTCATTTCCATTTCAAACTCTGCCTGCTCTGAGATGAGTATAATCAGTCCCTCACTGCAGTTGTGCACTGCAGCATCTTTGCTCCTGCTCCCTCTCTCGGGGCTTGCTCCTTTGCTTGCCCAGCTGGTTGTGGCACTCTGCTTCCCAGCTGACTCAGAGGCACTGGAGCTCAGACAGCTCTGTGGGAGCACTCCAGCCCTCTCTTATCCAGAGGCACTTATGTGGCTTTTTTGCTCAGACATCTGCGTTTAAGGAATGGAAATTAATGTCACTTGCATATAGATCTCTTTCAGTGATCTTTTTGCAAGTGCTTCCCGATTCAGTATCTCTTTGTTTGGATGGGATTGCAGATAAGCATTTGTACATTGGATGCTGGTGGTACAGCTATGCATCATTATGCTCTTTCTATGCTCAGAGAGTTATTTGTACCAAGAGCGAGCTTTTGAACCCAACTGATCATCCTGTCTGTCTTTAGCTAAAGTATTTTTGCTAAAAGCAGGCAGCAATTTGTACTGCAGTTGGAAGCTTAACACCAATCTCTCAAAAACCCACTTTGTACCTGAATCACAAATCCATAGCTGTGGCTGAATCCAGACACTGTGAGGACCTGATGGATTTCCTATTGAGCTTCTCCCTCCAAAACCAAGCAGGAAGATAATAGCAAGAAACCTACTGGGGCAGAGACACCATAATTTAAAACCAGAAGTGTGCAGGGCTTGAGATTTGACAAACAGTTTTGCCTAGAACTGAATTCCTCAGGTAGACATGGTGGGATTGGAGAAGATTGGGCAGCCCACCTCTATTTTGTAGGCTTGGTTCCTCTTTCTGAACCCCAGAAAATAACCAGGATGGAAAAAGCTCAGTGTAAGAAGGACAGTCAGGGTACATCTCTATCACACAATCAGTAGGATGTTTGACAGCTTTATTCATTTTTCATCCCCCACAAGTTAAGTATAGCAAAATATCTGAGGCAGCCACTGTCAGGTGGCTCAAGGTTTGCATCAAAGAAGCCTATTAAGCAGGAAGAGCTATTACTCCTGTAATAAATATGTGACTCAGGAGGGCTGGTAAAAGATTGGGGCTAGGAAAAATGGTTTAGTCAAACGTGTCAGGTCACACTGACTAAAGGTTAACACCCTGTCACATGGCACATGTTGGTAGCCACTGAATTCAGCAACTATTAACACCTCCAGCAAGGCTCCCTCTCCTGTGAGGTACAGTAACCACTGATGCTTTAATGATCTTACATATGAAGGGATATGTAAAGCAGCTTAAGTCTCATTCTCAAGTTATTACAAGCTTGATCTCCTAGAACTAGACAAGAACTTTAGTCATCATCTCACTGCTGTGGTTTCTAAGCTCACACATGAATTTCTTCCTTACCAGGGAATAATTTTGCTGATTCGTGACACCCACTGAAGAAATGGACAAGAAGAGCAAGAAAGGTGTCTGTGCCCAGATGACAATTTTCCTTACTAAAGGTTTCCCAGCAGGTCAGACACCAAGTGACAGAGCTAGCTCAGGTCAGAGCTTCCAAGATAAATACTGAACATCAAACTGTGAGCAAAAAGGGAAGGTTGATCTACCGTGGCTGTAAGCTGTCACTCAAAAGTATTTCTGCCTTCAAAGTCTGTTCTCAAGCAGCAAGACATTTGCTTCCAGCACAGGGGAAAGAGCACCCAGGAAGGAAACATCTGGGAGAGCTGGGCAGAACTGGACAAGAAGTCAGCATGGGAAGGAAGCACAATGCCAGTGGGCCCAGAACACCTCTTAAAGTCTGCATTTGAGCTGAGAGACCGAGCTGTGCCGGCCAAAGGCAGTCAGTCAGTCAGTCAGTCAGTCAGTCAGTCAGTCAGTCAGTCTTCACAGTCACTGCTTGGGACGGTGCTGCCCAGTCTGGGCGACGATTCAGGTGTCCCAGTCCCCAGAGTCCCCTTTGGACTGCAGCTCCTCTGCCACCACCTCCCAGCTGCGATGACTTTCCTCATCTTTCTACCCCATGCCCTACCAGCCCTCGGGACAGGAGGAAGAGCCAGGGGAGCGGATGGCGGTGAGTGGAGGAGGTGTGAGAACGGAGCTACCGCGGGTCGGGGGGCTTGAGGGCGGGAAGCGCGTTGAGAACCGCAACCCGGCACCGGTGAAGAAGAAAACCAAGGGCGGGACAATCGAGAAGCCTCTAGTGCCCCCGGGGCGGAATAGGGTCGGTTCTGGCCCTGGTGTGTGTAGAGGGGGGGACGGATCCCGGTCCGGGAGGGGCGGGGGGCTGCCGGGCGCGGGTGCGGCGCGCCCCGCTATTAGGGGGAATGCGGTAGCGCGGTGGCTGCAGGGGACCGGCGCTGCCGCCGCCGCCGAGGGGCCGGGGCTGCGCGTAGGGCGCCGCGGGCCGGGAGAGGGAAGGGAAGGGGGCGAGCACCCCGCTGCCACCGGAGGAGGAGAAGAAGAAGGAGGAGGAGGATGAGCGGGGCGTTGCGGGGAGCGGCGCCGGCTGCAGGTAGGAGGAGACGGCGGGGAACCGCGGAGCCAACCGCGGGGCTGCGCGGGGGCGGACGCGGCCCTGTGAGGGGGAGTCGCCGGTAGCCTCCTCACACACGCACATACACACACACACGGTCCCGCCGTGCGCAGGTGTGTGTGTGTGTCTGTGTGTGAGGGGGGGGTCTCCGCGGGAGCCGCGTAACTCGGTGCGGAGGGAAAGGCGCGTAACGGCGGCGGACTTGGGCGGAAAGTTTTGTCTGCCGGGAGGGAGGCGGCGGCAGCGGCGGAGCCGCCGAGGAGGCGGGGAGGGGATGCCCGGGCAGCCCGGTGCCTCCTCGGCTGCCGGCGAGGGTGAAGTCGGCGAGAACTGCGCGATCGGGACGTGAGAGCGGGGAGATGCGAAGCGCGGCTCTGCGCGGAGAATCCGCTGGTTTCGCTGGCGTGTGGAATAATTTAACACTTCCAGAGCCGGGCAGAGCCAACTTAGAGCTGTAGTGAGTGAGCATCTCCGCGGCCGTAGCGGGAACGAACGTGAGGCACCGCTTTCTTTCTTATTTCTGTCTGGGGGTGACTCTTGGCAGGGTTTTCTTTCCATCCACCTATGCGTGCGCAGCCTGGAAGGAGCAACTTGAACCAGCTGTCCCCTGTTGGTTTCGTATTTGCAACCCAAATAAATATTTTGTTGCCCTTCAACCTTTTTTTTTTTTTTTTTTTTTCCCCTCTTATAATGTAGATGATTAATCACTTGGGTTAGTGGCCAATTAGGCATAACCTTGCAGGAAAATAATTATGCTACGATAGATGGGGTCTGAGTAAGGATGTGATACAGCATGCACTCAGGTTTTGGTAGCTGTTGCCCAGTGTGTGTGTTAGGTGTGTTCTTGATTTCAGATGAAAATCAAAGTGTAACGGGCAAATATGTTGCTACTTCCAATAGAGGAATAGAATTTCTTTGCCAGTGAAAACTATGGTAGCTTTAAAGTAAATCTGGGGGGGGGGGAAAGGGTTTATGGAGAGGACAGAGAGGGGCTGGTTTTCCTAGTCAGTCAGAAAATGTTTTTCTCCCTTTTAAATATGGTCTTTCTGGTGCTGCTGGTTGCACTGAATGTTTGGTTTGGATGAAATGAATTTCATTTCAGTGCCCTGGGAGTCTCAGGAGCAGAGGTGTGCAGCTGTGTCTTTTGAGGAGAGTCGTTTTAACTGATCTTGTTGAAGAATGCTATTACTAAATGAGTGCAAATAGAAGCAAACGTGTTTTTCATTGCCCACAAGTTGTGTTTCTGAGCTAAATTTCTTTTTATGACTAGAGAGGCTTTTGCACTGCAGTATTACAATACAGCCATATTAAAAAGGTCCTTGGAGCAAATAGCCCTCTAATGCTGCAGCAATGTTTTCAGTAGACTCCAGTAGTTCTCTGGGTAAAAAAAAAAAAAAAAAAAAAAGATATTGGATTTAAGGAATCTGGGCTGAATTGATTGTGGTTTTTTTAACTGTTGTGTTAAACTGCTTGTAGGTATTCATGTGAGTGGTAAATCTAAAAACAAAATCTAAAAGAAAATAAAAGCTCCAAACCCAAAGCTTTAATTTTTTCCACTTTTTTTTTTTTTTTTCAACAGGTTCTTTTGGTCTTTTTTTCCCCCCCTATTTTTTCCCCCTTCTTCCTTTTAATTGAGGTGTCCTACTTGAATATATTGCCTTAAACAAGCAGAGTGCAGTGGTACATGATATCATCGTTTACTCTATCTGTGGTGCTGTGAGGAAAACTAGAGGAAAAAGGGAAAAAAAATTGCTGAGGTTGGTGCTGTTGGTGTGTTGAGTGATGAAGGTTTATTCTGGAGATCTCCACCACATTTCAGATGGTGGTTTCTGTGGTAGGTAATACTGAAATCCCAGCATAGGTCAGCACATATCCTTCAGTGATCTCACACCAGATTCTCTGTTGCATACTTGAAAGGTGTGAAAAGTAGACAGAGAACTAAGCTGCTTACCCTCTAATGTCAATATTTGATACTAAAATTTTAATTTTGAGACAAGCAGGTTGCTTACTTCTGTCTTAACTGTAGCTCTTCATTACTGGGTTTTTTTTGTTTGCTCTAGCAAACAAACATGGATCTCTTCAAGTTGAGTTAAATGTATATAAACTGATTGAGGGGGAGAGAGAATGACTGTCTTAAAAAAAAAAAAGAAAAAATCGAAATGTCATGCCACTGGCTGGCTGATGACTCAAGAGTGGTCTGAGCAAACCCTGATGAGCAGCACCCTTCTCCTGGATTGGAGGATGGAAGTGCTTGGGGTGACTTGTGAGGTGACTCCTGTTTGAGTGACAGATGCTTATTGCAGAGCAGCACCCGGTGCTCTCTGGTTTTGCCTCTGTAATGATTTCCCCCAGCAAGCTGACAGAGAATTAAAATGTTTACAGTCAGGTTTTGGAAGGGTTCATTGGGATCTGGAGGGGAGGGAAATCCTTCCAATTTTAGATCTCTAATCCCAAGCTTCTGTTCCTGTAGTCATGCTAATTTTTTATTGATTGTTGTGGCAGTGACTGCTGTGTTTCAGAGCACAGTAATGCTAAGGTTTCCACTCCAGAGAGAGTAGTCTTAAAAACAACAACAAAAAGGAAGTAGCAGGGAAGGAGTGTCTGAAAGAGTCCAATCTTTTTTCAAGTTGTTCATGAAACAGAGGCCATTGATGAAGGGTTGTATGCATCTGAAATTAAATTTCTGTGAAAGGAGGAAGCTTTCAGTCCTGTTTGCTGTAGAACTGCCTGGTAAGCTTAAGCAGCACTTACCTTAAGGATGCACACACACATCAGTTTTCTCCAGCTCAAGCCCATTTCTCCACTGGAGCAAAACTGTGGGGCCAGATGAGGCTGAGGATGGATATTGTTCCCCTTGTTGATGTCATTGCACACAACCATGGTGTGCAGAAGGAGCTGAGCTGGAGTCAAGGCTGGTACCCAGAATGGCAGTGCATGAGCAGCAGAAAATTGAGTCAGTCATGTCTGATGATCAGCTTTCCCCTTACCAACTTAGTATGTGCACTGCAGATCAGGGACATAGTCTGTATTTCTTTAACCATCTGATTCTGACAGAAAATGCCTTTGCAGATCCATCTGTGCTCATCAGATGAGCCTAAGTCATGCTGGTTCCTGATACTCACCCTCTGGTACCAACCTGTAATTTCACCACTCAGTTCTCCAGACCTTAGTACTAGGAGTGTTTGCCACTGAAGCAGGAACCTACTGGAGGTCCCACATTCACCCCCTTCCATCCTTTGTGTAGGGAAGTAGGCATCATGTTGCAGCTATCTCAGCCCTGGAGTTGGCAAATACAGATGCTTCACAGTGTCAACTGTTAAATGAGTTCATTCCCTACGAGGGGGAAAGGAGAAGGGCTATGACATTCATAGGAAATACCAAAATTCTTATGTTACCTGTGTTTTTTATTTATTTTGACTCCAGGCTACCTGCAGTAGTTGCTCTCTGATTTTTAAGGGTGTCCCTCTGCTACCAGAACTCTAAAGATTGAAGTAGATGTGGTCTGTGGTTTCATGGTTTATTGGGGATGCAGAAGCAGGCTAGAAATGGAAACAAGCCCTTCTCAACTTGCTAAGGGTTCTTGGAAGAGGGAATGAAAAGTATTCTTTTGAGTAACCTGGATAGCAGCTGGAAATGACCCTTTACATGGTGTCTATAAAAAAGCACACTGGATAAAATGGCCCTGTTATAGGAGGTGCAGAGGGTAAAAAACCTAAGCAGTCTTGACAGTCATTTTGGGATTGTTCTACAAGGACTTGTCAGTTTTTGCTTTTATGCACATAAATCACCTTTGCTCCTCCTGCTCTGTAAAATCCATTGGGTCAGGATTTTTCTGTTTGCCTCCATAGTATTATGAGTACTCACAGTAGTGAAGTTAGCAAACAACAAACAGGAGATTCATATCTCACAGCACTTTCCTTTTTCATCCATATGCCAAGTTAAAGAAATTCCAGCCTCCTTCAGAGTAAAATTTGTGCAAGCCAGTTAAAAGTGAGAAGAAATTCTGCTATTTCTTTTGTATCTGAAGCTTAATGCATTCAGCAGCCACCTTCTTTGATTCGTGCAAAATTTAAACATGATTGACTTAGTGGAAAAATACTATGTGGTTATTTACTCCTGTTTTAATGTAGTGGAATTCTACTGAAGTTAAAGCAACTGCATCTGGTTTCTTGGGCTGAGGATATGGCCCAGCAAAGGACTTTTCTAATTGGCAGGAGGCTGGGCTTGGTGTGCTTACCCTTCCTTGCAGGGTAATATTTTAGGAAAAAACCATATCTTACTGACATCAGTGGGATTTCTCATTTGAGAAGTTAAATACTCCTCAGTGAGAGGTGAGGGTATTACTCCAGCCCACTGAGCATTTTCTCTGACTAATGTATACAAAATGTATATTGGGATTGCCCAACACTGGTAATTCACACACCTCTGGAGTGGAACTCAGCAGCCATTCCGGGCTGGAAACATTATGCAGGAGGGGTTTAGGGAAGAGAAATGAAGAAAAACTAATCCAATTGAAACTGCAAGGGGAATTTAGGAAGCAGAATGCAATTATCTGAGTTGGATATTGGCCAGGACATGTTAGTTAACATTTTTACTCTTGCAACAATTGTCATGAGGTCTTTAATGACAGTGAATGGTCATTTGCCTCTTATTTGAGAACCTGAGCTTCCACTTCATCATGAGGAAGCAGGGAGTGCTTTGTCTTTCTTTAGGATTGCTTTGGTCAATGGGGCTCCCACCCCACAGGAGCAGGATTCTCAGTCCAGGGGCTTTCTTCACCTTTTCTTCCCACTTTGGAGCCCAGTTGCCATTTAGATAAATAAAATTATCTTATGGGGAGTCACACTTCAGTTTGAGTTGGCCATGGCATATTTCCTTTTCTGCTGGTTCTTCCCCCTGTTGTATGAGGGGATGGAAAAGCAGTCATGAGTAGCAGACAGATGATAAATATTACTGAAAAGTAGCTGCTGTTTCATGAGAAAAGAGTGGAGGTGTAAAATATTTTCTTCTCTATAATAGTGATTTTTTTCCACTGAGCTGTCAGAACTTGAATCTTTGGGAAAAAAACAAAAAAAAGGAAAAATATCTATTTGTTGCAACAAGTCACTGTCCAGTTACAAATGAATTTTAATGGCAGTGCTTTTGGTTATTTAGGCTAGAAAAGGAGTAAGGTGGCAGCATGATTCTTGGGGCTGTTATGTTATTTTGGAGGTTTAGGTTTTGGTGCTTTTGTTGTGATTCAGTTCCCAGTTTCTGGGAACTTGGAAGATTGCTCTGTATCTACTGGGCTATCTTTTGGTCCATTTATCAAAGTGCTTGCAGTCTGTCTTGGAGGTCATGAAGCAGTGGCAGATGCTGAGAGATAAAATTAGGTATGCATCCAGACTGGAGTATGTAATTTTATTGACAAAATACAAAGAGAAATGGTAGGCACTTTTTTCTTTCTTCTTTTTTCTCTTCTATTGGAAGATCTGTCCTGAGATTTTGTTCTCCTGGAAGATAAAACAGGAGGTTATGCTTCTAAGCTACCCATGGCACTAAAAGTCATATTCAGCATGGATAAATAGATAGAACTCTTAAAGGACTAATACTTCATAGCAAAAATTTTTGCTAATTATATGGAATTTTCCCCCAAAACTCTTGTGATAGAATCAATGTCAATAATTTAAATCTCTGCTTCAAAGTCACTCAAAATATACATAACGTGTAAAGTGATACATTTTGCATCCAAGGACTTAATTTCTACATTTTCATGTATTTGTTTTGTCAACTGTTTCATGAAGAGTTTAGATTGTTTTGTAGTGTACAGAGGGAGGGATAAAGCCAGTATCAACATCCACATGTCTTGAATTTCTGGTGAAAAGGCAGGAGCTGATCAGTCCTACCTGGGTTATGCAGGCTTAGGGTGTAATTTCTGCAGAATCTGTGGGGTTTCACAGTTGTGAGTGTTTGGAGAGCCTCATCATTCTTTTGCTGTCTGTCAGGGCCTTAGTTATGGTGATCTTCTCTTAGGATGTGAATCAGAATCCCAACTCTGAACTTTTTAAGATGTTTGGAATACATGGAATATAATATTAAGGAACAAAATGATTCTTCCCAGTCATCCAGAAGCCTCAGAGGAAACCA
Source organism: Heliangelus exortis (assembly GCF_036169615.1). NCBI lineage: Eukaryota > Metazoa > Chordata > Aves > Apodiformes > Trochilidae > Heliangelus > Heliangelus exortis. The sequence goes on from NC_092429.1 coordinate 3,880,563, forward strand.
CTGTTCCTTATCTTTGTAAAATAACAATGTCTTTGGTCCAGGGCTTCTGAGATGACTGTGTAAGGCTTGGGTTTGTCTGCCATAAATGAAGTGGATGGGCTTAGGGACTCCCCATGTACATAAAGTGCTCGTTCCATCTGCCTCTGTGTGGCTTGACCCACAAAATAACAACAAATGCTTCCACTGCTTGAAAGAATTTGATGAATATATTATGTTGGCCAGGTGTAAAGCTGTGATCTGTGACATTTCATGCCTCATGTGGGCATTGTGCTGTCATGCAGCACAGTGGGCTGCATTAATAGAGTCTTTGGGGATAATGTGAGAGAATATGGACAGAAGCTGTTGTTAGGCAAAATAAATTATAGACTAGCTCATCCAGTGTGAGAAGGATTGTGAGTGATGTTGTTGCAACCATCATTCTTTCAGTAATTGTGCTGTTTGAATTGTGACCTACTTTAATAACATTCTATCATTTTTAATATTTCTTTATGCGTTACATTTCATCCACGTTCAGGTGGCTTACTGGAAGCTGTGTGGAAATTACAATGAAGGTCAAGTGCTCTTTGTGAAGATAAGTTATTACTGAACATATTAACTTGTTGTCATCATTGTTTCCCAACGTAAAATTTTATTTGGTAGATGAAGAGATGATGTTGGGCTTGTGTTAGTGTGTGATTACTGTCAATAGACTCAAGTCCCTCCAGTCAGAGGTCTGCAGTGTGCATGATCACTGAACAAGTCTCACTTTAAATTGATTTATTTTTCCCTCCTCTGGTAAGCTGGTACAACCCCCTGTTGGAAACATTTTTTCAGATTAAGGCTGGCTTATATAGATTTAATGTTTAAATGCTTTCAGTTAGCTGAAGCTAAACTGAAAATTGCAACTTTACTACTGAAGAAGCCGTGCCTACAACATGGTTTTGCAGCCTTTCAAATGAGCTTAAATTCATGCTTTAAATTATATTAGTTCAATTTTTTATTTTTTTTTTAACTTGGAAAAGGCTTTGTGGCTTGGTCCACAGGGGAACTGTGTAAAGCTGCAGTCAAGCCTTGGTTAGGGCTGAAAGTTTGCTCTTTATTGCTAATGCTGGGGTCACTTCAGTCAAATCCCAAGTTGTTTATAGCAGTTATTCATACAAACTACCTTCCAACAGTTGCCTTGTGCTCCGTGGATATGTAACTGTGAATTATATGCTAGAATTTTGGGGAAAAAGTTGTATCCTGGGGTCAGGACATCAAGATCACCAGCTTCTCAAATCACAGTTCCACTTTGGGACAGCACAGGTATCACTTGGCTTAGAGCTGGGAAAGGACTCACCACTGGGAAAAAGGGGAAGCTTTTCAGCATCCCTGCAGTCTTTACAAAGTGTAACATGTGTGTTGGATACCAGTGCCTCATTTCTCATACACTATCAAAACAGAACAGTTTTCTGTAAAAATCACCTGGGCTCAGTATCTAAAATGTTCGTTTTTATTATGGGTATTAGGGGTTCCTCTTGGGAAACAAGTATAGGAAGAAAACAGAAGGTTGGCAGTGAATATTCAACTACTTTGACTGTTGGAGCAGGTCAGGGGTTGTCCTTATTGGATGACCAAAATTCTCCCTGCTGGTTTGATGTGGTGGATGTGGAGGTTTCCCCAGTCCAGAGTCAGAGAGATCTCAACTGAGAAGTCATTGGTGTCTGATTTTGCTTCTGGGGTATGTACTTAGAATTCTGTATAGTCAGGTCCTCTAAGGATACTGTGGCAGAAAACTGGACTAATTAGGTAAGTATCCTGCTTTTAAAGGCTCTGGACTGCTGTGCTAGGTTTGGCTTGGACTAGTAAGGTAGGAAGACAAGAAATGCCTTACAGAAATAGAAGTGAGATTTTTAGCTGAATGTCTATTTTTGGGGTGTGATTGAACTACCCTAGACAAAGATTTTGTGTCCCCCCAGCATAAAAATAGAGCTGGTGGAACAGGAGAAAGGAGAGCACTCTTTATAGATACCTATAAAAATGATAAGGAGAACTGAATAAGGAATTGTCTTTTCCAGTAAATTAACTGAAGAAGCAGCAGGTACAGAAGAAGTAAAAAGCTTCACACAAGGTGGTGGCACTCACTGCCTTGGGATGCTGCAGGTGCTAAAAGCTCCCACGGCCCAATCTTCTGGAAATTGGTGGTAGAACTGGAGACAGTTGCATGGAGTGATGCTGCTTCTGGTGTAGAAATGCCAGGCTCACAAATGTCTGGAGGCTGGAAATGTGTTCTGGTGAATTACTGCAATATGTGTCTGCTCTTGGTGGCTGCCAAAGAGTCAAGGTTACTGAACACAGGGCCAGCTGGCCCATTGCTCTGAGCCAGAAGGGCTTTATTATGCATAGGTGAAAAACATAGCCAAAAGCCAGAGCAGGACTGTGCACCATCTCCTCTGCTCTGCTGTCATCTGAACCTCTCCTGAGGTAAAGGTGTTTGGGCTTGACCAGAACAGGGGCAAAGGTAGAAGCTGATTGTAAGAGACAGGCATCAGTGTTGGAGGGAAAATACCAAGTCCTACCAAGGCACTCGGTGTCACAAAGGTGTAAACTGAACTAAATCCTTGTGCAGGTGAATTATTTTACTGTGGTTTTAACCAGGGACTTTGGTTTAAGGGTGATATGTGCTCTAACCTTGTGTGATGGTCTATCTGTTGGAGTTGCTTGTTCTTAGCAAATACGAATAGCAGATGCTATCTATATCTGTATCCATCTGCCTGTACAGCTGTAAGAGGCTTATAAATTGACCCAGCAGAATTTTCAATGTATATATTAAAAAAAAAAAAAAAAGTAAACAATGTCCTAGGATTAAGTTCCAATGTGAATTTGCTCCCTGCAAGGACAGGAAGGATAGCTGAGGCTTGCAGATGAGGCAAGCTGCTACTAGCATGAGGGCCAAGTGAATTGCCTCAAAGATGAGACAGTCCTGCTCTTCCAACCTGTTTCTCCCCGGGCCATGGTTGTGTTGGTTGTGACACAGACTCTGGTGTATCCTGAGCACAAGAGGTTGAAATGAAATGATTCATGTGCAGCTTTGCCAAACAATCGTTCCAGCTCCTGCCTTGGCCTTAAAAACATCACCTTTTTGATTTAAAAATCTTGCAAATTTGAACGATGTGTGTGGTGTTTTTATTTTTTTTTTCAGTTGAGAAACCATTGTCTTGTATTTAAGTCATGTTTAAAGCTTTGTTCCAAGCTCATGGGATGGAAGCTCAGCTTCACTTTTCTTGGAAGTGGCGAATCTTGGGTAATTGCTTGACTGCAGGACTTAGGGCTTAAGAAGAACACTAAATACCATGAGACTTGTGATAAAATCTTAAGAGTGGGCAACGCTGTGTAAGCCACTGAGGAGCTGTCAGATTGTAATTAAGTTTGATCATTATCATCTTGAGCCAGATTTGCACAGGTTACCTAGACATGAGCAGGCACGTGTACCATTACCCAGCCCTCTAACAGCCCCATCCTCCAGCTGAGCAGTGCCTCATGAGGATGATGATGGTATGGAGTGATCAGGCATTTTTTCTCTTCCCTTTGCAATGTACTTTGCAACCTCCAGTTGTCTGGTGCCCAGAATAGCCATCTAGGCTGGATATCACTGTTATGGTTTGTCCAATTTATTCTGCTTCTGGAGACCAAAGAAGGCCTTTTAATTCATGTCTTTGAAATAAGTTTTTTTTATTATTATTTTTGTCAGTGAAAATGCTTGTCTGTTACTATAACTTTCTGTGTGCAGATTTTGAAGGAATCAAATACTAATCTGATAGGAAAACTGTCACCTTATGCAGTATACTAGGGTACTTATGACAGTTATTGGAAGGACCCTGGAGTAGAATTTTTTAATAATTTCACTTATTACAGACCCTATTGCCTTCAGGTTATTATTTCAAGTGCAAATGCACCATGTTTACACATGGCAACATTTAAAAAACAAAGTTTAGGTACTGTAATTGTTCAATGGAGTTGCTTGGAATGATTTAATAAAAGAGCCATAGGAAAAGGTTTCTCTCACTCTAATTTCATTAATAATGTATTTTGCAATTGGCTGGAGACATCTGGCTGATAACTTTTCTTTCAGTATGTTGTGGAACAAATCAGTAACTAAGTTTTAATCATTGGGATTATGGTATACATCATGGCTGCTAAAAATTTTACAGTGACAAGGAGATCATATAGCCCGTATTTCAAAAGTACAAATTAGGGGATGGAATAGCATTTTTTACCTGTCAGCACATGTCAACAGATAGCAGGAGAAATGGGAGCAATTGTGCTTTTGAAGGAGAGTGATGTGATAGAATCCTAGAACAGTTTGGGTAGGAAGGGACCTTTAAAGGTCATCTAGTCCAACCCCCTGCCCAGCAGAGCTAGTTACTACATTCTTTTGATATATATCCTGATTTGTTGTCCCCTCCTTTACTGAGGAAGCTGTATGAACATGTGCTCACTGTGACAGCATTTCAGTCTTCCAAAGAAATCCCCAAGAGCAGCTAGTGGAAGAGCCAGCCTTTTTTATCAGTGAGTTTTCTCTTCCTCCTTGTACTTTTTTTCTTGCAAACATCATGTTTTACCATGCAAATGTTGGATGCTGCCTCTCTGGTTCTCTTCACCTTTGCTTCCCCTGCAGCTCCCACAACTGATTGGGCTCCTGGCTCTGCAGTTGCCTGCCTGGTTTGCTTTCTGCCTCATTTACTCCCCAATGACCACTGAACAACATTCCCTGAATTCAGGACAACTTGGTGACTGGCTGCTCAGGATGCTGCAGCAGCAGCAGCAGTGTTGTTAGTGACTTCTCTTTACAGATGTACAGCCATACATCTTTAGAATTGTAAAGCTAAATTTCATTAGCTTCACTGGAAAGAGGGAAGGAATGCTGGGGAAAAAAAAATATAACTCTAAAGCTACTGGAAGAAAGTCCAGCTGGATGATTCAGCATTGCAGACCTAATGCCAAATGTGGGTAAGTGTTGGTGCATTTGCTGTGTGAAGCTGGAGCAGAAGTTCATGGTTACCCCATATATCCTGAACATGGGTTACAAATACCAAACCAAGCCACATGTTGAGTCCCCTGTGTTTGGTATTGTGCACTTGAAATGTCTGCCAAGGTTTGGAGAGGCTAAAAATTGTTTTCAATAGAGCTTGAGACCTTTTTTAGACTAAACCTGAGGTATCTGGAAACCACTGGGAGTCTTCTTAGAATTTTGAGCTCTTTTCAGCATGATGCTCTCAGTGGCACTGACACAAATTAGGGGTACAAGGTGTAAGTGCTGTTCCCCAGCAGCATTTTTTCAGCTGTGCAATATTGTGTGTTCAGTCCTTGGTGTCTGTCTTGGACTGATGCCTTTCTCACAGGTGCACCTACATCTTTGTGGGCCCTCATTAATCTGATGATCACTGACTTTTAAGCCTGCAGAAAGCTGAAAAGTGTGGTTTCATTTTTGTTTTGTCTGGGTTTTTTGGTTGGATTTGGTTGGTGTCTTGATTGTTTGATTGTTTTTGTGCTAAAATTCTGCTTAGTCAGAGTTGAATCTCTTTCAGTGGAGACTTGTATGGGCAGTTTGTGGTTTTTTTTTGTGCCATGTGGTTATTTGTAACATCTTTACTCCATCGTATTTAAGGCTGTATTGGGTTTGGCAAAATTTTTGGTAGTGAGGAGGCTACAGGGATGGTTTCTCTGATGCTTTTCCTTGTGACCTGGTGGGGATCTCATGCTGGAGGAGGCTCCTGGCAGGACTTTTGACCCCATGTGGGACCCACCCTGGAGCAGCCTATTCCTGAAGGCCTGCACCTCATGGAAGGAACCTCCCCTGGAGCAGTCTGTGGAGGATTTTCTCCATTGGGAAGGATTCCATACTGGAGCAAGGGAAGAGTGTGAGAAATCCTCCCCCTGAGGAGGAATCCAGAGCAACAGAGACAAGAAGTGAGGAACTGACCATAACATAGAGAATTTCGGAGTAAATTTCAGCCCTGGAAAAAGGGAGGGGTGGGAAGAAGGTGTTTTAAGATTATTTTTTTTAATTTCTCATTTTTATTCCGCATTGTACTACTCTAATTTTAATTGGTAATAAAATTAAGCTCATTTCCCCAAGTAGAATCTGTTTTGCTCATGACATTAATTGCTGAGTGATCTCTCCCTGTCCTTATCTTGACTTGTGAGCTTTTGGTTATATTTTCTCTCCCTTGTCCAGTGATGGAGTAGTTTGGTGGGTGCCTGCCCTCCAGCCAGGGTCAACCCACCATAAAGGCCCTTCTTAAAACCCAGAGTGGGTGTATCCTGACCCACTTGAAATTTAGGGAGAGCACTGTGTTTTCCTAACTAGTGTACTGTCTGAACAAGAAAAAAAAACAACCTTTCATAAGTATATCTCACCTGTTGTTTTTAAACAATTTTCCCACCTAACTAAAAGTTATGTTTCTTTTTTTCAGAATCCACTATTCAAAGTATTTTTGCCTTAAAGGTCCTATAAATTTCCCACTAACAGCAAAGAAACAGACTGCTACATAAACTCCAGTTCTTCTGCAGCAATTTCTTATCTGGCTGGGCCAACTATGAAAGTAAAGCTGGAGCTGAGAGATGTCATTCATGTGCTTTATTTTGTGGACATCTGATTTATAATTTAAATGTTAGATATCTTATAGAGGGCATATTATTTCTAGAGCTCAGCATTGAAACCCAGATAACTGCTTGTGCATGTTTTTGGAAGAAGAAGAGGCAGCAGAACTGGGCAGTGCTCTTGGTTTTTGTTTTTCTTTTGGAGGAGGCTGCATTGGAGGCAGCTCCGTAGCAGAGGAACTTGCAGTGATGCTGCAGTTTTGTTGGTGCCACTGCAGAGACAAAGGCTAAAACAAATCAATATGAACTGAGAGGAGCAGATGGGGCAAGTGAGAAGTTGGGAAATCGTTCAAAGTGTTAGACACCAAACAATTTCAATTTTCCTGAGACAAGCGGGTGCTGTGCAGAGCGTGGCTCTTCTTGACACTCAACACACGTGAGACAATTTTGGAATAAAAGCTGTATCAGGTGTTCTGTTTCCAAATTTTCCTGCTTGAGGGAGTGTGTTTGCATTTGGCAAGGATGTCTGTAGGGGGAGTGGGTGGTAAAAATAAGCTTATAATAAATCCTTTCAGATGCTTTGTTGATTGCTCCGAGCAGTGTGTCTGTGCAAGACATGGGTGAGTTCTCCCTGAGACAAAAATAGAATTTTTAGGGATATGACAGTGCAGTGGGGGTAAAAGAAGTCAAAGGTACCTCCTTTATAATGAAATGGTGTCTTTATTTGCATGTCCTCCTTAAAGGATACAGTTTTCCTGCTGGATGGGAGTAAATTGTTCACTTTGATAAATATGAGTGTTGGAAATTTGCTCATCTTCACATGTACAGAACCCAAGCAGCAGCCTTTGGAGATGTCCCAAAATGTCTCTGTCTCCCAGTCCTTCAGTCCTTAGTGATGGTTTTGCCCTGTGTTAGCAAGGGCAAAGGGTTTTTGGGGTGCCACCTTACTGGGAGCTCAGGTAAGCTTCATGTTTTCCCAGCTTACACTGTTGATGCCTTTTAGTACTGCAGCTTTTTTTTTTTTTTTTTTTTTTTTTTAGAGGGTGGTGGAACTTGTAAGTTTGAGAGTGGAAATGCTGAGGTCTGAACTTACATGCTCTGACAGCATCAGCTAAAGCTGTACTGCATCAATAATGAATCCCCAGAATCTCCTCAGACTGTGTGACCTGTATTCCCCTCTATCACTGTTCTTCTGTTAAAGATGCTGCTTTAAGGGCTTTGGCATCTTTTAAAAGTAGGGAAATGAGATATAAAAAATTCTGTTCCCATCCAGTAATTGCAACCTAAACACGATTTTCCAGTATTTATTGTTTATAACTGCATAAGTAGACTGTAGATAATTCATGTTTAAATGCTGTGAGGCATAGAAAAGTTTGGTGTAGGAGAAATGTGTACAGTATAGCATAATTCCAGCAGAAAGAAAAGGAACTTAAAAAGCTGTTGGATTCTTTCCATCCACCTTACAAAGAAGAAAATTGGTTTGCAGGAAATATAGGTCATGGCACTGCTCTGGCATCTTGATGTTACTGTTTTGTAAGTACAGTATATTGCTAGCAGCACAATTTGGGACTCCCATTAGAGCTGTTCTTTGCTGTCAGGCTGAAAGGCCACTTAATATCCCTTATCTGATCTAATGCACTCCTCACACGGGCAAAGAAAATTTAGAAGGTGGTGTGAGTTTGGTGTCATGTTTTGTTTTGTGGTTTGCTTTAAATTGTTGTTGAAAGCTACTGTGGAGACTCTTGTTGCTGCTGCACCCAAAAGTCATTTGCTTTGACAAGGAACCAAGGAACAGAGCTGCAGCACAAACAGGGCAGTGGTGCTGGATTCTTCTCCCCTCACCATGAAAAAAACACAGAAAAAAATGAAACCTCATGCTGCTGTGCCACAGGGTTTCACAGATTTAAGCTTATTACTGGAGAAAAGCCTTGGCTCTTTGAACATGGCATTCACCTTTGATTAGGAGATAAATTAATTTCTTTGTGTTAGGAAAGATAGTACAGACAGCTGTGGTCTGGGAGGCAGGTTGTCTGTATTCTTCTCCATTTCTGGAGAACACCTCTACCAGGACAGGGTCTGTAGTGTTTGCAGGACAGGAGAATGCAGCTGACAATATCTCTGTGTGGAAGGGATATAAAACTGCTGCCATCTTACAAACTGTGGCACTTAAAGGTAGGGAAAGTACACGATTTTTCTGCTTAGTTGTATGTTGGCCACTGTCAACAACGTAGAGGCCAAGATGAAAACAGAAGGATGGATGGGAAATTTGGGTGGGGAACTGAACAGTGTGGGTTTTACCTTTTTGTTTTTGAGGTGCAGTGCAGTGGTGTAAGCACTGTGATGTGATTCTTCATCTCCTCAACCCACTGCAATGGTGCTCTCTGTTCTGTTCTTTACCTCTCTTCTGGTGAAACAGGAATAAGTGTTTAGCTTTCTGGTACAATGTGATGTGCTGCAGCTTTGAGGAAGGATATAGATATGTATTTCAGGCTGGTTTGAGATATTCTTGGTATTCTCCAGCTTTTATAACCTTAGGTCAACCCTACAGTGGTCGGGATGCAGGCATGCATGTTATCCATGATGTTATCCATCCCACAGTACTTCTGTAGTTCTAGAAATTTATGTTCTGTACATGAATACACATGACTTTCTAAACCTTTTCTAAGTCACATTCTGTTTTTTTTAAAAATGTTTTATTTTGTATGAGATTGGATGTTAACAAATCCATGAAATTGGGTAAAATCAAGGTCAGTCTTGCTTCCTCCCTCACCCTGTCCTATGATCCCCACTGTTTTGCAGGTATGGGACTCTCAAGCTCGTTGCACCAAGTTAGAGCTGCAGTGACTTTGAAGCCCTTTTGTTTCAGCTGAAGTTCTGGCAAGTTGTTCCTGTTCAATCTGGGTATTTTCAGGCGTGACAAAGATACAAGAATGCAACTGCAGATTTTTATTGTGTATTTCCAGTGGGGTGTTACTACCTTGGAGTTCATTAGGAACAAAAAAACAGCAGTGGAAAGCTGCTTGTAATGCAGTGCTGCACAGCACGGCTCTCTCACTGCTGCCTGATGGAATGGCTCAGGGTTGGAATAAGCAGGATCCCAACAGTTTCTTCTGCAGCTTGCCTGAAGATTTCCAACCCCCCTAACCACTTTCATTCATTATCTGCTGGTACATTTGGGTAAGAAACAGGCAGGCAATCAGGAAAATTTCCTGTGATGCCAAGTAGGTTTTTCTTTCGGGCTGTTCTAAACATAAGGCCAGTCTTATTGAACCTTAGTCTCTTGGTTTCTTAGTTTCTTATTTTTTTTTTTGAGCAGGACTTGGAGGGCTGAATTTTTTTGCTTTGTAAAAAAGGTGGTTGTGGGTTTGTTTGTTTTTTTTTAAATCAAAAAAGTACTTTGTGGATAACTCCAACCTCACTATTTCCTGCTTCAGTGGGAACTCAGGGGGCACTGAGGGACTTAAATGTATCACTAGGAAACTCATGTATTTGACCAGTTGCTGCTCCAGTTATCTGGCTTGGATGACATGTAGAAGGCAAAGGTTAGGAGCCTGAATTCCTGAGAGTCATAGGTGAGGAATAAAGAAAAAAGTTTTGTGGGAAAGGCACTGTATAGGATGCATAATGAAGATGTGTTGAAAACAAGTATCAGTGATTGCTTTCAAGCAACTCTCATTAAAATTCCATGTTCTGGAATATCATAGATATCTCTTCTTTGGAGGTGTTTCAGCAAATATATTCTTTACAAATGGGGGTTGCAAATATATTCTTTTCCAAATTTAAAAAAATCCCATGTGTAATACCTTTAAGGATATATTTTTTATCATTTTTATGTAAACATACAAAAATGAGTGAACAGGAAGCCCTAGCAGCTTTGTGTATCTGATTGAAATGCATAGATTCTTATACATAAATTATTATTGCATGCAGTTGTACAAACAAATGGAAAAACTGAGTTTAGGACCCCTTGAAAATAATCTTTCCCTGTTAGACGTGCATCTCATTTAGATGGATGCTTGTCTATGCAGTATAGAATTTTTCCCTGGCTCTTTCCAAGGTAATTTTGGAAGGCAAAATTTACCGTGTGAATATGGTACTTCAAATTGGAGACTGCTTCCCTGAGAAAAGACAGGATTAGTCTGCAAATAATCTCTTCAAAGGCCCTATTAGAATTCTGAACTCTCAGATGGCTTGGCTAGCCTTTGCTGTTGCTTTAGAGGGACAGAGAATGTTCAAAACATTTACATGTATTGTCACAAAATAATTTTACGTGGTTGATCCTGCCTGACATGATGCTTTGCAACATGATGGAAAATTCATAAATGTTTGCTTCAATTTGATGCTCAAGAAGCACTTAGAAGTGCACATTTCTTTAAGGGTTATTTTCTCTCTTTGTATCCAACTCATAGATTATGGTCAAGGGCTCATTTTTATGGTATTTACAAGAAATCAGCTGAGCCAGCTTGCTGGTAACAGCCCTCCCTCTCCCTCCAGCCCTGGCCCTGGTGCATCCTTGCAGCATCAGGGAACAAAGAGTTGAGATTCTGAGCCACGCTCAGATTTGATTTAATAATGCATTTTCCTGTAGTAAATTTTTGAGAGGCTGGGTTGTTTGTGGTCAAAGTTTCTAAGGCTGTGGCCATTATATTAAAGGCAAGACTGGGAGTTAATAAGTTGTCCACCTGTCTAATATTTTAACTGGGGATGAAGTTCCCAATCTTGTATTTACAGGCTGTGCATGTGTCTGGCTGTCTGTCCCTGCCCCTCTGCTCATCCCACAGAGATGCTCTGATTAAATCTAACTTCTCATTCCCTTAGTGGTAAAGCATCCCACTTTCCTCTTTGCATGGATTTGGGAGTTTGTCAAAGATAGTGTGTCCTGAGCATGAAAGTCTTGCAAGAAGCTCAGCTTAATGGGGAAATCTCTCTAAGCAATTCATCAAATTCTGTCTGTTTGGGCTAAATCACAAAAGCCTGAGTTGCCTCTTGGAGCATTCACTACAGATTCTGAAGTCTGCTTGTGGAAAAGCATTCTGTTGGACCCTGAGGCTTTAGATTTGGCTGGAGGCAGAGTGGGTGGAATGAAACCTGCTCAGGGGTTGTACTGGAATCTGATGGGTGCTGTTGGAGCTATTGTGGTGTGGTAAATTCATGCTCCATCTACTGACCCAACTCTAGATGGAGTGTAGAGCAGCAATGTGCTGGGATGCAGGTTGTGTCAAAACTGTAATGTCATCTTGCTTTTCTAGACTGAAGATAGGTGCTAAACATCTACTTGTGATGCTTCAGGATTCACATGTAATTGGATCTAGAATTTACTGCAGTAACTTGAGTTTCATGATTGCTGAAGTATGAGCTTCCTGGATAACAGCATTTAATGTGGTGGATAAGAATTTGGAAAAGAGATCACTGTTTGTTTGAGACTGGCTGTAACTCTCCACATAGGAGGAGGTCAGCTGCTTTTCCTCTTGGAGAATTCTTTTGTGGTTGTCTTTTTTCCCTCCAAACAGAACCCTGGCTTTATTGTTAGCCTTTAGGAAGATATCTGCCAGACTGTTGTACACTTTTGTTGCTTGTTCTGATCTCCCATGAATCTCAAGACTTTTGAAGTGTTACAGATCACTCTGAATTATATGACAGACTGAGGCAGAGAACATGTGGGGAGATCCCACAATCCAAGCTTGACAAATTATGTGTTCTGTATTGAGCTCGTCAGGAACCTGAAGCTCCTGTTTGTCCACTTGTGAGTAGAAGAAATCATCCTAGTTTTGCTCCTGGTTTCTTGCTTAAGGTGACTTGCAAAATGTGTTCTTCTCTATAAGGGACAGATATTTTAGTGATTTTGGAGGTGGGAGAGACCAGCTGGTTGGAAAAGAATTTGTGTTACACAGAGTCGTGTAACACCTTTGTTTTAGTCTGTTGTTTTGTGGCTTGGCCTTTGTGTTCTCCAGAACCAAAGTGTGCAGCTTGGGAAGCTCTGGGTACACAGCAGTGTAGCTACCACTGCTTTCTGGAAGGGAGGTGGTAGGAAAGGTTGTGGTGGGAGAGCTCTGAGGAGCAAAGCATCTCACACATCATCAGGTAGCAGAAGTGTAGAGAGGCCACACTGACATTGTGATGCAGCCCCTCTGGGTGCCTGTGACCAGGTGATGGGACTGATTTTTCACAGGACTTCAGTTGCCTTTCACAAGTTCACAATAATTTGTCAGCCTGTGCAGAGTGAGTGGTGGTTCTTGAAGCTCAGCTTGTGGTAAATGGAATGAATGATTTCAAAGATCTCTCCACAATACTTTAAACAGACAAACTGGTTCAGGAATTCAAGGGCATCAGATGGTTTAGTTACCATACCTGGAAATTTTTGCTAAATATTGGGATTGTATTTGTTGAGATGGACTAGAAAAGGAGCTATAATCTGAAATATTCTGCAATAGAAATAACATAGCTAGCAGAAAAATCTTAATCAAAATTTACCAGTGGCCCCCAGTTTCAGCTATTAGTCAGAAGTGTCTTATTCTGTCAAATAATAAGGCTGCTTGGATCTGTTCAGAGCAATAAGTAATTTACTGGGACAAAACCAGTGGAAATAAACAACATGTCTGAGGGTGAGACAGGCAGGAAGAGTGGGGGAAGCATCACCAGTGGCCTCAGCCAAGGAGCTGCTTCAGTTCCTGACACAGCTTTCAGCTGGTGCATTGGCTACAGCAACCATTTTCTGTTCTTACCCTGGTTTTCTGGTGTGAATTTGTACATTGGATTAAAAATCTGTTCACGAGTTAAAAAACCCAGTAAATACAAAAGAAGTGGGGAGGGTCTGATATGAAGCAGAGAAAGGTTCCCTTTCTGCACTGGCAGTCAGACTGCTGTGGCAGTGCTGTGGTGAAGTGATGCTGGGATCCTCAAGGGAAGCAGAACTGCTGGGTGGCTTGGGCAGTGGCATCAAACCCTGGGTAGATGGGGTCTGTGAAATCTTCCTCCAGTGTCTGTTTCCCCATGATGTCTCTCCAACCTTTTTCAGGCAGCAGTTTTCACTCATGACATTCCCAGACACCAGTTCTGGCCAACAGACCCTTGTTCACTCTTCTGTGTTCACTGGGCAACCTCAAGGCAATCTTGAGACTGTAAGATCAGGTGTTTTCATCTCCTCTTTTGTTCTTTTCTCTTTTCCATCCTTGCCAGTGATACTTGTTGAGGCTCTTGGGAGCATTCTGTAAACATCTGTTGCCTCTGACTGAGGCCATCACAAGCAGCTCGTGCAAGGAAAGGTGTTTTTTTTTTTTTTTTGGTCAGGGCTTGTGACCACACCTGTTTGGCTACTGAATCTTGTGTTTTCTGTTCTTCAAGCTCATAATTGCTGCTGTAAACATGCACTGAGCTGCACTCTGTACCTGTCCTGGTACATCCTGGTGTGGGATGTGGTGACCTTTTCAGGATGCCTTGGTTTCCCCTGGAGATGCCTCCCTGCCACCAAAGATCAGTTGCATGGAGCAGTTGTAGATAGCTCATGGAGAGTATTTTTAGCAGGGTTGTGGTTTATTACTTTTCAAATTTATCTCTGATCTGACTTTCTCTTTGGAGATGAGCAATAGCTGCTGTGGCTGCACTGATTGTTGGTTTTGGTGTATTTTTCACTTACAGAAAGATGGAAGTAGCTCAGGGTAAACACACTTTAAAATGTGTATTTATGAATTTAAAGTTACAAACAGTTTTGTTTGGGGTTGGTTTGTTCCTTGGTTTTTTATTTATTTATTTACTTATTTTGTTTTTCCCTCCAAATAAGCCCTGCAAGATTTTGATCCTTCTACTCACCCCCAGATCAGACAGTTCTGGTGAGAGAGGCTGTTTTATGGGATTCATTTTGGAAGGTATTCAGGGAAATCACTGTAGGCTTTTTGAGCAAATTAGTGAGAGTGTAGAAGGACCACAGAAAGGCTTTCTCCCTTAAGATTTGTAGGATCTTATGAAGGGAAGAAAAAAAAAAAAAGAAAACGCCTCATGGTGATTAAAGAATTTTTTTTAAAAATGAAATAAAATTATTCAGGCTTGGGTTTTGAACTTGGGTAAGTTCTTAGGTGTTTCTCCTAGCAAAAATTTTGTTTAAATTGAGGCTTTTAGAAGGGAAAGGAAATTACTTAATCACTGCCTCAAATGTCTGTGTATATTATATGGGGGCGTGTGTGTATCCCCTCTGCAAGATGTTAAAGAGTTTGGATTTAGGATGTTGCTAAAAAATAATGAATGCATAACTGGTAGGTGTGAAATGATGAAGACAAGTAATCTGTTGGGTTGTGGGAACCTCAGGAGCTTAGCTCATGATGAATATAATTAGTTGAGTTCACCTGGAGTGTTCATTCTGGGGGAAAAAACAGTGAGTCAAACCTCAGGGTGTTCCACAGGGACTGTTCAAGTGTTGGAATTGAAGAGGGGTTTTTCCTGCTGCTTGAATTAGGTTAATGCTTTGTAGTTCTGCTGCTGAGACAGCTAGGATTCAGGGCATGAGGAACTGGGGGAACTATTCATGGACCTCTCCTCTTGAACAAGATGATGTTTTTGGCTCTTAATGGCATGAGTTACAAAGGGGAAAAGTCAGATTGTTGGAATAACTTAATCTGATTCTTGTGAATGGATGACACACTTGGACACTGAAATGCAATGAGGGGAGGAGGAGAAGAGCAGATGTGGCTGCAGAGGATCTCAGCAGTAACCTATGAAACTTTGCACTAAATGGCAAATAACTTGGAATTTGTGCCTCATCTATGCAGGGGGCTAATTGACTTATATGCTGCTTGGTCTGTGTGCTTATTTGTATTTAATGTACTCCTCGGATTCCCTCTGTCTCTTGACTAATTTGGAATATTCAGAGCAGGTAAGACTTGAAAATGGAAAGAGATGAATATGACATCTTGCTGGAAATGGGGACCTTGTTTCCCTAGCAACAGTATCCCTATGGAAGTTCACACAAGAGTTTGGACCCAAGTTACAGTACGATGAGGCTGTCCCTAACAGGACTGTGATGATGTGTCAGTGCTGCTTTGAACTAATAACTTTGATGTGGGTGGTTTGGTTTTGGTGTTTATTTATTTGAGATTCCCAGGGGTACTCAGGTTTGGAACAGCTTGCTGCACTCTGCCCCAGAAGCAAAACTGCAGCTAGTACAAGATCCCTGTTATCTTAAAGTTTTTTTTTTGTTTTTTTTTTTGGCTATGAATTTCTGTATGTTGGCTTCCTTAGAGCCTGGGCAAGTCTCCTACAGTGGGGCAGCACCTTAATAGCCTGGAGTGACATCTCCAGAGTGGAGCAATGACCCAGGAGCACAGCAAGTTAACCTGCAAAGCAAGAGGCTCATGCTTAATTCCCCATCCATTATTGACTCCAGATAACTCCAGGTAAATTGTTTAGGTTAGGGAGGCAGGAGGTTTCCCAGCCATGCACAGGGGGTCTCAGGCTCTGGGATGTGGGAGGATGTGGCAGGAAATGGCCCAGTTTTAGACCTTGTCACCTCCCCAGGCAAAAGTCGATGAGGGTGATGTTGAGTCCTCACCCAGATGTAAGAGCTGGGGCCCTGGTGTCTTGCATCCTTTCTCCCTGCCTCCTAGTTGGTCCTGGGATCTTGCAGTTTCTGATGGCCACCTGATTCTGGATCAATATCTGAGAGTACTTTGGTTATATCAGGTTGTGTTGATAACCCCATTCTTCAAGTCTTTCACCTAGTGATAAGCACTTTCCCTGCTTAATTAGGAATATCTGCTTAAAAATAAGATATGTATCTGGGTGAAATGCAGGTTACAAATGGTTGCAATTAAACCTTCTGTAGCAGATTTCCTTCATCTTGTCCTGTTGTGTTTTTTCCCCTTTCCTTAAAGAATAATGTGACATTTCCAGGGGGTACAGGTGTTGTGTTGAGAGCTCAAGATCATCTAAAGTGAGATGAGTTTGAATTGACACATCCAGCTTTGATCCTGTCTTGCATCCTTGTGTTCTTTATGTGGAATAAAATGTACTTTTAATTTCACAAGGCTTTAGAAGCAATAGGGGGCTCTGAGTGGTTTTTGCTTTTTAAATTAACCAACTTATTTAGAAATAAGATGTGACTTTTTGTGTGGGTGATTAAAAAGTTATTAAAACAGTTGCCCTGTGGTGCTACAGCTAAGGCTCTGTCAGGGTTTCCTTTAGACTTCTCTTAGGCAAGGCTGGACTCAAGACTGGAATACAAATTGTCAGCTAATCAAATGTTCTTGGAATAAATTTGAACTATTTGACTGGAACAAGGGACCCAATTTGTCATCACACTGTGGTTTTGTTGTTTTTTTTATTTTTTTATTTTTTATCAGCTTTGGAAGCCAAGAAATGCAGCAGTTCCCTTAATCTTCCCTCACTATCAGAAATTTCCTGTTCAGCTCTTGTTAGAGCTAAGATCTGCTGATACTTGCTACAGAAAGGATGTTGTGTGTTTCTTCTGCTTGCAGGTTGCAAAGTCAATATTTGTTTAGCAAATGCTGATATTCTAATTCAGTTTGCAGTGCCAAATTCAGTAAACCCAAAAATTGCTCCCCAGACTACAGATAAAAGATAGGATTTATCTTGTGGGAGAACACTATTGTCAAGTGTACCCAACCCTCCCCTCCCCCCCTTTTTTTTTTTTTTTTAAGTAGCAGGGAGGATCTGTCTCCTGCAGTAGGAGATGCAGGAGAGGCCAGATATGTGGTTGAGGACTTGGGGCATTGGGTTCTGAGAGTCAGAGATGCCAGCAAGAAAAGAGAAAAAGGGACTCTGAGTATGTTTGGAGACTTTTCTGCTCACTGGAGCAAAGAGATGCACAATAGCAATTAGCACATACTTTAAATACCTTGAAATACCTCATGTACTTAAATAAAGGAGGGAAACAAATCAAAGCATGGCCCTTTCATTAACAAGAGAGATGAGGTGTGTAGTGAACTTAGAGCAGAATCATAAAATATTTTGTTATTCCTAAAATTAACTAAGGAAATTAAACCAAAGGATACAAACACCCAGATTGTTGAACTCTCAGATAAGACTGCAAAACAAAAGGGGGAGAAAGAATAACAAAGATTTTATTTCTCACCAATTTAGTGTCTTCCATTTAAAGGGAGGGGACTGGGTGTTGTAGGGGGTGGGAAGAATGGGTTAACATATGCCAACACTAATATCTGGTATATTATTTCATAAATTAAGCCATAATTAAGACAAATTGCTTGAAGAATTAATAAACAAATAAATAAAAAGAATCCCAGAAATGCTGATGTGGAGAAGACCTTGGGAGGTAACTTAGTGTGTTGCCAGGTTCTTAGGTGAGATCAAGTGAACCTGTCTCAACTCAGGAAGTTGACAGTCAGTCTGACCACGTTTTAATTTGTGGACATTGATTTCTCATCTTCCCCAGACAGCATCTTCTGGGTCCCCACCACTCTTACAGTTAATAATACTTTCATTTTTATAATATCTAATTCTTTCTACCACTTGTCTTCCTGTCAGTTGTATGGAGAAGAACGGATGAATGTCCTCATCTGCAAATACTCATTTGGACAGTTTTGGATGATGCTTATCACCTTGACTTAATCACCTTTGCAGGATAAGAAGAGAAAAAAAATTAAATTCTTGGTTCTTTTCTTGTTGGCCATGCTTCTGGCATCACTTAGTTGGGTTTGGGTTTAATTTTTTTTCTTTTCTTCCTATGGACTTTTCCCGATATTTTAAGGAGTGGCTCTCAAAATGGAGTATGTGTTTGTAGAGCAATTGGAAAAGAGGAATAAGCTCCTTGTTCTTAGCATCTTCTTCTGCCATATGTCTCTAATATTTCTGATTTCCCAGTAATGCTGTATTTTGCTTGTATTCAGTGTGACTTACTGGAGTACAGATACTTGGCCTTTCACAGCGTGTGTGAAGAATAAAAAGAACAAATAGAAATGGTTGGGCTCTATCAGGTTTCAGCTTTCAGTTATTGCTTCTTAAGTCTCCAACTTCTTGCTGATACATTCTCTGCTGATTCTGCTCCCATTTCTTGGCTGGATGTCCCCTGCAGTTACCCAATATTCTTGCTGTTTAGTCCTGTGAGAGCAATGGCATCTCTGATGATGATCTACTGCTGATGGTGGCAATTTCAGAGCTCATTTATCAGAGAAGAGTTGGTGACTTCAGGCCTTGAGCTACTTTGTTAGCAGAGCTTTGTATGAGCCTCTGTGGTGTCCAACCCTCATGTACTAAAGATTAGAAACAATTTCTAGATTCAGTCTCCATTGCCTTTCCACAATTTCTATAGGTTAATTTAAATTATAGAGTTGCTTAGAGCTGATCTCCTAAGTGCTGTTAGTGGTTTAGATTTTTCTTAGAACCCTCTGAAATTAAAAACATTTTAAATGAATGATTTTATAATATTCTATTAGAACTATTATTTTCAATAGCATTTGTGCTATTTGTGCATCACCTGCAGTCTCACTTGGGACTAGTAATATTCCATAATTCTCTAGTGAAGAGGAACAAAACCAATTGTTAAAAAATCTATTCCCTCCCTTGAAAAAAGGTTGCCAGTGTTGGCAGGTAGCTCAGGTAGTTTTCAGGAGGAGCCAGTCAGAAGATACCAAGCAGAATAAAGATGAATACCTGCAAAATGTAGTTACAGTGTAGTTTTAAAGCACTGGTTGATTCTTGACTTTTGTAATATTGTTACTCAAGGCATTTAAGTGCAAAGTGACACTTAGGAAATTTATTTAAGCTGTTACTGTTTCAGAGTTAATTTTACACCTATGTTGACATAAGGAAAGCACTTTTAAGAAATATTTGGGGATTTGTCTGTGTTATTTATAAATATTTGGAGAGGCAAAGCTAACCTGTCCCACACTCTGAAATGTGAGTGCCTAAAAAGCTTCATTTCATTTGAGAGGAAACTGCTGAGGAAAAAGATTCAAAACCATTTTACAGGGAAATGCATTTATTCCCTTACACAAGTACTTATGATAATGTTTTCCTCAATCCACTCTGATAATTTTTTTACATGCTGCTTGTTACCACTATATTTGACAGAATTAAGGTTCTCTAATCTTACAGCATTTTATAATTCTCCTCTGGGTTTCTTGCCTGAGGGTCCAGTGCTCAGTAACTCAGATCTTTCCCTGGGACTCCCTCTCTCTCCTAAAACCTGTTCTGTCTGGTCTTCCCCTCCTTTCCCTATATTTTTCCTAACACTGCTCTGCTTGCCTGCTGTGTCTGATTAGCTTCCTCCAGGGGGTGAGTTACATGCCAGTCTAATTTTTTCTTTTCTTCCAGTCTTAAAGGGGTGCCATGAAATGGAACCTGAACACCAAAAAATTTGCTGTTGCTGGTGAATTGCTACTTTTTTATAGCAGGCCCTGCATCTCCACGTGGTTTGCTTCATCCTCTTGTTAAAACCATCCTGGTCAGTGGTGGCATGGTCTGAAAGACTGGAAATAAAAATGACTTTTGTAAGTGAACTACTGCTACTGAGTGCAGTCCTGTGTGTTCTCACATCCTGAATCTGTTTGCTGCTTCTGGTGTGCTAAGACACTGCAGTGGTAGCAAAGACACTTGAGTGGTAGCAGTTTCTCTCCTCTCAGGATATGACACTGCCCTTGATAAGGTGATAATGGGCAATAGTTGTGGGTGCACAGCACGTCTTCCCTGGGCAGCTACTGCTTAATTTCAATTTATTTCGTGTTAATGCAGTATTTTTCAATAAGGGCACGGTAGGCTTTTCAAAGAGCTTGTTGGGGGTTATTGAAAAAAAAAATATATAATTTATGGCAGTGGACAACAGGCAGTAGGCGTGTTTGACCGACTGTGACCAAGAAAATAGGGTGAGCAAGACAGTGAAACAGGCTCTGTGCTACAAATCAATCCAAGGATGACAAGTAAGACCAGCCTCACAGGGGGTCAAGGTGCAGTGCTTTTTTTCCAGACGCTGGGAAAAGGTGAGGAAAGATGAACAGCTTGGCAGCAAGAGGGATCCTGGGTTGTGTTTGCTTTTATCTGAACTCCCAGCAGTTAGGAAAAGGTGGAGGCAGAGGCAGGGATGGTGTGGTGAGGCAAAGCTGCCTTCTGGCCAGGGGATGCTGTGGGCATCAGGACTTGTAGGACAGATCCCCTGCACCAGAGCTTGTTCTTCATGGGTATTTCTGACCTACTGTGTGGTGGGGATGTGGCAGGTGAGTGTTTGGCATGAAGGGATTAACCCTTGATTTGTGCTTTTGGCAGCCTGGTAGCAGGCTGGAATCCCAGGCTGAGAGTGAATGGCAAACCAAAGGGCTTTGCTGGGTGGGGGCCAGGAGAGCCCTTCCATGGCCCGGGGGGATTAGTGTGTGCTTTTCATCAGAACTGAATTTTAATCTGCTTTATATTTAGGGACAAAGTGCTCTTACTGCATCATTGACCCCTCTCTCTCAATTTAAAGCTCTTCTGTGTTGCTCTCAACTGTTCACAAATACTTTATATTAAGATAAGGATCATTGTTTGGGTTTCTAGAGAGATTTAAAGTAGCCTAAGGGAAAGCAGTGCACTTGGCAAGGGCAGTTACTTGTAGAATAAAAAAGGCATTGCTACAATAAATACAGCAAACAATCTCAGTTCAGAGGGAAAAAGATGAGTTTGGGAATTAAGTCCTACCTTACCCTGATTTGTTCAGGTTTGTATTTTTCATCAAGTGCCAATCCAAGAGCCACAGTCTGACACCCACTGTCTGCTCAGTCCCTTTCCCCTGAGGGGAAACACTCTGCTTGGGATGAAGGTTGAGCTGCAGTGACCACAGACAACCATCCTGTAAGGACTTGACATGCAGTAAGAGATGAAAATGGAGTTGGCTTTAGATAAATATATTCATGATTGTAACTGCTCTTGGTCTGTGCAGGGTGTTCTTCCCTGTGGATTGTGTTAATAACACGATGGAGGGAAAGGCAGAGAATTTTGATAATTAATCTGTATTTGATTTTCAGAGATAAAAGATTGAATAAGTTAATATTTTACAGCCAGCTCCTTTTGCTTTCTTCATCATTTAAATAGGGAGTCTCTCAGAACAGCTTAACCTTGATGAATGGAAGGATCAGGAGGAAAACTGGTCTTAAGAAGGAATGAGACAATTTATTTTTGCATTGCACAATTTACTTGCTTTTTGCCCTGTGCTCATGGGAACATTTTAATGTAAATCTAATAAAAAAAGAAAATGATATGAAAATGAAACTTCAGCTACTTCTTACTTGAAAACTAAGTGTAACACAGAAGACAAAATTCATATTTTAAAAAATTGAAACTTAAACTGGAGTGAAATTGTGTGGAAGGTTTTAGCTACATCTGCTAATGGGTTTTTTATGCTGGTTTTTTTTGTGAAGATCTTCAGAAATCTCACTTCTAAATACTCTGCATGTTTCCTAACAGGATACTTCCCACTGTGTTGTGTTCTTGTCTGGTTTCAAGTCATAAAGACACTTAGGAGACACTGAACTGAGATCTCAAGATTTGTTTGTATGTGAGACCTTGAGAAAGATACTTGAGCATAGGTTTCATGTGTGAATATTTTAATCCTATTGTATCTGTAGTTCCCTGTGAAATAATTTATGAAGGTAAATATGTTTATAACAATTTTCCATCCCTACACCTTGTCACAGAATCTCACCCTCTCTAAGATTTTTGATTACCCAACCTCAGCTGGCAAATCTTCCTTTTCTCCAAGCAAAAAGAGAGACTTGGATGCCTGGCAGAAAACAAGCACATTTCCTTCAGTAAGCAGCTTACACCAAACAACAGAAGAAAACTTCTGCTTGTTTGTAAATGTCAGTGGTCAGACTGAGACACCACATGCCTTTTTAGTGGTTTCTTTATCACCTGAACACCTCCCAGAAGAACTGTCTGGTTTTGTGGGGCTTGGAGTCTAACCAGGTAGAAGATAGTGCTAAATGGCATTAAGACTCTGGACAATAACTGTCTGTTAGTAGACACTGCAGTGATTAACAGCTTTTAAAAACCTTATTACATTCAGGCAGGTTTTTCAGACTCGGGCTACTGAGATAAACTGAGAAGTTGGTGGTGGAGGTTGGTGCTTGAACTGAACAGAAGGGAAGTCTGAGGGCCTGGCAATGCAGAAGATGAGATGTGCTCCTCCTCTTGTTAGTGCTGGGTGATAACCTTGATTTTTGAATGCTTCCCCCTCCCCCTTTTTTGTTCATTAAGCATTTTACAGCTGAGCTGTGCCTCTTGACTTAGGATTTTTCACAACTACTGCTGCTGCTCATGATGTGCAGGAAACATGCCTTCGTGCTGAGCAGCTCAATTTTGGCACCTTGCCATTTTAGGCTTTCTGCTAAGCTCCCTGCATGAGAAAAGTGAGGCACCATTGAAGTACTTCTTGGCACACTGGTTTTTTGGGTTTTTTTTGTGCCCTTAAATCCTATAGCTTTTTATTTGTCTTGCTATCTCGCATGGGAACCCTCATTGTGAAAAGAGACCCTTTTGTGCTTGTTGAAATAAAATCTCCCACCACTGGGAGAGTGGGAATAGGAAAGATGTTTGCTGCACTTCCATGGACATGTGTGAACTAACAGTCAAAATAAATCACTCTGAGAATGGGTAATCTCAGCATGCCCACTGCTCCTGCATGCCCCTTGTGCAAAGTCTTTTGTAAGGCATTGCAGTAAAACACTTGGAGAAGATAAGGAAGTGATTTTTGTAGAAGTTTGTGGAAACTCCTGCTAAAGGCCCCAGATCTGGTGTAACTAAAATCTGAAGGTTGATGTTTGAGAATGTAACGTGTAGGAAGTATTTATTGACCAAAAATAGGATCAGTTCTCAGTGTAATGAATGATAAAGGAAAAGTAAGGTGGAAAAGAAGATCCAGTGAAGGGTTTCATTTTGAAGATACATCACACTGACAAGTCAGAGATTGGGAACTCTTGGGGGGCTTATGAGGCCCTGTGTTTAACGCACAATGCAATTTGCAGTTCTGACATTTCTCTCACTTAGACTGTTTGTTCACTTACCTTGGGTTGTATGGATGAGCATGTAAATCATAGCATATACTGGTATGTATCTTATGTTTTGTATTTGACTTATCTCTCTACTTTCCAGACCACTCACTTCTTTCTGTGTTGTTCAAGTCAGTGGTCCTTGGTTACACCCATCCATCTCCTCGTACCTCTGGCCCGGCCGACATGAAGCTATTTGTTTAACCATTTCAGTATCTCTGTCACCCTCAGGCTGTTGATTGAGTCTGCTGAAGAGTCACACATCTATACAGCCACACTTGATTTGTTGCAGGTCATTTTTTCCCCTCCCCACTCAATTCTCTCTTGTCATCAGTCAACCTCTTCATCTTAGCCCCGCTCTCTTCCTTCAGCTTGTGTGTCGACCTCCAGCGTTGCCAACCACACCAGATGGAAGCAAAGTTGTGTGCCCATTGTGCCACTCATCGCATCCAGGCCCAAGATGGCACGTGCCAGCTGGCTTCAGAGGTAGCCTTTCCTGTGTCCTCCAGTTGCCATTGGTTTGGAGGATAATTTGGCACGTTGAGTTTGGTCAGAAAGATAATCTGTGCATCTGTGGCAAGCCATCTGCTTTGTGCTCAGTCAGCGGCGTGGGGAGGGGAACAGTTGCACCTGACCCTCTTCCACCATAACTTCTGCCTGCTTTATGTTTATGTTCACATATCTGGCTGGCTGTGGGTGTCAGTAAAATGCTCTCTCCGGGTGTGCATTTCAGGCAGAGCATCCTTGCCTTTTAATTTCCACTTCCTCACCTTTGTTTTTGCGGTATCAAATGGCTCAGAGCTTTGCCTTGCCCTCTCTGGGCAGTAAGGTGCAGGTTGTTGTGGGTTTTTCTGCTCCAGTTGACTATCACACTCAGTAGATGCAAATTTCAGTAGGGTGCTTTGCATATATGCAGCCTTGTTCCCATACACCCAGTGCTGCTACTGGTGTCTTCCCTGTGAATGTTGTTGTTGGTAGTGGGTGCAGACAGGCTGATGCAGTGTTTGAAAATACATTCCTGCACATTTCTTTCTTGCCTCTTGGCTCAGGCTCTGCTGCTTCCTTGGGAACAAAGCCAGAATGTAGCCCTAATTTTGCAGCATGAAACCATCAGCTTGTAGATGCTGAATCAGTTAAACGTGGCCTCACCCAAACTGCTGGTGGTGGTGGCTGGCCTGTGGCAGGTGTTGGTATGTGCTGAAAAGGAGCCTGGAAAGAGTAATTTTAGGAGGATATTTCACTTTTTAACTCAAGGACAAAGATGGTGTCGTTATGAGTGACTGAATTTCTGGTCATGATGTTTGCAGCCCAATTTGCTGGCACATGGTAAATGCAGATTTTAGCTTTTCCTTACCTCACTTCACAAAATGGAGTTGGAAATAATTCAATGCTTTGTCCAGAAGTCCCTTCCAACCTCTACCATTCTATGAATCTACGATTTGTTGCTGGACAGAAATCTGCTGGTACTTCCAAATGGGAGGCCCAGACTTCTGCAGTGTGAAATTTGGTGCTTCTGGCCCAGCAATTTCTTGAGCATCAGTGTGTTTGAGTCACTCTGCATTTGAATGGGTGAAGTAAGGTATAATTCATGTTACTATTGTTTCCATTTGTTAGGAAAAGCAGACTGAGCCAAAATCACCTGACTCTATTCTTGAACAACAGGAGTTAGATGAAATATATTCCAAAGCAATCAGACTAAATTACATGTGTACTTTGGCAGACTTCAAATGAATGACATTGACGAAGCCTTAAAACTGTGACCATTAAGTCAAGCACAGGCTTTGATACCATTAATGAAGAAATAATGTTTTGACATTCATACTTTCATAAATTCTGACACTTCCAATTGTCCTCGAGTGAAAAAACCACCGTTGTCATCTGCAATAATGTGCTCTTGCCTGAGCTACGTGAAGCTGGGTGCCTGGAGTTAGGAAAAGATAACCATTTCTTGTTTGTGCTTTTATTTGGGGGTTACAGGTCCTGCTGTTGAAGCCCTCAGCCATGCTTTGAGGTCTTTGTGCAGTCTCATGGGTCAGTAAGGCTCGAGCTGAGCCTCCAGACATAAGTGATGCATCCTGCGCTGACTTAGCATATTATCTGACTTCCTTTTCCATCCCCAAAAAGGGCTTTAATGCTGCTGCTGCTTTTCTCAGTGTTGCTTTGTATTTGCATTCCACAGAGGACAATCCAGTCTGAGGGAGATAAATTTCTCAATTTGTCTTGTCAGACTCAGAGATGGAGTTTTCCATGCTGCAGGCTGTGCTCTTCCCCAGAGCACACGTGTGGCTGGCGCTGGGACCCCTGGCTCCCTGAATGTGCTCACCTCCCATGCAGCCACCTCCAAAGGTGCTGCATGAGCTCAAGCCTCCTCCTTGGCTTGCCCTCCTCCTACCTACAGATGGGCTTTAACAGTGCTGACTTTGGATGTCAAACCACTCAGCAGCTCTTCTCAGAAAGTCATCAATTATTAAGGTGAAATACCAGTTCTGTGCACTTGCACGGCTTAAGGATTCGTTGTGTTGCCTTTTGGTTGACCTGACAAAGATGTTCAGTGCTGCTCCTTCCAATCCAAAGTGGATTCAACTTTGCTCCTGGGATCATGTACTCCAGCTCTGGCTGACCTTTCAAGAGAAGGAGAGAACAGGACATGGCTGAGAAATTAATTTCGGTAGAGTTAGAAATAGGGTATTTAAAAATATTCTGAATATTTTTTGGGTAAATCATGCTAAAGGTAATAGGAAACTGGTTCATGTTCCTCACTGCCCTTCACTGCAGCATTTAAATGTGTGGTGGAGAAATCCTCTAACTATACAGCTATGTTATTGTTGACCTATTTTCCCAACAGCTTATGGCTAAGACCAAATACATATGACTACCATTATAATTGTTAAATTTTGCCTCACTGCATCGGGAATTCTGTGAATATTGTGAGGCTGGCCCAGAGCACTTTTGCTAATCAAACACAAATTAAAAGTAACCCAACTGACTGCTGTAAAAATACTGGGACACTTCCCTAGTAGATTTACAGTCTCATGTACTAAAAGAATTTCATGACCCTCTCAAAATACATCACCCTATCTCTGTTTTACAGAGGTTGTAGATGAGAAGCAGTGAGGCCTTTAGCTTGCAGCCCCACAGCAAATGAAAATGGGCTGCTCCTGGTTTGAGACTGAGAGCTCTACCCTTGGTAGAGAGGTAGGCATTAGCCAGATTTATTCCAGTCTTCCATAAGTAAAAAATGATTTCTAGTCTTAGTATTGTATTTCCTGCTTCAATAAAGAGCTGTTCTTTGAATGCTGTATATTTTAGGTTTGGTGCCAAAAAAAGGCCATTACAGTTTTTACTGCACTACATTCCAGTGAGGAAATACATTACAGCCATTTTTTTTTTCTATACCTTTAAGAACATTGACCAAAATCATGCAGATCTGAGGAAGGACTAAAGGAAGATACCCTGAATTTTACTCAAAATGCACATCGCATGCTGTCGATTGCCATTTTCCTTGTGCTGTACTCAGCGTGGCATCCTATAGCACAATGTAAACAAAATTATAATCTTATCAAGCAGGCTGCTCCTACAGTGATGACAGCTACTTAGATTGCCAGAAGCAGGGCCAGAAAAACAGAGACCATTTTAAAACAGCTGATAATTTTATTTTTTTTTTTTTTAGCAGTGTGGGTTGAAAGAAAATTCTAATAAAGATTTCATTGCATGCTATTCAGAAGGGTCAACACAGCAAGTCTCCAGCAGATGTCAAGATCTGTAGTTCCAGTGAGGTCATTGTCCTGAATAAAGCAATATTTTGTGTGTCAAGATGAGGTTGGGAAGACTGGATGAGACCACTGTGGCTCTGATCCTTCTTAAGTGTTCAACCTACTGGGGGTGTTACACCATCCAGGTGATGGGATGGATTCATTCCCTGCTTATTCCCAAGCCAACTAGACAGCTTTGTGCTGACTAAAGCATCAGGAAGAGTGAACTGAACTGTTTTGCTAAGTCAGGTATGTTCTTACCTCACTGAGATATTGAACTGGTTCTCAAAATATTGCTTTATTTAAATTTTTTTTATAAATCCTTATTTATAACATAAGGATTAGGGCTTCAGGTTTTGCTCACTCACCTCACTAAATCCTTGCATAGTTCATATTTGAAGTTTTGTTCATTTTAGGGGTGTCTATGGAATAACAAGCTACTGTCCTAGGACTCTGAGATGCCCCAATAAGAATTTGCTGCCCCATTTCATATCTGTGGTCTTTTCAGTTGCCCAGTGCAGCTTAAAAACCCTGGAGCCACAGAATGGAATATTGTTCTACAGGTGGCAACATCAGTTTTAGCATGAGCTCAGGAGAACTACTCCATCACATCCTTGGTTTTAAATATAGATTATGTAAAAAGTGACAGTCCCTGTGCATTTTTTTTTCCTTAAGAGAAAGGAAGTGTATTTGAAGTTGGCTATATAACTGTCTCTCTAGCTTGTGAAATATTACAGCTCCTATATATTTTCAGTTATTCATGAAGCCATTGCATATATAATTAAAACATTAATAAAAATAACAGCAGGAAGAGTTCATCAGCAATTCAAATACAAATATTTGTGAAAATCTGTCTTCTCCAACATGTTCCTTTCCCCTCTGACTCATTTTTTGTGTGTTTGTTTTTGGTAAAAATATCATAAGTAACATTGCTTATCCATTTTTACCACTCCAGTGTCTCTGTAGGATAGCAAATGCATTTAGCTACTGAATTAATTTACCATAGATTGTGCAAGCTCATTATTGTCATACACTTTTGGAGACATCACACATGTCTTCAGCACAGGCAAGGCCCCTGTGCTGTTTGTCCATTCCCACTTCAGGGCAGGGAGCTTCCCCTGGGATTTGGAGGTGAACCTGACCCTTCCAACTTGAGCTTGGCACTCCACAAAGGGCACCAGCCAACTCCCTAATGGCAAGCAAAAGAATAGGTCTCGAAATGCTTATTTTGTTTCCTGGTTTTGCTTTCTGAAAGGTGGTTTTTCTCTTTGAAGCATGAAACTGAACTACAGCTGCCAGAATTAGGCAGTAAAGAAGAGTTGGATTGGGCATGGGAAGGTAGCCAGGAGATCCCACCTGCCTTTTACCATGGGTTTGGTGGGACTTGTGTACTTGCCTTTCCCAACCAACTTCAGACCTCTCAGTTTGTGGATTTATGTTTGTAAGAATCTTAAGAAACCTTGCAGCATGTGTCTACATTGCTGAGCTCCTAATATATAATTTTAAAGAAGGGCTGTCAAATGAGTTAGACTTCTTTAATTCTGGATTATTGAATTTCCTCAGGATAGAGTCTCAGTTCTTTGCCTCTTATTGCCATCCTCTAGTGCCTGTCTGCAGCACATGCTGTATCCCTGAACAAAATATTTGGGCAGTGTGCAGCATCAGTTTGTTATTTTGCATTTATCTTGTGTTGGTTGGGTAATAGGTTCCATTTCCAACAGATGAATTAAAAGAGAAAGGAAAAAAAAAGGGAAGTAATTACCCAATTACTTCCTATTGGGTAATAGGTTCCATTTCCAACAGATGAATTAAAAAAGAAAGGGAAAAAAAGAAGAGGGAAAAAATGGCCAATGTGTAGATCATTGTTCACCTCCTTAATTAAAAAGTCACCTTTATTTGAAGTTTTGGGGGATTTTTACCTCTAACTACTGCACTTATCAGTGTTCTGTGGGTGGGTGAGTCCATAGCCCTGGGTAGAAAGGAATCACTTTCTGGAGAGATCTTCTCCATGGCCTTACTGCAGTTTCTCTGCAGTTGTTGACTGATACAGTGTTTAACTAAGTTTTATCTTAGGAATACTCAGCTTGAGGAGAATCTTTGTTTTAAGGATAAAAAGAGAAGATTTCAAAAACCTGGCTCCTGCAGGATGTTGAGCTTTGGTGCTGCCAATCCCTCATCTGGCTTCTCCTCATTGTTTGTCTTTCTGAAGAAGCACTGGATGCAGACCCCTCACCCCATTGTATTCCCCTCCCAAACCACCCAGGTCTTAATAAAAGACTTTATAATGAATGCCATATCTTTATAGTTAAAAAACCCCCACAATTTGCTTTCAGCAGAGGAAAACTGAGCATCTCCCTGCAGGAGTAACCAGCCTGGCTCTGTGGAACCAGCAATCAGATGCTGACTGGGTACCTCCATCAGGAAAGCAGTTCTGCTTTCTGCTATTCCCCAGCTCGATTGACATTAATCCCATAATTGAAGCATCCAGATTTAGGCTTAAGCTGATATGTATCAGCAAAAGCCTGCTAAAAAAGCAGAGATTTGTGGTAAATGGTGATTGAGACCAACCCCTGCACGCTCCTCCAACACACATCAAACTTCTTGTGCTCCTTCACATCTCTGCAAACTCCCCCAACCAGGCTGCTTTGTGTGTTGGTGGAAAGCTGCTCCAGTCAGCTCTGGGGCTTGGAAATGTATTAGGTTGAGCAGGCACAGACTTAAAGTGTGGGGGAAAAAAAAAATAGACTTTCAAATTTATAATCAAATAAATTCTACCAACCAGAAATTCAATTTGCAGTAGCAACAAAATCCATTTTGGGAACAGAGATGACAAAACCTCTTAATGTGACTATTGTGTGAAGTCAAAATTCACTGAGCAGTAGCTGGGTCTGAAGATGATGGTCTCAGTGCCAGAGGGGCCTTCACCTTTGGGTTTGTATGTGAATTCAATTTGTTAGCAAGACCAAGGAGCACCAGAAATTTCCCAGGTGCCAACAGTCCAGTGTGCAGGTGGCCACTTCTCTTAATTGCAGCAAAAAAGTAAGGTTGATACCATTTTATCAGAAGCTGCTTGGATTTATATCCTTGAACTCTCTTTTGTGTGGCAACAGGGAATATCAAACTGCTTATCTCTGACAGAGCATTTTCTTCCATTCCTTACAAATATCTTTAATTTGATATGTTACGCTTCAGTACTTTTCAAATGTGTCATCTTTATATTTTCATATACGTGATTTCCCCCTTTGTTTTCATTTCATTCTCATTGTTTTCTGATTCTTCACAGAATTTCCATTCTGGCTTCAAAAGGGAGCTAAGTAGGAATAGTGAATTGTATCACAAAATGGAAAAGAAATGTTAGCTGAGTGATATATTGCTTTTTTTTCCTCTGGATACAGGCCATTATCTTGTAGTACTGGAAGAACTTGAATGCTTTAAAAACATATTAAGTGAATGAAGCTGTATCAAATAAAAAAAAAAACCCAACACATCACAAACATGTTTTGCATAGGAGTTTAATATTTGAATGTTTCTATTAGAGATGGTTAATGTCTTCCTCAGATTTGTTGCTCTAGAACCCCTGTAACAAACTGCAGGGTTTATGGTGTGAAAGGAGTGCTATCCATTAACAGCTGCCTCAAGTTTTTCTTTCTTGGTTATTTTTTTTGTTGTCAGTACAGGTTTATCTACTTTTTGCAGGCAAAGCCCAGGACTGCTGTAGTTGAAAGAAGCTGGAAAGGAGGGGAGAGTAAATAAACCTGTGCTTTATGATTTATTGTGTTCATTTTGCAGCCATATCAGTACAATGTGTTTTGCTGTTACATAGGTAGTCAGTTGGAAAAAACAAACTTGGAAATTAGGTAAATGTGATCATACTGTGGCATGTACTGAGAAACCTAAAGCCTGAGGAGCAGGAGAACAGCCTGAAATTGCTTACTCTAAACTAGTTCTGGCTAATTGCTTAGTCCAACTCACTAAGAAAATGAGAAAATATTCTGTCCTGCAATTTACTTTTAACTGAGCATGTCTGGTTTGTTTCTCTCTTCCTCCTCTTCTCCTCTTTCTTTCCTCTTCCTCTCCTCCTGCTCTTCCTTTGCTCTTCCTTTGCTCTTCCTTTGCTCTTCCTTTGCTCTTCCTTTGCTCTTCCTTTGCTCTTCCTTTGCTCTTCCTTTGCTCTTCCTTTGCTCTTCCTCCTCCTCCTCTCCTCCTCCTCCTCTCCTCCTCCTCCTCTCCTCCTCCTCCTCTCCTCCTCTCTTCTTCTCTGTGTTTCTCATAGTTTTATTCAAGTCTCTTGGTGTTAAATCAAACTTTCTTGTTCAAAGCCTGGTGTGTAAGTGTCCAAGGACAGGGTATTCCTGTGCTCTCTCTGCATTCTCAGGATGCCCCAGGATGCTGACAAGGAACTGTTGACCCTAAGGTGCCATTTGGTCACATCCCAGTCCCCATGCGTTCCTCTGCATGAGGAATTCAGTTCATCCTGAGTGTGTCTGTGGGGCTATTTAAATACTTTGGGTTCATCAAATTGGGAACAAAGACCTGAAACATAAAACCAAGTTTGCAGTTGAGTGCCATGGGAATGAATGTCAGCAGGGAGGGAAATGCTATCAGAGATGTTATCTCAACCTGCCAGAAATTACTCTGCTTGCCAGGATGTTTGGTGGTAGCTTAGGAAATCAGATGTTGTTAAAAAGCCTCATTTCCCCAATTTCTCCTCTTCTGAATATGTTCTGTGGCTTCCCAAACCTGAGGAAGGTGGAGTTGACCTCAAAGGTAACTTTGTAGAGATGGACATAGCATTAAAATCTCAATATAAAGCAAATATTGAGTGATTTACAAGAGATCCTAGACTCTCTGAATCATCCTTTCAAAACATTTTATGTCAGCATGAGATTCCATAGTAGGAATAGCCAGTTTTAATACCTTTTAAGCTTTTCTAAACTCCAATAAATCACTTTTGAACTCTTTATCTATCCTGAAATATAAATGTCAGGCAACTTAGACTCGGATACTACTGATGTTATGGGTTGTGGTGATTCTTGTTGCTTATACCCTGAAGTAAGAGATGAATAAATAAAAGATAACAGCCCTCAGTTATACCAGGGACCATCAGCAGGTGAGGAATAGGTGATACAAATAATTCCCATCTTGGATTTATATTTTTAAGTTAAAAATATTTCACAGGTTTTTCTAAGGGGGAGGAGAAGCACACAACAAAATTAACAGAAATCTCAATGGATGCTTCTACCTTGAGCACAGAATAAGAAATAAAAGATTGAAATTAAACTAAATATTTGAAAAATATTGAAATTAACTAAATATGAAACGCTTAGTAAAATATCCATCTGCTCCTAGAGAAAAAATTTTCATGGAAGAAAAAACCAATAGATGTCTGATTTGTCTGTCTTTGTTTATTTCATTGTCTTGGTTTTTTTTTTTTTTTTTACTGTGTTGCAAACAAATATGGCCTAGAGGTTCAGCAATAGCAGTTGCAAGGCCTCCAGGGGTGAGTAAAGGTTGTGCAGGTGTGGAGCAAACACAGTCTGATGGGAGCTGAGCTGCTGAGAGGGATGTGCATCACCTCAGCTCTCCTTGGAAAATCCTGCTGTTGACGTGTGAAAAGTTTCCTGGCCTTGACCCCATCAGCAATAAGGATGTTTTCTGTTGTATGTGAGAGTGTTTTGAAGCTGAGGTGAGAGTGTTTTGAAGCTGAGTGTGCTCCAGGCCCTGGTGGTGTGTGTCTGTGGTCCTGTAGAAACCCTGAAGTTTCACAGCCCACTGTTTCCTGGTACTCTGGAGCAGTGTGATCAGTCTTGGGTCTCTCATTCCTTGGCAGGGACCACAGAACCATCACAGCCTGGGTCCTGCCCTGCAGGATGTACCTCCTGGGGCAAGGTACTGGGGAGAGCTGTCTTTATCCATTGAGTACAGTCAATCTGAAGGGATAATTAGGATAATTAATTGGGCAGAGGACTGTTGACCTGAAGCTGGAACCCTGATTTAGCTGATCCATATCTGATCCATCAGATACACACAGGTTCGGTTGTGTCTGCACAGGGGAATGTGGCACTGCTAAGCAGTTATGTAGATGCTGTCCCAAATTGGGCAAGGACCAAAGGCTTTGGTAGGAGTCTAGAGAACAGCAGTGCTGCCAGGGGAGTGAAATCCCAGGGAATGTTGTGGATAGGGAACTGGAAAAGCTGGGGCACTGGGCAATTGCCAGAAATCCTTCCTTTCTGAGGTGGGAGCTGGCTGGAGATCAGCATGTCATGTTACCAGGCTGTATTTTTTCCTTTGCAATACTTCTTGTATCCCAGCCAGAGTTGTATGTCATTAAGATTTACTGTGTAATAAAATTCTTGAGCAGTTGTGGAATTTCAGCCATTCTAATCATTCCCACACATAGTTGATAGACTTATCATTTGGGGTATGTTTCATACTTGAGTAGTGAAATGGCAATATTTCAAGAAGCTAAATAAAAGCATTGAAATTTATTGTACTCCAGTATATACTTGCTGTTACTTAATGGTGTGGGGTTTTTGTTTTAAATTATCTGTCCCCAAAACACAAATGTGCATAAAGAGGTATTGCACATCTCTGGAGGCTGAAAGATTCCCTGCTGCCATCCTCTTGTCTCTGCACTGAGACTGGATGTCTGAGGGGATGTGGTGTACAAGCTGCTTATTCTATTTCATGGCATCTCTGAAAGACAGAAAAGCTGTTTTCATTCCACAATTCAATAAACCCAAAATCATTTTAGCTACAATTGAATTGTTCCCACATCCGTTGCGGAATCACGGGCAATGGGTGCTCTGGCAGAGGCACTCCCAGACATCCCATGGAATTCTTCATCCTGCCTCATGTTGACTGATGCTCTGCCATCTCCCAGGCCTCAGCCCCAGCCACCAGCCTCTGGTTTGTGATAGAAAACATCTGCTTCCTTCTCTTCCACAGAAACACATCTACAAAAATGTTAAAAACCATTTTGGCTGTCACGCAACAGGAGCTCCAGCAGGAATGCATTGAACTGGAGATGCTCTCATCAGCTGCCCCAGGCAATTTGTGGGGTTCTCTCTGATCAGCTCTTGCCAGAACCATTGGGGATCAGCTGGTGCTGGATGCTGAAACCCAGCCTGGCTGCATGGAGGGTAAACCCAGATCTGGGGTGACACTTCTATCCAGAGCAAATGTGTTCCATCTCATTCCCTTTACCAGAATCAGTATCATCTAGTAATATTAAACTTGTCTTAAAAAGCAAAATAATAAAAAAAGCTGTTTACATAACAGATATAAGTGCTAAATGTTTGAATTAAAATAGTCAGTTTTTTAAGCTTTACCCATTTTTCTCATTCTAGTTCATCTGTTTTTATTTTTTGCTCTGTTTTTCAATTCCTGGTGAAAAGTCTGGTAGGAAAAGGAGTAACTACAGACTGTAGGAGAAGAGCTCAGTGAAAATTAAAAGGGGGAGTAGGTAATGTAATAAAATGTTTGTTTTTTCCAATTTCATTGGGAAAGTACAAATAGAAAAATCCATGAACTTTTCCAGATTAAGAAAACATTTTTTTTTCCCAAAGTATTTTCATGTAATTGTTTTTATTTGCTTTACTGTTGTGCATAACTATTGCTCAGCATTGGTAAATAGTACCTAATCAGTCCCTAAAGGACAAAGGACTGTTGAATTGAACCTGAATTTGTTTCACAGGGGAGTGGAGCTTAAGAGCTAAGTCCCTGGGCCAGTCCTATATTTCTGCTCTTACAGATTTTGGGAGCATGCTAATAGGATTAGGTACTACAAAGCTGTCTTGCATTCAGAATTAATATCAGAGGGGAATGTGTTGTTGAACAGAATTTCTTGCGAGGAGCACTGATAGCAGAAGCCCAAATGCACTGTGAGATTCAGCCCCCACCACGTGCTGCTCTGAGCTTCCTATTCCATTGCTTTAGATTACAGCTCTTCCCAAACCCCCTCCTTTTTTCAGAGTTCTTTGGCTTCCCCCAGAAGGGCCCTTGGAGATGGGCACCCTTGACCACACAGGGGTGCCCTTATGGCAGGGTGTTTCTGCATGGGGCTGTGTCACGGGGAAGGGAGAACTGGAGTGGCTGTGTAAGCACATGCTTACTTTCTGAAAATAGCCCTAGCTGACATTTTTGCAAAAGCTGAATATGTTATTTAGCCAAAAATTTGATAAGCTTCGTGTCTTGAGTGGTGGGAAGTCAGGCCCATATGTTTCTTTAAAGGAGCTTTTAATTTTGCAAAATTCTAAAGCACTGGAAACAGAAATGTAAAATTACCAACTCGGCAGATGTTGGGTTAAAAATGGAATGAAAACCAAATTCCTGCTAAGGGATGCAAAGCTGAGCTTTAGGTAATTCTGTGAATCCCATTTGCAAGGTCTGTCCCACCATCCCACCTCCAGCAGTGGCCAGGAGGTAAGGGAGGATGAGCAGGGCAGGCACACAGGATGCTTCTCCAACACTTCCCAGGCTCTGATGGTTTTCAGCTCAGTGACTTTGTGCCAGGAGTGATTTCTGTGTATATAGTAAACATAAAGAGATTTTTCTTCATTTTCTCTGCCCTTAAGCCACTGTGGGCTTGTGACATCTGCAGCTTCTCTTGTTAGGTACAAAAATCACTTTTGTTTGTTAGTTTTGATATGGTTCCATATTGGTTTAAAGGGTCCTTGTGTCACCATTAGAAAAGACCACAAACCAGTGGTCCTCATCCATGCTGTCTGTGCTGGACATTTCCTTTTCCCCTAATGATTCTTAACATTTGAGCAGCTGTCTTGTTTCTTTTGAGTGTTTGTAGCATGGGCTGACATTTCCATGGGGCTGTCCATTGTAAATCTGGATTTTCACTCCTGTGTAGTGATGGCTGGCTTAGAGTCCATCATTTCACATGTGAAGTTAGGAGTGTTTTCCTGTGTGCATATCTGACATTTCTCTCTTAAATTTCATCTGCCATCTCCTATGCTATATCACTTCATAAGGTCCTTCTGCAGTTCCTTGCAGCCAGCCTTTGTCCTTATTACCCTGGGTGAATTTATACCAGTAAACTTCCTCAGTGTTATGGTGATAAATTCGGGTTACTGGGAGCTGAATATGTACGTGTCCTGTTTGCTCCAGTGTTCTCTCTTACAAGTAATCAGAACAAGCTATGGGAAAGGGACTGCTTACAACTTTCATCTCACAGGGTGTTTGCAAGCATTCTCTTTGCAAGTGTTTGATGTTGCAGAAATCCAGGTTAATCAGGACAGTTGTATTACTTTTCTTTCTCTCCAAGAGTAACCCAGTAGCTGATGAGAATCCTTTCAAGTACAAAAATCTTTTCTTTCCAGTGCTTTTGACAACCTGTTTTAATGAGCTGGAGTATTTCTGTAGACAGAGTAGCACCTGTGAGAACAGAGCAACCAGGTTATGGGCTTGTGTTTAGGAGCAGTAAAGCAACTTGACCGAGTTGAAGGAACCTCCCTGAGAAGCTTGCTGGAAAATATCCAGCCAGTGATGGAGGGCGTGCAGCTGCCCTTCACACCAGAGGTGGCCTCTCCTTCCCATGCATTCAGGAGCTGCCACCTTTTCTCCAGGTACCATCATACAGCACCAGCATCTCTGCACCACACAGCATCAGTGTTGCACGTGATCTGCTCTCTGCACTGGTCTGATTTGGGGCATCTGTGATGTCTGGGACTTCTCTGTCTTAGAGGCCTCTTCCAATCCCACATCTGTTCCACTAAAGAGAAAATTCTCTGTAAGAAGTTCCTGGTTGAGTGCAGACCTGAATTTATCTTGGTGTTTATCTTGTATGTGTGCAAATTTGAGTCCTCAAGTTGATGAACAGGATAAAAAGGGGAAGAACAGGTTGTGAACAGGGATCACGTAATTTTTTTTCCTGAACAGTTCACAATTTTATTTCTGTGAATAATGTGAAAAGGCCAAGAAAACCTAGAAAAGAAATGGAAAATTTGGAGGTACCCCATCTGGGGATTGTGATGTAGATAAGTTAGATGACCATTGGTTTATTGTGTTCCTTTTCAAAATGGGCACAGTGGAAAGGCAGAGACCAAAGAGGATTTGATCAGGTGCACGGATGCAGACAGGAGTGGGGACACAGTCCTGTGAAACTCCTTTACATTTCTCTTCTGCAAGAGTAGCTTTTATTTCAGCTAAGAGAAAGCATTAGTGGATTTCTGGCAGTATTTCAGGCAAATCTTCAGATAGGGATGAACTATTCTTGAACCAAATCTCCAAAGGATTTGGCATAAGTGTGCTTTCCCGCAGTATGAAATGTGGATTTTTGTGCAGTATTTATATTTGAATAGACATTAATGAATGCCTAAAGAAAATCACAATCTCTACTTTTCCTCTTGTTATTTGATTTCCCTTTGTCTGCTCAGTGCTTGTGCAGATTGTGCTTATTGTGCTGGCTGGTGCCTGTCTCAGTGCTGGGGTCAGGGGGTGGTGAGGGGCAAGACTCGACTGATGTAACTGTGACAAAACATTTACTGATCAAGTGTAGCAGTTGCAGCACTTAATCACCATCATCTGATGATGATAACTGGAGGAAAATAATTTTTTTTATTTTACATTTTAAAAATTTTGTATTTATTTACATTTTACTCTTCTGTGATCTGCTACCAATGCCAGAATGTGTGAAGCTCCTCTGTAGGGTTCATTAGGGGGTGGATAGGTATCATTTAATAGTTATTTTATTTAGCATTAACTTTCCCATGTAATATAAGAGAACCAACAGTTCCTGTGTGTGCTCCTCAGGAACTGATCACCTTTGCTTACAGGTAGGTTCCAAGAGCATGGCCCAACCAAGGTTCTAAATATGTCCTACACTCCTTGAGTACCAAAAGATGTAAAAACTCTCCTCAGTGACTTCATAGGAGGGAAGAAGACTAATGAGGAAAGCATCAGTAATTGTGATCTTTCTGTGGGAAGTCCATTGCTTTCTGTTTGTTGTAGAATAACCAAAATCAGGTAAGAAAGAGCCTAACCATGGTCACTTGTGTAAACAGATCCAGTGCTTGACTGCAGATCAATGTTAAATGTAACCTGAAATCTCGACTCATGTCAGTGAAGTAGCTGATATCACAGGGTAGCTAAATGCTTCTGACCTTTTTCTGCTTTGCTGGGTTAGTAGATTTATTGCTGTGGTATGAGGGTGGTTTTTATACACCACTTGTCAAATTGTAAGCCCTTGTAACAGATTAGCCCTTCAGAAGGCATGCCCCAAGTTTCCTCTAGACTTTCCACCTCGCACTGAGTAATGATTCTCTATTAATGAAAAATTGAGTTTGTTTCATTTGCTGTCACGTTTGAAGCACAGGTATATTTTTTCTTCCCTAGGAACTGGTTACATTTTAATGCATGTATTCAAAATTCAAGCCCAATCTGAAATGACCTGTGACAGCTATGATATAGTCTGTGGAAAGCATCAAAACATGATGCATTGAACATATTTTACAGTCCTGGGATAATAACATCCTTGAGTTGATTTTATGCAATACATATATAGAATATTTGATTTGGTGAGGGGGTTTTTGGCTGCAGGTATACTTCTCTGTGAATGTATTTTGGCAGGGTAGCATATACATTACTTTACTTCTGGATGCAAAAATGATGTTGATGGGTTTTTAAGCTGTGTTTAGGAAAACACAACTGAAAGGATCAGGGTAACTCTAAGTAATTAATTTTTAGAGTTTATTGGGGAAGAAAAATATATTATAATAAACCAGTTGTGGCATGGTAGGTATCAAGGAGTCTAGCAGACATAGCAGGTTTTCAGCTTGTTTCTCAATGGGCAAATAAATCTTTTCTAACTCTCTTTATACAGTAAGAATCAACTGTCAGATGTGTAAAAATATTTTCTTTTCCAATTAACTGTATCTGAGTTATGTGCCTCAGACTTTATTGCAAGCATCCTCATATACTGGTATTTAGGCCTGAAGTGAGAAACAAATAACATGCAAAAAGCAGCTAATTAGAAGCTGCCTGTTTGCTTCCAAATTTCTAATCAGATTCATGACTCCTTCTTCACATGAATGGAAATGCTCTTTTTGTGCAAAAGAGAAAAATAAATATTTATGATATCAAAACTATTCCAGTATTTCCCTCAGCATATCAGGATTAGAAGACAGAGCTTTGCAGCTAAAATGAGCCTCTCAGTCACTTCCTAAATGGAAAGAAGATATGAATTGATCTCAAAGTAGAAGTTATAAAGAAAATTTTCTTCATCACACCTCTTTAACATGCAGACTTCAAAAGTTATGGTTGAGGCTAGCTTGAGACATCTGTAAACTCTAGGGCACGCTGTGAACCCTTGGAAACCTCCTAATGAGATTATTTTCTAGCAAACCACATTTTGTGGCACTAAGTGATATTTGATGGAGAATTTTAAAACTTTGCAAAAGCAAGAAAAATGTCAACTCAATAATATTTCAGCTCGTTCAGCTCTGAAGATGAGGTCTCAACAAATGGTGGTTCTCTGACCTGTCCATGAGAAATGGAGTGCCCAATAAACAGAGACTGACTTGGGACTTTCCTCCCCTGTGTCCCTGCCTCATCCTTTATCTGCTTTCTGAACAGCAGAACCTCTTTTGCCATTGGAAATCCAATTACAGTTAAACAAAGATTCGCCCCAGTGCCTCGTGGAAAGCTTTGAAAAATGTTTTGCTTAAAGACAGTTCTGCCCACATCTGTCCAGAGAGAGAGCCAAGATTTGCTGAAGGTTTTAATGCCTTGTTGCACCCTCCTGGAGCTGGGTATTAGCTAACACTGACATTAGTGTTACTCTGGACCAGTTCCCTTTATAGCTACAGAGGACATGTAGGTCACACTCTTACTGACTTTTTCTTTAAGAGATTGGCTTAGAAAGTTGACTTCATTAAAATGAAATTTATTTTTTTGTCCCTTTAGTCGTTCAGGTTTCTCATTGTGTCATTTGAGCCCTGGGGAATTTATGTATTCAGGATTTTCTCTTCTTTCTGTACACCCCTCTTTCCAAACCCAGCAGGTAGAAAATCACTTTGACTAAAGCTGAGATTCTTCAGCTTTTCAAAGTATGTGATTATATAAAGTATCAAATACTGTCAGAATTGGATTAAAAAAAACACGAGGGCTGATATGGAGACAAATGATAACAAGCAGTGGGAAAAGACAGTGCACACAAATACAGTAATGGATAGCAAATGTCAGGAGTTCAGCATTCAGTTTTATTTCTCTGATTTTATGAGCTGGATTTTTATTATGTATGTCCTGAGGACCCTGTTTGTGGTTAAGGGAATGGTGGAAAAGGTATATAGGGGGAAGGGATTAAGGGTCAGGATGGTCAGAGAAATCTGGACTGAAGAGGACTGGGATGAAGCTAGGAGAATGAGCACCAGTAACACACTGGGAAGCAGATTTTGGATGCCACTGGATTTCCCCAGATTCGTGTTTGCCAATTGCTTCAGTAATTGCAGAAAATTAGGGGAGTTGCTTCAGCACCAGTAGTGTTGCTTCAGCATATGATAGAGGTGAATCCAAACCCATCTTCCTTGGAAAGAGGCAATTTCTCAACATGTTCCTTCAAAACCAGAAGGAAAGTGTAGCCTGGTATCCATGCAGCTCCTCCTTCTTTCTTTGGGGAGCTGGCTGGGATTTTTTGGGGGTGAGATCTGATTGTGAAGACTGATGCTCAAGCACAGGAAAGATTTTCAGCATATTGCTACAAAGATAAATGTTTTTACCAATTGAGAAGAGTGTCAGAAAAGCAAAGATGTTCCCCAGCATCTCTATAAGCTGTAGACTCCACCAGTGAACAGAATGATGTTTATTCCAAAATTCCAAGCGGGCCATTTCCTAGCACTGGTTTCAGCAGCTGCCTCTGCAGCTTGTGCATTTCAGGAGCATGGGAACTGCTTCCAGACTGGATATAGAAACTGTGAAGTGCTTCAGTGGCACTGTGTGTAGCTGTATGCAGGTACCCTGTTTTCTCTGTTTTGTCATTCAATTTTGCCTTTTTTGTGTTGTTCAAGTCCATTCTGCTTTGGTTTTTTTGCCCTTCTCATCTTGGTTTTCACTAAAGGCTGCCAGCATGCCCATTGTAAAGCATGTCCTGGATCATCTTGCCTGAAGAGGATGGAGGGGATACAGTCATGAAAGGCAGAGCTCCAGCCATATGGA
Organism: Heliangelus exortis; assembly: GCF_036169615.1. NCBI lineage: Eukaryota > Metazoa > Chordata > Aves > Apodiformes > Trochilidae > Heliangelus > Heliangelus exortis. Next base: position 3,922,018 of record NC_092429.1, read on the forward strand.
TTTGATCCTAAACCCTGGCCTGGTGTTTAAGATTAAAACCAGTTCTGACAAAATTGCTTCTGCAGCTCTTCTTGGCCACTTCTCTTCAGTCACCTGCCCTTGGTTTGGCAACCTCTGAAGTGCTGCTGCCCTGTACTAGATTTAGGATTAAAAGTGTGTAATTTCTGGCCTCCCCTTATCCTCTGTCCTGACTTATGTGAAACAGAAGTGACCTGCAGCTTGTTTGAAAGTAGGCTTTAAGGAGGAGGATGGAAGTGGTATCCCCTGCCAGGACAATGCATGTATTTAGGAGAGTATTTAGTTCAGAGTTTGCACACAGAAGAGCCAGAGGAGGAGAGCTCCTTCCTCCTGTTTGGGGCTGGGCTGGTTCTGTGCCATGGAATTGCCTCACATGGACACCCCTGCAGTTGCTTTGAGAGCATTCCCAAACACCATTGTAGCAGAGCTCTCTAATAAACTGTTTTCCTATGAAATGTGAGGCTTCACTATCACATCTTGGTGCCTCAGGTTTATTCTTGCTCCCTCAATGACTCCCTCATCCCATCCCCTCCACTTACAAATTGAGAATGAGATTCTTCTTAACTGCCAGCTTTGCAGCAGCATCCTGCTCTCCAAGAAATCAAGCTGTGTGCTGTCTGCTCCATCAATCATTACCAGCCAGCACTGATGGGAAGGATTCAGGATGGAGACTTAGCTGGCAATTAGGCAGCTAACACGTAGGAGCAGGTGAAGTGTTCTCCTGCTGGCAGCAGCCCTGTGGAATCTGCAGTGCAAATGGAAAGAGAGAGAATTTGTGTCTCTTTCTTAAGAAGGTCAACCTGTGGCTTTGTGCAGGTGTTAATGTTCTCCATTTCTGGGCTTTCCTGTCTTGAAAATAAGGTGTGTTGCTCTGCATTTGATAACAGCAACAACATTTGGTTGGGGTTTTTTTAAATTTTTTTATTTTGGGGAGGACACGTTTTGGAAGTGACAGCTTTGGCATCCCTTCCCAGCACTCCTGTAGGGGCAGCACTTCATCTTCCTCCCACCAACAGTCTCCTGGAGAACTTTAAACAGTACAGCATGTGTCCTTGGGTCTGCTTTCCCCTCTGCTGTAGTCCTAGTTGTAGGTAGTCTCTAATTATCACATGCATCCCTAATATCTGTTGCAGTACTACACAGCACTTAGGAGATTTTCAGCAGTTTCCTGTATGGCCAGTGAACTAAAGGCTTTTCCAAAGAACCAGTGGCTGTTTGAGAAGTCAGAGTGTGACATGGTGTTCTGTTTTCTCACTGCCAAGATGTGCTGTGGTGTCTCACACACACAACACACGTGCTCAGAAGAGCTGCTGTTCCCTTGCACATTCTTTTTTCTTTCACACATGACTTGCTGAGAGAGGGAGAGGTGAAAATGCATCATCATCAACTGATCTTCATAGCTGGGTGAGAAATGTTTCTTCAGTCAGGTTTTAAAAACTTCATAAAAGCTCCTGGGTTTGGAATTGGGATTGACTGAAACACTTAAGTGGCAAATTCAGAGCAGGCTTTCAGGATGGAGAACAGGAACCATCACTCAGGATCAGGTGTTGATGCATTAATTCTGTCACAGGGAAGCAGGGCTGGAACCAGGTACACCTGGAACTTGGACCTTTGTTTGCTAATCCTGAGTGAGTTACCCTGAGCACAGGGAAGCTCCAGTCCCCTCACCTGCAAAGTTTTGTTTTCAGTTAGCTTAAGATGATTTTTCCAGCTTTTAGTCTGTTTCCCACTTGGCTGATAGGCTGTGTCTCTAGTCCAGAAAGATGAAACTTGATGATAACTGGAGACAGAGGGGTCATTCCTTGATTTGCCAGGAGACTCATGACTTCAAGCCCTCAGCACCTGATCTCCTGCAGTCTGTGCTGACCACAGACCCCTGGGCCAGTACTCCATGTGCAGACTGCTGAAGATGGAGAGAAGGAGCTGTGGAATTAAGGCTTTACAGCAGGTCTAGATATACTAACACCTTGAAGGAAAACCACAAAAAGCATTGCAGAGAAAAACCATCAAAGCAGAGAGTTATTCCCATCTTTTTGTAAGCCTCTGTATAAAAGCAGAACGTGTGGTGTTAGGATCTGCAGTAATTTTGTAAAATTGTTTCCTCTTCTCAAGTGGAAATGAATGAAGTCATACTGTGAGTGGTATCATGGTCAGTGCATCAGAATAGAAAACCAGCAAATAAAAATTACTCCTCCAGTAATAATGTTTTCATGTCTTTTTTAGCATCAAATAAATTTTTGATGTTATCACTGATGTATTCCTTTAATAATTGACTGGGATGCTTAATAGTGCTGCATGTGTATGAGTTGAGAGTCCAATCTATTGACAAAACCAGGAAGAAACCATGGTATTAAATAGACACAGAAATCAGTTTAATACAGTTGCTGTCAAAGAGTCCTTACTTCACAACAGGCAAAATACAATAAGCACTAATTTTAAAATTAGGATTAAGCACAAAGTGTCCCAGCTTTTCCAGGAGCCATGAGATGGTGTGGAGGCACTGATACCTTGGTTCATTGCCTGTAATCTGTCTGTCCACCCAGAAAAGTCCTGTTTTGTTGACCACTTCTTTGTTCTTCATCTTTCACTTGAGGTGCCCTCATTTTCTGTTTTAAAATGTCACTCCTTCTGTGTCCTTTTCACAATTTTTTTGAAAAGCCTTCCATCATGGCAAGGTTTCCTTCAAGTCTGTTCATCTTTTCTTCAGCAGCTGAGTCTGTTTATTGGGGTTATTAATTACCTGGTTAGGCTCACTGAAGTGAGCACCTCATTTGGAGGAACCTCCTGGGGACTCCTGCAAATATACACATAGTCATTAGATACAATGTTTTCCACTTGGATATCAGCATTTTGATAACCACTTTGTAATGTTAACAAAAATTATGTGACTTAAAAGTTAGAATAGTTGAGGCTACAGGTTTTTTAAGTTTTGGTTGTTTTGGGGTTTTCTTGTTTTCTTTTTCTTTTTTTCCCCCACAGGCATCAATATGGTTATTAGTTATACAGCTATGGGTATAGCCAGGAAAATAATTTCTCACCTGAATTCTGCACTGTGCTAAAGAAATCCACCTCTTCTCTCTTGCTGGTTCATGCTGCTCATTATATGACACCTGGCTGGCTGTTGGCAAGTCAAAATATAAAGGACCATGCAATTAAATGGATTTCTGAGTTTCCTTGCTTGATAATAGTGTCTAATTTGGTTCAGCTCTGGGAGCTGTGCAGTTTGACCCTACAGACACTAAAGGATTCAAAAGTCAAATAAAATTACCAGTTGGGTAGCCTCTAGCTGGCTTTGCAGTTCAAATTAACAAGGTGATGAGAAGCTCTGGTGGTGTGTCAGGCACGGGATACTCAGGGAGGCCTGAATGGAAGGTGGGATGATATCACAAAACCTTCTGATGCAATGATAGCTCAGTCGAAAACCTGGAAGCATTTTAATTTGATCATTTTGAGTGCATCTGATGTGTTCAGGGCTGTGTCTGTTTTATAGACTGTAAAAGGCACAGGCAGGTCAGCTCATTGGCAGCAATTCTGCATTGGAGCTGAGGTGCAAGATCCAGCTTCCCTCCTGCCTCTGGATGAGCAGATTGTCCTAATCCTCAGCTCTGGAAATGCTGGAGCAGTTTGGTTAATCCCTTGCAGCCAGATCTACCGCAACCCTCTCACTTCTCGGTGCACAAAACAGCCCCAGATGTTTTTCTCTGTGATGAGGATGTCTGGTTGGGCTGGCAGAGCTGTAATCATCCTCAAGGATGAGCACAGCTGTAGAACTGAACCCTGGCTCACACCTCCAACCTCCCACTCTGGATTTTACAAAACCAGAGCAGACAGCTTGAAAACCAGGCAGGGAACTGGAGGCTGCCAATACCCTCCTCTCTTGTAAGAGGAGACGTGACACCTATTTTGAGTTTCTCTGGGGGCACTTAAGGCTGAGTTTATTTACTGTGTAACATGGTAGTTCAGTGTGATTCCTGCCTGCTGCCTAATTAGTTCCACTCATTTATTTGGAACAAAACTTCATCCCTTTCTGTTGAAGAACTGGAGTGTGGTTCCTGTGAGCGCTTCTAATCCCTCATTTAGCTGCTGCCTGCCTTGCTGGCTGCTCTCTTTCTCTCTGAGCTCTGTGGTTTGAATAACTATTAAGCTTCACGAGCACTTTACCTTAGTGATACCCAAAGCTCTTTTGAAACAATTCTAGTTCTGTTTTTGTAGACAGAAGATGTTACCTTGATCCTTTCGAGGCTGCAGGTGCTCCCGTGTTGGTGAGCAGTCCCTGGGGTGCAGGAGCTCCTGATGGACCTTCAGGGAGGGGACATGAGGTGGTGCTGGGGGACCAAGGGATGAAGTGAAGAGCCTGCCCCTTGCTTAGCTGACAGTGGAGAGGTGGAAACAGCCAACTTCTGATTTCAGTAAGTGCCCAGACACATCAGCACACTGGCAGGCCCTGTGAGAAGATGATGCCTTGAGCTTACCATATCCTGTGCTTTGAGTGGCTGTATTAACCACTGAGAATAATTGGGCTTACCCACTATTTAAAGTCTGATTTTCTTTCGGCAGTATGGCCACTCACTGTGTCTGACAAACACACAGCTCTGTGCTTCACTGGGTGTACAAACCCCAGCTGGCTCTGGGTTTCTGCTGGGTGGGGTGTCCAGAGCACCCTGGGGTTCAGGCAGACCAATGCATTTGGTGTCTGTGTCTTCATTGACTGGATCTGGATTAAGCAATGCACAGGAGTCTATAGATTCTTCAACAGTTTGTTTATTCACTTTATTTTATTTCTCATGCTTTGCTAATTAGCTTGTGCCTCGTATATTGTAGTTTATTTATTTGTCTTAATAAGACTATTCAGTATGATGACATTTTTTTATACCTTACCTTTCTTTTGCTTTGTATCCTGCTGCCTGCTAACCTCTTCTTTCTTCCCAACCTCTTCCCAACCTTGCTCACTGTCTGCTTACATATTACTTTGACTTAGAGCAAAGAGAGGCCACATTTGCTTTACCAGTTTGCACTTTTAGCATTGGATACAAATACACCACTCCAGCAGCCACCTTCCTTTGCACCACAGATGTAGCTCAGGCAGCCAAATGAGCTGCTGTTTCACCTGTTGCAGCACCTTCTTCTCCTGAAGGTCTTGCAGCAGGATATTGTATATTTTAAAAGTTTTCTAGTGTGGATAGTTTGTTTGTTTGCTCTTTTTCCTTCTGGCAAAGGAGACTTTGCCCACTTCTCTTGGCTGGGAGCTGGAGGGAGCAGGAGGCTGGTCTGGGAAAGCTTAGTGCCTGGATGAAATCAGATGTGAGGTAATCAGACTGGCACAACAATTGCTATTATTCATGAAGCCAGCCCTTTTCTAACTATTTCCTTTGTTTATGCAGTGTGATTTCAATGTCATAAATACTAAAAGGTTTACTGCTGAGATATGAGAACTTCCCTCATTCATCTCTGCAATTAAACTTCTTCTTGTGCCCCTGGCAGCTTTTCCTTTTAACTGCCTTTTAGGATGAAGTCCAGGATTTTAAAAGTTTTTACTCACTGATTGTTTTATTAACGAGGTCAAAGAGGTTTGGGGGCAATTTTGAATACTTTTTTATTTTTTAGATTTCCTTTGCAGGTTTAGGCTTTATTTTTCAGCCCAGTTCTGGAGTGACTTCAAACAAATCCTTTCTCCTTTTCTGTGCCTTACTTTCACCATATCTGTAACTGGATAAACCTGCTTACTTTAAAGTGTCCAGTGCTATATGAGAGCCACCCTGGAGTGAGATGCTCTCCCTGTGACAGCTCAGCTGCTCCCTTTCTTTCTGTCACAATCTCTGGAGCATGTCCTAGAAATATGTCACACAATGACAGGTATTTTAAGGACAGGAATCCCAGTAGAGTTTTTCTGCAAAGAAGTGAGAAAGGTTCTGTGTGATAATCCTGAGGAATACTCTGTGATACTTCTGTCAGCTGGAGGACAGGCAGTGCTTCTGTCCCATTGATAGAGCTCTGTTAATGGAGGTGGCTTCCAACCTCAAGCAGTCTGTGCTGGGGAGAAGCACAGACACCCTGGAATTTCAGTTTTCTAGAAGAAGCAGGGATTCCTACTGAAGTGCTGACAAAAATTCCTTCATATACCTCCTCAGATTTGGGTATTCTCTGTGTTTCAGTGAAGTGAATGAGATGTTACACAGCTGGCAAGCTGACAGAGGTGTCCTAAGTAAGGACAGTGCTGTTTTAGGCATTGGGAAGAATCCCTGGATGCTCCTGGCTGTAAAAGCCCTCCAAGCTCCTGGTTTTCCCAGTTACAAGGAGGGCACTGTGCATCCTTGTACCTGGGGACTAATGACTGCTGTTGTGGGCAGCTTCTCAGCAGGGCCTGGCTGACAGACAATGGGAAAGGCTGAGGTATTCAACTGACCTTTCCAGACCTCTCTTCAGACATGGCTTATTTTCTTTTTTTTTCTTTCTTTCTTCTTATTTTTTTTTTTTTAAACCTACAGACCCCACTGGTTTTGAGATTTGGGGTAAGAAAAAAACCCAACAAACCAAGCACAGTGTCCTTGGATCCTAAAGGGAACTGAATTGCTTCTTTCAGTAGCAGTCACGGGTTTGTGGGTAAATTTTATAATGAAGAGGAATATAAAGAAATTCTGTGGTCACTGTAGAGCTTTAATTGTTTTAAGCTGTAAGTGTGAGGTTGCAATAGTGGGAGTAGCTGGTGTGCATCAACCTACTCTCATTTCAAACAGCTGTTTAATGAGAGCTTCTTGTAAGATCTCCTGTTAAGAATAGGCCATAATGAGTATGATGAAACCACCTCATCCTTGAAAACAAATTCCTTTTCATGGCTTAATTAAAAGTGCTCCTAATACTTCTGTGAGCATACATGATAAGTTAGGAAAGGCTCCATTTTAATTTCTATAAAGCAGTCTCAATTAAGAAGCAAAATAGATAATATGTTGCTTTAATATGATATAATAAAAATTGTTCTTATTTCTGAGCTACTGTTATCTTCCAATCAAATACAATATGTGTCTTAACAGTTTAACAGCTTTCCCCAGGAGACTGGCTTGACAGCCACTCTCTTGTATGCTTTTAGTCCTGTCTTACTGTGATAGAAAAAGGTCGTTGAGACTGGAGGAACTGAAATTGTTGGCTCTGCTTTAATGCTGAATTTTTTTGAGGGAGAAATCTGCAAATGACTGACCCTCATGAACAAATTGTCCAGGAACAAACAGCTCTATAAAAGCTGGCTGTGCACTGAGCAAAAGGGCAATTTGCCCAAAATCCAACACTGCTGAAATGGGCTGCAGGATGGGTCTGTGGTAGTGAACCTTGATGAGAAGAAGGCAGATCAGCTGGGAGGGACAGAGGTGGCACCTCTGGGCTGCTTCAGGAATCCATCCCTGCTGCCCCACAGCAAATGAAATCCAAGTGTAGGAGAACAACATCACCTGCTGGTCCCCACCACTGCCAATTCCTGCACCTCTTCTTCTTTCTTCTTCTCATTTGCCCCAGTGAAACATTATTCTCTGTTTCGAGTTTCCATGAGAGGTGCTAATTGAAGAAAGAAATACTGTATTGAGAGAAAATTGCCAAAATGGGAATTGTGAAAGCTGTTTCTTTATGTTTGTCTGAAATGGCTCTGCCCCTGGGAGAAGCACAAAGCTGTGAGTCCCCCGTGCAGGGATTTCCCAGCCTGGGATGCATCAGGAGGAGGGTACCTCAAAGTAGTTTCCACACTGTGTCTTTTGCAGGGCACTCTCCTGACATATAAAGAGTCAGTGAATAAATGACACCAAAATGCATCAGAACCACACATAGAAAGGGGTTTTGTTAAAAAAGGAAGAGTGAAGCTTGGAGGAAGGGTTGCTTGGGTGAAGGTTATTGCTCTTTGGAAGATGAGCTCTGGCCTGGCCTTGGGCTTTGGCCATCCTTTGGAGGGTCACAGGAGCTGTCCCAAGCAGTCAGCTAGGGAAGGAGTTGAGGAGAAGTCCCACTTATCCCTAGCAGCCATCAGTGTTACAAAGCAAACAGAGGAGGAACAACCCCTGACTTCTCATGTAGATGCAGTCCTGCAGCAAAGATGTTGTCCTGGTCCTCCTTCCCTTCTTTCTCCTGGATTCAGCATTTTGATTTCCAACAGAAGGCAGGCTGTAGTTTGAACACTCTGATGTGTTGCTTTGATTGTTTCCACATCTCAAATTTTGGGTACTTAGTAGAGACAGACTGTATCTGTATACCCATGGGCATCCTCTGGTTCATGACATGAAGGTGTGGGAGATTCAAATGTAGTGGTTAAAGGGTGACTTGGTCTGTATCTCAATACCCCAGCCTGTGGGTATTGGACAGTGACACCCCAAAAGATATTATTAGCAAAAGGACAGTTAAAAGCTCAAGATGGCTAAGGAGGCTTTGTTTTCATTTTGGTTGCTGGTTGTCTTCCAGATGATCAGGCTGGCAATTGTATTACTGACTCTTTTTATCCACTGAGTTTAGGACACAACTAAAACCTTCTCTTCTTCCCATTCCACCAGTATTGCAGACTCCAGTTTTCACTGATTTTTGGTTTTCCTTGCAAATCTCTCAACCACACTAAAACAAGGTGCAATCTGCCTTTCTTTGTGCATAGCTGCCTCCCTCTCTTGTCTTGGTGGGTTGTTGCAGACAGATGTGCTTTCTTGCTAGATGGGAGATCAAAGTCTAGCAGCAATACTACCCCTAGTAGCATTGTTTGCAAGTAGTGTTAATACCTGTCAAAAGAGGTGTATTTGCAATACTGAGCTATAATTCTCATAATTCTCCTCCTACTTTGCCAAAATGTTACTTGTGTGAGGCTAAGAGATTGCAAATGTCAAGCATGGTACCCAGGAGGACAATCTACCAGTCAATGCTGAAATGATTTGAACTGGTGAACTCTTGTTAAAACTGTTAATTGCTTTTTTAAAAACACTTAATGGGAATTGCCACATTTAAGTAGTCCATAAAACTGTGATGACACCAGCTTTAATCAGGTGTCATGAAAACACATACTTCATAAGCTACCTGGCCTGATAACTGCCTGATAACTTTGACAGTGGAAATCAGTCATGACAGCCTGATGTTTGTAATCCTGGATCTCTTGGGAAGAGGAGAATCATTTATTTCTTTACTTATGAGGAGATTCTGCTTTAAAATGCACCTATATGTGTAATAAAGCTTATTGAAGAGAATGACCCCTGCAAACTCAAGAGCCTGTCAGGTAAGGTTGTGCTGTCTGGGTTTGAATATTTCATACTGGAATATGGTAATTGGTATGGTGACCTTGCTGCAGACTCAAAATAACCATGGGGAGCTGAATAAAGTCAGGATGCTGGGGTTTTGCTGGGTGTGTTTGCTTGATTCCAAAAGGCAAAATGCTGCAGGGGAGTGAAATCTTTTTGTGCTGGAGAATTATCAGTGTACATAGATACTCCTGACCAGATTTTAAAGAATACCAGATGTTTATGGGGCATGTATTTTTTTAATAAATATCAGATGAGTTAAGTATCAATCCCACTGAAAGCTTAAATGGGCATTTTAAAAGTATTTATGGGTATTTGTGATACTGTGAGGTGTCTCTTCGCTTCTTCAAGCTGTCTGCAGAATCTGATAGAGAATGATGCAGGTGGAAATAGCCACATTTCTCACCTGGATTTTGTATTAATGTGTGACCTACTGGGAAAATCTTTGGCAAGAAGAAAAGATTGGAGTGAGCATGAGGTGAGAGTGTTTAATTGGAAAAGGAACATTTTAGTTCTGTGATGGCAGTGGACATCCCTCCCTTCCCCCTGCAAAGGTGTCCCTCCCCTCAAATCTTCTGAAAAAGGGGTCATTAATTGCTGTGCTTAGCAGCAGTCTCAGAAGAGAGCCTAAAAACAGAAGTGTCCTGATGGGTGACATAGTTTCTATCCCTTTGCAATGGATCCTTTTAGGTCTCAGCAACTTAGTAGGGCACTGCATTACATGTTAGAAACCTGTCCTTTTGTTTCTGGGTTGTTTACTGTCCATCCCCTTGAACCTTTCCTACATCTATCATATTCTTGTATTTTAATTCACACTTTTAGAAATCTTTTAGAAATTGTAGAATATCTGTAGTCACTCTCAACTTGTTTTCTCTCTTGACACCTAAGAGGTAAGTTGAACACAACTGTGGTAGCAGCAGTGTTACCAGAATGAGCTATTTTAAGTAGAGTGTTGGTGACAAATACTGGTATAAAAATGCTAGAAATCAGCAAGCCCAAGGATTCCACCTTTGTGTCTTGGAGAGTTCCTATAGTACTGTGATGATGATTCCTTTTTTTCATACTTCTTCAAGTTTTATAGTGTCTCTTGCCACAGGTTATTTGAGGACACTTCAGGATTTAAGCTTGAATTCCAGTCAGCTCCCTGAAAGACTACACAAAACCTCTTCTACTTCTTTGGGGGTAAAAATTCCCTTTATTAAACCTATTTGATTTACTGACAATAATTTTGAGCAGAGCTTTGGAGGCATATGGAGGTGCAGGTGGTCTGTCTTCTAATGATGAGATGTTTTCAAGGAATAAAGCCTGACAGAATTTCCTGAAGTTTGTGTCTGCATTCATTGGAGCTCAGGAGGTTTATTTCCTAGGGAAGATTTCTTTGACAGCCAGTGCTTTCTTGATTTGAAGTTGTCCTTAGTCAGAGCACTTAGCTAGTTGGAGATTAATGAGGTATCCAGCTTCACACTGAGAAGAGGGACCCTCTTCACTCTTAGAGTTGGCAAAATGTATTAATAAAACCATAGAAACTCAGACTTTAAAAAAAAAGAGAAGTATTTTTGGTGATTTTTTTTTCTTTTCAGTTTAAAAATGTACTTCAGGAAAAGAATACTGGAAAACCTCTCCATTTACAGAGGAGTGAACACTGTCACGTTGTGAATCTCTGTTCATATTTTCTTATGACTTATTTTGGGTTTGCCTTTTATTGAGGGAATGGAAAAGGGTTTATGGTGCTGATACAGCAAAATATTTCATGGGCTGTCCCAGAGGGGTGTGGTCTATGATGTTTGAGGTGGGGCAGGTGTGGGGTGATACTGGTTACCAGTTACTGTTGGTTTGTACTTTTGCTGCCAATAACCTGAGCTTTCCCAGAGCTGTGAAGCAAATTCTTGACTCTTGCAAGTTATGAAAGCACATCAATAAAAGTAAATATGGAACATCAAATAATAGGCCTTGATTACACTTACTTTATATTTTTTCAAACCTTAGTTACCTGAGATCCTTACATTTTCTATCATTATCATTACTTTTAAAAATATAAACCCTGAATAGTGGAGACATTACCAGAAGAACTAAAGGTAATGTAAAGCAAAAATCCACAGTGGAACTTGAAAATAGCTAAATAGTTTTTTTCTGGGTTTTTTTTGGTTTTTTTTTCTGAGACAGCTGTTCTAAATGATATATTCTTAGTCTTCTTTCTCTAAAGGGAAATTTTGTCTCTTTCAGTCAGGGCAATAAATAAAGGTGAAAGAACCACCATGAAAACATTACTGAATTATTAATTTGCCAGAAACACTGTCTCAGAAGTAAAAACCTCTTCAGGATGGTATTGGAATGTACAATACTCATTATTCACCAGGCACGTAAGGATCTGCATAGAGAAGCAGCTGCACCCACAAACCTGAGATCAGTGAGAGAACTGAACCAGATTTTGAAGATTGTTCTTTTCTAAATAAGTAAACTAGTGATTTTTAAAAATAAAAGATATCAAGCTGGAGGTATATCCTCATGAGAATTTGTATGGGAAGTACAAGCTGCTAAAAAGTGTGATGACATCTATGCGTTAGTTTTTATATGAGCAGGAGAAAGTTTCTGTTGCAATGCTTTACCCAAAGATTTAAGGTTGCACTCAGGAGCATTACACAAGTCCCAGTCCCTGTTTCTGCAACCACATATCCTGTACCTTTGGCTATCTTTAAAAATTAAAGGTACAGAAGGAAGGTGAAATACTAACAGGAAATAATGTACTATGTCATAACTGTTCAGTCGTCAGGGCTGGAAAGTCAGTATTATATTAACTTCAAAACAGTTTGTACTTCAGTTCTCCAGAATGATGGAAGTTCAGCAGTCCTAGCTTTCTAGCTGTGCATTTGGCTGCTTATGGAACATCATATAAAAAAGATCTTTTGGTAAGAAATCATTACCTCTGATCTTCCAATAGCAGCAGCTGTGTGTTACATCAGATTTGGTTTCAGAATAGGGTTTACTACAGAGCATGTCATATGAATTAAAATAATACTGACGTAAGGTAGGTAAGAAACAGTGCTTGATGATTCTTATTGGAAATTCTTTAAATATTTCTCAAATAGGATATCAGCAATAACTTCTGACTGTCTGCCAACAGATGACTTCCAGGAGGTGTTTGTTTGCAGTCCTGACCGCAGTGGAAGTTCATTACCTCTGATATAGATTATTTCATCTGTATTCCTCCTGTTGCATCAGGGCTGTCTGCTTGGCAGCTATGGAGTGTTTTAAGACCTGGATTAATGAAGCCCTTTGTCTGCCATTTAGAGACGATAAAAGAGGATTTGGGCTTTTATAAACTAAATATACTTCACAGGATGGTAAGAGACGAAGCAGTAGTACGCTTCCTATTATGTGAAATACAGTCACTTTTCACTAAGATCACCAGGGGCTTCCCTCCAAGCCCTTGTTCCCCTCCTTTTGAGTAGTCTGGGAGTTTGCCAGAGGAGCTGGAAAATCTGAAATAATTCAATCCCCAGACTGCTGGAACCCCAGACCAACGACAGAATTCTGTAGAAACCCATGTAGCAGGGTGGCCCGTGTGTACCTGCATGGTGGACATCTGTGCATGGTGGGATGTGTGGGGTTCCCAGTCTGTGTTCCTGAAGGCTGGTGGCTTGCTGATAATCTGATTCCAGTTCACAGGAATCCTTCAAGGGGTTTTTTGCTCTGTGTTCATCTGGGGTGGAGGGAATGTAGCATGTGTGGTTGTGTCAGCTCATGAACTGCATGTGCAGTGGGGAGATGTGAGCTCGGTTTGCTTTTATCACAGGGCCTTGAATCAGACTTGTTCTACTGCCAAGTCCCTGAATGCCTCTTTGCAGTGTGCCTGGAATTAATTTTTTCTGGGATTGTTGATTTTTGGTGTATTTCTTTGTGTCTTTTTAGACTATCATGCAGGGGACTGATTGCTCCACAAATGAGAGCCAGGAGGGATGCAGCCGGTGGGAAGTGTTTGTGGTTTGGGTCCTTCCTAAGGAGCTCGGGGCAGGACATGAGGTCCACCAACACAAGCAAAATATCAGTGCTTTGTGGGACACACTGAACTTCCTCTGCCCAGCTTCATGGTTCCTACTATGTAGAACATTGATTTTTGTGCATTTTCTTGGCAGTATGGAGGCCTCAGCCCTCCTTTGTGCCCCATGAAGTGGCAGGGTGTGTCCTGCTGGATGGACACCCAGAACCATCAGCCTCTGATGGGACATGGTGGTAACTCAGAGTGGAGAGGAGAAAAGATGCCCATAGAGTTCCTGCTTTTCCTGCTAAGCTGCTGATCCCTCTAGACAAAAGGATGGCTTCTTCCAGCCTCTGTGTGAGGGACCCCATTTTAATGAGCATGATACACACTGTGCTACTTTTTGCGTGGAGTGGTGATGTCTCAGGAAGGTAGGGTGAAGAGGTTTAGGAAATTTATGAACCCGACCCACAGTAGACTTTGTGGGATATGTAATTCCTTTTATTGTTCACAGAATGACTGCTCTAAGACACAGTGTTTGCTTAAACCTCTAAAAGCTGACTGGTAATCACGGTGTCTTGCTGGTAACAGTGACAGTGTTGGACAGGACTACTGCTGCAAATTGGTTTTTTTTAATATATTTTCTCTCACCACCTCTCCAATTGCTGATCTTCTGTGACTAGAAGGATTTTTGGACTCTCCCATGCCTCTTGTCTCCTTGACAGAATGATAGTTGTCTACTCATAGGTTGCTCCTTCGCGAGACGGCCTGAATCATGCTTTGAAATGAGCTGCTGTCCTGTGTCGTGCTCTAGAGGAGCTAACTTGTTATTTTAGTGCTCTTCTTAACCTTATGACAGCTTGTCAGAGAAGTTTTGCTTTATTTTCTTTTACTTTCATCCTTGTTGACTAATTAGTAGCCAAACAGACAGCATTTGTTTCTGTTACCACATTGGTAGTAATTTAAGTGTTGGATGCAACCCAAAGCTCTGGAACCAAATAATGAACTTTGAGTATGGTCAGATGAAGATGTGACTTGGAGTGTTGGCTGCTTACATCCAAAGTAGGATGTGAGTGGGAAACCCGTTTATGGTGAAGGTTTTCATATTTTGGGTTACCTTAAAAAAGAATCATGCTTGGTTTGGAAATGCCATTTTAACAGCTCATGATGAACAAGTTAGACTGTCATGCTGTGGAGTCAGGGGGGGACTGGACTGAAGAGAAATTTTTTATGTGATGCTGGTTCCCTTTATTTGTTCAAACAAGAAGCAACTGGTGAAGCAGATGGGGTTTTGCATTGCTCCAAGCCTTGTAAAAGGGGATCAGACATGAAGCCCCTCAGTAGAGGTGATGTCCCCTAAAGATGAATGTTTTTCAGACAGTGCATTTATGCTCCAGGTGACTTTCTGGGTGACAGATTAACTGTGGATTTTGTGTGTTTATTTATACCTGGCTACAAATGGGAAGGCCACTCCCAACCAAGGAACTTATTTGTCCAAAGGAGTTTAACAGTCATGTATTTGTGTCATTCAAAGAGTAACTAGTGCCCTATCTTTTTCAGCTGGTGATTAATTGCAGAGAGCAATAGGTAACACACAGACATTTTTCATACCTAATGCCATGCTGGATGGGAAGACACGTGGCACTCTGTGTCCTGCAACTCCCTGATGGAGCAGCCATGGAGAACAGACCTTCATGCTGGCAGGTTTGCCCAGCTGCCTCTCCTCATGTGAGGAGACTCTATCACCTTCCCACAGTGGGACCAGCTGTCCCAACACAGAATGTAAGATTGCAAAGAAGGAAAAAAAAAAAAAAAATATAGGTAAAAAGCTCTGAGAACTAATCTCTGTTTTGTTGAACAGTTGGAGAGCTCCTGGCCATGGCATCTCAAACCTGACAAAATTACCCTGAAGTCACTGATTTTACATTCCATTTGGCAGTAGAAAATCTTCTGAAGCATTCAAATTCTGCTTTCCTTTATCAGCTCCGTTGGGAGGTAAAATAATTCAGAGTAAGGGATTATTGTGCTTCACTCAGACCTGGGAACAATTAGCCATTTTTCTTTAAAAAATTCCTTTTAAAAAAGTTTTTCTAGCTTTGCTTCCTCTCGGCTGTGTTTGCAAAGCACTGGCGTGTGTCTGCTGGTAGTTTGATGAAGACTGGCCATCTCTGGGAGGCTTGTTTAGACTCAGACCTTTGCTATATCATTCTCATTAATGTTAAGAGAGAAGTAGATGGGAATTTCATCTCTGTACATTGAGCTGATTATCCATCCCAGGCTGCTGCCTTGGTGACAAGCTTAGACCCTGCAGCCTTAATGTGCGCATGTATCAAACGTGGCTCTCCCACAAGGTAGCAAGCAAAGTGTATGTTTCCCATGCATTATTAATGGAATTGAAAATGCATTCTCTTAAAAATTATTGTGGGCTGTGCACTTCTTTGCAATGCAGCTAGAAAACATCTCTGACTTTTGGAAAGACCCAAGATGGGCACTTGCACAGCCTTATGCCTTCCGCAGCCTGTTAGAATTCACAGTGAGGGGCTCTGAAGCCCTTTTAGGAGCTTAAGAAAAACAATTAAGAGCTTCTTGATCAGCCTGAAAACACTGAGAGCCAAGCTTTAGACTGCACAATAGCTGATGTATGATTAAGCTCAGCCAAAGACAGATTTATACTTGTAGTAACAAATTTAGGGCCTGTTCCCATGCCTGTTGTAGCTTTCAGAAGTTTCAGGTATTGGTCTACAGGCAAATATATGTGCTCATTAATAATATGCATCATCTTTAAGGCAGGAGAATGAATTATATAAATGGCTGGCAATCTCCAGCCAGCATTTCCACGTGGGTTTAAAGTCTTATTTTACCCTGGGTATTTTAACTGCCTAAGAGGCATGCCTGGAGTGTGCTGTGGAGAGCCTACGTGCAAATAATGTACACAGTAGCTTTATTATTTCCAGGTAGCAAATAGGAATGCATCAGCACATTGTGGAGATATTAAAATGTATGGTTTCTCTGTGGCCTTTAATGAGGGTTTGCAGGAATTCCAGTACTTTACAAAAAATACCTGGATTTTCCTCCTGGTTTCTCACAGGATCCAAAGAGAAAGGAGGAATTTGCTGTGTAGGTGTTTTGAGGTTACCCTATGTAGGATAATCACAGTTTTTCACTAGTTTCTCACACACACCCAAACACAGAGCTAGGCAAGCTGTTCAGGTACACATCATCATGCCTGTGTTGGGGCCTGGAAGAGGTTAAAGCCCTGGTGTCCAGTCTTACAGCTGGAATCAGTCACAGGAATGCTTCCCAAAGGCACTTGGGCTTGGTTTGGTTCCCAGGACTGTGAGAGCTCACACAAATGTTGTTTTAGATATGAAAGTGAATCAGTTTTAGTTTGTTTTCTTTTTTACATTTATTATCTATAATAAGAAAGCACTAGGCTTCCTGGCTGCAGTTAGCACTGAGATAGGAGGATAGAAAACTGTTTCCAGAAGGAACATTTTGGATGGGCAGATGTGACTGTTCACCTTAGAAATCTGACTCTTATCTTTTCCAGTCAAGGAGAAGATTGTGTGACTCCTCCTTTTCCAAATCCACTTGGTTATCTTGTGCAATCAAATACTTGGAAAAGTGTCACAGACTGGGAAGCATTCACAGGAAGTATTTAATGGATAATCTCAGGTAACATTCAGTGATGTGAACCCTGTGATGTGAGATTGCTGTGGTGAAGTCAGGACACTCAGGAGTCATTCACAGGCAATTTGCAGAAAGAGAAGTGGCTGCTGTACCTCAGATGTTCCTCACCCATTGCTCAGCTCTAGCTACACCTGCAGACAAGCTGGAGGTGGTATTTCTAATTCCCTTTATTTTCACATCCACAGTCTGATGCACTGTGCCACAGTTTCTGTTGTTTGCCTGATAGGATACCACCTTATCTTCCAGAAGTGGTCGTGGTTGGGCTTTAGTTCCCTGAGAAATGGTGGCTCTGAGCTACAAATTGTGTCTCACCTGGCTTTCACATTTCCCTATCTAGTAGCACCATTTTTTTTCTGGACATCTGGTCCCCTGTGGGAAGGTGGCAGCAGTGACAACATGAGATCACTTAATGATTCTAAGTACGTTCAGGCAGTCTGCCAGTCTGAGCACTCAGCCCTTCTTTTTTTAACTTGTCAGAAATTCAGAGTAAAACTATTTTAGTGAAGAAGCTCATCTAGAAAAACAGCATGTTAATTATGGAAGGCAGTTTCTTGGCTATCAGTTGATGTCCTGCACAGAATAACTTGGAGATTTCTAATTTTGCTGTGAGAAGTCTGAAGCTACTGGCTTTGGTTCTAGTGATTTGTTCTGGCTACGACCATGCAGTGAAATCTCTTAACAAAGAATTTTTTGGAGGCTATAGACTAGAATGGCAGTTTTCTGCTTATTCTTTGTCTATATTAGATAGAGTTTCACTCCATCAGGTCAAATTTTCAAATGTTATCAGGGCATTTTGTGCCCAAGTGTCTAATAGGCTTTGTAAGTAGCTAGAAGGGCCAGTGGCTAAAAGCAAAGCATCCCTTATCCTGTGGTCAATGTTTCAGAGTTTATTGCAGGAAAATTGCCAGCATTTCAGAAATAAGGCCAACATTTATAGGTTATATGCCACGTTGCATCAAAAAATACACAAATCCATAGAAAAGGAAAATATGGGGGGTTTAAAAATCAAGTCCTGTGTGTAAAATATCATGGTAGCTTTAGATCTGCATTTGCTGAGCATGAATCTTGGTCAGCACTTGGATGTAATCTCTCTTTGCAGGAGTTTTCATTTCACTGAAATACAGCATGGAAATAAAACTGTGGGAGTGGGAGTGAGGGCAAGGGGCTTTACCTGATGTTATTTAGTCTTCAGTGTTTGCCTGTTTTGCTGCTATCATTTTCAGCCTGGTACTCAAGTAAATCAGCAAAATAACAAACCTTCCTTCTCTCACTCCAAGCCAGACCCTTCCTTAATACAAGTGGAGGATTTTACCCTAAAAGAAGGGGAGAGACCCCTCAGTGACTCCAAAAATATAGTTGTCTGCTTTCAATTATACTTGAAAAGGGCTCGGGGGATTCAAGTGATGAATGGTAGTATACAAATCTCAAGTAGCTTTGTTAAGTGTGTTTTCTGATATGATATAGGAGAGATAATTCTTACCCAGTGTCTTTTAAAGGAAATCCTGAGGGTGAATCAATTACCTTTCTTTTCTGAATCAATAGAGATGGGATGTATTGCAGTTACTTTATGCTTTAGCGAGTGCTCAAGCACAAAGGATGGCTGTTGATGATAACCACTGCAAAGAATGCCATGCCATTTTTTTCTTCTTTCTTCTTTTAAGGACACTACAATCCCTTTAGTTCACACACTTCATCATTCCTAGTCACAGTCTTTTCTCAACAAAGATTTAGGAGCAGGAGGAGGAAGCGAGCTCTCAAAACGTACAAAGTACAGGCTGAAACATGGCTTGTAGTCCTAATGGCAGCACTTCTCCTTCCTGAGACTCTCCAAACTCCCAGTATTTGTGAATTTGGTCTCAAGAATGTTCAGATTTATGACATAGAATAAGGGGAAACGGGTTCTAAGCTGACACTGTGGTGCTAGCTAAGGCAAAGACACAATTCCTGTATCTGATTCTAAAGCAAATATCTTTGTGCAAGATGCTTCTTTGTATTCCAGCATGTACAGTTTTCTCCAGGGAAAGGTACAATACTACACTATGTAAGACCTGATATTTTAAAATTAAAATTAATTATTGCCTTTGTAAGCTTCATTGTTATATTGTCAAAAGAGTATTAAAATGTAGGTATGATTTAGCAAGACTATTCTAACAGCTTCCTCTGTTCAACCCACATGGTAGCTTGAGAATAGGGTGAAATGGTAGTAACACAAAATGATGTGGTTTCAGTATTACTAAAAGATATTTTAAGACAACTGGCATAGAACTTTGTTTTTTTCCCATATGGATCTCTCCAGAGATCTAAATATATCTGAGAGGTCCGTATAGATCACTCTACTTATCTATATATGTCAGGCTGATATCTAAAGAGTCTGAGAAGACAAGATAGTGGAAACTAGATGAAAAAGGAAGGCTTCTTAAGCTCCTGCATTTCTTGTCTGGTACCAAGGTCCCAGGATGGGCTAAGGCAGTCTGAGCCAACAGAGAACTGCATTTGGCTTTTCTCTTGAGTTCCCTTGATTGGGACCCACTTTCCTTCTCAGAAACTGAGAGGAAACCAAAGACACTAAAAAGACAGGAGCCTGACCACACACTGTTGGTTTCTATTCAGTTCTATTTCTATTCAGTGCCCATGCATGGGATTAGTCCATGGCAACCACTAAACTTTGCATTTCTCTTTGTTGAGGCTCACGAGGTTTCTGTTGACTCCATCTTCAAGCTCATCAAAGCCCTCCTGGATTGAAGCCCTCCTTTTTTTATATACCTCTCCTTTAATTTAGCACCAGCCACACGTTTGCTGAGGGTACAGGTCCCATCATCAGTTTTCTGCAGAGATCTTTAAGGAGTGGGGCATTATGAATGGCCAGGCTTGCAAATTCAAATGGATTCAAGAAATGCCAATGAAATTTTGTCTGGGAGCCAGAAAGATAATATCCCCTCTCTGCAAAGCCCCTTTTTCTGCCTTGGAATATAGCATTCATTTACAAGTAGTTCAATAATAGAAACAGGTTAACAAATTAGGTAGAATTCAGGAAAGAAAGATAATGGGTTCCAAAAGTGAATTATCTGTGTGAATAACAAAATAGTTTTGATTGAAGACCAGTCAGCTTGAGAGGGGAAACTACCAATGAAAAATGTTTCAAGGATACTTAAGGCCAGAAAGTTTTTTTTTGTAAAGGTTATGTACCTGTGAGCTACCAACAGGGATATAAATGTCTAAAAGCTGGGTCCTAGAACTGCTGCAGTATGGTGGGGAAAGTGGCAACAGATATGGCTGCACCACAGGGGTATTTTGTGACTTTGAGATGAACCATGTTCAAGTGCCATTACAAGCTTAAGAAACCTTGAAGATCACCTTAATCTCTTAAGGTAAAAATTAAATCTGTACTATGACTCTGCCTCCATCACTTTCAGAAGAGATGGAAAGAGCAGCTTGTTTATCCCAAGGTTTTTTTCTTTTCTCTGTTGCTGTGAGGGACCCCTTTTGAGAGGAGATCCTGCCAGGTTTTTTTTATGTTGTGTTCCACTGAGTTATTCCCCTCACTTTCCCCATGGGTTCTTGGAAGAGAGAAGCAGCTTTTGTACCTTCAGGGTGTAAAATCTGGCTCTGAAATTTTTCTTTGACTGAAAGGTGATCAGAAATTTCACCCTTGGAGCCTGCTTAGGAAAAGCAGAAGATTGGATCTGAAGCATCACACGTTATGGTGATCATACATAAAAGAACAACATTAACCTCAATGCCACATAGAGAATTATTTCTGAGTGGAAATGAACAAAATTTTATAGAGTAATATTATTTGCAAGGCCTCCTCAGGAAGAGAAAATATTACAGATGAGGAAGAGAAGTGAGAATTACAGCTTGAACTACTGAAAACCTCTTTTTGACACTGTCTCTTTAATTAGAAAAAATGAGCCTAACCAAGATGTATATCATCATTGATTTTTATAATAAGCTTTTAAAGCAAACATACGTGGTGTCACCATGCTGTTTTATAACATACACTGCTAACCATTTATTCTGTAGTATAACAGTTCACCAGCAGACATATTTTATTATTTTTTCTGTGTAATAAAAAAGATAAAAATCAATACCTATTATATGGCATACCTTCAAGGTTAAAAAGTACTAAATCTTGATGCTAACATCTGTCCTTGTATGCATTCATTTAGGAGCAGTATAAATTCAATACAAACACATTTTTCAGCTCTGTGGTTAAAACTGGAGCCTAAGTTTAACAAAGGGTTTGGACATTCAGAAACTAATTGTGTTCATGTAGATTGTTAAACTTTAAAAGAAATCTGACTGTGAAAACCTGAGAAAGCTGGTACCTGGGCCTCATCCAATTGGAAGGGAAGATAAAATATAGTCAAATATTTGGGTGTAGTTTTTGAGACAACAGAAACTTGTCTGTCCTAACAGTTGCATGCCAATTAAATGAATCTATAAGATCAATGCAAAAATGGAGTAATTTTCCCTGGCTTTGTTGTTGGTTGGTATTTAACAACAATTACAGACTACAGTTAATTTAATAATGAGAAACATCAAAACTGAGAAAGTGAAAATGGAAGTGTCAAAGCCATCAGAGGACTTGTCTTGACCAGGTTATTGCTGAGGTATTTGAATGCCTAAGTGGGAGGCAGTATGATAATGTTGCAGCCTATTACTGTGTGCTTTGCCAGGAAAACATCAAAAAAAAAAAAAAAAAAAAAAAAGGAAATTCAACACTTAGCTCTGCTTATTATGAGTAACTTCAAGATCTAATGATTGTAGTAGTAGTAAATGAAGAAGGACACCCTCTCTTTTATTGAGAAACTCAAGCTTTTGAATTCCTGATGCAATGATGAGTTTGTGGCAGGTGTAAAGCCAAGGATGTTTATTGGTGATGTACCATGGACAAAGTGTATGCTTAATTTGTATTTCATTTATTGTAAAAGCAGAAATCTTCTCTATTCATTACTGCTTTTTCACCACTCAGAAATTAATTGTGTGTTGAGATACTTATGAATATGCAATTACTGTTTCCTGCCTGTGAGCAGTCTCCTCTATGCAATTGCAGAGAGTTAACTAAGCCCTAGCTGAGCCTCCCTGTATATAATAATAACATCCTTAATATGCAAAATGCAGATGATGCTGGAAATGCTGATGAACAGATTCATGTTTATGGGACAAAGTTCTGCCCTTGGATTATGGGCAGGAGGTTTAATGGTGCTGTCCCAGCAAGAGACATCCCCCTTCATGGTGGGATGCTAGCAGGGAGTGAAATAAACTTTTAAGTGCTGAAGCCAAAAAGAAACAGCTAGCACTGGGTACCTCTTCTCCTAAGAGTCTTCTGTCCCTGCTGGCATCTGGGTAGTACACAGGATAAGATTATTAAATGGGGGTGGGTGAGGTGGGGCTTTCCACCTGGCTTTGGAGCTTCTCTCAGCAACTTCAAATAAGAGCTTACACCTGGCAACATCCCTATCCTTCAGTCTGCTTGCAGTAACAGCATGAAAAGTTCTTGTACTGACTCACTTGCATGATTTCTTCTTAAAACTCAACTTTCCTCCCAGCTGACTTGCAGAACCCCACAGAACAGGATAGCCCAGGTTTTCCAAGGTATTTGTCAGCCAAAGCACATCTTCCTGAGAAGCTTGGCTGGACTTCTGTTGCTAGGATGAATTCACTGACATTGCAGATTTAAAAAAAAAACAACTTCTTGGACATTGCAGGAGGATTTGCATTTGTGTTAGAGGAGAAATTCTCTTTTGGAATCTTCATGGTAGTTATCACATCATCACCAATTTCTGGTTTTCTTCAGTTTATTCACTTACCATTAACTGTATCTCTTTCTATTGACAGAATTTGAAGGAAAAATTCTGTGGGCTACTTAGTATTTGCACTGGGTTTTTTGGTTTTTTTTTTTTAGAGAGCTGCAGCTGTTTAGTGAACCAAATGCATCACAGACTCCTTCTTTTCTGTACATTATGTATTTACTGGCCTTTAGTTTTTAGACTGAATTTTTCCACATAAAACTTAGCTTCATTTGGCCTCGGTTTAAAACACCTTGAGATGATTCAGCTTGCTTCATGCAGACATTGCAGCAGATGCTAATAATAAAATCTAATTTATGAAAGAATACATGTGTTTTGGGCTTTTAAAAATAATTGGGTGAGGAAATAAAAGACTAGCTGATAGATTAATGCCCTCCACATTAAGTGTAAGTTGGAGAGACGTTTCGCTGGCAAGCTGTAAGCTTCTGGATACAGAGGATTATAAGGGAAATGCTCACACAACCTTAGCAGCATTACAAACAGCAATGCCACAATGAACAGAACAGCCTCATTGCAGCAATCTAAAGCCACTGCTGTTTTCTTTAAGGCAAACATTGTTTTTATGCCCTACAGATAAATCCCATTTTAAGCTTTGATCAAAGCAAATACACTCACTTTGAGGCTTTGGGCAGATGTAAATTGCTTTGTTATCCACATGCATTTGCATACATTTGCAAGGAGACAGGGTCTACATGTAATGGTGCCTTTTATTTTTGGTGGTGTGCTGAAACTCAAGTAGGCAGTAGGTTTCTGCCATGGAGAAGGCAGAAGTTGCTCTGTAAAGGAAATAAATAAGAGAAGTGAAGCAGTGTGGAGGTGTGCATGAAGCTTCATCATTGCCAGAGCTGCCAGGAGGGGCCACACAGGACCCTGAACATCCACAGTTGTTTTATTTTATCTTATTTGCTGTTCTTGTGGGTAACAAATGTAAATGAAGGGTTTCCTAGAGAGGGACTTTTCTCTCGTTTGGCCACTTCAGGAAGGACTGTGCCAATAGTGTAGGAAATGTGGAGAATGCCAAAATATTTGGTGTCTGTCTTTGTTGCAGACTTCCATTTGTTTTCTCATGTATTTCTCTACTTGGTTTCCTGAATTAAATTGGATTAACTTTCTCTCTCTCCCAATTAATGCTGTTAACAGTAATAACAGCCATAATGTGTGAACATCTGGCATTTTAGTACACAGTAAGCTTTTAGAAATACCAGATATGAATCTATTGAAATCTGTCTCTATAGTGATTTTCCCAGCGTTTTGTGGCTCAGACGATGAATTCTTCTTTCCTCTCTGGTTTCCTTTCATTATCAAGGTTTGTTAATTCTATAGATGCCAGGGTAAGATAATTAAATACCCCTTTGTAATTACCGTGGTGCCTGTGGGTTTGAGACCTCTAGCTCATTAGGCAGTATGCTGTCCTTCTAAGATATTTGAGGGAAATACTTTCATACTCATCAAAGATCTCTGTGGCAAATTAAGGTCACAGCTGTCTCTTTGACAGGCTGAAGGCTAAGATTTTTTTTTTTCTCTTTTTTCATTTTTTTCTTTTTTTTTTTTTTTTCCATTAGCTACCACTAGGGCAGTTCATATCAGAAGCAGCTTTCTTAATACAAATATTGAACAGCCAGTTGTTCAAAACCGTGCTTTTACTGGTGTGCATGTTACCCTAATAAATTACCTGTGGCTTCTTTGCTATAGTGAGGATAGATTTTGTAGGGCTCCCTGCACTTTCATATGCTCTAAGCTGAAGATTGGCCTTACAATGTCTTTTATTTCTTCCCTGTTGCAGCTCTTGACCATTTCTCAAAGTTTTTTATTATGACTGCAGAAGGAATTGGAGCAAACTTCCAATTATTCCCTGCTGTAATTTGGAGAAAGTGCTAGCTGTCAACTGCAGGTGAAAAATATGAAACTCCCATTAGGGCTGCTTTTCATTACATGTCCCAGAGATTTCTGTTGCTTTTTTTTATCTATTTAGATGTCTTTCTATACTTGTCTTCACTGTGTTCAAGCCACTCTTGTAAGTGCCATGGGGCTGGGTTTGCTCATGAGGATTTGGACTGCAGCGTGTGAACTCCTGGTTCTATTCATCTCTGCACTTTAGTTCAGTAAAACTTTGTCAAATTTGATGTCTCCTCACTAAAGCAGGCAGGAAAACACTTCACTATCATAGAAGGATCACGAAGAGTCTGAATATTAAACTAGCAAATTGCTTGCTTGGTGGAAAACAAGCAAATGGAACTGATGAACTCTAACATGAAAGCCCCGGAGATGGTACCCTAGGAAGGAGGAATTGATAAAGCTGATTTACCAATCAAATGGAGAATAGTTGGAAAGGAAAAAAACCAAACCAAACCAAAACCTTTCTAAGAACAAGGATGAGGTGGTGGGGGTGCAGGTGTAGCAGATGAAATGGGTTTGTTGTGTGTCCCCATGCCCACTCATGGAAGGTTTTTGTCTCCTCTTCAGTGCCTGGAAAGAACAGGGAGGTGGATTGGAAGGGTGGCAGATCTGAGGCATCTAGAGAAAAACTGGGGTACAAGCTTGTTTAAAAACCCTATGAAAGCACAGTTAATTCTTGTGTGAGGCAGAAGCCAGCTTATGAGCAGCTGAATGTGCTCAGAAGGGAGCCCCAAGACGTTTTTCCCCACTGGAAAATTAATAGGGAATAGCAGACTGCTGTTCTGCTGGCTGGAGGCAAGCAATGGGAGGAAGGGCATCCCACAGCCTGCCATCACCAGCATGGAGGGGCAAAGGGTGTCACCATTGATCTGCCAGA
Organism: Heliangelus exortis; assembly: GCF_036169615.1. NCBI lineage: Eukaryota > Metazoa > Chordata > Aves > Apodiformes > Trochilidae > Heliangelus > Heliangelus exortis. The sequence goes on from NC_092429.1 coordinate 3,947,536, forward strand.
TGGAGCATGTTAAAGGGCAGCCTGCTGCTCAGAGGAGGCAACAAGCTCGAAAAGGCAAGCACAATGATGAGTGCACCATCTCCCCTAGGAAAAAGATGAAGCTGCAGACAGTGTTTACAATTGCATCCCACTGATTCATAGAGGCAGAGTCAGGGGTGCAGGTATAACTTTGATTTATTGGGTCGTATTAGTAAACAACTGCATTTGATTGTGGCTTGAACCAAAATGCCAGCTTCCCAACTCCAGGGCTGGGCATGAATCTGTGCTTGGAGCCTGGCCACAGGAGCTGACAGTAAAATTCCTAATGACTAATGTGGAGCTCAGCTTGGAATTGTTACATTGCAGAAGAGATGTCCTAGGGGACAGAGCACTCCAGGAATCAGGAATGATGCCTACAGAGGTTGAGATGTACCTGAATGAACAGCAAAGGAAAAGTTCTTGGCCAAAGCTATATCCAGTTGTAAATCTCATGAAAAATGTTATAATTTCTTCTCTTTTGTGTCTCCATAATTTTTATTTTTTACCACCCATGCATCCTACACTAGGCATCAGATTAAAAGACAAACAGTACCTGATCAAGTCTATCTCAAGAGTATCTGTTCCTCATGTTGTCATCTCTGATGCTGGCTCTGATCTGTGAATTCTGAGAATTCTAACTCCACAGGTATGATGCCTTTTGCTGACGTGAAAATTGAAGGCCATAAATAACACTCTGGTTTGCAAAGTTTTCAGTTTATAGTTCTCTAGTGCATGGAGCTATGAAACAGATTTTCATAAATCTTTTTATCTCGTGTGATGGTTTGTTTTCAGATCTTACCTTGCCAGCAATTTTCCACTTTGCTGGACAAACGAATGCACATAGGGAGAGTGCCCATGGCAGCTGAAAGGTTAATGGAAGGAAAATGTAGTGACATCAAAGTAAGTTTTTATTAGGTGTAGCTTTGATTTTCTCCATTATTGGCTCTTTTGTATGAACGAACTGAAATTCAAGCACATGAGCACAGACTACTCATGAGCAGAAAGCAGGAAAGTACAGCAAAGAATATTAATTTGTTGTTTTTCTATAGTTCCTTCCAGCTGAAGGTCACGGGGAACACATTCCATTTCAAGGATCTCTACTCTTACATGTGTGTTAAATATAACCATTTTCTTATTATAAATAAATCAGAATCTGAAGCAGTGAGTTGCATATTTAAAGACAAGAATAAATGTCTAAGGCAGCCCAAGGAGGAGTTGTTGGCTATTTTGGCTCCCAGCTTTGATTCTTTTGTAAATGGGAGTATTTTTCTTTATGAAGCTGTTTCTGGGCAGATCCAGGGCACAGCACTCTGTCAGCACTAAACAGATAAATAATAATCATTCCACAGCTTTATGGTTGCACCTGACATATCAGAATTATTTGAGAAAACTTCTACTGCTGGCAAATACTGATTCCATGTCTGCATGCCAATTATGGGATAAGTACCTCTTGTGAAGGAGAGAAAAGCCTATTGTTTTAAGGAGTTTTCAGAAAATTATACACCTGGGAGAGGTCACTTCCCATTACGCTTCAACAATTTCAGTTCTCTTAAAAAAAAAAAAAACAACACACACACAAAAATCCTATAATTTTCTAAATTGCAAAAGGAATTCTTCTCTTTTCTCATGTTCATCCCAACCAGGTTAGCTGCTGGGGTATTAGAGCTACAAGACTTGCAATGTGGAGGCAGGTTTCAATTTGAGGTGAAGCTGCCCAGTGCTGGCATCAGTTCTTGTTCATGCAGTTTGTGGGGTTTGTCTTGGGCACCTCTGATGGGAGAAGTTTCTTGGGTAAATGAAAATGAGCAGAGAAAGAACAAGCAAACAGTAGTCAAGGTTTCTAAATATTGGGAGGGTGACCCCCTCTTGCAGTGACTGAAGACTGATTAAAGGTGATTAAAGGAGTTTTTAAAGGAGAACGCAGGGACTCTGTGTACATTACAATTACAGATTTTATTTTGTTTTCATTTTTTAAAAATGCTCTTGACCTTTTTGTCAGTAGTTTTATTGAAGGATTTAATCTTTTTGACATAGAATAACATGAATATTGGTGGATGTAGTATTTAACAAAATATATGAGCAATGTTTTCCATGAAGTTTTTCAGTTAACAGTAGATAGTGTATCCATTTCCCACCCTGATGAAGTAGTATTGGATATTTTTCACTGTTTCAGTAGGAAGAAAACCAGGTTTCTATTACATTCAGTGATAGCATGTGGTATATCAGTTGTTGTTCCCTCTAAATTCAGATTTTGTAACGATACACAGGGCTGTTATGGGTCAGATTTCTTTCACCTTCTGCATTATGGCAACTTCCACTGCAGATCAGATAAATAACTTGGCTTATATGGGATTTATATTCCCAGCTGGTATCTTGTCCTGTGTGGAAATCCACTGGGTCAATATAAGCATATGTACAGCTGATCCCATCCTAGGGATTTTACCCCACTTTAGCTGCACCGCTACCGTTAAAAAATGGTGATGTAGGAAGGAAGAAACCAAAGGGTAGACCCATAAAAGAAATGAGAGAGAAACCCCACAAGGATCCCAAGTCCCATTGAAAGTCAGTAAAGCTTTAGTGCAGGGGTTATTTATATCCTTTTGTAGAAGTTCTCCCCTTTTTCTGGGTGCAAAGTGCAGATCCTCAGTGGAAGGCTGACTGAACAGAGTGAGGCTTGAGGAGGAGGCTGGGAAGAGGATAACAAGGCCACGGGGGAAGGACACAAAAGCATTGGAAATTGTCTCAGGCTTAGCAGTGTGGTGGGTAAAGAGGCATGAAGAAGGAGGTGTGAGGAGGATGGGCTCAGAGGAGGGGGAGAAGAAATGTGAGGGCTCAGGGCGAAAGGAAGAGCTGCCACGCACTGGGGAATGCTGCTGGGGAGCAGGATCCAGGCTGCCCTTTGCCAGCAGCAGGGATAAACTGGGGTTGTTCTGCTCACACAGTTTTATTTCACATTATTTGAAAGAGCAGGATTTTAAGGTGGTTGGGGTCTGTGGTTTGTGAAGCTGGCTTGTCCACCAAACCTTGTGGCATTGTTCTCATTGCTAAGGAAGGCCAAGCCAGTGAGTCCTTCTGGGAAAGGGTCTTTGGCTGCAGATTTTGGGTCATGACACAGGGTCAGGGCCTCTCTGAACAATAAGATCCTGAGGGTGGCAGCAGCATGGATTGGGGTTCTGCAGGACCAGCACTCCTTGGCCACTGCCTGCATTCAGGCAATATTTTCATGCAGGGGAAGGTGGAATGTGAGAGAACATAAACCAGGAATTTAGCAAGATATAAAATGGCAAAAATTACCTGTTCATCTATAATTTTATTTAAAAAACCCCAAACACTTTGTATCTATGTTTTTTAATCCTTCATAGCAAAGAGTTCAGCCAGAGATTTTACTCTTGCATTAAACTCCCTACTGCCATTAAATTTCATTTTACTGTAACTGATGAATTGGTTTAAGGCTGCACATGGTCAAAATGGAAATGAGTCGAAGAAAACACAGCATAATTAAGAATTCTGCAATTTTACGTATCAGTTCCCTTATGATAATTGGCCTGCAACATGAAATATTTAAAAACACAATCAAACTCTGTATACATGAGGATATGTTTGTGTATCTCTATCTGTTAGCACTGCTCCATGTATTAGTTGCTTGCAACTAATTAGTTGCTAGCTACTCCCAGCAGCTGTATTTCAGACCCCGTGGGACTCTCAGGAATGTGACCTTATTTTAATGCTTTTCTGTGCTTTGAGAATCACTCCTTTATATCTGCTACTAGGACGTGTGCTGTTGCTTTAATAACGATAATGCTTAGCACTCTTTTTAGATTTAGATCCCAAGGACATCTTCCAAACTAGACAAACATTATTATCAAATCCCATCTCCTACTTTAGAGCTGGCCACTTAAAACCAGAGTGGTCTGGTTAATTACTGGGTGATGCTTGTGGTTACAGTAAAATAGTTCTGGACATTCCAAAGCTGGGACTGTCCTGGATCCCAAGTGCTCACTTCTGGTGGCTTCCCTTGATTCTTTTTACTCCACTGGTAGCTTCTTTTGGTGCCACTGATGGGGGTGTCTGCCCAAAGAAAGGAGCTCTGTGAAAGGAGCTACCTGGAGTATAACCATTTACTCCTGGTAGTGACTTGGGATAGGGATTTTTGTAGCATCTGTCCAGACAAGGAGAGAGAACAGCTGCACCTCTAAACAATTTGTATTTTTAGGAGCACACTGCACACCAGTCGTGTGAGATGTTGGGGGTTTGCTCTGCCTTCCCTAATGCATTTCTATTGATGAGGCTGAAGACAAGTTTCAGCTCACTAGAACAGATTTATTTCCACAATAAATGATCGTGTTGATGTTCTTCTGGTCCAGGGGAGTTTGATTAAAGAGGTTCATTAGACTTTGTCTGGAATTTGGGATAATGCTTGGTGTGTGGTTCTTAAAGACGTTGAGGTTTGCCAAATCAGTACTTAGCTTCTGTTTTTATTTGAGTGTTGTTTGTGTCCAGTGCATGATGTAAGATGTTATTTTTGTTCTTTTTGCCAGCAGAGTCACATTAAAATTGGAGCTTGTTCAGTGGCTATTTTCTCTTTAAAAGGAAATATTATATAGGATGCAACACTCTGGTGTTTTGCCACTTGTCTTTGTTAAAGATCTCATAGCACTTCTGGCAGGAACGAGGTGGCTGGACTTCATGTCCTGGCTTGTACTCCAGTTTGCACTGGCCAGTGTCCAGTATGAGTAATTATATTCTGCATGCTTTAATTCCCCCAGTAATTTCAATTAGTTGGTATTGTTCTTCATGCCTGAACCTAAAATGTTGTGTGGTGTCACCGTGCGATTAAACTGCTGCGACGTTCCATCGCAGAGGTAGGTAAAGTGATCTTGGCTTCACACTTTGTAAAGTGTTTCCTTGGGATAAATGGGAAAAATAACTGTAAAACATTAGTACTCTGGATTTGAGACTTATTGATGGCAAGGTTTTCTGCTTGTCTTTTTTTTTTTTTTTTAATGAAAGCAAGGAGTGTTTGCAACTCAAGACATGACGAAGAAAGTATAATTAGGCGTGTTGCTCAAGGTGTTTTAAAGGTTTTAAACCAAATTAAGATAATATACCTTAATTGCATTTGCATAATGGACATAGTTGAAATCAGGTCCCTTTTGTTAATGTCTGTGACTTCCTCAGCTGTGTGTGTGAGAGCCAACTTTCTACCTGTGGCAAAAAGGAAAATTGGAACTAAATCTGGATGGAGTTTAGTATGTGAGCAGAGTTCAAATGAAGATGTAGTTGTGCTGAGTGCATGGGGAGGCAGCCATCCTTATTCAAAGTGGTCACATGTTCACATTTGGGATTTACCAAGTCCTTGATCTTTGAGATACTGAATGAGCTCATTCCATCTGACTGCACACTCAAATCAAGCCTGAATTGCAGAAGATAAGACCTGCTGCAGAGTACATACTTGGGGGTTTTTTCCACCCCACTCTTCACCTGGCCCCAAGATGTCACACCTAAGCTGGATTAAAAAAAGCTTTGATGACTAAGAAGCATAAATAATATTACAACAGTCTTCTGGAGTTAGAGGAGTCACTGAACACAAGGACAAATCACACGTATGTTATTTCCTGAGTGGGGAACTGTCCCCAGGGAACTGGGAATGGGCACAAATTACCTTCACATACTGTCCCAGATCAGCAGAATTGGAATGCTGCTTTTTAAGCCTACAGACCCAACTCATTCCTGGAAGTAATGTAGATCCTGAGGGAAAAAAAAACCCAGTCCTCCTTGCTCCAGAAATTGTCCTTAGTTTCAGATGCCAATAGCTCCCCCTGAAGCAATCTCAGCAAGGCTGAGACAATCAACAGCCATGCATGAGCACATTGGGGTACCATGGAAAATATTGCTAACTAAATCAACATCTCTGGGTGCTGGCTAATATTTTAGAGGACAAGGTTGCCTTCCTAGGCTCACAGCACAATGGTTTCCTGGAATTGGTGGCTTTTAGTGTTAGTGAGAATCTTTAAGAGCAATGTTTTGGGTGAGGTGTTTCTTCTATCTTTGTATAATTTCAAAAGTTTTGTAAAATGCTCCTGAGCTGCAGTTTCTCAGTTTTAAATAATTCAGGACTGAAAGCAGTGGACCTTACTGAGGCAAAGCTCCTAATTGAAGTCAGTTCTTCTGCTTGAGCAGGTTAGGCTCCACTCTAAAATAAAACCCAGGACACTCGATAGCAAACAAATTTTATTTAAAAAGCCAAACCAGTTAAAAGAGTAGTAACTCTTCTTTTACTGAACAAAGAATATCCTTCCAACAGGGACAAATCACAAGAGCTCACTCGTGTGCCACTTAGATGTTTCCCTTCCTTTAAATGCTCAGTGTGTTTGGAAGATGAGCAGAAGGCACAAATATTGTGCTGGTTTTTTTAGGTGTTTGCTTGCAGAAAGCAGGTTCCTTGTGCAATAGCCTTGGAGTTTCATCCTTCACTGGGGCAGTAGCTGTTCTACTGGGCAGCTGTGGCAACTTTATTTTCAGAAGTGACCTGTGCAGAGGACACACTGTGATTTGCTGCTTCCTAAGTAATCTGCAGTATTGATTCTACAAATGTCTGGGTGTTTCTTAACAAAAGTAATCATTACTGTTGTTGAGACTAGAGCTGTAAAATGCAATTTCTTCTTGGGTAATTCAGCAGGTGCTGAACATGCTCAGGCTTGAGCCCTTAAGTGGAAAATAATGTATGATAGTGAATCTATATCAGAAAGCAGATTTTAAAAAAAACCCACCAAACATTGCTGCATTATTCTTTCAGTTGATTACTATTTCTGGGATACATCTCATCTGCCTAGTTTCTGCCATCTGTTTTCTTTCCAAGTTTAGTATAATTATATTAGTTACCCATCAGACTTTGAAACTTTTGAACACTGCCTTGAAACTGTTTGAAGAAAGTTGAAGTCATTGTTGTCTTTTGGCTTCGTATTCCACAGCTTCTGAGTAGAGCATATTAAAATAGCTGCTTCCAGAAAAAAAAACAACTACCACCTTGAAAAGTAAATTCAGTTAATAATAGTAGAGATAATAATCTAACTTCTGTATGCTGCAGATGTGAATTGTCAGAGGAAAAGAAGATAAAGCAATATATCATCAATAGGGCCAGCTCTTAGATGATTTTTTTGCATAATTTGCATAGTAATGCTAGACAATTATACTCTTAGACTTCGTTGTAAGCTCATATGAATCACCTTCAGAATAATTTACACTACATGTGTGGAAAGAAAACCTGTGTAATTTTACTGATGGTTCAGCTTCCCTCTGTCAGCCTGACCCTCAATCACTGCACATTGTTACATGCAGCCCAATCAGTGAGAACATTAGAATTAACAGCAAGTGGTGACTTCTGACAAATCAGTGCAATGTGATTAAATTGTCAGTGCAAATACAAATGATTGCAACTGTGGGTGCAAGAAGTGGCTGGATGGCAGGAATACTCTTCTGTGGGCACGGATTTCCAGAAACAAATGTGTGGAAGGGGTAATAAACTGAACATCAGAAATGAGTATCTGCTTTGTTGAAAAAATTGCATGGTGAAACTTCAATGGCAAAGCAAGCAGCAGCAACCTACACTCAGTCAAAGTGGCATATTTCATATCTACTCCATATTAAATTGAGGTTTGCATCATGCCATTAGCTGCCTGGAATGCAATCCACAAGTACCTTGCTCTCCTGGAACCTGCTCTCAGGCTTTGAGCCACCTCCTGATAGAAACCTCCCAAAACTGTCCTGCCTTCAAGGAGAAGGGGAGAAACTTTGGCTGAGCTGTGAGGAGGATGTGCTGCTGTGCAGTGCAGGCTCTCACTGAAAGCTTTGGCCAGGGGCTTCTCTGAAAAGTCACCAGACTGAATCCAGATGGAAAATGGGACTGGAGAGAATCCAGCCTGCCAGGTGCATCTGTGATGAGCAGTGCTGAATGCAGCTTTCTGATTTTTTCCTGGCATCCAGGAGGTGACAGCAGCCACAACAATGACTTTCTTTCCCCAAAGTCTTTCATCTCAGGACCAAGGGGCTTTGGCACTTCCAGGTTGCACACAGCAAGCTGCTTCTTTGGGGCCACATCTGTCTCGTTCACATTTTTCAGTGTCAAATCCAGTTTCCCTTTAGGATCCTTCATCTTTTCTGGTCAGCTACTACCCAGAGATTTCTCCCAACTGATCAAGGAGTTTTGCTGCTTCCTGTGAGAAGCCTCAGTCACAAGGTATCACACCTATTGAAAGCAACCATCAGAAAAAAAGGATCAAGTTTTTCATCAGCTGAGAAAATGAGATCACTTTGAGCAAGTGCTGTGTGCTGCTTACATCTTCCTCAGCTGGAAAAGGGATGCTGGGAAGAGGAGCCTGGAGATCCAGAGGGAAGAGCAAAGGAGAGGAAAGAGAAAGGGGAGCTCTTAGTGTTGGATTCTGCACATTTATTGTAGGAAGTAGTAAATGTGGAAAACAATTGTGTAGGGAGAGGAAGGAAGCCTGGCTATGAGGAATGACCTCTGTCTGAGTCTTCACAGACTGTAAGGGTTAATTATTGATGATTTATTCCCATTGTTCCAGCTAACAGATACCCATGTAAGAGTTAGAAACAATATGCCAGATCTCTTTACTGGTAACAGAAAAACCTCAGGTTTTTCAGTGTCCCTAGCAAAGAGAAGCTCCATACAGGACTGCCAGCTGCCACATGGTTTCCTCCTAGTGATAACATTACCAAGATCTTAAAGCTAAAAAAAAACAGTTTAAGAGGTAAATATCTTTTTCTTACAAACTTTTTTCAAGTAGTCCCTTGGCCCACCTAATGCAGAATATGTTAATTAGGAAAACTGATCTACATCTGATTCCCATTGCCATTATCCAGGTGTGATGGGGAGGGCGTTGCCTGCAGGAATTGTGTAAGGTTCTCCCCCCAGAACATTTTCTCCAAAGCCTGGGGTAACCTTTGTTCATCTCTCTCCTGGGCTCTCACTGTTACTCAGGCTCTGCTCTGCTTTTTCACAGATGTTGCCTCTTCCCATTACCTTTCCTTTTACTACTTGAAACAAAGCAAAACAACCTCCCCTCCCCAAAACCCCCAGGTTTCATCAGTGGGTATCCTTCTCTATTCCCTTTTCCTTGCTGTGTTTCTCTCCAATTACACAGCAAATGGGGCTTCCCTTTGAAGTTCCCTTGCTGCCTGGCTCTGTACTGACTGTCCCTGTCGTTGTGTAGCATCAGGAAATTGACAACTTCCCAACTGGTTTCCCCACTGTACTCACTGCTGATGAGGAACAAAAGGGCCTTATTGAACCTTCTACTTACCTGCTTCTGTTCTCACTTTTTTTTTGGAGAGGGTCTGTTCCATGGTTTTGGTTACTTCACCCCCAAAAAGACTGGGGGAGGAGACATCTCTCTGGGATTACAGCCCAGCAACCCAGTTTTGTGCTCTCACACCTCTGCATCCCATCAGTTGGATAAAAAAATCTCCCCTTAGTTCTTTTAGGACATATACCTGATCTCCATCTTTCAGTGTGCTGAAATGTAGACCTGGAGGTCCTGAAAGAAGCAAGATGATGTTGCTGTGTGGCAGAATGCTAGAGTGAGCCAAGGCACCCTGGAGTTAGACAGGTGAACATGCTTCTTAAATCTGCTTTGGGAAAAATCAGGGTAATTACAGCTCTGCAGCATCCTTGAGGAAGGTGCTGGTGGAGGTCCCTGCTTGCACCTTCCTCTGCTTGGCAGATAAAATTTAGCAGGAGTGCTTTAAGATCTTAAAATATGCTCCCTCTCTCTGGGTGAGAGAATTTATTAATTTTTTCTATTGTTTGGCTTTTAGTTACTTTGCTGCAAGTGCCCACAAGGGGCCAGTCTGCTGATTACTTGGGGATGGGAACACTTCTCCACGGGGAGCTGGAGTGAGACCCTCCTAACTCTGGTAACACCTCCGGTACCACCTGTCTGCCCTTAGCAGGAAAAGCATCCACTCTTTGCCTGAGCTCTACTGGATGTGACCCATGGATGTGAAAGGTTCTCTAAATTATTTTTTAAAGCCACCAGTCTCCCATGCCATCCAGTCCTTTCCTTATTGTGTAGCTACTCTGTGGTTTTAATTAATATTATGATTATACAGCAGACGTGCTTCTCGAGCGTCTGTTGCTGTGGCAGCTAGACTCTTTAATTACAGAGATTAAAACACAAATCAAGGACAATACAGAGTTGTGATGATGATAATTACTGGCTTGGAATATTTGTGGAAAACTGGCCACTTGAGCCACTGAGGTTAATGTCTAAGCATGTGCCAATGGGTCTCTTCTGGAGGCCTGTGTTCAGGTGGCTGGCTGGGACTTTATATAAAGTGTTCAAGGTGCTGGGATAATTGATATTTTTAGCCTAGGGGTTGACAAATTTGCTCATTCCAGGTCAAAACCCCATGCTAGGGCTACAATTGTTTTATTCTGTTATTTATTTTCAATTTTTATTTTTTTTTTTAATCCTAAAGGAAACTATTTCTCATTTCTTACCAAAATGTAAAAGCTGGAGGAAGGATTTTTAGTGTTTTGAGCTACTTAAAGATAGCTTGAAAATTCACTTCATGATTAAAAATTGGAAATATCAATATAAGTATTTTTACTTTTTTTACAACACAAACTGTTTGGTGCTTTGAAACAGTTTCATATGTTCAGTAAAAATTTGGGAATCTCCTGGTCCATCTCTGTATGCAGTTCTGATTTCAGGGCAGGGGTAGGAGGAAAATTGTCTGAAATAATTAATCTGGCTTTAAAGTTACCATATCATTTAGACTTGCAGATCCATCCCAGAAAGCTTTTGTAATGCTTGAGAATACTCACCAGCAGGGTTAAAAATCTTTGGTTTCAGTTATTTTTATTTTACAAAAAGAACCCTGTAAGAATCTTTGTATATTGCTCTTGTCAGCTCGTAAATACCTTCCTTCTTGCTATGTGAGCCTCTGTGTTCTTTCCACTAGATTTTCTGCTTGTTTGCTTGCATGTTCACTTACTCTTTAAATAGAAGGAGCAGAATATGATCTCCCCTTAATTCTTGGCCCAGAGGTCTGTAACAAATCTGTTGTTATCTGGCAGTTCATAGCTCTCAGTCTGCTGGTGCAGTGGTCACTGGGATATGGAAATGCTGCTCCTTTGAATGCAAAGGACCTTGATACTGTGGTCCTACACTCCCTGATTTCATCCTCCTTCATCACTGCCAAATCCCACTTGTCTTGTGCTGTCACTCTGGCAGGGAACTGAGAGTCCTGATCATATTAGAACCCTGGTGGGTTAAACTGGGAAAGGAGAACTAAAAAAAAAGGCTCTCCGGAAGGATTTCTGACTTGAAAAATCTCCCAGTCATCCACTGCCAGCACTGCTGGGAACCAGGGGATTGTCACCTGCAGTGCAGTAAAGGAAAACATTTCTTTTTTGAAAGAATACACTACCATATTCTTCCTTAACTAGGCAGAAATAAGGGGCTGCCAGCAGGAGTTAACTATAAACCTACAAAGAGTGACAAATAAACCAAAGAGAAGCAATCGAGTGTCTGTGGTCGTTTGCTGCTCATCTCCCTGGAGAGCTGTAGGGATGCTGCCTGTGAAGGTGAAACCATCAGTGTGTACATGGGCTTCCTTCCCTCTCACCTCCCAAAGTAACCACTCTTCCTCCTAAACACCCTCTCAATTTGACAGAACCCTCAAATGAAGCCCAGCAAGTGTTTCCCAGCCATGTTCCATACATTTCCCCTATCTGATTGTCCCTCTGTCCCTATGGATCCTCTTAGGGAAGCAAGCTGTGTCCCATGGGATATTTCCCAACAGGTTTTCAGCAGGAGTGGGTTTTTACTTGCAAAGACTTGAAGGGATGCAACTGAATTTTGCTACTGTGTTCTCTCCAGGAGTGTGAGTGGGTATCTGCCTACTTAGAGCAGGTGAAACCAGAGCTCTTCAGGCTGTGCTGTGCAAGTTTTTTTTGTTATTTCATTTGTGGTTATCTCCAGCTACACAGCAGAAAGTATGAGGTCTACATTAGGGAAGATTAAAGGCATGGAGTGGTGCATAAATAAAATGATGACTGAAAGAAGACCTTACTTGCAAGGTAAGGCCAAAGAGAAAAAAAACGTTTTAATGTTAAGCTTCATAAAAGACAAGCAAAAGAGCTAAAAGGTCATGTGGTTGTATGGCAGAACCTAGAAGGAACTGTTGTCCTGTGGGTAGAAGAGTGGTGGGATGCATCATCTGTCCCTTGTCTCCTTGCTGACAGGGAGTTGACAAAGGTAGAGAAGGAGACATCTGAGAGTGTTCCAAAATGTTAAAAGATGTTTAGTTTGCAGTGTGGTGTGGGTTTGCACTGATGATCAGGTTACTGCTTGTCAGCTGAGCAGAAGTGTCTTTGTGCAAGCTTTTAGCCTGCAGCAAAACCAAAAGAGTTCAGTTTAGTTTTGATTTGCAGTGAAAAATAAAAGTTCAGTGTGCTTCTGGGTGGCTCAGTTTCTGTGTGTACAAGTGATGCAGTTCATGCTCATTTTCAACAACCACCAGCTTTCAAAAATCTCATAGTCAAGGACAGTGAGATGAAAAGTTTTGTGTGATTTTGGTTTAAAAGGGAGATAGTTTTTAAGCAGACTGTGCTAAAGACAGAGAGATGCTGTGGAACCTCCTGGTGACTGTGCTGAGGTTGAATTCTTGGTGAATCCTTCATCTGCAGGGATACCAGTGCAGCCAGACCATGGGAAAGCCCTGGAATAATAAACAAGGTTCCAGACTCAACCCAAGGCTGATGTACAGGGTAAGGTTACAGCAGATGTGCTGTTGAAGTAATTACAGGGCTTTCTAAAATAATGTCCCAGAAATAATTTTGGTTTTGTTCCTTATGTATTGACTGCTGAACTGTTGGCATCCCAGCATCCTTGGCTTTGGGACTTTTGGAGTACATTTTTCTCTTCTGTTTGCTGAGAGGTCATAAACAGCTTCCAAGGGAGCATTCCTTAGATTGTCCATGAGTGTCTTAGTTCCCAAGTGTGATGGATCACTGATCACACTGGTGGCATTCAAGTAATTAATAACAGGAAAACTAATAAAATGTTGCACTCCCCTGGACTTCATGGGGACTTTGTCAACCGCTTCAGTAGCGCTGGGATTTTATCCTTATTATTTAAACACTTAAAACACCTGCATCACAATTTAAAACTCTGTCTGTGAAATACTTAACTAATCTGGATATTTAGGATGGGCTGGTGTGGAACTGTTCCTGTGGAAGCACAGTGCCTCTGGAAATGCCTGGACTTCCGTGATGTGGATAATATGTGTGTCTCCACATCTGCCTAAGATAGATCCTTTGTTACTGCTCCAGACTTCTTTGTCAGACATCACTGGATGACTTAATTCAGAGCATTAGCAGTAGTTTCTTTTCATTAACAACCTTGTTAATTTGGGAGACAACAGCCATTAGAGTATAAGGTGAAAACAACACTGTTGTAGCTCGAGTTTTAAAGAAATTCTTGATGTTTCCAGATCCCCAGCTCAGTCTTAACCTGTCAGTACTCCTGTGCCACTTGGCACTGGGTTTATCCTTTCATTCTTTCTTTCAAGAAAGTGCTAAGAGGGAGCCCCACCTGCCATCCTCATGAGCTGCTGGAATGCTTCTTCCTGCTACCTTTCTCCTATACCTTGGCCTACACAAGTCATCTGATTCTGAACTTTTTTGCTTTCAAGGTTTTTTTGTGTTAAGGAAGCCCAGACTGCCATGTGCTAGTAAGGTTTGTTCCCTTGTCTTTCCTTTCTTTATCAAGTGTACCAGTACTGGAGTGCCCACATCCACTGTGAGTGTACTGGGAGGAGGAAGATAAATCTTGTCTTCCAGATGTACATCCTGCTTTAGCTGACATCTGCCAGCTAACAGACACAGCATATGCCTCCATTTCATAGGGGTCCCCTCAGTCCTTTAACAGTGTGAGTCCTAATTTTGCTAAAAGTATGTCATTTCTTCAGTGTTTTGGGGGTTTGAATCTAGGACATGAGTATCAGCAGAGAGCAGCAGGTACAAATACTCAGCCTGGATATCTTATCTGATATTCAAGAATGCAGGAAGAAATGTCAGAGAGAGCTTTCTACGAAGTATTTAATTAACAGCAACAGCTACAGAAATGAAAAACAACATCCAGGCAATTACAGTGTTCAATAAAGCAGCTCTCAAAGGATGGAACAGCAATGGATTAGTGACTGACTGGCATTTAAATATGTTATCAACCAGTTAGGGAGACCAGAGTAAATTTGCTCCCCTGGGGTTCAGGCTAGTAGAAGTATTATAACTATATTATTGTTTCTCAGGGCAATCAACTGAATTATGTGGTGCAGTAGTCTAGGATGTTGGGCTGTTATTCCAGCAGCTGGTTACATGATTTGTTTCACTGGACATTAATCCAATGTACTGGGTGAGAGAGAGACTTCTGTCAGTTTGCAAACAGTGTTTTCTTGTTCAGACAATGTCTACTTTCCACTTCTGATTTTAAATTCAGAGTGTGCTGGAAACTCTGTAATTTATAAAAGAGATGGAGTATGCTAAGCTTTGGATGTTACAATAGCATGGAATGAAGAATTTATGTTAACTTTACCTCCAGGGCCAAATATATGCTGAGAAGGCATAATTAGTCTACCACTTGGAATGCCTTCTTTTCTTATGATTGTGCAAAAGTGTGGATAGTTTCACTCATTGGGGATTTTTGCTTGTATAGATTTTACATTTATAAAAAAAAATGGAAACCCAAGAATAAATAACTGTGCTTTTAGTATGATGAATGAGATCAAATTACATGAACTGCAGTCATTCTTCATTGCAAGCTAATGCATTCCCTTTGCACATCTTGAGGATGCAAACCCCCATTTTGTGATGAAGCTGTACAGGAAGGATGCTCTCCAGTGTACCCAGCCACATCTGCAGTTAAACTTCTAACTGCACCTGGTGCTTGAGTCCATTGCTGCTTTCTGTCTCTTGGTAGGGTACAGAGATGCAAAGGAACTTAGAGGGAGTTGGCAGTTTTGCAAAGTTGGACCTAATAAATAGGCTTTGTATTGATTTACATTTGATGCTGACCAGTTTAGCAAGTAAGTTGAAATGAATCAGTGTCCCATCAAGAAAAAAACTGGCCCAAGCCCCACAGAGCCACAGGGCAGCAAGCCAGGATGATTCAGTAAGGAATCTACATTTCTTTGATATTGTTTGATCTTTCTTTAGAGCAGCAAGGTTGCCCGTGGTAGCCTGTTGAGCCAGTATTGTAACAGACTCTTTATGAAAAAGAGACACAGAGCAGCAGAGAACACCTTGTTATTTTTTTCTCCCGTTGCATTTATATAGATTCATTTCCCCCCATGGCCACTTTCTTGTCATTTTCTTTTCCAAGGGTGAGAGCAACCTTTGCTCTGAGGACACTGGGAACCAATATAATGGTTCAAGGCAGAGCAGCTGTCAAAAGGAACACCACTGAGAATGATTTCTTTCACTCTAAGTGCATGTTATTGATGACTGGAAGTGGGAAAGAGCCCTGGGTAAGTCAACCTGTTGACAACCCAGGTGTCTGGGAGTTGCCTGGTACAGCTAAATAATTTCCATTAATGGATGCTTAACTTTAGAAGAAAAGACTTCCACTAAGACCCACAGGGGGATAAGTACCTTCAGTGCAATTAAACAACATTTGTGTAAAAACTGTGATCCCCAGAACAATATAGTCATGAAAACATCACATCAATAGGAACACTTTCATGTGCAGTAAGTCACAAAGAGAATTACAGACATCATGTCCTGCTGGTAAAGCCCACCTTGAATAAATCAACAAGTGTCCCAGATGCAATGCTGGTTTCATTCAAAGTGGGTAAAATGGGCAGGATGCTCTGATCCAACTGGCAAGAGGAACTAAAGCAAGGTTAAGGTCCATTCCATCCCTGGCCATTCCATGATTCTAAGGTCCTGTTGGTCACTGCTGACCAGCTTATCATGGAGAAGAGAAGGGTATTGTGTGTTTCCCTGTCTTGAAGATGCCAAGATCTAAAATACGTTACTGAATATGAAGTCCTTAGCTAAAAATGGATTGTGTGCTGTGTTTTGTAGCTGAGAAATGGCCAATTGAGTCAGAAAAATGGGACCAGCTGCCCTGAGATGTTGCTGCTAGAATGAAATGCTGGGTGTGATAAAGTACAGACTGAAGAAAATACCTTTTTTTCACCTCTCTTGCCATTTCACTGACCTCTGAGATGTTTTGGGAGCTCCTGAGCACCCTTCAGAGATCTTTGGCAACCCCACATTGCAGCAAGAGGAGAGGGGCAGTGGTCAGGCAGGTGAGAAACTCAGAGAGAAGCTGATGTGCATCACTCAGTCTGCAGTGTCCCAGTTCAGAAGAGCAGGGGGGACACTCTGGTGTCTTACAGAGACACCATGGAGAAAATTTGTCAAAGTGGAACCAATTCTCAGTGCCAAAATTATGAAGTGCCCCTCCTAAGGTAAATATTAAGGACCAAGTTGAAGCTCATGTTGTATTCCCCAGTGGGGTTTTCCCCATTGGCCCTGGAATGCAAGGAATCAAGGGGAGCAGAACAAGAAAAAGAAAGGTATTCTAAAAACCTGAAGTTAATTAATGCTCAGAAAGTGGTTTGAAGATGAAAAGCACTACTGCTAAGTGTTATTAATAGCAGAGTAACCCTGCTGCTAATTATAAATAACAGTAATGCCACCGAGCATGCTACATGCAAAGATCTCAAAATCCTTTTGAAATATGAATCGTTTATTTATTTTCTTATTCTCAATGAGAAGAATGAGGCGTGGAGGAATGTAACAACTTGTTTGAGTAAGGCCTTAAATACAGAAACAGAGGAGTTCAGGACTTCAGTCTAGATCTCAGACTGTTATTTGACAGGTTTACCTCCTGCAGACTTTTCCAGCTCTGCGAACACTGCAGCACAGCTCAACCTCTGACTTCTCTTGAGTTGCATAAGAATGTCTTGTTGTGCAGGGTATTACTGATGAACTGGGAAGATGTATTATATACCTCTGATTTTTCTCCTACAGTGTTAGCAAGTGCAAGGTATCTTTGCAAGGAGCCTGAAGCTGTATGAAATGGACAAAACAATCCAGCTGCGATGCAGTAATTCCCCTGAAAAGCATCCCTGGGATTTCAGACTTGCTGTGCATTTAAAATAAAGGAGCTACAAACATCCAGCATTGCTCCTCCTTGCCACTGCTCTGTTTTCATCATGGTCTGATGCTAGGCTGATCTCTTCAACAGAGGTTTCCTAACTCAGACCCTGGTACTTATTCCTAGAATTCTCAGAAGTGAAGTCTGCAGAATAAAGTGCCTCAACAGAGGCTGAGAGAACAGTGACTGAATTTCAAACAGAGGTGCTGATCTCACCCTAGGACCCTCTTAGTTTTAGGGAATGACAATGTGAAAATAGAATAAAAAGAAGCAGCTCCTGCCATAAAAAGAGCATCTCATCTGGGTCCTGCACTCTCTCCATTCTTTTGGCTAATAGAGGTTTGCTGCTGTATTAGGTTGGCTCTCCATTTCATCAGACCCTTCTTAAATGAGGATTTTTGGTTCTCCAACTAATCTTTTCCTGTGAAAGAGGGTTCATTTGTATGCTGCTATTGTCATTAACAGTGTAATCTTCAGTCTTAATGTTAGTGCCTCTATTTTGTGCTTCCTTAGGGTAGCTGTGAAGCACTTCTCCACTAACCCATGAGTGCCTCTTTTTTTTTTC
The DNA here is from genome assembly GCF_036169615.1 of Heliangelus exortis. Lineage (NCBI taxonomy): Eukaryota > Metazoa > Chordata > Aves > Apodiformes > Trochilidae > Heliangelus > Heliangelus exortis. The sequence goes on from NC_092429.1 coordinate 3,965,308, forward strand.
ATCTTACTGAGGACTATTGTGTGTTGTGATCATCTGCTAATAGAGGAGATTAGCTGAATCACAGCAGCCTCCCAAGCAAGAGATATGACACTTTTTGTTTTCTTTTTCCCCTCCAGTTGATGTTATAAGCTTGTCTTTCTTTACTGGGAATAATCACTTTGTGGTGTTCTTTTATTATTGCCTTTTCTGCTATGGAGTCCAAACTGCAGATTCCTAAAGCTCTTCCTTGTTTCATCTTCATGGCCATTCAGTGTGTTTAATGGGCTTACAAGCAAATCAAGACTTCCATCTTCTTGGAATGGAGCTTTTGTTGGAGTCAATCTGCTTGCACAACTGGGACTCCAGGTGGATGCAACCTTTCCAGCAGTGCTTTCTTGTACTCCAGACCACATTTGCCCAGATGTTATTTTGGGAGCAATCAGAGTTATTAACGTATAGTTCAGCAAAATGTTGACAGAATACAAAGCATAAACCACCTTGCACTGAAATTCCAAAGCCAATTAAATGGGCTAATTCACCTACTGTTTAATTGGCTGGAAGCCATGTGAGTAATTACGCCACTGACATCTCCCCAAATTATATTCTTAATTGTTACCTTGATTTGCATCACAATGAAATAACCACATCTCAGTTCAGAGCAGCTCAGCTCCTCTTCCAGCAACAGCCTCACCAGCATCAGGATAGAAGCAGTTTTGCATTTCACAGGGTTGCCTTCCTGAAAATGACAACTGGCAAGGTAGCAAAGCAAGGCCACTGGGGAGACAGGGCAGGAAAATGCAAAGTTGGTCTGCTTATTCTTGAACATATGTAGCTTGTTATTGTAGGACGTGGTGGCTTTTATTGTAGCACGCTGCAGAAGACTCCTTTCTTTTCTCTTTTTTCCCCCTCTCTCTTATTACTCACTAAAATGTATGAATGTAGCAGGGCAAGGCTGAATTGGTTGTGCTTGCAAACTGCAGTATAATACCAGCTCCAGAGATGCAGTGTTTTGATTTGCTATCATAAATTTATTTCGTATTTTCTTTCCTTCATAAAATACACTCCTACTTCTTTATACAAATAATGTCATTCCAAGGAAAATGTATGCAGAACCACTTTACAGAAAACCTCTATAAGCACTGTTTGGTCTTGCTGTGTAGATCTACTCTCTAATTGCTTTGAATTTACTTTATTGCAAGGCTGGGGATTGCTTTGAAGTGATTATGAAAGAATAAGCAGGCTTCTGCAAAGGGAATTTAGGGAAGAAAAAGCTTTTAAGAAATCCTATTTTGAAGTTCCAGTTCCAGAGGGTCCTCAGTTACTGAAATGTAATGCCAATGCATTCCCTTCTCTTCCTTCTCTTTATCAGGGCACTCTTCTTCATTAATAGGTCTTACACTGGCAGGAAAATGGTTTCTTGAGATCATTTTCCAGCCTTGTCATTTTGTTGTAGGGGGCAGCAATATTACTGTATTTATTGGCTTTTTGAAAGTCCTTTATATGCATTCAGGAACATTTTCATCCACCTCACAAGAGCTTTACCCACTTCTAACCCTGTTCCAAAATACAATAGACACATGATGGGTGTGCTGGCTGCCTGATGCCTTCTGTCTGAAGTACATGGCTTAGGTGCAAAGTTCATCTGAGTAAATTATGTACTGAAAATAAGGACTTAGATGAAACAGGTTAATGTTATTTTAAAGAAAATAAATAATGGAATAGTAAAAGGTGAAGTGAAGATTTAGGCTCAGGTTTTTTATATTTATGAGCAGTCAGGAAACCCCAGTAAGTGCTGTTAAGTCTGATGACTTTCTGTGCACAAAAATAGTGGAGTTGTATTTTTCAGGGTCTAATCAGTAAGAGATTTCTGTAAAAACCCCAAAAGAGACCAATCCATCTTTCTATCCCAGCATGAACATTAGAGGATGGCAAAGAAGGAGTGGAAAGCAGACCCATGTTGTTTTCTGCAGACCTTGGGAACGGCTTGATTCCCAGACAGCATTCCCTTTTAGTAATGCTCTGCATTCATCTATGAATTGTTTATTCATCAACAAAATCAGATTTTCCATCCATGCGTAGAAAACTTGTTGGTTTTCTGACACAAAACTAATAACGTGTGCTCTTAATTAAACATTAATAGTAACAAATGGCTGCCTATCAGGTTTTTTAATCCACTCTCAATCTGGGCGATATCTGAACATCTTCTGGAAGGCAGATTTCTTACCCTGCCTCATTTGGGGTGGCCTGAACCCCAAAGCATCACTCGTAAAGGACTGCTCCTTGTAAAGGACTGTCCCTTGTAAAGGACTGTCCCTTGTAAAGGACTGTCCCTTTCAGGTGTAGGTGCTGGACCACCCAGATGGATTTCAGGAATGGGGTGAAATAATGATAAACCCACTGCCTCTTACTGCCTTGTGTGGGTGTGCTCAGGGATAGTTTTGGGTAGAACTGATTTGATACTGATTTGGGTCTCCTGTATTGCAGTCACCCCAGGTTAATAATATGCAGATTTAGAGCCTTTTGTTTCAAAAATTCCCTTAAAAATGGCTGCTTGGGAAACATGTATCAGGGAAAAAAATGAGTCTGCTAATAATGAATATTCGCAGGCATCACCAACAGTCCCACAGCAGATAAATAAAGAGAGTAAAGCTGCTGACATAGAAGTGAGAGAAAATTTTTGTAGTGCATTAGTTAAGCGTTAAATTTGTGATAAGTTATAATTTCTGTGGTAAAAATGTGTTCCTATTCAGACAGCCTATGGAAAAGTTGTGCTGTATTGTTAGTGCTTGATAAGCTGCACAGAAGCTCCTGCCATGGTGGGGGAAATTTGGCTCCTCAGGATCCCAGCTTGGTTTGGGCTGTCACCTCCTGGGTGAGCCCTTTGTGACTGGTTCAGTATCAATTTTTTCCCTGCACAAAGACCAGGCACAAACCCTTTCCCTTTCTCATTTACAGTCCAGCTCCACAGAAGTCAATCAAATACATTTACCTATGACTCACTTCAAACACTAACTTCAAAACCACCAGTTCAAAGAACTCTGGTTTATTTGCTGTTTTGTGGTAGGTTTTTTGGTTATTTTAGATAGTAGCTACATCCTAAATAATTAGTTAATACCCTTTAAATATGTGTTTTAAAGATTATGGCTTAAATCCCCAAACTGTGTCATCATTTGGAAACAAGTCCCTTTAAAATTGCAGAGCAAGCATAAATTGCAGAAGAGCTCCAGATGGTCCAGTAGTTTGCTGGTTATTTACAGTAAACCAGATCCTCCCCCTCAGCCTTTTAGCTCAGAAAACACAGTCAGTTAGCAAAAGGCAAGAGGCTTTCTGCAAGCTATTGGAGTCCTTTTACCAACCTGCAAGTGAAAAAGCCACCTGGGCTGCTCCTGGTGCCATAAATCAGCTGGGAAAGCCTGACATCCCTTGAGCTCTCTCCTCTGCAGGTGCCCTGGGTGATGTTGCTGTCCCTTAGAGCTGACAGCATCTGTGTCACATCACCCCCAGCCAAGGGCAGAGCTGCCAGGGGGGGTCTGTTGTTAAGATACTTCTGAATATTTATTATTTCCCCCCCCCCCCAAACCCCCCTGAAGTGTTTGTTTTGAGGATCTTGACAACAGGGTTTTATTATTTTACAATCTGTGACTTTGAAGGCAAGACTACAAAAGAGACTTGAATGAAATATTTGGGATATTTGCAACTCTTACATCTCCAGGGTTGCTCAGCTCTGTTTTCTCAGCTTTTCCAGAGAGTCACAGTTATCACCAATTGCAGATGTTACCTTAAATCAGAAGAAAGCCCCATTGTCCAGCTATGCTGAGCCCTGTGCAGAACATCTTTTTGGGTCTCCCAGTACATTTTTTTGTCAATTGTGTTTTTCTTGTATGCTTGTTTGTGCTCCAGCTGGGCCTTCTGTGCCTTGTACAGAGAAGCAAACCCTGCCAGCACATTACATTATTTATAAGGCAGAGATGCTATCAGATCTCACTCAGGTTGGAAAAGACTCTGCTTTCAAATAATTATCACATTTATATTTATGTAGAGCCTCTCAGCCAGACCTTGAAGCTCTGTGTCAAGTGTCAATATGAACCTGGGATTGTTAGTTCATTGATGAAGAGAAATCAAATCAGTTGGAGGGGGATAAGGGATCAAAATATTCCTATCTGTGGCCAGCTGAGGAGAGTTTGGGTGGAAGATACAACTATCTAAATAGGAGCTTAAGGAAGCAAACAGGCCTGAAACAATCTCTAGGATGAGCACTTGGCTCATACATGACCAGTGGACAGAGTCCCAGTTTTAATTTTGATTGAAAAGTTATTAATGGCTGTGTAGCTCCTTAGGCAAAGCAGACAGAGACTGCACGTCCAGTCTAGGAGGCAGGGATGAGGAGGAGTCACCTGGTTAGGATGGAAAGGAGGGCTTGAGATGCTCTGGGGTAAATTTGGGGCTCCACCTGTGATTTAATCATATCTGCCTCACCTCTATGCTGTTCTATTTCCCTTTTATTAATTTTGTTTTCCAGTTTTAGCTGCGACTTGGCAGTTTTCTGGCTTCTCAGCAGGGATAGGCACAAGCTGCAGTTTCCTCCAAGGTTCATTTTATCAGGATGTTTGTAACATATGCCTGTGTCTGGGAATGTGTTTGTTGGAAGGAGGGTGTTCTGGAAGGATGTGAAAGAGCCATATTTTAACTGTAAAGCCTAGGGAAGGACTTAATTGTAGTGCATTTGCAAGTGGGAGAAGAGCTCAGTTCTTGCATTGGCACAATGCAACACATTAGTTAAGCAATTTGGAAAAGTAGATTAACTTAGTGGAGAGATCCCAAGGGACATCCTTTTTTTTCTGTTTCTTTGGAAAATCAATTTTATACAGGAAGCTTAAAAAAAAAAAAAAAAAAAAAAAGGAAAAGGCCCAGGAATGCCTGGAGTGGGCTGTCAAGCCAAGAGCTGGTTGGGCCCAGGGTTTGATCAGAGAGAAACTGGATTCCTGCTGTAAAGGCTTTTTCACTGCTCTGCTCTTCATTGCACAGTTCTCATGGGAATATCTGAGCAGGGGCATCTCCATCTGGCCTGGGGAATTTGCAATTGGTCACTGTTCAGAGGCTCACATGCTGCAGATGTTATAAAAGGTCCTGATTTAAGATCATGAGGGACCTTTGTCTGGTGCAGTACAAATAACAGGGACAACAATTCAAGGAGATAAGAGAGCCTGGGAGCTTCAAACTGAAAAGATGCAATTTTGGAAGCTGCCTAAATGAGCGATGATTTTTTTGCTGATATTTTCTGATCAGATTTATAACTAGTGGCTTTTTAGAGCATACAGAACTTCCAAACTCTGGATATTAATATTGTGCTGATGGGCCTGCTTGAACAAACATAATAAAAAATGTGCTCTCTGTCATGGCAAGCTGAAAAAGCAGATGGCAGTCAGAAGCTGAGCAGCATACAGAAGTTTGAAATTTTAAATTAAATCAATTTGAAGCTTTGTTTGTGCCTAAGGCAAGCTTTCCCCTCGGATGAAGGAGAGTGGCTAGCTGAACTCTTTTACATGGGCTCTGGTTTTGCAAAAGCTGCTGAAAGATTTGAAATCCTCCACCATCTACACCACTGTGTTAGTTTGGGCTTGCAGTGGGGTAGAAATAAGAAATTCAAGTTGGTCCAGAGCAGGAAATCTTCCTCAAAACGTAAACTCCTGTAATGAGATGGGTACAGAAGAGTCACTTCTGCTTTCACACAGTGTGCCATAAATATTCAGATCATATCATATGTTTCCTGTGCTCTGAAAAGATGTAAAAAAAAATAACTAAAGAAAGAAAGAATCCTGAAGCAGACATACACACCGTGTTGTTCTGCTATAGTAAATCAACTTGCACCTTGATTTAAACATCATGAACTGTCTTGACTTCCCTGTAAGCTCAGAGGAGATCATGGAATAAAGCAGGGAAGCTGCTCCCTGGGCAAAATTGTGTTCTTTGTACCTAAGAGTTCATTAGTAAGATGGGATAGGCTGGACCCTGAGGTCCTTATTTTGACTTACTCAATACTCTGCCAGATTTTAATGAGACCTTTACCTGCATAAAAATGGTGTTTTATCCCAGGCCAGTAAGATTGCTGCCTTCTGCAGAACTGTGAGCCTTTTTCTGCTGTCTTCTATCTTTTTGATAATTATTCCTTCCTTGTAGTTACCCAGCTCTGTGTAGGGACCCTTGGAGCAGGGCTCCAGCTTCTGATTTTTGGCTACATTAGTTCAGTGGTGAAAAGTTATTTTATTTCTGCTGCTTTGTTTTTTGGCCTCTCCTTTTTCACATCATCCCATTAAATTGCAGCTGTACTCCTCTGTTGCCTTGAGCTCTACAAACATGCTGCTGATGGTTGGTGTGATTCCTACCCTGAGCAGCAGTGCTAAAAATCACAGTCCCAGGGTTTTTATTAGCCCCTGAATCCTCAGACCTGCTCTGAGGTGGTTGGGGGGTGTGCAGCTGGTTGTGAGAGGATACATACAGGCACAAAAGGGAAATGCTCATTTTAGCAAAGCACGAGAGTCAAGAGACATTAAAAGAAAATCAGTTTAATGACTTCTAATTTTGCAGAAGGGAAAAAAAATACTATCAGGATTCTCAAAAGATGGATGAATTCTCAGCTGGACTTTTAAATAAATGAATCAGTCTGTTCCTCATTCCTTCTTTAGGGATGCAGGTCTGCTGCTTATCCCTTTGGTCAGGATGGGTGGTGTGAGCTGCAGTTGGCATTCACCTGCAATCCTCTGTTGGTAGAAACTCCACATTTCTGTGGGAAAGTAGATGTTGGAGTCAGTGGAAATGCAAACTCAACTGTATTGAAATACCAGCTTTGGTTACTCTGATTCTCCTGAACAGAAGCCTAGAGGAGACAAATTCATGCCCAAACCTACTGTTCCACCACATCCTGTGGGAAAAGCCAGAGGGCAAAATCAGTGTAGCTGTGGGATGCCCAAAGGAAGGACCACATGTGATGCCCCATCAAGCACCCAGGTCAGCCAAGGTGCTGCTTTGCTTGGCAGGAGCCTGTGGCATTGCTCTGAGCCAGGGCAGTCTTGGGTCACAGCACTTAGGGAGGGGGACATGCGGGTTAGAGACTTAATTTAATTATTTTTCCTGATTTTTGACTCTCTGTTATCAAAACCACCAAGTCCTGAGACCTGTTTTTGGAGCTGTGTTGTTCCCCCCTGCACAGCAGTGGAGTTGTGAGCTGCTGTTCCCAGCAGACTGAGAGCCATGCCCTGAACTACTGGGATTTGCTCTTTCTGCTTTCCAGTATGTGCTGGGAAGTTTATTAGGAGGTATCAGGGGTATCCTCTCAGATACCACTTTAGAAATAGAGGTAGACTTTTCTTGGCTCCTCTCCTTCTCTGACAGGCACCCATTGCCAGGATGGAGTCTGGCAGGGCAGTGTATGAGTGTTGGTTCTGGGTGCCCAGTGGGGCTGCACATCTCAGCTGAAGATGCTGTGCCATTTAAAAGGAGCTCTGGCTTCCCCAAAGATTCTTACAGACATCCTGGATTTAGGTCTCTCTGCAGATCTTTGATTTGGGTGTACCTTGAATACAAAGAACCAGAAATGAGCTCTGTCATTAAGTAGGACAGTGTGCTGCTGGGCATCTGCCTGATGAATTAACTCAGCTAATGCAGCATCAGGCACAGGCCCCCCTGAAATGCTGTTTTACAGCCTTTGTAGGTATAAATACACTTAAAAATGTCACAGCCCCACTGCATCAATCTTCAGACATGGTTGCATCTGGCTTACCCTCGGATATCCAGATTTAATTACCTCAGATAATTAAAAATAATATATCAATACACTGCAATATGAATAAAAAAAAAGCCTCAAACACCTGCATTGTGTCTTGATGGATGCACTTGCCATGCACTGAGTGAGCTCTGCATACCCCAGGTATTGATGGATCAAGTTTTCCCTGTAACAACTCCCCTGCCCCAAAACCATGGTAGCTATTTCTTCTTTCTTTTGTGTGTCAGGAATATGTGATTTTGTTGTCAGCACATTTTTTGTAATGAAAAGCAAATGGTATCCAATATGTCTCGGAGAAAACGTGCAAACAACAGCAAAATTATATGTTGTTAAAAAAAAAAAAAAAAAAAAAGAAAAAAGATATGTAACTTGTTTGCTGTCAATAAAGCTTTTAATGACAGAGTAGAAGGATAATGGACCCCGTGTTCACTGCATGTGTGCAGTGAGATGTGTGGGGCTGGAACAGATATGTGTTTAAAAACCACATCATTAGAAATTGAAGTTGCAAATACTGGCTGCACAGCTGCAAGATTTAAGAGAGTTGAGAGAGTGTGTGGACATTGGGAATGAGGACTTGGCTCTGGAAAAGATGTGTGAGTTGAAAATCCCTGGCTGGTCTCTTTGGAGAGATGGCAGAGACAGCTCCCTGAAATCATTGCTCTGTGATTTGCTGTAATTTTAAGTTCAGAGATGGAGAGCAATGTCCTAAATCACAAGGCTGCAATAGAAGAAAAAAAACCCAAAGCAAAGAAATCAGTATATTTGTGTGTGTGTGTGCAGAATAAGTATGGGAAGAGTCTTCCTTGGGTGTTTTGCAGCATCCCATTAGCTTTGTGCAAGCAAGTAGCCACTATATGGATTTTATCCTCAAACTGGAGTTGATTTTAAGTGCCTGTGTTGTTCAGTGTAACTTGGGAAATCGATTTTTTTTCAAAAGCTGTCTCATTCTAAGGAAGATTATGAATGATTTGCTATTCCTATTGCCAGCAGAATTTATTGTTCATGCTTTGAAATCAGCCAGGACATATCTAGGGTAAAATCTCATTGTTTTTGAAACACACAACAAAATTCCCATGGACTTCACAAATGTCAGATTCTCCTAAATATGAAAACTTACTGCTTGCTACAAGTATACATATTTTACATGAAGATCTAGCCATGCTAAACCCTGCTCATGCAGTGAATTTTTGCAAGGATTGAATAAAAAGGAGAATGAATGCTTGAAAGGCAGCTCATGGGCCTTGATTGAATGAGTATCCATAAATATTTGATGCCAATATTTGTCCTGCTCTTGCAGAGACTCTTAAAGAGCTTTTGCTCTGTGATCTTTACTTGACTATTCTTTACTCCTTTCTTCTCCCATCTGCTGGATGCTTCATTTCTGCTCCAGCTGTGAAAACGTGTATCTCAAAAGTGGAACTTCATTAAAAATTCTGATAGTTTAAAAAAAAAAAATGAAGAATATGTAGGCTGTTTGTAGGAGCATGTTTTTTTTAAAAAAGGAGCATGTTTTAAAACCCTCTGCATCTGCTCTGCACACACTTACTTGTATGCTTTTAATGCTTCTTGGTATAGCCAAGTTTCACATGGTTACCCCCAAAACTGTCCCCAGGCACTTTGAACACTGCTGTCCAATCCCCAAAGCAGCACAATAGCAGCTAAGTAGTTAAAAACTGCATTAAGACGTTATTTGAAATTAATTTTTAGAAGCCTAATTTTCAATTTTCAGCCTAGGAAGCCACAGAGCCTGGCTGGTGTACCTGCTGGTGTTACCTGTTGGAACTCATCACCTCAGTAACAAGAGACTCCATTTACACACTGGTAAATGAAGCTGTGGGCACTGGGATGCTGCTTGGCTGCTAAAATAAACCACATAAACAGGCAGTCCTGAAAAAATGACCACCAAGGTGGCTACCATCAGCGAGGAGCAACCTCCCTCACTTCAGCTTCTGTGCACTGGTATTTGGTTAATTTTTTTTACAGAGATTTTACATGCAGTCTTACGTTGAATGGCAAAAAAAAAAAAAAAAAAAAAAAAAAAAAAAAGGCAAATGAGCAATTGTGTAATTGTAGTTAAGGGGGTTTTTTGCAGCTGTAAAACAACAGTGAGAGGGGGAGAAGTGGGATGTAGTTTTAGCTCTGCTATAGCAAGTCTTGGCCTCACAAATCCCACTAAGCTACAAAGAGCTGCACACCTCACAGTCCATACCTCAGAATTAGTAGAATGCAAGAGGGAATTTGAATCCAGAGTATATGATTTTAATTATTTTATTTTTAAAAATATTTTTATTTATTAAAATTTTGTTTGGCATCCAATGCTTACCTCGCATGTATTTCTGGGGAATTCAGGGCTTTTTGGTGAGGGCAGCACACGTGACATGTTGAAGTGTTTCATGTTTTTAGCAAGACATTTTTCCAGTTCATGGCTTTCCCAATCAAGCCTGACATTAAGGAGGGAGCTGGTCCTGAGGATATGTGCCATCTCCCAGTGAACTGAGTGGGATCTGCACCCATCCTCATTTGAAATGTACAAATGCAAAAACGTGAAAATTAATTCAGAATATCTTTGTGATCATTTTTGAATAATTAAAAGCTCTGTCATAGGCTCTTTCATTTCTTGATTCAACCACTATGACCACTTTTTTTTTTTTTTCCCCTCTTTTTTTTTTTTTTTTTTGCCATGGTAAATTGTATAGCGACCTTAATCTGTGGTACTGAAAGAATAGACTTTTAAATCAAAATAAGCGTAAGGGTAAAAAAAAAAAAGGAGCATATTAATTGCTCCTTCTTCCTACATAGTTTTTTTTTTTTTTTCCGTTCTCTTTCCTTCAGGCATTCCTTGCATAAAAATATCCATTCACCAACTGTTCACCAACTGTTCCTCTGCTCATTGCCCTACCTTAGATTTCTTTTTAAGACACCAGTGAATATTTGCTCTTCAGCCTCGCAGTCTTTGAAGTTTTCTTCAGGTTTTTAAAGGTAGGAATTTGAGGCTCTACTGAACAGCAAATTAATGAGCAGGTTCTGGAAGGGGCTGTGGTGTTATTAAACTTAGGATTTTATGAAACTGTTCCTAGAAACATGGCACAGATTACCCGGACTGCCAGCAGCATATTCCTTCCTTTAGCATCCCTTAGTGCTTTAAATCCTCTCACTCTTGTCCTTCAACATTTTGGCACTTTAGAGCTGTGTCTTTAATCACCAGAAGATCAAGTGGTGCCTTTCCAGGCTTTGGATTTGGTTTGGGGTTGGGTGAGATGGAGGACCAGAACCTTGATGGCACATTCACCTCTTGGGTTTGAATGATGCTGCTTTTGTCAGGGGTGAAGAAGCAGCTGAGGCTGTGAGGCTGGAGCTGCTGCAGTGCTCATCACAGGCAGCACATCTGCTTTGTCTGCTTGAGACAGCAGTGACCAGGGGTGGAAAAACCCTCTAAGGAATTATGCAGAGCATCCAGTGGGGACAAACTCCAAATCCCACTCTCTGCCCTGTTATTTATACCCTGGTTTTCCTATAGTTATTTACATCCTTGTCCCTACAGAAACAGAGAAGCAGATTGAGACCTCTGACTGTGTCTGATACCTTTGAAGTAGCTGTTCAGCCCACAACGATGCACTGCTGCAACCACCTACTAAATTATGCACAGACACACCAATTCCTTGAAGACTGTGGACAAGTGCAATAAATATCCTCAGTTACCAGCCAGGAGGGTTGACTCTGCAGTTTTGTTTCTCATTTCCACATGGTGGGCCAGGTTGCCTTCACCTGGAAGGTAGCTGAGATGAACGAGGCACTAGAGAGGCAGCATTAGTTATTTTTTCAGAGCTTTCTATTGAACTTCTAGGGGAAAATGTTATAAAAATTTAAATACACTGAATAAAAACCTCTTTCTTTTTCCTGGGAATGGGGCTGGAGTCTTAGCCTTCTGACCCATGAAACCATGCAAGGTATTACAGGTGTGCTTGAAAAATGAGGTGAAGGTGTTTTTATTTTATTCTGCCTGCTGCATCGTTTCTTTTTATTTTTTTTTCCTGCTCTTTGATTTCAATACCTGTGGCAGCTTCTCTTCTAATAACAATATAGGTACCAGAATCAAGTGAGACCTAAGGTCCATCTATTCCAGTATCTTGTCTCTGACAATATTCATTACAGTCTCTTTTGGGGAAAAGCATCAGAGCTGTGCAGCAGGGAGATAGGGAGTAATGTGATTCCCAGCATGGTTTCCTTTGGATCTATAACACTTAGAGCCTGACCTAACCCCTGAGGCACAGGGTTTAATAATCCTTTTAGGTTTTTTGCCATCATTAATTATGACAGTACTGGACCTGAGAGTGGACATTTTTGTATTTTTTTCTGTGGATTTTCTCCTCTTCCCATCTCTTGAGACATCTTGTTTGTCTGAGCAAAGCAGGACATGCTCCTTACAAGCAAGTGAATTACAGGGGCATGAAGGACATTGAGAAGGACTAACATGCCCCCTCCTCCTGATTCTTTATGCCTGATTATAAATAACCCAGGTTTTATGATAGAACCCAGAAAAAACTACTTGCAGAGCAAGTATTGGAACAGTTTGTTGTGACTTTTAGCTCTGAGGATTAGTTTGGCCATTTTCAATACATTTCCTTATCTCTTTCACAAAGGGGCTTTTCCAGAGCCCCTCAGAGGAGCACTAACATGCTTCACACAGATTATTTCATGTGCAGAATGAAATTCCTTGCAACTCTACTTTTTCATCCATTGTTTTTCAAGCCCCAGTATACACTCATAATTTTGGAAAGCTCTTAAAAGAATAGGTGGAGTTTGCTTAGAAATCAGCTGTCCCTTGATCTGGTTGTTTGTAATAATTAAATAATTAAGACACTCGAAAAAGTGATAACATTTCAATATTTTTTATTTCCCCCAGCACCCAACTGTCTCAAGTGGTGTAGATGTGTAAGAAATACCAAGTTTTAGGAGGTTCAGGTTTCTCTTCCAGTGTTTTCTTTCACTTTTTGATTAGCAGTGCTTTGATGGATCTGTGCTGAGGTTTTGGATGCACCCCATTACTGAACCATGTTCTCTCATAATGACTTAACACAGTCACTTAAGTTCTCCAGCTTAAATGTCTAAGTGGGAAATGTAGACTTTGTAATGAAATACAGAAAATGTTTCAGTAATATTTGATACGCTTCAATTTGGAGAACCCAGCAGATGGGGTATGGAATTCTGTTTTTATTTATTGTATTGCTCTCTGTGCTTATTCCATGAGTCTGGTAACAATATACTGTATTATGCCACTTTGATTTAGAAGCAGCTTTACTTCAGGAGTGTAATTACCCTTTCTTTAGCATTAGTTCATTCTTGACACGTGGGGAACTGTTCCTATATTTCTTTCTTTGTCCTTGTTGGAACTTTCTTACGTGGCATTCTCTCCATTCGTATGATCTCTGACCCTAGTAATGCACAAGTCCCTTTGGAGTCAAACTACAGATGAAGCCTGTTCAGAACAGCTGCAAAAAAATATTCTTTGCTTCAGGAGCTGTTTGATGCCACACTCCCTAGGGAAAGGTGTTTGTTGCCCAAAACAAGAAAAAAAATCTTGCAGCGAACAAAAGAGATAAAATATTAAGCATCATTTTACCACTGACAAAGAATACAAATAATTTAAATCTGGATGTCAATGACTTCAGCAGAGCATAGATTCTTTTTCAGGTTGAGTGTGCACTCTGCAATTCAAAACACAGCTGAATATTCCGACTTCTTTTTTTTTTATTCATCCTTTCAAGATGCGTCACGTGTTTATTTATGATTTTTTTTTCCCCCAAACTGAAAAACATGCTTAACAGTGCATTTTCTAAGGCTGCTGTCAGCTTCTAGTGGTGAGTCAGTTTGTCCTTTATCAGAACAGCAACACATGGCTAAACTAACATAAACTCCCTCCACTGTCTTAGGCACGTGGTTCCTCTGCTAGGGTTTGTGTTGAATTGCAGAGAGGTGATAAGGATGCAGAAATCCTTTCATCCAAGTTTCCATTACGGAGCTGAATTTCAGCAACATCCCTCCTCACCTGCACTATTCCCTCGTAACCTCAAAGTAAAAAAAAAAAAAAAGAAAAAACCAACAAACAAACCTGTTTCAACTCTGGCTGGCTGGCTCCTCACTGACAAGGAGTATCTTTTCAGATAACCTCGGCAAAAAGGAACAGGTTCTTTGGAGATATAAAACCCCTGCACTGCTTCTTTAATTGTTACTTTTCTCCTGTTATTTAATGTTGCTGTATCCCCTTCCTGCAGCCCATCCAGTTACTGAGTTACATCACGTACCAGTCACAGATGATTGGTCCCCCCATTCCAATGGCATCTTCCAGGTCTGGATGCAGACACAGTGTGAACATCCCCCCAGGGAACATAAGATGCTCCTGATCCATCACTGAGTTCCAGAATGCCATCTGCAGTTCCCAACACTCCTTGCCCTTTTGGGGCAGCCACACTTCCAGCATGGAAAGTTAATCATATCTGTCTTAAACTTTTCTTTCCAAAGTCAGTAACTCATTACTGTGGCCCACAGAGTTCAGCATTTTGGCTGAGAGCTGTTTTAACAAATTACTTATGAACTTTATTCAGTAGTTACTTGAAAAGTAAGAAAGTTTTGTGCCAAATGGGGAGAAGATTTCAGTGCAGATACATGACAAGATGCATGAGGACCTAATGCAAATATGGATTATGCTTTCTTTGGCTGTCAACATTGCCTTGAAATTGTGATTCTTCCTGATTTTTTTTTATTGTTTTTAGAGCCTGCCGTTGATGTGAAATTCAGTTGATTATATTTGACTGCAGCTTGCATGTTTGGAAAGTTTTATTATGAGCCAACACTGCCTGGTTGTGCAGAATGCCTGCTGAGTTATCTGCCCTCCTCTTCTTTCTGCCTGATCCTGAGGGAGAAGTGCTAGGTCAGTGTCCATTTATTTACAGTGCTAAGGCATCATCTCAGAGATGCTTTTGGGTTGCTCCTAATCTTCCCAATCCTCTTAATATTAACTTTTGTGAATACAACACAAACCCAATGATCTTGGGGTCCCTTTTGTCATCTTAATGAAAAATTAAGTGATAGTAAATGAAAATAACAGTGATACACGTCCAGTGCAAGGTGATTTGCCTGCAGTAGCATAGGCAATTACTGTTTCATTAAAATATCCACGTTATACTAGTGACTGAGTGCCACACTTGCCATCAGGAGGCTGTGGTTTACTTTTGTCTTGCATGCAGAAAGAGATCATTAGGGTTCCATGAATAATAGAAATCAGAGAAGGAAAAAAAACCCCGACCTATTAGGGTATTTTATCTATCTGCCTGCCAACATCAAATTCCTTTTTTTTTTTTTCAGTCTGTATTCTGCAGTTGTGTTCTGTTTCCTGACAAAATGTCTGCATTCAAATTCCTGAATTACTCCCTGTGGGAAATGTGATCCAAGTGCTTTTAGGATCAGAGGCAGGACTCCCACTGATTTTAGCAGCAGTTGGATCAGGACTGTAAAAACTTGAACACATCTTGGTAGGTAGCTTCTTCCCAGCAGGGTTTTAACCTATAAATCACTAGGAGGCATATGGGGTCTTTCTGTTCATGTCCTGGAGCTACAGAGCATTTGGGGAACTGTGGTAGTTGGTGGATTTAGGCAGCTAAAAGGCAGATGGAATGCAAGTGATTCCACCCACATTGTGTAATGATAATTCCTTGTTCTTTCACCTTCAGAAAATATTTTCAGCTCTATTCTGGTAAAAGAGGCATCAGATATTTATTGTGAAATGTCTTTCTGTGTGAGCTACAGCTTTATTCCACAGCTGCTGTTTTATTTTTTTACTGATGGAGACAAGGCATCATGGAGAGAAGAGGACCCGAGATGCTCTGTGGGCAGCATCCAGAGGTTGTGAGAAAGTATCTTAATTTCTGCAGTATCCAGAAAATTTTCTGAAAGCAGGGTGACTCAGTTTTCATCTGTGTAACCTGTGTGGGAAGCTGAGTATTTTTTTGCCATTAGCCTTGCTCTTTGGACCCACAGATTTCACTTCCCAACGTGGTCCCTTTACACAGTTTTTCTGATACCCTTGTAAAACTCCTCCTGGCCTCTGGCTTTTGCATCAGCTGCCAAGTGACAGCCAGGCCATTCCTCATGCTTTCAGAGTCTGCCCAGTCCAGTGCATATCTATTTTCAGAGCATTTCAGGAGGTCTGAGAACAGGCAGCAATTCCTCACTTGAAGGTAAATCCCAGCCATGTTTCATATTTCTAGATGACACGATACTATGTACTTGCTAGGTCAGGACACAGAGAATGGTACAGAAAGTGTCAGCTTTCAGATAATAGCAATGTTTTACACCAGAAAAACTTGTTAACTGCAGGAGACAACACTGGGCTCTCCATCCTGCATGAAAAAAGCCACCTATGAATGCTAAAGTATGCAAGAGCTGCAGCAGATGTCTGTGATTTAGAGATTTGAATAACTCTTATGCTTGCCAATTGCTCTTAAGTACAGGGATTATCCACCCTCTCAGATAAAAATATGGTTTATAAACTGGGAAGAGTGGGTAACCTTGAGCAGTGCTGAAGCTCCTGAGACAAGGGACAATAGATGGTTTCTTTGGCTGATGTTCCAACCCTCTCTTATTAGGGCTCTGTTTCACTCTCAAGATTTCTCAAAGTCTGGCAAAGCAGCCTGACTGCAAATCAGCTTAGGTAAAAATAAAATGTCCTCTGACTTAGAAATTATTCCCTAGGCTGAGTGGTTTCTGGGTTTGCCATCCATCCCTCCCAGGTGGCCCTTTTCCCCCCACAAGGGTGAACAGCTGGCATGGGGTGTGGTTATGTGGGTAATAATTTCTACTGAGGTGGTAAATAATTGATAGATGCACAAACAGGATCTTTATGCTGTCAGATGTAAAACATTATGGGGTATAATATTGCTATTAGGCTTTTTGGCTGAGATCAAGTAAAGTGTCAGCTTTGGTTTATGTATCTTCCAAAGCAGCCTTGCAACAGATTCAGAGGTTGCAAAAACATGCTCTTGTGTTGTTTTTTTTACTTTGTTCTTTTTAATGCTTTTATCAGCGAATGTAGTTATTAGAGTAATTATAGGAGTTTATCCTTCATATGCTAATAAACTGATATTTACAAATAAGAAACGTATATGTCAGTAACCAGATCACTAACAGTAAAATAATTTCTGTTTATCTCATCTACTAATATCACTCAAAGAAGGCCTGGGGCTTCCAGACAGCAATAACATAAATACCAATTTAAGAAGTCTAGTCAATAAAGTGCACTGCACACACACTCCAAATGCAATTAGTTACTCCCTTTTGTTCCCATTGGGTTGCCTCTGGATTACACCGATGGATTAGACCTTTCAGGAATGTTTCTCTCCTGCTGTTTCCCCTCTCTATAAATCAGGGAGGTCAGGAGGTGGCTCCCACCTTTGGGTGGGAATCATTTGCCTACAAATGCACCTTTTCCATCAGTCCCCAGCACCCCCAGGGTAGGGGATTTCTCCCGGGGAAACTCAAAAAGGATTTCAGTGCGTGGCAGTGCTTATCTGAGCACCCAGGAGAGGGATTTAGATATCCTATTAGGATAACATAGAGAAATTGGAGTCATACCAAGATTACTTTGGAACTCTTCCTCCATTTTAAAAATGCAGGAGCCAGTTTCTAATGATGTTGCTCGTGTGTCACAGCTCCGGGTTTGCCACCGTCAGCCGGAGAGCGATCAGCGTGAGCCCTGCCCACCCTGCTTTGTAGTTTGCTGCTGGGGGATGTTAACCTCCCCCTTCCCCAGTGCTCTCCAACTTGAGGCTAATTATCAACAGGGATCCCCGTTGCATTTCTTTCTAAAGCAGATTTCAAGGCCACAAAATCCAACATAGTAAGCAGCTGAATGTTATTAGAAGAAGGAAGGGGGGGGAAGATGAAAAGAGTCGGTAGCGTAAGTTTGATCTACCAGAAATAGGTCTTTCAAGTTTTGTTTGCTTACCTTAGCAGAGACACACAAGCCAAAAATACACAGGGGACTGCAGAAATAATGAGCTGGAAAGCAGTACGTCAGTGAGGGGAGTGAAGAGTTCAAATGGGAATGAAAAGTCTTCTTTTTCTTTTGTATATTGTGGTAGCTTGGGATACTGGGTGGGTTTAATCTTTGGAGCTGGAAAAGTGTGAAACTTTGTTGCCCATATTAGCTCATTTTCAAGTAAATTTAATTGCAGAAACTTTGACAAACAATACCTAGTTGAGACCTGCAGCTGGGTTGGAATGGAAATATTTAATGAAATTGGTTGAAATTTGCTGTTATTTAATTGGAGAGAAATCTAGGGCCAGATGTTATGATGTCTAG
This sequence comes from Heliangelus exortis, assembly GCF_036169615.1. Classification (NCBI taxonomy): domain Eukaryota; kingdom Metazoa; phylum Chordata; class Aves; order Apodiformes; family Trochilidae; genus Heliangelus; species Heliangelus exortis. Next base: position 3,983,424 of record NC_092429.1, read on the forward strand.
ATATCTAGTTTAAAAGTTGTTGATATAGAATGTCTTGATTGTTAATTGACAGCCATACTTTCATTTAGAATGGGTTTCTTGTTTCACAAAAGTGGACAACCAAACTGTAGAGCATTTTACTGATGGAATGAAACACTCTTCCTGCATTGAAAACTTCAAAATGGGGAAGATTTCTTCTTAACTGGGACGAAGCTCAATGTCAAAACTTCAAATGCTGGCAGTATATCAGAACCTGGATCTTTTGCAGAAGGATATGTGCCCTTTCCTGCTGGTACTGAAGGTGCCATAAACTTAAGGAAATTAGGGTTAGAAGTAGCACATGAATTCATCTACTGAGCCTCTTGCTCATTTTGCCTGTTATCCTCCCTGAGATGTCCACCCACTTCCAATGCCTGAAGCCTGAAGCCCTCCACTTGTTATATTTTTAGACTGTTTCTTAAACCAAATGGCTGTGTAACTTAGCAATTAGTCCTGGCATTAAGGAAATGTCTCTGCTTGCTTGCTTTCGTTTTTCCTGGTTCTCACCCTAAATATTAGGATAGTTTACAAAACAGCACTAGAAGCTGTAAGATGATAAATTTCTTAATTGGTATGAAGCACCTCGTGGTTCTGCCTAGAGAGAAGATGCTTCAGAGAGGATCCACAGTGGGTGATATAATTCCAGATAGTAGAAATAGCTTTTAGAGAGTCAAAAAATAATACAGAAATGTCCTTTTACGGGGAATTTTTTCTGATCCACATCAATTCTCCAGCAATTCTCTACAATGCATGGGTAACATGTTTCCATCCTCAGTTATTCTTCATACCTCCCTTCTGCAAAGCATTTGAACCCCTAAATCCAGGAGGTCTTTGCATGGCTGGCCTGCTCTCTCTAAAGCTACCTGAAAGCTCTTCTGTTTTATTTTCCTTTAAGAACAGCTTTTCCCCTCTACAACCTTCCTAGAGATCCTTCCATTCCCCCAGTAGGTTTTAAAAAGTTAATCAGTGCCTTGTACAGCTCTCAGTGGTAGAAAGTGCTACAACACAAGGCTATTTGTTCCTAAATCTACGCTTGATCCAAGAAGCAGCAAGCAATATATGTCCTCAGATATACATGCTCACACCTTCTTTGGCTGACCTGGTTATTCCTGTGTTGCCATTAGCCTGCTGGGCTCTTCAGTTTAACCAGCTGCATGCACTAAATAATAGAAACATTTAATGTTTTCCCGCTTGAATGGTCCCCAACAACAGTTTGGAACAATCTTGTCCCAGCGGATTGTGATTGCAGAGCTGCTGGATGACAGCCCTGCTTCCTGCCAGCCTCACGTGGGGCTTCAGAGCTGCCACCCCAGCAGTCAGAGGGGGGAAATGTGCTATTTTCTGAACACTCTGGGTGCAAGGAGAAGCAGTGTCTGTGTGTGAAAATTCATGCAAATTCAGATGTTGCTAGAGCAGCGCAAACCTCTTGCTGCTGCTGGAGAAGCTCTCAGAAGTTGTTTTCCTCTGTTGTTAAATTTCATTTCAATGTTTTACTGTGTCACAGAAGGTGTTCTCTGCCTTCCTGCTGGGGAAGCCCTCCCTGCACAGCTCTGGCTGGCTGCAGGCATCCCAGGGGGAGAGCAGAGCTGCAAATCAGCTGCTTATCTTCTGACACATTTTATGAAGTCTTGCTCCCTCCATCCTCCCTCTCTCTCCTTCCCCTCTCCTTGGACAAAGCACTTTCTTTGCAAACTGAGATGCTTTCCTATGATTTATCCCTCAGCCTGAAGGGCCATGTGGCCATATTACTAAAAAACCTGAAATATCCAGCCAAAGGATATGTGAGACCCTGGAGCCCCCCAGGATTTAGCTGGAAAGGGGTCGGTAACCCAGCCAGAGGGGTTGGTGGCCTCAGCTTGTCCCTGGGAAGGCATCCCTCTTGCTGTGGGATGGGTCCTGCAGGTTCATGGACTGGGGAAAGGCTGCTGGAGGCTGAACTCCATGGAATGTCCCTGCACATGGAAGGGCACATCCCAGAGCCAGGCACAGGGTGCTCCCAAATAGCTCCCGGTACAACGTGCTGCCAGGAAATGATGTGAAGAGCTGAACTGTGTCAGCTGAGACCAGGAGATGAAATCCCCCAACTCAGCTGGGGTGCCCTCCAAATGAAGTGTTTTCTTCTCTTTGTCCAGACAGAAAATTGGAAAACGGCAGCTTTGTTTTCTGAGAAAAATTCATTGTCTGCCAGCTTTCCTGAGAGCCATTGCTGATGCCCAGCCCCAGCCTGCCTCAACGGGAGTCCTAAAAATACAGCTGGTGGTGAAGAGAAGTGGTAAAAATATAGGCTGCTCTCTTCTTGTAGGTGCTATTACTCTTCCTGCCCTCCCTGTGGTTGTCCTACAGGAGTGTGGCAGCTTCCATTGACAAAGAATGCTGTTTCTCCCAAAAGAAGAGTTATTTATTATTTTTGCTACATGGGGAACCTGTTGTCTGACAAGCATTTCCCTCTTCCCACCTCTTTTCTCCTTTTCTGTACATAAATACTGTGCTTGTGCCCTTCCAAATGCCCCAGTTTTTTCTGAGAAAGCCTCTGTCGAATGCATCAAATTGGCCCATGCATTTTTTATGCAGTCTTATTGACTGGATTTGGGAAATGTAAGGATAGAACAAATCACTATACTAAGAAGGAAAAAGCCATTTGGCCAAGTACATCTGCTCACCTTTGATTTATTTCAGCAACTTTCTCCTATATTTTCAGTCTATTCCCACCCCTTAAAAATAATCTATTAATCTCCTAGTATTTTGGCATTTGCATCTGCAGGCTGCTTCTCAGCTTATTCCATATTCACATTCCTTTGATATATACATCTGAAATAATGACCCAGAGTTGAAATAGTAGCTAAACCTGGTTTCTGAAATAATCCCCGTGGTATTTAATTTTACTTTCTTGGGCATCTCAAATGGTGGCTTGTGTGATTGGTATCTAAACGTGGAGTAGTGGCTCTTTGAGGAGTTAAACCCAGCTGGTGAAACCTGAACAAAGCCCCTCCAGATAAATGAGGTTTGTGCTGTTTGCTCAGAGCAGGGTGGATAACCTTATCCCAAAGGCTGCTGGGGATAAATGCTGCACAGGGAAGGGAGAAATCCACAGTTCAAAAACCTCCTGGAGCCATCCAGGCTGTGCCATAAGCTGCCAGCTTTGGAGCTGCAGCCTTTTGGGTGGGATGTGCTGGGAGAAAGGAAATTTCAGGAAAAGGGTTTTGAGTGTCTATGTGTGTAATTTGGGAAGAGGAAGCTGTGGCTGCCCCCTCCCTGGAAGTGTTCAGGGCCAGGTTGAACAACCTGAACTAGGGGAAGGTGCCCATGCAGGGAGGTTGGAAGTAGATGATCTTTAAGATTTCTTCCAACTGTAGCCATTCTTTGATTCTGTGGTTTTGTGGGAATTAATGATGTTAATCAGGGATGTCAGGGCTTGTTATGAAAGTATTTATGAGGCCCATCTCCTGGACATGGGACCTCCAGTGTGCCCATCACTCCACAGCTACTGGAGCAGATCATTAATACTCCAGCTTGTCCTCAGAGCTGTCAGTCTCAGCAGGTAAGATGGGCAAAGATGAAATGAGAAAGAAAAAGAGGAGAGGAAGGAAGGATCTGACACAAGTCACAGTACACCAGCAGCAGCTCAATCCTGGTCTTTTCAGTCCCATCCCAATGCTCTGTCCTTGGACCACATGGTTTCCCCAGGAACAAAACCAAGCTCCAGGTCTTTCTCCTCTCTAAAAAACACAGTCTTGTGTTTTGCTGTGCTGCATTGCTGCATTGAGTCTGTGGGGCTTGCACTCCACATTCAGCTGTAAATTACCATCAGCAGCATAATAAAGAGTGATAGACACAGCCAAGCCACAGCCCTTCTCTGAGCTACAACCTTTCGTGTTGGTTGTTTAAATCCACCAACAATATCCCTACAACTTTATAAGATACTGGTGCTTTTTAGTCTAATGGGCATGATACTGCTTGTTTTCAGCTGGCTGCAGGGAGAAGTATCAGTGCTGTGGGGTTTAAAAATGCAGCCTCAGCATCATGAGGATGGAGCTGACCTGGGGACTTGGGGCTGGTCCTTCAGCAAGAGCAGCCCAACATCCAGAGCACTGCTGAAGGACCATCAGTGAAAGGAACCCAAAACTCATTGCAGAGGCAGGGTATCATCGTGCCTTTGCAGTTCACAACCATTTACTAGTGTGGGGAAGGATAGCTTGTAAAAAAACAATATTAAAAATCTCAGTCAAATGTAAATCTGCACTGGGATTCGTTTTCCCTAAAGCATCCCTGAACCAAGTGGGCTGTAAGGTTCCCTTTGTCTCAGGCAGTGTTTTAGGCAGTCTGTGTTTAGGTGTTGGATGTGTAATTCTGTAACACGTCCTTCAAGAAAGATTGTGCCTGTGTTCAGTGTTGACCCAAAGCCAAAAGAGAGAAAGGTTTTTGCAGATTTTTGTGTCCCATAACTTGAGGGAATAATGCTCTTTAAAATATTTCTTTTAATAAGCTTAAGTGGAGAAAATTGAAAAACATCATTCATACTTTGATGTCCTAAAGTATGAAATCTGAATAGCTTACGAGTGGCTAAATTCTATCCCTTGACCATGGAAAGAGGCAAGATTTAGGAATGTCTTAAGATCAAATAAAATAGGGTCAGCTTTGTGATGTAGTGGCTCTGTGATTCCTTGGCACATGGGAGTCATGAGTTCAGGCTCTGAGCTCAGTATTTCTCTTACAAGCTGACATCCTCACAGGAGGCTGGAGGGCCAATATTTTAAACACAATCCTTGAGAAAAGGTCTGGACCAGCTGCATGGCAAGACCAATGGTTAGAAAATTTCCCTAAGCCATGGGATACCTCAGTTTGAACCCATGAAACTACAGTTTTCTTTCAGATTTTGACTAAGGTACTTCTGTAAAGCAGGAATAAAGCACTACTGTGTCTCAGTGAGGTGTTTTGAGCATTAAAGACACCTCAGACAGAGTTTTAAAGGTGTTTAGATGCCTGAAGATTCAGTTAAGCAATTTGGAGGATCACTTAGGGTTCCCAGGTGCCTAACCTGTTGGCTTTGTGGAGTTTTTCATAAGCTACTCAGCCAGTATTGACTGATACAACCAGACAAATGAACCTGGAGAGATTTTCACTTCATAGCATGGTTTTTAGAGGTAGCTTTATAGACTCATCATCTGCTGTGGAAAAAGTAACATTTGGGAAATGGTTGTAAACCATGGTTAGATCCCTACTGTGGTTTATTGGTGTTCTTTATGCAAATCCATGTGAAAAACTTGCTTAGGAATCTAAATACTGACAAGCTTGCCACAGACTCAAGCAAACTGAATGTACAAAATCTCTGGCCTGACCTTTGAATAACCCTGATAGTGAAAAATTCAGTTTGTTGTACTCAGTCTGCTTTAATTCATGTTAGAAGACAAGTGGTGTGGCCCAGAGCAAAGAACCTGGCCAGGTGCTAAAGGCTGCAGCTGATTTGTGCCATCACCTCCTGGCTGGGCTCCCAAAGTCTGTGCCTGCATCTGCACTGCAGCATCTTCTTTCTGAAATCAACTCACTGAGAAGGTGCCTGGGAAGCATTTGGGATGCTGGGTGTTTGGATGTATTTAACAGGAAGGTTTTTACAAATCAGACAGAGCTGGGGTGGTATCAAGGATGCTCTAAGCAAGGGTGTGGGTGATTTGGCCCCATTTTGTGATGCTACTACTCATATCTGTACTGCCTTATCTGGGGATGTGTTTTCAGCTTTTACCAGCATGAACAGGTTCATGTTCAGGGTGCATTGTGTTTGCCCTCACCTTCTTTGGGAAGGTGTAAAGGAGCCCTATTTTGGTAAGGCTCTTTGTTTTGAAAGACTCTTAGCACTGGTTACTGGCTATGGACGATGTGCTTGCCTTCTTTTATCCCTGAGTTTCTCAAAGTCTTGCCTGCCTTCCTTCTCCAGAAACACGGGGAGGAAGGAAGGCACTCCAGCTGTCTTCCTGGGGAGGAAAGAACTGGATTCAACCCATAACTGAAAGCCTCACCCAACCAGGACACAAAAAATAAGAGTATGGCTGGCCAAGTTTCACCTATAGTTTATGTAGGGGAATAGACCACAGCAGGGATCTGGTGAATGGATCATTGCTCTTTCTGCTTTGAGTGAGGACATCTGAGCTCCCATCTTCAGGCTTTACTCAAGTGCTTTAGGTCAGGACACAAGAACCCAGGGCAGGGATGTGGAGGGAAGGATTATTTGTTGATTTTGTGCCAGGAGACCCTGGCACAGGAGACCTCTGCTTCTGTGACTGAGTTACCTGAGGGGCTGTACCTGTAGCAGCCTGGTTCATCAGGCTTTACTGCAGGCTCTAAAGGCATTGCCAGCACCCCAGGGTGCATATTAATGTACCTTAATAAACCCACTGCATTTTATTGCTGCAGGGTTCTGCTGTTAGAGCAACACTTTGCCTCTGCTTTTATGCATCACCCCTTACATCTCTAGGAGGGACCAACCTACAGGGATGGGTGCAGAACACAGCACTGGACCTCTCCCCAAAGCTCTTGGGTGGGAATCTAGGCAGTGGACCATCCCTCTCCTTACTCCCACATTTATTATATCAATGTTCCTCTCCAAGTCCTGAAAATGGATGCAGAGAAGACAAAGTGACTTACTTGATTCCCATCTGAAGCTGGGTAAGAACTCAGTGGCCTGTTCAGTAACCCAGAGCCATCTCTGCTCAGAGCCTCCAGGGTACAGAAATATTAATGCCTCCTCTTTTTCTTTATGGCTTTAATTATTGTGTGCACTGGGCACGATGATAAGTGGATATCTTTGTGTTAAGCAGCTAATTAATGTTTGGAACTTAGTCTTTTGTTTACTGTAGGGTTTTGCCTGAAACACTTCTCAGCTGTAATAGAGTTCATGAAATATGTACTGGGGATTCCAAGTGTTAGACACAAAAAGATGAGGTGCTGCTAAGAGCCATCAATGCACGGTGACTTCTTTTGGTCCTACATACATCAAAAAACCTGAAGTGAAACCCATTGCTGGAGGAGTGATTGCAGCTAAAGTACCTTGTTTAATCTCACACGTGCAGGATGCTGTGTGAGCCAGGAAGGCTATCAAGATACAGTTTTAATTAACATTTGCTTTTTAGATAATGTGCACAGTTTATTTTGGCAAGAGTTCATTGAATATGAAATCTCCATAATTAAGATACTTAAACCTGCAATATTTTGTTTTCTGCAGTATTTTTTCCAAAATGGCATAAATTCTGCAGCGTTTATTACCCAGTAGACAACTACTACAAGAAAGAGCAATTTTTCCCCCTGCTTTTTTTAAAAATCTGCTTTAACCTCTTAGTTTTGGTGCTGTTAGGTAGCATCTCCTTGTCACAAATATGTTTGAGCAATCACAGAATAAAAATAAAGGAGAGAAGTTATAAATATAAGTTTATAATATAATATTTCTAAGATAATTAAACACAAATCCTTTCTTAATTTGTTTTAATATTCACGTCTGTCTGAACTCATCATTGTATCATCTGAACACCTCACAAAACTGTGTAAATCAGTGAGTCACCACAGATATTTCTTCTTTGTCCTTCAGGAGGAGCCAGACTCTTAAAACAATAAATTTTACATACTCAGAGGTATTAAATGCTCCTTTCCTAATACCTCCCAAGAGATATTGTCAACCTCCTGTTGAAAGAGAAGTAAAAGAATTGGTGTGAAATATCTTCTTTGCCATAAATTGTGAGCCAAGAGAATTCATGGTTCTTGGATGTTCCTCTTCTTTTTAACAGTGCCTAAAAATAATTTACTGAAAAGACTTAATTGTACTTTGCATTTTTCTGCCATGGATTCTTAAGATGGGGCTAGAAAGCTCTGTAACCAAAAAGAGATGGTTGATGAACAGTGAGCCCTTGCATCTTAGCTCTCATATCAATAGATTTTCACAAGAAACAACATTGTTAAACTATGTCAAGTTAAAAGGGAGAAAACTGCTTCCATTCCAGTTGTGTTGGGAGGGGTTAAGAAAGAAGAGAATGGTAAAATCTCTGTTCAGAATGACTGCTGGAAAAAAAATGAGATTCTTCAGAGCAGTCAATGTCACTGGCAGGAGAAGAAACGTGCAGATCCGTTGTGGTGCTGTGAGTTTATTATTTATTGAAAGACTTAGAGATGAGTGGAGGAGGAGTGTAACATTGAAGAACAAATTAAGGGTAAAAGGTTGGTTGTCTTCTAGCTGAATCCTCTACTTTTTAACTTATTATTATATTGTCAGTAATTCAGTTTTTAGCTACAAAGTCACCCACCCTGAGAATCCACCAGGAACCCAGTGCAGGAGGTTTGAAGGTTCCCACCTCCTCTCTGCATGCTTGGAGCGTGTGTGTTGCTGTAAGGGTTTGGATTCCAGGATACCCTTCATAAGAATACAGATTTTTCTGAACTCCTCACGTTCATTCTCTCTTGTCCAAAGGGTAACTGTGAGGAGAGTTGAAATCACACCCTGTGAACACAGCTATGGTATGGGAGTGATGCTTACAGCCAAACTGCCAGGGAGTCTCTGCACCCCCTGAGCTGGCACATAGCTCTAGCCCTGGTTCCTGGTTAGGAGTTCATCTACCCCTGCTGTCTGCACCCAGAATTCAGTGGATATGACTGGTTTTCACAGCTTATATTTAACTGGGAGACAATTAAATGTGGTCAGGCCAGTGGGTACCCATTAGAGTGTTACCTTCTACCAAAATACCAGGGGTCCTGGACCAGGTTACAGCTTGGGGGAAGGTCCTTGTGGGACCTCAGTTCTTACCTGCTGAGCTGGGTAGGACTGTGCCCAGCTGCAGTGGAGTGAAAACTCTGTGATAAACCCCAAGTTTGCTGAGCCCAGGAGCTGGCTGGAGGAGGCTGCATTGATCCCATCCTCAGGATCTCAGAGGCTGTAAGTGCTGATTAGCATTGGTGATTGCTGGAGGGGAGGATGGTGCCCATTGGACTTGTGGGGCTGCACCTTGCCCTTTCTAAGCAGGAAATCTATATTGGTTAAACTGCCTGTGTTGGAGCATTTGTGGAATCAAAACCAGGGTCTGCAACTTTGTGTGAAGTCAGTAGTCTCAGGTAGCACTTCAGAGATGGGCAGCCCAGCTCAAGCAGGTATTCTCCATGTTAAAACCACACTGAGAAGATGGAATTGTATCCTCTGAACAAAGAGGGGAGGAAATGAGGAAGAGGCCATAGTGATGGATGCAAAGCACTGCAAGGAATGGGCAGAAGAGAGGCTGGGAGTTTATTCCAGCTAATGCCAATATTTGGATGAGGGCCCACAAATTAAAATCTAAGCTTCTCACCAAAAAAAAATATGAGGAAATTATTTCTCTACTTTCAGAATGACAGCTAACAAGACTGTAAGCTGCCAGAGAATGTATGTTTCTTTAAATGACCATCATGTATTATCATCAGAGAATAATGTAGTCTCCTCACAGCTTCCATATCCCTAGAGGACATGCTAGTCATTAGCTTTATGATGTACATAACTGTCCTTTCATTCTGAGGTCTCTTCTCTGTTCATTTTCTTCATTGTACATTACAAAAGATGTAAAACCACACGCTGGTTTAGTCCAAACAAAAATTGCTCCTAAAATTAAAAGAGAATGTATTGGTTTACATGCTGCTTAGGAAAACCTTTAGTACAAATTCTTGACACCCTGGCCAGGTGCTTCTGTAATTCTGGTCTTTGGTCTCCTGCTTTACCCACATCTTCACATTCTCACCCAGTTCTTTTTAATCTGTATTAAATATATTTACATTTAATGTCAATACAGGCTCCTAATGAGCTTTCTAAGGCTTTCCACACTGTGTGAGGAAGAGCTGGGTGGGCCAGAACCTGCATCCTGTTTATCCATCTAAAAGTTCAGGCGGGCAAGACTCAGGGGAAGGTGGATGGGTTATAAGCTAATGGGTTAATAATGACCAAGGAGTGTGCTCTGTCTCTATCAAGTTGGCTGCCTTTGTAGCTGGAGCTGGGAAATTGTACAAGATGGGTTTGCTCAAGCACAAACACTCTCACACAATAGATTTGAAAATGAAAACCAGAGATAAAAGCAGCAGTATATTAGCTTCACAGAAAGCTGCAACACAAAGGTTTCAGGAAACCGTGTTTTGAAGAATTAAGGAAGTTTTAGGAGGTGGGAAGCTGGAAGGGGTAGATGGAGAAATCAGGCGTTGCTTTAGTGCCTTAAAAGAGGGAATTCTTGGAGACTGAGGCTAGAAGTGTATGTGGAAGCAGCCAAAGTAGTGAAAGAGGAATACAGAGCTGAGTTAAATGCAAAAGCACAAAGATAAGCCAGAGTTAGAGTCAGCAAAAAGAAGAAAAAGAAGCTCCCTTAGAAATAATCTATAAAGGAGAAGGAAGTTCAAGAAGGCAAGCAAGCCTATAATAAGTGAAGGGACCATTTAAATAGGAATTCAGACGGCTCAGGCCTCAAATAATTCTAAAACATTTCTGTAGGATTAGTTTTCTGGCTCCAGGGAATTAGCAGGTTGGTTTTGACTGGGCAACATTTTGCCCAGTAGTTGGGAAGGGGTATTATGTATGGTGCCTGAGGCAACCAAGAGCATACTAGGAAGGCAGCAGGCAATAAATGTGGCTGTAAGGGTGGGGAAAAGCATGGTGAGAGCCCTTGAACCTTTTAGCTCAGTAGGACTGGATGCTGGGGAGCTACAGGGGCCAGGGAATTAACCTGGGGCTCTGCAGCAGAGCAGCAGTGGAGGAGCTGATGGTCGTGTCTGACATTTATAGGTGCAATCTTAGATCTTGATCTAATTAGTACCTTCTGGAGCAGCAGCCAGGACAAGCAACTGGATTTCTGTGTGTCTAAAGTCAGTGAGAGAGTCTGTAGGGGTGCTAAAAGTGTAACATGTCTCAGTTGCCATGAAATGGGCTTTCCAGCTTAAGGGTGTAGGACAACACACTTGGGTTGGGTTGGGTGCTCCACCAGCAGAACACAGCCCTAAACCCTTGACTGACTGCACTTGCTCTTTTTTTGCCTCTTGTTTCCTTCTTTAATATAAAAAGAAATCCTTTGCTCCCATTTGAAACAAGGCTTTCAAGGGAAACACATTTTTGTTTTGTTCAGAGGAATGAACTTCACCTGTAGGGATTTAATTAGCATTCCCTGTGTAAACACAAACGGGCAAATTATAGTAAGGTGGAGCTGATAAAATTGGAGGAATTGGGAGTTACCTGGTGAAAAGCTAATAGACTACCAGTTTGAAAACAGTATGTAAAGTGAGTCTGGCAGTTCCATTTGAAAAATATCATCAGTAAAACAAATGGAGCTAAAATCACTGGTGTTAGAAAGCTAATGAAAATAAGTGCAATGAAGAAGAGAAGTTCAGAAAGAGTAAAGCCCACTAAGGAAACATGTTGTGGTTTAAAGCAAAGTCACCTCCTTTTTTTTGGCAGCAGATAAATACAATTCATGCCATAAATTTGGATTTTTCCAAGGCGTTTGATATTGCATTTCAAGAAATCCATTTGACAAATGAGTTCAGTGAGGCTTCTGATGTGAAGCATGGCCAAGAGGCTGTGCAGCACGGGCTGGATGATGGATAGCTGAGAGCTGCAGTCAGGAGAGGTACCTAATGGGGTTTTCTGGGAAAGGTGTTAGGTCCATTTTTATTTAACCTCTCCATTAATGAGCTGAGAGAAGGAGTAAGGGTACAAATTAATGATCTCGGTTTGAGGAGATTTGTAGCTAAAAGCCAACAGAGAAATAAGGAACATAGGCAAAAAAAAAAAAAAAAAAAAGATAATGCCTTCACGTTGAAGCTAGGAGTGTGTGTATAGCTTTGGGGAGAGTGTTAGAAACTAAAAATAATAGACTGAGAGGGCAATAGGAGGAAACAAATTAGATGTAAGTTTGCAATGAAGTGTGCCAATATAAAAAACAAATCCAGATTTGGGGTGTATTTGACAGCATTTCATCAGAGCACAGAGGATGTGACAGTGTGAATCACATCTCAGGACACTGGGTAGTCAGATGGGAGGAAGTATTAAAATGTGCACTGTGGAAAAACAATTTTGTATTGGCAGGTGGATGGTAAAAAATGATATACCAGTCTTTTACCTATACTCTGTTTCTCTAAAGTTGAGAAACAAAATAGTTTTAGCCTGGATTTGTTATGCCATAAAGCTACACAAAATGCAAAGTGGGAGATGAATCACACAGATGACAAAAGGGATGTAAAGGAAGAGGGAAAAGTGCAAAGCACATGCAGTTTTCAGCTCTTGTGCCTGACTTTTTCTCCTCATGGAGAGTTTATTCATACATGATCTGCACTTTCTGCTCTGCTTCCCAGCTGATGAGCACTGTGATGTGACATCTGAAGGATTTGGGAATAGGGAAGAAATAAGAAAAATGAAAAAAAAAAAAACGAACAGGGGAAAAGCCACGTAATTTTAATAAAAAATTGAGAACAAGTTCAGCCTAACAGTAACATTTTGGGGTTATTTCAGTCTCTTTGTATGATTGCAGAGGGTGCAGGATGTTCTGAGAAACAGGTGCCCCACTGAGTTAGTATTATGTTAGGGAAGGCTTGAGAACAAATCTTTTTGGGGAGTTTAGGGATAAATTGAAATAACAGTTTTGGACACCTGTTACTTCAGAGTGACCCTCAGAGGCCTGAAAATGTTATTTTTAGGTGCAGATGGCTGGAGAGAGAGAATGGGCTGAGCTCCTTGTTCTGTGCTGGGGACGTGGTGCTGATGAACACACAGGTTTCACAGGATGGAGAAACAACAGCTCACACTCCCCACGTGCTTCCATAGCTCCAAGTATTTATCCAGATATTTGGTTAAGAGGGATGAGCTGTTGAGCAGTGAGACAGCTTGCAGTTCAGCTCTCATCCTTGATAAGAAGACAAACAAACCAACAAAAATGAACCTCACTGTAGGTTTTTCTGACCACAGGGGTGGAGAGTAACAAATCCAACCTGAATTTTCTCTAGTGAGATAAGGAATTGTTCTTGGGGAGTTGCTACAATTTAAAGTTGGACCTTTTTTCCTTAAGGAAAAGTTACATATATAAACTAGACTTACTCGTTTTGACTGCCACAGCTTAGCCCTGGTTTTGAAAATGCATTTATTATTTCCATGAAGCTGGCAAATGATATAGGTCTGCTCTGGTCTGTAAGTGCTGGTGAATTGTTCCTTCTTTGGAATTTATGATATGCAAATGGCTCCTGAAGACTCTTGGCATTGCTCCTGTTCCCTCTTTGGAGTTTTTCTGAGTTGGAGTGGTTTTTTAGAGGCAGGATGTGGAGCATGCAGTAATTTCCAAGCAATTAGTGGCATTTCTCACTGACCCAGGCTTGTCACAAGTGTACTTTGCAGGTTTTATTTGCTGCTTATCTGTGCTGTTCTCTACCATGTCTTAGGCATTTTCCTATGAAAACAGAAGTGTTGAACTCACGTTGCATCTAAAAGAAAAGTTTCTGCTGGTGGAAGGGGGAAGACAATGTGAAGTCATGGCAAGATGCATACTTGCTTTCTCTGTGATATTTTTAGGGCTGCTATGGGGCAACTTGCAAAATGTGCTGATTCCCAGTGTAACTGGGAGAGTCCTGAACTGTGCTTTCTCTATCTCATGTTTGATCTTTTTTCTTTTCAAGTCTATCCTGCTGTTGCATACACTTATCATAATCTGGTATCATCTACCCACTCATATATGCTGGCTTTGTCCTGCCATTTATATACCTGCAGCCCTCTGTAGAGGCATCATTAATGTATGAATGCAGAATCAGCCCTTCTGTGATGCATCTTGATTAGGTTCAAGTGTTCAGTGTGTGATAAACCTTCTGTATCCAGGAGATGCATTAGAGAACTCTTTTGTTGCACATGAATCACCTACCTGATCAATGGATGCAAAATATTTTTTTTCCCTTAAAGAACAGGAATGGAACCCTGCCCTCTTCCATAAATAATGCTCCGTTTTGTATGTGCATTCTACTGAGCAGGAAACCACAGGAAATATTTATGAGTGATATTAATAGTTAATTTTTTTTAAAAGCAGTAGAAACCCACATGCTCCATATCACACGGTGGGCCTCGGTTGACATAAAATCAGAAGAAACTGCCTTTTATGGACAAGATATTCATAAAAATCAGGGGATTTTGTGCAGTCTACAGAGTGTCTGATCCTGTCTGCTTACAGCTGGGTCATTGGTATTTTATTGTGCATGGTCTATTGCATCTGCCATTCAGATGAGTGGGTGGGGATTGAGGACAAGGAGGACAAGGTGAGAACATGAGCAAGCCCAGTCCCACTGCTGAGCTGCCCAGAGATTTCCATGGGGTTTGCCTGTTGGTGATGGGAAATTATGGATGCCCTGGCCCGGGGAGCTGTGAGCCTCTTGCAGTTGGATACACTTTGTATAACTAAACTGAAGATTGTGTGAAATCAATTAAGAGGGGGAAAAAAAAAAATCAATGCCTGGTTTTTCAGGATGAAAAGGCAAGGTAGCCACACAGCTAAGCACTGGAACACATTTTCCACACTCTTCCTGTCATGTTCTACTGATTCGGTGTCTTGGCTGTTCATCAGAAATAATTAAACTCTCTCCCATGGGCAACAATTAGTTGCTTAAAATATTTGAGGAAAAAGAATGCATTTATAATTACCTACCCTTTTTGAAGGTGAAAATGGAGATTATCTTTTGATGAAATAAATGGGTGTGGGCAGACACACACTGACTGCCAGAGCATCCCACCCCATGGTGGGGTGAACCATGCCCAGCCTCAGATGTGCTGCACATCTCCAGCCCTCTGGGAGCTCTGAAGAACTGGTGGAAAGATTTTGATTTCAGAGTTAGGCCCAAGCCTAAGCCCCTGCCCATTCAGTAAGAGTTGTTTATTCTGGCAAATCTGCCTATGGCCTTGATGTTTTTAAGCAGCAAGAACGAAGCAGGATACATCACCAATTTGTACCTATCAAATATCACCCTTTTATTTTGTCATACTGTGTCATCCCTTTTCATGCTAACAGTTGCCTTTGTTCCTTTTGACTCTTATTCCCAAGGGAGTTGGAGCTTTGTGTTTCATGTTTTAGAGCAGCCTTTTTTCCCCCTCAGATTTGTTTACTGATCCATCCTTGGTGAGACCTTTCAGTGAATGTGATGGGAAGGTTATTAAAAATAAAATATTCATCAGGAAATCAGCTATAAACATGTGGGCTGGTTAAAATTCAATTCCTAATTCTTTCAACCTTGACTTATTTTGCTTTTTGCTTAATATCTCTGTATACAAATTGGGGAGCTAATTTGTTTTATCAACGCACGCTTATTTCAGTTGTTCATACAGCTCGCTCTTGTCTGCTTAATGGCATCAAATAATGTGACAATGGTAAAAATGACAGTGACAAACGGAGAGTTGTGACAGATTGGCTGAATTTGAATGTCTCTTGCTGAGAAAAATGTTTCAGGAGTGCCATTAATTGCTTTCATAGCAACGAGTTGTGTTGGTGCATCTTGTCTGTCATGATGCTGTTGCTGCTCCTCCCAGGCAGAGGGGACAATCTGGGACAATCACACAAGGGACAATCTGGGACAATCACACAAGGAGTGCAGGAGAGAGACACAGGGGGGAAAGCAAAGAAAACTGGTCCTGGGCAGGGGTGGGAGCTGGATGGAAGTGGGGAGGGGAGATTGGGACCAACTGGGTATCTCTGGGAAGCTGCAGGACAGTGAGTGGCTGCCACTGGGTAGGTCTGGTGGGTCCCACTGATTCCCAACAAGGCTGGGGCTGTTGATGGTGCTCATTCTGGTGGCTCTGTTCTTCATTTTCCAGAAAGATGGCTCAACTCTCACTTCTTTCCAGTGGCTCTTCCTTGACACCTTCTCTCTTTTCAGCATCCTTCTGTTTTCTCCCAGCTGCAGTGTGGTGACATTTGGGTGGGCATTCACACTGCTGGGGTGATATCCTCAGACCTTCAATCATGGGGGAGAGTTAAAATTACCCTCTTGGACAATCTGTTGCCTGTTTTCCCTCTGTGTTCAGCATGTGGGCTGCCAGGCAGGGTAGAATTGGACCAGATGATCCTTGAGGTCCCTTCCAGCCTGACATTCTATGATTCATTCCGTGACCCTTGCTCCATCTGCTCTCTGATGATGTGGTTGAACTGAGGAGCCATTCAAAAGCAGATGGCTCTGCCCTATCCCAGACTATGGCTGGAGGAGCCATCCCTGTCACTTACATGGGCACCTGGGCTGTATTTCAGTCCATCCTTAAGTACTTTATTGTGGTTACATCTGCCTGTCACAGTGGGGTTCAGTAGTGCCCTGCTTTCTTTGTCAGCTCTAATTTCATGTGGCTTATGCATAGATTTTAGACATTTTTTTTTTATTTTTTTATTTTTTAATAATAAAAGAGAAAAATCTTCTTTAATCCTTTGGACATCTTGCTTTGCAAATCAGTGAGTGCAGCCAACAGTTGCCTGTCAGCTCGCCGTATGTGTGATAATTGTAAAGGTCAAGTAGGAACCTTCCTCATCAGAGAGCTACCAACATTCCACATGTCCTCAGAGACTGCGTGCTGCTGGCATGCCAATGGGAGGGACATGGGACAGCTTGGGATAAACCAGGGATCAAGAAGTACCTGGTGGAGAGGGTCACTGCTGTCATGTGCCCCTGCCACTTGCTGGGCCTCTGCTGGTGGCTTTCAGGGGTCCCTGGGGTCCTCCCTGCTAGAGGTGGGAAGGAGAAGAACCACCCCTGGAATCATCTGGCTGGCAAGCTCTGCTAGCAGAGGAATGATCTAAGCATTTCATTTTAAGTTTCATTTTCAGAGTGATTCAGAGCACTTTCTTGAGGTGCCCAACACGTTTTGAAGCCTGAGGAGCATTTTTAATCTTGGTAGCGTTTATTTTATTAAAAAAGAAATGAGATGACCCTAAAAGGGCTGGAGTTGCACGTGAGATATTAATTTCCTAGGCTCTCCTGAAGCATTCTTCTTCAGAAACAGGAATTCACTGCTTTGGTTTGTGACCCATGTGTGTCCCTTAGCCTTCTGAAAGGGTTTGGGATGTCTATGAATAAAAAAATAACATTTCTTTTTATTGCATGTAGTTTTTCTCTGACTTCTTCCCTTCAAATCTCCGGGTTAAATAATCAAGAGATATCAAAGGGCAGGTTTTGAAATACTTGAACTCAATTGCTGAGCCATCTGTCTATGTTGAAATCATGATTATGATTTAGAGCAGAGATTGATTTTCTTCCTTCACTGCACTGTCTTTCACAAGAGGAGAAGATACTCCCCAAGCCTCCTTAAACTCTTGCTCTCACCTTCAGGGGAGGTGAGCATTTTTTAAGTGTCACAGGTACCTGAAAGCCTTGTTGGGTCATGAAAATCTATTCAGAGGCCTAAAGAGCTAAGGCTTGGGGTAAAATATCTTTTTTGTTAAATCCAACCTCTCCTTCTGTCCTTTCCTCCAAAAAGGTCAAAGCTAATGATTTCCCATATGGTTGGCACAATGGGAAATACAGTACAGAAAGTCAGAGTTTGTTTACTACTACTTTGTGTATGGATATGAGGAAGAAACAGAAATAGTTTTCCTTGCAGGCTGCTGCCTGGGGAATAGAAATCAGGGAACAATTTGCTAGTCTTGGTGTATTTGTGAATGTGCATTTCTGCCTGATGCCAAATGTTAAATAAGCCTTGGAGTCAGTCACCCACCGTAAACTTTCCCCAGCCTGATATGCACAGAAATATATTTGTATCCCACTAGAGAACAGATTTTGAATTAGCTTTAACCCAGCAGTGTCTCAGTGTTGCTCATGATGTGCAAAAAAAAAAAAAAAAAGGAGAGAGAAGAGCTAGGAAGTGCATGTTATGAAATTTGATAGACAATGAGTGATTGAAACGTGAAGCTAGTAATGTATTTGCTTTCCCACTTATCTGTAATAGAAGCACAGGGAAAGCAAAGATTTTCTTGTTCCTTTTTACTTAAATAGGGGCATTTCTCATTTATCTTCTCTTGCTGTAGAAAATAGGTTTTTTCCCATTAAAGTATAAATGTATATTTCTCCTTTACAGATGCTTCCTTCTGAAACAGGTTGTTTTAAAACCTAACAACTTAAGGAAGGGAATAAGTTAACAGCTAACATTATTTTTCCTGATATGTAGGTATTTTTTTCTTATCGAAGCTGGTTTTGATTGCAGTTGGGGGCAGATTCTAAATCAGTCACTGACAAAATTCTTTAAAAATTGGATGTTTTAACTTATTTGAATGCAGTTACCCAGGGAAGTTGAATTTGCAACTTGCAAAACGTGTGGACAGGGGATGTTTGTTATTAAGAGTGAAGCCACGTTTTGGCTGGGCAAATAAATAAAAAAGATCAGGGCTTGCCTTCTGGTGCAGAAGAAGGTTGTCTTTGTTTCTCAGATCAAAGTGGGATCCTGTAGTTGAGCCTGTAAAATACCCAGCACCTCCCCCTCCTCCCCTGGATCCTGTAATGCATTGATTCATCAAAATCAATCCCACTTTCATGAATTAGTCATTTGGTTCCTCGCTGCATCTGGACAAATCCTGTACATCTTTCTGCACGGGGATATCTCAGCTCTGGTCTCTGAAGCAAATGCTGCTGACTGGCTTGTTAATGGGCCAGCCTGGTTCTGATAGGGAGCTGGCTGACAGCAAATAAACAGTTATTCTGCAGGATTTTGTTTGATTACCTCCAAGAATCACCCCATCACTGTGATGAAGGAACTCGTTGCCTTCCAGTAGGGCTGTCAGAGCGAGGAGTTTTTGACCACTGTTGCAGTTTAAGGATGGATTAAATGCTTTATCTGGGTGGAAAGCACAGAGCTGAGCCTGTTGATGTGGTTGGTAGCCCTCAGGCCAGCCCAGGAGCCACGTCCCTGCAAGGTGCAAAACCCACCTGCCTCTTGGTTGCTTTTTCCTCCAAAGAACTGGGAGAATGGTCTCCCAGGGGAAGTGGTGGATTCCCCAGCTTTGGAAAGTTTTAAGTGTCAGCTTGATGGGTGCTGAGACATCTCATATAAACTGTAATATTAGAAGGGTTGGACCAGGTGATCCTTGAGGTCTCTTCCATCCTGACATTCTGTGGCTGATGACAAGCTGCCTGCAGAGGCTGGGTTGTTACCTGTGGCCCCATGGAGTGACACAGGGGTGACACAGCCTGGTTGGCATGGGGTGGGGGTTTGAAGCAGGTCTTCTGCACCCCACCTTCCCCCAACCCCTCCCAGCACCCTGAGCCCCAAAACAATTCCTGCATTGGGAAAAGGGATCTTGGCATGAGGATCCTCCACTCATTGCAATGCAGTCTTGAGGATGGTGATTTCTGGGCAGCAGCTGAATGCTCCATGTGGTGCCCAGTGCAGGACATTCCTGCAGCTACAGTAACTCCTCTGGGCAATGAGGGCAGTGTGGGCTGTGGGCATCCTTCCTGACTCCTGTTGTTTTGGGCTTTGAAGCATGAAATGTAATCATCATTACCTTATTGCTCTCTTATCTCCCTTGGGTGCTGTTCCCTCTGTCTCATCCCTTGGTACAGAAATCATTGCTCACAAAAAACAAACAAAACAAAACCAAAAATCCCCTTGCCTCTTTAAAATCTAACTGGAGCACTTGACTTGATGGCCTTCCATGATAGGAAATTCTTTAGGCTGGCTGTGTGAACAAAGATTTCCTTTTATTCCTTCCAAATTTACTGGCAATTATTGACTGACCCTTTTGCTCTTGTGTTTTGGGATGGTATGAGAAGAGAGGGATTGATCCATTTTCAGTATACTGCCCTGCAGAAGTAATGATATTTTATTTTCCTTTATTATGGGAGAGAGAGAGAGATCCTTTTTCATTACAAGTCTGATCAATTCCTAAGTTTTTCGGGGCATTGAAGTTCCTGAACTTTACAAATAGAAAAGAGTAAGATGAAAAGGCAGAGAGTTGTTCTTGAAATAAATCGTTGAAGAAGATGAAGAAAAATCAAGGGTTGTTCATTTCTGTCTATTGCTTTGTGCCTAAATAAATTAGAATCAAAATTGTCCAGTGAAGGAAATGCAGGCCTCTGCTGTCTCTGCTGCATAAGATCTTCAGGCAACATTTATGGAGTTTGAAAATAATGTTTCTGGTAATAAATGGCAGAAATATTCTGTTTTCTGCATCAGCAGATATGAGGATTAAAGGATTTGACCATATTAAACAATTTTGCACAGCTTTGGCTCCCAGGGCTTGCAGGCTGCATTATCAGAGTTCATCTCACGGCATTTCCAGACCTGATTTAAGGAGAGAATATGTTCCTGCTTTGCAAGTTGTCATTCCTTAATTTAGGCCATCTTTGACAGAGTTAAAAACCCAAAGATAAAGAGATTAGTTCTCTTCTCTTGAAAGCAGGACGGCTTCCTAAGGCTCCCCCCTACCCCAATCAGGCATTTGAAATGATGGAGATAATTGAATTGTATTGTTTCTGCATACTCCCCCGAGCTCTGCTGAGGCTGGACTGTCACATTGCTATGGAAACTTGAAAAAGATAGTGGCTGATCTTTGTTTGGGTGAACAAGAAGGTTTCCTCTGCCATTTGTCATCATAATCAAGCTGGACTGGCAGTACAACAACCAGCACAGTGGTTTCACTGAGGCAGGTATCTCCCACTCTTTTTTTTTTTTTTTTTTTTTTTTTTTTTTTTTTTTTAATTTCTGCTTTTTAAACCATGGAATAATTTATTGCTTTAGCTATCCAGCATAAAGATACAGCATGGGTACAAAACAAGAGGTAACTAGGTGTGAAATGAATCCTGAGCATCCTCTTACCTTCAAGGTTTGCATCAGAGGGGGGAAGTCAGTCCCTGCTGTTTTCCCCAGACCAAATGTTGCTGCTTTCCTCTGCCAAGAACGGGATGGGGCAAGTATCTGTTTTGTCCAGTTCACCAAGTACATGTTCTTAAAATGGCTCTGAAGAGAACTGCTCAGAGCAAACACTGATTTGTAACCTTAGCTCAGGCCATCCCACCTGCCTTGGCACTTCTTGCAGAGCCAGTTTTCCTGCTGTGAAAGCTCCAGCTTTCCCATGCTTTTGAAGAGTCATTGCTTCAACATCATCTGTGTGGATATTTGACTCCCTTTCCATGTTTTCCAGCTGGCTCTGCTGCTTTGGGTCCATGGATCAGGTACACCCCAGCAATCCATCATCACCCCTTTTGTATTTATTGCCTGTGTGTTCTGAGGAGTTACTTTCATGATCCAAAGAGCAAAATTTTCCATGATACTGTTTCCACTTCGTGTCTCTTTTGTCTGATAAGCATCTAATAGACTCCTAGGAGCCCTAGAGACTGATTTTATTTTATAATTATTTTTTGCATTAAAGAATCATCAAATTTTAGGTGAAAAATTACGTAGATACCCATTCAGCCATGCCTGGGTAGACCTATCAGCTGCTTTTTGGCTCATCCTTCCTCATCTTCTAGTTTCTTTTTCCAGACCAAAAGTTTTCTGTTGTACAAACCCTTATTTTAAATTTCTAGTGAACTGTAGCATCCATCACAGCATTAAAATTCTCTTCCAGTGCTGCATGGCACAAGACATATTTAACAAAGCTTCTTTCCCTTTATCAAAGAAAACTCTTAGGACCTTGGAAGTCCTGAGTGCAGATATCTGTGCACGTTGGCCCTTGCTGTCTGCACAGGCTTAATCAAGGCTGTCACACATCTTGCCATAAAACCTTTAATATTTTTAAAATGTTTGATGCTGCTGTATTTATCACATGCATCAGGGAGAATAAACTATTTACTAGTGATACAGCAGTTTAACAGTGTTAGTTGTTGCAAAACAAGGCAGAGATGAGCCCCACATGGTAGAAAAAAACCTCTCTAGATATTAGGCTGAGAGGCTCCTCTTTGGATCTTCCTTAAATTCTTCCTCTCACATACACACACATGCAAATCACAGTCTATTCAGTGGAATTTGCACATGGAGGCTGGTGACAAAATTAATCAGTTCCTCTAAACAGGCAATAAAAAGGGTAGCATGCCCTTTACTCTGCTGGTAAATACCTCATTTCTGAAGAAATCCCATTGTTGACTTTGTCACTGCAAGACATTAATTTTGATGCACAGCTTCTGATCTCGTGCACCTAACATCAGAAGTGGTCTGGGGTGTTGGTAGCAGCATGTGTCCAACTCAAGCATAATGCAAAAGTTGGTGATTTTATTTCAATACTTTTCTGGAGTAGGCAGCTATTCAACCTGATCCTGAGATGTTTCCATGAGATTTTAACCCTAAAGGTGGAAAAACCTTCTCAGAATTTTTACACTGCATTTAAGTAATCAGAAGTCAACAAACGGTGGTCATGGTTTTTCAAATGTAATTTGAAATCCTTGAGCCTGCAAACCTAAATTGGAAGTGCCATCAAGACAGATGTTGCTTTTCCCTTAATTCTGCACTTCAGCTTTTAGCTTTGTTAGACATCTGAAAAAAAAATGGTAGGGAAGAAATAAAATTTAATAGCTCCTTTTTATCTTTGAAACAGGTTCGAGGATAGGGAAAGTTTGGATAAATGTACTTTTTCTTGTATCACTGTGTACACATAGATGCTCAGAAATGGGTGATGCACAGTAAGGTACAGCACAAGTAAAATACTGATTATATACAACTATTGATTATCTGTCCAGAGGATAACCAGGCTGAAATCATGTATGGATCTGAACAGCCATTATCTGATCTCTGCCCAAACCCACTTGTGCCAGAACATGATGGGCTTGGTTCTGTTCAGCTGAAGAGGTTTAGGAAGGCACAGGCAGACTCTGGTTAGGGAAGAGCCAGTGTTGGGGCCACACCAGGTTTTTTTTCCACATCTCCAGGAGGGATTCTCATCCCAGCGGTGTGAATAGCGAGGCGTGCATGTGCCAGTATTGAGTAATAAATTGTCCCTGCTATGAAGTGCCAGTGGGTTTTGATGCTGGGTGAGTTGTAAGGGGCAGATCCTAAAGAAGTGTTCAGCATCCCCTGAGAGCTGCTGAGCAGTTTAATTCCTTCTGCCTGCTGGCACAGCTGAGGATGTTCTGCACCGTGTACGATGAGCACCTCCCCGACTACGCACGGCGGCGACGCTTTGCTTCTCCAGCCTCCCATATGCCTTTCTTACAACTGAAGCATTGCAAAGGCTAAATTATCAAAAAGGTGTCCAAATAATGAAGGCAATTACATGATTAATTAGGCATGCGAGTGCAGTTGCTTAAAAATTTTCAACAGTTGGTGCTTAATAGTCAAGAAACCATTGCGCAACTAAATAACCCCCCAGAAATGATCAGGTGGATCTGGGGGCAGGGAAGTCTCCACTTAAGGATGGAATGGCAGAGGCAGTGTAATTAGTTACCTAATTGTGTGCCCAAACTTGTTTGATGCACTTAGTGGGCATGTATAATTAATGATGATTTATTGAAAAGCACTCTTACTGCTAAGGCTTTCCTTATCATTTCCTAAAAATCAAACTGCTGAGGGAAAGATCAGAATCTGATTTAATCTATATGGATAGAAGTGGAATTTCTTCTTGCATTTTTTTTATGAGCTTAAAACAGATAAGCCTAGAGATTATCTGTATATAAACTTATATGTACACATGGACCTAACAAACTCGAGTTCAATCAGATCCAGTAATATTAATGGTGCAAATATTTTTCTCAGTTTACACAGGAAAGGGGAGAAAAAGCAGGGTCTTTGCAGATACCAAAGAGGTGTGAACAGGGTGTCTCCTTGCATGCTTTCTCTTTTCCCCCAAAGCTCCCTACCTTGAAGGGTACTGTGCATTTAAATAAGAGTTAAGCTGAACCCTGTCTGCTTTCTGCTTGCCTACATTCATGGTGAGATAGAGCAACATTAACTGCTACTGAGTTTGCTTTGCTCTGGGAGTAAATAAAAACTTTGCTTCTCCTGGAGCTTTTGTTTTGCCAGTACAGGGAGGAAAGCAGGAAGGAAATGAACCTTGCTTTGGGGAGGGGGTTCAGAACCTCTCAGAGTCTCTCAGAAGCCAGGTTTGCAAAGCCCTCTCAGCCTTCCATGGCATTTGTGGTTAAGCTGTTTCTAGAAATTTGGGATTAAGAAGGCAGGAGAGAAGGAGTTAGGGTGTGTTTTACCCAGGTCATCTGGGACCCTTGGTGTGAACACCATCTGGCCATCAGACAGCTCCTGAGAGGGAACTTCTTGGCTCCTGAACTGAACTTTTTGGGTGGCAGCTTATTTCCTTCTGCCAACTAAAAGCTTCAGGTGTGGTGGCCATGGACAGAAGGTTACATGGCAGCCTGGAGATGGAGAGCTGCCCCTTTTCCCAACCCCACAGGGCTGTTGGGAAAACAAACCCCTTCCCTCTCAGTGGTGCTTCCCTGGTCTGAAGACATTGTCCAAACACGTCTCTGTCCCAGCAGTGACTGCACTGCATGCTCCTGGGCCTCCTGTGCTTTGTTGCCAGTGTTTTCTTTTTCTGTAATGGGCAAATCTCATTTCTTGGACATTTCAGACAGGCTTGAGAGGCAAACGATGGAACAAAATTCATCATTGATTTCTTCAGGTTTCCTAATATTCTTTACACTATTACCTTTTTCCTTCCTATTTTTTATGTATCACAGCACAGATCTGTCATTGCTCCTTTTTCATCTTGCTATTTTCAGGCTTTGGTTTTCTGCCTTGCTTTTCTTGATGGACTCAACACTGCTTTCCCTGATCTTCTCTTCGTCTTTGTTTTCAGTGACACACACAGATCCTGTATTCGTTCTGGCATTCAGATCTTTCCTCATTTCCTTTCTATCTTTTAACAGTCTTCTCTTATCTCTTCAGATATGACTTCCAAGCTGCCTGGCTGCTTCTTCTCCTAACTACCTTGTAGTACAAGGGAAAGCAATACGTTCTGCATGGCAGGGCTGGTAGGGGAAAGCAGAGCAGAGAGCTTGATTTTTTAGTTTTCAGATCCTGGTTTAAAGGAAAATTGGTTTTATTGCTTGCAAATACACATCATCACATAAATACTTCGATCATCTGAAAAATAAAATTCTATGAATATAAATTAAAATACATCATGTGTAGGCTATTTGTTAACTATTATTGTAATTCAATTTGCTGTCTCTTTTTTTCTACTAGCTTATTCTCAGTGTTATTGAAAAAGCAGATTTCACAGATATAAGTAGCAAAAGAAAAAAATGGCATGAAAATATTGCAATGAAGAATCTGGAAAGGGACTGAGGTCCTAATTTTACATCCTGGAATATTCAGGTGGACAGCTCAAGAACCTCACCGATTTCAGAACCACTCTATGTGGAAATACAGATATAGCAAGATTTGGGCTTTGATACCACCAAAATCCAAATTAGACTGGAAAAGTCTGAATCAGGTCATCATCTCCCCTTTTCTCAATCTTTGGCCTAAGTTGGCTGCCCCAGGAGAAGCTGAGATAACTCTTTCCTTTTAGCACAATTAGGTTTCTTCTGCAGAACTCGGGGATATGTGGACAGTAGGTTAAGGGGGTACAGAAAAATGAGTGTGAAACATATCAGTAATAATGCTTCACATCTTCAAAGCACTTTACAGACATTAATAAATTGTCACAGAAACAGTGTAATGTAGACAAGTGTTTTTGTCCTCATTATAGAGATGGGGGAAATAAGGTAACAAGGATAAATCACTTGTCCTGGGCCCCAGAACAGCTGACAGCAGTGGAAGGGTTTGTAGTGGAGGAATTTTTGGCCATGGGAAGGCTGAGTTTTCACTTTCCTTATGACTGTCTCTCATACAAAAAAAAAAAATTGCCAAAGGTGGGAAAATACCATCCCTTTCCCCCATCCTTTCCCTTCCTTTGGTGAGTGTTATTACCTCTTGTTCTCACAGAGGCTTCTGCATACAGGTCTGCATGCAATAATTTGGGGGAGAGTGTAAAGGTCAAAAACTCTATATTGGAAAATGGTATTTTTTTGGAATTTCCCAGTCTGATGAGTCCTTCATTGCTATGACATATCATGTCTGCTTTTGTTAGTCAAGTCATATTAGACTCAGTGAGCAAGAATGATCCTGCCTATTCCAGGCTGGCTGATTTCATGAAAAAACTTAAATTGAGAGTGACACTGAAGTGCAAAAGAGTAATCTGAGGGAATGCAGTTAGTTGGCTTCAGATCTTATTTCTTCTGTAGGTTAGACTGACATGAATGTTTTTCTTCATAACCTGCAGTTCACAACCAGCTGAGTTCTCTAAGATTATGCACTTTACAAAAGTGACACCATGTTATTGAGTTAAGTAAACAATTTGTCACTGCTGAAAGTCAGTGTTAGTAATTTATTACAAATTACATCATTATTTTACAATACAGGACAAGCAAATCAGGTGAAATGCATGTAGGTAATTCTCAACTTCAGGAAAATCGATGAAGCTTTTGTTAGATTAAAATATGACTTATTATCTAAGGCCATTTAGCTGAGCCTGGCCTGAAATGTAAATATTTCTGTATGAACCTCATTCTTAATTTCAAAACCAAGCACATGCTTCTAATAGTACTTTCTCTGAGTGTTTGTCATCATTTTCTGAGTCTGTGAGAGAATGTGTTTTATTCTCTGCTGTTCAGCACAGGCTCATCCTTTGTGCTGTGATGCTGAAGGGTTCCAGCAGAACAAGAGGTGATTCCAGCTGTGCTCAGAGGAATGCCTTTCCCTCCCTGACCAACTTCCTGAAATTCAGGTGCTTTGGTGACATCCAGACACATTTTCCATCAAGTTATTGAGTCTTGGAGGTGTCGAGCTGAGGTTTGGCCACTGAGTGCTCTCAGGAGGCCCTGGGTGTGTGGTGGCTCAAGCTACAGAGCAGTTGGGCAGATGGGTTCCTGCAGGTTGTATGCTCAGCAGGGCTGCTGATGGGCTCTTCCCAGCTCACTTTGGGTTGATGGTTTCATTTGTGGGTAGATATTAATGCTACAGTCCTGACAGAAGAGATGAAATTAGGTGGGATGGAATTCCGAGCAATTCAGTCTAGTGGGAAATGTCCCTGCTCATGCAGGGAGATAGGAACTAAATAATCTTTAAGGTCCCTTCCAACCCAAACCACTCTCTGATTCTGAATACATCACTGAAGAGATTGGAGCATTTTACCTCTGCCTTAAGGTCTACAAGTATCTTAATCCAGAAAAGCTCCCAGAGTGCTCCCTGAAGTGCTGAAGTCAGGTCTAGCATTACAAAAAGTTAGCATCTGTCTGGCTCTAAACTTACACCTGTGGCCGTATCTTCTGCCTGATATTCCTGCAGTTTCCCTTATTTCCACTCGTGGGATCTTTTCTGCTGAAACAAAGGGATGTTTTAGGGTACTGGTGTGCTCACACATGGTGAGAGTGCCCAGACCTACCTTAAGTCAAGCATGGTGTCTTACTTTTTACTGGAGTGAAATCAGCATCTTAAAATCAGAAAAAAAGTAAGATCTTAGCGGTGAGATAGGAAATGTTTTTTTTTCCAACCATGGGAAACAGTAGGAATTTTAAAAAGGTTTCTAGGTGATCAAAAGCTGAAGTCTGGAACATTTTCACTAACTGAAAAGAAAAATGAAATTTTAGACAGAAAGAAGTCAACTGAGTTAAAGATCTCCTTTCAAGCTATTTTAATAATAATTTATATGTATGTCTAACTGTAAGTAAATTGGAATCAGAATAACATTCTAAAAGTCAGTATTAAGTGATTATTATTATTTCCAAAACTGGTTGGTAAATTATTTAAAAATTACTTCACCTTCAAACCCAATGTTTTAACAGATCTCTTATGTTCTGTTTTCAAAAAACTGCATTCTCAATTTCCCAAGAGTTTTCTTTTCTCCAGGCTTTTTGCATTTTTTGCCATGTATTTTTGGGGTCAGTGTATCTTTAAGTTCTGTTAAAAGGAAAAGACACAATGGGCAATAGTTGCAGGGCATTTGTGCAATCTAAACCAATCCTATAAGTATAGGGAAGAGAAGCACTCTTCTAAATCAGAGTGAAAACATTCAATTATAAGGTCTGTTTCTGAGCCTGTGGCTCCTGCTGACTTCCTAAGGGGAAGATCCTCTTTTTTTTTATGAAGAGTTTTTTTCCTTCCTCCTTTTAACCCGTGGGCAGTAGGAGTTGGATTTCTTTCTGTCAGGAAGTCCCCTCCTGGCAGTGGATGTGCTTGGGATCCTCAGGTGATTAATGACCCCAGTTAAGGGTCTGTTACCAAGGGAGAGTTCAATTCATCTCACTTCACTGGAGCTCATATACTGGGTATTGTTATCACTGGAGACTTCTGTCTTTTGCAATTATGGAAGGTAAATTCTGTCTTTTCAGAACTCATGAGGTGATGAGGCTTCCTTTAGCTTCCTCCAAAGGGCTGGGGTGGGAAATAACCCCAGCTGGCTTGTCCAAGAAATAACCTCCTTGGATTTTGTTCTGCTTTTCTAGGTAGATTTTGGGAGGCAAGCAAGGATTATCTAGCTTTGTGTTCAGGATTTTTAGGTGTAAGATGAGGGTTTAGAGAGTTGCTGTGGAAGATTAAGGGAGAAAGATAAGAAAAGCTGTAAACCAGGTTTGATATCTCAGTTTCCATTCTGTCTCTTGGTGTCTTTATTAGGTTATTGTTTTCCATGTGTGCTGGCAGCCTACAAGGAATGGAAATAAACAAAAAGATCAGCAGTGTTGCAGATACTTTTTTGTAGGAGGAAAATGGACTTCTCTGGCTACTAAACCTCCCTGAGCAGTTTGCTTAATATCCCCACAGGAAATGCAAACTGGGATGGGGGAAGAAATAAACTTGAGTGTGAAATCCCCTGTGTCTGCTGATGGGAGGGCAGCTCCAGGCTGCAAGTGAGGTCCAGCAGCCACCACCTTTAGTGCCTGGCTTGGTGGGGCTTTGCAGCACCTTTAATTCAGCCACAAAGTATAAAAAGGGGAGGGTGTAAAGGAGTAAACTTTTGCAGATCAGATTAGCAAATAATCTGAGATACATTTATCAAGATGGTTTATGGGTTGTGTGGCTTTCTGATGGCATGGCCTATGGTTCTTGTCACATCATAGAGTGACATCTTCCTGTCACAGGGTGTCCCAGTCCTGGCCACTTTTAGGTGTCTGCCCCTTGTAGTTTAACCAGCAGCATCAGCTCCAGCTCAAGAAAGACAATTTATGAACTGTTTTATTTGAGGTATTGCTTAAAATTGCTTCTGAAAATGGTTGTTAGTCACCTCTGTCACTCTGATGCTTTTCAAAATTGTATTTCCTGTCCAATTTCTCACTTTGTCAGACAGCAGTAATTAAGGTTTAATGTGCAGAATTTAAGCCAGAAAGGATTTGCTGTGCAAAAGATGTATGTGGACACTGGGGAGTAAATTTAGCAGCCTTCTAGTTGTAAATATTTTATCACTTTATCTGTAAGATTATGACCATGATACACAATGGGAATTGGAGATGTGACTGAAGATGAAAATGTGGCTGGTTGCTGAGGGTGTTCATCCACTGACATGCAGAGGCAGCTGCCATGAGCTTATCTGGCCACTGGGTTAATTTATATCCACCAAACCCATAAACCTGGGAAATGAAGGGTAAGTTGTAGTAGTTCACTAGTTAAGGTAAGAAGATTCTCTCCAGAAAGACCCAGCACTGCTCCTACTTTTTTCTTTTCCTGTCTCTCCCTTTTCCAAGCCTCAGGTCTTCAGATAAGAAAAGGTGGTTTGCAAAATGCTGGAGGGAAGCCTGAGGATGAGGAGGGGGCAGCTACCCCACATGCCTGGGCTGCATGATCCAAGTGAACAGTGACTAAGAAATAAGTAATTTCCCTGAAAATTTTCCTGCTTTGGAAATGAGAAGGTGAGCAGGTACAGAAATTGTCCACCAGAGCTGGGTTCACACGAGGCATTGATGCTGTAGGTTGTTTTTTTATCAGGTTCCTGGTGTCTTAAAGCACAGGAGAGGAATCATGGCTTACTGAAACCTGGGCTGTACCTGAGGTGCAAATTCTCTGCTGGGATAACCCCAATGTTCTTTGGAGAGCAGGATAAACACCAAGGATTATGAATTTGGAGCTTTACTTCTGATAAATCTCCAATTAAAGCCAAAGGATAAAAGCTCTCCTTGCATGAGGTATTACACTCTTAATTCTGTTACTCCTTCAGCTGCATGAGAGAAATGATAGATTGAGCTACCAGATAGTTTATACTTATGGCATATGGGTTGTTTGTTTTTTGCAGCTGAGCAGAGCGACAGCTCTGGGCTTGCTGCTGTGCTGAGTGTTATAGATTGCATTTACAATTCTTCCATCACTCCCTATTTGCATGGACATTTTAGTGCCTGTGGACCTTGCACAATTATCTCCCAGGATTATTAATCAAGTCCCAAAACATTAACACATCCAATCAAGTTAATTGAAAGAGATGGGTTTTATTAGAAAGAAATCTTGGCGAGGCCTGTAGCCTGTATAATAAGATTGTTCTATAGAATCTCTACATCTGATGCAGAAGGAAAACCCTCTTATGTGTGATACAAAGCAACCAGATCAAAAGCAGCTGCAACAACTGAGATCTTGTGGTAGTTGTCTAACCTGTGGCTTTACAGCAAATAGCAAGGAGTTTCCTGAATAGTTTAATTTCCTCCTCATTTAAAATATAAGCCCTGTGTACAATAGGAAGTTATCTAATACCTCCCTAGGATATGTTTCTAGCAGTCTGCAGGGTCTTTACTTTCCATTTATATGGTTTATGTGTCTTCAGCAGGAATGGATGGTTGCAGTAGCTGCATTAATGAAACATAACATCCATCTCAGTGAGTCTATGAAAGTCAATAAACTCATTCAACATCGAGTTGCTAGTTGAATTGTAGGTAATATGAGTACATCTAGGTTATGGGGTTGATGCAGAGCAGTAGCATGGCTGTGAAGTCATTGTCCCCTCTGTCTGTGTTCTGATTCAATTCCCAGCCCTGTTCTGCTGTGCACAAACTGCCCCAGGCAATGCCTCCCAACCTCTAATGGAGAAACAAGGTCTGAAACAGTGAGAAGTTTCCAACCATATGCATGGTGGGCATGTTTGGTGGAGGGGAGCAGATTAAATGTAGTCTCCAGTGAATGCCTGAATTACACGTAGTGGAGACATAGAAGCCTCAGTGCCAGATTAAATCTGATGATTTACTTCTGCTGTGTGAAACTACTTGCTGCTGTAGATATCGTGGTGAGAGACTGTGATGAAGAAACTGTGATTGGGAACTGTGATGTAGCAACTGAGCCACTGTCACCTCAGGTTTCCCAGCACATCTACTGTTGTCTGTTGGACTGAACTGCTAAGTCATGTGCTCATCACCTGCTGTTCTTGTGTCTCTCATTTCCTTTGTGAACTCTTGCCAAAGATACCATGGGACCAAAGCAACTGAACCCTTCATGTGTTCAATAGATGTTACTGTAGAAGTCAAGATCAGTGTCTCAACAAGTGTATAGGATGAGACTTGCTTCCCCACCTCCACCTTGGCACCAACCCCTCCTGCCTTCATGTCCTCAGGTGTTTTTCTTGCCTGTAGAATGGCTGTCCTCTCTCCAGGCTTGTTTTCACCTGTATTTTCATGAAAATGAGGTTGCAGGTGTATTCAGGAC
The DNA here is from genome assembly GCF_036169615.1 of Heliangelus exortis. Taxonomy (NCBI): domain Eukaryota; kingdom Metazoa; phylum Chordata; class Aves; order Apodiformes; family Trochilidae; genus Heliangelus; species Heliangelus exortis. The sequence continues at coordinate 4,015,018 of NC_092429.1, forward strand.
CTAAATTACCAGAGACTAAGAAAATACAGCAGCTGGGACTCTTCACCTAACCTAAGTGGGGTAGGCATACACTTGGTGATGCTTCAGGTGAGTGGGAAATGTGAGTCAGAAGCTTCCCATTCACCCCAGCTCTGTGCATTCCTTGTGATGCCCTGGCAGGTGATACTGCATGGAATACAAAGCATCATTCTTTCTTTTAGAAGAAAGAGGCCTGTCTTAACTTCTCAGATAAGACACATCTTTTTTTATTCATTACATCTTTCCAAACTATTTCACAACCTGAGTTTCAGTCCTCAGGGGTTGTACCAGCTTGTCTGTATGTGTTTAAGGGGTAACAACCCAACTGGTTGTTGCAGTTCTTGTAGCAGTTCTAAAAGTTCTGCTTTTGGACAGATGTTCAGGGCCAGGATTTTAGTCCTGACAGGTATGTGTGTGCATGCTCATGTGTGTTATTAAGCAAATGTTTGTTAATAACTCTGTGCAGTTACAGGAACTTACAGGTGACTGGTAAAGGTTTGGTCCAACCAGTTTTTTAACTCAAAGCACCAACATCCTTACCTCTCTGTGCAGCAGCTTGCATTACTCATGCCAGAAGGATATTACAAGATGCTGTGGGGTTTTTTCCCCACTTTTGCTGTTTCCTGTTTGATTACTTAAGTTACAGATTTCTCATCTCTTAAGGCCCTGCTGCAGTGACTTGCCTATCCAACCATGCAGGGAAATAATACATCTAGAAGTTTTTTCTCACTTCAATCACTTTTTTTTTTTTTTAAACCATTTCTTTAACTTTTAAAACTCACACTCGCAAATACAAGTTTTGGGCCCAAATAAGGTGGAACTATATCTTTAAAAAAAAAAAGAAAATAAAAAGAAAGCCCCAAACCTTTATTAAAGTTACCCCTATGCTGCTATGTCAGCATCAGTGTGATCAACCTGCTTACAAACGTGGGTGCTATAAAATGAACTTGCTCCAAGGCAGCTTTAATTTGCATGCTCAACACTTTCTAAGTGTTACATTCATAAATCAGTAGGGTTCTGTGTGTCTGTCTGTTCCAGGGATTTTTCCTTGGTTCTCCATTCATCCTGCAGCCCAACATGGATATCATGGCCATAAGAGACCTGCCCAGAATGTAGATTTAGGGATACTGATTTTATTTCCTAGGTAAAAGTGAAGACCCATAGGGCAGGCTTTCTGCAATAAATACACAGATTGTTAATAGGTTGTGAAAAAAAAATAATGAAAGGGAAAGAAAGAGAAAAATGTAACCTGCCAGTGCATTAGCAGGAAATGAAATATAACAGAAGGATTTTTTTTATACTCATTCTGAGTAGACTTAGGCAGAATCATTAGCAAAATACAGCTAAACTCCCTTCTATTTAAAATTCTGCATTTCTTCTGGAGAAGTCAAGCTCCTGGCATTGCAGACAAACATAGCCCCAAGTCTTTCCCTTGCAGATCATCCTGTTTTCTAAGGAGTGCCTCACTGGGGTGCTGTGTTTCTTAGCAAACAGTCCTAGGTGTTTGTGATAGGGAGTAAGGTTGACTCTGCCCAAACATTATTGATGCCCAGTTCATTTAAATTGCTTGAAGTTAATTGACTCCTTGTTGTGGAATGGGATTTAATTCTTCCCTTATGGCAGGGCAGTGTCCCCATTTGATGATGCTGATTCATAGATTTTCAGTTCCTCCAGATAAACTCTCTAAGGAGTGTGGTGGCATTAGGAGTGGAAAAGGTTATTTTGGGAGAGGTGATCTGAAGAAAAACTGTGTTTTCTTTTGTTTTATCCATTGGTACATTAGCACCTGTAAGAACAGGCTTGAGCTTCTGACTCACCATCTCTGCTGGGGAGGTAACATGAGTACATCTGCATAAGATCTGAAAGCATATTCCATGTTATTTTTCACCTAGAAAACTCAGCTTTTTGACTGTTTTGTCCCTGGCTTCTGACCACTTAGTCCCTTGGATACAACTCACACTAATACCATCTTGAAAACAGAGGAACAAGATTATGGGAATAATGTAAAATGTTGTTGACTTGGATACTTGCTGATGTAGGGTGAAGGTGAGAGAACAACAAGTAAGCTAAGAAGAATTTAAGTTGGTATGAAATGAGCAAAATTAGGCTGGACCACATGAAAATTACAGTACTCTTTTTCATACTTCAGTTTTGTATCTTAAAAAAAGCTTAGTTTTATTATGAACTCAAACTCAACAAGTTCCATATCAAAGATCTGGAAAACAGTATTTGTGGGCTCACAATAAATTACCCAGGTGTTTTGTCCTGCTCAGACAGACCCCAAGCTTTAAGAGTGGCTTTGCATTTAAGAAAGTAAAATCAGGATTTTCCCTCTAGCTCCTTAACTAACTAAGGATAGATTTTGAGCTTTGGGAATTGGTTGGCATTTGACCCTGAGCCACAAGTCTAATTTTCTTCAGGCTCTTCTGAATGGGGGGAGACAGGACATATATCATGTGGGGTACAAGTGATGAAGTAAGTTGGTGATATTTTAATAAATGGAATTTATGTTTAGCTCTAAGTATGGATTATGTATAACACATATTTAAACCATTTTGGTTTGATTTCCCTCTGCAGCTGTCAAGGTGTGTAATTAAAAAGAGAAGCTGGTTATGGCCAACTAAACCTGGCTGATGCCATGTGGTCAGCTTGTGAGGAGAAAATTACATTAAGGAAAGATGGGTGTTAGATCTAATGTCAGCTGATTAGAGCAGGGGTGGCTAAGTGCAGTATTTACCAGATCAAATCAGGGAAAGGTTAAGGAAGGAAAACAGGACAAGAAATGAGATAAGAGGTTTGAAAGCCATTGTGTTCCTCACTTACATCCTGGTAGATAATCCCAGCAAGTCCATCAAGATGGATGTGATGTGTTGCAGAGCTGCACATCCCACTGGGGACCAGACACTGAAATTGGGAGAAAAACATCAGCAAGGATCACTTTCCATGGATCAGATGTGGAGAAGAGAACAATGGCAACAATAATAGTACTAATATTAATTCCAAAGGACTTTTGATATTGTTAGATATTTACTTCCTTATTCTGTCACTAACAGAAGTGTTTTAAGACAGGCAGGAAAAGAGAAACTTGGTGAGATGGCCTGATCAGCCTTGAGACAGAATAAGAACAATGTGCTGCCTATTTTTTTTATTTATTTCACAGAAGTTTTTCTGATTTGCTACCTTAATTTTTCACAACAAATGTTGCACCACAGGATCTGTGACTCTGCATATCAGTACAGAAAGTTCCACATGGGAAATAGTCAAGCAGTGCCAATATTTATTACACCAAAGATACTGGTTTGCTTTATTGGCTGGTTGGGGTGGTTTTGGTTATTCTTCTACTACTACTTTCTTGTCCCCAGGCAAGAAAGCAATTCTCCCTTTGCCTCAGAAACATGTGGTATAACCTCATGTCTTGCTAGCAGGGGATTTAAAACAGCCACTATAATTTACATGATAATTCTGTCATATTTTTTACTTCCCATCCAAGTTCCTCCTTGCCTGAGATTGTTCTGTCCTTTAGCAAATAGCACACTTACCTCTGGCTCTGCAGGGAGCTCTTGGCACTCTTGAGTCAGGAATATAATGGAAAAATGGCACACCTGATGATTTCAAGGGGATTACAGATTTAGGGGAAATAATCTAGAGGATGGGGTAGGGAGGAGAATTCCACAAGGTGCTACTGGAGCAGAACAAATATTGAACTCTGCCATCATTGCCTTGCCAAGCTGATTTTTTTTTTTTTTTTTTTATTGCTGCAGAGAATGAGAGAGAAAGAGGCTGGAGGAACGTTTGGGATGTACGTGGTACAGGTGCAGCCAAAATGCATATGCAAACCCAGTTATCTGCACTGTGCTCAAACAGATTGCAAGCACTTTTCACATCCCAAGTCCATTTTTTGCTCTGTTTTAGAGAGGATTGCCAGGCAAAAGGGAGGGAGCTTGTCCTGAAAGAGATTTTTTTCCAGGTTTAGATGTGAAAGCTGTGCTGCAGGAATGCCACCAGTCCCGTGGTTATACTGCACTAAATGCAAACTTTGCTAAGAGCTGAAGCACTTGTCCTGCTTGCAGAGGAGATTGATGGTTCTGGCCTTTGCACATCTCTGCTCTTCACCATTCAGCTTGTCCTGTTTGAAATACAAATGATAGAAATTAGTATATTAGCAGGAGAGTGCAGGATGTAATTGTATGTTGACTGAAATGTTTCTGATGGATGGACCTGGCGAGATGACATCTCTTATTTATGGAGAGGGGAGCACAGGTAGTTGATAGATTTGACAAGAGCACAGTGGCAAAACAAAATAACACTAAGGCAGAATGAGAATGTATTTCCTAATGGCCTCCCTCGCAGCTGTATACACTGATTTAATCTCTCCAAAGCACTCTGTTGTTTATGAGGCCTGTGGGTACAATTTTATGCCTGACTGAAGAGGTTGCTAATAGCTGCCATATTTGTGTTTAAGGACCTGCAAAGGATTAAACTAAGTATTTTAAAGCAATGAGCCATAATAAAGTAATAATATATTGAAAATAATAAACAGCTTTTTATTCAATAATTGGCTGCAAAACTGGTGAACTTTAAATGACAAAACTACTAATTATAAATGCAATTGGTAATCATATATTCATTGGGGAATGCAAATTAAAACTGTGGCATGGAGTCTCTATATATGCCAGAGGGAACAAGTCACAAAGCAGGCAGGTGGCTTTAAAAAAAACACAAAACCCACAAAAATCCATAAGGGAAAACAAAATATTCCTGCAGGGACAAGTTGTGGTTACTCAGGATTGCTTTGTCAGGGATAAAGCTGTTGCATGCAGAGGGAGGGATATGTTCTTCTCAGTACCAAGGTGAGATGTCCCACGTTGGGACAGTCTCAGTCAAAATGAAATGAGTATTAGAGCACTGGAGGTCTCTTTTTTTCCATTTTTGTAGAATGATTCTTCCATCCCACTTATAAGATTTGTCTTCTGCTTCCAGCACAAAGTGCATACATGGCTGCACAGGCCTATTTTCCTTTCTTGATGAGTATATAAAATATATATGCCTATTTTTTTGGCCTTAGGAGTCTTCAGGTTTCCATTAATGACTCATGTCCCTCAAGGAGCTTCTAGGGCTGCAGTTTGTGAGACAGGGCTGTTCCAAAATGACCCAGCAGGAAGGTATCAGTGCTGGGTTTAGTGGCTCTCCCCAGACCTGCTGCAGGAACCAGGTCTCTGGGTAGGTGAGAAGCTGCTCTGTGCCCAGGTTGGGCTTTGTTGGGTTCTGGTTTGGGGCAGAGGAATTATCAGTCTGCCCTCTTCTCAGTGTCCAGTGTAGGTGTCAGTCCCCTGACCCAGCTCCTGGCACACGAGCACCCCACCTGTGTGTGAAAATGAATGTAAAAATGGTGTGAATTCAGTCAGGGGGACACGTTTCTGGATGCCCTCAGGCACAGGTTGCCCAGAGAGGTGGTGGAAGCCCCAGCCCTGGAAGTTTTTAAGGCCAGGCTGGACACTGCTCTGGGCAACCTCATCGAGTGGGAGGTGTCCCATGGCAGGGCATTGGAACTGGATGAGCTTAAAGGTCCTTTCCAACCCTGGAAATTCTATGATTCTCTAACATTTGGTCCTGGGTCAGGATGGGGCTGGCCCATGGCTTTGCATCTCCCTGCGGGAACAAACCAGGGACCAGAAGCATAAGTTGCTCAGTCAGTGCAACCAAAAATTGAGTTTTCTTTGGGTTCCTAGCTAGTCAAAGATGTTCAGGGTGACTCAAATGTTTCCTTAAAAAAAAATAAAAATCCCATGAGTTACAAAGAAGGAACACAGCTGTTTCCGTGATCACAAAAGGAATCACAGCTTTGAGGTTCGATGGTTGAAGTGGTAACAAGGTTTGGGTAAGAGCACAGGTGGGATCAATCTCACATCATTTGTGATTAGAACCAATTTGTGTGGTAACCACCTGGACTCCCCACATCTTGTGGGGGCTGAAAATCCTCCATGGCCTGGGGGGAGAAGGTGGCTGCAAGGGCTCAGCTTCTCCTCAGACCTCTCCTCAGACCTCTCCTCAGACCTCTCCTCAGACCTCTCCTCAGACCTCTCCTCAGACCTCTCCTCAGACCTCTCCTCAGACCTCTCCTCAGACCTCTCCTCAGACCTCTCCTCAGACACCTCCCTGGCCCTTGCAGGGAAGCTCAGGAGGGAACAAGGGTCTCGTTTGAGGAGGAAAGGCTTTCCCAGCTCCCTCTGGGAATTCTGGCTGCCAGCAGCTGGCTTTGGGGTGTGTGAGAGGCAGAAGAAGAACTGCAGGATGTGGAGGATTTGGAGTGGCAAGAGGAATTTTTTTATCCTCTCTGACTAAACGAAGCGGTGCGGAGGCCGAGAGCGGGAACAACTCCACCATTTGGAAAGGTACTTCTGTAATCCAAAAAGGTACTTTGGGGTGGGTTTTTTTGTTGGTTTGTTTGTTTCTTTCTGTGTTTTTTTTTAATATTATGTGCTTTTTTTTGAGTATAATTATATAGAAATGCAAATGTCCTGTAAAACAAGGTCAGGTGTGTGATTCTGTTGGACTGGGGGCACTGAGGAGATATTTGCGTAGGGGCCCTCATGAATGCACTCTGTGACCAAAAGCATTTACATCACCAGCATTTCAACTACTTTTTGGTTTTTCAGAGTTAAATCACTGAAATATTTAACACCTTCCTCACCCCTTAAGTTAGGTCTGGGATAACTACAGCGTCAGAAGGGATTTCATTCTGCTGTAATGGCTGGAAGGTGCATTGGGCGATGTGGATGGGGAAAGCTGAGATATGAAGACAGAAGTTCTGAAAATAAGGATTGAAGTAATTTTGCCCTTTTGTAGGCTGTACAGCTCTGCTTTTTTTCCAAGTCCCGTGTTATTCTCTGTTTTGCATTAGGTTTGTGTTAGGTTTGGCATTGTGTGTTTTCTGAGGAGGATGTGTGTCCATTGTGTCACTGGTGTTGAGGATCCATGTGGAGATTTTCTCTCTAGATCACTGTTGTGGGGTTTTTGTTTGGTTTTTGGGGTTTTTTTGGGGGGGGGTGTGTGGTTGTTCTTTTTTTGTTGTGTGTTTCTTTGGTTGTTTTTTGGTTGGTTTTTTTTTTCCTGCTGCTTTTTCTTTGCACTACCTCCCTATGGTGGTTTGGTGTCCCTAAATGGATATAGGTGTCACCAAACCATTGCTCTGCTCTTCCTCAGCTTGATTTTGCCACTGTTGGTTTAGTGATACCTTTACAAATTCCCAGGCAAAGGTGGTGGGAGTGTGGCAGAAAAGATGGGTTTAATAACCACTTGTAGAGAAAACAAAAGCAAATCCAGTGACAGCCCTGGCAATTCCCACCTTTGTTATTGCTGACAGACTGCAGAAGAATGAAAACAAGCTGGTTTACATGCACTGACACTAATATACAACCAGTGATGACATCCCAAAGGAGATGTCACCAATTAGTCTGAAAGCTGCTATAGTTACCAACTTAGACAAGATCTGACCATGGAAAGTAGGAGGTTTTAAGATGAACCTATGATTCCTTCTCCTTGGTGCTTTCCTATCCAAACCCACGTGGAATTTGTCTTTTGAGGTCTGGTGTAGCCATTTTCTAGGTGTCTGTCCTGCTTCCAAAGCCTGAGAATGAGGTGGCATGGTGTTACTGTGTAAACAGAAACATCTATATATTTATATAAGGTGCAAAATAATGGGATTGCATGATGGAGTTCAGCATTGAAAAAGTCATTAAACGGAAAGGTAGAAACACTGAGATGCAAGTTAGGGAGATGAAGGATTGCAGGGGAAGGGTTTGGGTTCCTTCACTTTGCATAAACTGTTCAGTATCCTGTGTTTCATCTGAAACTGGACAGGAAAAAAATAAAAGGGGGGGGAAACTGCCACACCATTTGCAAAAACTGCCAGGACAATTTATGCTGCATTAAAAGCCTTCCCCTGAAGCTGTGCTTTAATAAGATTCCTAGTCAGAAGTCAAACTCTCATAATGCATTTATTAGTGTGGAAACTGCAGAACTGAAGTGACTACATTTGAGGTCTGTATTAAAAATTAGCAAAATGTAATGTCTTTCCAAGTTAAAAAGGAAGGAAAGCAAGCAGTGTAAGGTACAGTGAGAGATCTCTTTTGCATTAGCAAGCAGCTAAATGAGCATTGTTTGAAATAACATTTTATTAGGTTTCCTTAAAGTGGATACTCAATGTGATAGATTATTTTTTTTATCTCGGATAAAGTTATTGAGGTGAGAAATGTTCCATTATAAAAGAATTTCTTGAAAGACAGGGAAACACTTTATCATATTATAGCTCTTGCATCATATTAAATGCTACTTACGTGTTTTTTGAAATCCAGCCTTCTTGCTTAGTGCTTCTTTTCCAACAATACAAAAGATTATGATTCACAGCCTTTTACATAATAGATATATTAATGAGTTTCTGCATATTTTATTGCTTTGTATTATTCTAAAAGCTATTAATTTATTTTTCTTGATTATCAGTTATGGCAAAAATGTTAATTTTTCTCTGAATTTCGTTGCTGCCAACCAAGTTCAGGACTTTCAGAACTAATTTCTTAATCTACCTGTTGGGTTTATTAAACCCGATTCTTTATTTTTCTCCCTTTTTCCTGTTGAAAATTGTATCCAGCCAAAGACCCAGCATTTTTTATTTTTTTTTTTTTTTAATCTGAATACAGGAGGATAAATTCTGCTTTGGGGTACTTGCATGTTCTTTCATTCAAGTAGATTAGAGTTGTGCCTATGAATCTCGGGTCCTAATTAGGTTTCTAATAATAGAATTTTTTTGCTATAAATATGTGACTCATGGAAATGATTCCCGTATGTTTAGGCTGCAGCTGTGACTTCTGCATATTCATTAACCTCCCAGTTCTCAACTAGAGAGATGGAAAGGATCAATGATTAGCAGAGGAGGTGCTAGGGGGACATGGGCAGATTTGCCCCCTCTTTTGGGCTGGGGTTAAAGGCAACTGAAGACTTTGTTGGAGCAAGTGGCAGTGGTTTCAAGCAGTTCCTGTGTCCTCTGGCTGGGATGAGTTTGGGATGGAGCAAACCCTGCTGTGACCTCAGCCTGGAGAGACTCAAAACTGGGGCCACCTCACAGGATAGAGTTTTGACTCCACTCAGCTCTTCAAGCTTTCTGTTTTCTGCTTTCCTTAGGTTGAAGTGCTCTATTTGCTGAAAGTAAAAAAAAAAAATAAAAATGAACAGGTATAAGTCTCAACTAATTTTTCTGTTTGCTGTAAGTCATATAAGAAAGATTTTTAAGGTTTCTAATTAATTTTTGGACCAACTGAAGCCTCAAAGGGACCTGTGTCGTTTGTAGGCACGTAATGGTAGGTCTGTGTTTATATTACAGCCTTCTGTTAGCCTCAAGAACTGGTTTTGCAAAGGATCCCTGCCTGCACTGGTCTGAACAGTGGTGTGCATGAGAGTGGGAAAATACCTCTTATATGCAGCATATATTTTGTGTTTTTGACACAGCTACCCAGTAATATTTGTGTGTGTTTTCTTCTCCTCAATCAGAACATGACATTGATGATTTAAATAAAAAGACCCTTCATTCTTACACATAAAAACAGATGGCAAAGATGTTATTTCTGCTGTGCAGAAGTGAATGTCTGGCCCATAAACCACTTAGTGTCACAGAGAAGGTTAAAATGGGATGTAAGTGATGCATGGGTCTTACTCTGTCCCAGCTCATTGCCTGCAGGGAACAACCACGATTTCTATGTGAGCAGAGGTCCTAATGCTTTGGGTTTAATTAACAAGTCACATGAATACAGTATGGCAGAGCAAACTCTCATTTTACCCTGGCAATTATTGATTTATATTCCCAGAGTATCAGAAAGCCTTTTTATTTTTATGTCCAGCAACAAGTTGTTGCCATGGCAACATTAATGTTGGGCACCATTTGCATCCCACCTTCATCCCAAAGTGAAACACAGTAGGTGCTGAAACTCTTTAGAAATTATTACACTAATCAATTTAAGATAAATTTTACTTCTTGTCTCTCTTCTGGGGGCTGAGTACTTTATATTCTGGGAAGATAATGCATGAATCTACTGCATTTTCTGCCAGCCACTGTCTGTATTGGGCAAAATCCAACATTGCCTACAAGAAGATCTTGAAAAGCTTCATCTTTGCTTTTTTTTTTTTGCCTACTCTGTCTGAAAGAAGTGTCACATTCCTAGCAATTATTTTCTTTTGCTGCTTCTGCCAGCCGGTGGTTGATCAGGCAGGTTGTGGAGTTTCTGTCCTTGGAGACAATAAAACCCCAGCTGGACTCAGCCCTGAGCAGGAAGGATCTCCAGATGTCTCTAAAACCTCAGCAGTGCAAAGCAGTCAACCCAAGCCATGCTCTGATGGAGTTGCCAGCACTCCAGCTCCATCGCCAGGTTGGTTTAGGGCAGGTAAATACTCACAGCTTACACATCTTGAGTAGCTTCCTGCTATCCTGAGGTACCTTGTAAAGGCTTCTCCACTCACTGTCTGCTTTGTTGGGATGGCTCATACAAGCATTGTGACTACTTCTTCATCACTGCATCAAAATCAGCAAGAAAATGCTGCTGGACCTACTTTGAGCATTGCCTGGCTGTTCAAATATTTGCTTGTCCACTAACCGTAAATAATTCCAATTTTTTATTCAGGGGTGATTTTTTTGGTTTTTTTTTTTTTTTTTTTATCTTGCAAGATTTAAATATAATTAAAAGGAGATTGACTGAAAACCAGGTTTGGTTTATCTGTGGGTGGCCCAACAATCCACATCTTTTTAATTTCATGCATCACTGGGATGATACGTCATGCTTTGTGTGGCGCGACAGCTCGCTGCATTGCATAACTCAACGTGCTGATGCAACCAGGCATGCCAAATGAACCTCATCAGCCAACACAGAGCATTCAAGACAACAAGCAGCTTCCTCTGCAGCTTGCATTGTTCAACAGACCTCGTTATTCCCCATCTTTCTGCTCACTCCTCTTCTCTACAAGTGATGAGGATGGAGTATTTGGAGAGATGTGCCCGGGTAACAGTTATGAGATGTGAATCGCTCCAGACTGGCTGAGGTTGAACTGACAGAGTTTCTCCATCAGGGGCTGCTCAAAAGGATGGACATTTCTTTGCTTTTTGGGTTAGCTTGGGGAAGAGAGACTTACTGAGCTTCTTGCTGATCTCTCTTTTAGCAGTGGTAAGAAGCTGTAGTTCCCATGTCTCCTAACATCCCATTTACCAGCTCTTAGGACTATTCCAGTGCTGCAGAGAGGCTGCAAGTCCAACAAACTTCATATAAATTTGCCTTTCTCCATTTCCACACCACCAGCTGCTATCCAACTTTTGTGGCAAACTCCTTTTAGGAGTGGCATGGAAAGGGACATGGCTGTACAAGGCATTAGGTGACCTCATCTGCTCCCTTCTCAGGGAAGGGGACAGGAGTATTGCTTAGCAGCTTCCTGGCTACTTTGTGGGACCTTCTGCAGCCAACCCTGAAAGCCACCAGCAATACAGCCTCAGACTTGCTGTGCCCCAAGTGGAGCATAGTTATAAAATGTAAGGAGAATAAAAGACTGACACTGGGCATGAATATCTTCACAGTCAAAGGCCCTATGTAAGCTTTGCTTGGGGCAAATTTTCTGCTTAATATGTGACATCTGTCGGTGGCTTCTTGTACATTACTGGGTGAAGTAAAAGAGAAATTCTGTAGGAGTTTCTTGTGTGGTTGTGGCAATGGGATAACCCTGAGAAACTGCTCTTGATGACCATACTGAAATTATGGAAAATGGGGAGGATTTTCTTTGCAATCTTACCTGTCTACTCGTGCTCATTACCATAGCACCTGAGAGCAGCTCAGTGGAGTCCCTGGTCACAGTAATGAGTGGCATGTGCTTAGCTGAACAGTGCAAATCAACCCCAAATGGTGCTTAATGGCCTAAGGAAGGATCAAACTCAGTGTTGGGATTATTGCAGTGGCTGGGGTAGATTTTTGGTAATGTTGACAGTGATGTAGATGTTACCTGCAAATGAACATAACCACAGTGTGGGTGTGGATGTCTCTGGGTGACCAGAGTGATGTCCAGGTGTTGCTGTTCTGCTTGGAAGAAATCCTTTCAGAGCAGTAGCTTCTCTTTGTTGTGTAGCACCCATTGCAATGGAGTTCAGCTCCTTCAGCTCTGCCTCTGATTTTCACATATATTAAAAGAGAGGAAAAGGACCTACCTGAAAGCTACTTTTCACCTCATTTCTGTATCAGCAAATGGGCTCCTTTAATGGGAATTACTGTATCTCAGCGAGGTAGGAGAAGGGCCATGACAGTTTGGAGTCCTTAGATATTGTTCTTGCTTGAGTTGCTTTGCATTTTCTCAGAGTGTACAGTGCCCTCTGGCACAATATCCATCCGTGCTCTATCTCTAAGTGCTGAAACTTCACATCTTAATTCTATGTGAGTGGTTTTCTCTCGAGGCTGCGATGCCTCTGCGGGGAGGGAGCCCGATAGCAGCACTGAGAAGGTTGCACATTATGCAGAAAAATGTTGATGGTGTATTAAAAAAGATCTTCACTAATGTCTTTTTATTTTTGTTTTTCTCTTGTCCTATCGTGTTTGAAGTACTTCCACTTTTAGGTTCAAAGCTTGTTTATTTGGAGCTGATGGAGATGCTTGAATGGAGGATAACTGGGATAGAGGGCTCTGGGATACATTACTCCAGTTGTATATTCTTTTTTCTTTTAATCTGGAATGCACATAAGCCACACAGCAATATTATCATCACTTTGCACTTTCCTTAGGAAGTATCTTAATATTCTATAATCCTCTTTGCTACAGAATGGGGACTGAACTAAGATATAATTCTATTTTAATATTTTAATGTAATTCCTCATGAAACAAAAGGGGACCGTGTTCAGAAGCTGGCTAGATATATGGCAAATGGGAACTAGACAAGCTGTGTAACATCATGACCAGTTTCTATGGCAACAAAAATGTCAGCTATCCTTTTGGCTGATTCTATTAATCTGTGGTAGAGGCACTGATACTGACACATTTGGAATTTATTTAAACAAGAAGGTGAAAAGATAACCTCAGCACAGCTTATAAACAAGGGGGAAGTTAAGCCACTAACATAATGCTATCTGACACGTATATAACAGTGTAACAGGCAAGTAAGACATTTCCAAGGCAGCCACTCTGAATTTTATCAGAAAAGTGATTAAGCCATTTACCAGGAGGCCTTACCTGGTATTGTTTGTCTTTTGACAAAATTCCAGATTCTCCTCCAGGGTTGCCCTCCCTGAAAATGCTGCCCCGTGTTCCCCATGTGCTGTGGTAGCACTGAACTCACCAAGCAGGGTGAGATTTGGGCATCTGGGACATTCACAACTTTCTGGGGTTGTCCCCCTCCATGTTTTTGGCTTTGGACCTGGTTTTATTCATGTAGCTGGAGCAAGGTGGCTGCCTGATGGAGCAGTGCCCATTAAAATGTATGGGTTGGCCACTGGAAAATGGAAAAAGCAGTTGCAAGGAAAAACTCCATTCTCTGTTCCCTCTATGTGGGTCAAATATTTTCCTAGGGATACTCGGAAATGATTTTGCTATGCTGTTTCCCTTTGGTACTTTCTCCTTTATTCTCTTGTTATTGAAAGAGCTAAATGTTTTCCTGCTTTTCAATGTACCATGACAATACAAACTGTACAGTGATGTTGGAGCACAAAATAAATATGGATGCAGATACTTGCTATTATGATAAAACAACATCTTTTTCATCTTTATCTTGGAATTACAGGCTCCTCAGGAAGATGACAGTGTCTTGTTATGGAAAATGAATTTTCAGTAGTAGAAAGATATCTTTTAACTTATTCTTGAATTCTTCCTGTTTGCCAGAGGCATATAGAAAAATTAGCTCTTTCCCAATTCTTTTGCTGGTTTTATTAAAATTCATACTACAAAAAGTGCTGTATAAAAGTGCCTCATGTGACTGAGAAAAAGAAGAGCTGGAAAATGCAGAGCAGAAGTTATTATGAGATTATTAGCTGGCTGCTGTCTGGATTATTTTCATAGTTATTTAAAAAAAAAAAAATGGAGTAAGCCCTCTATCTTCAGCCATTTCTTTTTAGGCTTGTAATGTACTGAGAAGAATTTAATACAATATGTATTTATATACTTCTGATTAAAAAAAAGCTACATTCCCAAGTAGAAAAATCATCTCCATTGTAACCACAGTATAGCTCCTAGAAAGAGTTCATGTGAACTTTTGAACTACTTTCAAGTTCAGAAGGATTTTCTGCTAGGGACAGGAATTCTCAAATTTATTCTGTGCTTTTGCTAACCAAACTCATACTCCTGTAACCTGTGGATTTGCCTCTCACATCCCTGTGACCTCTGGCTTTGTTAAGCACCTGTTGTGGCAAAATTGCCCAAAACACTATGTTTTGGCCATTTAAGAAGTTAAAAAGATAAGTAGTGACAGTGTAAGTGGTACCCAGGAAAAGTTGGCTTCTCCCTCTTTCTAGTCTAAGAACAAATTATATTCATGACAAGTTTCTTATCAACCTTCATATGTAGCATCATCAATTTAAGAGTTTCCCTTCAAACTCCCTTGGGATTTTGTCAGTGTTTGCATGGCTTTTCTTTCCATCTTTGCAATGTATTTACAGAGAAATGTAGGACTTGTCACTTGGTATCACAGAGGATGAAGTGGATGTGATGTCAAAGCATCATTGCTCTGCTGCTGTCTGGGGGAAGGGAGGGTGGAGCTGCTCACTGACAAACACCCCTTCCTCCTAAATCCCAACACAGTTTGACTTGCTCGGGAGCTTTTCCCAAAGATGATCATGATTATTTTGCATCCTTTCCTTTCTACAGGAAATTTAACAAACTGTGGTTGGAAAGGTTTCTCCTGGTAGCAGTGAAAGCGAGTGCCTTGGGTTTCTCCCTCTCTTGGCATCCTCTCAAGCATCCTCATCTCTTCTGCTGCAGATCCTTCCTTTTGTACCTGCTTACTGAAGACCCACCTGGAGTGTGGGCTCCCACAGACTGGGCTGTGTGCTACCCCCTGGGACCTCACTAGTTTAGAGCACAGGGAAGAATATCAGGTTTATCCTGAAAAACAGAGAACAACAAAACTTGCACCTCTTAAATCGGTAAAATAAAGGAAACCCGTTCTACATCCTGAATTGTTACAGCAAACCCAGACCTTCTTCTCTGAAGAAAGTGAAATCCCCCATGAGGGAAGGAAGTGGAATGTCTTCTATTTTTGTTCTTAAGCAGGACTGATATACCATGTGCAGCAAACATTAACAAATTGTAATTAGGATGGGAAATTGTGGCAGAGATATTGTGAGAAGAATGCAGCCTTTCCTTCTGAAGCCATTGACTTGGAAAACTTGGCACACCCAGGAAGGCTGACCTTTTGAGGAGTCACAGACATTAACTTCTGATTAACTACTGTATTTAATTTCACTGAGCATCTAACCTGAGGGCAGGGGCTGGCTTAGTGTACTTTGAAGTCAAATGCCTGGCTGGTCTTATCACCATCAAAACACTTTTTGAGTCTTGGGTATTAGAAAGGGAAATACCACTGGTGGAAAAACACATCCAACTTGGTTTGGTTTAAGTCCTCCTTGTATGGTTTTGTAGGCATTATTTTGGGTAACTCCTGGTAGTGCTTTAAAAATTAATTAATTTATTGTTTTGTCTTTTTTTGTTGTTCAAAAACTCCAATTGTGATCTGGCAGAAAAGAGTGAATCTATTCTGGTTGCCTGAGTTGCCATCACTGAACACCAAGGTTGGATTGGCTCTGTATTAGTGCACTTGGATTTCCTTCTCTGCCTTGCTTTCTGCCCTTATTATTATTTTACACATTTTTATGTATGTATAAACTGTTGCATCCCTTATGTATGTTAGATAAGATTACATATATAATTCTAATGGCATATTTCAAGTTTGTGTTTAAAATCCAGGCATTCCTCATCAATAACATGGCAGTGGCCTGCCAGATGTGTCATGCCAGGCAGATGTTGCTAGAGGAGCTCTTCAATAAAGCCTGCCAAGAGGTTAGAAATCCCATTGCTGGCTCTTGGCAGGTTGTAAGCTGGGTGTCTGCTAGGTTTGTGCCTCCTCCTAGCTGAAACACTGGTGTTTTCAGGATCACATCAAAGCAGGATAGGCCAGAAGAAGAAGGGGGGGTCTGAGCTGGTTTAGAGTAGCAGAGAGCTGGCCTGGTGTTAATTAGCAAGCTGCCCAGCTAATTAAGTGCCTTATCTGACACTTCTGAAAATGATGGATGGACACGTGACCTAGCATGTCCTTTCACCTCTAAAGGATACAATCAGTGCCCCTTAATTGTCAGCTGAAGGGCTTCCTCTGCCTAATAACTGATGCTGCTTC
This sequence comes from Heliangelus exortis, assembly GCF_036169615.1. Classification (NCBI taxonomy): domain Eukaryota; kingdom Metazoa; phylum Chordata; class Aves; order Apodiformes; family Trochilidae; genus Heliangelus; species Heliangelus exortis. The sequence continues at coordinate 4,031,428 of NC_092429.1, forward strand.
TCCAGCTGCTTATGAAAGAGGTTACCAGGTGGTAAAATTGGAAAATCTCATAAAAAGATGAGACAGAGCAAATTTCATGGTCTCCCTTCCTTCTTCTTCATGGCCTTTTCTTCTTGTCCTCAAATCTACCTAGCTTTAAAAAAAAAAAAATTCAATGGGAAGGCAGTCTTGGGAATATGTGCAGGCTGGAGACCTGTACCCTGGGTTTCTCCTCAGATTGCTCCTGTCCTGAGCTTGCAATGGGTTCAGGTTATTGCAATTTAAGAAGGCAATACAGGTTGGTAGGGTGGAGTTTCCCTCTTGCAGGCTCTCAGACCAGCTCTGCTCTACCCAGTGAAATGTTTTTGCTCAAGATGCTCATGAAAAAGTTCAGCATGGCCAGAAAGGCACAGCTGGGAGGGTCCCTGCACAGTTGCTTCCTGTGGCTTGGCCAACGAGGAGCTGAACTGCAGTAACTTGATGGCTTGCAGCAGTCTGCTGCTTCCTTGGAGGAAGAAAATCTGTTTTCTCCTTGTTGCCAGAAAGGTTTGATCAGCCTCGGGGTGTGACACAGGGAAACCCATTAAATTCAGAGCTGCTACACATTCACTCCTAAACATGCTCCCTGTTCAATTTCCTTCTGCCAACGAAAAGCAAGTCACCCAGGACCCACCAAGGGCATCGTTTCTTCAGAACTCCTGGTTTTTCCCTGGTGCACAAGGGAAATCACTTAATGATCCCATAAACCTACCTCAGCTCCAAGGTGTCTGAGTGCCCTACAGCAGATTCCTGTGGTGGTTGCACCACAGGTGAACACCTGAGGGGTTCTTCCCTCCAGACCACGTTGCCACACGGTTGGAGATTTCCCCCCCGGGTCAACATCCAAACTGAAGTCTTACCTTCTTGCCATGCTTCAGAAAGAAATACTGAAGTGAGAGGATATTGCCTTGAATTAGGCTGGACATGTGCTGGATTCACATTGCAGATGTCTGGTCTGTAGTAAATCAGGATTGGAGCCTCTGCCAGTGCAAAGTGTTGGGGACGTGGTGAGGGCAGCGCAGTCGTTGCTGATTCCCTCCTCTCCACACAGGGCATTAACACTGCTCCTTGTTACCAGACTGAAAACGTCCAAGACAACGCAAGACTGTGATATTTAACATTTTTTTTAAGGCAATTGCTGTTTTTGTCAAAACTGTCTGGAGCTTTTCTTCTTCTTTGGTGCAAGATGGGAAGTAATGAGCTATTGGAATAATGTCTGTTTGAAACATCAGTAGCCATATGGCAATGTGGGAGGCGAGGATAAAACAGGGATCAGTCACAAGTGTTTACTTTGAAACACAGCTAAAAAGGCAAGTTTTGTGTTGCAGCTTGGTTGCATGCTGGATCAGGTATTGGAAACGGAGTAGTTTTTAATTACTTTTGTGTTTAGTGAACTTTAAGATCCCAAGCACTTAAATCTGTCGTGTATTTGTCCTCCTGATTGCTCTCTTCAAATCAGCACCGTGAGACATCAGGGCAAGCTGATGGACTAAACCCACAGCTGACTTATCCTTGTGGACACTGGGTATTATTTTCAACACTGAGGAGACCTGTGTGTTGTTTAAAAGTGGAAACATTGCTTAGGAAGGTTTGTAAATCCACCTGACTGCCCTTGCAAGGTGGCTTTGGAGTTTTGGGGGTTTTAAGAGCAGTATAAAAGCCTCTGGCAAGCACTTGGCTGAATAATTTTTTCATAAAGAGCTGAAGAAGTTGGGCTCCTTCCTCAGGCAAGCCACAGCTGCAGGAAGAGGAGTCCTCTGGGAAAGTAGGGTTATTTTGGTAACTGAAGTGGTTTTGGAAGTGTCAATTTGTAAAAATATCCCTCTGGAGATAACTCCTCATTTGGGACTGGGGGAGTTGTAGTGATTTTTATTATTATTATTGTTGTTATTTTTATTTATTATTTTGCCTTTGCTGAGCTTTGCAGCTGTGCTGTCAGCTCCTGCTTTTTTCCCAGAGTGGAAGCCCTGAACCTTGGCCATCTGCTCCATCCTGGGGTTCCCATATTGGAAACTTGGTGGGGGAGATGAGGGAGAAGAGACCTTTCTGCACCTCTCAGTGAAGCCTTTGGAATTGGGTGATATTTAGAAAATGTTTTGGTTCAACAAAGAAAAGCTCACATAGCTTGCATGTATTTCAATTTGAAGATACTTCTGCAGATTAATTAGATGGGTGATCCTCTTGGGTAGGATGAAGGTGATTATATAGGTGAAGAGAGAAGCTTGCTGCATCAATATGGTCCAGCAGTATTCCTCTGGGAATCCTTTATTGGCTGCTGGAAAACTGAAGGATATTCATTTTGAAAAGGAAATTTTGTGCAAGTGGAATATTTTCATCACAAAGTAGAAGTGCAGAACAGGGGGAAAAAAATACCTCAAACTTTGCTAATGCAGTGTGTGGTTTTGATTAGAGAGTGCTCTGGATGTTAATTGAATGTTGTCTTATATTAGCATAATCTTGGGGTTATGTCTGGTCAGTGTTAATGATAAGTGACAGAGACACATTTCAGAAACTGTTTCATCAGATGGGAATTATATCCTGTAAATGCAAGCCCAGATCATAATATTTCATCTTTGTGTTGATTTATCCCAGCCTTAGACTATTCATATCAATTTACTACTAGAAAACATATCATCTACTAATTGTACACATTCAATACAGACATTATACACAGTATTATGAGTAAATATATAAAAGAGAAAGACTTGAAATGCATCTAAATGAATTCTAAAGTCAGTTTCAAGATGAATTTGCTTCATAAGGAACCATACTGTATATATGCTCATATGTACAACGTGTACATATGTTTTTAGAAATTTTATAACCATGTTTAACGTGTGTGCTTTAAACTTCTAGGATAATATTGCCTAGAGAAGTATGCTTGTAATGGTTTGTAGGATAAGGGTTTATAATTGCTGTGTTTTTTTTTTAAGCACAGTTATTATAAGTAGCTGTGCATCAAAATGAGCATTTAGAAGAAAGATGGCCTTTTTCCAGGTAGGAGTCATTTTTAGTTATTTATTTACCTAAAATAATGCTATGAAAGTGGCTTTGTTCTGCCAGCACCTAGGTAGCTTGACTAAAATGAAACAGAAAACCCCCCAGCACCTACCCATCAGTTTTAGTGCTCCATACAAATGTCTTCACAGCTATTTGCACTTGAAATGCTTCATTTGCCAACTCCAACGTGGCATTTGCAAATGCAGATTAGTTATGGGAATGCTGTTGGCTGCTGCTGCTTCTTCCTTTCAGATGTGGCTTTTTACTGGACATTTCCTGCCCAGACTTGTAGGCAGCAAACATATGGTCTGGTAGATAGTTATTCTGTAAACTTGCTGGGAGTACTTCAAGTGTTCCAGAAATCTCCCAGGCAAAGATGCACAATTTTCAACATAACATTCATCTGAAATGCCAAAGTGAAGATATTCATTTGCTCACTGGGATTGTTGCATTTCATAACAATAGCACAGTGAGGGAGTGAATTAAACTAACAGATATAAATCTCTGCCTTTATTAGCTGTTTGTTTGAAATGCAGACACTTTCAGGGGTCTGCACGGGAAGAAGAATTGCTCTATCTTATTAATGAGTGAATTGCACATCATCAGGAGCTGGCAACAGGGGAATTGTCTGTCTGTCTGTCTGAGATTAGGGTTTCTCACTTCACTCTGTACAGCATTCCTGCTTTATCAAATGCATTCAGGGCCTGCCATCACTAAGGGAGCTGTCTAATTCTTCCTTGTACTTCTGAACTGTGTCAAGTGTTCTGGGAATCAGTTTTCATACAGTTTTAGTTTTTCATAGCCTATAGCAAATGAGTGTAGCACACCGATTTTACATTTTCATATCTCCTCCAAGATCTTTTTCCTGAGTGCCTTGGAATCCAGGGCCAGGATTCAGCTGATGTAAGTCAGTGTAGCAGAAGAGTTTGATTTCAGTTGCCTGCCACAACGTATTAATTCATATCAGCTAATCTTGAGTAAGGATCCAGATTCAGGCTTTGCCTGAATACACTATTTAATTCCCCAAGATGTGAGGCAGATCAACGTGGGCTGCAATGATTCACCTTTCCCTCCTGTTAACTTCCATTCCAGTGAGCTAAAACCCTGTAATTTAACTTTGTCCAAGCACTCTTGTTTCTCCTACAGTCTTTCTTTCTGGGTGTGTGGACATCGATGGAAACACAACCTCAGGGTCCTTTTCCTTCTCATTTCTGTTCTTTGGAGCTAATTACCTACTTTTGGTAAGAAGATCAGGTAGTGGCTCAGGCTTTGCTGCTTGTAAATCAGAAGGGAAAACATGATTATAGTTTGGAAACTCCTTTTGGCACCATGTCTGTTCCTCCAGAGGTCCCAGATGCTCCTGCTCACTTGACAGCTGCAAAGCCCAGATGCCAAACTGAGCAGTAACATATGTATTTTCTGGTGGCTGGCTTTTTCACATTATTTTTATGGCATCTCATTGATTGCTTTTCTTCTAATACATCTAGAGCTGGTCAAAGATCAGGCCTCTGGTACCTTTTCTGGCTGATGGTGTTTGATCAGGCCACAGTTGGTTCCTTTTAAATATTTTCAGATAAATACATAGCGTGAGACCAAAATGAGCCTTAATTTCAAGTGGTTTTGGGGTTTAAGGTAATTTCTTAGGTGAAAGTCAAGAACCACCTGCATCCTTTTTGCCAGGTAGCTTGTGGCTCATGTGAAGTGGCCAAGAGCACATGGTTCACAAAAAGTGTGTTGCAACAGGGTGAGTCTTCTCATTTCAGGACAGAAAAGCAGTCAGCTTCCTTCCCAACCCATCCCTTCCCACCAATTTGAAAAGTAGTGGTCACTTTCCTGCATCAAAAGACATTTTCAGTACCTGTATTTAGGTAGCACAGTAAAACCCAGCTTTGCATCACCATGTTGTAGGTTTTGGGGCCTCTAAAGGGAAGTGGGGTTTTGAGGTTTTTTCATTGCCTTGCTCAGTGCCACATTAATCTGGGGGAGTGGTTTTTCAATGCCCCTCATGCTTTTCTTGTCCCAGCAGAGAAATAAATGGTACCCAGCTCCAAGCTGGGACACCCAGCCAGACACTGCCCACTCTGGGGATCTTGCTGGGCCCCATGTCCCTCTTTGGACCTAACCCTGGACCAACTGGGTTACTGATGCTTGTAAATTCGACCCTTCCAGTCCCAAAAAAAGCATTGCCAAACTCTGCTTTTCTTTTTCAACGTTCACATCCCAAGGTAAGTAGGGAGGAAAATTAGAACCTATTCAGTGTTGTAAATACAGCAGATTATTATCCTAATGTATTACCCAGCAGTAACAAGCTAAATAATTCATTACACTTTAAGGTTTCTATTCAGACTGATGAGCTAAAATAAAAAGTGTTGATTAAGCTAAGTGCATACCTCAGTGTAGATGGATATTGCTGTTTTGTTTGGTCTGTTTTTTTTTTCAAGTAGGGGAGGCCTCTGATAAATATGCAGCTATTCTTGTAAGGCTTCTCATAAGCTGCATTACTTTGCTGTTTCACTGTCTATTTAGTGTGATCACTTTAATCCTGCAATGCAAAACTAGGTTGTGTTTTATTTTTCTATCACAAGCTTGTGTGCTCATGATGGGTTTTAGTTTTAATCCTACCTCACTGCTGGAGCTCAAGAATCATATAAAGAAAACCTGGCTGTAGGAAGATGATAAAACATAAGTGGTAGTTTCTTGTATTTTCTGAAAATAGATCACAATTGAGAATAAATATTTAAAGCTTATTTCCCCTCTGCTGCTCCCCCTTTTAAAAATTCCAGGGTGTCTAGAAAATTTAGTATTATTATTATTACACCCCTTTAAAACATCTGTGTGTAACAGACCCACTCTGCCCATGTGGGGAGGTTGTCAAAGGGGAGGTGACTTTGTGGGGAGGTCTTTGGTCACTTCTGTACTTGCATGAAAAATATGGGTGCACTCTCCAGGACCTTTAGAAGCCCCAAAGGTGGCTGTGCTGCCACCCCACAAGCAGGGGGGGTTGGTAGAGAAAAGGAACTCTTTCTGCTGATCTCAGGTATCTTCATCATCAGTAGCCCATGTCCTGGGATTATCTCAGTACCAAAGCAATTCCCAGGGATGTAATTGGATCTATGGACCTAATAATTTGACTATTCAGGTCAGATGTTCTGTGTAATACTCATGTTTGCTTCCTGGGCATAAAAATCCTTATTCCAAGAAGGCCCAAGTGAGTGGAATCCAGATACAGTGGATGCTCCATTTTTGTATGGAAATTCCTGCTTGTAAGAGGAGGTAATGGTGTGACTTAATCTGTGTATGCACTGAGCACACCTTTTCACAACCTGGCCCTGAAATTCTCAAACTAAAGCTGAGGTGTAAGTTGAAAAATACCAAATAAACACCATAATTTTGAACAGTGCTTTTTCCAGTGCTGTAAATCCATGGATGAGGGCAGGCAGGCAGGCAGGCAAAGATAGCTGCCATCTGCTTAAAGCATGGTGGCAAAGAACAAAACAGGAAAGAAACATAGTTTCCTTGGGAAGCTAATTTTTCATAATATGTGGTACATGGATTGAACAATACCATTTACACCGAAATGAGCTGTTATCACTTCTGTAATTAGCCTGATGTTAATGATACGATAAGAGTTCACCCTAATTTCAAAGACACAAATTTGTGTTTTAAAGGCTCGGTTCTCAGAAAAATGATAGAAGAATCTTTAGCCCTGGTGTCAGGTATTTAGATAAACAAGCTTTCCAAATAAACTTTTATGGTGTTTGGCTAAATTAGATAGCCAGTTGCTAATGTAAAAAAATTGAAGTGTCAAAAAAAAAAACCCTCACAAATATTCAATTAAATCTTTTTTTTAATATAAAAGTTTGAAGCATGAAATACTCCCCTTTTGGTCGAAGTTTTCATTGTGGAGGCTTTATCTATGGAGATATTTGTGACTTGCACCATTTCAGTCAAGTTCAGATTTTTTCCTTCTCTGTCAGCACAGATACAGAGAAGCTGTTACCGAATGATCCCTTCAATCCTGTTCCAGGTTTTATGTGGTGATTAGAATCAGGGTAATTTCAACCTGTGTTGAAGGAGTTAATCTTCCTGATGGAGATGTGAAAAGTAGGAGCCATTTTAAATCTCAATACCACATGCTGCCTTAGGGATCACACTGTGCTAAAACCCAAGATAAAAAGGCCTGACAAAGATTATTGACGGTTTACCTTTTAATGAGCAGTTTGGATTGATTTTTAGTTCCCTCTGGGGCTGCTTCCTTTGCCCTGTTTCCACCCATGATGTCATGATTAACAAAAACAACAACAACAACAAAATTAAGCCTTCATATCTGAATAATTGCAGAGAAATAAAGAGTAGCCATGGCATTAAAAGGAAACTGGTGCCAAATCTTATTGAAGCTCTGAAGAAAAGCCGGAGCTCCCGAGTCAATGGTTTCCTGTTGGAGGAAATCTACCAAACACCACCTCAATCCTTCATCTGTATCATGAATTTCAGGTAACATATCATTCTGCAACTCGATAGAAAAACAAGAAAATGCTTTCAAGTGTATTTAATACTATTGCTGAGAAAAGCAATGGTTTCTCTTCTTTTGCCAAGCCCTCACCCCTCCTAAAGCCAACGCTGAACAAACCGCCCCTGGCTACGTTCCCATAATTTCGTGCAAATCCTTAAGCTTCAAAAGAGAGCAGCTCTGCCACCACAAAACTATCATCCCAAAAGCTCTTAAGCTCTGACATCATCTATTCTGTTTGAGTCCTTGCTTATAGACCTTGCCAGAAAATGGAAATCCCTTTTTCACATGGGAGAAAGGGTGTGGGTTAAAAAAAAAAAAAACACCAAAACGACACAAAACCAACGTTACGCATCAGGATGAAATACTAATAAATAACAAAAAAGCCCCAAAAAACCACAACAACAACAAAAAATCAACCCCAAAACCAAAGAAGAGAAAAAGCTGTTTTCCCCAGGCATGGCTTTCCAGAACAAATCCTTGTTTTTGAAGAACAGGATGGAGCAAAGCCTTCCAGGCAGGCAGATGGGAAGCCCGCGGCACAGAACTGTTCTGCAAAGTGGAAACTTTCCCATGGAAATCTCCTGTTTACTGAAGGCAGGAGAGGCACAGATCTTCTGTGCTGGGTTAGAAGGTGTCTCCAGCCTCCTGGACAAGGTTGGGCAACCTGTCTGTAATCAGTGGGTGCTTTTTGGGCCAGCTAGAATGAAGCATAGAGTGACAGTGTGCTCATCCAGCCACTCGGGGGCTACAGGGGCTGGAAAACTACAGATCCAAGGCAGATAATGTGAACTGAAGGAGCCTGCTCAAATACAGGCATTCCTCCGAGTTGTCTTGGGTAGAGGTGTAATTGTGAATGTTGTTCAAGAGCACTTGGAGAGGGATGCTTGTGCAAGGCTTTACAGTGCTGGATGCTGCTGAGCATCATTCCTTACTGCAGTGTTGCAGGAGAGATGCTGTTGGGTGGAGGCTGGAGAAGGGAAAAGCAAGCCCAGAAGGGAAACAGCAGGTTCAATTGCTTCAACAGTCACTAAAATCTTCCCAAAGTGTGTTTGGCTCCTTCTGTTGATATTTTGCATATTTTTTTTCTTTGGAAGAGTATGTTGAGTAGCTACAGGCTATTCTCAGCAACGTAAAATTTCAGTTCTTTACAGCTCATTCCTACCTACCAAACTGGCAGGCTCAAGGAGCAGTTACTCTGTTGCAACTTCAAATCACCGCTTCAAAAATTGATCTGGGCTTAGGTATGTCTTTGTGTGTCCATGCTTATTAGCTTCATGTTGTGATTAACTTAATGGGCTATGGAATTTTGCATGTACTCTATGCAAATGCAACTGAAAAACCAATTATTGAAAAGTGAAAAATGAACTCTAGGAGACAGTCATTAGACTATTAGAATCCCCAGTTCCTTTGGAAGCTATATTGGGGTAATACGTGGTTTTAATACTGAGTTTCAACCTCAGAAAAAAGCAATTGGCAATTAGGTTTTTTCAGGCAGTATCAAAACATTTTGACAGGCCTGCCTGCATGGGCTACTAAGACCTACTGGGCTTTACGACTTGGAAAATTAGTCACAGCTTCAATAAAATGTTGTAGCCCACTTAGTACTCTATTTCCAAGATCCTTAGATGTACAAGCATCCGTGAATTTAGCTTGGCTGGCTGGTGAGTATAATTCATATGAGCTGGGCTGAATCCAGCAGCTGAGATGCTCCCCTTGGCTGCATCCTTGCAGAACTATCTTCCAGTCAATGTGCTTTGTGGGGTGGGTTGTGATAAAAAAAATCTTCTCTAAAACCTGATTAGGTATTTTATGTGCCCAAGACCACGTGGACAACCCGTGACAGTATCTGTTAAGACAGCAAGGACATTAACACTGTTGTGCTACAGAATTGTGGCCTGGATGGCACTTCTATGTTACCTGGAGAATGATGTGTGTGTGTCCAGTAGCTGTTTTTTAAATATGTTCCTATTTAAAAAGAGAGGCTACAGGTGGCTTGAGCAGCCTCGTGGCATTCACAGGTCAGTAGCCCCCAGCTCTGCTTAAAATCATCTTGAAAATGATGCTGCCTGTGGGGCTTGGTTTCCAGGCTGCCAGCTGCAGTGAGAGCTGCCACAGTGCTACCCTGAGCTTGCTGCTCTCCCAGAGGGAACACAGTGCTGGCATTTGGGCTGCACTCCCTCAGACTGGAGCTCAGGCAAGTGTTTGTAGGGGATGGAGCTCAATGTAAAGTCAAAATAACAGATGTAAGCTCTTTGTGGAGGGAATATTTTCAGTCCTTGAATGTGTGTCAACCTTGAATATGCATGGACCAGTGCCCTTGTGCTGCTTTTCTTCCTGGCTGGAGAGCTGTAACTTAGCAGTCAGCATGCGGAGATGCACATTTGGACCTTTTATTCTCCCTTACCATTTATTTCCATCAGAAATTTGGTTTTTACCACCTGCAGTTTCCCCCCTCTCTCTGCAATAAGTGTTGTGTGTGCAGATGCCCAGGTGCTGGTGGGGCTCTGTCTCCCCTGTAATGTGCAGAGGGGGCTACTGCAACTCAACCTGTGTCTCATCCTCAACATCAACAGGTCCTGCTTTGGTCCAGGTCACTCCTCATGGAAAAGTCTGGAAGACTGGGATTGTCAGTGGCTGTGATGGGCCACAAAGTGTCCCTTCAGTGCACACATGTAGGTTGTTGCCTTGTGCTGTGGGGAGGGCAGGGCCTGGTCCTGTTCTCTGTTGGGCTCATGTCATCTGCTGTAAAACACCCTCCTAACAGGGTGACAGGCTGGAAGATCTTGTTAGGAACAACTCATCCTGGGCTCCATGGGGAACTGTGCAAACAGATCAGGGGCAACGTGTGTGTCAGGGTTTAACACTGGCCTGGCAATTAAACCGAGTACCAGACACTCTCTATTAATCTCTCTCTCCTCCCTGATAAAGAAAGGAGAGAGAATAAGGGAGAGAGACTTATGGGTTGGAAACTAAACTACACAACTTTAATGAAACAGTAATGATAAATAGGAAAAATTACTAAATATATACAAATACACAAGAAAATGGATACCACATTCCTTCCCCCTTTCTCCCAATAGCTCTCACGTCACCACCGAGGCTGCAGGGCAGCTCTGGGAAAGTCCAGGCTGGACTCCTGGAGTCGGCAGCAGTTGGGAACTGGAGGCAGGAACACACAGATAAGGGCTGGCACGGATCAGGAGCACAGGCAGAGGAAGGGATGGAATCCTTCCAGGATGCTGGGTGAAGGAAGGGAAGCAGGAAAGGCAGGAAGGGCAGGCAGCTGGAAGCTGGAAGCAGGAAATCTGGCTTGGCCCTCGTGATCCCTCAAATTTATACTGAGGATGAGGTGTATGGGATGGAATACTCTGTTTGGTCAATTCTGGCATCTATCTTGTCCGTTCCTCCCCAAAGGAGACTGCAGGTGGGACCTCTTTATGTTTTCCTCAGAGCTGAGCAGTGTCCTTGGCTCTGCACACCAGTCTCTAGCAGTAATTATAAACATCAAGTGTTATCAGTCCTAGAAACACACACTGTCTGAGAAACTTGCTGTTAATTTCAGCAAGTGCAACTACTTACAGGAGACTTAGCTGAAAGCAAAAGTACAAGGCAGAAAATCACCTTTATCCTGGCCCAAACCAGGACAGTGTGACCTTTCATTTTTGGTGGTGCCTGGACTCAATGGGAGGGAGAGGGGAGAGGGGAGAGGGTATCCAAAGAATAGTGGCTGTAATCTGAGCAGTTGGCGTTTAAATGTGTGGTGGGGAGTGCCTGTAAATGTTTTGGAGGGATGAATATAGGGGAGAACCAAAGGGAAGAGAAATAAAGATGTGTAAATTAATACTTGGGAAGAACATAGTAAAGAGTAGATGAACAGGCATAAAATGTGATTAGTGTAACAGAGAAGCCAGAAGCCACTGGACATAAAGCATCGTATGTTCAACTGCTTATGGGTCTATTCAGCCAGGAAGCTTAAAGCCATTTAAAATACCCTCTGCATAAATGAAGAGGGAAGAATAAGAATAATGCAAATATAGATAAAACATGTATCAAAACCAAAACACAGTGATAAGAAAGATCATGAAGCAAAGGGAAGGAATAAATGTGGTGTGGAAAGTAGATGTAGAGGCTGAAGGGAAGGTGTGTAAAAAGATGGATGTAAATAATAAGACATTTGTCAGATCCCTGAATGTAAAATGTCAGGGCTTCAAGAATTTGTAAAGGTTATTTACTAACTAAGGCCAGAGTGAACACTGTTCAAGTAGTTTGAGGCAACACAGGCATGTGCAGGTATGCTTTGCTGAATTTGCTTTGCTGCTTTCATTACTTAGTGCCAAAATTTAGGAAAAAAAAAAATCATTATTATTTGTTTCTTTGTTGCCAGGGAAATGGGGGATAAATGCCCTAAGAAATTAATATAAATTTCTGGTCTTCTAAAAGAATGCAGGAAAATCGCCCTAGAAATTACAGTAATTAAGCATTTAAATCTATATTAGAAAACTTAAGAGTCAATTAAAATAAGACTTGGGAATGAGAAGTGTAGAATTCCATTGTTTTAGGTGCAGGAAACCACTAATAAATTTTCAAAGACCCTTAGGGCATGGATTTATAAACAGGATCTAGAAAAATCTGCTTTTAAATCTGCCCCTGGAATGGGAAAGTCAAAGAAATTGTGCAAGAGCCTAAATAAAGTGTAGGGTAAAAACCCTCTTAAATCAGGACAGTTAGTATTCATGCAAAATTATATAACTGCATGCAGGATCTAATGAATTCTTTTTAGGAACCAATATCAGCAGCTGAAAGAGAGAAAAATACAGGAAGAGTTTGGTAAAGCAGTCTTTAGACCATGTAGTGTTCAAAGGCTGATCTTCCTCTGGTAGCTGAGCAGGGCAGGTGTCTTTAGTCTCTGCTTCAGAGGGTAGGATTTCACTTGGAAGACTTGAAGCAATTTTAAGTTATCAGCATAGACAGAACAGAAGGAATTGTAAATGCTTCATATGTTAATAACCTGGGAAGGAGAATTTGCAGCAGGATAAGGAAAAGGAAAAAAAAAACCCTATACAATGATACAGGACTGGGAAACAAAGAGTCAGAGCACAGGAGGTAAGCAACTTAAAATACTTCTGAATACATCCCATAGATTAAGCTCACAGACTGATAAGCAGGCTGCACGATTTATGGCCAAGCAAGATAAGCTTATGGACAGACAAAGCATGAAATATGAAAAGATGCAGCAGAAAAACCTCCATGGCTGAACAGTCACAAGATGGGAAAAGAACAAATGCGAGAGGTGGTTGGGTGGTGTTGCCTTCATCACAAATGTTATCATCAGTGAGTTACAGCAGGCAATGTATTAAAGCACAGGTAGCAGAATGACATTTAAATTGGATGAAATAATCTGGCCCCAAACAAAGGAGCAGGGACTACCTCTGCAACCACAAGTATGTAGCTTTACTCCTGTTTTTCTCAGCTATGGGCCCAGACAACATACAGCAGAGGGCAGCCACATTTTACATCTGAAGTCCTGACCCATTTGTATGGTCCACTGTCCTCACATTGACATCTGCTGTGTTGTTAGACATTGTAGTGAGCACACTCATTAAAATTAACCAATATGTTGTAATGGCATCTGGTTACATGCACACAGTTGCCATAGTCTTGCAAAGGGAGATAGCATCAAGAAAAAAATGCTGTAATTACACTCAAGACTTCTAGAATGAGATTTCTGCACTTGCTAAATGTAAATTCATCTCCCAGATAGCTTCTTTCAGCTATTTATCCTCTGAGAATCTATTAGCTGTTGCTATTTGTGTGTGGGTAGTAGGATGACTGTTTATAAAGAGCCATGTAGATAAATCAATAACATTTGCAAATCTGATGAACTAGGATGTTGCAGGTTGCTGTGACTGGGCTGCTCTGTGGCATAAGTGCAATTCACTTGACTTGGAATCCGTTCCCAGGTGGAAAAGTGACTTTTTTTTTTTTTTTTTTTTTTTCTGGTGAAGCAGCTGCAAATTGTGGCAAAGCTCCAAGACAGAGCAAGGTGAATGCTCTTCCTCAGCCTTCTCACCTCTGTTCTCCTGACAGATGATAAGGAGGCAGATTCCTGGGTATGCTCTGAAGGTGGTAGGTGGATTGCCCTTTGCTAGACATCTCTGTGGCTTGTGCTTTACTTGCAGTGTGCCTCAGGTACTGAAACCCCAATTTGTTTTGTAGAGCAGTGATGGGACACAGCTGCAACCTTCAGTCTGCACAGGATGCAGCCATCCTGCCTGTTTCTTGCCAGCTCAAAGACCTGGGTTCCCTTGGGTACATCCTTCAAAGAGACCCCTTTTGCTTCGTGATGTGCAGTTGTGCTTTTCTAGGTATTACAGTGGAGCTGCACAGTGAGCAGGGTTCTTATCTGTGAATTAAAATCAGCTCTTTTCACCTGGACTGAATTATTAGATCTTCCTTCTGTAGGCAGATATCCTCCCCGTTTTTTGGATGTCTGACAGTGGATTAAGAGGGAGAAGAGTGCTGCATCCACACAGCTCAACTGAGGAGAGCCAGCATGAGCTTCTGACATGACCCACGTTGGACATTCTGCTTTCAAATCCAACCCTGCTAAGTGTGGGATGTTTGAGTCATTGGCACTTGGGATGAAGAACACAGCAGCTTCTTTCTAAATCCTTTATAGATCTGATCCAAAATAATGCCAGGCAGAATCTGCTTGAGAGCTTTCCCAGCCACAGACTTGGAATTCAGCTCCTGATCTCAGGCTGATCAGCAGGGTAGAGCAGTGGTGGCTCTGTGTGCTGGGCTGGTTGTATCTGTCTCTGCTGTAACAGCAAGGGGCAAAGGGCTCTGTTCACCAGAAGATCAATCATTAATTCCAAGCTGCAAAGTTTGGAGCTGATCCAGCTTAGACATTCTCCAGTACTTGTGGTGTTTGAGCTCCAGGATTTTCCAGAGTAAGCATTTCTCTAGTCCAAGTAAAGCTATGAAGTGTTGAAGCAAACTCTCCAAATACTTACCTTACCCTAAGAGCAATAATCTGTGCAATAACAGAAAAGGTTTTAATCTCTGCACTTTGAACAGTGGTTCAATAGTCTCTGAAGATGTTCCATTTAATTTGGAGTTAATTCCACCTTCATTGCTCCATGGATGCACTTGAGGTGCTCTGTGGTGTTTAATTTGGATTCTTCTGAATGCCAGATGCAGGGAATTATACAGTAATTACAAAGTGTAACTCAGCTTTTAAAGGAGTTTTCCTTTTTAGAGAGTATAAAGGGTATATAAATTGCTCTAAACGTTTTAGTGGGTATTGATGTCCTGGAAGATTATCCAGCTGGAAATAGAACACAAGTTCTTTGTGTTTCTCTACCCAAAGATAACATCACCATTCCTGACTGCTTTCTTAAGGGGAAAAAAAATAAAAATAGCACAAACCCAAACCAACCCTGGCTGGGGATGCTCTGGGAATGCCATGCAGCTACACGCATGTGTGCTCTTTGGGGAAAAATAGCATCACCTCAGTGATGGAAATCATCTTGTAGCACCAACCTTTCCTTCTGGCTTTAGGAGACCATAGTCATGGGCCATGGTCTTTGGTCTCCAACATAATGGCAGTGCCCATTTTCAAGTCAATATTTTATGCCACCCTATATGAGCTGTTACTCATGGGGAGGAGAATGCTATATGCATCTGCAAAAAAACTTTGTACTTCTCTTTGAAAAACTCACCTTTGTGCTTACAAAACCTCAATAAATATTGGTTATCCAGTGCCTGTTGTGGGATCTTACCCCATGGTTTCCATGTACTTGCTCTTATGTCTCTCCTGAAGCTGCAGTATCAGAGCAAGAACTCAGTGCCTGGCGTGAATAGGCATGAAAACAAAGCTTTTGCTCTTGAAATAGCCCATGAAAAGCTAAGAACATTTTTTTTAAAAAGCAAACAAAGAGAAACTATTCAGGTCTGTCAGGGTTAACTCAGCTATTCAGCCATTCTGCAAGTCAGTTGAGATTCAGATTCTGGAGCTATCAGCTTTTTTTCCTAAGTTTTTAAGGTGTGCTGAAGTTTAAAAAGCAAAATAATCAGTGTTAATAAAATCTATAAATAATTGTGCTCTCTCCTTTCAGTGCAGTCATGACTTTTAGTAGAGAATAAAGGCAGTGGGCAGAGGTTGTGTTTTCTTTTCCAGTAACTGAATGCAATCCTGCATCATTTCTGATGCCAGTGTTCCCTGCAGTTGCCTTTGGGGTGTGCAGACCAGGTTTGCACCTCCAGGCCATGCAGTGAGGAGCAGCTGCCTCAGGGATTTTCACTGCACCAGAGACCTGACTTTAAAGAACAGTCCAAAGTTTTCTACACATTTAATCATCTCTCCCAGTGGGGAACTAAACCAAAAGCAATATACGTAGCCCTAAACCTTAAATTTCCTGCAAAAATGTGAATGTGACACTCTGGGAAGAGCTGTTTCAGTGCACCATCAGTCACTTGGGCAAAACGTGGTCGTGGAGCTGCCTCCCACGCTGCAGAAGCTGTGATGAGATGCTCTGTCTCTGATGGGGGCTGTTGAGGCAGTGGCTGCAGTGGGAATTCTGTCTGACAGCTTAATATTTCAGTTGTGACTGGCCATGCTTACAGTAATGAGGATGTAATTACAATATATTTATTTTTTTTTTTTTAGCCTGGGTAGAGCCACAAACATATGGTACAGTAGCAGAAGAAATTATTTTGGGTAGCAATCCTTAAATATTTTTTGGCAATCAAATGACTAGGCCTTTCCCAAGGGAAACAGAACTTCCTATAAAAGCACCATACCAGTAAGTCTTTCTTACTGCTCTTCCATCCCAAGACCCATTCCTCCTCCTGCCTTTCACTTGGCTGTGAGTCTGGACAATGTATTTGCTGTTGGCAGGGTTTGCTGTCATCTAGAGGAGAGGATAACACAGCAGGGTCTCTTTCCTTGCTATGTGAAGGGCTGATGTCTTGAGAAAATCATTGGAGGTTTGACTGATTTTCTAATTATTGTTCTTTTTTTCCCCTTGGAGAGTGGCTATACCCAGGTTCATCACCAGTGCAAGAGGAAGTGATGGATTTTTGGAGTGTTAGGAAAGTTTTAGAGAGCTCCATTGAATGAAGAGTGGGGCATTTCTCAAATGTGAGTGTTTGCATACAGCTCCTGAATGTTAGAGATTGGTAACATCATGTCCATGAAGATCCATATGTTTTTTTCCCCTCATCCTTATGTCCAGGGCTCTCTGTGGTGCAATATATGGACCTGATTCTCTCTTTCTGCAGAAATGAGGAGTTCCAGTTAGGGCATCCTGTAAGGAGTCTGTGTCTGTGTGTCCTTCAGGCAGGTCCCACATATGCTGCTTCCTCATTAGCACATGAAACTCTGCCAGAGAGAGTGAGTGTGTGCCCGGGATCCCCAGTTCTGTGTGCTGGCTGATTGCTCCTTTTTCATGGAATAATTTCTGTAGCAGCTCTGCTGTGGACAGTGCATTCTCAGGCACCACCAGCTCTGTGCATCCTCACAACCAAGTTCGTGTCCTGCTGGTAGCTGGAGGGGCTGTTTTGTGCAGAAACAGAAGAGATCTGATCTCAGGTGAAAGAGCAAAGTCTGGTGATCCCAAATAATATCTTTGTCAACATTTATGGATTTGTGGGGCTGTGAATATATTGCTTTAGCTCTGCCAGAGCTTTTGGATGGGAAAACAAATCTAGCATGAGTGATCCTTCAACCAACCTTATTTTCCTTCCTTGCTGGAGCTGAGCACACTTCCCATTGTTTGCAGTGTAAAGGCAGACTTTGAAAGTGAGACCTCTGACCTCACTCCATAATGCAGTTGTTCTTAGAAGCTATGTTTTGCTGAAAGCTTTTACTTTTAAAGGAGGAAAAAAGCAAACAAGGATGCTTCATGGAGTCAAAAAGAATTCATCCTCTCTAGTGTTTGCTCTTAGAAGTTGGGGAGGAATTTAGGGCCCAAAAATAGGTGTCAGAGGTGTTATTATAAGGCAAGCTGATGCCTTACAAATGTTGAGATGAGTCTTGTATCCAGAAACACCTCCTGAGGCAAGTTCTCTGTTGTCCCATCCTGCAGTGTTCCCAGTGCTGGCTCCTCTCCTGATTTCCATGTTTTCATTTACCTCTTGAAAGCTGGAGTCAGTTTCACTTTTTTTTTTCTTTTTTTCTCCTGCTAAAACATGGCTGGAAGAGGTAGAGCTGGAGCAGAAGGAGCTACCATGCTCAAGGGGGGAATGATGGCCTGATTCCTCTTGGGGAGAGTAATGAAGCCACTGTGATGGGGAACAGCAGGACTGGAGAAGATATCCTCTAGTCCTTTTCTTGTGTTAAATAGTTTGGTTATTGGGAGGGGGGTGGAAAGGGCATTAAGATTAGGCAGGTGGGGAAAAATGCCTCCCCCAGGCTGCACAGGGGATTTTGTCCAAGAGGGCTGCCAACAGCCTCATGGTAAGAGGATGTTTCATGTGGCAGCAGCCAACTACAAGTGACATTTTGTGGAGATAGGAAAGAGGAAATTTTTGCCATCTTCGCACTTCACTGTTCCTCCTGGAATTAATGGGATTGGCTATCTAAAAACAAATAAATAAAAAAAAATTGAAAAAGCTGCTGGACCTCTTATAAATCTGTACCAGTACTGGTGGAAAGCACAAAGGCTCACTGACACTTTGTACCTGAGGGAGAAGCTGCTGATGCCTTTGGGCAATAAATTGCACAAATCACCACCTTCTATATTTCTGAACATTCCCTGGTTTTCTTCACTTTCTTGTTAAGAAAGTGAAGCTGGAGCTCACCCCTGTGCAGGAGGCCACTGCAAGGCACCTCTTGGTCTGCCTGTCAGACCCTCGAGGCGTTTCGGTGGGCATCAGGTTAGTGGTGTGGAAAGAATCGTGAGAGCAGTCCTGATTTAGAGTATTAGCATCTCTCAAACAACAGCAGCAACAAAAAAAAGACTCTTCCATCATTCACAGCTCCCAAAATATCCCTAATTAGTGTCTGAGGAATACAGACTGCGTGGGAAGTTAGACATTCACCAGGCTGTTCAGCTGGGAGCAGGCTGAGGAGCAGCTCTTCCACGCCGGACATCTGCAGGCTTACAAAAAAAATAAAAGAAGACACAGTTCATTAACCAGCAACAACATTACCCGTAAAGCAACTGGGGAAGCTAATCACTGCCACTAAATCTTACTCTGTTTACCATCAATTAATATTTAGTCTCCCAGATTTGGAACTCTTTTGTTCACATGCCTCGTGTCGTGTAGCACTGCCTCAAATCTGGGAATTGCGGCCGGTGGTGGTTTGCATCAGCACGTCCCATGGGCCAGGATGCTCTCTGCAAAAGCCTTCAGGGTGCTGGTTTATTAAAGAGATAATAGTACAGATTTGAAAGCTTCAGCTGATTAATTAAATGCAAACACAAGATTGTACTCACAGGCCCTTTCAAAGGACTCCGAGTCCTTTTCTTAAATCGGCTCAACCTTGACCTGAGGAAGCGCTTGTATAAAAGATTAAAGGTGACCCATAAGGAGAGAAAATGGATTTGCATTGTTTTAAAAACCTGGTTTTGAACGTTGTGAAGGGAAGAGCTTTTCCACCACACACACAGTGCTAGCTGCCCTATAAAGATGTGGAAAACAGCATTTTTTGTCTCCAGATGATGGGGGAGGGGGGTTGGGGCAGCGTAAAAATGTTATTCTGCTCTCGGAATGGGGGGAGCTGTGAGGTCTGTGCATCCTTCACCCCTGGATTTGGGTGGTGGCCTCTCAGCAATCTGTTGATTTGGGGGTGGCATTGAGGGTGGAGCACTCAATGAAAAGACATCTGCTCTGCTGAGCCCCTGTGCTTAGCAAGGTGGGCAAGCTGAGATCACAGGCTGCTCCTGGGCCATGGGAAACCAACAGTGCCGGGCCCCGCCGTCTGTCTGGGAAACATTTTCATCCCTCTCATTAGTGTGGAATTTAATTTTGGAAAATGCTTCATTAAAATTATTTGAATTTCTTTGGGGACCAGTCAGAGCAGACTGTTGCAGCCAACATTAATGTATTTGGGGATTACGCTACGGTTTCATTTGTTTTCTTTTGCTGGGGAATTCTGGTTGCTCTCCTTATTTTACAGGGCTGAGCTCTATGTTTGGCATTTGCTGAACAGCATGACAACTTGTGAAGTATATGACAACGTGGCTTGAGAAAAATAATGTGGTGGACATCATAAATTACCTCTTCAGTGGTATTTCTGAAGCTTTTAGAACAAGTGAGATTTGATCCTTCCTAACGAATTGAACCTTATGAATTGCAGATTGCTGTTATTTTTTTCTCAGAGCAACAATAGTTTTCATTTTCGGGCCATATACGTGATTTTTAACAGCTATTTCCTAATCTGTAGCTATTGTAACCCTGTAGACTGTTTAATTGAGTGTTGCCAGCAAATATACAGAATTACAGTGTTACCAATCATTGCACTGTGTTACAAAGCTGAGTTCATCCAAGTGTCCAATTTTTTTTTCTCAGTAAGTTTGTCCCTGCAGACTTCTCTTTAAAGTTAACGTTTGTCCTTGACAACGTGTGTGGAACAGAAGCAGTAGAAAGGACCAGATGTAGTGTTACGGAGCTTCTTTGTTCTTCCCTTCATGATAAAGCACAAAAAATCCTACATAGTTTAACAAAACTCTGGTATCTGGTCCTAATTGCTGTAAGTAAAGCACGTGTGATCTAAATGTTAATCAGATTTCTGCATTTAATGAGGGAAAAAGCAGCTATTATATGAGAAATGTTCAGGAGCAGGAGCTGTTCATGTTCCAATCAGGTGATTGTGCATTTGAATAGTATTTCCATTTAAATAGCTTTATCGCCCCGCTGATTCCTAAGCACTGAGTCAAAACAAAAACTAACAGCTAAATTGATATTATTACTAAGGAGGAATGAATAATAGGCAGTAAATCCATACCTGCTGGGAATCATCAATGTGTTCATGGACTATGTAGGTGTAAGGGTTTGCACCAACTCCATGAAACTGTTCTATTTACAGAGGAGCATCGTGGGGATGTAATTCTGTCCCACTGAGCTCACCTTAGGTTCCCATTAAATTCTTCCTCTGCTCCTTTCCCTATCGATTTGCATGAAAATGCTTGGTCATGCAGTGGGCTCCTTTCCCAATTCCCAGCATTTGGAGAAGCCAAGCCTTTCAAGCAGGCACACTGAAATTCCTAGAGGTCCTGCAGGACACATCCTCATTCCCCCAGATCACGTTCCCAGTTAGAGCCTTTCCACCAGTGTGACTCTATTGCTCTGGCCACCCGGGTCTCCTAATGCTCCTGAAAGGATTATTTTATAATCTTATCCTGTGAATGCAACAGCTGTAAGCCCAGATAAATTGCATTTCTCTAGGGAAAGTGAGTTGGGACTCATTTTAACTGAATCCCAGTGGAACTGCATCATCTGTAATGTTAAATGGTATTTGGCTGACTGGGATTGTGGCTGATTCAATGGGAGAGTCACCTTAGGATCTCCTGGCCTCTCTCTGTTTCTGTGAACCAGGCTGGTCTATACTGGTGCTGAAACCAAGTGTTTGCAGTGGGACTGCCCTTCAAATAATGGCCTTTGGGAGAGTCTCATGAGAAACACAATTTATTTTAGATTTGGCTATTCTGCTAGCACGTGCAGCTGTCATGCTAGGTTGGCTACAGATACAATTAGACCTTACAAATGTTCAGAAACTCTGCTTCTTTCAGGCTGTGCTTCACAGATGGGAAAAGCCAGATGAGGTTATATCATCATCATCATCAAGTCCTGCCTCCTGTATAGCCCAGACCAAAGGATGTCACTCAGCAACCTTTTCATCAGGCTCCTTGCTTTGTGCTTGAACCAGAGTGCTTCTTTCAGAAAGATGCTCAGGCTGCTGTGAAATGATGGTGAATCCAGCCTGCCCTGCTAAATTAAAATAAAAATAAGGGAGAAAAACTGCTTGTTCCCCTAAATGGGAACCTTAGTGTGATACCAGCTCAGAAAATGCTGTATTGGAGGGGTCTGTATCACTCTGATTCAGAGCACGTGAGCTTGGCCCCCTGTGCAGAGACCAATCAGGGCTTGCTTTTAACAATTGAAATATTTTACAGGGTATTTCATCACAGCTGCTTAGGAATTTGCTCACATCTGCTTCTTATGGCCTTTTCTCTTCCAGATCCCTCGGGAAGTGCTCCTGTTTGGGCAATACTTTATGTACTTGAGGTCCCTGTTCCAGTTCCCCTCCACTTTTGCATAACCAACTTCTTAAAAGTTCAGGCCCCCTGTGCATACATACAAAGTAGATGAACACCTGTACTGTATTTTAAGTACTTTGTTAATAATGTCTAAAGATTAGGTATTTCTTCTTTAGGCTAATTATGTTCTTCAGCAGAAGGATGACATTTTTTTAACTTGTTTGTTTTCTAGTCAAAAAGAAAAAATAAAACACTCAAGAAAAAGCCATTGCTATTGATTCTTAGCAATGTAACAGCAGTAACATCAATTTTGGAGGTGGAGGGACCCTGCAAATTTAGCAGGACAGGGCACAGCAATCTCTGTAGAAGAATATGCCCTACCCAGTACCAGGGTGGAACACTGCTGACTGCAAGGCAGACTTGTGTGAAACCCATTTTTATCCTGTGTGAATGTATATAAATATATAGGTGTGCAGTGAGGGAAGGGCTGTGGATGCAGGTCTCGTGGAATCCCAGCTTACAAATAGGAAGCTGAAGATCTAAGAGTGTAAATGTGGGGACAATGTCCCCAAATTCATTAAGTTCTGATTCAGTGGGTTTTTTACCCCAGTTCTTTCCTTCCCACTGTATGTAAAATTATAATTATATGACAAGTAACAAGTGCACATGGATGTTGTTTCCTGATGGATAATACTGTATTCTCAACAATTTAGATGAAGGTATCAAAGATGAACAGAGAGCAGTCAGGAGCTGATGGAAATGCTTCTATCAGGTGAATGAAAAACAAGCATAGACATAATGCAAATATATTTAGTGTTGGGCTATTTTTGCCCCTGGGTATTAGAATTTCAGGTTGAACTTGGTAAGAAAGAGACATTTGATTTCAACATTACAACTTAACACCTGGAAATCAATTCTTACCCACAGCCTCCTTCAAAATATTGAATGGTAAATATTTTCCTGGTATCTACAAAAGCCACACTTTCAGTGACTGAAATTGGAAATGTTTGCTAGAAATTAAATCAGTGGTGAAGTCTGGCAGAGATCTAATTGCAGGTTTGAAATCTGGGATAGATGCTTTGTTGTTGTCCCATTACTGCTGATTGCATTGGTAAAGAAAGAAATCAATAGTGTGACCACACTGGAGGAGTGGAATAAAATGATTGGCAGAACAGCTTCAGAGTACAAGACCAACAAAAGACCTTTTGCACAAGATGAGCATCTTACAATAAAGAGCAAATAAAGTATTTGCATGACAGCTCTGCAAAATTCCCCTGCTCAGGGGCTTTGTGCAGATCCAGCTCAGCTTATCCGTGGGAGCACTAGAAGGTTCCCCTCCAGTGTCAGGCTTGGAAAACAAAACCCCACGGATTGAGTCAATAGTGCTGAATTGCATTTAGCTTTGTGTTGAAGTGACAATTTTTGCATAGTTTTAATGAGAAGCAGCCCTGGGCCAGAAACTTCAGCCTGGGATGCTGCTTGCATCCTGCCCTAGTTTGTTTTCTTTCAGTCTAAAACTGTTCTCATCCCTATCACAAGTGCCATCCTGTAGCACATTAAACAGCAGGACTGGCATCTATCATGTGCTGTTTATTCTGTCATCTCTCCCCAGGAAGAGAAGTGTGAGCAATGGAGTGTTTTATTTTAATAGCATTTTTGTTTGCTTGGTATTGTTATTGCAGAAGTCTTTTCTGAGGAAGGAATGTTTTTTATTTTTTTCTTTTCAATTGCTGTGTCCTGAAGTTAGAGCAGGGAGATTCAAAGCTTGAACCCTGCATTTGAGGTGGGTGTGAATTTTCTCCTCAGCTTTGCAGCTGATTCCTCAGCTTTATGTTTGCCTTCTGCCTGGCTGAGCTGGAACTCATCGTGCAGAAAGAGTTCCCAAAGGATGGCCCGTGGGCTTGTGGAGTCTGCAGAGTCATTCTGTGTGCCTCACAGACTTTTTAAGGAATATATTGAGTTGCAGATGAATTTTGGTAGGCAGACACCAGCCTAGCATTTTGGTTTTGTCTCAGTCCTCAGGGTAGGCTTCTTAATACCCTGGGCTAAGATCATGGACAACTGTGATGGGCAAAGCTGTCAAAAGAAGACAAACCCATTAATATCTTTGAGCTGGTCATCATTTCCCATTAATGTCTTAAAAAAACAGAGCTAGAGGGAAGCCTTTCCCACAGATGGGAGAATCCATGGCTGTGAAAGCCCAAGGACTGCATCATAGGACACATTGACCACGGCAAATGGAAATGTTTGGAATTAAATGTATTTCTCCATGGTGTGCTTTCCAAAGCTTGGTCTGCATCCAGCTATGCAGTCTCTGTGCCTCTGTTTCATCTACAGAATTTATTGTTTGGGTTGTGGGGTTTGGTGTTTTTGGTTTTTGAAGGTTTTTTGGTTGGTTGGTTGGTTTTGTTGCTGTTTGTTTGTTTGTTTTTTTTACACTTTTGAAGTATAGACCTCTCAGGGCTATGAAGCCAGGTCAGAGGAAAAACCCTCACAAGTCATTCTAGGAGGTGTGGGGTTAAAGTAAAACCACTGGAGAGGTATCTGGGCACAAAAATGGGGAAAAGAGAAGAAAAAACAAGTGGAAGAGGAGCTACACGTGTACCTTCTTCAGTTCTTAGAAGGCTGCCCGTGGTGGAAAGCCTTGGGAATACATAATTTCTGAGTTTATACTTCTCATCTGGAAAATTAATGTATCTGGGGTTTATGGTATTAAGCAGTGAAGTTCATTGCAGATAGACATGAAGTGGAGAAGAGGAATTCATTGAGGGGCAAAAGAGCATAAAATCTGAATTACTCAGGAAAAAAAAAAAAGGTTAGTAAGCCTAAAGTTTGATAAGGAAATAACTCTTCACTTTCTTGTTATTAATAAAATCAACCCATAAAAGTCAAACAGGAAGTGCAAACTTCAGCATGCACGAGTAGGAGCAATAAGTAAAAAAAGTTTTGTTATTTGTAGAATGCCTTGAAAATGATGAACACAGTAATAATGCAAAGATTACTGCTGAACACCAGGTGAACTCTTGGTCCCACTCCAAACCTGCAGCCACCCTTAACCACTGGGTCAGTAGAAATTAAACCAGCACTGAGCCCCAGATAATATCCAACTGTGGGTTTATGTCTGGATGGATGGGTTCTTTCTCCTTTCCTCATTATGACTGATTGCAGTCACTGCACAAATCAATAGTCTGGGCATGGCTGGGAACTCTGACAATATTAGGCAGGAAAACAGCATCACAGGAGAGCTTCTTGAGCCTTTCCAAATCCTGGTACCAGCCCTCCAAGGTGTGCAGTGCCTTCCAGCAGGGACTGAATTAGGAGAGGTGATGCTCTTGGTCTTGCATGGTCAATGAGGCAAAGTATTCCTTTGTATATTCTTATGTCAAGTAGTGTATCCTTGTTGTGGCACTGGAATTCCTCCCTGGAATTGTGTGCAAGTCCAGCTGGTTGGGGGGGAGAAAAGTGGAGACCTTGGGAGTGCTCTTTGATCCACACCTGAGTTAGGAACAGCAACCCAAAGTTTGCTGAAAAAAATCCTTTTTGGTTGTTTGTTTTGGGGTTGTGTTGGTTTTTTGTTTTTTTTTTTTTTTTTTTTTTTTTTTTTTTTTTGTTTTGTTTTGTTTTGTTTTTTGTTGTTTTTTGGGTTTTTTTGCTTTTATACAGAGGAAGAACCATTTTTTATTTCTATTGGGTTGAAAAAAGCTAAAAGCTTTTAATCTGGTCTCTCGAGAGCAATAATTGAAATTAAGTGATAAAACTTTGCTGTGGTTTTCCAGTAAACTTTTAGAGCACATATTTAGATATAATTTTTTTTTAAAGAAGAATGTTATTTCATTCACCTCGTGCTCAGTTTTATTGGACTATTTCAATGGTCTTATATCTACTTGGGTTTTTATGTGGTATTTGTGAGCAGCAGCAAAAATGTTATGTTCCTGTAAAATTAATAAGTACAACCCACTCTAGATCGAGTGGCTCCTCATATATTATTTGATCACATGGGCTTTAATGGATTTTTAAATCAGACTTTCAGTTTGTAATTCCTGGATCTGCATAACCCTGAGTTTTATAGGCAGGGTTCACACAGAAGCTGGGTTGTTTAGTTTGGTTTCTAGAGAATCCTGCATGATACTTGCATATTAAAACTGCTGATCCAAAAGCTTGTAGCAAATGGTTTGAATAATTAGGAACGTAGGAAACTGATTTTAAAAGGTTTTCTGATGAAGTAATTTATAACAAAAAGGGAAAAGTGCTTAAAAAGCTCTTCTAGGGGGAGGACAAGCCTACCCTACTCCTACTGCTCTCCCCAGGGGCTGTGCATTGCCCCAGCAACATCCAGAGATCTTCTCCTCCTCTGCAGATGATGGGTTTGGGGTTGGGCTGGTGGGGAGGACGTGGTGGGACCTACCCAGGTTTGTCTCCCAAGATCCTGTGGAGATTTGGGTCTGTCCTGAGTACTTTTCAATATTCAGCAACTTTTAGGATATGCTGCGCCCGCCTTAGGCAGAGGATAAGCAGAAGCTTTATTTGTTCCAAATGATTTTCCACTGTTTTTCCTATTGTTTATTATTTATTCTGCTACAATTTATTCACAAGATTAAGTGGGTAAACAACATCACAACTCCTTATTGCTACACAGTCCAGTAAGCATAATGATGGCAGTTTAAAATGCCAAACTGTGCTGATTAGAGCTGTTATGCTAATATTAATTTATTTGCTTTACCTTTACCACTTTGCTCACATACTTCACAAATTAGGGTATTATCCTTTTTTTTTTTCATCTTACTGTTTTTATCATCAAATGAAGGTAATTTACCATTTTTCCATTTGAATTGTAAAGCTAATTGAACTTAATGGCTTTAGAAAAATCAATAATTTCCTACTGTTATTGATATAATGAAGCACATGTAAGAGATTATCCAATAAAGACACAAACCACTTAAATGAAGAATTCAACTCCTCGTTGAACTATTTAAATGCACTACATGGACAGCTAAGGGAGGATCCTTGTATGTGGGGAAACAGCTGTAATTTTAGTTCATTAAAGTTATGGCACAAACTAAAAGCCAGTGAGCACCTCTCTGATCAAATGCCATCCACTTGTGACTAGCAAATGCATTTAAAGTTCCCTCCTTCCTTCTTTTGGACAGCATCTCTCTCATGGTTTGCAAACTTTATCCCCTCCCATGTCACTGCCTGAAGTTAACACCCTCCTTGTAGGACAGCCATGAAGAGTTTGTGCTTGTCCCATATCTAGGAGGGTTTTTCCAGGGGGGTTGTACATTTATTTTTTTTTTTCTTTATGTGTTGTCTGTAGGAAATTTTGCAGTATTTACTGTGTTGTGGTTTGAATTGGTAAAGGGGGAAGGGCTGGTACCACCAACCTGCCCTCCAGGTGCCTGACAGTGTGACAAGAGAAGCAGCCCACGTTGTGCAAAGGTGATGGAGTCCAAGACCATAAGGGTCACAGTGGTGATAAAAGCTTTAACATAGAATCATAGAATCATAGAATTGGCTGGGTTGGAAGGGACCTCAGAGCTCATCAAGTCCAACCCTTGCTCCACTCCCGCTGCAGTTCCCAGCCCATGGCACTGAGTGCCACATCCAGGCTCTTTTTAAATATCTCCAGGGATGGAGAATCCACCCCTTCCCTGGGCAGCCCATTCCAATGTCTGATCACCCTCTCCGTAAAGAAATTCTTTCTAATGTCCAACCTAAACCTCCCCTGGCACAACTTGAGACCTCTTGTGCCCTCTTGTCTTGCTGAGAGTTGCCTGGGAAAAGAGCCCAACCCCCCCCTGGCTCCAACCTCCTTTCAGGGAGTTGTAGAGAGTGATGAGGTCTCCCCTGAGCCTCCTCTTCTCCAGCCTCAACACCCCCAGCTCCCTCAGCCTCTCCTCATAGGATCTGTGTTTGAGTCCCTTCACCAGCCTGGTTGCCCTCCTTTGGACCTGTTCGAGGACCTCAGTATCCTTCTTGAACATCTCCTTTGTGGCAGCTTTTGTGGTTTTAACTACTCCACTTCTCATTGCTGGTTTTAGGAAATAATAAAAACCAATATTGAAATGTGTTTGGGGCCAGGAATTACCTGGAGTATTGTGTCCAGCTCTGGGTCCCTCAGTACAAGAAGGACATGGACCTTATGGAGGGGATCCAGGAGAGGCCACGGAAATGCTCAGGAGACTGGAGAACCTCTCCTGTGAAAATAGGCTGAGGGAGCTGGGGGTGTTAATAAAGCTTCAGGGAGACCTAATAGTGACCTTCCAGTATCTGAAGGGGACCTGCAGGAAGGCTGGAGAGGGATTGTTTGCAAGGGCCTGGAGTGATAGGGTGAGGAGCATTGGTTTTAAATCAGAGAAGAGCAGATTTAGACTGGATGGTAGGAAAAAATTCCTTACCATGAGGGCAGTGGAAAAATGGAAGAGGTTGCCCAGGGAGGTGGTTGAGGCCTCATCCCTGGAGATGTTCAAGGTGAAGCTTGAGGAGGCTCTGAGCAACCTGGTCTAGGTGAGGGTGTCCCTGCTCACTGCAGGGGGGTTTTACTGGGTGACCTTTAGAGGTCCCTTCCAACCCAAATTATTCTGTGATTCTATGATCATCCCACAGGAAGCCTCCTCAGCTGGGCTGCTCTGCCATGGAAAAAGAAAAATGGGAGTTGGTTGGTTAGAACTGGAAAATGTTGATGCTTCTTTCCCAGTTTAAAAATACAGATTTATTTGGAAATTGCCACGAGCTTGCACCCTGGTTCTGGCAGAGGTTTAATGGCTCCTGGGGGAGTATAAGAGAAACTCCAAACAAAGCACTTCTAAATCTTTAAATCTGGATCAAAATCATTAAATCTCTAAATGACACAGGAGACATTAAGGTCCTTAATTTAGGGATCAGTGTAGTAAAAAGGAAATGACAAATATGAAATTAATGACATTTAAATTACCGTTTCATTAGAAAAGCATTTTGCCACAGTATTTTACTGAATTTAGGATACCCAGAGATCAATAGCAATTCCTTTTATTTATTATACTTGTGATGTTTACTGGGTGGTTTTTTTTGGAAAGGAGTCACTAGTTGTGAAAATTTTATTTGTGAAATATTAGTGGAATTAAATGCATTTTTAATAGCACTCTAAAGCTGTATCAGTTTGGCACTTAAAAAACTTCTGCATTAAGTTGTGTGATGAATGGATGCTGAGAATACAGAACACAAAATTTCTGCTGGATTTGCAAAATGGGGAAAGTAAACTGGAGTCAATTCAAGTCCATGTCAAGGGATGAGAAAGAGAGGGGATGTAACAGGCTGCTTTAGCTTAAATTAATAAAGAGGAAAAAAAAGTGCTAAAAGTGAAAACCTGGAAATTTCAAAATTCTTTTCCTGCAGAAGGTTGGTAGGTGCCTGGGTGCTGCTTCCTGAGCCCCACCAGGATGCCCACATTTCCTCCCTTCCAGTCTGTGTCCCAGGACTCTCCTCTGAGCAGTGTGATGGGGGAAGGTGCATCCCAATATGTTTAGGTCTAGACTGTCATGGAAAATGTCCCATGAAGTAATCCAATTAAATCCCACCCCCAGAGGCACTGAGGGAGGATGGCTGAGTGGGAAGCAGTTGAATTTAGGAGACACCATCTTTTCTTGCAAATACCTGAACGATTCCAAAGAGAATGAACACTGTTAGGAAACTCTCAGGCTACAGAGCTGTGTTTAGAGAAGGAAATGTTTCAGTGAGCTGTTGACAGTGGGCAGAAATTGCCTGACTGCTCTGTGCATCCACCTTTGGGTGTCTGGGATTTTTGCCTCCGTGGTGTGAAGGGAAGGGCAGTGATTTCTGCCATGCCCAGTGCCTGGACTTGCATATGGTCTGGGGGTGTTTTGTGTTTTCTCAGATCACAGCTGAGGGACTTCTCCTCCAGTGCTCCTCGTAACATTCTGAGGATGATACTTCACAGGCATGAAAAAATGTGCAGAGAGTGGTAGGAACAAAGCACTCCTTTCTAACACTAAAAATTGTGGCTATTACCTTCCCAGCACCCTCTCGGCTAATGGCCTGACACATGCCCAATATTTGATTTCTGCTTGCTGTATTTACTTTATAAATAGATACTTCATGGGTTTCATTCTTTGCTGAGATTGAATTAGTGGGTTAAATAGACAGAAATATTTCTTACCGTGGCATGCTGATCTCTTAGCATCTTGCACTGACCTGATAACAGGCTAGCAGGAGAATAAACTTAATTATTTTTTAAGCCAGAGACTGACAATAGAGGACACTGAATATTTCTGAAACGGGGATCTTCTTTTCTGTCATTAAAAAGCCAGGGAAGACTGAAAGGAGTGTGAATTCAAAGCATAGATCATTCCTATTATTGAAGGGTTTTCAGAGAGTGGCTTATCCCTTCCCCAGCTTATTTACCTGATAAACAGAAGCCCCTTCTTAGCTAGGGAGGATCCAGGGTGATGGTGTTGGTAAGCAGGACATCACCAAGGCCTTTTATTGCAAACTGTTGTCTCTGTTTCATGATAAACAAAAACTGCCTGAGATGATGTTTGGGAGCTGGGGGCTTTGCCTCCCTTGTTTTGCTCTTTGGCTTCTTCATGAGTAAAGGCAACAAAGAAGGGGTGAGGCTCCCTGGTTTGGGGGATGGTTGAGAAGATGCAGGACACATCCCTGTGAGCCCCTCAAGCCCAGGTGTGTTCTGTGTCAGATCAAGATCTCCTTTCAGATGGCCTTTCCCAACCTCAGTGTGAACAGCAGTGATCTGCAAAAGCAATAAATGCCCTGGCCAGCCAGTGGGACACTGGAAAGCTGCTTCTGTCCCCAGGGAGCTTTTGTGAAGGGTTCTCATTTCCCTGCACATCTTTCCTGGCTGCTCCCTGGCTGCAGATCCAGCTCTCCCTGCCTGTCATCACAGCCCCCCCTGCTTCAATGTGCATATTAATCTTGATTCTAAACCATCCTACAGACACCACATGCATATGCACTGAGTGATTCAAATTGGTTTTCTCTGTTTGTAAATGTAGTGTTCTGTGACTGCTCAGGGGCACTTGGAACATATGCTGCTTCAGAGCTGACATTTTTCAAAATTTCAAGCAAGAAGGATATTTGCAGCAGAGGCACATGTTGGGCTGCTCTGCTTCTCCTCCCACCCTATGGCACCCACCCAGAGCTGGCCTTGTGGGAGAGCAGGTTCAAATCTTCAAGTGAAAGGGGTTTATTTTTGGATCTGTGTGGATGGGGGGTGTATAAAAGGCAGAATGCAAATTCTCTGTGAACTAAGCAGAAAAGCCCTCTCCCATTCCTAGAATTTTGGTCACAGCAAAGTCTGTAATTCTATATATTCTATTATTTCTGTGGAAATAGCACTTGGTATGTCTTCCTGCCCTAAATTGTCTCTGCAGAGATCTCTCCTCCCTGGGCTGGCAGGCTGGGTGGGGGGAGCTTTGCTGCTGCTCTCAGCCCCACTCTGGGTTCAGGGAGAGGAGGAGGCAGAGGGGAACCTTTTGCTGCCCCTTTCTGCACCAAACCAACCCCATGTTTCCATGACCTCCACTTCCCCCTTGCTGCTGCTGATGAAACCTCTCAGCCCTTGGGCACTGTCACCCAGTGGGTGGCACCTGAAGATTTTTTTTAACGGCCCAAGTCACTGGTCTGGAAGCACCAGTGGTGGTGAAGTGGTTGAAACTCCTGCTGCTCTCACTGATCTTGCAAGAGGTTCCTGCTCTTGGATGAGGCATCCCTGAGATGCCTGTGGGGTGGATGCTGAGCTGTGCTGTGTTTTCATATCACACCCATGATATGAAAGCAAACTGGGAGAGAGGAGGAGCTGTCTGGTGTGCTCCTTGGCCACCTCCCCCCAGGGATGATGCCATCAGCCATCTGGGTTGAACCCACCTGCACTGCTTGGTTTTGCTGGCTGAGGTAACTGGGGTTACTGGGAGATGCTGCATCACTTGTTGGGTTCCCAGGTGGGGTCCATACCTGGAGTGCAAGGTTTGCAGATGACAGCCCAGGTTACCTGGCCAGAAATGGCTGTGGTGGTCCTGGTGCTGCTGGGATGGAGCTGCACTACCCCAGCTCCAGGAACACACAACCTTGTTCTTGAATGCCTGGCTGCACTGCAAGACTTTAGGCACACATTTTAACACTAATTCCTTCCACTGAAAGGGAATAAGTATGCTAACAGTTAGTTTGCTACAATAATTAAAATTAATGTTATCTTTCTTTCTTTAAGCTCAAAAGACTCTCTGTTGTCAGCACCTCCAGAGGTCCTAGTTTAACTTCTTCTGGTTCATTTAATGATATAACAGTGAGAAGCAGAGATATTCCTTTTAATGTTGATGTGCAGGGTTTAGAATTAAGTGTCTCTGCTGGTTGCTGGGTACTTTCTGCTACTGCCAACCCCATGAACTCTTTAAACATATGCTAATGAGCCTGACTTGCTCCCATTCCTTCTGTATAATCCATGAAAGAAGAAAAGTCAATCTTATTCTTACTGCCTAATGGCCTCTATATGTTGTAGTTAGCACAAAAACACTGTGAAGTGATGTGGATCAAGAGTTAAATGCATGAATTAAGCAGAGTCCTTCTGACCACACTCCATTAGAAGAGAAACTGTCTCTGGGGAGACAAAACAAGATTTCTCTTTATATATACATGATGAGAGTCACCCCCTGATCCTCCAGGCATTTTTAAACATTACTGGCACCCTTGTGATGTGGACAGAATATAATTTATCAATATCACTCCAACTTCCTACCTGGCATGTTGCTGGAATACAGATGTGTTGGAGCATAATAAAGTTTGAAGGAGTATGTATGCTGTACATAGCATGGCTTTCTATCAAGTGCCTGACCTCTCAGACCTCATAGAAGTCTAAAAGGTTTATTAATTGAAATTGCATTTATTTTAGTAGTCTGGGCTGCTTTTTATGTTTTAACATTGTTTTCTGGCTTGGTCAGCAGCTCTTTGTGTGTGATTTACTCAGAAAAGAGAGGAGGGAGGTTACACTGCAAAGCTCCTGTGATGGATTAATGCAACAGAATTACAGAAGGAAACCTCATGCCATGGCAGCAGTTTGCTTGGGGAGGTTCAGCCACGGGACAGGAAACTCTTCCCCAGTTCTTTCAAGCAAAATCTTTTCATCTGTGGCAGCTGAGGAAGAAGCACTCACCATAAAAGACTGCCTCACTCCAGGCCTGTGATGCTATTCTTACCATTGTTGTGATTGATTACAGCATCTTACAGGGTCATGGTGTAGAAATAAGAGACCAACAGACCTCATCCCCTGCTCTTCTTCCTGCAACTCCATTCAAAATGTTGCTACCCTAATGAGCTTCTTGCCTCAAGTGTTTGATGAGGATGTGGGCCTGGAATCTGATCCTCTGATCTCAGCTTTTAAGGATATTTTGCTGTATTTCTCTTCCTGTGATCCTTTTACTGCTCATCTCCCACAGCACCTTTCCCCTCACCATTCCCTGCCCTGGACACTGCCTGTGGTTCAGGGTACCCATGGGGTTTTTCTGTGTCTTTCTGAGCCTCCCCTTGGTGTTGGCAGAGCTGTCCCTGAGAGGAAGTCTCAAATGCCTCTACCCTGTGCCAGCACTGTTCCCCACTTCTCTGCCTCTCACATCCCCAGGAACTGTCTCCTCCATCCATCTCCTGGTTTCTGTCCCTGTTTGGGAATGCAAGGTGTGTCTTTTATACTGGATATTTTATGTGTTTTTACATGTAAGAACATTATTTTAGCTGGCATCTCTGGAGACAGCTGTAGCACCAACATTTCCAGCAGTAGCAGTGGTGACCACTGAACTGAGTTGACTTCTCCAGGATGCTCAAGAAATTGTCCCTAAGCATTGTGCTCTTCCAAATTTTGTGTGAGCAAAGAGATGCCAGCTAATAATCTGGAACAGAAGGAAGCCTGCTGTTTGCATGTAGAAACTGTGCAGCATGGAATGGGGTTGAGCAAATCTTGGGTATTATTTAGATATCTCAGGAGATGCTGTATGACCTTTCAAGAAAGGTCTACTGGCACATGTGCTTTTTAGTTGGGTTTGGTACCAAAACTCTGCTGGCTACTTTGGATTAGCAAAAGTTCAAAGAATAAAAGTACAGAGAGTGTAACACCAGAGAATATTTATTTTTTATGGAAATTCATGAATATGAGTTAGTTCTGTCACAGTGATTTGGACAGACACATTTCTTTCTGTTGTGCTTTCAGATTCCTTAGAAATGTTCTCAGAGGGGCCTCCCATCTTCCACAGAACACTTTAGGAAATTTTAGCTATTCTAATAAATTATTTAGGATAAATCTCTTAATCTGTAGTGAGAATCCCACTTGACATTGACTGCCTTCCTTTGGATATTTAGACATGAGATGATTTCTGCACAAGTTGGGTGTGGGTGTTTATGGTGGAATGTGATAAATTATTTTCCAGAACTATATGCTCCAGTGGCTTGTGATGGCTTTCAAAACAAACAAACAAACAGAATTATCTTTACTGGAGTGCTATTTCTGTCAGTAATTCCTTAGCTACAGGATCTAAACACAGTTATTAAAAGGGAGTGAAAAAGCAGGAAGAGCTGAGTTCAGTGTGTGTCCTTTTCTTTCAGATGAGGCACCTGGTCCTGATCCCATTGGATTTCAGAGTGAACTCTAAAGTTGTAGTGTTGTCTGCTGTAGGATTGACCCTTGAGTGCAGTATGAGGCTGGACAGTGTTTACAGCTCTTTTCTTGTCTGGAATAGCTGCCTTTTAGAGAAATCAGCTGGAGAAGTGCTCCAGTAATCCTTTTGGAGCTTCTGGAATCCACAGTTAAGTACTCCTTGTATTCCTCTTGCTGCTTCTCTCTTGAAGACAGTTCCTTATTTAGGATCAGTGTGATCAGATGCATCAGTGCTGAGGTTTTTTGTAGGGCCTGCAGCCTTTCCTCCTGCACTGCTACCCATGTCTACAAAGCCATCCCCCCAGGAGGTGAACTTGCAGATCCACATTGCCTTGAACTTGAAGATCCTCTCACAGCAAAGTTTTTTTTGCAGTACTTTTTGAGTACACTCACCTAATGCCACGAATGCATCAAGAAACTGTGGCTGCCCCCTCTCTGGAAGTATCCAAGGATGGGTTTGATGGGGCTTGGAGCAGCCTGGTCTACTGGGAGGTGTCCCTGCCCATGGCATGGAGTTGGAACCAGATCCTCTTTAAAGGCTCTTTCCAACCCAAACCAGTCTGTGATTCTACAAAGACACAAACTTAGGGTTTGTTTTGTAATGCTGCCACATTTCTGGGTTTCTCTCTGATATTTATTCTTCATGCTCTGCTCTCTGCCATCCTGTTTGGGTTTGATGCAAGCTTCTTAATGGAAAAGCAATTGCTTAGGGAAATCTGATGCCTATCAACTGTCTGATCACGGCTATCAGTTCTTGGAATTAAACTGAGACTCCATGAAGGAAACTCACTTCAAAAAATTCATCTTCCATATCATGACTCTCTTTGTCCATCGTGTTCAGATGCTCACTCTTCCTTTCCCATCATCTACTGCACAACAGCAGCTCAGTCTTTGGCTCCCAACCCTTGTGGAAGTTGTGTTACTGTATTAAACAGTGACAATTACCTTTTGTGCCTGTAGCTGATGGTTGTGTTCTGTATTTCTGTCAGATTTTATGATAGTCACCTCCTGAAGCTTGAACAAAAAACAGGAACTCCCCTGGTGCTTCTGGCAATTACACATTAGGCTGTGCAGAGACAGAAGATTACTTGCTGATTCCTGTTTGCTGATTCCATTATGTATGCTCCAGTACATAATGGTTTGTTAATCCTTTAAAATAGCATAGCTAGGAATTTTCTTTCAAAAATTATACTGTTTTGGTTCTAAAAAACAAAAAAAATAGAAGATGACACAAAAAATGATGAATTCCATAGAGCCTCTTATAACCACTGGGGTTTTGATGTGATCACTATCAGGAAACTTATCATTATAGTATGGACTGTGTGTGATGTGGTGAACTGCTTCCTTTTGAAGATACTCATTTTCTTCCAGTCTTCTCTTTTCTTATCATTTTCTTCCCAGTCCAACTGGGCAAGAGTATCAGTGGTGGTGAAGATCACTTGGTGTTAGAGCTCTAAAGTAAATCCTTCCAGAGCTGGTCTCCTCACCAAGACAAAGCCCTGTTTTCTCTTTCCTGTGTTTGCAGCCACTCAGGGGAGAGCTTCACATTGTCCTGATGGAGAGCTGTGGGTTATTTAGTCCCTATTTAAGGTCAGGTTGATAAACTCTGAGGTGGTACCTCAGCTTTGCTTGCAAAAAAATGCAATCCTGCAGAATACTGTGCACGGTGCCCTGCTGTGCACAGCCCACACACCCCCACTTTGGGGTTTCTTAGCAAGTCAAAATCCTTCCTTCTGGAAAAATGAGCATAACAGCCACGGAGAAGCCCTTTTCCTTAAACTTATTTTATGTTCCTTGCGTGCATGGGTGGCTCCCGTGGGGACAGCCCTGCTGCCACCACACCGAAGGTCGCGGCTTCTCGCTGCCGCTGTGAGGTTGAAGGGGCAGAGCAGGTCCTGCTCCTCCTGGTCCTGCTCCCATCCTGTCCCTACTCCAGCAGGTATTGTCCATACAAGCTGTAATAGATGGTCCTTTCCCTGCAGAGCCTGCAATCCAATCAAGGGGACAGAGAGTGTAATATTCTCCATCTTGTGCAGCTGGGGAAAAGAGGCGCAAGGAGATTAAGTCCAAGGCTGCTGAGGAAGTCTCTGGCAGGACCAGGAATTGAATTCAGCTCTCCCGGGTCTTCGTCCAGTGCCTTAATCACAAAACCCTCCCCCCCTTTGCCTCTATGCTTTTTTTCTGTTATTTAATCAGCTGGAAAAAAAAATGCAAATTGATTTAATTAAAGGAGAGAGCAAATTTCTAATTTCAGCCCAGATTTGTTCTATGGTTATGGAAATTTTGAAGAATGGAGAGTAAACATCTGTAATTTCTTTTTTTGACAGATGTGTTTTCATTTACACAGCTGTGCAAAAATTATATTTCTATATTTTGTGACATATAATTTTAGCCCAGAATTAGATGTGATGTTGGACTACCAAGAGGTGTTATTTTTTGGCTTGCAGAATAATCCTCTTTCTAGCAAAAAGTCGGTCATGTTTCTTCCTGCAGACATGCTTTCTTCCTTTAAAGTGTCTCTCAAAATTATTTTATACTTGACGAAGCAAATCCTCCAAAGGCTTCATTATTCTGATGGTAGCATCATCTGATTGAATATTTCAATCATAGCTTCCTTAGGAGAATTTCAGCAGTTTCCACTCGGGATTCTGGAGGCTTGCATCCCTCTGTGTTCCCAAGGTTTTGAGGAACTGGTGTAGGAAATTCAGATAATTTTGGATGTGCCGAGTTCATTGGGGAGGTAGAAGTTAATGTTTACTCTAGCTGTCAATTAGAATACTTTAAATCACCTCTTTCCAGCAGGAAAACCACAATGCAGCTTCTTGGGGCCCAGCTTGGCAAAGTATAAGCATGTGCTTGTAATATTTAGGCACCTGAGTGTTGTGCGAGCGTGTTCCCCACACACATTTTTAGGAAATTGCAAAGGTTAATGCAATAAGGGGCCATTTGTCACATCCAGCTGCTAGGGACAGCAGAAAGTGCTTTAATGATGCCAGGAAAACATTTAATACTTGCACTGCTTGCTGCCTGAGGTTCCCCATCGAACACCTCCTGGTGTTTCGGTGCCGTTCCCCTCCGCCTTGCCGCGTTCTGCTGAAGCTCTGGGTCCCTGTGCTGCAGGTGTTTGGGGACATTTCCGTGCAGGGCAAGAGCCTTGTTGGACTGAACAGGGCTGTGCATGTGCTTTATGGTCAGTGTTTTGCAGGTGGTGGGGAGATCAGGGCCCCTGAAGGGCAGAAAGGATGGAAAGCAACTTTTCTGCCTTCATTCTTGATTTTTCTCTGTGCTAAAAAACCCCAAACAGCTGTCGATAATTCTAATAAAATTCTGTGGTGGTTTTGTTAAGCAAGTTCCTACAAGGATGCCAGTTTTAGAGCTTTCTAGAGAGCTACGACAGCCCTTGGTGTGTAGCTCATTGCCTCCTCTCCCCTGTTGCATCCCCTGGAGAACGTGCAAAAGGTTTTGGGATCCGTGTTTGAAGAAGGAGCTGCTCAGGCTTCTGGTGCCACCTCTGAATCACTGCGTAGCTGAGGACTACTGGTTAAGGTTGTTCTGCTTATTTCAGGCTCACTTCAGGCTCACATTAGGTTTTATGAACTTTAATGAACAGTAAGTAATAAATTCACTGAAGAAATTGGGTTAGGCTGTGATTAACATTCAGAGTGATGCAGATGAGTGTACCAATGATGGGAACATGTGCTCACATCATGATGAAATGCAGATGAGAGGCCCTGGAGCAAGCCCAAGGATGTGGGCCAGCGCAGTTTCGTCTCTGTCAGCTTTAATCTGATCTAAAGCACGAGTGCTACTGGCCTGCAGAAGGACTCTCAAACCCTAGGAAGACCTAAATGCAACTTTTGTTTTCTATTAGAGGCTATTAAAACCTTTTCTTTACAGTCAAAGCTCCACAACATCAAAGCGCAAGGTGCTGCATCTAAAAAACAATATTTCTAGCAGTAGGGAAGAGAGGGGGAAATAGTTGGAAGATGCCTCTTGATTTGGTTTAGCTTTTATAACATGCTGCTTTACTGAGCACTCATTTTATTCAATTGAAACCCAGCTGAGCCTCATCATTGTATGACAGCAGTGTTGTACAGAACACAGAAAAAAAACCAAACCACTACCACCACCCCTTTTAAATGAAGTGCAAAGTAATGCTAGAAAGGGAAAGAATAAATCAATTTTAAGTGGTAATCTATGAACTTGGACGGAAAATGATGAGAAATGTAGCATCTGGTCATAGGAAATTGACCTTGAAAGTGGTGTTTATCTTGTGGACGCAGTGGCAGGGCAGCGGGCTGGTGGCTGAGGAGGGGAATTTAAATCAGAGTTTCTTTGCTTTGAGTCTCATTTGGGGTTTGGGTGAGTGTCTTTTAAGAATGTGGACTCTGAGGGTTATGCCAATGGTCCTGCTCAGCAGCATCTGGCAGGCAGGATTTATTCCTTTGTGGCAGGCTCATATTTTACTTCGTTGCTTGAAAGGCTGCATATGTTTGGGAGCAGTAATTGCCCAGGGTCAGAAGAATAGTCATGTTTGTGTAATAGATACATATGCTGGGAAAAGAGATGGTATTTTTACCTGACTACAATTTCCATACAAAAAACCCCATTAAAGTGAGTAAAAGGACAAATGAGTAATATATGTCACCTCTGTTATTTTAAACTGTAACACCTGCTTACACCAGAAGGATGCCTATTGCAGTATTATGCACATCTTTATTTACAGTAAAGGTACAGAAGGGTGTGGGAGGTGGAATATATTGAGTTTTCCCTGAAACTCCTCCAGCAGAAAACAACTGACACTGTATTTCCATTGTTTGTGTCTTCCTGGGGTGGATGGTCAGGTGTCCTTCAGATTAACTGGGTGCTTTTTGGTGCAATGGGTGATGACCTTGTTTTGGCATCAACTCCCTTCAGTGGGACATCTCCTGTTCTCAGGCACCTGCTTTCTGGGTGTCTCATTTCCAACTCAAACGTGAAGGTACCAGTCCATCATCTCCATGTCACACCATGGAGACCTTTTGGCTTTGGCCAGCACAGTAACTTGATATCAAAACCTTAACTTTACTGAGGCATTAGAATTCTTTGTGTCAGCCCTAATCTGAGGCACACACAGGAGGTATCTGGTTTGCTCAGGTGGTTAATACCAGCACTGACCTCCTTTGCCAACATTCTCTTTCAGCTTAAGCCAGACAGCAAACATGGGCAGGAAGGTCATTGGGGCTTCTGTGGTGTAAGTGAGGTCAGGTCAAAGCCCTTAAGTGCCCTGGTGACTTGTCACAGGCTTTGATTTAGACCTGAGCTCCTAAAAATCCTGAGGAATTGCTCTTATTATCCATGAGGAGCTGTGGATTGGGCAGTATCTGCAAGTAGCTGTTGCTTTTGCTTCTCTGGCCAGAGCTCTGTGCATGCAAGGGTTTATTTTCCCAGACTTGGAACTGTGTGGGGTTTGGAAAGACTCCAGCTCAGAGCTGAAGGCTTTTCCCTGGCCTGGGAGCATTTCCTGATCCATTGGGGTGTCTGCTGGGACAAGGTCTGGGATGGGCATCCTGTGCAGGGGATGGGAAACAAAAGGAAGGAGGAGAGGAAACCAGTATTGATCAAGCACTGGTGATATTGGGGCTGGCTGTGTTATTACAGTGTTTCTGCTCTGATGGAAATCTAACAAGTAATAAATCTAAGCCATGTTTTCAGACTGTGTAAAAAATGAGAATTTTGAAGCCTTCTCCAGATACTTAAAATTCAGTGAGTTTGGGGTTTTTTTTTTGTCCTGGGTCTTGAGATGTTAATGACTTTGACTAATTGTCAACACCACCAATTACTATGACTGATACCTTATCATTTCCCACAATGAGCAATGCTAATTAAAATTGATTGTAGTGCTGTTCTGGCACAGCAGCAAGTTTCCTTTTCATTTTTTGTTTAAACATGAGCTTATTGTGCCGATTTGGTGAATTAAATAAGGAAAGCTCATTATTCTGATGTTTATTTTTGAGCAGGGGTTTTTAAACCACATTGGAAGCCTGTTACAAGTGTCAAAGAAATAGAAGAGCTTGAATGAATTGTGGTTTTGGAGTACCAAAACATACACCTAATAATACTATTTAGCACTTTCATATCACAGTGCTTTTAGTGATCACATTTCTGTACAGACATAACTACTTCTATTATCTCTGGAAGGTGGGCAAACACTCTTGCTTCTGTTTCACAGATCTTGAAGCTGAGATGCAGGAGCTTTGATTCTCTAATAGCAGAGCAGTTCAAGCTATTCAATTAGATTACAGATCTCTGTCTTACAGCAGTGTGAACTGCCTAAGTTGCAATTTACAGGACTGGCTTGCTTGAATTTTATACATATTTGGCCTTTTATTCCTCCCTTTTTTTTTTAAACCTATGGTTATTTATGTCTCCCAAAGATGGGATCAAGGTTTCTATGCTGCTGGCCTGCCCTGTGCTGGATTCTGACACAGTTCACAGCCATATGGGAGGGCCAGATTTGTGCATCTTGTGTCTTTTGTGGTTTGTTTCATCCCCTGAACCTCTTTGGATCAGGAAGTTCTTTGTCAAGGAGATGCTTGTGGGAAGGAGAGATGGCTGGATCCATGGGACAGGAGCCTGAAGCTCATGTGTGATCTATCTCCTGTATTCTGAATTCAGCTGTGGTTTTATTTGAGCTTTTCCATGGGGAATGTTTCTGGGATAGGTTATCAATAGGGCTACCTCATTTTTTAACTCTTCTCCTGGTATCCTGGTCTTAAGTGGCTGGTTGCAGTTAATTGCACATCTATGAATTTATCTTGTTGAAAATTTATTTAATCTGAACAATTGATTCTTTCCATGATCAATATGTAATGAGTTAATACATAATGGGTGTAAATGCATGGAATTGCCTGAGATACTCCTTACTTCCTCCTATGTAGTTCATATTACAGTAGTCTACTACTTCATGGTAGTTGTTTTTTTCTTTAGAAAGTGTTTTAAAGAATTCTATATGTTGTACTTTTTTTGATAAAAAAGATCTCTCTCAGGTCTTGATAGAAAAGGGAACCCATGTTTGCCTGCGTGGTATCTTGAATGAGCAGCTACAGATGAGTGTGTCAATCAAAAAATATTTTACATTTTTGGGGAAAAAAAAACTTATTAATGTATGGCACTTAAAAGCAAGCTAAAAATATTTATATTACAGACACAGCAATAACAAAAATCAGATCTGGAAAGTAAACATTTCAGTCCTGAATGCTATTTCTTGGCTCCTTACATGCACTTCCCCTGAGCATTGATTTCTTCTGATCCTGATATGAGCTAGGAGCAACCTTATAAATCTGTAGAACTCCTTAGGCCATAGTGCCATGACTTACTGCTGGGAAATCCTCCTTGCTGCAAACCAGGGGAGCTCCTGCTCTCCTGTTCCACCAGTAGTGTTCATAGGCACCTCTATCAAGTTAAAAATTGGGCTGAAAAGAGATGAAAAAATAATAATTTATTTTCAGCAATGTGGTGAAGGGGTTGTGGCACTAGCCAGGGGGTTTTGGGCTCTTGGGGCAAGCCCAGCACCACTGCAGCAGCCTCTGGTGTGACACCCAACTGAGCTGACCCTGCAAGCAGGGCCTCAGGTCCCATCTTAAACAGTGCTCTCCTGAGCATTTCCCCCAGCTTCATTTGTTTGTGTTGGGAAAGTGCTGGGAGATGGTGCTGGTGAAGTGCA
The DNA here is from genome assembly GCF_036169615.1 of Heliangelus exortis. Classification (NCBI taxonomy): domain Eukaryota; kingdom Metazoa; phylum Chordata; class Aves; order Apodiformes; family Trochilidae; genus Heliangelus; species Heliangelus exortis. Next base: position 4,073,517 of record NC_092429.1, read on the forward strand.
GAGGGAAAACAGCAGCACTCCCCTTTTTTTAGCAGGAAAAGAGCTAAAAAGAGCAGTGGTTTGTGTTCAGCTGCCATGCACTGATGGCACCAGCATCAGAAGGTAACGTGTCCATTAGCACCTGGAGCTGTGAAATCCCCTGCCAAGTGGGGCTCCTTTGGACCTGATTCTCCTCTCACCTGTATTAATGTGTCTCTGTGGACTACACTGAAGTTACTCACCATTTGCACTGCAGGAAATCAGAAAGGAACCATGGATGGCTGACTCCCTCAGTCTAACAAGCTGTGTGTAGAAATTTTGACTTTCTCCTCTATTTCCCCTAGAGTTTTGTTGTGAAAAGTCAGCCAGGAAAATCGAGTGTGAGGAGGGGAGGAGGGGGGATGTGTCATTTGGGTTGTGATTTCCTGTTAATTGAACTTTGTTGTGACACATGTGTTATGTCAGGGGATTCCTGATTCTCAGCTCAGTGGCCTGGTAGAAAGGAGGAGCATCTCCATCGAGGATCAATGCTCATTAGTATTTCCCTTATTATCATCATCATCCCCATCAGTATTTGTTGGCTGTGGAGCAGCAGCATAGGCAGAGATGGCCCTTGCTCCTTCCTGTTCAAACCTCTTTCATTTTTAACAAAGAGACACAAAGGCTGGGGATGGTGAACTCAGAAAAGAGCTTCTCTTTCTAGGAAAGATCTCATTGCAAGTTAGAAAAGTAATGCATCACTCAAAATAAAAAAAACAACCAAAAACCAGCAAAACCCCACCAAATATCTTCCTCCCTTTCCCCTCCAAGACATCATCTGCTCAGGTTCACCCTCTGCCTCCTTTGCTCTCCCCTCTCTCTACCTTGAGACCTGCATTTTCTCAGGTTTGCTACAAGAACTTGGTTTGGGGAGAAGCTTGGCTCCACCAAAGTGTTTTGTGGGTCAGCCTCAGGAGGTGAACTCATGTCAGATTAAAACGTTGGCTGCATGTCAGAAGAGCTTTGGGGCTGTTACAGACCCAGAGATGGTGGCAAACTTCTCCCTCTCCTCTGGGCTTTATAACCTGGTGTGTTTGCACAGCACCTGGATTAATGGGCCATGGTTCAGACTTGCTGGAAGTTGTCCATAACCATAGAATGAGATCATAGAATCATAGAATTAGCCGGGTTGGAAGGGACCTCAGAGATCATCAAGTCCAACCCTTGACCCACCGGTGTGATTGCTAGACCATGGCACTGAGTGCCACATCCAGGCTCTTTTTAAATGTCTCCAGGGATGGAGAATCTACCACCTCACCGGGCAGCCCATTCCATTGCCTGATCACCCTCTCCATAAAGAAATTCTTTCTAATATCTAACCTAAATCTCCCCTGGCACAACTTAAGACTGTGTCCTCTTGTCTTGTTGAAAGTCGTCTGGGAAAAGAGACCAACCTCCCCCTGTCTCCAACCTCCTTTCAGGGAGTTGGAGAGAGTGATGAGGTCTCCCCTGAGCCTCCTCTTCTCCAGCCTCAACACCCCCAGCTCCCTCAGCCTCTCCTCATAGGATCTGTGCTCGAGTCCCTTCACCAGCCCAGTTGCCTCCTTTGGACCTGCTCCAGCACCTCAATCTCCTTCCTGAGCTGAGGGGCCCAGAACTGGACACAGGACTCAAGCTGTGGCCTCCCCAGGGCTGAGCACAGGGGCAGAATCCCTTCCCTGGACCTGCTGGCCACGCTGTTCCTGAGCCAGCCCAGGATGCCATTGGCCTTCTTGGCCACCTGGGCACACTGCTGGCTGATGTGAGATGATGTTTGACCTCTTCTGGCCCCAAACCAGAGCAGTGACCTCTCTGCAGCAAGCATCCAGCTTTTTATGCACTTCAGGTGGCTGCCAGGGAGAGGCTGCAGATCATTCTTTCCACTTGTGCAACCCCCCTTTCTGGTGAGAGGTGTACTTTAGCATTATGGATTTTCCTAACAGGCTTTGTTGAAAGGCAGGGAGATGGGCAGAATGCATCTGAAGGTGCTGAGCAGGTGCTGGCACACAGAGCTGGGTGTTGGGCTGGCTGGAAGGGTCCTGATGGATAATTTATCCCTCTGGAATACAGCAGAGCTATGAGCACTCTCCCTCCAGTCAGAGGGAGCATACAGACACTCATCAAAAGAGATCAGAAACTCAGGGAAAAGCTGTATTTTGTGCAGGATAGTGCAATTTTTTTCATTATTAACTCTGAATCCTTGAAATTAATAATGAAAAAACAGGCTATTTTTAGCTGTTAGGTCTAATGATAAAATAATACCCAAGGAAAACATTGATCCCTACCTTGACCTCTCTTATAAAATAGTTTTTGTTACACTGGTTTGTCAGTGCATTGCCTGTACTGGAGGTAATGATACACCTTGGACAAACATCAGCTCTGCTGCCTTGTTCCCTTCCCTTCCAATCCCACCAAGATTTTCCTCTTTTTCTTGCCCTTCCTATGGGTGATGAGCTGTGTGTCTGCATGATGGATAGAAAAAACAAAATGCCCTCTTGTGACACCAGAAAGAAAACGATCCAGGGAGTTACAGCCCACTAAGCCTTTCAGTTATACCTGGTAAACTGGTTCCAATGATAAGAAAAAAAGAAAACATTTGGGAGATGCTGATAAGATCAGGCTTATCCAGTAGAAAGGTACTGGAGGATATGGCTGGAAGTGATAGGAGAAGCCCAGGCTTGATGACCCAGCAGGTCACTTACAGTCTTTCACTCTTAATCTCTTCCAAGTCTTTGAAGTTGTCAATAAGAAAGGAAGAGAGGAACTGTCTTATCTCATTTATTTACAGTATGGAAAGGTCTTTAGCAAGGCCTCTCACAGAAAGCAGTCAAAAATACAAGGTAGGGAGGTGAAAGGGAAAAGTGTAGTTGTGAATCAAAACCTGAGGGAAAGGTTAGGAATCACCAGGCAATTTTCACCATTGCAGAGGGTTAAACCAAGGGTTCCTTTGATCTTCCAAAGTCCTATATCAGGTCTTTGTTCTGGGATGGGGAAGAGGTGGAAGTCCAGGGAAGGCAAGGAGGAAGCTGGGGACAACCTAAACAAGCCAATAAATCCATGACACGACATCCAAAAAATGTTCACTGTTAATGTATGGCTTTTGCCCACCCTGGGGATTCTGTCTGAATTTCCTCTGGGCAAACCAGAAGTCCAACAGCTTCCAGCTCTCCAGGTAGGAGAAGCTTTTACTGGGGCTGCTACTGGGAGGAGAGATGACCTCTCCCTGATAACCTCCTGGGAGGGTCTGAATTTCAGGAAAAACTCTTCCAGTGGCTTCAGACTCCAGTTAATGATCCTTTTTCAGAAGTACAGAGGGGTTAGACAAACACAGACATGGAATTATCTAAAAACCCAGAGCTGGCACTTTGCATCAGAGTAGTCCTGTTAGTCGAGGAACCCCAATTAAGAGGCTTCAGATCATTACAAACCAATTCCCAAATGACTCCTGGGATTTAAGTTAGATTTGCTGCATCCCTTTAGGCCCTGCATCTTGTTTCTTTTAACTGGACATGCCTTTCTTTTTGTCCTAAACAAAAATTGTGAATAACAGGTAAAAAAATTCCATTTGTTGGCTTTGCCTGTCTCAGCTGAGTGTGTTACCTGCACTGCTGATGTGGAAGATCTCCACACCTCTGACTTGATGGAGCTTCCCTTTCCCTTTTTCCCTTTTCCCCTTTTTCCTCTTTTTCCTTTTTTTTCCTTTTTTTTCCTTTTTTTCCTTTTTTTTCCTTTTTTTCCTTTTTTTCTTTTTTCTTTTTTTCTTTTTTTCCTTTTTTTTCCTTTTTTTAACTTTTTTCCCTTTTTTTTCCCTTTTTCCCCCTTTTTCCCCCTTTTTCCCCCTTTTTCCCCCTTTTTCCCTTTTTCCCTTTTCCCTTTTTCCCTTTTTTCCCTTTTTTCCCTTTTTTCCCTTTTTTCCCTTTTTCCCCTTTTTCCCCTTTTTCCCCTTTTTCCCCTTTTTCCCCTTTTTCCCCTTTTTCCCCTTTTTCCCCTTTTTCCCCTTTTTCCCCTTTTTCCCCTTTTTCCCCTTTTTCCCTTTTCCCCTTTTTCCCCTTTTTCCCTTTTCCCATTTTTCCCCTCTTTCCCCTCTTTCCCCTCTTTCCCCTCTTTCCCCTCTTTCCCCTCTTTCCCCTCTTTCCCCTCTTTCCCCTTTTTCCCCTTTTTCCCCTCTTTCCCCTCTTTCCCCTCTTTCCCCTTTTTCCCCTCTTTCCCCTTTTTCCCCTCTTTCCCCTTTTTCCCCTTTTTCCCCTTTTTCCCCTTTTTCCCCTTTTTCCCCTTTTTCCCCTTTTTCCCCTTTTTCCCCTTTTTCCCCTTTTCCCCCTTTTCCCCCCTTTTCCCCTTTTTCCCCTTTTTCCCCTTTTTCCCCTTTTTCCCCTTTTTCCCCTTTTTCCCCTTTTTCCCCTTTTTCCCCTTTTTCCCCTTTTTCCCCTTTTTCCCCTTTTTCCCCTTTTTCCCCTTTTTCCCCTTTTTCCCCTTTTTCCCCTTTTTCCCCTTTTTCTTCCCCTTTTTCCCCTTTTTCTTCCCCTTTTTCCCCTTTTTCTTCCCCTTTTTCCCCTTTTTCTTCCCCTTTTTCCCCTTTTTCTTCCCCTTTTTCCCCTTTTTCTTCCCCTTTTTCCCCTTTTTCTTCCCCTTTTTCCCCTTTTTCCCCTTTTTCTTCCCCTTTTTCCCTTTTTTTTCCCCTTTTCCTTCTACCTTTCAAGCCAGAGAAGAGCTCCCAGATGTCCCTTTCAAAGCCAGGCACTGCTGTCCATAATGTTAATTAGCAGTGAGAGCATTTTGAGGCATTGACACAATTGTGCTGTTATGATTTGGGAAACAAAAGCTGAATAAGAACTGTAACACTTAACTATGGAATTCCACTTTATTTTTCTCTAATACAGGCTAAGCTGCCTTAGAGCAGTCTTTTGAATGTAATGATTGAGACTGTTATAGGAAACACTATACAAAGCAACCTTTTTTTCTTTTTTTTTTTTTTTTTTTTGCAGCCTAAATAATAAGTAGGGCAAGGTTTTAAATGAGGCTCGAGTAATGAATGCTGTACAATAATTTTGATGATAAATTTCCCCGGAGGATAAAGTGGAAGAACAGAAGCAGGCTGTATTTAATCATGCAAAGTTAAAGGAATGCAGACCAACAAATATTTATACAGATGTACAGTTTTTCTAACCTTTCCTGAGGTAGTCTTGCCCCTTTACCACCTGAGATACTTAGCAGAAATTCAGATCTTTTGGTGTGTAATAATTAAGAGGCAGCATTGATCACATAGGGTCAAATGTTTGTTGTTTGGGATTTTTTTTTTTTTTTCTTGCTGTTGTAATGCACAGAAATTCCTGCTTCCTTGCAGGCTGGAGGCCTCAGACAAGAAGATTTTTGTTTTTTCACAGCTATTTCATTCATCCATGAGTCTGAAAAGCTTTCCCTGAGGAGATACACAGTATGTGAGGACATATTCTGCAGCTGCTCTTCACCTAATACTGACCCCAGGAGTTCTGTCCCCACAATATAGCAGAGAACTTTGCAGAGATCCCAACTGGGCTCCCCAAAGCAATAGAACTGTCCTTGTGCAGTGCCACATGCAGAATAGCAAGAAATCCTCTGCAGGGCATTGCAGAGATGGGATCTGGGCTTCCAGGTGATGAGCAAACTCCAAATCTTTGCCCCAGGCTCCATCACCCCATGGAGACCCATCCCATAAAGCATAGGGTAGAGTTGCTTGATGGGGCTTTTTTTAAAATAACTGCTTAAAATTGAGTGTTTCAATTTGGGGGCTCCCCAAAGCAGTAGAACTGTCCTTGTGCAGTGCTACATGCAGAATAGCAAGAAATCCTCTGCAGGGCATTGCAGAGATGGGATCTGGGCTTCCAGGTAATGAGCAAACTCCAAATCTTTGCCCCAGGCTCCATCACCCCATGGAGACCCATCCCATAAAGCATAGGGTTGAGTTGCTTGGTGGGGCTTTTTTTAAAATAACTGCTTAAAATTGAGTGTTTCAGTGGACTTTAGCTCAACCTCTGACAGGATTCACTTGGCAGAGGCAAAACCCTGAAGATTTCTGTTCTGCTGATCAATATTTAGAGCGTATATTGATTTCCAATTTAGGTGTTAACTTTTTAGCTCTTAGAAGTGCTCTTGGTATCAATTTTCACCTTGCCTGATGTTCATTATATGCTGAACATTATGACAGCAAAGGAGCCAGGGTCTCATCTGGCAAGATGATCAGTTCCAGTCACTTCAAGTCTGCAACGTGCAAAGATTTATTTGTCCTTTGTAAGCATTGTGGTGGCATGAAATATCTGTGTTTAAGGCAATGACCTTTCATTCTGGCCTGGCCCAGGCTTCCTCTAGCATTTCTTTGTCTAGTCCATCCCTGAAACTATACAATAAACTAATTAATAGCACTATTTATTACACTGCTGTTGTTTCCTCATAATAATTCCTAGAAAATGAGGCCGAGGTCCCCAGCTCAGGTTGCTGGATGGATGGACTTTATGTGAGCCATAAGACACAGATGGTGAGCAGCACAGACTTAGGTGATTACCTCTCCAGTAGTGTTAGGAGCCACAAGGTCAAAAGGCTCAGTGACTTTAACTACCTGAGAAGTGCCATGTAATCCCCTGCAAATGGGCTGTCTACAGTGTCTTATTGCTGTATCAGGGAGGGAATTATTTCTTTTTAAAGGCAGGCACATGAATTACATGGGTAACTGGCACAGGGATGACATCACTGGCTGCCAATCAGAAATTCTCTTTGTCTGGGATTTTAACACCTTAATTTCAAGTCATCTGAACAGACTGAATTTGTTAAGAGGGGTGTTTTATCCTCTCTGTGCTCCGAGCCCCTTCTGCTTGCTGTGGGGAGGAAAGCAGCAGCAGTGCTTTGCCTGTGTGTTGTGGATTGCTCTGCAGCAGCTTTTGGATCCTCAGCAGGCACTAACCAGGGACTGCAAGGTCTTTGCAGAGCTGTGACATCCAAGCCACCAGCTTGGAGGGCCTAGAACATGATTTAGAGTCAGGAACTCAAACAATTAAGGAAGGGGGGAGAGGGCAGGCAGCAAGATAAGCACTTCAGGATGCAGGCAGTATGGCCAGGATTTCAAAATCAATGCATAGCCATCAAATTCTTTCAGCCTAGCACTGTCTTTAACTTTTTATTGGCAAACGTAACACCAAAATAATAAAATCATCCTGATTTACAGTTATTGTTGATAAATTAAGTACACGTTGGTTACAGCTTTACTGGCCTGAGCAGATGAGAAGCAGGCCACGAGAAGGATGCTATTTCTCTTGGTGATATTGAAAGGACTCCAGGCAGCTGCTGCTTATTTTGGAGGGTGAGGAAGAGAGAGGGGTCCTCACATGGGGAGATATCCCCCTTTTTTCTCCCCACTTCAACCCCAGCAGCAGAGAAGGCAAAGGCACAGCCACTATGAAGCTCTTTGCACCCCCTTGGGCTCATTTTGATGGCTTCCATCTGGCTCCTTTGGCAGAGGAGACAGAAGCCTGCCCCAAGTCCTGTGCTCAGTCCCAGAGGATGTTTTTCCTTTGGGAAAATGGGAATGGATGCCAGATTTCCAGGCTCACCTGCATCTCATGTCTTCTGGTGGGTGGGATGGGAGCATCTGTGCATGGGAAGGTTTGAAACCCACTGGTCCAGGGGATGTTGTGAAAGTTGCTGTTCAGTTGCAGGGGTCTTGGGGGCAAAGCAAGAGGAGTTATCATCCTGTTCGAGGGCAAAAAATTAACAAATAGTTTTAAAGGCTTAAAATAAATCTATCTTCATAACCTGACTGCAGTGCTTTTTTCTTTAGATATGTTATATAGGTAATGATACCTCTCTGGTGAACTCAATTAACCTTCTGCAGCCTTCCATGTGACAGGGAATCCTAAATCTTCTTCTTTATGAGCGGATGTGTGAGATTTGAAGTTACTCTGAAATTAACATTAATAAATGCCATTTCCTAATTGGTGCCCATTTGTTTGGTTTTTCTTTTTTTTTTTTTACAGTGAGACAGACATGGTGGCTGTGAGTGGGATCTAGTGTTCATGGTTGAAAAGAGCTTTCCACCCAGGAGTAAGGTAACTTTATATTCTCATTATTATTATTATTATTGATAAATTTATTGCTTGTGTGGGGGTGCCTTTTGGTGCTTCTGTTGCTCAGTGATGTGAGATGCCCTTAAGGAATTCAGCTTTGTTTCTCTGTGTTGTTTTGTATAAATGGGCATCCATGGGCAGTAAGAATTATGTGGCTCTCCTCTGTCTGAGGCTTGGTGCATTTTGAGTGTCCCTTGGAAGTGCTACTGGGAAAAGGACAGGATGAAAAACCTGTGTATTTATGTTTCCCCAGCTCAGTTTCCCTACAGATCTTCTCTGTGATCCATCCTGGTAGGTGCTCATCACTTCAGGAGGCTCAGTAGTGTTCTCTGCTCTCACTCCTGAGATCTTTGCATGAACACATCCTGTACAGAGCAAAATGCTTCATCTGGGAGGGAGGATGTCAGCAACAAATGAGAAAACAAGAGAAATAGATGATCCCCCATAATGCATACCCCATAATACAATCATTGTTGTTTGATAAAAGAGACACTTCTAGCAACTCTCAGTGCCCTGCTAGGTATCTCTGGATTTATTATTCAAAAAGGCACAATCAAATCTCTTCATTTGGTTGACAAATGGGAGCTATTCAATTCAGTATCTGCCTCTTATTTATAGCATATAGTGGGGTGATTTATGTCCTTGCTGCTGATCTTCCAAAACAGTTTTAATTAGCAGCATTGGCTATTAGAATGAAGTCCTGTAGCATCTCTGTCATCCTCATCCCTTGAAGACTGAATGGAAATCTTACTCTTTGCCAGGCAATGCCTCTCTTCTCATTCTTTTTGTAAAGCCAGCAAGAAAATGTACCTGTGCTTTGGTAGCTCAGAGGGTGCAGTACCAAGGGGGCAGGCAGGAGGTGGAAGAAGGTAAAGCCATTTCTTGCTGTGCCGTGGGGAAGCAGAGCAGTCCTCAGAACATCAGTGAGAACATCACCCAGGAGTCTGCAAATGTCATCAGTGACTCTGGAGAACAAAGTAAGCACTGAAGAGACCAAGGCCAGGTGCTCAGGCTGCTGCATGGGTGTTTCTGGATCCTGCTCTGGATTTCTGTGCTTGGAGGAGGATGGATCTGAGCAGGCAGGAGCCCTGATCTCAGCCTGTCTTGTGGCTGGGGCTTTCACAAGATTTTTTTTGCTGTGTGCATTGTCTGGTGGTATAAGAGAGCATTTCCCCCAGCTGTTCCCTCATCTGCAGAGCTGCTCTGCCTTGTGGTCTAATTGGTACCCCTGAGGTATGGACCAGAGCAAGGCATGGCACAGAGGTGAGCTCAGTTTGAGTCTCTATTATTTTCACACATCTGCTAGGAATGTAATCCCTTTGAGACCTCTGCCTATCTGTCAAACCTGTGATCAGCCAACAGGTTCAAAAGTTATTTGGGGAAGCAATGACTGACAGAACAATTGCATGTCTCTTGGTTTTTTTGTTTTGGTTTTTTTTTTCCTGGGAAACCAGGCTAAAAAAGCCCAGGAAACATAAAGAGTATTTTTTTTGTGTGTGCTTTTTGCAGTGTGTGTAGCATGCAGAATGCTCTGTTGTTATGTGTTGTTCTGCTTCCACTGATCCTTTCTTTGACATGAGCAGTGCAGTCATTCTGTCTGTGCATCAAACAAGCCTTTGTACTGCTTGTCACCAGTGTGCAGTGTCTGGGTACACGTGTAAAAACTCCATGGTGGCTCCATCCCCTCATCAAGAAACTGCTGCTGCCTGCAGGGGGGCAGTTCTGCTGGATCTCTGGGTGGCAGTGGCATTTATTCTGGAGAGCAAAAGAAGAAAAAACAACTTAGATTATTGTCAACCTTAAGATTTTCTGAGAAAAAAAGGATGTGAGCAATGGACCTGGTTGCAGATGCTCAGTGTCTCTGTGTCCCCATCCCTTGGAGGAGGGCAAAGCAGCAAACCACAGCTGAAAGAGGAGCTGAATAAAGCTCATTGCTGCTCCACCAACCCTGTACATGTGTGTGGTGCTTAGGGAAAATGAGGGAATAGGAGGTGAGGACATAAAATTCCTGCTACAAACAAGCCTGACATGAATGTGGCCAGAAGGAAGGGGAGATAGGGTGGGGAACAGCAGGGAATGGAAATGGTTCATGTAGTTTGCAGCTCAGAGGTGACAACACAGCCATGGGGTCACAAATCAGTGCCATAAAAGCCACAGTCCTCTGGCTGAACAGGAGTTAGGTATTTTTAATTTCCTCATCTCCAAAAGTTCTGTTTAGATATCTTTATTTCCTTTTCTGAGCATATTGATTGAGCACATTGTTTAAGGAGGCTTTCAGGTTATTAACATTATTTAGTCCTGTCTTTCAGCCAAATTAAAAGTATTTGGTAAGCTGTCTCTGGATATTACCCTAAGTGCTTTTCTACTGCAATTCTAATAGAGTGTAGGGCTGAATTTGATAGTGTTACCTATTAGTGATTAGAAAGTGAAGGGCTTTCAATGTGTCTGTACTACAGAACTGCCTTTGATTGATAGATCAGGCATTATGCATTTCCTCATTTTTAAATTGGGCCTTAAAGTAAGATTTCCTCTTTAAATTCCTCTTTTCCCCAACGTTTTGAAAACATTTGAAGCCATGAATTGAGGATGAACAGAAAGAGGAGAGAGAACAGTTTTGTGCATAAATACTTAAATTATGCATTAGTCAGTGGTACAGACAGAACTCTGCAGGAGAAAGGTACTTTTAAATTACCAAAATATTAACTTTGTAATTATTGAGCGTGGATAATAGTTATGAATTATGGATCAGTCAGGTTAGCAAAGTCACAGCTGCCTAATGGAGAGAGGTTTGATGGAAGTGTGAGGGATGATAACTGAAGATTCCCACTTAGTATTTTCCTATGTTCTTCCTGGCAGAGGAGGTGACTGCTCCTCCAGCCAGTCCCAGAGGGCTGGAAAATCCCACCAAGGGCTGGAAAATCCCATCAAGGGCTGGAACATTCCTCCTGAGAGGCACCTAGGGGGTCAGTCTCTGTCCTACCATGGTTTTGGCAAGCCCTAGGTGCTGAGCTTTATTGGACACTTTTGTCACAACAAAAAGCCCAGCCCAGCACCTGCAACAGGAATTGCTGCCACTTTCAAACCTTCTCTTCCCCAGGGAGGGTGGCAGGGATGCTGGAGTGCTTAAGGACTCTATCTCTAACTTTGCTGCTGACCCCCTATCTCATCTTGAGAAAATAACTTCCTGTCACTGCCTCTCTGTTCCCCTGCCTGTAAAAGGAAGATAATGTCATGTCATACTTCTGCAAAGTGTTTTGACATCTCTGAAGGAAAAGTGCAACCTCGAAGCATGTAGAGAATATCCTACTACCAAGCAACTCTGATGGGAGCTCTGGGCATTGCTCCCTCTCAGGCTATGTATTATTTTCTTTGTGACTGGGGATTGCTGTGCCAAGAGGTCCTGCCCTGTCCCTCTTCATTTTATAAGGGCAATTTTCAGTAGTGTTAGAAGGAGCTGCTCTTTCCTTCCTTATTCAGTATATATCTGGCCATCTTCTTGTCTTTTCTTCAGCCACGTCTGTTTTCTCTGAACAAAACTGGCTTAAATGGCTTTGCTTTTTCTTCATTTTTCAGAGAGGGCTGTAATGTGTTTGCAATAAACTTTTGAGATTCAGTGACCTTTGTTAATCAGGAATTAATTTTTTTTTTTGAGGTCTACAGGAAGAATTAATCGTATGTAAACTGTTTGCTTCAAGAAGTCTCTTACTGAATTTGGGATTTCCCAGGTAGCCCTGGAAAGGTCAGAGGCTGGAGGCAGAAGCTCTGAGCAGCTGGGAAAAGAGGAGCTGGAGGGCACTGCAGGAGGATAAACCATTTCAGAGCAGTTTCAGATGGAGGGAGAAACCTGTGTAACGCTGGGGAGAGCCCAGTCTTTTGAGACTTGTTTTCCATTTTTCACCAAGTTTTAGAGAATAACTGCATTACATGTTACAGGGAAGCACAGTTGGAGGCTTCCGTTCACAGAGGCACATTGCATGACAGATTTCTGTGCCTGTACAAGGGGGAGGGCATCTTGAGCATCACTAACCCTTCCTTCCCTTGCAAGCAAGAGGAGGGAGGCAGATGGCACCTCACCAGCCACCTGTTTGCAATGTGTACTCTTCACTGGGGCCTCATTCCTGCCAGGGTTCTGCAGCACCTTGCTCCAAGGAGGCCTCTGCTGCAGTGGCTCAGAGCCCAGGGGCTCCTCAGCTCTCCTCCTGCATCAGTGAATTGTGGGCATTGCTCTTTGTCCTGATGATTAAAGAGCAGAGTTTTCTTTCCAAAGAGTTCTCTCCTCAAAAACATTAATGGAAAAGTTACGGGCTAGAAACACTTCTGTCCATTCCAGAACACACCAGAAGTCTGGGTATGAATGTTTTAAAGATGATGGGAAAGCATAAAGATGTTGAAATGAATTTACTGCTTTGTTCAGGGCCACAGATTGTGTGAGGGCTCCTCAGCATGAATTAAAGAAAGATTCCAGGCCTGAGATATTACAGTTCAATTCAGACATTAGTACAGACAGGGAGAAGACAGTAACGTAATTGCACCACCAAATAGGATTTCCCCTACTGGATTGCACCTATGATGTATTTGGTTCTGTTTCTTTATGGACAGTGCTCTGTGTGTCAGGAAAAATAATGTGATATGGGATAACAGGCAGCTGTGGAAGAATTTCCCAGGAGCAGGCTCTGTCTCCTAATAGTTGGCTCACATCCCAACCCTAATGGTGAGAATCCGTTGTTAAGAAGCTCAGCTGGATGTGGGTGAGGATGTTCTCCTGACCTTCATCAGTCTCAGGGCATTAATGAATCACCTGCATCTGCACCTTGTTCATACAAATAGCAATGAATCCTGCAGGACAATGTGTTTAAAAACATCCACAACATGTTTTAAAGGCAGTTTTAAAGGTGGTGTTTGTCAGAGTCATCTCCTGCCCCATGGCTGAACTGGGAAGGTGCTGTACTAGGCAAGCTGTTTTATCTTCATTAAACCACTTGCCACTCAGGTATCCCATCCCCTCCCATTAATTTTATTTATCCCTCTCCAAAAGAAGTGCTTCTGAGGAAAGTACCAGCTTTCTTTGACTCCAAAAATATTTGCAGATGGTACCTAAGCTTTTTCGGTGTTTTTTCTTTTCTTTTTTTTTGAGGTCAGGCGTGCTGGTATTTCAATCAGGTTTGGTATTTTAAGTGTCATTTCTTGTCCTAGTCTCTAGATCTTCACTTTGATTTTCTGCCCACTTCTGTGGTCACACACAGACGTGTGACTTTCCTGGAGTTTTTGTTTCTCCTGGAAAATCTGGAGGAAACAGAGGTGGCAGAGGATGAGCAGCAGGACCTGTGCGATTTCAGTGCTAGAAGCTTGCTTTATCCCTTTGAAAGCTTTCTTCCCTTCTGATATTTTTTCCTTCCAGTTTAAGAATTGCCAGCTCTGAAGTAGTCCCAGTGCTCTGTCTCTTTCCATTTTTCAGCTGGGAAGGCTTTTTGTGCAGTGCATTACAGAGGCCATCAGCCCAGGCTCTGTTGCACATCAGCGCTCTGCCGGGGCTTTGCTGCGCTCTTCAGGAGCAGCGTTCCCGGAGCCATTCCGTGAGGAGCTGAGTGAACAGATGGGCCAGGAAAGCACCTTGCTCTCGGTGGGTCTGGAGAATCAGCTCATTATCCAGCCAGTGGTCTGTCACCCGAGCCTCATTTGCCAGTGGCTGGTGTGAAAAACAAACCTTGGAAAGTGATGCCTTGCAGGGTGCGGGAGCCGCGGTGCCAACCGTGGGGGTGTCAGTCAGCAAGTGAGCTGCTTGGGTGTGAGGAATAGGGAGGAAGTCTGGAGAGGCAGAGAGTTTACAAAGAGGCTTCCAAAAGCTTCATAAAATATGTCAGAGTCCAGCTTATGGGAAGAAAAAGTGTCCCTTGGAGAGGAGCCATGTTTCAAGGCCGGCTCTGGGGACACACCTGAGATGAAGGTCCCTTTTCCTTGAGTGGGGTGTCAAGTGTTTCCTAAAAATGTATTAACAAAACACATTAAAAAAGGACTATGTTCAAACTAAGAAAAAGTACCAGAAGTCCCCAGATTATTTTAGACTGGATAGGTAACTGGACAGCTTTCCATCTTTCTTCTTACATGCCAGCTGGGAGACATCTCTGAGCTCCATGGGTCTCAGCTTCCTGCCTGGGGAGCATCCCCAGGGTTGCTGAGCTCAAACCATCCCAAAAATGTGATGTCTGCAGGACATAATGAGGAGCATAATGTCTCCATAATGAGAAGCACACTTTGCTAGAAGCATGGTGCCATTTTAAAAAAGCCAGGAGAGATGAGACCCTGGGATCCAGACAGAGGAATTGCTCAGAAAGTTTTGGGGTTTGGTCATTGCAGTGATGGGTTGAGAATTGAAGCATTCCTCAGTAGCTGCTGCTTTGGGTACTGTTAAACATAGAGAAATCTTTGGCAACAATTTACTTGAAAAATATAAAAAATATCAGTTGGCAGCAGTCTTGGAAAGAGAAAGTGCAGGGTGGGAATGCTTTTGTTTATTTATAGTAAAATCTATTAGGAATATGGGGGAAATTGTAGTCTCTGAGTTGCTCTGTGGGTTTGCAAATGAATTATTGATAGAACATTAATAGTTTTAAGCTCCCTGCTTCAATAATGTCATTGGGAAATCTGGCTGAAAAATATTTGGCTGCCTGGATAATCCTACATTTTACTCAAGCAAAGCACAGAGTATTTGTGGCTCTTGTGGGGTCCTGCACTGGGAGAGTCTCATTGAGTAAAGAGATGGGCACTGGGCAGGTCTCCTCTGGGGGGAGGAGTGGGAAGATACTTTAGCTTCTAATGAAGCAGAATGGTGTGATTTTTAAAATGTGTGAGGATGCCAAAAATATGTCCCCACAGGCTTCTGCTGGGCTTTTTATATTTTTTTTTTTTCTTTAAAAAAAAAAACCACAGCACCACTGGTACCTGACACAGCTGGCACCATGAGGGTACCTGACCTTTACCATAGGTGAAGAGGCTGGAGGCAGACAGATGTTCCAGTCTTGTTGGCTGTGGATTCTGCATTCTGTGCCCACAATTCATGCCCAGATGGTCCTTTGTAGCAATGTGGCAGTTTTTACCTCCCAACACCCCATCCCACCTTACAGCATGTCTCCAAAGAGGAACTGAGTTGCTGGGGAGAGGAAGACAAAAAGATAGAGCAGCACTTCTGGCTGTGAAACAAGGCAAGCTGTGTTGTAGCACATAGCAAGGAAGCCAACGATTGTGGATCCATCCAAAGCAGGAGGCTTTATATAAATAATACATTCTGGTAATTCACCAGATTGTGGCATGTATGGAAATACAGGGGGAAATTTTAGTTATTTATTTATTTTAATGCAAGGAAGCTTCTGTCCCGAGAAAAAAATCAGTTGATGCCGAACTGGGTTTGGTTCTCTTTCTGCATGTTCAGCTTAAAACAGAGAGTTAAAAAGGGCAGACAAAAATCCAAATTGGCTCTGGAAACCACCTCTTACAAGCCCAGCTTCAGTCCTGCCAACCCTGCCTATAGAAATGAGCCCTCTGCCCACATATAGGGCAGTGGAAGTGACAGGACTGCTGCCCAGCCCCTTCCACCATCACCAAAAGTCAGTTTGGCTTCTGCTGTTCATCTGGAAATAAAGCCAGGATAAGCTCAGCCCTCAGTGTCATTCCTGCTACCTGGATCTGCAGGTGAAAAAGATGTCTTCAGAAGTGAGATGTGACACACTAGGACATCCCCCAGCACATGGGGCTTCACAGCTTTTCTTGATGGGCTGTGGGGACCCTCCAGGCTGTGCAGTGAGCTGGTGCAAGCTCACCTGGCCTTCCTAACCTCCCAAGGACTTGGAGCAAATAAGTAGAGAGGCAGTGGTGCCTGAAAAATAAATCAGTAGCTGTTGTTTTCTATTAAGTTATAGCTTGCAGTTAGAAAATGAAGCACTGACTCGAGCTGACATTTGAGTTGTTTTGGTCTGCACTGGTTCTGAGCAGCAGAGCTGTACAGCAGGGGATTTGTTAGCTGCAGCACCATGCAGACCTTGGCAGCTGTTTCAGGGATAGTACTGCATCATGCAAAAAAAATTTTTTTTGCAGGCAGGCACTTTGCAAACCCCAGAAAGTGTTTTACAGATTCTTCTGCAGGAGAAGTTGCCATTCGGTGGCATGGTTTATTTATTTTGTTTGGTTTATTTGGGTTATTAAACATGTTTTATTTATAGAATGTGCTTTCTAGAGAACCATCTGCATATATGTTCTTAAATAAAATACATGGGACTGGGTTTGCAGATGCTGGGTTGCTGTTTGTGTGTGTTGGGCCACGCTGGGTCCCAACAGCACTGTGAGATTTGTAGGAATGGGCCTTGCTGGTCCCTTGTCCCACCTGACAGGTCCTCAACTGCTGGAGTCCTTTCACAGCTTGATTTTAGTGGCTAATCCAGAATGACTAGATAGCTCTAATCCTTTTAAGCATAAGCATGGAAGGATCTTGCCAGTAACCTGGTGTCATAAAAAAGTGTGAATTTGTGAGTGGATGAATTTTTGCACCATCTGTTCCCTTTCCTGCAGCACAGAGTGAGATTTTTGTCTCCTTTGCTCAGTTCCAAGCAGGTACATGTGATGCTGATGTCCTCTACAACGTAGTACAGATTACACAGGTTATTTTTTTTTCCCCTAGGACATATCAATACACGGGTGTAGGTGTAGCAGTGCAGGTAGAAATCCATTTTGATAATAAACACTCCCCTACCTTTATCTCCTCTTGTCATCCTCTTAAGGTAATTGAAATTCCTAAGATGTATTCAATTCAGGATTTGGTTTTTTTTCCTACCGAGAAACCCAAATAGAAGGAATCATGTGCATCACGTTGGGGCCAGCAGGCAGAGCTGTACAGAAATATAATTTCTGTATTTCTGGGTAGGTTTTGTCCTAGCAATCTATGGAATGGCTACTGGGCAAGGAAACCCTGCTTGTAAGAGCAATTTCACGTGATTATTAATGCCCTGGAAGCTGAAACCAAACACTGCTAATCTCTGCCACTCACTGTGCTTTGACACTGAGCCATCACAAGGGAAGAAAAGTTTATTTTTCAGTTATGCTTCGATTATGATGGGTTTTGAGAAAAATAAAATAATTAGCCAGAATGAAAGTCTCCATTTAGTGTCGTCGAACAAATTTAAAACTCTTCTGCTCTCCATCTAAACCCTTGGCCATGCTCATCTTTGCACACCAGCTGCTTTCTCTCAGAGCAAATCATCTGCAGAAACCTTCCAGAAGAGTTTTCAGGGCATCAGAAACCATCTGCAGCGTGACACACGCTCAGCTTCTTCTGCAGAGTGCTGCTGGAGCAAAGGGCTTCATCTGTTTGGCAGCCTGTGATGTTCTGGGCAAGAAAGGTTTGCATCTGGACCTCAGTCCTTGCAAAAACGTGGCAAAATGCCAGCTTGATCCCCTGCAGGAAGAGGCAGTGATGTGCTTCCAAGGATGCTCAGCTCTTTGGAAAAGCCACCCATTTGGGTGGTGCTGGCCTGCAGCATCCCAGGATTGCTGCTCCTCTTGGAATGAGGAAGCCTGGAGGCCTTGGGGGTTCAATGTGCTGATGCCTCAACACCTCTCAAGCTGGGCTGTAAGATTTTGTGTCTTTTTATTGCATTATTTTCTTAGTGCATAAACCCAAGTGCTGCTTTGTGCAATGATTGATCACATCAGGATGCAGATGAGATCCTGGAAGTGGGTGTATAACGTGGGAAAAATTTCCATGTAGAGATGGGAACCTTTCAAATGAAAGAATTTCAGAGCTGAGGCTATTGTAATTTATTAAGATGAGCTGCAGGCTTTGTATGGCAGCATAATTCAGAGTTTCTGCGTCTTGGCATTTCAAATAATTTTAATTAGCAATAGATTTACAATTTGTTCCACAAGTAATACAGTCTGCTCAGATTACGCACATTTTCTGTAGTTTTGATTTTACTACTGGATTCATTTAGCTCAGCAAATTTATAAAACTAATTAAAACAGAAGTACTTCTCTGATTCATATTGTAAATGAAAACCAGTGATGTAATGGAAACTGATGCTTGAAGAGAAAATAAGACCAATTGGAACTCTATAGGTATTTTATAACTTAGTTTTTTAAACAAAAAGCAATTATTTTTGTAGCAGATTCTTGGCACAGTCTTGCTTGTTTTCATGTTTTGAGATGCTAAGAGAGTAAAAGATGAGGCTCTGATTCAGCAACACACTCAAACATGTCTAATGTTCATCATGTAATTAGTTCTTATTGAATTAATTGGATTTCTTGTTTGCTGAAGCACTTTGCTGAACTGAGATGATGCTTTGGAGCCAGCATTGACCCCCAGATTCCCACCTCAGGTACCAATACACGTCGTGCCACTCCCCAGTTCTTGTTAAGTCTCTTGTCACCAAGGGAGTGAAAAGAAGCTGCAGTTCTCAGGCTGTCAGCTTCCCGAGGAGGCATCTTCATGCCAGGATTTTCCTTCCTCTTTGGAGCCCTCCTGTCCCCAAGTCAGAGCTGACAGCCCAGCTTCGTTATGATACAGAGAGCAAGGAACATGTAAGTTGTTTGAACTCATTTGATGCCATGCCATTGCAGGTTTAACCACCAATTACCATGTTTCAAGTGACAAATCTGGAGGGGAAAAAAAGATGATCATTTTAATAAATTTATTATGAAGGCAAATGACTCGTACATAAATCAAACTGCTTCATTAAGGGAGAAACTCAGTCAGCTAAATACAGAGGTGACAAAGGTTAACTCCACAGTCGTGACACCAACTCGTGGCATTTCTCCTGAGCTCTTGGGATGAGGCAGTGTTGCAGCAGTGCTGCTGTCCCGAAGTCCTCTGGCAAGTGATGGCATTCTTCACATCACCTTTCACAACATCAAATGCAATCTAAATGTTAGGAGAAATCAGTAATCCTGTCCTTGACAGAGGTGGAATGAAAGTCTTGTTTTTTCCTGTGCGTGTCTCATCCAAGCACAGCCTTCCCAGCACCTCTGTGTTGTGTGTAACTCTACAGCTCCCAGTCACCCTCCAGAGCAGTGTCCTGGTCCTGCCATCCACATCTCTGAGATTTGTAGCATTTGTCTCAGCTGATGTCTTTGTAGGGCTGTGAGCCTGTGCCTTTATCTGAGCTGCTATCCCATGCCATTCCAGGGTTTTCCTCTGCTGCTCCAAGACTGATCCTTACCCACTGTACTCATGGGGCAGCCCATGGCAGAGTTGTTGTGCAGGACCCTTCTTCCACATCTGGGCACTCTTGGGCCCCCCAAAAGAGACCAAAGTGTTTGGCTGATGCTGTGGGCTGTTCTCAAACAGATCAATGCATGTTTTGGACTATTTCATGAGCTGTTGGGTGCCTTTCTTATCATAGTTCAGAAAGAGGTGGCAGGGTGCTCCTGGGGACGGGCAAACCATCTCAGTTATTGTCACCTTGTTTTCAAATGCTGTGCTCTGCTTTTGTGCCCTGTGCTTTGGGAACAAGGCTGGTGATGACAGAGCATATCAGCTGCAGTGAGAACAGAAAAAAAGGACTGGAAGGCTTTGGTCACACAAAGACAAAATTGAGTAATTTTTCAGCTTTTAGAACCGATGGAAGCGTGGTGAAGATTTTAAATGAACCTGATAAAGAATTTCCACATCCTTCTGACCCCACACAGCTCTGCTCACATGTGCTGTCTGACTCTCTCTTAATTTACTTACACCTTGAGCAGAAGCAGGGCAGGCAGAGAAAGGCAGCATGAACACCAACCCACCATATGTTGTTCCTAATGACTGAGAATAGTGAGTGGGCTCCTTGGTCTCCCAACATATTCCTCAGGCTGGGGGCCTGTGACACTGCAGCTGTTGTGCTTTTATTTCCCCTCCATATTCTCCCCTCTGCCGTGGGGAAGTTGAGGATGCTGCTGGAAGACAGCTCCTCTGCAAGGATGGAATTGCTGCCACCTATCCCCCCCTGAGCTACACAGCCCAGTACTGCTGCCAAATTGCAGGGAATGTTATTACAGGCAGGGAATTTGTGGTTTTTCCATGCCTCTGGCATGAAATGCTTTGGTTCTCCTTGGTGGGGCAGAATCTGTTGCATTTTCCAGGCTTGGCACTGGTCCCAGGGTCTTGCTGCTCCTGCACTTTGGTGGTAACGCAGGGGAGTGCCTCAGATGAGCAATGGGAAGAGGTGGTAGAACCATGTCATTGCATGATTAGGTTTATAAAACAGCAGGAATTCAGCAGATAGCTCTTTTAACATCTCATTCAAGCAGCCAGTATCATTGAAATGTATTTTATTTGATGCCCAAGAGACACGTGAGCACATACAGCAACAATAGAAATCTACTTGTATTCCAAAGTCTTCAGGAGAAACATTGATAGCTTGATTCATTTATTCAAATAATGGCATCCAGAATTGCTGAACTGTGTTCTCAGAGTGTCTGTCCTCGTGGAGAGTCAGTGGCATCATTCAAGCTATGGTAACATCAATTAAATAGCACCTAAGTGAGGCAAATGTGTCTTCTGGTCCCTACTGCAGGGAGGAGATAACCCAAGAATATAGGGAGGAAGTGCCTTTTCCCTTCACTATGTTCCCTCTTCTCCCCTATTTTTGGGGAGAGAAGTTTTTACCCAATGCAAGTCACTGAATTTTGTGAGTTAGGCTGCCAGGGACACTTCCTAGCAAGCAATAAGGAGAATTGCACTTAAAATACTCCTCAGTAATCTGACAGAGAGAGTTTATTTGTAATTTTTTTTTTTTTTTGATACAGTGGCAAATTCTCCAACAGCAGTGAAGCCTCAGGTGTAGGTGACCTTGTGGTGAATCTTGGCCATTTCATTTTGCTGAGGGTTACAGGGTGGCTCATTTCATTTTTATAGAACAACTCTGAGGTCTCTCTATGAGCTCCACAAGAAGTAGCAAGATGCTGCCATTACATTAAATATAAGACCTGCTCTGCGTTAAAATAAAGTGGAAGTCTGTGTTAAACTGGCACAAGGCAGAAATTACCCTCATATTCTGAAAGAGGCACTGATTCCATGCAGAAAATGGTCTATTTGGAGATCATTCTGCTGATGTTTTTCTCAGCTGTATCTTTTTCTTTTTCTTGGGGAGGAAAACAAGCTCTCGGTGGCTGAGGAGTTCATTTTCTCCCACTGCTGCTTTTTATATTGAAGTCATCATAATCCTCCATTTGTGACATCAGAGTTACTGGCTAGCAAGGTAATTATGATTTCACAAACTGAAGATTATGACCTTCAAATGAGGAAGGCACAGCAGGGAGGATGGATTCCTAAGCACGAGCCATCAGATATTTGTGAAATATTTGCAAAAATGTCCTTGCAGTTTAAAAAAAAAATGAGGGAGAGAGGGCAGGAGGGAAACATCCAAAAAAATATTATCAGCAGAACGAGTTGCCAGCCAGCATTTTTTTTTCCCTGAGTTTTCCATTTGGTGCCCACGAGTCTCTAACCTGTCTCATTTAGCCCTAATGAACACGAGACATTTTTTTAGCATGCCATATGTGCTGTGGTCCTTAGGAAAAAAAAATAAATAAAATCATCCAAATAACTTTTTTTTTTTTTTTCATGTTCTGACTCTACCCAATCATAATTTACATTTTGCACAGTTTGATGCCCATCTGCAACGTCTTTACTATCAGGGAAGGTAAGAGGAAAGGGAGGAAAATAACATAGGCACACGTTGAATGACTGACACAAGAAAACCTGGTTGGAAGAACAGGATTTTTTGTCCCTGTGTGAAGCAACAACTTGGAAAATGGGTCAAAATTCTGTCTCCAGGGGTGAGCCCAGCTCCTGTATCAGCAGTGCCTTGAGAAGAAGAGCCCCAGCAGTGGTCTCTGTGGCTCTGGGGAATCTCTTGCTCTGGAAGGGGGTGGCCGAGTGGTCCCCCCAGGGCTGGGAAAGCTGAGGAGCAGCCATGCCTCCTGAAAAGGAGCCCT
This sequence comes from Heliangelus exortis, assembly GCF_036169615.1. Classification (NCBI taxonomy): domain Eukaryota; kingdom Metazoa; phylum Chordata; class Aves; order Apodiformes; family Trochilidae; genus Heliangelus; species Heliangelus exortis. The sequence continues at coordinate 4,095,563 of NC_092429.1, forward strand.
GCTTCTTGGTGTGAGGTTCAGAAACAAGTTCCCTGGACAGAGGAGTTTGGCCTCAACTGGATCCTTATTTGCAGTTATGGGCCAAGCTCTTTACCAACCACAACATTTCCCCTGTCCAAAGCTCCTTGCAAACTTTTAGTCATGAAAAGGTGAAAAGCTTTGAAAGAGCATCTCTTCCTCCTCGGTCTTTCCTGTCCTAAAATATACCATAATCCCATGGTTTTACTTTGGAGCTTGGCAGGAGCAGAAGGAAATGAAGGAAACACTGACAGGAGGCCCCAGATAGCTCCAGGAGGACATTTCCACTGCATGACTTTCTGCTTGATCAGCTCCAAGACACTTTCCAGTGAGGCTCTGATGGGCTGTGAGCTCCTCTGCATCCTTGAGTGCTACGTGGGGCCTCGTTCTCACTGACTGCAACAAATGGTGACAATTAATTACATTTAGAAACCAATCAATGTTTTCCAAACAAAGCTCTAGCTGTAACAATCCAATTTAGTCACATTAAGCCATTGGAGAGCCCTGATAGAGCCAGGCCAGAGGTCTGGCATCTCTGCAGCCCCACTTTGTCTCCCACTTTGTCTCCCTGTGGTCCCACACAGGGCAGGGTGTCAGATGCAGGATTAAGGGGGGGGCTCTGCTATTTTCCCATTTTTCTTCCTTTCTTCCTTGATTTTGCAAACTCAGGATTTCAAGCTTGGTTGCAGTAGTCAGAAGGGTGCTTTTTGCCTTTGCCAGCCTTTGTGGAAAGCTAGCCATGCTTTTATAGCTTACTCCTTAAATTCAGCAGCTGATTTAAATTGCAAAAAAAAGCATCATTTCTTATGTGACACCTGGAAAAGAAAGTCCTGGAGCTGACATGAGCTCCCAGTGCTCTGTTTGGATGCAGTAGGCAGAGAACTTCACTGAAGAGGCCCCTGTGGGACCGTGCAGGAGGTGATGCTCTTCTGTTCCATGTGAAGAGGAAAGGTTTCTTGACATTGGGTGTAAAAACCAGGATTTCTCCGTAGGTCAAGACCTCCTCTCTCCAACCAAAGTCATGTTTGATTCTGGTTTCACTTCCCCCACTCTAAATTAGGAATTGAGCACTTATATGGAGCTCTGAGGCTCAGGAGGCACTCAGAGTACAGATGATGAATCATAGAATCATAGAATCATAGAACTGGCTGGGTTGGAAGGGACCTCAGAGATCATCAAGTCCAACCCTTGATCCACTCCTGCTGCAGTTCCCAGCCCATGGCACTGAGTGCCACATCCAGGCTCTTCTTAAAAACCTCCAGGGATGGAGAATCCACCCCTTCCCTGGGCAGCCCATTCCAATGTCTGATCACCCTCTCCCTAAAGAAATTCTTTCTAATGTCCAACCTAAACCTCCCCTGGCACAACTTGAGACCTCTTGTGCCCTCTTGTCTTGCTGAGAGTTGCCTGGGAAAAGAGCCCAACCCCCCCCTGGCTCCAACCTCCTTTCAGGGAGTTGGAGAGAGTGATGAGGTCTCCCCTGAGCCTCCTCTTCTCCAGCCTCAACACCCCCAGCTCCCTCAGCCTCTCCTCATAGGATCTGTGAGCTGGGGATATTTGAGAGTGATCACAACTCATGCAACTTTTAATGTGGCTGTTGGTAGACTGGAGGCTGACACAGTCTGCCTGTTGTCATGAGGGCTGCTGTGAGAGGCAAAAAACAGGCTGACTCCAGGACCTGGATGTGGTCACTTTACAGCCAGAAGTACAAATCCCATCCACATCCTCCTGTCCCACTTGAATCTACAGCAAACTGGTTGTGATCAGGATACAGGCTAATAACTATTTGTATAAAATATTTAGTGAATAATTTCTCATTACAGATGCTTTGGGGAATGCTGTGAGCTGCTTGCAGACAATTGAATAATTTCTTTTTTTTTTTTAAAAAGGAGGAATTATTGGTTACATTTTTCACTGCACATGGTTTGACCAGCTTTAGGAACCAGAGCATTTTAACTGCAAGAGCAGACCCTGCAGAGCATCTGGAATGTCTTTACTCACTTTCAGACAATAAAATAGCAGCAGCACCACACCAGGTACCACAGGAACAAGTGTACATATTGCAAACCAGACCCATTTCAAGTTAGAGCTTGAAAATGTTGTGGTTGGAGTGAGAACTGAATGTAGAACCAAACCATTAACCTCCCTGCACCTTCCTGCTGGGGTTGACATTACCCAGAGCAATAGAGTATTTTATTTTTTTCTAGTTAATAAATGAAAAAACCCCTCAGTTTACATCTTCAGTTTGACTTTTGCTAAACGTGCATCCGTGGCAATGAACTGAAAAGAACAGCAGAATAAATAAGTACAGACAAATACATGGAGGAGTTCAATTATCTTTTTCCCCCCTTGAAACTGCCTTTTAACAACTACATCTTCTGACTGACAGCTTATTAATACTAATTATATTAGATATATGCAACATAACTAATGCACTCACACTTTCAATTATCTTCCCTTGTCTTCATTCCTTCCCCTGCTCTCCCATCCTCCCTTTTCATGCCCTGTAAGCACTACCTTGGGCTTCAGCTCTGAGGCAGTGGATCTATCTGTCCACAAACAAAAGCCTTTTCAGTTCTTCCAGGAGTAAGAAATGCTGGAATCTCAGGGGTGTGTTTATCTCAGGTGTGTGTCAGACAGGGGAGGTGCTCACCAAGGCAGGGGCTGAGGAGAACTTCCAGCCCTGGAGGTGCTGGGATGTGCCTTGGTCCCTGGGGGGAGTTTCCTATGAAGTTTCAAAGTCCTGGGGATGTCTTGTGAAGTCCTTATGCAAATGTCACAATGTCTCAGGCTGTTGTCACCTCCAGCTCAGGTTTGCACATCAATTTTTACAGCTTTCCAAATGCAAATGCTGTGTTGATCCTGGGGAATCTGCAGTAGATGTTTTGGTGATCTGAGCCTGAAGCAGCACAGATCAACTCTCTGCTAACACTGAGCTGTGCAGAAGGACTCTGGGAAGTGGCTTTTTCTTTCACAAAGTCCCCAGGTCCTTGCTTAAACCAAAATCCCTGGTATTGTCTCAGCTTTGTATTTGTCTGTGGTTTCCCCCCCTTATCTAATGAACTGTCAATCGCTTATGCAAATCAGGGCAAAAGAGACATTTAAAGGTTATTTGTAATGCCTGAAAACATCATGAAATCAATCATTCCAGCTTTACAGCTCCTCCTGTTCCCATGTCATTTAAATCCCTAACTTTTTACCTTCTATTGCTGTAATAGTGTCTGTAAGAAGACAAATACATTTTGATTTTTTACCTAGGCTTGCTGATTGCTAAAACATCTATGACAGTTGACATGGAAATCAGGTTTTGATTAGGCTTTTCTGATATGTAAATGTTTGTAAATGAATGATATATATATATATAAATTTTTTTTTTTAAGTTCTATTTTAAAAGCAGGCAGTCATATCCCATAGCAATTCCCTTCTTATGAAAGAGCCTGGGATGCATGTTCATGGGAGGAACATAGATTTAAAGTTAATGGAGACACTCTTCAGTATTCACTGGGCTCTTACACAGCCAGTGTGCCTTGGCTGTAGTGTTTCAGAACTGCTAAAAGTTAGTCTGGAACCATGGTCAGACACAAAATAAGATGGTTGTCCACTAAAAAAGTCTGTAAAGTCATATTAGCACCATGAACTGGCAAGTCCTTTCCTGTACCAGGTCCTTGGAGTTTGCTCCTTGTGCAGTTGGAGGCTCATGGAGAACAGGTCTGTACAGCAGGTTTTGTGCTCCTTGGCTTTGAGATGTCTTGAACAGTGCTGGAAGGCAGCACAGGGAGAAGGGAGATCACCACATCCCTGGAGATTTGGTTTAAGAGTCTTTTTCTGTGGATTAAATGAGTTTGTTTTACCTGATGCCCCTCAGAAGGCACCGCTGGGATCACGGGGAGCTTGGGATGATGCAGTGGTGGGATGCAGGTGAGCAGGTATGGGGGTGTTGCTCAGGTACTTCATGTTTCCTGGGTTTTTCAAGTGAGAAAGAAGTCCAGCTGAAGACAAATCTAACATCTAGCAACACAAAAGACCAATAATTTGTGCTCACTGGTTCAAGTCAAACGTTTGGGTCCTTAGCACAGAGAGAATCAGCAGCGTTTTCCTGTGGGGTGGGTAAAGCTTTGCAGAACTTCTAAAGGAGCTTAATTTCCAGGCACAGCCATGGTTGTTCCAGGGGTGTGAGAGAGCAGTTAAACTCCTCAGGAGTTGTGCCTCAAAGAAGGGTTCAAATCAATATTTTGAACTGGTTTCTAATTAAAGCTGACTTTTTCTTGGTCTCTGTTTTGAACCCATTGAGCTTTTCAAGTGGTTTCCAGAGTGTGAACACCAGACAGAAAGGAGGAATATTGGTCCCTGTTGGGGTCCTTGGTAGCTCTCCTTTCCATGCTGGTCTCAAAGAACCAACATGATGTTTTCAAGCAGCAAGTTTGCTCTTGTGGAGCATCTGCCATCTTCTGCAAATCACACAGCTCTGGATCAAAGGAGAAATGAGAACCCAAGAGGCAGGAGGTTGGATCCAAACCTGCCCTGAATCAGGGAGGTGTGGCAGGAGGTTCTTGTTGCTGGTCCTGCTTCTCACCTTGGCCCTGCTGGCATTTCTGTTCAGTGTGGTGGAGTTCAAGGCTCTGCTAATGCACCTCTTTTCTTTCATCTTTCCAAGAAAATTAACAGCTACTTTAGCAGTATCATGGTAAATCTGAAACATTTATTTTGAAAAGGAAAAAAGAGCTCAAAAGATTACCTAGGTGTCCAGCTGTGATAATATTACCTGCCTTGTAAAATGCCATAGGTGACTTTGAAGATGTAAAGCAAATTGAGGATTACATTAACTTCCTTTTGATTTGCTAGAATTATTAATTCAGCAGCACCAACTATCAAATAGTGCAGGGTTATTATTTTTTCAGTATGAATGCCTAACTGGTTTTGATATAAATGCTAAAGGACAGCCTTCAAGTCAATAAATCCTCTTTTGATTCTCTCTGTAGCAGAGGTTGGTACATATATTTTTGTTTTCACTGTTGTTTTCTTCTAAAGGCAAGATTATAGCAGCCTGCAGTCACATTCAGCCTGAATGGTCAGAGGAATGAGTATTGCATTGCAAGGTGGTTTTGTAACACCAGAGTTTTACCTTGGAGATTCCCCATTTTTTTTTAAATCTCTTTGCCTCACTCCATGACAGGTTTGTGTTACGTGGTGCTCTGTGAGCAAAGACCTTGTCTGCATCCAAAGGAAAGTCAGTGGTGGAACTGGAAATAGGGTCCATCCCTCTTTACAAATCTTGCTGCACAACATCACTGGAAATTTGGGAAATCTAATTTTTCTTTTCTCCATATAGATGATTTTAGTGGTTTATCTGTTTGACATAGCCTCTCATGTCAGTGCTGGAAGGTGCTCAGCTCGGCCTCCCTGCAGGCAGCCACTTTTTGGAAGGGGTTTGGTGGTTCAATCTGCACTATTTTAAGGGATGCCATTTCCAGGCAAGCCCTTGAGCAGTTTCAGTTTTGTTTCTATCACTTTGCTTCTGCCTCTTCCCAAAAGTCTGTGTTCCCAGGGGCTGTGGGAAGAATTACAGAGCTGGTTGTTGGAGGACACGGCTATTGCAAGGATTTAGGAGAGGGTGGCTGACTCACAGCTCAGCTTCCCAAATGACACAAACCTGTATTTAAATCTCTTTCAGCTCTCATGTTCCAGCTGGAACATTTTGTTTATCTGGTGGAGACGTGGGCTTATTGTTTATTCATTGCCCCTTTATCAAGATGCACTACTAGAGAGTAGAAAGAAAAGCTGGGAATGGCCAGGAGCTGATATTATCCACCACAGTTTAATGTTAGGATTTTTGGGATGGTGAGCCTCAGCACTAGGGATGCTCACACCAAACAGCTGAGCTCCTGGATTAGAAGTGGGGCAGAGAAGGGAATGACAAGTTCACCCAAGAGATAAAAGAAATACAATTATCTTTTGGGGCAGAATCCTGAAGTGTCCTCACCCCAGGATTAATGCAGAAACATTTTCCAGCTCAGGTTTCCTATTTAGTCCAGAGCAAGATGTAAGACAAGGCAGGTGATGCTGGAGTCACCTTCCTGCTCCTCTTCTTCTGCCTGGGCTCTGCTGGGGCTGCTTCCAACCCAGTGAGATCATTGTTTAAATTTCATTGCCTCTTCCATTAATCAGGAACAATTTGAAATCGTAAGAGCACTGTAGCATTTCTGCTAATCAATACCTAACGGGGCTATTAATTTTCTACTAATATATTGTTCTTTAGTGTGCAGAGACTGAAAACTTGTCCATTACCTGGACTGATCCTGCTCAGTGCCCACGAGGGTTGCTGAAGAGATTTCCTTGGATGTCTAGGGGTGCCCCATTGGAAAAGTTAAGGGTTACAAAAGAGGCAGGAACTCTACAGCCCCTCACATTGCTGCTGTTTTATCACTTCAAGGTTTTAAAAGCAGCCCTAACCCCAATTAATCCTGGCAGGCTTGGGTTAAGCCTTCAGCTTGTTTGAAGATAACCTCTGACTTTATTTTCCTTGAAAGGCATTTATAGGTAAATTTAATTCTAAACTGCCTTTTCAACTCGGAAATAAAATATCTGTGACACTGAAATACTATAAACTGGGGTATGATGTGTACAGTAAGCTTGGGCAGACACTGCTGGCCCAGAAATTCTTCTCTGCCTGTGGTTACCTACAGCAGGAGGAAGCATCCACATTTTCATTTTCATGCTACTTCCAGTTCAATGTCACACATTAGTATGTCCCCAATTTTAACACCTGCAGCTGCCTCAGATCAGTCTGGCAGAAAAACCCTGCTGGAGTCCTCACCAAATGTCCTGCAGCAGGATGGCAGCTGGAAAATTCAATAGCTAGAAAATGGTCCTGTAGCAGAGCTCTGATAATGAGTTTAACAAATAATTAGCTGCAGTGCCTCTTTGTTTTATAGAAGTACAGTAGTTGATGAACTTGGTATGATACAATTAGGAGCTCATTAGCACACAAAATTCAAAGGTAACAAATACCTTAAGGGGATGTTTTTAGGAGTGCTTAATGAAATCCTAAAAATCAAAGAAAGAAGATGAGGAAATGTTGATTTTTTTTCCCAGCCATGGTACACATCTTCTGCAGGAGTGGGACCAAGGTGGAATCTAGAAGTCAGGATTGAAGCACAACTTATGGGTTAGGGTTTGCATTCACTTACAAATTTTAAACCTTTCCATGTCATAGAAACAGCACTGTATCCCCTGGTTAGATTGCCCAGATAGTGCAACTTGTATTGGTTTTCTATTCTGTTGTTTAGTTTGATGGTTTTAGAAAAAAAGGACAGTTTCCTTTTACTAATGCAAGAGGAAGGAGTTTGTTGTTGTTGTTGTTGTTTTTTTTGTTTGGTTTGGTTTTTTTGTTATTCTTATTTATTTATTTATTCATTTTATTTCTCAGTCATACTGGGGAAATAGTGGTCCTAACAGACCTGGCAAAAAAATATTTCCTGGTGGTGCTCACAAAACAATAGGAGGTACTCCATCAACCAGTATTTCTAGGACACTTTTACTATTGTATATCTGATTATTTGAAGGTGTAATTTTCTGCAGTTAACTCCACTTTGTCTCCAGAAATCCATCCTTTATAATGGGTATAGCAATAGGACAAAGCTTTTTTTTTTACCCTTGTCCTGAGAAAAACCTCTTAGAAAATGCTAATGGGCTTCTAACAAATGAGAAAGCTGATTATCATTGGGGAGAATTAATCTTTGACTTGATTGAGAAGACCTATGCCAAATTGCAAACTCTGATATCCATCTGCTTGCTGTTACCCAGCAATATAGATTTACTGTGACATTCCAGAGGAGTAAGAAAACATCTGAACAACTGTTTTGGTTCATTTAGCCCTTTATTGGGGAGCATGGTGCTCTCTGATGTCAGAGGTGTATGAACAGACATTCCTTGGGCTGAAATCAGGGCAATCATTGCATTTACAGGGCTGGGTAGAGCATCCCCAAGGACAAGCTTACAAATGAGCTGTGGCTTTATTTTATGTGACTTTGAAATCATTCTTTGGGCTGGTACCAGAGTGGTTCAGCCAGCAGCTCCAGGAGATGGGAGAAAACACTGGGGTACAACCAGAGCCCTCTGGATAGCAGCTTCTTGGGACACCAGACTCACTCATCCCAGTGTCAGGCATGTCAGAAAACCTGATCTTTCCTACAGCTCCTTTGTCACCACGGCTGAGGGGACAAGTGGCAGGGTCCCTATGGGCACAGGGCAGCCAGAGGCTCTTCCACAGCCAACCTGGCAGAGCCAGGGCAGGCCAAGGCAGTGCCACCAGGAGAGTGTCATCATCATAAGCCCTTCATTTGTGGCAGGTTTCTGTGAAGGAAAATCCATCTGTGTTGTCATTTTCTTCTTCACAAGTATTTAATTTGAATCCACTCTAGGGGGTTAATTCATGGGTAGAGCCACGGAGGCTGTTGATTTATTTGCAGTGAAGGATCTAAGAGTCAGGATGTTAAAACCTTCTGAGTCAACTCCCTTTCCATAAGGGAGACCCTTTGGAAATGCACTTTAGGTTTATGACACTGGTTTGGCTTAATTTAATTTGCAGTTCACTTAACTGCTTATTCAAAATACCAGATGTGACAGACAATAGATTCAGCTGAAAATTACCTTCCAGGCATGTTCAACATGTCGAATCTCCTCTCCATATGGGAAGGTTCTGAATGTCCCCCATCTACATCCAAGAACAATCAGTTTGGGTTTGAAAAAATGGGGAGGCTGAGTGGGAGACAAGGTCCCTCATTTCTTCTGTAACCCTTGCAGCAGCTGATGTGAGAGTGTAACCAAGGCTTTGTTGCATGGGATAAAATGTGAACATCTAAAAAAGCCACTGGCAAAGGATTTGTCACGTGTGAAACATTTGCTGTTAAGTATTTACTGATGTTAGGCTAAGTAATTCTGCTGGCAACTTTACAGCACAGTAAAGGCAGATAATTAAGGGGCAGAAATGTGGCACACCCCAATTTTTTAATGTTGTGTGTCTTCTGAAGGCTGGAGTGGTCTTTCTGAAGTGAGTGTTGGACAGAACAGCATTGGCAAAGGCATCTGGAGGTCAGAAATACTTTCTGACTCTATGGTTGTTGGTGCACTACAACCTTGAGCTGGGCTGAGCTACAAGTGCTTTGAGATCTGGTCCTGAGAGGCAGAGTCCATCAGGTAGGGACAGAAGGGTTGGAGCAGTCTGCTGAGACCTTCCTCCTTTTCTTTCCCCACTGCGTTTATCCTTTGGAGCAGGATGATATTTTGGGTCAAAACAAGAGCAATGGAGATGTGATTAATTCCAGGAGTAGCTCTAGTTCAGCAGGAAAGAGACCTTGCTTCTTTTGGAGAAGCAAAAATCAGATGCTCATTATCAATGCTTTTGAAGTTTGTGGTGTGAGGTTCCTTCATGTTGGGGCAGGACCTATCATGAGCACTCACCTAGACCTTTACTATTAAAGAAAGATTAAAAATTAAACTCCAGGTAATTCAAGAACCTGAACTTCGAACTCCTGTGTGCCAGTGGAATATTAATCTGATCTCAGCAGTCAATCTTCTTTGCCTTGTTAATTTTTAATTGTTTCTATGCATGGTTTCTATGGCAGGTGAGACTAAGAGAAAGCCACCTTACCCCAGCCCCTGGATCCCAGTATGGAATGGGGAATGATCTGAACTTCATTTCTGTCATGATTTATATTCTGTATTATACCCTCTGTTTATTTACCTGAGACTTGATATGGAGGTGTGTTCTCTGAACTCATGTTCAGGGGTTATGGCAGGCAAAAAAATCAAGTTGTGTGTCCATGTCCAGTGTACTGCCAACCTGTTAATGGGAACAAGACTTCCTGGCTCTACAGCAAATGTTTTGCACAGGGCCAATTGGGACTGAGGATCCAAGGGATCAAAACCAAAATGACTTTTAGCTCCAATTTTGAGGCTATTCAGTAGTCCATTCAGGGCTACTTGTCTGAAATTCTATAGAAATACTTAAATTAACCTCTAAAACATTTCTTGTAGATAGTGTTTCAATTTTGCCACTGGTGATTTTTGCAGTGTTTCTGTCGTTCTGCATAAACACTTAGGAAGCACACAGGAGAGGATGTAAAGATCAAGGCCCTGTGTCAGCACAGCACTTAATGTGCTGAATTTTATCCTCATTGTAAAGGGAGGGAACTCAGAGGGTTTAAAGCCCAGCTCCATTACAGGGACAGCCCCAAATTACAGTGCTGAGATAAGGGCAAGCCCAGGCTTGGGCTGTTGTTGAACCATTCCAAGACCTTCCTGTGCTCTCTCTGTCCCCATCTCACTGCCTGGAGGGAACAGGACAACTCTGTTAAGGCCACTGAGTTTTTCTGTGGGTCCCAGGAGCTCACATGGAGAGAAGAGCCAAGGTCAGCAAGACCTAAATGTTCAGGTGGCTTCCAGGAAAATATGTTCATCGTGGCCATAGGAGCTCAGCAGAAAAAAAAAAAAGGGAATTAGAGGGTTGCTGCCTGGTGGCTGCAGGGGGGGAAATGTCTTCCCTGATCCTTTAAACATGGACTTTTCAGAATAAGTTTTGTGCCTAACTTGCACTGAAGTCTGAGCTGTCAGGCAACTAAAAGGCTTTCAAAACCCAACCCCAAGTAATCATCTGTGTGTGAAAAAAAAAAAAAAAAAAAAAGTGGATCAGCAAGAAAACATTGAAGAGATGAGGCAAGATGCTACAGATGCAGTCTAGAGAACAGATGTGCACATTTCTATCAGTAGATTATCCCAACATGTGCATGGCTCATTTAGGCAACTGTGGCATGGAAAAATGTCAAATTCCTATTTTTTACCCAGGGTAGGGTCCATTGAAGAATTTTGGCTGCCTGCTGTCAGATCTGCCCCTACCATGCCTGTCAGTTTAGTGCCCTTTAGGGGAGTTAATTCTGGCAGTGTTGGAGGTAACAGCTCTCTGCAAATCATTAGCAGAAATACAAATCAACAGAATTATGTTTTCTATTGCTTCATGCCTGGAGCTGGGCTAAACTTAGCAGCTAGGAATAAACAACCTCAGCATTCCCCTCCTTGAAAAGGACAAAGAGCCTCCTGGTATTTGGGATGTCTCTGGTACATTTGCTATCTCAGCCTAACCAACCCCAAACATGTAATAGAGTGAGGAGGCTCTCAGAAATGACTGAGGTTAATAAATGTTGAGTGTTTTCATTTCTGAGCCTTGAAGGTGTACTTAGCTGACATCTTTAAGCTTTTCTTTGCAACTGAAAGGCTGGGAAATTACTCCTGGTTAATGACAGTGAGATTCTCATGTAATCACCTTTTTTCAGGAGCAAGACTTTTAAATAAATTCCAAGAGACTCGTGATAAAATAGCAGGAACTGGCAATGTTGAAATATGATCCTCTGTCATTAAACCATTCGCTCTTAATTAGTTTTTATTTGCAATATTGACAGTTAATCTCTCTCTCTTCTACGTGTGAGGCTTCCGAGGATTGGCAGAGCAGAGTGTATATGTAGCTGAAGACATAATTCTGCCCTCCCCCCATAAGATTTCCAAACCACCCAGGATTTTTTAGTGAAATTAAGGTGTACAAGATGTGTGGGCAAAAGTCAGTAATTCCAGATCTGACCTTGATTTCCCCTGGTTTAGAGATAATGAGAGACTTATGGGACCAGTAACGAGATGCAGCCCAGTGGCCTGGCTGAAAAAAAAAAAAAAAAGTGGTGGATGTGGAATAATTGTGTCTGTATTTCAACATCATCCAATATTTGAAAAATAAATAAATTAATATATTTTAGTTTCAACAAGGTGACATTTGATAATGTTCACTAATTTAAGAGCAAGTGATTTATGCATGTTTAATCTTCACTAATGATGACTCCAGGGCAAGAAATGAAACTAAGTTCAGTTAATAATATGTGTATATATTAACACCTTTACTGATGGAGATGGTTCTCTTCTTCGTAGACAATTGTACAAGCAATTACTGGAAGACCCAAACGACTCAGGACTATCAGAACCTTTTTCTAATTTACCAAAATGTAGAGAGCAGGAATACTGGGAAAGTAAAAATTCCCAGTTAATCAGCTGTCATTCCAAACTTGTATGAAAGCTAGAAGTAAATACAATAAGCAAACCAATCCTTTATGTTCTGGGGTGCTGTATAAAAATGAAATCAGTGTATTACTGTTACTATTATACCATGATTGTGGTTGGCTTCTTCTGCCCTACAAATACATTAAAAGGATGCAATCCCTGAATTCAGTCTGTGTGCTGACAGACAAAACTTATTGTGAATATTAATGTGCTTGGTCTAATCATCCTGCTATTTTTTGTGTAATTTACTCGGTCAGGGAGTTGGAATTCCCTCCTAGCTGTTACAGATTCAAGCATTTATGCAAAATCCTCCAGTCTTGAGATTTACAGTGGATTATCTACAAATATTTGAATACATTAGTGCAGTCCTTTAAATGCAGTCCCTTTATTTACATACAGAACAAATAACAAGCAACTTGAATGACAGCACTGTAATTCCATCAAGGAGCTTGTGTCCTGAGAAACCACAGGAATAAAGCTCCAAGAGGCCCATGTGTTTGGTGGGGCTCTGCCCTGGAATTACAGCTCTGTAACACGAATTGCTTTCATTTTTCATAGTAATAAATAAATAAAATTCCAGAGTTTCATAAACTCCGGAGCTGATGTTGTGTTTGGAAGAGCCCGAGAAGCCTCAATCCAGGGGAAAAAAAATAAATTAGTTCCTTGGGATCACTGTGGCCATCAGCATCACAGCAGATGGGAGAGAGGACCCTGGAATCAGGTTATTGCTGGGGTGAGGGAAGGTTTCCTGCCATTGATGGGGAGGTTAAAGGGCTCCTTTCAGCCTGACCCACCTGGCTTAGGATGGGTTATCCTGTATCTGTGGCTACTTTATTTTTATTTATTTTTTTTTAGTGGTTTATGCTGTTTGTATTGATTTCTGAGGCTGCCACACAGGTGCTCAGTTGCAGATTTTCTCCCTACATGGGCGGGTGGATTGATGAGAGAACCTGGGCTTGGTTTCTGTTCTGAAACTTCCTCCAGGAAGAAGGAATAAAATCAAACCCAAAGCCTTGCAGGTTTACCTCTGCAGGAAGAGACCTGGGTTCCTGCCAATCCCAGAGGTAAAGCCTTAACAGTTTCCATGGAATAGTCAATTATCTGTTTCATTGCACAAGCCAATATCTTTTCTCCAAAAGATGTATTAGAGTGTTTAGCCATTCAAGTGATCCATCTGGCTGAGCATTCTGAGATGCTCTTTAACTTGATTTATCAGGCCCAGAAGCAGTGTCCTTGATAGCTTCTGGGACTGGATGGGGTCTGGCCAGGCATCTGCTTCCTAGTCACAGGGGCTCCTGACCTTCAGGTCCTGGTGGAAGCAGGGCTGGTACCATCACACCTCTCAGTCAGGGCAGCCCAAGAGCACGTGTGGGGCTGTGGGCTGATGGTAGGATTTAAAAATTGCCATTGCAACAGAGGGGGCCACCAGATGCTTCCCAGGAAAATACAAGAAACCCCCCCCCCCCAAGGCAGCAGATCCCTGATAAGCCACAGTCTTTTTCTCCAGCAGAATCTGCCCCTAAATCCTAATGGAGTCTGGCTAAACCCCCTGCAGCGTGAGGTTTTACATCCCCTTTAAATCTCCTTTATTTATAAAATCCACATTACAGCTCCAGCACCCACCTTGTCCCTGTTCTTGCTGGGTATCACCTCACACGTGGGTGAAATGTGGCAGAGTTTGGTTTGGGGGAAGTCACTTCTTTTGTCTTCTCAGCCCATCAGGGAGCAGGGAGGTGCCCCTGAGAGAAGGGGGCTGAGCTCCCTGCTAAAACAGGGATTGCAGCATATCTGGGTCAGGCATCATCAGAGCTTCCTGCCCAGCACATGGTGAGATGCAATCCCAGAGCTTTGGGTAGCAAAGGAGGGGAGGGAAACACCCCCAGGAGGTGCTGGAGCTGTGGGGAGGAGCAGAATGATGTGAAGTGGTGAAGGTAGGAGCCAGCTCACTGCCAACAGGCACTGGGAGCTGCTGGAACACCCAGGCAGCTGGAAGGAGATATTTGAATGTAATGTTTGCATCCTCAAAGTGCATTTCAAGTCTAGAACATCTACTGTGCCACAAATAAATTCAATCCATGATGCAATATTTTGATTACTAAAAACTTCAAGTGAAATCCCGCGGATTTTCTTCTAGGCTGTCGTCCAGCTTTACAGCATAAATTCTTTAAAGGGAAATTATTAAATGAAATGAAGCTTTGGTTCCCACTTGCTGCTTTTTAGAACTGAAAAATGCCACTTGGGAATGATTTATTCTTTTCCTTCACTTCTTCTTTGTTTTTTTTTTTTTCTTTTTTTTTTTTTTTTTAAGTGAGGATTGCAGCAAAGTTTCAGTGTGAATATTTTGGAGCAAGCGGAGCTTTATATTTAATATAATACAAACCATTTTGTCTACTCAAACACTGTTCATTAAATGAACTGTCTGCAGGTGTGATTTACAGTGCATCGTGGTCATGTGAATGTCTCTGTGTATTTAATAACTGCACAGTAATAGCTTATTGGCAGGAGGGGTAATTTGATTTTGGAGTTTTATCTTATTTTTTAATTTCTGGACCGTGAAATCCTGCTGTCTGACACACTTTTCCATTGCTTAATCTCCTGAGATTTGTATAAAGAACAACAGCTTTCCTCCTTACTGAAGACCTGCTGCCCTGCTGTATAGTTTTTTATTGCTAACCCCTCAGTGCAGTTGCTCACAGGCACCCATCTCAAATTTATGGGCTCAGTAGCACAATACAAACTGGAGCAATAAACCAAATTATTGACATTTAATGAGCTAAGACCTCCAGTCTTGAAGGACATAAAATTTTCCAGCATTGCTTAAGTGCAAAATTTTCAAGCATCATTTTCTACATAATCTCTTGTGTTGCCTATTTAACTTTCTGAGCTTTTTTATTGATTCAAAGTAAAAACTCTTGCATTTCATGTATTTAAGAAGCTAAATCAGTAATTCTCATTTCACACAGAGACTTTGAAGTTTCTGTCCTCCTTATGGCTTACAGGTTTGGCAGTTTATCACCTGAACCAACCCGAATTCTCCTGTACTCTGTTTTCTGAGGGCCTTGAGAAACAAGTGTTGACATTGGTCCTTTGGGGTGATGTCCAGTGTCTGTCCATTGGGCTTCCCCCAGAAATTAGTGGTCTGAGGGGCTCTCCTGTGCCTCAGGGATGCTCCACAGAGTACAATGAGGTGGCAAGGAGGACACAAGGCAGGATTCATTAAGGAGAAAGGGATCTTTTCCTTGGCCACAGGGATCATAGAATCATAGAATTGGCTGGGTTGGGAGGGACCTCAGAGATCATCAAGTCCAACCCTTGCTCCACTCCCGCTGCAGTTCCCAGCCCATGGCACTGAGTGCCACATCCAGGCTCTTTTGAAATATCTCCAGGCATGGAGAATCCACCCCTTCCCTGGGCAGCCCATTCCAATGGCTGATCACCCTCTCCGTAAAGAAATTCTTTCTCATGTCCAACCTAAACCTCCCCTGGCACAACTTGAGACCTCTTGTGCCCTCTTGTCTTGCTGAGAGTTGCCTGGGAAAAGAGCCCAACCCCCCCCTGGCTCCAACCTCCTTTCAGGGAGTTGTGGAGAGTGATGAGGTCTCCCCTGAGCCTCCTCTTCTCCAGCCTCAACACCCCCAGCTCCCTCAGCCTCTCCTCATAGGATCTGTGCTGGATCCCTTCACCAGCCCAGTTGCCTCCTTTGGACCTGCTCCAGCACCTCAATCTCCTTCCTGAGCTGAGGGGCCCAGAACTGGACACAGGACTCAAGCTGTGGCCTCCCCAGGGCTGAGCACAGGGGCAGAATCCCTTCCCTGGACCTGCTGGCCACGCTGTTCCTGAGCCAGCCCAGGATGCCATTGGCCTTCTTGGCTACCTGGGCACACTGCTGGCTCATGTTCAGCTTCCTGGCAACCCAGACTCCCAGGTCCCTCTCTGTCTGGCTGCTCTCAACCACTCTGTGCCCAGCCTGGAGCTCCCCATGGGGTTGTTGTGGCCAAAGTGCAGGACCCGGCACTTGGCCTTGTTGAACCTCATCCCGTTGGGATCATCCCAACTCTCCAGTCTGTCCAGGGCCCTCTGCAGAGCCCTCCTGCCTTCCAGCTGATCCACACTCCCCCCCAGCTTAGTGTCATCTGTGAATTTGCTGATGGTGGACTCAATCCCCTCATCTAAATCATCAATAAAGATATTGAACAGCACTGGGCCCAACACTGATCCCTGTGGCCTCCCAGGTGTGTGGGGCTGGCATGGTCATGGGGTAGGGAGGCTACGTGCAGTCAGCCAGTGGTGTCTGATAGGGAATTATTAATGGTTTACACTTTTTAAATTCATTTGTCTTTGCTGTGGAGGATGATGTCTCCCAGCAAGCTGGGTTCCTGCCTTCCCTCCCTCTCTTTCCTGTCTCTTGAGAAATGCACTGCACAACTGAGCAAAATATTTTGAGTACCCATAATCAAATCTAATTCCACCTCCTGAATCAGTCAGCAGTGTAAAAGCTTCATAAAGGGTTCCAGGGGCCCAAGTAATAGCAAACCCACCCTCTGACATGACAACACAGGCAGCAGCTGTCACCTCCTCACGTTGGTAATGCAAGTTGTTTAATTCACTTGTCATTATTTTAGTGTCTTTCTCCCTAGTGGAACACTGTTGTCCCCTTAAATACACCTCTGAATCAGCTGATTATTCATCCAGGATTAGAACTGAAATCCCTGCTTGAAGGCTTGCTCTACCTCTGCAATCACATTAGTAAAGATTTTAATGATTTGAAATTTTATGTAAGTTGTTTCCTTTAAGTTTTGGAGCCAATTCGTTGTCAAATATGGTTGGGAAGTGCAGATTTGATGCAAAAAAATATTTTTTTTCCTTTTTAAAAAAATAGATATTAGTTAATTCCTGAACCTGTAACCAGCTTGATAGTCCAGAGAGAGGGTCACAAAGCAGCTACTAATGGGAAAGCAGGATGATGCACAAAGTTAACAAAAACAAGGTTCATCTGTGGGGAATTACAGGTATAAAAGAGATTAATTACAGGTAGAAAAGTCTTTTTCAGAGCCAATATAACTCATAAGCCTTATTAAAGGCACCCTTTCTTCCCCTCAAAAGGAGCTTCACTAACACTTGAGTGTAGTTTAAGACAAACTAATGTTCACCTTCTGTTCTCTTGAAGAAGTGTCAGGCTACATAAACCCACACGTGATGCAGGCTGCCTCCTACAGACACTGTTCTAGGATAACCAGAAAATTAGGGAAGAAAAAATAACTGGTGAGATTGGAGCAAAAGCAAGCAAGCTGGTGTGTACACGTTCAAGAAGTGCATCAGGCACTGGGGGCTTGGGTGGGATTTGGTGACCTTGCTGAAACTGTTCAAGAAGCTTAAAAATTTCCTTCAAGTTTTATGGGTTGTTTTTTTTTTTCAGTTCAAAGGGCTGTAACCAGAGCCAAAAAGGTTGGTGAGTCTTCAGCTGCTCTCTGTGCTTGTGGAGTTTTATCAGCCTTAGCTTCTTTCCTTTGTATGTGTGCATGTTTGTATCTTATCTCTCCACAATAATGGCATTTAGCAGGCTAGATAACTATTTTGTGCCTCCAAGTGTGTTATCTGTATGCTGAGTTTTCTGACAGGTAAGTGACTGCAAACTGCAGAAGGTTTGCAAAACTGAAGGATGTGGTAGGGGAAGGAGGAACCTGACTGCTGCCTGTGCTGTTACCCCATACTGACTCAGTCTTTGAAGCATTCCTGTCCTCTTAACTTCAGATTTTCCTGTTTTAATTGACACATCACAGGGTTCAAAAGCCTGAAGGCTGCATGACAGCACCCAGGACAGTGGCCAAAAATCCCCCAGAGCTACCAGAGCAGGCAGTGACCCCAAATTTGCAGTGGGGATGCTGCAAATGGGCAGTGCTTCTTTTTACCAGCTCCTGACAGTATGAAGCATAGACATATTTTGGGCTTAAAAATGGGAACTAAAAGTAAAAAGTCAGAGATCTTTTTCCTGGATGTCAGGAGAAGCCCTTTTGGGGCTGTGGGCTGGTGCAGACAAGGGGTATCGATACTGCAGGAGCTTCAAACACATGCACCAAAAATTGTCACCAAAAATCCCATCCTGGTACCACTTCTCCCTTCCCCTTTCCCAGTAACAGCTGCTCTTTGGGCTTGGAAAGGACCAGCCAGCTGCCCACAGAAAAAAGTGTGCTGTGGAGGGGTCCAGGTAGCACTGAGGACTCCACTCTGCCTCTCCAAAATGAATTTGGGCACCTAAGGAGGGGCAGAAAGCCATCTCATGAGGCTTCATCTTACTGGTGTGTGTTCACTGCTTTTATCTTCCTCTTGTGCTCTGTGGTCACTTCTTCCCAAGGTGTCATTCTCCAGAAGCTGCTGAAATCATTCATTTTTCCTCATATTTGGGCTTTGTTGGGACTTGGTTGACACTGGGTGCTTGATCCCAGCTAATATCCAGCATTTATTTGAGAGCCCTTCAGAATCCCTCCTGCAGCCACTCATCCTGCTGGTGTTCCTTAGTGAGCATCATGATGGACTTTTCTTCTGGGATTCAGGCACAGACCTGGTTTGCTTTATAACTGGTCACAAAATGAAACAAACATTAAAAAAAAAAAAAAAAAAAGGTACCAAATAGAGCAGAGCAAAATAAACACAAACCTGACATTTTTAGCTCTTGTGCTATTGATAAATGTGCTCTCTTCTCATCCCTAAAAGACTGTTGTGCATACTGATGACATTGATGCCAGGCCATAACAGAACCCAAATCATTCCCCCCCACTTCTCCATATCTCATCTGTTTAGGCCCTCTCAGATGTTCTTATCTTAATGGAATTTTGCCTTACAAACCAGAAATTGTACCAGGGGGCTCTTGCATATCCCAGGCAATGCTTTAGTATGCATATTAGAACACTGCATTGTCATATGTTGCTATAAATAGCTCTGACAAAGAGTCCATATTTCTGCAGAGATTTGCCTGTCAGCTCTTAACAATAGTAGTCGTTCACAATGGGAAAATAGAATACCAGCTCCATCAACCTTTGACAGACTAATAGGGGTTATTTGACTTTCAATTTTTCATTATCGGGTTTGGCAGCCGCAATCGTCACGTTGGAAAATACAAACTGAGCCCCACTCCAAGAGGAGAAAACACTCCCAACCCTCCTGCAGTGCTGAGAGGTTTGTGGCCACTGCTAATACAGGACATAAAACCACCTTGGAATGTTCCAGAAGTTCTGAGAGCTCACTATTGACCTTTTTCCCCTCCTGCTTTTGGTAGCTGGAGTGGAGCAGAGTAATGCTGCAAAAAAGCCAACACCCAAGCCTGACAAAAGGATGCTACCTCTGGCATGAGGGCAAGAAACCACTGGTTCAGGACCACAGCACTGACCTGAGTCTCACCACTGCCCTTTTAGTCACTGCAGCTCCTCAGGACTTTCACTCACACTGCTCTGTGTTCTTCCAAAAATTGCTTTTTTGGGGAAGTGACATTGTCGCAAGGCAGCTGTTCTGGGCTGGGCAAAAGGTGAATCACTTGATAAACATTTACAATTTAGCTCAGATTTGCCACTGGCAAAAGATTCCACAGGAGAGTTGGAAACACAAAGGTTTTTTGCTTTGTCTGTGATGTGAAAGGACATCCTTTTCCAGCAGTGAAGCCATCTCGGTATAAAATCTGGCAGTGCTAAAGGACAATGATCTACTTGAGGTCACTGCTTTTACCACAAAATAATTAGTCAAGACCAGCTTTATAGGCCCTTTACAGGACCTAAACTGGCTATTTAGAAGCAGAAATAAAACATTAAGCTTTTTCCTGGACAAGATTTAGGCTGCATGTCAGACAAATCAGTGTGCATGGGTCGGTGTTGTAGGTGTCCAGTTGCTATCAAGCAGTTGGTTGTCAGAGTTTGGAGAAGGAAACAGATCACAATTAAGAAATATCCTTCAGGTTCCCATCATCCAGATGAAAATGAGATCAAACAATGGAGATATTTGGCCCTGCAGAAGACATGAAGTCTGATGGGCTTTGCTGATGCCTTTCAAATATTGGACTTTCCCCTGGGACGATGCCTGCAAGTGCTCTCCAACCTCCTGCTGAAGTTTCCATGTCACAAAAGGCAGCAACTTAGAGAGACAAATTTAAAAATGGATTTCCAGGCAGTCAATGTTCCTCTAATTACTTACCAATACATCCCAGTAGGAGGTAAGCCTTCTGGCATGAACCTCCATGGAACTCAGCGAGGCCAGGAGGGTCCCTGTGGATCTTGATCCATTATCCCAAGCTCTATCCTAGTGGCTTTATATTCTAGAGCCATCCAACACATTTAAATATAAATGACTGCATGACTCTGTTAGTTCAGAGCATGGTCTAGGGCTGTCTTATCTTTATAAATTACAAGGGTTGAGTGTTAAAATCACTAATTACAGGGAGACCTGCTTTAATGGGAACAACAGGCTAAGGTGTCCTCAGCAGACATCAGTGGGGTAGCTTAGTCCCAAAGCTTAGAAATGGAAAAATTCTTTGTTTCCTTCTGACTCTGCAGCTGCAGAGATTAATTGAACTCATGAAATCTATTGATTTTCTGTTGCTGTTATTAAAAAAAAAAAAAAAAAAAAAAAAGCAGTTTTGCACCCTGAGAAAGGTATGACTATCACTATGCTGTGTGCAATAAACCAACAAGGCTCTGGTCTGTTGAGAAAGCTGGGGTCTCCTAATTGTATTTCAGAGCACAAAGACTTTTATTATGTTGCTGAAACTTCTGCTGTGCCATCAGCATCAGGTCAGGGCAGAAATCCTTGGTGATCCCCACATCTCCTTTGTAGATCAGCAAGAGAGATCCTGACTTGTTGGAGAAGCTACCCAAGCCTTGCTGAAAGGAGCTGCAGCTGAACCCTGCTCAGCACAAGGTTTGTGCATTCTGCAGGATCAGATGTTGGAGGAATCAAAGGAGCACTCCTGTTCTTTATCTGCATGGAGCCTCCCATGAGGACATCAGGAAAATCAATTGCATTTTGGAGGTTTTCCACCAGAGACAAGACATGGAGTTGCTTATTGCTCACCTCCCTGCTGATAGTTTAGTAAAACAAAAGCTGCTTTCACCCAAGCAACTCAGCAAGTCCTTTTCACCCAGGCTTCTGGTAGCTTCCAAGAGCTGCCTGTGCTTGCAACACTGAATAAATTACCTCCACTATTATCAGGAATGAAATGAAACCTCATGAAATGGTGGCTGGAGCTCCTTCTTCCTTATCACTTCAGTTGGTAGATTTATAGCACTGCAAATAGCTTGGTACACAAGCTTTATTTTTATATTTAATCTTATACTTCTATAAAACACAAGTTGTATTTTAAGACCAGACCAAAATCCAAATACAGCAATGTAGTGCTGCCTAAAGTTCTAAAGTTATCATCTAAAGTTATCTATCTTAAAATATTTTGCTTATGGATATTATAATCTGAAGTGGTGCGTGGTGATGTGTGGTGGCAGCAGCCCATATATTGCTTTAAGCCTCTCATTTCAGGGGTGAGGTTATGGATTGTGGCATCTCTGCTAAACAATGTAGTTAAATAAATCTCATACCCTGCTCTCTATAAGCTAACCACTTATTGGGCCTTTTATCATGCATCTGCATGTCAATATATAATGAGCAAATTTCTCTCTGCCTTCTGCTTTAACTCAAAGGGATCTCAGAGCATGCCTGTTAGATGCATACTGGTTTGGGTTTTCTAAGTTATTTTTTAGGTAACTTAGCTAACAATCAGAAAGTGCTTTGCAGTTTGAAAGTACTAAATACCTGGTCTGCAGCCATAGCATGGTTACACTTTCAAAACTACTTCTTTAAATTTAACCTTTTAAAAACCACTTGTACAACGTGTCTAAGGCAGCAAGAACAAGTCCACAGCCACTTGTATGAAAAAACAAGTGAGTCTTTGGTTTAAAGTTTTTTAGTTTTTAAAGTGTTTTTTCAGTTTGCATCTCCATTGGCCTGGGTCAAAGAGGCAATTCTATTTAATTTAGTTAAATGGAAAGCTTAGGAAAAAGCTTATATACTTGTTAAGATTAAAGGCATTTTTCTTTGCTGGTCTCTGAAGACCTGGGTAGAGGCTTAGAGCTCTCATTATACAGAGTGAGAAGGGTGTGGATGTACAAAGAGGACCAAATGGCCTTGGTTCATGTTTTAGCACTCCTGCTGCAGTTTGGTGTCCCTGCTCTTCTTCAGAGGGATTCATCAGCCTTTCAGGTCAGCACTCAGTGGAGTTTCTTGTTCAACATTCCCTCCTCCAGCCTTGGAAGCACACGGAGCCTTTCCCATTTTTCTGTTAGCGGCGGTGCCTTTGCAGTTGGAGAAGTTGCCCCTTTTGAAGCATGGAGGTCAGGTCAGAGTTGAGGAACACGAGAGTGGTGGGCAATTGTCTTGATTAGATGGAGAGCAGAGAGTCAGAGGCTTCAGGAGGTGCTCTGGTGTGTAATCATCAGCACTAATGGGTGTTTCCTTCCTTCCTTCCAGTGCATTATTCAGCTAAGATACTGCAGCTCTCGGGCTGGAAATAATGTTTGCAACATTGCACAGTTTGTTGACCAGCTGAATGAGCTCTCAGTGAAAACCTTTTAAAACCATCTTTATTTTAAATAAGATCCTTTCCATACAGTGCTGTCACAAGCAGTGGGCTGAATGTTGGGGTTGGTTTCTTTTGCTGCAGTCAAATCACTGCAGTTTTCTGGTGCTTAACTGAGCCAGCAGTGAGCTTGAGCAGGCTCAGATCCAGGGCCAAGGGCCAGGAGGGAAGAGCTTTTTCAGAAAGAGGAATGTTGGCCTTATCATGTCACTGATGAGGAAAAATGGATGTGGACAGGGGCAAGTCCCACATTACCATGGGACAGGAGCTGAGGGAAGCTCATCTCAGGGACAGAATTGTCTTTTGATCTCAGGACTCAATGAACTCTGCACTGGCTCCCTGTAGCTCTGCTCCTTAGCTGGCACCCTCTTCTTGTGGTCCTACATGCCAAAAATGCTTTCTAATGACATGGCCCTTTAATTAAGTTGCAGGTTGTGACTGTCTTTTCGGGGAGAGTCAGCTTTGCTGTTGTCCCTGTCCCCTCCTGGCACCTGGTCAGATGGTGGCTTCAGAAAACTGTGTCCAACCCTTCCTCTGCAATAGCAACTTGGTTACAGAATGCACCCAGGATGGCTCGGGTTTAATTACCATTAAGTCAGCAGTTAAAGCTTTAAATTGCATCTTCTAAATGAAAGGAGAGTGGGTGTTAAACTTAATGACCTGAAGGAAACACTCAAGGCCAGAGGTGTAGGAACAGGGATTGATCTAGAGACTCATGGTTTGTAGAGCCAGAAGGGACCAGTGCAACAATCTCTTCTGACCTCCTGAAGGCCACCTACCCTGAATTAATCCAGCTGAGCTGGGGTGTATCTGTCAGAAAACATCTTCCTGTGAAACCCAGGTTTATTATGTCGAAGAATGCGGCTTAACTCTCGATAAATCATTTCCAGTTGTTAATTACTTCTCCTATTAAAAGCCAGCATCTCATTTCAAGTCAGAACTCGCCCAGCTTAATTCCCAGCTACTGGGTTACAGCTCTGTTTATTTCATAAAGAAGCTTCAATTACTGAACTTCAGTATCCCGTGTAGGTATTAATAAACTGTGATCAACTTGTGCCCTCTCCTTTATTCTGCTAAGCTGGCTGGCTGGATTCCTTACTTTTTGCACTTCTTACTGTTCCTTCAATCATTCCTGGGGCTGTTTCATGCAAGACCCATCAAGGGGACAGCACTGCCACATGGCTCCTGGCATTGTAGCACTTCACATTATCATAGAATCATAGAATGGGCTGGGTTGGAAGGGACCTCAGAGATCATCAAGTCCAACCCTTGCTCCACTCCCACTGCAGTTCCCAGCCCATGGCACTGAGTGCCACATCCAGGCTCTTTTGAAATATCTCCAGGGATGGAGAATCCACCCCTTCCCTGGGCAGCCCATTCCAATGCCTGATCACCCTCTCAGTAAAGAAATTCTTTCTAATGTCCAACCTAAACCTCCCCTGGCACAACTTGAGACCTCTTGTGCCCTCTTGTCTTGCTGAGAGTTGCCTGGGAAAAGAGCCCAACCCCCCCTGGCTCCAACCTCCTTTCAGGGAGTTGTAGAGAGTGATGAGGTCTCCCCTGAGCCTCCTCTTCTCCAGCCTCAACACCCCCAGCTCCCTCAGCCTCTCCTCATAGGATCTGTGCTGGATCCCTTCCCCAGCCCAGTTGCCTCCTTTGGACCTGCTCCAGCACCTCAATCTCCTTCCTGAGCTGAGGGGCCCAGAACTGGACACAGGACTCAAGCTGTGGCCTCCCCAGGGCTGAGCACAGGGGTTGTACAGATCAGTGTGATCCAATCTTCTGTTCCTGGGTGGCTTTCCCCTGCTAACACCAGGGTGGGATGCATTAGCCCCTCTGCTCCAGTGCAAATGCTTGGTCATGACCTCCACGTTTTGCTGGTTTTGGCTTCCCAAAATAGACTCCTCCAACCTGTAAAAGTGCCATGTTTTCTTTGTTCCTGGTATTCAGTTTGTCCTAATTCCCAATTAGGATTAAAGCCTCATTCAATAGCTGTACTGCAGAGCACATAATGTTTGCTCCTGTTGATCTTATCAGCTTGCTTTGAATCGATATCTTCTCCACTTCATTATTTACCATTCTCCTAATCTTTGTCAGTCATTTGACATTTTTATCAAATGATGTTTTCGTATTTTCTTCTAGCCTGGTGATAAAAATGTTGTGGAGCTGGGGGTCAATTACACAGGGTCCTCACAGGATCTCATTAGATGCACCCACCCCTCTGTCCTGGGTGCAGTGATTGAAACACAGGGAGCTCAAATGAATTGATCAGTGAAGTGATCTAGGAAACAGTGACACTTAGGGAGCTGCCACATTATCCAGTAATGCTGCAATGGCAATTCCGTGGCAAACCATTTGCTGGCATTGTGTTTTAAAGGATATTTGCTGTCTCTCAATAGAGAAAATGACCTCTTGTTATAATACAGTTGCTCTGCACTAGAGCTTTTAATAGCAAAATGTTTTTGTTGGAGGAAGCCTCAGTACTGGTGTGGCTGTGATTTTTAAAAGCTTGTAGTTTGTTATAGTTTCTTTTCTTTTTGGCTTTTTTTTTTTTTTCTTGAGGAGCCAATATTCGCCTGCAGAGGCAGAGCTGTACTTGACAGCAGAAGGGTTACCTAAAGAGCTGCTGCTTTCTGATACTCCACCTTCTGAAATACCAGTTGCATTGTTATTTAAGTGTATGGGTGAGGATGGTGAGTTAGCTTGCTGGAAATTGAGGATTCTATTATTTAAATAGCAGCAGGACAGGCATCAGAGGGGATGGTTGTTGAGTTTGGGATAGCACACTTGGGGTAACACTTTCTTCAAGTGTTAATGTGGAGGTGAGAAACTTTCCTTTTATCTTTCAGTGACAGGAAACAAGTTAAAAGCAGAGTCTTCCTTCCTCCATCCTTGCAGGCCCAGCCAGTGTGACCATATTCCTTCTTCTGGGGTCTGTCCATGCTCCCACCCTGGTTCAGGTCCCTTTTCCCTTGGGGCTCAGAGGAGATCCCTCTCTCCTGCAGGCCAGGCTGAGCTATTGCCCTGCTGGTTCCCAGCTGTGGCCCCACCATCCACATCCCTTGGCAAGTCTCTGTTGCTTTGTATACTGAGATTTAGCTCTGTTACAGAACCCTCCTACCCCCTGTTAGCCTGATGGGATGGATCTCTTCCAGTGGAGAAACAGTGCAAGAGGTTTTCTGCCAGTGTAGATACTGAAATAAATAGCAGCAAAGCTCATGGGCAGGGTTTTGTCAACCTCATTGCTTTTACATCAGTAACTTTGCCTATTTCAGTCGTGTAGATTATGGGATGTGATTTTTCACGGTCTGTAATATCAAGCCAAACCCTACCAACAAAGCTTTGTTGCCTCAAGACTAATGAGGTTGTAAAACTCTATCCATAAAATCAGAATAATAGCATTGCCTTGCATCACAAGATTGCTGTGAGTACATTTGTATACTCTGCACTCACATGGCCTAATGTTATGTGCTACATGGAGAAAAAAACTTCATTTATTAGTGTGAAGGACAGGAATCTGTATTGTACAAGGTTACTGTTAAAATTCCAAGGCTTTTCACCTTCAACTTGCTATGTAAACAGAGAGGAACACTGATACAGTACATTTTCTACAGTGAATCTAACATCAATTATTGCTGAAATCCTTATTTGTCTTTTCATGCACTTATCTGCTATGGTTTCTTTTTGTATGTCCTCATTTGTTTAATTAAATTACATTTGGTCTTTTTGGAGTCCTTTCTGTCCCTGCTTGTTCTGGACGTTTATTAATAGTGTCACTTGGTTGATAGTCTGTTAATTTTAATCTTGCATGAATTTGATTATCTTTATCTATTTACACTTCAGAGACATTTCCCTGAATTCCAAAGGACCTGCTCTTTCTTCCCACTGTTAGGCAAGGCAAGTTGTCATGTGTACTCTGCCTAGGTGCTTTCATGGCACTAATTAATCAAGAAGCAGTGCAACAGAGGAAGGAAAACACTACAAATGAGTGCAGCTGATTTAGATGCAGAGTGCCAGGACTGACCCACACTGGCATTACCCATCAAGGAAAATCAGAATAGTGCAGGGGTAAGGTAAAAAAGATCACTGGCAAATGATTTGCAGCTATTTCTTGGCTCCTTTTTGCTTGAGGTCAGGTTTTAAAGCACTAATCTCTAGTGCTTTAGGTTTCTGAAATCCTCTGATAGTGTGGTGTAAGCACTTCAAGAAACCCAGTCAGTCCTGGCCATGTTCTGTGTAAGAGCTTCGTGTCAATGTTCAGATGAGTTTTGGCAGCTCTCAGGTGTCTTGTCTTTTTCTCAGGGCATCAGGTCTTGATCTCTCACCTTGCTCTGCTTTAAAGTTCCCAGTGCTTATGGAATCAGGTAGTTGTTGGAGGAAAACTTGAAAAACGTGAACCTGAAATGTTCAAAAACCTCTCTTCAAAACAGGAGATAAGTATAAACAACACTCAGATGCCTTTTTTTTTAATTCCATTATCTTAGATCATTCTTAGAAAATGGGGAAAAGGTTGAAAGGAGCCTGTGAGGGCAGCTGTGGGTGGGTGGGTGAGCAGCCCATGGAGCTTACAGGATCACTTGCAAGGAGAGCTGGCTCTTGAGCTGGACTGAGCAGAAAAGGAGACCTCTCCAGGACCTGCCATTTGGGAACGTGCTGACTGCTTCCACGAGTAACTAGAAACCTGTCAGGGGGCAGAAATGGAGCAGAGAATGTTTGCATTTTTTTTTTTTTTATCTGGAGGTTGCTTGAAAACAGCCTGTGGCAGTCAGGATCTTTTGCACAAGATAGAGAAGATCCTCCAGGTATGATTTGGATTCCTGAGACCACAAGTGCTTTGGGCACCAAGGTGCACAGAGAGAGCAGGGGATGCTTTCTCTTGCTGGTTCTGAACAAATGTTGTCACCTCTCCCTCTTTATTCATTTCATAAGGAAGTGGTGCAGGCACTGGACCCAAGGCAGGGCACGAGGGATGGAAGCAGAGCTCTTGGGCTGGAGGGAGGTCAGACCCAAGGCACACGTGTTGCTTTCCTGTGATTCTGTTGAGTGGCTTCTTGCCCTAGGAATTTCAGGTTCCTGGAAATTCACTATTGCTTCCCCTTGATCTCTTGTCAGAAAATGAAATCCAAGCTCATTCCAAGCTCTGGATTGCTGGGTTGGGTTTGGGAGTTTTAAGTACCTTATCAACCAAAGTATTCTTGTCCAGTTAATGAGAGTGACCACTGGGAAGAAAACAGATCTCTATAGCCCTGCCTATTCAGTGAGATAATGTGTAATTAATAGGAACCACTGCTGCCTGTTGTTTCCTTTCTCACTATGGAAACTGGGGGCAAAGATCCCACACAATCACCTCTCCTCCTTTTATCCAACCAGGCTGAAATTCCACTATCAGGCATATTTTTCCCGTTTAAGTCCTGATGTACAGGAGATTGTTATGCATGATTATAAAGCCTAATAAATTTCTCACCATCTCATCTTCCCTGGCTGGGAGAAGTCAGGGATTAAATGCAGTCCTGCTGGGTGGTGAGGTGAGGGGCAAGGCTGCAGTCACAGCACACAGCATGGGGCTGCTGCTCCCCATTGAACTCTGCCTCAGGGATGTGTCACTTGTGTCAGGTAGTGGGGTGGAACTGGTTTACAACTCCCCTACCAGTTTGGGTGCTCACAAGGCAGAATCATGTGGGTGATGAAGCTGGTTTGTGTCCCAGGGAGACTGGGACTTGCCACAGGAGCAGGAAATGAGGAGCTCGTGTGATGGTCATTCAAGTGAATTTGGTTTGCTCAATATAAGATGAGATTCTTTGCTCACTTTGGTCTGGTTTCACATAGGCAGCTGATAATCTGTTGAACAAATGTCTGGTTTTGGGTTATCTTGAGTCTTGCCTGAGGCAGGGCCACTTCCAAAAATGAGTATGAAATGAGTTAGGGTAGCAAAATGTGCTACCCTAAATGTGCTCTATTAACTGGCTTCTCCTCGAGTGCTGTGATCCATCCATACTGCTGTTGCCTTTCATCAGAGGGAACAAAAGCTTCTGTATTGTTCATATTTGTTTTCTGACATCAGCAGTCTCTGCTCTCAGTGCTTTTTTGCTCATGAGAGGGGAATGTTTAACACGGTGACTCTCAGAGGGTGAGTTTGGGAATATTAGAGGGACTATTACATGGTCAGGTTAGGAAGGGGAACTAGTAAGAAAAAAATAATGTAGTCTTTATATAGCATTAACTATTTCAAAGGTACTTGAGAACTTTTGGCTCCTTTTAACTTCTTGGAGCTGTGAAAACGTTAATTGACTATCTCAGAGGGTGACTAATAAGTTGCTGGACTATAACATGTTGTTAAATTGCTTATCTTTGCTAAACATAGAGATCCATAATGCTAACAAGGAACAGGCTACAGCTGGGATTTTTTTTTTTCCACAAAGTTCTCAGCATGTTCAAGTGGCTTTTGCAGCACCTGTGAGAAGACTGGCTCAGCACTGTCAGATTGTTTATCTCAAGGGAGCTGTGGGTGAGACAGGCATTTTCCATTATTGCTTTCCTAGTGTTAAATTTGATTTGTTCTCTTACCTCGTTCTTGCTACAGAGACTAATCATGCACTGATTTTCTCCCCCCCCCCCTTTTTTTTTTTTTTCCTTTGTTACACAACCATTTGGAAAGAACTCTCCAAATGATCTACTCAGCTTCAGACTGGCACAGCTCCACTAAAAGACTGAATTCATTTAAACTGTTTTTTCATCTCCTTCTTCTCTCTCTCTTCAGGTTACTTAAAACATCAGCAATAAAAATACTGCTGTGCCAGTAATTGGTGGGAATAAATGTTTTATTTAAATTAATAGATGCATCATACTAAGCATTGATTTCCAAGAACAGTGTAAAACAAATCCATTGCAGGTGGAAAAATGAGAGAGCAAAGTGGGGCAATAGCAGAACTGGGGTGCAGCTGGGTGAAAGGACTGGGTGCTTGGGGTCAGCAACTGAAGAGGAAATGCAGTTGGAGGGGAAAATTGTGGGAATGAAATGGAATCTGTATTGTCATAAAATGTGTTATTCAGTACCTCAGAAAAAATATCACACCACTAACAAGTCAACCCCCCCATAATTATGGCTAATCCTGCCAAGCAGGAAGTTGCTATTAGGATAATTTGAATGACCTCAGTGGAATAAGGTCACTTTGCCTATGACTTCCTTGATTCTTTCTAATTGTATGCTACATGGGATTTTCTGAAATGTAAGTCCTTATCCCTACATACAATTTTCTTGAAATCATCCTCCCTTATAATTTTATGCTTATGAGTTCAAATCAGTTTCTGGTCCTTTTAATATTTTTTTTTTTTTATGTATGTACTGACATATTTTTTTCCTTGCTGGGGTGTGCTTTCACCTGAACCAGATATTTTTGAAAGATCCAACATGTCTGAGATTCCACCTTGTTAAAACCATGAGTACTGCTGAAATTGCTGAAATATCAATTCCCAAACATGGATGTCCTAAAATGTATCTTGCTCAGCCATTAGAATGGGGCTTTTTTGTTCCGAAGGGCGCTGGATGGAAGAGAGTCAGGTTTAAGGCAAGTCATGAAATGGTAACATCATTAACAAAGGAAGCTTGTTAATTGATAGGTTTGAGAGGGAGCAGCTATTTTGGTTCACTGATCCCTATGGATTTATTGGCGAATGCAATCTAATCACTGTTTGCAGTGCAGTTCCAAAAGGGAAAGAAAAAAAATGAGGAAAAAAAGGCAGTTTTTCAGAGCTCAACTTTATTTTAATAGGTTAGACCAGTACAAACCTGTGTGAGAGTGTTTCAGATGAAAGAACTTAGATCTAACAAGTCTCCTTTCTGTCAAACTAGAAAGGACATGAACTATTATTTTTGACATGGAGGGGAAGTAATCAAATATTTAGGTCTTTTGTTTTCATTAAGGAGAACAGGAGGATAAAAAATAGATAGCATAATATTCCTTTTGATTTGCTTCAAGAGTAAGTGAGGCATAGCTATTCATTCTTCTTCATTTTCTTTAAAAGATGAAAATCAAGAGAAGTGCTGTTCTCCCAGAGCATCTCCAGTTTGTTGTGGTAGGAGCATTTTCTCTGTCAGCTTAAAGTGTCCATACAGAGCACTTTGTCTCTCTCTGTCTCTCTTTTATTTATATGAATGGTTTTTCAGCAGAAATAAGTGCTTAAGTGCAAAGTTTTTTTTTTTTCCCTTGGAGGTAAGATGAACTGCATGTCAGTGTATACAGACAATGGATGAAAACCAAACAGAATTTGTTTCCCAGGTATTTTCATTTACACATTCTCAGAGCTTGATGTGAAAGTGCCTTTAAAAATGCCACGGACACACCAGCTTTTGTACTCTAAATGAAGACTGAGATTCTTTGCTGTCCAAGGGAACCATTCAAAAGGGTGAAACTTAACAATTACATTGATCCAGCTACAGGAGAGTGGTTTATAAATGTATCCTGATCCTCATCTCAGAGGGGGAGAAAGACAGAGACAGGCAGAGATCTTTTGCAGGCAGTGTAGCAGAGGGCAATGGCAGATCCAGGAGCATAACCCAGGTCCCCTGAGTCACAAATGAGAGATGCTAAAATTCTTTATACAGCAGAGTCTGGACTATAATGTACAAATTTATTCAGGGACTGCTGGGACACATATTGCAGTATGGTAATCATTTGAATGGACAATTGTCCCACAGGCTGTCATTGAATGATCCTAAAGTATGGTTTGTCTGCTCAGCAAAGAAACTGTAAATGAATTTTTTTTTTTTTATTCCTTTTATTTTGAAGACCTTTTTAACTGGAGAAATCATCCTCATGATGTCAGCTGGGAAAGATTAACGCAGTATATTCTTTCTGAAGGTGAAAAAACATGGAAAATTGCTTTAAGAAAATTACATACTGTGTCCTGTTAAAAAGCCATTTAATGCCCGAGGCATTGGGAAAAGAAAAAAAAAATGCATTGAAATTTCAAATATACTGGGCAGTTTTTTTCCCTGGCACTTAAAGCAATGAGTGTGTGTTACCTGTTTTCATACTCAGATTACCTTTTGTAGGTTTGGTCCAATGTTTCTTCATTGTATGAGAATTAAACATTGCAGGAATATACCACTTTTTTTTCTTTCAGCAAGATAGCCTGGACAATTTCTCACGAACAGAAAATTCAGTAGCTTACAAGTCATGTAATTAGGGGATTAAAATCTAAGTGTAGAAGGAATTCTGAGACTCGGGTAACAGCAGGAATGATCAGGTTTTCTTTCAGTGCCAGTAGGAGGTTGTCAGCATCATGATCCATCTTACTTAAGAAAGGTGCAAATGTTGTAGCCAAGGATTTTTCTCTCTGTGTGCTATTGGAGAAGACCTCTGAGCTAAATCTTGGTTATGTCAGTGTGGCAGGGGAAGAAAGTTTCTAGTGGGTTCAAAGTTTATTTCCTATGTGGGTTTGAGGCACCATTCTGCTCTCAGAAGCAAATAGGATTCACTGCATTAAAAGACTGATCAGAATAGGACATTATTGCTTTGGAAAAGCTGGACTAGATAGTAGGGGGTTTGAATCTACTATTCATGGGAAAGGGCGGGAGAAACCATGGAATAAATGTATTTGAAATGTCTGCCACAGATGTTATTTTCTGATAAGCTGACCTTCATCTGAGAAACGATGGAAGATTGGCAGTCCTCTGCTTTCTCTTGGACTGAAACAAATAGCACCAAGAGAGAGGTTGCTGCACTGGAAATGTATTGGGCATTCATTTTGATAAAGAATTTTTTCTTGTTAGTTCTGTACCCTGGCACCCTGAAAAACATGCTTCCCTGTGTGAGGAGAAAGAGCCTCTGGATAACTAGTAGCATGTAAGAATGAAGGATCATAGAATCATAGAATTGGCTGGGTTGGAAGGGACCTCAGAGATCATCAAGTCCAACCCTTGCTCCACTCCCGCTGCAGTTCCCAGCCCATGGCACTGAGTGCCACATCCAGGCTCTTCTTAAAAACCTCCAGGGATGGAGAATCCACCCCTTCCCTGGGCAGCCCATTCCAATGTCTGATCACCCTCTCCAGAAAGAAATTCTTTCTCATGTCCAACCTAAACCTCCCCTGGCACAACTTGAGACCTCTTGTGCCCTCTTGTCTTGCTGAGAGTTGCCTGGGAAAAGAGCCCAACCCCCCCCTGGCTCCAACCTCCTTTCAGGGAGTTGTAGAGAGTGATGAGGTCTCCCCTGAGCCTCCTCTTCTCCAGCCTCAACACCCCCAGCTCCCAGATCTGCTCTTCCTTGGACTGGATTTCCCAGGTTACTTCTTCACTCACCCTATTGACTCTGGAGCAAGAAAACAGGACCAGCAGCCAGCAGTTCACTGCCATTGCTTTAGAAGCTACTGCCCCCAGCTGAGATGCTCTGTCTGGCTGTGTATAACCTTCTAGTCCTCCACAAAACCAAGTGAAGCAGCTCAGCTTAACCTTCCACTGGGCTCAAGTCCAGTTTGCTGCACTTTGTAGTAGAGAAAGAGCATGAGCACCACTGCTACTTTGCTGCTTCCTTTGCAGGAGGCAGTAACTTAACTGCAGCTCAAGTCTTTAGGCTCATGTCCAGACCCATAATTGTTCTGGACATGATTTTGGGCTTCAAACCTTTCTCTGCATGATCTGCAGTAAAAGAAGACACGTGAGTGTGATGAGCTCCATGTGTACACAGCCAGCTTGGCCCTTTAATTGTGTTAGTACAACCCATCTATTGAGTTCAGTAAATGCAGGGTGAGCTCTGCCCCAGCACATTTTTATATGGACTGCTGATTAGAACACAATACACACTTCACTTTACCACCAATAGGACCTTAACCTCACTTAAAAAGAATAATGACAAAACAGCCCAATTATCTGCTCCCAGAGAAAAAGTCCATTACCAAGGGGGAACCAAAATTACCCTTTCTGTTCAAACAGCCCAGTTCTCTATTACATTTGCATTAAAAAAGAGTTTGAGATTAGGCTGCCTTTGTGTTAGGCTCTGTTGAAACACATAACAAGAAATAGGTCCTAGCCCAAAGAGGTTAAAGTGTAAATTAGACAGAAGTAGAAAGAAAGGCAGTGGCTTTTTTTTTCTTTTCCTAAGGGAAGATGAGGCACAGAATGTGTTAGATAGCAGAAGTACACAGAGTAAGCTTTGAATGATCTGGAAAAGCCCAGATACATGTATTATACTGCCAAAAGGTTATTTTACTCCTGGCATTGACACACTCAAATGATGTGCAGTTATAAGCACTTGCTTGAATCTTGCTTGGGTGGAGGAAGAGTCTTCTGGCAGAGGATGCCAAGGATGGTTTGGGCTCCAATATGTGTCCTG
This sequence comes from Heliangelus exortis, assembly GCF_036169615.1. NCBI lineage: Eukaryota > Metazoa > Chordata > Aves > Apodiformes > Trochilidae > Heliangelus > Heliangelus exortis. Next base: position 4,129,616 of record NC_092429.1, read on the forward strand.
CTACCCTCTGGGGTGCTCTCTGGGTCCCCCAGTGCTCCCCAGTCCAAAGCAGAGCTACTTTCAACTCCTGCTCTTGCCCTCTGCACCCTGGTTTGGCCATCCAGAGTGGGTGAAGCTGAGAAACAGGAATTTCTACTAAAAGAGCAGCACTGATTCTTCCTTTCTTTCTTTTTTCTTTTTTTCTTTCTCCACCCCCACTTCCTTTCTCTCCCTTTTCTGCCTTCTGGCTGAGTGTCTGTGACTTGTGTCAGCTTTGTATTGTTGGGAGGGTAATACAGCCCTGAAGTAATCACTCATTTCAACACCTCCATAGCTTTGTCTAGAGTTGGAGGGCATTTTTCTGACCTGAGAGGATGAAGTCTGAATCTTCAGCAAGTCTCATTTTTACTTAAAATACACTTGTTGGTCGTGGGTTGTTTTTTTTTTGAGTATCTTCTATTGGAAAATCCACGTGTTGGATCCCAATTTCCATGAATTTATTGGCAAACAGGCCAACAGCTCACCTCCCATGTTTGGTAAAAGACCTTTCATAAGTGCTGCAGGAAGAGCTGCCCTCAAACAAGAGCTCTGAAGAGGCTGGAGCACAGCCAGATGGGGAAACAAGGTTGTTATTGGCATGATTTTAATCATGATAGACAATTAGCAAAGCTTAATTATATTGAGAAAGAAAATCAGAGCAAGTGGCAGTAATGAATTTTCCTAGTAAATCTCCTGTGCTTCAAAATAAAACTGCCTGACCTATAAATACAATGAAATTAGAAGACGTGTTTGCCCGTGCAGCTCAGCTCTGTGCTGCTTGTTCTCTGAGTCTGGATTCTCCTGTGAGTCCCTTCTTAAATATCTTTCTCTCATGGAGTAATCATCCTAGGCACACTATTGCATTTTAGCCACTTAGATGACATCCTGTGTCAGGAAGTGGCAAGAGGAGGTTTTTTTTTTTTCCCCCCGTAGCTGAACTTGGTAGTATTAGAAGTTAATAGGATTATAGAACCAGGGATTTTTAAAATACTGCTGTAAGCTAAAATAAATGTTATTTAGAACTTAGTAAGTAGGTTATTTTTAATATTGTGAAAGTCTCAGATATTTCCAGAGGAATTTCTGGTTAAAATAAAAATACTAAATCAAGTACCATCAACCTTAAAAGATTTTGGAGAAGTTTCCTCATGTTTGTGTTTGTAGCCTTTAGGTCTGATACTTGGTGGAGAGTGAAAAGTATCTGTCTTAGATCAAGAGTGCTATTTATTCTTAAGCCTTTTCAAAGTGCCATAATAATGGAGCTTATAAAACAAAGCAGCTTCTGGTGAAAGCAGAGAAACCCCTGTGAGCAGTTGTGTAGTAGACATCCTTCAATCAAAGCTGTGCTTCTGGAGCTGTGAGTCCTTCTTTCTCTTCTTTTAAAGCCCAGGAGACCAAAATGTATCTCACAAAAGATAGCAGGGGAGGTCCCAGTTCCTGTGAATGGTGCTGTGGGCCTGAAGTGACCTTGAGAAAATCAAAACAACTCACCTGGGTTTGCCTGATGGCAGATGATAGAATCCCAGAATCATTTGGGATGGAAAGGAGCTCTGGGATCATCAGCTCCAACCCTTGATCCACTCCCCCCGTGGTTCCCAGCCCATGGCACTGAGTGCCACATCCAGGCTCTTCTTAAAAACCTCCAGGGATGGAGAATCCACCCCCTCCCTGGGCAGCCCATTCCAATGTCTGATCACCCTCTCTGGAAAGAATTTCTTCCTAATACCCAACCTAAACCTCCCCTGGCAGAGCTTAAGCCCATGGCCTCTTGTCTTACTGGGAGAAGAGCCCGACTCCCCCCTGGCTCCAACCTCCTCTCAGGGAGTTGTAGGGAGTGATGAGGTCTCCCCTGAGCCTCCTCTTCTCCAGATCCTTTCAGGGAGTTGTAAGGAGTGATGAGGTCTCCCCTGAGCCTCCTCTTCTCCAGCCTGAGCAATGAGCTGAGTGATCCAGAGCTCATCTCTGCACGGGCTGAGGGCTGGAGGCTTCTGGTCCAGGTGTTTAGAGGAGTCTGGATGCATCTCCTGTAAGGACCCATCTGTTCCATGGGTGGCAGTGCTGTGTTAGTTGTAAACTCTATGAATTCACTCCACTGGCACAAACGAGGGTTGCTGTTTTCCAAGGATTTCCGTATCTGCAGGACTGTGATTTCAGTGGGATTCACTGAATGAGGGCAGTTCAGTGGGGGTGCATTGGCAGCACCTACACCCCGAGCTCTCTCCTCTGCTCTCTCAGTTGTGAATCAGACTTCTCCTGACTGAAAGATGAGATGAGATGAGATGAGATGAGATGAGATGAGATGTCTGTCCCTGCCACACTGATTTGCACTGCTCTGCATGCCCCTCAGCAGCTGGCAGCACAGCTGGGTGCATAGGAGAGGGGTGTGCTGGTCCCAACAGGTATCAACTTGCCTGAACCAGGATCACACTTTCCTCTCTTTTGGGATTTTTCTTCGTATTGGTGTCCCCAGGGAAGGTACAGAGTGCTCAACTTGGCTGAAACCAGAGAAGAAGCAGGAAAAGTATCTTTGTATTTCTCTGGCAGTCGTCAGGATGTGTGGGGTTGCTTCCCTGCTTCAAACTGCTTTTTCTGTTAACCTCAGATGTGGATCTCCATGGCAAGTCACCTCCAATAAGGTCAGCACAAATTTAGATTGACCTCAGATATTCAGTCTGAGAAATTTCACATCTGGGGCTTTCCTGTGGAACTCTTCTCAATTTGTCTTTTTTAGCCTCATCTCCAGACTATCCAAGCAGATGGAAGTAAAGGTCTGCTCATGCTGCCTTTCCTAACAGAGATCCTAATTTTGACTGGCAAGTCATATTTCCCCAAACACAGGAGAAAACCTGAGAGAGAGAGCATCTCTTTCCAAACCATTTCCAAAACCCAATTAACTCCCTGAAATAATCTCTAACTATTTCTTGTTAGACACTCCAGTGCCTGAGCGAGGATACAGAGCAGGATTCTTGTTTTTTTGTGGAAAGGCTGCCGTGTGAGTAGTGACAAACAAGTTCTTGCCCGTGGAGAAATCTTTTACAACTGAAAGAAAAATGTTTTAGCATTTCAAATAGCTAATGCTCTGAGATCAAGTGAAGTTCTTTGCTTTAGGAAGTGAAATGAATCTGGCTGATGGGATATTTTATTAATCAGTTTTAAGTTTTAGCAGTTTAGTTTTACATTTCCATTAACAGTCTGGTATCATAGGAATTGGAGCTAATATTATTGGGATTATTACATGCAAGCCACTAATAGAAGATGTAAAAATTCATTGCCATGGTTGAATTTGAGAGAGAAGTTAAGTCAACCTAGTTATGTGTGATTTGTGCTTGGAACTCTGTGAGCTGAAGTAGCTCAGAGCCTTTCTTCTGCATTTGGGTGTTACTGAGCCAGCAGGGTTTCAGCTGTGACAGCATTTGGGCAGCTTCTGCTCTCTCTTACCCCATGGAAAATCCTGTGGAGCTATCGAAGAGGGAAAATGGACTGGAAGCCAATTTGTCATAGGCAGTGTAGTACAAATCTTTTCCATCTCTAGTTAAGAACTCAAAGAAAATGAACAAAGTCTCATTTTTATTATTTGCTTAAGGCAAAATCATGCAATTAGTAGAGGGATAGGTTGATATGCAGAAAAGGGCAGCTTATGTTGTTATCTTTTTTGCAGTCCCTGTTCAAAGGTTGAAGCTCTGGAGCCAGAATTAATGATGAAATGATGAAAGAAAGAAAAAAAAGGGGGAAATATGTATATAGCTCTGTACATCATCCTTAGCTGGACTATTACAGCTTCATTGACTTTTGTGAAGCTGTGCCACTATTTCACCAGCTGAACAATTACACATCAGGGTATACTAAAAGCACACAAATAATCTGGGCTAGCACCTAATAAAGTCATCATTTGCTCTGGTTGCTGAATTTAGCCCCTCTGAATTAAATTATTGCACGAGCATCAATTCTCCTTTTTTCTATTAAGTTTCCTTATGGACATAAAGCTGGGTTATATAATTGCAGAGAAAACATTTATTCACTGGGAAGTGTGAGCCCTGGTCCTGCCATTGTGCAGTTGGTGAAGTGGATTTTTCCCTCTCTGGCTCCAGTGACAGGAGCAATGGAAATCCAGATCTTTGGGTGTCCCATCCCCTAGCTGCTAGGCTGATGGATATGTGGTGAGTGTCGGGGAAGGGAAAATTTTCCATGCAGCACAGTATGGCTGTTGAAAATGAGGTTAAGGGGGGCAAGAGTGGATTCTCCATCCCTGGAGATATTTCAAAAGAGCCTGGATGTGGCACTCAGTGCCATGGGCTGGGAACTGCAGCAGGAGTGGAGCAAGGGTTGGACTTGATGATCTCTGAGGTCCCTTCCAACCCAGCCAATTCTGTGATTCTAAGAGGTTTGTTTGGTGTTGTCATAAGAAGTACCTGAAAATATTTGGGGCCTTTTCTTTGTAGGTTCCAGCCCTTTGTGCCTGGGACTTGGCGCTTAAGAACCAGTCAGTGATTTTGAATGCCTAAATCAACCTTTTCACTTGTCTACAAAATGGGATAACACCTTCTCTTCTATGGAGGTTAATAAACACTTGTGAAAAGCTTGTATTCCATAATGCTGAGTGCCTAGAATGGTCTGGAAAGAAATGAGCAATCTCTCTCTTCAGAGACCTCCTTGAATGGCGTGCGGTAAATAAAGGAGTGGGATTGCAGCTCAAGTCCTCCTGCATGGCTGCTTGCTGCATGAACAGCCCTCCTGGCCTCTCCTTGTACAAGCAGCCTGCAAGCAAAAAAAAGAAAAACTGTTGAGTGGCAACACAGACCAGGGCTGCATTGAAGTTGTGTAGGAAAGGTGTTCCCAAAGGTCTCAGTTCTAATGCGTGTGAGAGCTGCGACTCGGCTGCCCCTCTGCTTCCCTTCTGTCTTTTGGCTCCTTTGTGGACAAGAGAGTAATTCAGGTTTTTGAGTGAGGTTTTGTTTCCTTTCTGCTAGTTATGGGGAAGACCAAAGAGCAAGGGAATGCATGCACAGTCCTTTACTAACCTGGATTTAGGAAAGTGCACATAGGAGGAAAAGACCTCTACTACTCAACGTATGTTTAAGTTAACCCAGATTTCTGGAGAAGAACCAAATGGAAGCAGTGAGTGAGCAAATGTGGAGCTGTTTCAGCAGAGTGGCATGGGCAGCACCTCTGGTGATGGGGAAAGGACTGGGGTGGGTGTAGCAATGTAACTCTATTCCTCTCAGAATTGTGTAGCCAAGGCAAAGGTGACAGAAGTGTTTCCACAAGTTTATAATAGCAGGTTTTGTGCTAAGCATTGCTCCAGTCTGCATGGAGAGGTCTTCTTTTCAATAAACCTTTCACATGGGGGCAGAAGGCAGACTCACTTTTATCTGTAGTGGTTAAGAAAATTAAGGCCAAAGCATCCTTGCACTTAAAGGAAGATGAATGGTGGGTGAAAGCACTGGAACATCTTTTATTCTGTTTTTGTCAATGGCTACTAACTCTGATTCAGATAGAGGAAACTTACTGTGACATACTATAGGTGTAAGTGCCACACTCCTGTCAGCTTATGGTTAGCACCTCAGGTTTTCCATTTATAGGAAAGAAAATTACTGTGGCAAACCTAAGAACAGTAGCAAATCCATGGTATCCTACTATGCTTTAATGTTTAGCAAGGGCTGGGGGAAAGGGGTCTGTGGGTTAATTACTCATTGCACAAAAAAAAGGGATTTCCTTTTAACATTTATTTTTCTGAATAGCACAGAAGCTATTAAATGAACAGGTATATGGCTGCATTGTACCTTTCATTTCCTGACCTCCTGTTCCCTTTGAACAGGGTCAATAATGTAAACTCAACCTTTTGAGAGAACTCTTTGTGCCACTGATCACACACACAAAAAAGCCTGTGCTCTCCTAGCAGTCACAGGGCAGAGATGCCACCACGAATTCTTACCTTCTTGAAGCTGTTTTGGGTCAGATGGCATCTTGGGGTGGTTTGTGCTGGCTCCTGTCAGTGCCTGATGGAGCATCTGGCCACCACCTCCCTCTGCACGGTGGAGATGTGGCCTTTCAGTCAGCTCTATGGATGCAGAACCACAGGATATTAGGGGATGGAAGGGACCACGAAAGGTCATTGAGTCCAACCCCCTGCCAGGCCAGGATCACCCAGTGTAGGTGACCCAGGAACACATCCAGGTGGGGTTGGAATGTCCCTGGAGAAGGAGACTCCAGAACCTCCCTGGGCAGCCTGTGCCAGTGTTCAGCCACCCAAAAACCTTTTTCTTATGTTTACATGAAACCTCTTATGCTCCATCTTACACCCATTACCCCTTGTCCTCTCGTTGGTCACCACTGAGAAGACACTGGCTCCATCCTCCTGACTCTTGCCCTTTACATCTTTACAAATATTTATGAGGTTGTCCCTCAGTCCCCCCAACACTTTTCCCTATTGTGCTCCTCCTGGTCTGTCAAACTAATCCAGAGTTACTACAGAGAGTACCAGGGCTCCCACGCAGTGGATGCTGTGGGCATTTCTCAGGTGAGTCCCAGCTGCACCCACCAGGTCAATCCTGCAAACTGTAAAACCAGGCAACTTATTTTGAGCAGATTCCCAGCCTGCCTCCTCAGTAAAGCACTCTGAGCTAACAGCTTCAGTGCATTTGATGATTGTTCATTTTGAAAGATGTCATTTTGAGAATTTCTGGAAGTTTCAAAACTGCCCCGTGGGAGGTCTGTTCCATGCCAAAATGTCATTTCAGATTCTAAGCTACATACTCCCTCATACTTTTGCTTTATAAATGTTTCACAGCACCTGCATTTTTTATCATTGCACTTTTATGTGACCTATGAGTTCCTTGTAGCCAACCTACAAGGCCTGGCTGAGGGAAGTAAGTAATTTTTTTTTTTTAATTGGCTTTTTCCTCTGTCAGAAGATAAAACCACCACCCAATTATTTCTTCCTCGCACACAGATATTTGTATTAATATTTTAACAAATGCACTGTTTATAGTGTCACTCACAGGTCTGTGTTAAAATTAAAACAAATGTGTCCTGGAAAGTAAATGCTTAGTTTCATTTCGAATAGTTGTTAGGATCAAGCCTTATTTCTTCAGTAGTAGATCAATCTCCTGATATTTTCTGCAAGTCATCAAACTTCATTCTGGGGCTGTAATTACGTGTGAAATCCTGCCTGATCGCTTTGCTGGCAACACCACCACTCAGTGCACAAAGCTAACATAAAAATAACCTGAGCTAATATTTGCCTTGCCACCCTGCATCCAGTGAGCACCACTGAAACATTAATGGTGTTTCCCTTCAACGAGCTGTCAATAAAGGGAGAGATAGTAAATGCTTTAAACCTTCCTACAGGGACTGGGAGGATGGGGAGGTAAAAGTCAAGTGCAGGGATGGAGCTCTGAAAATGGAAATTTTTCTTAACAACAACACAGAAAGAGATCATAGAATCATAGAATGGGCTGGGTTGGAAGGGACCTCAGAGATCATCAAGTCCAACCCTTGCTCCACTCCCGCTGCAGTTCCCAGCCCATGGCACTGAGTGCCACATCCAGGCTCTTTTGAAATATCTCCAGAGATGGAGAATCCACCACTTCCCTGGGCAGCCCATTCCAATGTCTGATCACCCTCTCAGTAAAGAAATTCTTTCTAATGTCCAACCTAAACCTCCCCTGGCACAACTTGAGACCTCTTGTGCCCTCTTGTCTTGCTGAGAGTTGCCTGGGAAAAGAGCCCAACCCCCCCCTGGCTCCAACCTCCTTTCAGGGAGTTGGAGAGAGTGATGAGGTCTCCCCTGAGCCTCCTCTTCTCCAGCCTGAACACCCCAAGCTCCCTCAGCCTCTCCTCATAGGATCTGTGAATGATGAATTGGATGGGGAATGGCCAAGATTCAGGTGCTCTTTTCATTGCCCTTTCAAGGTCTGGGAGGTGGTGGTGCAGATGGGGAGAAGCCAGGTGGGCACCTAACTGGGAGCAGGGCATCCAACCTGTCCTCATGGATGGAATCCATGTGGAGGGGCCCTCAGCCACAGGGCTGCTGATTTCTTCTGCTGCTTTTGATCTCTTTTGTTTAAAGCCTTTCCTCTTTGTATGAATAAATATTCACTGAGCTAAAGGGGAGGAGAAGGAGAGACTGACTACTTGGACTTGAATTAGGGAGGGCACGGACTTAAACCTGGTTTTCTCTCATCTTGGTTTCTTTCATGGATTTTCAGCCTGGGTCTAGAAAATCTTTGCAAAAAATGTTACAGGCAAATTGTTTTCCCTGCAGCCTCCCACAAATGCAGGGATTTTAATGACCCAAGTTGGGCTGTTTAGTGTGTGCAGTTAAATACTAGAAGGGAGGACAAGCCTGAGGGAAATTTGCTTGTTGGTGTGTCAGTCACACAAAGATCATAAGGATGGAAACTCCTCAGTTTTTAGCCAGGGTGTCTTCACTGTGCAGTCAGAAAGTTGTGGTTTGGATTTTTTTTTTTCCTCCAGAAATAACTCTTCTAGGATTTCTTGGTCCCTAGAGTCCTGTATTGGATTTTGCCTTTCTACTGAGTCGTACATAAGATGTTATAATAAGATGTGATGGTTAAATCTTTTCTTACAGCTACAAAGTCATGAACTCCAGGGTAGTGTTTCCACCTCCCAGCAAGCTTCAGTAGAGCAGTGCTAATGCTTCTGGCAGCCCTGGGCTGCTGTGTTAGGAAGAACACTGGGTGCCCCCCACAGTGCTGATTTAAGCTCTCCAGTTAACATTATTTTTAAGGACTCAAGACACAGAAAACCTCTGAGAATAACCAGTTACTTCTGTGTTCTCCCCACAGAACTGGTACTGAACCTTAGATGTCACAGCAAACCTTCACAGGCAGCACTGGCTGAAATTGTTCATAGGTTTCCCACACAGCAAACAACTTAATGGTTAAAAAATAAGATAAATCATGGGAGATATTTCTCTATAATTTAACTGTCAGGAGGAAGAGACTCTGGTCTCAGAGGTAAATAGGTCCTGTGGGAAATATGTCATTTTTATGCTCAATATGTTAATTTTGTGATGCTAATGGAAACACATCCTTTAATGTCACCCTTCCTTCCCTTTGTCTCTTGCTGATGAAGATGTGTGACCCTTCCCACCACACCCTGCACCTCAATTTCCCCAGCTCTGCTCTCACCAAGATGTTTTCATAACCAAGCAGCCAATAGATTTCCAGCACTGGAGAAGGTTAATGAGCAATTGGCACTGATTGCTCCTTTCCAGGGCTGTGGAGAGTCCCCTGGGGATCAGACACCTCCCCAGTCATCCTCCCTGGTGACACCAGGGGTCACTGGCCAAGTAGCAAGGATTGGTATCACTTGGATTCCAAGGGCTGCTCCCTACTCCATTGCTTTCAGGATGGAGCTGGCAAGCGCTGTAGTGTGGGAAGGGATTAATTGCAAAAACTCCTCACCCTGTAGTTCCTTATTGGGAAAACAAATTCTGGAGTTAAACCAAGCTTTTTAACTAAGTCAGGGAAATCAGGAAATATGTTTTTCAATACATTGAAGTAGGCTACCAGACAGTAGTGGAGCAGAAAATGGTACATGAGAAAGGTGCAATATCATTTCCAACAGCATGCAAGAATTTAGGTGAGCTTATAGGAGGAGCACTGACTGGAAAAAAGTGCCTTGATGGTCTTCCTCCACCAGGGACACATCTGGAATAGCAGGAGACAGTAAGGTGTGTTCTCAAGTCAGTAACCAATTTTGTTTACTTTAAGTTTTAAAAATAGCTTTTTAAAGAGTGAACAAATTCTTCATGAGACAAGCACTGAGGAGAATGACAAGTTACTGTTTCTCTTGAAAGATCAATTTAATTTACATTCAGTTAGAGATGAAAACATTGAGTTTCAGACATTTCAAACATCCTGTCACCAGGAGTCAGCTCAGAGGCAGTGCTTTGCTGGCTTTGTAGAAAACATTTCTAATCTAATTAAGAAATAATTAAAAGGACCCACAACACCAGAAAGCCAGAGGGAAACAACCAATGAGAACAAACAAAAATTCAGGATGTGTTTGCAGTGAACTTGTGACAATAAGGGGAAGTTTGGGAATCCATTCCTGGATTACTCTTTCCTCCAAACCATTTTGTGGCCAAATTTGTTGCAACCTGCTCTACTGATTTTTCTTCTTTTGCATTCTTTGAAACAAAGCCTGCATAATGCTAATGAACCAGAGAACTTAGAAGCCCCCTAACAATTTAAGTCAGGAATGTGGCCAGAACGAATCAAAAGCTGGTTTTGACATGGTTGGTTTTAAAACAATACTGCATTTCTTGTGCATAAACCTGCCTGTCCAAAACCTGCCACCTGAGTTTGTGTTGTTTGCCCTCCCTCAAGCTCTGGAGGGACCTCTGACTCCATCAATCCCTTTGGCACTGTGTCCCCATTCCAGCTTTCCCCTCCATGCTTCCCTGTGCCAGACTCCCCACCCCAGCTCCTTTTGTCCTCCTCTCATTAGGTTACCTGGTGATGCTCTTTTTCTTCATTCAGAAGCCCCAAATCAGCATCATAAAATCATTGCTACCAAAATGTGTGTTCCAGGCTCCCTTCCAGCCAAAGCCTGCAGTAACTATTTAGCTGATGGGCTCCTCAGGGCACAGGTCCTCCTCAATTATTTTTATTCTAATAACCAACAGAGCAAACCCCTAGCAGGGCTAAAGCCTCAATTTTTGGACTTTTTCATCGTGTGTGGGTAACATGGGCATGATTCCTCAGGGCAGTCCTTTAGGAAGTGCATGCTCAGGTGAAGAAAGTTACCCCAGAACCTCTGCCTTTGATTCTATAGCTAAAAATTTGCTATGTGAATACTCACTTTCCAAATATTTGGATCCTTAAAGGGGTACAGAAGACCTAAAGTGCTGATTAACATGTACAAAATTACTTAGCTAAGTAGATAAGACTTGGTGTAGAGCTTGTATTCATGAAAAGAAAATAAGGAATTATTGTGAAAAGTCCTGTAAAGAAGTTGCTTTCTCTTTGATCTTTAATGGAGAAATAAATTAATAATCTCTATAAAAATGCAAACATACTTAGTGAGCTATTATTCAGATATCCTGATAGCTTTTAACTTCATGATTTTTTAAAAGCTTTTTAAGTACATTCCATTCTCTGTGAAGAATGGAATTTTCTGAGAAAATTTTCTGAGAAGAAACCTTAAAAAAAAAAAAAAAAAGACAATGGTCACTGGTGATATCTTGCTCTGGAAACATCCAGAGGGAAAGGCTGGGGAAAGAATTAGTGTGACTGTACTTCCCTGCTCCTGCAGCAGGTCATACACATTGTATTTTCAGACAGAGGGGAGAAAACTGGCAGCTTCACCAGAATAAGTAATTTAAAAGCTATCAGAGAACCCTCTTCCCAAAAAGACTGGTTTTAATTGTACTTAGGGGATAAAGGAATATAAGCAAGGAAAGAGTTTGATCAGATGGAGTGGATTCTTACACAGTTGATTCCATTGTGAGAGGATCCAATGGGAACTCATTTTCCTAGTGTGTAAGTTATGTTTATTGTACATTATCCCTGTGCTGTATCATGTGCCTCATATATTTTGCTTTATGGGATAAATCAGATAATGGTTTAAGGCTGACTGTATATATTCCCAGCTAGTTAAAGTGCTGGTTGTCAACAGCATCTTTCATGGAAAAGGCAATTTCAAGAGGATGAGATTCTATCTAACAGAAGTACCTCAAGTACATTTTTATACTTGCTCACACACAGTATTTATTTCATAGCTCTCTATGCAGAAGATAGATGGGAAAGATACAATTACTGAAAAACCCCTCAGCCTGTTTCTGTCGTGTGATTTCTTTTCGGCTGGAAGGAGGGTTTCAAATGATCATCCCTTGCACAACAGTGATAAAAATCATCTTTTTTTCTTTTTTTTATTAAAGCAGTTTTGTTGATTCTTCAGTTTTATGTTGCTGGAGAGGATTTCATAGCACCTGTCCAAATTTTTGTTTGTATTTGATAGCTCTCAAGCAGTGTGACAATTAACACTTTTTGCCAAGTGAATTCCAGTAAAGAGATAATAGTAGATTTTGGTTACTTTATGGCTTCTGAGTTTAGACTAATTCATCAAAATTTTAAAAATATAAATTGGATATCTTCATAGCTTCTCTCTACACATTTAATTGGATGTTGAGAAACCAACAAATGTATTTACAGAACAAAAAGAAGTCATACAAAGAGAAAGTTGGCTGAAACAATAATCTGTAATCCATATCTACAGTGACTTAGATGTGAGGCTGTTATGATGTGAGATTTATGCTGTTTACCCTCTTACATTGATAGAAAATAATATTGATTCTGTTAACTTCTGTGCTTAAAATGTTCTCCCTCCTGGCTGCTGATATATATAATATCCTTCCTTTTCTAGTTTTCTACTGTTTATATAAAAGAGAAGCAAATGGGGCAATGTCTGTTCCAGTTCAACTGCCTTGAGATGCTTCTGTGTGGATTTTGCCTGCCTTCCAGAATAGTAACAAACTTCCCACCAAATATTTAAGGGCAAAATACTTTATAATTATTGACTGCACATTCCTTTCAGGTTTCTCAGTGTACTTTACCAACACTGATTCATTAAATGTGTCTTGTGGTGGCTGGAAATACTCCCAGGCCCAACAGAACAGTAGAGAAGAGAACAAGAGGAGAGCACTATAGAGGTATTTAGGTACTTATTGAATGCTGATTTAGGCAGTGTTAAACATTTCTAAAAGTTAAGCCTTGGTGTATTTTTTTGGGGTCCTCTGTAGAATGAGAAATCCAACCCACAGTCTCTGGGTTGTTTCTAATTTCCTGTTGTCCCAATTCACTGGAAAAATTCACTGCAGGGAGAGCACAACAAGGATGCTCTGGCCTGCAAACTGCTTGCCACAACTGAGGCTGTTTCAGTGCTGCCCAAATATAAAAAAAAAAAGGAGGCAGTTAGTTGAAAATGTGACATAAACCATATATTTTTTCTTACCTTTTAAAATTGATAGAGATGCTGGTCCATGAGCAGTATTTTACTACCTGAGTATCCAGCTTATCCTCACCTTACTCCCTAACCCTGTGCTAGTCTGCCTTCTCTAATTGTACTGATCCATAGCACACTCTTTTTTCCCAGCTGACCTTTGCTTTTCACTGACATTTGCAAGATGTGACTAAATGAAAGCCAACCAAATAGATGTTAAACAGCAAAATCTTTTTGCTGCTCTTTTATTAAAAAAAAAAAACAAAAAAAACCAAACAAAAAAACCCCAACCCGTTTTCTGAAGCTTTAAAATGTGAGGGGAAAATGCAAATATTCTGATATTTGCTATTGCTAGACTACATCCAAGTGCAATTAAAGACATTGACCACTTGCTTATTTTTATGTGCTGAGTTACACAAATCTGTTCAAAGCAATGAAAAGCCCAGCTGGTACAAATCATTACCAAATGCCACTCAAAGCCACCTTTAGCTGGAGAACATTTGTTCTATGATAACTGGGAACAAACTGTTTCAATTCCTGCTGAAGTCTCTCTCAGGAGGATGGGACACAAGTTTATCAGCTCTTTGGAAATGAAAAATTAACTTGGATGCTCCTCTGCCACCAGGTGTGTGTTCTGACAGGTTGTGGTACAACAGATCCTACAGTCAGAATTCAGGGCTTTTGGGTGAAAGGGACATTTCCTTGCAGGGTACAGCAGCCTTGGCAGCCAAAGCTGCTCAACAACCTATTTATTAGTATCTGCACTCCTCCCCCACTGTTATATTAATATAATGAATCGTTCACAGGTGCTTCAAATGAGGTTTAGATGATCACTGAGAGCTTTGGTACTCAAAGAAGCCAAATTGAAAGGAGCAGATGCAACAGTCCCCTAGCAAAAGTACAAAGAGTGACTTAATGAAGGTCATTTGGCACATTTTGGCCTTGGTGACCCTAGGAACAATCAGACTCTCATTATTTTACTGTTTCTAGACAGAAAGGTGATTCCTTCTTGCCCACTTGCCTTGATTCTTTCTTTTTCTTTTCTTTTTTTTTTTTTTTTGTCTTTATTACATCATTGGGAGCTCTTAATTACATTTAATCCTCCTCACTTTTAACTAAAAATGAGATAGTTCCCATCTGATCATTGTTAAACCTTGCTCTAAGTCATGCTTGAGCTTTAATGCTCTTTTGTCTGGCAATGTTTAAATCACAGTAAGTACTCAAACATTAGGCCAGGTGATTAAATAGTAAAATGGACGTTCTCAGCTGGAGATGCAGACCAAGTAGAAGAGAAAAGTTAGAGGTCATGGCAGCTGTATGGCCTGAATGCTTCCTACAGCAAATATTTGCACTGTCCATAGCTTGTGGTTTTCTTTCTTTTCCTTGTTTTGTGGCAAACACAGAGAAACTCAAAAACTGGCATTATCCCCCAGAGGTCTGAGGATGAGATTAGCTTTGTAAATGTTGATTTACTGCTCTACAAGGTCTCTTCAAAGGCTGTGCACAAGGGGAAGGAGCTGCAGGCCCTGGAAGATGAGATCTGTCTCACAGTTCTCTGGTTCTTAATGAAGGTGACAGCCCAGTAGTTGGTACCTTGGCAGAGGTATGGGTGCTTCCCACGGATTTCACTGGGATTTTGGGGAAAAACTTGCTTATTTCCTATGCCTCCTTTCCTTATTAGGGAGCCAGGGATGAGAGTGTTTTCTTACCAGCCTGTTTAGCTTTTTTTTTTTTAGTTTATGCATTTTGGAGATAAGGTGGTTTTCTTAGTTTATGTCTTACAGTGTTCAGTGTAAAGGGACTCTGGAATCAGCTGAATCCTCTAGGGGATAATAATTGCAATAAATGTAAAGGCTACTTTACATTTACATACCCAAAGAGCTGCTTAATCCCCCTCTCCCTCCAAATGAAAAAGAGGCTTTTTTCCTTTTCTCTTTTTTTTTTTTTTTTCCCCTTGTTTGGTTTGGGGTTTTTTGTTTGTTTTTTGGGGGGCTTGTTTTGTTTTTTGGGTTTTGTTTTTTTTTTTTTTGGTTTGTTTTTGTTTTTTTGTGTGGGTTTTTTTTTTGTTTGGTTGGTTTTTGGGTTGTTTTTTTTTTGTGTGTGTGTGTCTTTGGTTTTGTTTTTGTTTGTTTGTTTTTAATCTTTAAAGGGACTGCACTAAGGTCACAGTGTGCATCCAAGTCCTATCTTTGTGTCTCTTGCCTGTGCAAGGCAAGCTCTCTACCACCTATATTTTGATAGTTGGGTGACAGATATCATCAAGGAGCAAGGAGAGCATTTTAACCTTGAATACACATTGCAGGAGAAAATTACTCAGGGACAGCAATGCCATGGACAGCTCCTGTGCAATGAGCCGTGGCAAAGGGTCTTCATTGGGTTTTGTATCCAGAGGGGGATTTCAGAGCTGTAAGTGTTCATTCTGCAAGTGGTCAGTGATAGAATTACCAAGAGGACACCATCCCTGCCAAGATAT
Source organism: Heliangelus exortis (assembly GCF_036169615.1). Taxonomy (NCBI): domain Eukaryota; kingdom Metazoa; phylum Chordata; class Aves; order Apodiformes; family Trochilidae; genus Heliangelus; species Heliangelus exortis. Next base: position 4,145,073 of record NC_092429.1, read on the forward strand.
GTGACTGATGGGAGCAGAATTAGAGTGTAAATATGGGCACAATATTCTTTGTTCTTCCCAGCAGAGACATCAGTTTTGCTCTTTCACCCCCAGTCTACATCCTTCTTTGCTCCAGCAGAACACAGTGTATTCAGGATCAGATGTAACCCAACTCTTGGGTGGGTTTCAGGGTGAAAGATGTGTATTTGGCTGGTTTTCTGGCTTCTGCCTTGCTAGGTTTTGTTTATAAAATTTTACACCAGACCCCTGGGGTAGGTGTCTGTTTCATGCCTGTTGGGCAGAGGCCACTGAGTGGAGCACAGAGGTAATTGTTAAATTCAGCCATGAAAACTCCTATTACTTAGTTTCTCTGTGACATCTGGTACATCCTGGTGTGCATGTGATGGGAGGTAGATTTTGTTTCATTTTGAAATCTGTTGGTGAGCTTGAATAGTATCTAAAATAGTTGATGGCTCATCAGAACACATACAGAATGCACACTTCCTGAGCCCACTGCAAAATCATCCTCTGGAAGTGGAGCAAATTAGTGTTCTATACAGAGAGAAATACACTTTCCAGACTCTGTTCCAGGCAAAGCAGGGAGGAGCTGGGTCATCCAGACTATAAAACCCACTGTAAATTAGAAAAAGAAGATGTTAAGAGAATAAGAGAAGTGGGAAGGTAAATTTCTGGCTACCTGGATACTGATGCTAGCAACTTCTGCTTTGGTTTACTGGTACTGGTAAATTTTAGAAGGTTTTGCCATAACAATCCAAGTCATGCTCCTGTCTTCATTTTGTACAAAACACAGAGATATGGGAGACTGCAGCTCTGAAGTTAACATCAGGGCATGAGGCTGAGGAAGCTTTGTGCCTCTGTTTTCTCATCCCTCACCTGCAGCACTGATTTTTCCTCTTTCTTCCTCACCAGCAGGCCAAGCCCAGCTGGATTTAGTCCTGCTTACTGCCTACTCCTGAGCTGTATTTTTATTGATGGTTCTAAGTCCCAAGCACTTAGATTTCAACAGGAGGAAACTGTTCAGTTGAATGCTATAGATCTTTTGTAATCCATTATCTGTGTAATCAAACTGGGTTTCCTTGCTGAAGATCATGTCCATGGTGTATTTGAAGTCCAGGGAGAACCTGTTTGCACGTTCAAAAGCTTTGTTTTTCAAATAACATGGATTTTTCTCTGCTCTGAAAGCTGGCAAACATCTCAGTGTTCTTGTTAAATTTGTTTTTCTGTTGAAGAAACAAACTTGATGGTAAAGGGAGCTGTGCTTATGCAGAGATAAATGAGAAATGAAGGAAACAGAAAGGAATGGGTAATTCAGCTTAACAAGAACTTGGATTTCTTTTTATTCTGCACGTAACCTTGATTCCATGGCACTTCTTCTCTGGAGACTGAAGCTGCTGGTTTTGTCAGTTTTGCTGGAGGTTGGCATGAAGATTCAGTCCTTGATGAGGGAGCTGGGGGTGTTGAGGCTGGAGAAGAGGAGGCTCAGGGGAGACCTCATCACTCTCTCCAACTCCCTGAAAGGAGGTTGGAGCCAGGGGGGGGTTGGGCTCTTTTCCCAGGCAACTCTCAGCAAGACAAGAGGGCACAAGAGGTCTCAAGTTGTGCCAGGGGAGGTTTAGGTTGGACATGAGAAAGAATTTCTTTATGGAGAGGGTGATCAGCCATTGGAATGGGCTGCCCAGGGAAGGGGTGGATTCTCCATCCCTGGAGATATTTCAAAAGAGCCTGGATGTGGCACTCAGTGCCATGGGCTGGGAACTGCAGCGGGAGTGGAGCAAGGGTTGGACTTGATGAGCTCTGAGGTCCCTTCCAACCCAGCCAATTCTAGGATTCTATGATTCTATATATGTGAAATTAACCCTTCCAGAAGTGTTATCCTGAGCTGGAAAAATACCACCTTAGGCAGAGGAACCACAGACCTGAAAGACATTGTCTCTTGTATGCTCCATGATCCCAAGCTGAGCCACATGCAGATGACAACCATCAGTCTTTCAAAAATCCTGATTGGTAATGCCCTTTGTAATGATCCTGCTTCTGTGGCAGTGAATAAGAACTCCAAATCTGGGTTGTGTTGGTTCTGTCTTGGTTCTGTCAGAATTTCCTATTGACTATGAACAAGAAAGCCAAAAATAAAAAGTGACATAGGCATTTAAGAGGCTAAACTGTATCATCAAGCAGATTTTAAGCTTCCTAATATAAATAAATACCATGCATTTGAGATGTTTTGTTAAACTCCTGGTTTTTGTGTCAGGCAAATGTTATGATCTCTTTCAAGTGAAGGACTGCCATTTTAGATAAAAAGTAAAACCCCTTTAGAAATGAAGCCCTGATCTACTTGACACCTAGAAATTTATTACAAAATAAAAAGATTTCAAACCTCCTTCATTTAAATCTTTACTTAACAATTTACATTATTGCATTGAGTTGCTCTGGTGGCACTTGGAATTTACATTTCTGCCTGGGAAACTTAAAGAGAAAAAAAAATATGAATACCAAATATCATAAAATAATGATTTTTTCAGCTTTACAAGTGTACTACAGAAATACCAACTGAGGCAAACATGTTGCCTGGAGTTGAGGTTTCCAGACTTTGCAAACCTTCACTGTACAGGGTGTGTGGGTACTGGGAGCTCCAGGGTCCAGCCTCCTTGATGGACAAATTAAAACCTGACATCCCAGGAGTTTGTTTTTACCTGAACATTATCTCTGGTGTGTTGGGGGGGTCCCAGGAGCACAGAGGTCTTGTATTTTGAGCCATGGGTGAGAGCCCTGGCAGCTCTTCTCTGCTGAGCCACATCCATGGAAGTCTTGGGGTCATAAAGAAGGGAAGTGAAGCAGCCTCAGAGAATTCCTGAGCTTTGGGGATGATCCCAGTGGTGTCAGTTCCACTTCCATCATGAGAGAACAGTGGCAAACCAGTCAATAACCAGCAGCTGTTAAAGAGGGATTATATCTGAGATTAGAAATGCTGATTTTGTGCTGAAATAGTGAAAGGAAACATCTCTGCTTTTGGTTCTTATGAAGCAGACTGAGAGGGGAACCACTCAGCCACAGGAGGAGAGAGTCAGGAATGTAGGCAGTAAAGGCAAAGAAATGGACAAATTACTATTTAAACACGATTATTATTATTATTATCATCATTACTGTTATTTTTATTGCTATTTAAATTGTTAAAAAAATTGTTTCATGCTTTCAAAAGTATTTTTACAAAGCAGTGGGCTCAACTAACTTGAAAGTGGGCTAAGCAAGTTTCAAGGGGAAGTGTTAGGAATCTTTTCCAGTGCCTAACAGAAATAACACATTACATCTTACCTGAAAATGCCTTGTTCAGCTCATAATACCATGCTGAGGGCATTTTCAGGAGGAGTCTGAGGTTAAGAAAAACACCTACTGAATAACTAGTGCCACTTACTTCAGCACTTGAGTTTTCCTCAGAGGTCTTCTATCCAATTACTGACCAGATCCAGGGATATTCAACTTATCAGATCTGACAAGAGCTGAACTCAAGGTAGAATGACTGCTTAAACATTTATTTGTGTCAATGACACATTTAAAACTCTCTGCTCTGTCTAAATATTTAAAGGAAAATATAAAGAGGAAAATGTAATGTGACATAAGAGGAAATGAAAAACAACCTTCTTGTTGAGGACATTCACTACACCAAATTGCTGTCCTCTGAATACCTGTTATTTTGGGAGAAATTGAAGGGAATGCAGTGCCTAAATAACATGTTTGTCTGCCTCCTTTTAACAAAAATGATTTTTGTAATGGCAAGTGAATCTTTTGCTGTCAAAACTGTAGTAGGTGACTACAGCCAGGATCTTTAGGAAGTTCTGAGTCTGAAATTTTTGTTTCTAAAGCTAACATTGGAAAATTAAGAAATAACAAAGATTAATATATATTTAGTAAAAAGAAGTTGTATTGCCTAAATAAGAGAGCTTAAATGTGTTGATTGCTTTTCTTAAGAAAAAGCTTTCTTCCTGAAAAAGCAGAGCATAAAGTCTCCAAACCATTTTTTTTACTAACTCAGAATAACACCAAATTTCAAAATTCTTCATCAAGCAGATCTGTATTTTCCATGAGTAGATAGATATTTGTGATAGTAAATGTACCTTTTCCATAGTAGCTACCTTTGGCTGTCAGTTTACCTGCTTTTAAACGAGTGTGAGCACTTTTCCATAGTAATACAGATTGTGTGGATTTTCCTTATATAAAGGCTGCTGAAAATTTTCTTCATCTGTGAACTTTTCCTAGAAGGGAGCTTATTAAATTTAGAGTGATGACATCAGTGATGTCTGGAGGGGATGAGAGAACAATGGAGCTCCAAATGGGTGCATGTATCATGCTTTTAGCAACACGTTCTCTGTTGGAACCTGACACTTATGTTTGCAAAACAAACCCACTCTAAATTAGTTTGCAGTTAATTGGCTGTGAAGGGAAATGCACCTTGCCAAAAAGGATTTGAAATATGAAGCAGTTTGGATTCGTGAAGAAGTTCATTGTGCTTGAAGAATCACAGACTCTTTCATCTGGGAAATAATTCAGTTCATAATCTCCAGTGCTTTTTGAAAATCCATTGTTTGGCAGAGGGGCATCTAATTGCTGCCAGCTACTTGAAGATTTATTTTAGAGGAGCAGTCTTAGAATGCATGTTGGAGCTGTTCATTTGCAGCTGAGGAAAGAGATTTAGTTGGAGTGAGTTTGGTTTGAATATGTGATGGAGAAGAGGAGAAGGTAGAACACACAGCCATAACATCTTTTTTTTCTGGTTGTCCTCCTGGGACTGAAAATGGAATGGATGGTCAGGTGTGTAACAGTGGTTAGTGGCTGTGGAGTGTTGGACATCCTTGTTTATCTCTGTTTATTGGTGGAGAAAGTCTTATAGTGGCTGTGGAGTGTTGTACATCCTTATTTATCTCTGTTTATTGATGGAGAAAGTCTCATAGTAGGCCTGTGAAATGGAGGTGGGCATGAAAAAGGTGTAGGTTGACTTACCCAAGGTCACACAGGCAGTCAGTGACAGAGCTGGGGTTTGAAAAAAGCCCCTGAATCTTTCTTGCTTGTCTAACTACAAGGTTCTGCAAACTTTGCTGAGATGCTTGAAGAGTTCCTTCTGTAACCAAGTCCAAAAACCAGTGATGAGTGTCTGGAACTTTCAAGACTTAATTTCCTCTTTAGTATTCCCATGTGCTGGCTTTTAACAGATGCCAGTGACTTTTCAGGGTAGCACATACTTCCCCAGCCTGCAGTGTGTGGTCAGGAATTATCAGAACCTTTTCCTGATGGGCCACTGCCAGAATTTAGAGGAGCATCTCAGTAGTCCTGAAGGATCCCCACAACACAGCTCAGAGTGTTCAGCAACGTGTTCTGTTCCACTGCCTGGCAGCTGAGTAGGTATCAGTAAGTAAGAAACTACCCATAGTAGATCTGTAGTGAAATGAGAGCACTGAGTTTCTTCCTCTTTAAGAAAAGGGTGGATACCAAATGATGATTAATTCTGCTGAATGGCACTGGGTGGCTACAGTGGTTAGAGATGGGCTACCATGGCTACTGGTAATGCAGCAGGTATTCTTTTCAGTCAGTGCCTAATTGCCTTAGAGGAACTTATTAAACTGAAACCACTATTGTGTGAGGAACTGCTCACGTGGAGTATCTCCAGAGTGATTGAGATGATCCTGCTGAGGGCTACAATACAGATCAGTAAATGTGGATTGGTTTTGTGAGGAAGCTGACATTTTTGAAACCTCAGTTGGCAAGGGATGGTCTGCACATTGTTCTGTATTTTCCTAAGATGTTATTAGCAAAAATAATGGCTGATTCTTTCTCCAAATATTTTGAATACCCACTCCAAAATTCCTATTTGAATCAAGTAAAGTGTAACAAGTATCTTGAACTTCTGGATTATTGGAAATCACCCCCTAAAGCTCCTTCTCAGGCATCTCTGTAAATTTCTCTGTAATATTGTTTGGTAGCCATTTATAAGCACCACAGCTTGAGATATATGAATTAGTTATAATGAAAGTAAGATCTATCTTGCATCTCAGAGAATGGCCAGATCTCATTAGCACTAATGGGTGTTACACATGTACACTGACAATAACCTTACAGGTTTTATGGCTTAGTGATTTCCCATTTAGAGAGGATGATACTGGTTTTGCAGCAGGAGAAACACTTCCAGCTGGACAAAAATTCAGTGGATTAAACAAAAGCAAACTTTCTTCTTGGCCAACAGAGTGCTAAAAATTTGCATCACCTGAGCAGATTTCAGGAAGAGAAGCATCTTTCAGCAAATGGTCTCATTTGGGTCTGCTCTGAAAGGAAAGGACTTCTGTTCTTAGTTTGTGTGCTTAATCAGGATTAGCTGCAGCTGGTTAACTTGCATATGAGGTAAAAGTGTTAAGGTTTTTTGACTGCCCTTTTCGTAGGGACTCAGAAAACTTGACTGGACTATCAGTGAGTTCACTGTCAGTAATTTTCCTGCAAATTTTTTCCAGATAAACATTTTTTTTTCCTCTGGGAGGTACTTCTTATAACACTTCACTAGCAACTGCAGCTCTTGGTGTAAATTGGGTAGTATAACAAGTTACTTAAAATCCAGGCGTGCAGGTATCAGATATTTTAATGTTGTTTTGAGGCAATTCTTTAAACAATTTATTTAGTGCTCTGGGTTGGCACATTGAATTCATCCCTAACTCAACTAAGGGGTGCCAGAACATTTAACCAGTTTGTGACAATTGTCCTGTTACCTCAAACCTCATAAAAAACTAAGAGGATAATGCTAGTTTCCCTTCAGTTGTTTTACTCAGTACTAAGGGACTGAGTGCTGGAGAGGTAAATATTCAACACATTGGAAAAGGAGTTGAGAGAACTACTTCATAGCTTCAGCTTCTCCAGCTGGTGAGTGGTTAGTAGAAATTATACCTTTGACTTGCATTTAAATCTTAAGATCTAACTCTTAATTGTTTATCACTTCCTCTGTGATGATATAGTACATCATCAGAAGGGAGAATCCAGGAATGTTGAGTTTAAATAAGTTTTACAGATAAAGACAAAAGGAGGCTGATCCTCACACCATATTCCTTGCTTGTTTGCATCTTGGGCATTTTTTTCACTAGAGAAGAGGAACTGTGACCATATAAATGTTCTCACGTGAGAATTTGTGTTGCAAAGTTATGGCCTAAAAAAAGTACTTTACATGGAAAAGGAGCAGATTGCTTATGGCAACTCCTGCATAATGAAGGAACACAATGAAGAACTGCAGCTCATATTGCTCTTCAGGTCTGTTCTATTTTCATAGGGTTTTTTTAATAGTAGAAAATTGCATAGTATAATTACACGTTCATTTGCATTCATATTACAAGCTGTGAGCTAGTACAGTCTTTTATATTTAAAAAATATTGCTAGCAAGTATGATTTGCATCCATCAATTTCAGAAATGGGAATGAAGTTTACACTTAGAGTTCCTTCTCAGTCAACACTAGCACTTTTCCAGTAAGCTGTAGGATTTGGGGGAGGCCAGCAACATGGTAAATGTAATGTTATTTTGTAGTGTAGTGGGTAAGGGTATAGAGCAGTTAATTTACTGTCTCCCCTCACCAAAAAAAAAAAAAAAAAAAAAAAAAAAAGCATTTGGGGAACTAAGGAGCACCAACGTTTTATTGGACTTTATACTTACAGACAAGTATTGCTTCGTGTCATCTAGAGGATGCTGTCTAACATTTCTTCATGACTTCTGTTATTTTATAAGTTCTTTGTCTTTTTAAGACAGCAAAATTCTCACCAAAAGGAAATAGTGCTGCAATTAGGTTTACGACTAGGACTTTTTTTTTTTTTTTTTTATGTCTACATTGGAATAAGTGGGTTCGATTGGTAATCCTGCCTTTCATTTCTGTAATAACTGAAATTGAAGAAAACAGGTCTATAGTAAAAATCTCCATTCCATCAAGTACTTCTGTAAATGCACTATGCCTTTTAACGTACATTTTGGTTATGTTACAAAGGTTATTAGATTACTTTATCTTTTATGCTTAATACCTGGTGTGCTATGGACAGAGGAAGATGAAATTGAAGAAAAATTGAGAATGTTACCAGATATCTGCACACACTTTTGGTCAGTCTGTTTGCTCAGCCTTTCCCTCCACTCTTGGATGGGCACTCCCTGCCCTGTTACACACTGGTTCAGCTGGAGGTAAAATAACCTGTAGACATCTTTGTACCTTGTGAGCATCTTGGTGGTCACTCCTTGACTGTCATCTCGCAGAGCTGCAGTGAGATATTTGTGTGCCTGGCATAACACAATGTCTTGCTTGTAATTTCTGATCAGACTGGAGACTCTGTAATGGTTTGAGCCCTTGTCTCTGCCATTCAGCCCCAGGAGGTGAATCAGATCTACCTCGAGGCTGCAAAAAAGAGACTTTTCCTTTAGTCCTTTACCTCAGTTAGCTGGAGCAGAGCTGCTTTTATGCCTTGATTGGAGCTAACGCTGGTGAAATAGCAATAACCTCGCCAATGTACTTCTCTTCTGTATGTAAATCCTGTCAGGAAGTGCATGACAGGTTCTGTTTTCTCCGGGTCTCCGTTTGTAAAGAAGCTGTTACCGCGGAATAAGTTTAATGGGTCGTGAATTTTGTGTGGAGAGGAGAGTCTCTCCATGACTTCTGATCTGCCTGCAATAGACCTATTGGCTCGGCAGCAAGTGCATTAGGCTAAATATGCTCCCTCCATTGACTCTGAAGGTAACAGCCCTAAATGCCTCATTAAATTTTCATGGGTGACTGAGAGAAGCCATGAGAAAAACACCACAGTAGTAGCGGTGTGACGGCGGGGCCTCCCAACCTCCCTCCCCCGGCCTCCTCCTCACCACCTCCCGAGGGGGGCAGCCCGGCCACGGCCCGGAACCCCGCGGCTCTGAGGAGGAGCCGGGGCGGGGAAAGGGGGAGGCCGGGTTCGCAGCTCCTTGGCCGTGTTTCACGCGTGGGCAGGGGCAGACTGACTGATCGACCGCCCTCCCTCCACCCCCTGCCCCACGGGGAAACCCCTTTGCCCGACACCGCCGGATTGGAACGCGGTGATGCGAGAGCCGGGCGGCTGTAGGGGGGGGAGTCCGGCGGCGGAGCTGCCAGCAGCTCCTTCACACAGGGGGGGCTGCCCCGGAGGCGAGTGACAGGTTGGGGACGTCGTCCTACACACACACACACACACACACACATCCCGTTCTACATACACACACATACACACATCCCGTCCTACACACACACACAAACACACACACACAGCCCATCCTTCCCGCCCCGGCCACCCTCCACCCCCCCTTTCTCCCTGCCCAGCTGCACCAACGGCGGCGAGACCCCCCAGCCCTGGGAGAGCAGGAGGAGGAGGAGGAGGAGGAGACCGACCCCCTCCTCAGCAGCTTTCCTCCGCCACACACCTCCCCCTTTTCCCCTCCCTCTGGCCTCAGCGCCGCACTGGCGGAGGCCGGAGAGGGCAGGCAGCGCGGGAAGGCGGCTCTCCCCCAGCATGGACGAGCCATGTGTATCCTAAGGAATAACAGCAGCTGCTGCGCCCACGATGGGGAGCAGAGGAATGCGAGGAGGAGAGGGCTCGCTGGGGCAGGTAAGAGCGCCGGATCCCTTCTCCCTTCCGTGGCCGGGGTGTGTGTGTGTCCGTCCTAGGGATGAGAGGGACGGGAGGGGGAGCGAAGGGGGTGTCCCGGTGATGGTGTGTGGGGATGCGCGGTGTGAGGGGAGAGCTCCGCTCCCCGCCGCGGGCACAGGAGGGCAGCTGCTCTCTGTTGGAAGTTGGGGTGGTTAGGTTTTTGGGGTTTTCTTTTTTTTTTTTTTTTTTTTTTGGGGGGGGGGGAGCTTTGGGGGGCTTTGCCCGTCCTTCTAGCTTCTCCCACTCCCGTCACCCGGAGGAGGGAAAGGGTTGAAATCTCCAGCGAGTCACGGGAACTTGGGAGAGGAGCCGGGTGCGCGGCTTTCCCTCTCCCAGCCGAGTCGTGGGGCAGAGGCGGCTCCTCTAGACCCCACCAGCCGGTACGCACCGTCCCTTGGAGGGGAGAGCAAGAGACAAAAAAAAAAAAAAAAAAAAAAAAAAAAAAAAAAAAAAAAAAGCCAAGAGGGCTCTAGAGACGCTGTGTGAGCGGGGGATTTCCAGCACCGTGACCCCCCTGGCTATCTTCCCGTGAGAGCAGCTTAACCCCCGCCGTGCCAGGGGGGCTCCCGGGGCTGCTGCCGGGAATGGGTCTGGGGGTGCTGCCGCTCTGCTTTCAGTCGCTTCAGCTGCTGCCGCCTGCCAGCTGGAAGCACCCATTCGGTGTCGGCTGTGCCCCTGCGTTGGGGTGTAAGGGGGGGAGTCTCCCCCCGCTGCCTGTCAGAGCCCGGACCCGGGCAGGGAGCCCCGAGGCGGATCGGGATGCGCCGTTCCCGGGAAGGTGGAGCAGGGGCGGGGGACGCCGCGCTGAGGAGCGGCGGGGAAATGGCGCCGGGAACCGAGGGGCTCTGGCCCGAGGGCGGACACAGGAGTTCCCCTGCCCCAGCTCCTCGGCGTGGGGTGCCCGGGTCTGGGATCCTCAGTGGGAGCCGCTGCCTGGTCCTGGGGGAGGAGATTCCAGGGTTCCTTCCCTCCTTTCCAGCAGCGTGGGATGAAGGAAGTGGGTGTAAAGTGAACAGTTACTTTGTGGGGTGCTTTGGGTTCCTGTACCTCCGTTGCACGGCTTTTCTTTTGGAAAAATCAACAACACGCACACAGACAGGCTTGAATTAATTAAAGTTCCAAACGCGTTGCTCCTGGGTCTGTGGGAAGGTGCCCGCACGGGTTGGCTGCCAGCCCGGGACAGGACACTCGTGACAGATCCTACCAGGACTGGCAAGACACGGTCCGGGGCTGTAAACTCTCCGGGAGCCAGAGCCACCTCTTTCTTTTGTGTTCTGCAGGGTGTTTTCACGCCACGGGAGCTCAGATTCATGACCATTTGAAATGCCTGTATGAATGGCAAGTAGTGAGGTAGGGAACTGGGGCCACTATTCAGCTGAACAGTAAAAGAACAAAGCTCGGTTCTGGTTTGGACAGTCACGGAGCTTGCAGCTGAATGGGAAGTTTTAAATTTCCCTATGAACTTCTGTTTTATTGTACATTTCAAACCGGTGAAGCTAACGTTTGGGTCTTTCCTCAAAGCAGTTTAAAAAGCGAAGTCCTTGGAACTCTTTGCCATTTGTCTAAATTCTGAATGCATGTCTGAAACGTTTAATCATGTTTATTGTTTTCAGCCACTCAAACGGAATAAAAATTACTTATCGTTGATGAAGCTTATCTTGCAAGCTGTTTCACAGTATGTTTCTGTTGCAAGACACGGTGCTGTGTTAAACTCCTGATGACTGTATTGTTTTATTGTTCTTTCCATCTCCACCCTCACCCCCTTCTAATGCCAGTATCACTCTGTTCCTCACTAATATACTCAAAAATAACACAAGAGCAAGTTTTCACTGCTTGGTTTGATTTTTCTACTCATATCTGAGATTTATATCTTGTGTTTGCTCTTAAGCTATTTTTTCATCGGGTGCTATAAAGGCAGATGATATATTAAAAAAAAGGAATGAAGGCACAAAGCTAAAAGGTGCTTTCAAACTCTGAAAATGAAACTGTAGGTGAAATTAGAGCTGGGTTCTCAGTTGTTGTTTATTTCTTTAACCACATATTTGAAGCCTTCCAGAACATGAGATACATTTTCCCATTGTCATTACCACTTAATGTCATTACACTTTTAAAATTGGCTTTTCATATTGCTCTGTAAGTTCAGATTTATAACTCAGAGTATTTGGATTATAGACGTTGATCTTAGACTATGCCTTATAGGTAATTTTGCTGCACTTTAAGTGTGTCTCAGCACAGTGATGGAGGACACCATCATGTTTTCTTGTAGGATTACCTTTGGGACTTCAGTGACTGCACACATCAGTGGTTTCATCTTAGGAGGATTGAAATTGATTTTCTTTATTTTTTTTTTTTTTAAGCTCAGCTAGTGAAAGACCCCCTGTATGTCCTTTGACCCGTGGCCTCACATGATGAAGTGACACCAGTAGTGGAGGATGTAGACTTGAAGTAGATGCTACTAGGCTTTCAAAAGGAAGGTACCAGAATGGACACATTGTCCTGGCCTGCTTTGTTCTCTGGGCAAGGCATAGTTTTTAAATATACCTTGGAAGAGCCCTGCATATATGTATGAAAATAATTTAAAGCCATGAACCTTGTGATTCTCTTTTAATACTTTTGAGAGGTTCTTGCTCAACAAAACACAAGAAGACTGACCTTTCCCTCTACTCCATAGCAGGCCTATTTTCTTTGAAGTATCTTGGGTTTCAGATTTTGCAGGATGGTTGTGTTGAATTTAGCAGCAGCCAGGCTACTCTGCTAAATATTGGTTAGTGGGCAGAATCTCTGCTTTTACTCTTGTGTTTACATTTTCAAGTGATGGCAAATACTAGTAAAGAGGACCAAGGTTGTCTAGACTTTCTAGTTCAAATTAACTTTCCCAGTCAATATTTAGTCAAGGTCTTGATGGTTAAAGTTAACTGGCCAAGTCAATGTTTAGTCAAGGTAATGACTTGATTTTTATAAACACTACCCAAGCATTCTTGCAAAATTAATCGGAGTTGCTGTATCACAATACGTTTGCTCAGCCAATTACTTGGGATTAAAGGAATGTTATTACTTGTTTGATATTTCAGCAGTGCTTGCCTTCTGTGGCTCCATCCTTACAGTACTCCCCGAGTCTTTAAAGCAGGTATATGCCTGGTGGATTTGTGTGGTAAATAACTCATGTACTATCCTGGTTTTTTGGGTAGGAGATGCAGAGATGCCAGGTGCTGGCTCAAAAGGAAGTGGAAAGTTTTGCAACATGTAGTGCTGCATCATTTTTGTATATAATTATTTTTGTATATAATTATTTTTGTATATAATTATTTTTGTATATAATTATTTTTGTATATAATTATTTTTGTATATAATTATTTTTGTATATAATTATTAAAAAGTCTTTCAGGAGCGTGTGCTGGGGGTCCAGCTCCTTGTACAGGGAGAGGTGGGCACTTCTGAGAAAACAATCACTGGGTAAAATATGGAACCAGTTGTGATGTCTGGGGCAGAAATGATGTAGCTGAGTATGGTGACATTGGTACTTGCAACATATTGTGGTGTGGGGAAGAAGTGGAAATTTTTATTGCAGTTCTTCCTTTCTTGAGGCAGTCTTCATTCTTCCAGGTTGCTGCTGGAGTCTCTTCAGTTGACACTAAAAACACAGTCTGGACTTCAGTTGTGCCAGTGGTTTATTCTTTTTTTCTTTTATTTTTAATTTTTTTTTTCAATTGTACCACTTGCAAATGCATTCCACACAATTACATGGGTATTAGAGTAGATACTCATTAGGATTTTACTAATCTGAACCTCAAGTGCTGTTCTGCAGATTTGCCTCCCTCTGTAAGGCAGTGCTTGACTTCATCAGCTGCACTCTTTTATTATGAGTATTTTGGTACAGTAGAATGCAAAGCATATCTTCTAAACCAAGTAATTAATCAGATTTAAACAGTTTCATCTTCCTGCTCTAACTTGTCACACAGAGAACCTGCAACTCTGTATTTTGCCCTTACCACTAGGTTTTGCCCAGTCCAGCTCCAGCAAAGTTACATTTCATGGTGGTGGTGAAGAAATTGCATCAATGAATCAATCTTCCATTGTGTTTAAAGGCAGTAGGAGTGTTTCAACTTGGAAAAAAATGATTAAACCCAATATTGGGAGTTACGGAAGAGCTCACCATATTGTTGTGTGCAACCTTACCTTGCACAGCCATCACACACATTTTTGGGTGTTACAAGTATAAGGAGAGTTTGTTGATTTTAACTTTGCAGCATGAAACTTCGCCTTCTTCCCTTTGCAAGAAGCCACAACAAACATTGTATGAACTTGGCTAAAAACGGATATAGTGGAATTAACCACCTTTGTTTTCAGTGGTTCATTAACACACACAAATCCTGCATAGAGTGGAGTCTACTCAGCTCATTTCCAGTGGTGCATCTATTTTTTAGAAAGAATTTCTTTACTGAGAGGGTGATCAGACATTGGAATGGGCTGCCCAGGGAAGGGGTGGATTCTCCATCCCTGGAGATATTTCAAAAGAGCCTGGATGTGGCACTCAGTGCCATGGGCTGGGAACTGCAGCAGGAGTGGATCAAGGGTTGGACTTGATGATCTCTGAGGTCCCTTCCAACCCAGCCCATTCTATGATTCTATGATTTTGAGATGTGAACCATTTTGAAGATTTAGCTTTGTCTCCTAACCACCTGTGGATTTTTTCTTTCTGAGGAGTTAGGATGAAGGTGGTACCAGCTGTGTCTGTGTGGCTGTTGGCTCTCATGTCTCCAGCTATCCCAGGTGTGGCTCATCAGACTCAGAACAGGTCCTACCCAGAGCCCTTCACAGGAGCAACCCCCTTGCTCTGACCCAGACCTCTTCTTAGATATGTGGAGTAGCTGGCATGGTCTTCTGTGTGTGAAGAGTTGAGGTGTGAAGAGTTCCTCTTGTTGTTGATGGAATAAGAAAGGATGATAACTGTGGGTAAGCTTTTAAAAATGAAGTGTTCCTGAGCAGGAGGAGCCTGCTGGGAGCACACTCAGGGCATAGTTTCCAGCTCATAATTCTACAGAAAGTGCATGTCCTGCCATTACATTACTGTCAGTGTAATGAAGATGAATAAATTGTTACTTAAGGATATGTACAATGTAAAAAAATTGGGAAATCTAATACCTAACTACACAAAACCATTTGCTTTTTTTTCTATATTGAATTTTTCTCCCTCTTTGTATGGATATATGTATGTGTTATATATATGCATAGATTCATTAGCTGCTCTTTTGATTATATAAAGATTTCTCAGGTCTCTAGATATTGTCAAGTGGTTACACTGAGAGATTCTGCCCCCTGTCCCCCAAATAGTGATTACTCTTGTGGGTGGAAGAACAGCAGTTTCTTGAGAGTCTTTGCAATTCCCCAAGCCTGAAGGCAAATGAATGGAAATTTAGTGGACCACCTAGTTCTTGACACAGAATTCTCCACAGAGGAGTCTGACCTAATTTATATTGTATTGAATCAAATAATCCTATCATGCATCTGTGCTTGCTGGTTTGTTTGCTTCTAGCAGGCATATTGCTGTCTTGCAAAAACTTCAGATTTAGATGTTAGGCAACGTCCCCGTGGTTTTAGGAGGTTTTTTTTCCCTCGGTGGGCAGTTACCAGAAAATTAAATTTAGAGGACATTCGTGAAAAAGCAGACAATCAAGATGCAATCCTAAAGCTGCCAGAATCATCCACACCTGCATGGGATTATTGTTTAGTACTAAGGCTGATTGAGCCCTCCAATAAAGCCCTCCCGTTATTAGTCAAGGTGGAGCTGAGTTCTTCCCAAAATGCCTTCTGGAGCAAAAAGCAGGATAAATTTCCATGTCATCAGTGCGATGGGAATGGTGTGGTCGGTGTGCTTTGCTCTGCTGATTGTTGCGTTTTGTCTTTGCAGCCTTGCTGATGAGAAGTAGCTCTGAAGGTATTTGTTGGGGCCAGCGTGCTTTGAAGCTAATTGGGAGCTGATTAGCATCCAAGCACCGTGGCTGTCTCCTTAAAGCAATTCCTGGCACGCAAATCCCTTTTTTAGTGTCATTCTCTAGGTAAGGGGACCCATCAGTCTATCTGGGGTAGGTCCCAAGATACACTGTGAAGCTTACAAAGCTGTATGATCATGTTTTGGAAAAGAACTTTTTAAACCTTTGCACGGTTTTATTCTTGGGTTCCAGGAAAGCTGTGGCTCTGCAGAAATTCAAGACTATAGCAACAGTTACCTGAAAAATGTTCTTTGCTTCTGCTTCTTCAGTGTCATTAAGGGGAGTCTTGGCTTAAATCTCTTGATAAGAGTTGTGTTGCTTGGTTGGTTTGGTGGGTTTTAGTTTTTGGTGGTTTTTTTGTTTTGTTTTTTTACTTTTCTCTTTTAAAATGTAGCATTTAAAACTTTTTGGCTTTCCAGTGAGAGGTTGTTTTCTTCTCCACTTTCTATTTTAGGACAGTTCCATAAGCACCCCTTGAGGAATGGGTGAGGGATCAGCAAGGTCACAGCTTTGATGGTTATTGAGAGGCTCTTCTTGGTTTAAGTTTCTGCAAAATAAGAAAGGTCCTACTTTTTTTCCAGCTGTAGAATAAGTTACACTTTTCTTGGGCTATGTGTGGTCAAGATGAGAGGGAACAGAGTAATCTACCATATAGTGTTCTTAGCACATGTAGATGATACTCAAAATATGTATTTCAAGAGATTCTTTCCTAATTCCCACAGTGTCACTTTGCTGCAGTTTTGCTCTTCTGGCTGTTGTTAAGATTCACAACATATTTAGCTAGGAAGAAATCCACAGTCTGAAGATGATCCACTACCAAAATTAAAAATATTTATTTTTTTTTTAATGGAAAAAATAAACATTCTAAACATATAAGTTGGTATAACTTTTAAACAGTACTAAATTATTTGAAATTTTTGCCTTCCAGTAAATGCAAGAAGTTTCATAGTTGCAGGGTATTCTGCAGTATCACAAGTCATGGGAAAATGTCTTTTTTTATTGTATCTGGTCATCTGGTTTCATACTTGTACTCATACAACTGCTGCTGGTTAAAAGTTGGCTCACTGATGCACAGCATAAAGTAGGTTATTAAACATATGGCTTAGTTATACCTACCAAACATAACTTTATCAATCAACTGAAGTGTTTAAATGAGATTATTTTGTAGCTTCCCATTTGGAGTCTTGACATGTAGAGACTTTAAATATGCTTGTATGGAAACAGAACTTGAGTTGCTGGAGGTGCACTACACATTTCTCACTTCTCTTTTGCAGAATTCTCTTCTAACCTACTGACAGATTGGTTACTTAGAGAAGAGCAGGCAGAATATTGGTAATTTCTCAACCTAGAGGATTATAAAAATAATTTATAATATACTATATGAGTTCTCCCTGCACAGCATACCAAAAAAAAAAAAAAAAGCTTTGTTTCTCTTCCTAGTTACTTGAGGCAGAGCTCTTCATAAACTATGTTGAAACAGCAAAGAAAAAAGAGCAGTTCAACTTATTTAATCTTCATTGGATTTATTCAGGTGCCTCAAGTAGTTCCTGAGCTGAAGCCAGGCTGAAGAGATCCAAGGCAGCAGGCTGCAGGTCTCATGCAGAAGCAGACAGTGTGTTAGGAATTTGACAGCATTTCCAGGACCTGTCAGTCCCTGGCTGGAGATTGGCCACAGCAGCTCAACTGACAAGTGCTTTTTGCCAGATTAACAGGTAGCAGGTCACTTGAATTCTCCCCTTATTGAATTAATGCCTTTCCTTTAATTTTCTTTCAATGTAATCTGTCAGTATTGATGGGAGGAAAGAAAAACTTTGCATTTAGAATGGTGGCTGTTTTTAACAGGTTGTTAGTGTGAAGAATTTAGTTTTATCTCTTTTTTTTTAAATCTCATTGTATAACCTTTAGCAATCAAATAATTAACATCATATTTTGCTTGTGGCTATGGTGATGTAGGAGCTGTTTTCCCCAATTTTTGCCAGGAGGATTCAGGCTTGGAGTTTCCCACTAGCTACATGATTAAGCCAAGCATAAGGCTGATCAGAAAAACATAAAAAAAGCAAAATACTTTTAAGCTTTATTGCAGTCCAGCTGATATTCTTGCCATTGTACTGCTATTTGGCTCATCAACAACCAATGGAGTGACTATTTTATTAATATTTCAATTTTCCTTTTGATTTCTTTAGGTAACAAAGTACACAGTTAAGTTAGTTTTACTGCTCCTTTTGTGTCACTTTTCTTCAAGCTCTGAGGCATATTGGCAAATTCAAACCTCATAATGGGAACATTAGATGACCCATTAGGTGTTCCTGTCTTATCTGTAGCAGCCTCTAATATATATATATTATGTTATATATATATATATAAATATATAAATATATATATATATATATATATATAAACCACTAATATTAAGGGTCTTGCAGCAGGTGGAGATTTCCCCCCCTTTTTTAACATAATGAATATTTTCCCCTGCTAGGATTTTCTTCCCTGAATGTGCAGATATTATTAAATTTGGTTGATGTGCCACAGTAACACTGTCAGTACCATTTGAAAACATTGTTGCTCCTGTTTATTGTTTTAAACCACCTGGCAGCTGATTGCAATAAAGATTCCCATTTTTAATTGTGATATAACCAGCACAAAACAAATCAACAGGAAATGCTACTTCACACAGCATGTTGGCAGCTTTCTCAAATTTAAAACCAGTGAAAAAAATGTCAGTGAGTTTAATAAAGACAATTTTATGAATGTGTGTGGTTTTGGTGGCTGCCCAAAGCAATCACATCTCAGATCGTGGCTTCAGGACAGTTTTTCAGCCACCATCCCTGTGTGACAGTTTTCATATATTCAGCCTCATTTTTCTTCCTCTGGAAACAAGAGAAATAAAATGTTTGAGAAGTCCTAAAGAGAAAAACAAATTGAATTGACCACTTACTGTTCCTGGCACTCAAATTTTATGTTTCTTACCTCCCTCATGATACAGTGAGCTATTCAGAAGCACTCTGTGAGAGTTACAGCTGATGAAATTTGGTGAAGTTCTTTCAAATAAGAACTACACTGATTTACATCAAATGAGGGCTTGTCCACTGTTGCTATGTTACGTTTGCAGCAAATGCTAATTGATTTTGGTGCATGCAGAACCTCAAAGAAAAGTGAGAATTGTTATTGAGTGAATCCCACTGTGCCCAGCTCCAGTTCCTGGATTTCAGTGCAGGATGAGCCTGGAGAGGACATGAAATCCTCTTTATGCTCCCTGCTCTTTGTAGAGGAAGCCTGGTTAGCTTGTACAAGATGCCCAGACAACTGAAATTTAATTGAGAAAGAATCCTATTTTCAGGCACTGAACTCAAGTTGCCTTGTTTTTTCCAGCCAGCAGAAGTCCAGGGGTGAGGATCATGTGCATCAAACTTGGAAATAATGCTCAAGCCTCTGCAGAGAACCAACTCTGCTCTTTAGTGCAAAGAACATCTTGAGTTCAAAGAACATATTGCAAATGACCTGTGAACATCCTGGGGGGCTGGGTCTGCTCAGCAGTGGTTTTACAGTGTTTTTAAGGGGAATTTTTGGTGGAGATGGGAATACAGTACAGAGGGAAAATAGTCCAGGTGAATACCATTTGTTTTGGGGATCACCTAACACAAGACTAAATTGCCTTGATTTCTCTTGAGTTCAGTGTTAATTTTGTGCATAGTTTGCATATGGGCAATGAGTAAAGCAGTTGTAATATCAATGGTAATGTCTGGAGTGAAGGCTATCTCTGAGTTTTGGTTTTTTTCCCCTTATTTTGTGGATTACACTGTTCTGTCTGCTTGCTTCACAGTGGTTATTTATTAAAGTAATGTTGAATGATAACTTATTTTTTAATGAGCGTGACTAACATTAGATTTTGCCAAGATTGTCTAGGGTTTAGTTTGCTCAGAGAAATGGGCATCAGGAAACCACCAGGAATTGTTCTAATGTGTGAGAAATTAGAGTACATATGTTTTCTTCTCCAAAAAATCCATTCAGGGGATCAGTGTAGGGTTACTGTTGTGTATCCAAAAATACACATACACTGGTATGTGTATCCATACCAGAAAAATCAGACTGGAACCAGGATCTCTAAGGATTCCTCTCCATTTCAGACATGAATATTTCATGTATTAGTTTAAAAAAACAAAAAAACCCAAAACAAGCAACTTAAGATTAAGTTATAATAAACAAGAATAAAAGTACTTCATAATAGCTTTCTAGTTTTAACATAAATAAAATATGAAAAAGTTAAGCCTAGAGTTACAGAAGTTGTTATATGGGATTTGGTCCCAGCTGATACGTTGCTGGAGTCTGTCTTCATCATTTTAGTATCTCTGCATGAGGTAAGATGCAGGTATGAAGACATAGTGATAGATCAAATTAATATTGTTAAATCCTTAGGAGAATCCTAATTGTTCCAACTTTCCTGGAGGAAGTTGGCTGCACTGGCTTTGCTGGGGAGAGCAGAGTGGTAAATGGAATGAGTTGTGTGTTCAGGTGTCCATTAGCTGAGGAAAATCTTGTCTGGCTTGGAAGTATGGGAGGTGATGTCTAGAGGGCAGTTCCAGTGGTTACCACTTAATAACAGCACTTTAAGAGAAGCTTTTCTCAGAAGACAAATACATATCTTACAGAGCAGTGCTGAGAACCATGTGGGGTTTTTGTGTTTTATCTGGTATCCTGAGATCAAGTAGCTAATTGATAGAACAATCTATAAGGATGATGCCTGTAGAAGAGTAAAGTTCTAAATATTCATCTATTGCATTTATTCTTTATTATAATAAAAGCCTGAGAAATAGACATGGGTGACAAATACATATGTTACTGAGCAGTGCTGAGAACCATGTGGGGTTTTTGTGTTTTATCTGATATCCTGAGATCAAGTAGCTAATTAATAGGAGAACAATTTATAAGGATGATGCCTGCAGAAGAGTGAAGCTCTAAATATTCATCTATTGCATTTATTCTTTATTATAATAAAAGCCTGAGAAATAGACATATGTGACTGAAGTGCCTTGCAACCTGGAGCAGAGCTCACCCAACACTGCTTTTTAACAAAGTGCCTTTAAATGCAAAATCCTGGTGAGATGTTTTGGTGACGTAAAGATGTTTTTGGTAAAGTTTTGGTGAGGTGACAGCAATAACTTGGGGTGATTCTGATTGCATCTCTGTGGGGTGATGTGAGAGGGAAACTTCTTCACCCTGCTGCAGCAGCTCTGGAAAGAGCCTGGGGCTGAAGGAGTTAAGGTCACTTGCTCTGAGGAGTAAATGCTGTGTAAATGAGTTAGTACAGCCAGGAGGAGGTCTGAGGGACTGAACAAGCCCAGGAGAACTGATGAGTGAGTGTAGGAGTCTGGTTGTGGTATGAGCTGCTTTGCCTGGATGGATCAGGGATGTTTGTTTGCTCCATTTCATTAAGGATTATTTTAAAGCTTAGGGAAAAGATGTAATGTGTGTGATAGATTTAGAAAAGCTTTTCTGGGAAAGTAGGGATCACTACTGGGGGCTGCCTTACAGTTCCATAACAATATATCACACTCAGGAAGAGAAACTCTTAGAGTTTTGGCAACCAGAAAACAAATCTTACTGGCCCTTCCACCTCCAATCTCACATGGCCAAGGCTTCCTTTTTTTAAGGTGAAGAAACCTGTTACAATTAATCTGTAAGCCTTAGGAGCTGTGCTACAAGGTACCAAATATTATTTCAAAAAATACAGTGGGTAAAACAGCTTAGGAAAGCATGAGAGGACAGAAAAGAAAGAGTTGCTGTTAAAAGTACAATTTGTTATACTCAGGGCCTCCCTCTCTCCTCACTGAATAATTGTCTATTTAACCAGGAACCTGTGAAACAGTCTAATGGGCTATTAATAAACTGGAATGGGTTACCTTTTAGTTGCTGGTATTTTCAAAGGTTTTAACTGCTGGGCAAAGTCTGAGGAGAGAGTGTGTGGATGAATATATTATGTATCCTCTTTTTAACAGCTCAGTCTTTCTGTACTACAAAGGTTTACACATTTCTACCATTCAAAAAACCCGATGTAATAACTCTGAATCCTCTCCTTTGATAATTCTGATCGATTACTGATGCTTTAAGACACCACTACAGCCTGTAGAAGAATTCTTAGCACATGCCAGAAAAGCATCCTGCTTATTTTGAGGATGTGTTTGCATATGTTTGGAAAGATCTGTAAAACAGTTCCTGGTAAATCTTTTTTTGTTGTTCTTGCATGATTTTCTGGCACTTGTTGATGTTTGAAAGATTGTTGTCAGGTTTCATCACAAAGGTTTGGGTAGAAAAAGCTTTTCTGATGTTAACTAGATGTGAGCAGTTAACTTTTCTGGTCTTAAGTCAGTCAGAGGTGTTCTTTCTGCCATTACAGAATCTTCATATACTCTTGATTCAGTGCTGTGTAGGAATGTGTTATGTTGAACATTAAAAAATGTTACTTGCCTTTGGTTTTATGCTGTGGAAAAACAGATGTTCCCATGCTCTTGTTTAATCCTTTATAGTGTTGTGTAGCTGTAAATCTCAGACAGGGATTCTGTGCCCTGAGGATCCAGTTTTTCATTGTACCCAAGTGAGCCATAAAAAACCCTCTTGCTCTGCTCAGAAACCTTTAGGCCTGTAAGCTCTGCATTTGCTTCTGAGTTCAGGGCTTTCATATGTATCAGATGTGGGTAGGAAATGTAACTCTGCTTTCCAGAATGGCCATCATAGCTTTCTAATTAGATATTGGGCTTTTTTTCTCTTGTGAAGGAGTTTAAATGTTATATATTAGCAATAATCTTTAAATTGATGAAGTGTAGAACTAGTGAAATGGGTTATAGGGAAAGGAAGTGAGAATATCATGAGCCCTGTGCCCTAATGTATGTCATCTGAGAAAATCTGTCTAATGAAGTGAAGTATTTAAAAATCAGCTTACAATATACAATGAGAGAAACAGCAGTAGCAGCAGGATGATGATCTTGACTTTAACATGAAAAATAAATAGAAGTCCTATTTTTGTCTCTTGACTCCCAGGTTCTCAGTTACTCAATGCAATCACAAATCCTTCTCATAGAATCACAGGATTGGCTGGGTTGGAAGGGACCTCAGAGATCATCAAGTCCAACCCTTGAACTCTTTCAGTTCTTGTTTGCAGTTCTGAGTTTTTACCTCAGACTCTATTTGTCTCTTCTCTCATCTGATCCTTCCACCTTCTTCATTCAAACCCAGCAGCTTGCTGGGTACCTTAAAGGAAAGATGAACTTCTTGGTTCCAGCCTTTGTGGCATTGCAGTTTGGAGCAGTAACTACAGGGATATCCCATTTTGTGGTACAGTGTTTGTAAGAATGGGGATGTACATTTTAGTTTCTTCTGGAGGATGCAAGAGAGGTAACAGTGTAGGGAGATCTTAGCATAAAGGAGAAGTCACTGTACTTCTGTCACTTTATACTTTTGTGGGCTTTTTTAGGATTGGCAAGAAAAAAAAAATCCGTGACTTAAAGACCAAATCCTACTCCCAATATTAAAACTCAGAAAACTTCTCAAATGTAAGTTCATAATTATTTAACATGGTCAGAACGTCCTATATCCTACAGTCTAAATCTTGGAAGTGATTCAACTTCCTCCTCTTCCCTCTTGTCCTGAAAATCACCCTGAAGCACACACATGTGATGTGTAAAATCACAGCCTGAGCAGTTAAAAGTCTGGTGAGGCTGCAAGCAAGTGAAAAGAGACTCATCCAGTGGGAAGTGCCAGGAAACCTTAATAAGAGGGGATGCTTCCTCTCCTAGCTTTCAGTGGAGAAAATGTCCATGGGTGACTTATTTGAAGGGAATTATTTAGCCATGTTACTGGTCATAAATAAATAAATTGCTCCAACTTTTCAGTGAAGTATGTGACCTTGAGACCAAAGATTTAAGAGGTAGTGGGAAGCACAGATTGTGTACTCATTAAGGGGCTTTTTGTGTCTGCTTGGTTCAGGCAGACAACTGGAGGAAAATCTACATTTTTCTTACCAGCACATTACAGGGAATTTTTTGGAGAGCATGTGTTCCACTGGTGACTGCTGTGAGGTTATTGGTACCAAGAGTCCTGTGGGGTGCTGTAAACTGGGGAGAGCAGAATTTAAACCATGCTGGACTCTGGGTATTGGTGAGAAGAGGATTTGAAATGGGAGAAGCTCAGAAAATGAATCCAGCTTGATGATTTCCTACACTTGGGAAGTGCTGGAGAACTTCTGAAGGGGAAGGAATGCTCTAAGTGGAGTCACAGCCCTTGGATAGATTCAGATGCCTTCCCTTTTTGTTTATGATTTGCAGCTCTAAGGCTCCCAAACTGTGCTGTGGTTGTTCAAATGTAGCTTACTGGAGTTTTCTAAGCACTTGGTATGTCATGAGAGAGAATATAATAATAAATGTGTTTTCTGCCATGGAATACCAGTATTGACTTCAGTTTTCAGGAGCACCTAATGGTACCTCCACCTCTGTCTTTTGTAGCCAGGAAAATGATGGATTTTTAGGTGCCTTTACATATAGGAAACCTTTTGCTTAGGTAAATGGGTTTGGGATGTGCTCTTGGAATTTAGGGGGAGGAATGATGTATGAGTGAAAATATTATTACTCTTCTTGGGCCCTTACTAGAGGATCCAAGCCATGCAAATACTGAGTCAGGAAGCAGAAATGTCAGACTTGACAAACATGAAATACAAGGCCTGTGATAGAAGTGTTGTGCACTTTAAAGTGTCTGAGTTACAAAGAAAGCTTGTAGTTCATGGAATTATATCTGTGAGCCTTTTAATATACTCAGGTTGTTCTTTATCTCCTACATAGCATGGAAGAATTTGTTTCCCTGGAGGTGTCTGAAGTAAGGCTGGAAAAATCCTACCTGATCTTTAATAATCCCTCACATGCATGGTAATACTCCAGAATTGTACTATCCTTGTATAATTTACACTTAAATCCTTTCATCTCTCTGCTCCCAAACCTTTAGTGGTAAAGGGAGACTGTGACTGCATACTTGAAATACCTCAGCCTTGTTGCCAGCTCAAACTCACCTTTTCCCACTGATTTATTGTGGGTTGGGTTTGGGTTTTGTTGTTTTTTTTTTTTTAGAGAGTAAGACTGAAAAGTACATTTCTCCTGTTACACTTAGGAGCTTCAGGAAGTAATTTGCAGGTGGGGAAACAATGGATCTCATACAATAAAAGCACTGCCTAGGTAATTCATAAGGAAGATAAACTTGTATTGTTAAGCTTGCACATTTGGCTTTTATTTGTAGGGCATATATTGCTCTCCTGTGCTTTCCCCCATTAAGCAGTAATGTTACTGCATTAGTAAGAAAAAGCACTGCTACTTCAGGCTTTCAGAAGCACACACAAAACAAATAATGGGCTTTACTGAATTATGAAGAACTGTGTTATTTGTTTATAACCACTCACTTAGTTATTGCTCTCAGTGCTCCCCATTGCAATTTAATCACTGCTCTGCATCTCTCCAGTTCCTGCAGCCTGGTGTGAGGCAGCAAAAGGGACCAAGCCAAGTGACTGGCAGCTCAAGTGTTTCAATCAGTCAAGATACTGATTTATTTCTTCGAGGAGGAGTGTGTGTGAAGAAAATGAGAATGGTTGTTTTGTGGTTGTTTTGTTGTGGGTTTTTTTTTAACTGAGGCACTGAACAGTCATCAGTGAATGCAGAGGTCACAGGGATGAGTTAAAATAGTTTTCCATCACAAAATAAGTTAGATAAAGGATTAAAATGCAGGGTGTTAAAAATACTGTGGTGTCTTTCTTGTTAGTATATACAGGTGCAGGTTTTGAAGTGTATTCGTGGTGTCTTTAACTCAGTGACAATGTTTGAGCTGGGATACCACTCAGCCAGCAAATAAATCCTGTCTCTTTGGAACAGGGCAGGTAGTATGAATATGTGGGAATTGGATCCTTTTTGGAGTACAAATTATAACTCAATTAGAGTGAAAATGGGAGTGAAAGCATTGGTTGAATATTAGTCCTTGCTTTGAAAATATCCATAGGTCTGCCTGAGATAAGAACAGATACATTCATGTTTTCATTGCCCATGCTGATGCAACAGAAATAATGTCATTTTACATTCCCCACCCACCCCCAGCTGAACTTTGTCCATTTAGTCACAGTAATTCTTTTTTCTTACCTTTAAGAGCTCTTTTCGATCTGAAAAAAAAAAAAAAGTCCTTTTTAAATGGTAAAAAAAAAAAAAAAGTTATACAGCAAACATGACAGCATGGGATGATGTTTATAAGATACAGAAAATTGAACAAAATTTTTTGCTAATGGTTATGTCATAATTTCTTTTGCCCAAGTTTTTATTTCATGTGAACTCATACAAATATGAAATACAGGGGAAGCCAGCAGATACTTTTGAATGAAATGAGGTCGTTCTAAGACTTTAAACCTCTGGAGACCTTTGAAAATCTGTGCTCAAAAATCATTGCTTTTACAGCAAGACAGACACTTTACCTATGAAGAGATTGCTTTAGAGGGATATTCCCTAGAAAGCCTGCTCTAGCCTAGCCCAGCCTACATTTTATGTTCCTTTTCTAACCTAAATCCTGAGGTTTTCAAACAGTTTCATGAAATGTAGGCACTAAGTTTGATGGAAAACGAGTTACATTAAAAAAAAAAAAAAAAAAAAAAAGACTATTTTAAGAGAAGCTGTCAGTGCTGACAACAGACAAAGTTTTTACTGTCTCATGGAAATCTGGATGGCTGAAACTGAAGCTACAGAGAGCCAAAGGGTGGACAGAGCAGAGATTTCCAGGCTTGCTGCTGGGTGCACTCTGGGGAAGGGAAGATACCTGCAGTCTGAAATGATAAAAACATCTTTTCCTATTGCAGGGACTGCCTGGCAAAGGGGAAGCCCCACTTTTAATGGCACTGATTTCTGGATGGTTTGTGCATGCTACACATGCTGCATCCAGATGAATGAATGTTTTTTGAGGACACCCATTAAGACAGAAATTTGTCTCTTTCCCAGAGAATGTGCATGATATGGTGAATGGATGTGTGCTCATGATAGTTTTGGAAGATGAACAAGAAAAGAAAGTGTGTTGTGGGCAGGGAACCAAGCAGCTTCAGCACTTATTTTCCCTCCTGCCTTTTTTTTCTGAGCTAACAGTCTATTCAGCCTGACTACAGATCTATTCTTAATGTGTTGAACTGCATTATTTAGCCCACCACTGCAAGCCAAATTATCATCCCTGGAGATAAAATTGCTAACTTGATTTAATCGAGCTTTGTTAACACAGAATTTCATTTCTATCTTCCCTTGTATCTGTCCATTGTAGGTGCTTCCTGTTTATTAAGTATGATTTTTAACAGAAAAAAAAAGAGACACAAATATACACTAATAGCAGCTCTTTAGCTGCCTCTCCAGTGCCCAGGAGAAAGCTGTCCAGGAGGCTCTTGTCTTGTAAGAGGCATTTAGGACTTGCTATTAAGTCCTGTAGTGCCTGTGTTCACAGCACATCGATCCTTCAGCAGTGAGACCCCGAAGAGGCAGATCTCTATTATGTTCCTTGGCTGTGAGTAATTACTGAGAAATACAGAAAAGAATACCTGAGTGTTTTATTCATAATCTACTTAGCAGCTGCATTCCTTACTCCTGCTTCCTTTGAAGGCCATTTGCTAGAAGGAGCAGCTGAATACACAGCCAAGCCCAGCAGTTAAAAATACTGTGAGTTATGCTTACTGAGAGAGATCAAAATAGTCCCCTGGAAGATTATGGACAAGGATTACACAAAAAGAAAGAATATGCAAGTCTGGTATGTGTTGTGGGGTTTTTTTTTTTTGCAATATCTATTCCCATTTTCTGTGAAATGTCTTTCAGTTTTTAGGTAATTTCACGTTTTGTTATCATCTCTTGCATGGAGAGCAGGTTTGAGATTTACAGTCTGGAAACAGCTTGCAAATGATTTCAGGAATATTTGCAAGGTCTTAGCAGCTGGTATGATGCAAATGAGTGCATAAAACAAATAGTATTTTTTTATCTATCTTGCCATCCCATTCCTCAACCCACAGAGGTGCATTTGGCCCGTCCTTCCCTTTTTTTCCCCTCAGTGGTGCTGGGCACTCTATAAAACAGAAATAAACCCAAACCTCTCTCAAAATGCTTGGTAACAGTGGCTCTTTTCTGATGAGGAAATACCAGTGATAAGACTCTGGTTATCATCTAGTCAGTGGTGTCAGTAACTTGGATACCTTTGTCTTCGATGCCTTTCTTCCCTTACATGAAATTGCACCAGAAAAAGATGTATTTGAGGTGAAATTTTAGCAACAAAGACTTGGATTTGGAGAACTGTGTTGCTCTGCTTCAGGAGAGCATCCTGGACATCCCCCTGAGGATGCTTGGTTGGCAGGAAAAAGGTGGTGATGTAGATAGAGAGGGTCAGTACTGGGAGGAGTAAAAGTTACCAGTGGTTGTAAGAATATTACACATGATAAAAATGGTAAATTTGGTGGTCATTTTCCAGCATTCAGGAGAGACTTGATGAAAGAGGCCACTAAAATGCTTTTTGCAGTGGAGCTTTGGATAGATTATGAATGGCAAATGCTGAGATTTACAGACAAAAAGCTGTAACCATTGACTTGGGAGACAAGAGGTCAGCAGACAGGCTGTGTGACTTTTAAACTAACTGGTGCATCAAGGTTTTCATAGGATTTTATTTAGTCTTTATTGTACTGATCACTCAGTACTGGCTCTGAAGTGGGAGGAGGAAAAAGTTTTCCTGAATGCTCTAACCTCTTCTTTTCAGCATTTTGTAGATTGGTTGAATTTTGCATGGTCAGGCTTCTGTTTGGGAGATTTATTTGTTTCATAATTAAAAAAAAAAAAAAGAAAAAAAAAATTTAAAAAAAAAAAGGGGGGGGGGGGGGGAAAGTTTTTTATTCGTTGCAAAATGTTGAGTGTGTAAAGCTTTCTGATTGCTAATAGTTCTCTAGTTTTTTCCCCACAAACATCTCTTCTTTCCTAAGTTATTCTGTCTCCTCAGAGCAGTCTCCAGCTCAGTGAGGACAGATTTGCCTCATTAGCAGGATGTTATCTGGAAGCTGAGATTTCTTTAAGGAAAATGTGATAGTTGTGATATGAGGACACAAGGTGATCTTGCCCATATTGCCACATTTCTCTGTACTTTAGGTATTTCTTTCCTGTTGGCTTCAAAGGATTTCTTTCTAGGCAGGAGTTAGATGGGCCCAGTCAGCATTTACATTTATGCAAATGATTGTTGTGTCACTGGAGTTGCAACATTAAAAAAATAATAAAAAAACCACCAGATATTTTACATGCCTTTGAGTATTGAAGTGATTACAAAGAGTTGCTTTATTAATTAATTAACTGAGGAAAAAAAAGGCTAGTGACCCTCTGAAGGAATATCAATAACTGCAACATTAATTATGCAAATAAGAACTGTCTTTTACTGTTCGTTATTCATAGTTTAACATGAAAATTGCCTTTTAAAAGATTGC
This sequence comes from Heliangelus exortis, assembly GCF_036169615.1. Lineage (NCBI taxonomy): Eukaryota > Metazoa > Chordata > Aves > Apodiformes > Trochilidae > Heliangelus > Heliangelus exortis. Next base: position 4,174,206 of record NC_092429.1, read on the forward strand.
TTCATTCATATATTTCAATAAATGTCTGATCTGCCTGGGCTGTCACTTGGATCTAGATTTTGAGACAAAGCCTCAGCAGTGACACTGATCCAGACAGACTGCTCCTTCCCCTGCCACTTCATCCAAGTCCCCAGAACCCTCTTCCTAATTGCTGGGCTGCTATTTTTTTTTTTTTTAAGGTTTGCTCTGGGAGGCAGCAATCTCCTTTGGGAATGAGTTCTTGGAAAATTTGTACACAGGAACACAAGAGTTGCCACGTTTCACAGGAGGGGAAATGGGGGCAAGAAGCAGCAAAATATATGGGGAGCTTTTGTGACTTTCTCATGGCTTCAAAACCAGAGGTGGGAGCAGGGCTCTGAGTCCTGTTTGAGGCTGTTAAATTGTGGGGATTGTGGGTTTTTGGGGGCTGAGCCTGTAGAGGTGGTACCAAGGCAAACAAATACCATAAGGAAAGCAAAGTCAGACTGGGTATTGGACTGCTCTGAGCTGAAACAACTTGCTGCTCCCTGTTACTCTTTGAAAACTGACCAGTTGCCACCTCTCGGGTGATTTTATGCAGTTTTTTAGGAGACTGCCCCTTAGGAGCTCTGCTTTTTCATTTCTGAAGTTTCAGAGTGTGTTAGCAAATGCTGATTTCCCTTTCATAGTCCTAGAGACAAATAGTTGAAGGTTTCCAGGGCCACTTCTCCCTAAGCATCCCTACAACAGGTGAGAAAAGAAAAGCTGTGTTTTCTTTCTCATCAACTTAAAGGTTGTGCTGCAAACAACCTTGCTGCAACTACAGGCAAAAAAGCAGTAGCTGTGCAGTCCCACTGTATATTCCCCACTCTCTGAAGATTCAAATGTAAGATATTAAGCTTTAATTTTTTTAATGCCCTAGAACTATGCCAATAGCAGGAAGGGCTGATGCAGAAGTATTTCCCCCCCTCCCCACCCCCCCCTCCTGCTTCCCTGGTAGCGTGATGAATTGTGGAAGTCCTGATTGAAAATTCTAATCACAGCCTTGCAGTCCTTCAGATCACAACCCTTGACAGCTGATTCACTCCTTTTCATGCCTGCTGCCTCTGACTGCTTCTGGTGCCTCTTATGCATGAGTCTATCATTAGCACACAAAGCATGATGGATTGGTTGGGGTACCTCTATCCTTAGAACCTGGGAAATGCTTCTTTTTGCAGACTCAAAGACATCGTCATGAATGAGAGAAGAAAGTAATACAGTATTGGATGTGCCTGTTTGCTGCCACTGTTTAGAGGGAAAATGATGCATAATGGGCAATGTAAGTATCTCTGGCCTCTTTGGGTTTTTTACTCCTTCGCAGATGATGCGGAAAATGGTGGATCTTAAGCAAGTTGAGTCTGGGTGTGCTTGAAAGTTGTGCTGCTTTTTGGAAACCTGAACTGTAATCACTTCCAAAAATCTGTGTGAGGATGAGGAAATTCTTGCATTTCAGTGTGATCTGATGCCCAGAGTGATGGGGAGTGATTGGCTGCAGTACTGCCCGTGGACTCGATGCACTTTTGGGTATTCCCTTCCATCACCCTTTTTGTCAGGAAACTTTTTGCAAATGTTTGCATCTGTAAATGCAGATGTTCACCTTGCAGATGCTTTTATTCATCTGTGTGAGCTGGCATTTAATGTTTCAGTGCACAAGACACTTAAGTTTTGGCTCCAGTGATTGATAGGCACAATTTTCAAATGCGGGATCAAAACAAAGTGAAAATATGTCATGTTCAAATGCAGAGCTCTGAAGTGTCATGTGGTCTTGTAATAAATGAAATAGCACTGCAGACCTGACAGATTGTCGAGGAAATGTTTTTATATTTATGATGATTAATTTTCAAGATGAACTGCAATAAAAAAAGGCGTTAGTAGATACTTAAAGAAAGTCAAGGGAAGCAGCTTTCTGAAATGAAAACAAGCAGGTAATGATAAGGCTGCCTTCACTTTGAGATCATGCTTTCTAAACTTTTTGCAGTGATTAAATTGATATTCTGGCTGCTGCACCTGGCAATAAAACTACTCATGCAAGTGTAACATTTTCTGGGAATTCCACTTCTTGTATTTGTACTGGTGCCTTGCACTGGGTGCCTCAGAAATAGAAGGAACACAAAGCAGAGCTGAAGATTTTCTACCAGGACTGAAGATTCCCTCCAAGCCATTAAAAGAAATCAGCACTGAGCCCTGTGGGAAAACAGAAGTAGCTCTGTAGTTCCTTTGAAAAAACACCAAAATTTTCTGAAACCCAGCGTGTCCATTCATCTTCACCATTTGCAAATTGAAGATTGACTTTTTTTTTTTTTTTTTTTTTTTTACAAAAACACTTAAGTGCAAAGAATATTATTTGTCAGATACAACTGATTGATTTAAACATTGGTAGGTGTGGGGCTAAAAACATGCCTTGATACCCTTTTGTACTTAGCAGGAAGCCAGCCGTAGATGCCAAGTGCTTAAGTTTTATTTGTATTGATTTAGTTTTATTTTTACTTGGTGGGGTTCCTTGCTTCACTTCTTTCCATTTCATTGTGTTTGCACAGCTGCCTTGGCAATCGACAGGCACAGAGTAGCTTTATGCACCCATTAGTACAATGGGATTGGTAGCAAGCATGATCCAATGGAGTGGATGAAGGAGCTGGGACAGATCCTGGATCCTGGATCCAGTGTCAGTTGGCACAGCTCTGTGGCACCAGCATAGCTCTTTTCAAGTTGTTGGTTCTGTGCTGCTCCGGATCAGAAACTGTATTAAACTGGGTCATGATTTGCATGTTGGCTCTTTCTTTGGTAGCGTTTAGCTTAACCAAGCCTTGCTTTTGGAATTACTAATTGAAAGTAAATATCTTAAATATATTTAGGTTTTTACTTATATTATATATATAATGTGTATATATATATTATTTATATATACTTATATTTACTTATATTTTACTTATATACACACACATGGATATAGGTCATCTAATCAATATATAAAGTAATATATTGAAATAGGGACATGATTTTGCTACTTGTTTGAGCATGTGCTCAGCAGTCCTTCCCTTGTGAGGCCTCTTTGCTGTATCTCATGTCTCTTGGAGCATCAGGTCCTGCCAAATTCAAAAAGGTAAAATGGTATCACTCCCTTGCCATTCGCCTTCATTTTCCTTGATTTCAAGGAACTTCATTGCCCTGAAAACTGATGTAACTTTTTTCTCTTGACAGTCTCTCTGCTTTTTCAGTCACATCTACACAGGTGTGTTATGCACAGAGCTGATTTATCAGGTGTTTATTTTGAAGCCACTTACTGAAATATATCTTTGTGTCTAGTGAAAGGAAACTGCTGCTTGCTGGTTCACTCTTTGGTGGGACATAATGTGCTCAGTGTTGCTTTGTATTGGCTCTTTTTTGAACAGCTGGGACTGGGGGAAGCCTTTACCCAGCTCCTACTTGGGTCACATTTGTGTTTCTTGGGTCTCTCTTTAGCAGCTGAGAAGACATTTCATCTAGAAGATGTGAGAAACTTTTGGGGGAAAAAAAAAGTGTGAAAAGAAAGCAATGAGGGTGTCTTTGGACAGAGACCTAGGACAGGAGTTAGGAGGGGAAAAAACTAAACCAGAACTATCAGTGTATCCACTAAGATACGTTGATGGAATGAGTGGTTTTAGGGGGAGTTTCTTTCATCAGCAGGGATATGTTTGCATGTGTTCAGCAGAGATCAACATTAATTAATTTTTCCAAAATATGGATGGATTCCCAAAAGTTCCAATGCACTGAGGCTTGCAAATGGCCACAAGAAATTCAGCCAGGCTGCTCCTGTCATTGATCAACTCTACTGCAAAAGGCACAATGCTGGTACCATAACCATGTCAGAGTATGCAGTAGTTAATTTAACATTCTTTGCAAACACAGGCAGGCTGATCAAAAGAGACATTGTCAGATTACGTGTGAAGTCATGATTTGTAATTTACCAAGGAAAATGTGGATTTCTATATAGACCCTTTTACAGTCCAATACCAAAGTTTATTAAATATTAAAAATGTGATCCGTAATGAAAATGAGGAAAAATGTATTGATATGTTCCTATTTTAATAAATAATCACTATGGCTTGTCTTAAATGGCCTATACTTCTGTTTTAACTTCTAGTGACAAAGTGGAGAGGCCATACAAATGTATAGTGATTTAATTAATAGAGGCAATATTAAGCTTTGAAATTCCTCAGGAGCTTTGTCTCTGTTGGAGCACTTTCTGTGCTGTGAATCTTCCCTAATAGTTTAAGCAAATGAACTAAAATAGCCTTTGGGCTATTTTGTTGCACTGTGTTGTTGGGGGGGGGAGAGGAAAAAAAAAAAAAAAAGAATCCTGTGCCATTTTGCATTTGCTGTCTGTGAATCAAACTGTGAAAGCTAATTTAAAAACTTTCACACTTGGCTTGAATGAGGACTGCCAGTGCTCAGAGAATGTTAAATTGAACACAATTAGCTCCAAGTGAGCTAGATTAGATATACCCAGCAGCCTCCAAGTGCCCAGGCTTAATGAGAAACTAACTCAGAGGTTACAGCAAAGGATTTCCAAGCATTGAGTTGCTACTCAACACTTACTCTGTATAGAAGAGAGCTTTGAAACCAAGAGCTTGCACTCTGTTGTGGGAGTGCTGTTGGCAGGGATGGTGAAACCCTGGGGTAAGGTAGGTACAACACTGTGTAAGGGGTGTGTACAACACTGTTCCCCTGTGAAAGGGGAACAGATCAGCTCAGAAATTTGGGAGGCTTTAGAGATGTGAGCATTTGGGAGTCAAATGCATTGTACCAGCAATGTACATGTACTAAATGCAATGTACTAAATGACTGTCTGGTCTCCAGAGTACCTGGGTGTCTCTGGGATTTAAAGAAGAGGCAGCTGGCACAGCTGGCCTAAAGTCTGGGGATGTTTCAGGGAATGATGGGTGTAGCAGTGTTTCAGTCTGGAAAAATAATGTGGTTTTGAAGTTAATCTTGATCAAGAGCTGCATCGACCTGGGGCAGGAGGTCCAAACTTTATTGAGAAGGTGAAATTTGGTGTGGGAGCTGAGTGCTGGGACTGGGTGTGAGCAGATCTCTGCCTTGAGAGGCTCTGGAGCTTGGGATATTAGGAAAAGGACTGGAGAAGGAAAAGGTGATGAACAGATGAAGTTGTGAGAAGTTACCTACAGTGACATTAGCTCCTTCTCCTCCTTCTCCTCCTTCTCCTCCTTCTCCTCCTTCTCCTCCTTCTCCTCCTTCTCCTCCTTCTCCTCCTTCTCCTCCTTCTCCTCCTTCTCCTCCTTCTCCTCCTTCTCCTCCTTCTCCTCCTTCTCCTCCTTCTCCTCCTTCTCCTCCTTCTCCTCCTTCTCCTCCTTCCTTCTCCTTCCTTCTCCTCCTCTTCCTCGATGAGGTGTTTGGACTCTGGCTTTTGAGATCCCACTCTTCCATGAGTAATATCAGAGTATGTGTGTGGAACCCATTCAAAACCTTCCCTCCTCCTTTCCATTCACTGAGGTTTTTCTGTTTGGGTTGGGTTTAGTAGTGGTGTTTTTTTGTTCTTCTGTGTAACCCTGTGGTGAGTTTTGTTGGGTTTGGGTTTCTGGTTTGGGTTTTTGCTTTGAGGGGTGTTGGTGTTTGGTTTTGTTTGCGTTGTTTTCCTGCTTTTTTGTTGTTGTTTTTGTAGGGGTTTGTGTGGGTTTTTGGGGTTTTTTTTGGTTTTATTGCTGTTGTTTTGGGGGTTGGTGTTTTTTTTTGTTGTTTTGGTTTTTTGTGGTGGTTTTGGTTGGTTGGTTTTTTGGGGTTTTTTTTTGTTTTGGAGTTTGGTTTTGGGGGTTTTTTTGTTTTGTTTTTTTTTTGGTTGGTTGGTTGGTTTTGGTTTTTTGTGGGTTTTTTGGTTGCTTGGTTGGTTTTGGGGGGGTTTTTTTGTTGGTTTTTTTTCTTGAGAAAACTGCCTGTGGAGTTTTATCTCCAGATGCTGAGTGTGAGATCTCAGCTCAAGTGATTCAAGTAATTCCTGTAGTAAGTGAGCACTGAACCTCCTAGTAGAGAGAAACCCTGATGGTAAATTGAGAGGAAGCAGGTCTGTAAAATGAGCATTTTACATGTCATCTGTTCTTATGCAAGCAACAGGAATTGTGCAGACAACAGCAACACTTTTAATTAATGACCTCATCCATAAGCACTATTCCCATCTAACATGTTTACAGGGGGTAACATCCAGTCAAGAAACTTCCATTAATTTTTTTTTTTTTTTTTTTTTTTGCATGAATATTGTGTGCATGAGTGCATACATTTATGTGTGGATTTGGGGGGGGGGGATGCTATTAGTGTCTGCAGTGTTAATGCAGAGAGAGTAGTTTAAAAAGAACCATGGACAAAGTTTCATTATGCATGTAAATATATTCAACAGAAGACAAAATAATTCTATAATGGGAAAAAAAAGGAAAAATTATGCCGTTTGACATGAGGAATCTGCTTTGAACTGTAGGATATGCACAGTCTGTTTTCTGACTTTTCTTTCTTGAATTTGCTGCCTGAAATATTATGGTGGCATGCAGAGGCGTAGCTTTCAATTTAATTTAATTTTAATTTCCCTGAATGCCATCAAGATGTTTTAAAATAGACTGTAAAATTGGAATTTGGAAATATTTGGCATTCAATTTCTATAGAAATGGCATTCAGGATACAACTTTGGACTCATAAGTAAAATAAGATGAAACCACACGTGTTGATGATGATTTTTAAGTATTATCAAGAACATATGAGTGTAATTTGTGCCTTGATTTGGTTATCTGGGCAGCTGGGGGGGGTTTGTAAGAGCCCTATAGATGGAAAGCCATCAATGAACTTTTTCAATCTGTTAATCCAAATGTTCTTTAGTGGATAAAAATAGAAGCAAATTACTGCACGTATAGAGATTTTGGGAGTTACTTATCGAGCTTCAAATAGAATTATTTTTCCAATAATACTCTGAATATTCACATCTTGTGGTCTTGAATAGGCTGTCAGAGGGTTACTTGGCTGCTAAAAGGCTGCACATCCTCACCTGTGTTTGGCATGGCCAGCTTGGGGAAGGTCACTGTTGAACTCTCTCAGTTATTCTTGTGTTGGTTCCAAGCCTTCCAGCTCTGAGGAGCCATCCCTGGCCAGTGCTGGTTCTGTGTCTGTGTGTGGACCCAGCCTGCAGAATCATAGAATCATAGAATTGGCTGGGTTGGAAGGGACCTCAGAGATCATCAAGTCCAACCCTTGCTCCACTCCCGCTGCAGTTCCCAGCCCATGGCACTGAGTGCCACATCCAGGCTCTTTTGAAATATCTCCAGGGATGGAGAATCCACCCCTTCCCTGGGCAGCCCATTCCAATGGCTGATCACCCTCTCCATCAAGAAATTCTTTCTAATGTCCAACCTAAACCTCCCCTGGCACGACTTGAGACCTCTTGTGCCCTCTTGTCTTGCTGAGAGTTGCCTGGGAAAAGAGCCCAACCCCCCCCTGGCTCCAACCTCCTTTCAGGGAGTTGTAGAGAGTGATGAGGTCTCCCCTGAGCCTCCTCTTCTCCAGCCTCAACACCCCCAGCTCCCTCAGCCTCTCCTCATAGGATCTGTGCTGGATCCCTTCACCAGCCCAGTTGCCTCCTTTGGACCTGCTCCAGCACCTCAATCTCCTTCCTGAGCTGAGGGGCCCAGAACTGGACACAGGACTCAAGCTGTGGCCTCCCCAGGGCTGAGCACAGGGGCAGAATCCCTTCCCTGGACCTGCTGGCCACGCTGTTCCTGAGCCAGCCCAGGATGCCATTGGCCTTCTTGGCTACCTGGGCACACTGCTGGCTCCTGTTCAGCTTCCTGGCAATCAGGCTGATTCCTTCTGCATTATGGCAGAGGAAAGCATAAATCACAGCAGCACATCCCTGCTGTGGGTCTCAAGGAGTGTATTTCTTTCCAAGTCATCAATCTGGAGGAAATAAAAGGTAAAGAAAATCCTGTCCAGAAGACAGACAGATAACCCTGCCTTGCCTGAACCAGAGGTTGTGTTGGTGTTCTGAACTTGCCCTCACGACCTCTCTGTCGTCCTGACAAGTTTTTGAGCTGGTCCTCTTGGAAACTAAGCTGGTGAACAGGCTTGTCCTCTTCGACCAGGCCGCTTCACAACATAGCCTGGCACTGAGTGGGCACAGCAGCAGGATTTTGTTCCCAGTTTGACCAGTTTGGTCAGGTCACCCTCAGCTGATTGACCTGCCAGAGCTTGTAGAACCAGCACCTGGTCAGTAACTGGTCCAGGGGTGCCCCTGGTGCTGTGTCATAAGTTGGAGATAAATCCTCAGCAGTCTTCAGTGGTTTGTGGGGACATGAGAGAGAAGCTTTACTTCTTGGCTGAATGTCACATGTCCTAAGGAAAAGCTTTGGCTCAAAGATGGAATACTGAGGTTTTATGCAGCTGCTTGGTTTTTAGTTAGTGAAATAATATATTGCTTATAATAATGGGAATAAAGTGAGCACCTGGGGCCTCAAGACTGCTTGGTCTTTTCCAAGCACTCTGATATTGGTTTAACACCAACAGACCTGAAAGCCACAGTGACAACTGGACCTCCTGGTTCTCTTTTTTTCTCCTGCTCAGCCCAAATCTCCTTTGAGAGACACTCACTTCTGCCAGGCCCTTCTCACCCAGCACCCAAGTACCTACTGCAGGAGTAGGTGCTGAAAAGAATGCAGCTTGCAAGCTGAGTTCAAGCAGACCCAGCAATATGGTTGTGGCACACCCGTGTTGCCTCTTGTTCCCCTTGTGTTATTTCATTAAAAATTAGCATTCCAGAGGCAAGAACATCAGTAGAGAAATGCTAAATTTAACATGGTCCAGATGGAAGATAACTAAATGCAAGGCTGAGTGTGCAGTAACTTTTTTTCCTTTGTGAAAAAGAAGAGGTCTGTGCTGGACCATCAAAATGAGGATTTCCTGATGCAGGCAGGCACTGTCTGTGGGAAACTCGGTTGCTTGGTGAGAAAAGGAGGAGGAGGAGGGAGGATTTGATGCCTGAGGGCAGCAGGATGAGGTCTTGCAGACTGAGCTGTCTGTATCATGGCTTTTGGTGTGTGGCATGCGAGCTGTCAGCTCCAGTTTCCACTTTGGTTTGGATTGGTGAAGTTTATAAGAATCTAAAATGAGGATTCAGAAGAAGAGATGTCAGGCAACTTGAACAGCGTTTGATGTTACCAAATATCATTCTAATTAAACAAAAATGCCTTGTCAGTAACCAAAATAGCAAAAGCTCTGCAAAATGACCTAAAATACCGTGGAAATTCTTTTAAGAAGCATTAGTTTTGTTACCAATTTTATTGTTGTGTTTTCTGCTATTGCAATGTGGATTTCTTTGAATAGTTTACCTGAGTTAGGGCATTAAATAGCTTGAATTGTAGCTTCTGTGTACCTATGGACCAGAAGTACAAAGTTTTTTCTGCAACTGTGGTTGGAAAGAAATAAAAATCTTAGAACCATAGTATGCAAAAGAAGCAATGTTTTTAGTCAGTGAACTGACTAAACAGTGATCTTTTTTTAACTGATCTGTTACCGTGTCCATAGTGTTTGTTTTGGTTTTTTTAATTTTTTATTTTACTTTATTGTTAGGCACTGTTCTTTACTGTTATGATTTCCAGTGTAATAATCATTAATCTGCCCTTCTTACCAGTTCTTTAGAAAAAAGATTTGAGGATGCAGCCCAGTGTGCACATTTAAAAAAACAAAGCAAATAAAAAAACCAAAACTACAGAAGCAAAACCACAAAAAACCACCTCTATGCTCTTATTAAAATTAACTAAAAATATTGTGTAACTTGGATTTATTTTTTTTTTTAACTGAAGGAATTCACTGTTGCTGATACTGCAGAAAGGCTTTGCAAGAGGAGGGCAATCAAGGAGGGATAATTAGAGTTACTATTTAAATATGCAGCAAGCAAAAAGCTTATCTGGAAAGCAGAGTGAAGTTCTACCAGCATAAGACTAATGTAAGAATGATTTTCAAGCAGTAAAATCACATCTCCCTGACTTTGTAAGTACTAAATAATAAGCAATATTGAATAATGGAGAGTGTAATAGGCTGGGTGATAAAGGCAGTGGTATGTGATTTTAGCATTAGATCTTACCTAAAGGGGACAGATTGGTTTAACACTGATAGAGCTGAGCTGTGGGAGGATTACAGGTATTTGGAATGTGTGTGCAGGAAGAGATGAGAGTAATTGCTGGAGATAATCTCCTAGCAGTTATCTCAGGATAATGACATGAGGTTGGCAGAACCTCTGTTCTCAGGTTTTACTTCTAACAAATGGGTCTGAACGGCTCTGAAGGAAGGAGATGGGACTCTCACTGCTGGCATTATTTAAAGTTTGATGAGGAACAGAAAAATGTGCTGTTAAGAACAAATCCTCCTTGGCAGAGAAATGGCTAGGACAGTCTTCAAACTCTTAATCATCCCTGATGTTTGTAACTCTGTCATTATTTTTGTTAATTAACTTGACTGGGTAATGCAAACATCACATGTTTTCCAAAACTAATAGTGTTGTTGCTTGGTATTTAAATGTTGGTGGGACTGAAAAAAACTAAAGCAAACCAAAATATTAATCATAGAATCATAAATGTTAGGGGTTGGAAGGGACTTTGTGAGATCACTGAGTCCAACCCCCCTGCCAAAAAAGGATCACCCAGGGCAGAACATTTGGCATCCATTTGGGTTTTGGAAGTCTCCAGAGAAGGAGACTCCACAACCCCCCTGAGCAGCCTGTGCCACTTTTCTTTAAACCCATTACTCCTTTTCCTGTTACTGGGCACCCCCAAAAAGAGATTGGGCTCATCCTCTGGACACCCACCCCTCAGATATCTGTGGACCCCCTCTCAGCCTTTTTTTCCTCCAGGCTGAGCAGCCCCAGTTCTCAGTCTTTCTTCACAGGAGAGATGTTCAAGTCCCTTAATTCTCCTCATGGCTCTCCCTGGGGCTCTCTCCAGTAGATCCTTTTCTCTCTTGGACTGGGGAGCCCAAAACTGCATCCAGTATTCCAGGTATGGAATTCCAGGGCAGAGCAGTGGGGGAGGAGGCACATGGGTGATAACTTCACTGAACACATATATCCCAAAAGCTTGAGCTGGACATCATCTGCAGCCTCATCACACTGTGCTGAGAGCATCTCTGATATAAAAATTTGGGTAATTTGGGCATCAGGAGGCAGCTCCCAAAGAGGTGCTGGGAACACTGGTTCAGGAGCTGGTGTTCATCCCTGGTTCCAAGCTCAAGGGTACCTGGGTGCCCTGCTCAAAGGAGAAAGAGCTGAGGATCTCTCATTTCAGCTGCCAGGGCCCTTTCCTGAAGCCAGGGGTGCTTAACCCAATGGTCCTGGCTGCCTTCCAAGTAGAGTAATTAAATTCTACATTACGAAATTCCTTTTCATTTTAATTGGATTGGGTATTCTTCACCTTTTGGCTTTAAACTTGGCTGGCTAAACAACTTAAGGATTTCATTATAGCAGAGTCTTTATTTCAGATTAGGTTATATTATCCCTGAATATCTGTTGTTTAAGAGTACCAGGTGTTTGCAGAGGGCAGTGGAAAAGGGAAATCAACATTTTACTTATATTTTGACTGATTTTCTTTGCTGTACCAATGTGCACTCATTGGATGCACTCATTGAACCTCCTTCCAGGTTGCTCTCTCAACTTACAAGTCTTGTTGACACTTAACCAAAGTTTATAAAAAGATTTTAGATCTCTGTGCGTACAACTTCCATCTCATTTATGGAGTCAGTGAAATATCTGGGGCATCACTGGAAGTTTCAGTCTGCAGTGTGTATTTAAATGTTCAGCTGATCACTAAGGTTGCTTTGTACTTTGCAGAAGCAAGCTTGTAAACAAGGAAATCTGTGCTATGTCTCCTCTAAAACACCATTTCTAGTGCCAGGAAGTTCTGTTCAGGTACTGGAGCCTCCATAATTGATTTTTCAGCATATGCCATTTCACAGCATATTAAAACCCAGGTTGCATTGTCAACATCTACTGTGATTCTGCAGGAATTTTAATTAAAGTATGGGGATAGCCACAAGACATGAAATGATGAGTAAAGAGGGGGTTTAAATCTGAGAAATTAATTTTTGGGTAGCACAAATCTTTGAAATGGATAAAATTCAGGTTAGTTCACTGAATGGTTCACCTGGCCCTACTGAGATCTACATTTGGAACTTGCCAGCACCACTGGCCTGTAATCAGGATATTTTTTGCCCTGCCTGCAATGGAATTATATTAGTCAATTCACATTAGCCAAGTCTGTATTCTGTGTCTGGTTGGATTTAGTTGTACTCTGCTGATGTTAGGGCTCTGTTTGGCTTTTTGTTTGACCTGGATATGTGCATCTTAGTGCTGTCAATCTTATGTTGCTCAGTGAACTCCTGCTACTGAAAATCCAAGGTCCATAGCTCTTTATTAAATTATTGAGTAGGTTTTATGCTGTTGTAATATTTGCCTTGAAGCATTAGGACTTCTTTTCCCTAGAAAAAAAAATGGTACAGGATTCTGTTGGATTTTCTTAACCTCTCTGACAGCTCTTGAAAGAAGAAAAAAGGAACAGCATGACATCAAGGCGTGTATTTGTGGGGAACTCTTTTATATATATTTTTATTTATATATATATATAGTAGTATTAACAATACATCTGTCTTTTTTTTTTTTTTTTTAACTAAGGATATATTTCATGTAATAATTGCACAGAACCCTTTTAAAGAAGGAGGATCCCACCTGTGTTCCAGACTATAAAAGTGCTTCCTGCAGCATTCTCTTTCTCTGCATTAATTCTAGAGAGCTGCTCCACACTTCCAGAAACCCTTTTTGTTGTGCACTTGATTTTTGTTGGTATGCAAGGGGGGAGAGGAAAACCAGCATCCTGGCTTTCATCCTTCTGGATGAGGATTAATGGTGACCACAGCTGCAGAATAATGCAGATCTTAGAGCTGCTGGGGGTGGGAAGGGGGAAGGGGAGAGCAAAGGACATGGTTCTGTCTTGCCTTCCCCTTGCCTCTTCTGCCCTCTGATGCACTGTGTCTAAAAGAGGAGCTGCAAGGAGAAGAAAATGGGTTCCTTCCATTGTCTTAGGGGATCTCCTGGTGTTTCAGCTTCTTCTTTCTGTGCCAGAAGCTTTCCTTGATTCATGGGATGACAGGGCTCAGCACTCTTGGCTGGATGAGAGCAGTTCCTGGAAATAAAGGCCCAGGTTTGCCGCTCCCCCAGCTGCTTTTTTTTTTTAAATAATTTGTTTTTCATTCCTCTTATGTTTTTTTTTTTCCTGTAATCATAAGGAATGCATTCAATTTACCAATTCAATTTAGGTAGAGACAGGCAGTTTTTGCATGGCTTACTTGTTCTCTTGATGGTGCATTAGGCAATGGGTGCTGAAAAGCTCCTGGCTCCAAGGTACACAGATTGACACAAATGATTTTTACTCCATCTCTGTAGATAGCCTCTAAATGCCTTGCAGGTCAGCTGGTTGGGTTTTTTTTTTAAATGGATAAAAGTATGCTAATTCCTTCAAGGAAAATCAGAAGGATTATGACATCTAGGAAGAAGAAACTGCCAGACAGCTCATGAGCAATATAACCAGGACTGACCCAAGAGCATATCTAAAGCTTCCGATAAAATTGCCTGAGGAGTCTGCCAAGAAGCCAGATGCTGCTGCTGGAAAAATACCTTCTGTAGCTTGGCATTTGTCCTGTAATTGCTTCCAAGAGAGAATAAACTGTAGCGTGACAGGAGAAGGTGAATGGCTCCTCACTGCATGCTGCTTGGGCACATTTTAAAAAATGTTTAGGAAATAAGCATGGTTTTGTCAGGCATTACCACTCTTGCAGCTCCTTGCACCCATTGAGCTGCTTATCAGCTCCCTATCCACATAATCAAGAATATTTTCTTTTTTTTTTTTTTGTTCCTGACATTTTAACCTGATCTGGCTTGATTATTTATTTATTTATTTGCATTTTTCTCTTAAATAATTCCTTTTACAGGATCCCTAGGCTGATCCCTTAGGCTTTGATTCTGTAAGTGCACAATGTGGTCATGCAGACCTCTTCAGCTGAATGGTTTTAGCAGTGTGGAGATCAATGTGTTTCCTGTATGGATCTTTCCTGTATGGATATTTCCTGTATGGAATGTTAAGGGGTATCAGGTGGTTTGGTTTTTGTTGCTGTTTGGGTTTTTTTCTGTTGTTTTGTTTTTTTCCTTGGGGTTTTTGTTGGTTTGTTTTTTTTTTTTTTGTTTTTTTTTTGGGGTGTTAAGTTTATTTTTTGCTTGTTTTTCGCCTATTACAGATCTTGCTGTGGGAAGGGTGCTGTCTTTTATTATTTAGAAACACTGCTGAGTCTTACCCATGAACAGAAATACATCAAGCCTGACTTTTTCTGGGAGGTGCTCCCTCCCTTTTACCATTCTTACTGTTACAAAGCAGAATCATTTGTGGAGCAGTGTATAACACCATCAGATACAAGGCACTGTGTTCACAAATGACATAAGAACAGACAAGTGAATGCAAGAAAATTATCCATGGGTTTGAAATTTTTCCACTAGTATCTTGTAGCCCTTCTCAAGTAGGTTTTGGGTTTGTTCAGAAATCTGCCTGCTGCCTTAGCAGTCATGTGGAATTACCTTCATGAGTGAGACAGCTGGTTTGAAGGCAGGAGTATTTAAATGGGCTTGTCAAAAATATTTCTGTAGCTAAAACTCATGTAGTAAACTACTTAAAATATTTGGCAGTCGTGGACAAAGACTGTAAAAATAATTTCTGCTTCTATCTGTAAATTCATCCTTATAATCCTAGAGAGCTTTTTGCTCTGCTCGTCAATGAACTTTGGTAGAAGCCTGGTGGTTGGGTTTGGTGTGTAATAAATCAAAAGTCTGTTTACAGTGAGATGAAGTCCTCTGATTAGTTTTCTGAAGACTTCACTGTCAGGGAGCAAGGGCTGAGTGCTGAAAAATGGCAGTGAATAAAGATCCTGGCACAGGGGGGGTTTTGTTGTTGTTGACAATAGGAAAGTTTGCTTTCCTTTGCTGTTCTGTCAGGAGGAATCCAGAAAATTGCAGGGCACGGTGTGTAAGTGAACTCCTGTGACTGAGGGAATCCCAAAGGGGGCTGGAAAAGTTGGTGCCAAATTCACATCCTTTCAGGGGGTCAGTATAAAGCATCACTTCAAGCTGGAGTTCAGATTTCAAAGTATTGCTTCAGTTGGATCCTGTGAAGTTATGGTGCTGTAT
This sequence comes from Heliangelus exortis, assembly GCF_036169615.1. Taxonomy (NCBI): domain Eukaryota; kingdom Metazoa; phylum Chordata; class Aves; order Apodiformes; family Trochilidae; genus Heliangelus; species Heliangelus exortis. The sequence continues at coordinate 4,189,444 of NC_092429.1, forward strand.
TTCATTTAAAATGAAGGAGAGAGTAAGTCCCAGGTCAGTCTCACTTGCAGGCTTAAGGAAGTCATCTTGAAATTAAAAAGAGCAGAATTAAGATATTCCTGTAAAGGACAGGAGATGAATAAGTTGTGCCTTCAACTTTCCTTGCCACTTTAAAACATGCTGAGCTGTCCAGGATGGGAGACATTTAATTCCATAACCTTTTCTTCCAATTAGAAGGCACGGATTCTGATTGTGAGGAATTTGCATTTTAAATATAAAACGTGGTGTCTCTGTCATTGCTTTTACCTTCTCCCTGGTGATGTTCCTGACTTCATGCTTCTCCCTTTCCTTCGCTGTGATGATTGCACCACTGCTCTTTAGTAATCATTTAACAGCTCTAATTACAGAATCCTGTGATCCCAACTGTGTACTTTGTCCTTTTTCCCTTCTTAGTCTTCACTCGGTTTCTTTGGTGTCGAGAGGATTGCAAAAGAGCTCTTCTCCTGCTTTGCAAAAACTAAATTCCAAAGGCCCAGCTTTGGTAACGTATAGATTTGCATTTTCTTCTTGCTTTCAAGTTAATGGCATTGAATTTTAGACATGGAGGGGTTGGTTGCTCTGGTGCTGTTTACATCAGTCACGCTGCCATAGCTTCCCTGACACTAATGCAGAGACACCAGCATAAAATTGGTGTAACTCCAACTCCATTAAAATCAATGGAATTACGCCAGCATAAGTCAAATGCAAGGCTATTGATTTTGTGCCCCTGTGACTTTATTGACTTTAATGTGGAGGTGAGGCAGTTTTCTGCAGAGGGAACTCAGACCACAGTCAGACAGTGCCTGGGCAAGTGTGGGTTGTGAGGTTTGGTTCTTGTTTGTTCTTACACAGCGTTATCATAAGTTTTTTTTTCTTCTCCACTTCAAGGTCAGCAAAGTAGTAATCGAGGTATAGGAAAGCCTTGGGGTGACACAGTTCCTGCAGGAGAAGGATTTAGGTGATTCAGGTTCACTGGGAGCCCAGGGAATCTCCAGTCTAATCTTCAGGACTTTCCATGCTGGCTGGTAACATCACAGCCTCTTTATCAAAGGAATGATTTCAAGTTTTTAAGCTGGTTCTGTTCAGTGGCACTGCTCTTTTTTTTTTTTTTTTTTTTTTTTTTTTCATGCTAATAACCTGCAAAATTTTACAAACAGCACTTTGAGGGGAGTTTTGCATCCTGGAGCAGAAAAATATGCTTGAAGGAATGATGTGTGTTGTATTTACACTCCCAACTCTCAGAGGGGTTGTTACTGGTTTCCAGCTCTCCGAGCTGGAGTTGCATTTTCTGCTGCACAGGCAAAGGGGAAGCAAAACCAAGACTTGTTTCCTTCAAGGCTGCAAATGCATTTGTACAGCAGACCTGCATGGAATTAAAGGCATCCAGTGCTTCCTTGTCTGGTTTTTGTAATTGTAACTTCCAGGTGGATTTCTAGCCTTTCATTTTCTGTGGCAATAGACTGGGGGGTTGATTCTGTCCCTTCCAGCCTTTCAAGCCTCCTCTGAATGCTGCTCAGACTGCCTGGTGATGTTCCCAGGTGTATCCCTAGCTCAGAGAAGAGGCAAGGTGTTAACAGGACCCATGGAAGGGATGGTAAATGTTATTTTAGGGAGCTGAAGGTGATACCTGATTATTGGAAATCAGATTGAGACCTGCTAGAGGCACCACAACAGCCCTGGAATTACCCAGCAGAACAGGGGAGAGCAGCAAGCTTGGGTTCTCAGTTTGTTGTGTTTATTGTTTTCTTTATTAAGAAAAAAAAAGATCACAGAAAATCTTTTAAGAGGGTAAATTTCATGTTGAAAGCATTAAAGGAAAAAACTACAAATATTTTCCTACTAGCCTTCACTGGCTCAAGTCAGTTTTTCTTAAAAGTATTTGAATATCCTTCCTCTGAGAAATTATGAACTGACATCATGTAGCTTTTCCTGAATGTAAAATGACAGACTTTGAAAGTATATTTCAAAAATTCTGTCACAGTGAGGTCGATATGTTCTGGTTTGCCTTTGTCTCCAGAATGCTCTCCCCTATAATATAAAATAGAAACTGTAATATTAAAATGAAATGTTAGTAATTTCCCATTAAAAATGTTGATCAAATCAATTCATTCCTATGAAAAGCATCTTTTTAATCCAGTCAGCATTTTCTGTAGAGTAGAAAATTCACAGTAATTCTTGGGAATAATTGGAGAGGTGGAGTGTAGTATTTTCTACTACATGGAGGGATTTCCAGGAGGAATTTTAGTAATTATTCCTGCTGTCATTGGCACAGTAATAAACATCTTACTTTGGAAATATTTTATAGGTCAATTTTTTGGCAAGATGCTCTTCTAGTGGTAAATTAGCTTCAATGGTGCTATTTACACCAGCTGAGGAACTGGGTAGCATGCCTGAAAGATGCCCCAGAGATAGAGTAATGAAGCATATTGTAAACCACAATAAATTTAATAGAATGTGTTATTTGCCTTAGTTACATGTTCTTTTTTTTTTTTTTTTTAAAAAAAGAGCTTCTTGTTTTGGGGAGATAGGAGATATATTTTATAAATACAACTAAACAAACAGCAGCTATGTACAGTGGAAAATTAAATGTTATGGTTTGAGTACTAAATAGTTTTCTGACATCAAAAGAATTACCAAGGATGAATTGGGAAGGATCCTTCTGGTTTCTCACTGCAGGTGTGGTACAGACAGCAGAATAAAGCACATAAATCTCCTCCCTTTATATTAATACACAGAAAATCAGAGGTAGAGGGGAGCACTTGCTCATTTTTAGAGCAAGGAAAACAAAGTCTGAAATACAGAGATGGTTTGGAGTCTTTACAAGCCATGAGGCTTGGGGAGGCAGTGGGAGAAGTGGGGTCCTGGCTTTCAGAGGAGTGTGGGCAGGGATTCCTGGAGGAAAACCAGGCATGGGATTTTCCCACATCTGCTGGGGGAATGAGTTTGGGTGGGATCTCAGTTTGTGTGCAGGGAGCTTCCTTTCACCTTTCCAGCCTATACCAGCAAAGCAATTGCAGGAAAAAATTGCAGAGACAACTTTCCCTGTCTGCTTTTCTTTTCCTTCTCCTTTTCTCCTCTGTGTCAATATATTAAACTGCCTCTAAATCTTCCTCATTTTCTGCTTGTTGCTAATAGGCCTTATTAACTGAAATATTTCAGTGGGTTTTGGATCAGTCCCTTGGGTTTCAGTTTGGAATTAGTTCAGTGCCTTCTGTTAAAGATTCATACTCTGATACCAAGAAGCTTCCCCTGGGATGTTTGTGGGGCCTGACCATTAGGGAAATGAGCTGATGAGTAGAAAATAGTGTGAGCAGCTCCAAAGGATTTCATGGTCTCCTCTCTCAGGAGGGCCTAAAGGGCAGGGGTGGCCAGGATGAGTTTTTTCCCCATCTGTTCCTGTGTGGTCCCACTGAAGTTCTCTGTGTTAGGCTTCATGATCAGATGAGTTGATGAGTAACATCTTTATCCCTGGATAGCAGTCTGTTGTGCTTGAACTGTTTGCAGTTTGCTGGCATCACAGCACTTTAAGAATCATTTTATTTTGCCCTTTTAGTCTGTTTGGCCTGTGTTTAACACTTGCATAAGTCAGCCTGCCCTTACAGATGGGTGCTTTGGTTACATTGGGTGCTTTGGAGGAAAGGAAATGAATTGGAGGACTTCAGAGAGAGAAGAGCTAACACTGGCAGCTTGGGTTTTGTTTTAGCAAACCAAAGGTGTGGGAGATCCCATCCTCTTGTCAAATCCCATTTTGGGGCTGTGGAGGACTTAAATACCTAGGGAGTGCCAGGGCTTAGTTACAGGTCCTCTGTAGATTGCTTCTTTTTTTTTTTTTTTTTTTTTTTTTTTTTTAAGACTACTTTTCATTTACGTAAGCCAAGGGAAGCTGGTTTTGGGGTGGGGGGAACTTCTTAAGTTCTGAAGCCCTAAAGAAAATTAATAAATTTGTCTATTTTAAAGCCAGAGTAAGTATTGTGATCATCTGGCTGACCTCCTTCATAACTTGAACCACGGGAAGGCAACTGTTAACCCTTTCAAGAGCCTCCTGAAGCACGGTTGGGAAGACAAATTATTTGTGATAAATTGTTTTACAAATGCCTGGGAGAGGCTGGGGGAGTGTATGGCTAATTTCCCTGTGCATCAAAGCTCCAAACTGGTAATCCTGACTGCAAAGTGTATTTACAAAAAAAAAAATACTTATTCACTAAGGCTTTGGGTTTTATGCTGGTGTAAGAGTAACACAGAATGCAGGCTTAAGACTTCTCTTGGAATTAAAAACCAGTTAATTCCAGAATGCGCTGATTGTGTTCCTGCTGTAGGCACTTAATAAGGGACCAGAAAACAGTATTTTGTTCAAATGAAGAGCTCTGAATCCTCTTTAGGAAAAGCTGAGGCATGCACATAACACTGTAATAGCTGGAAGAGTCACAAGGCACCCAGGAAGATCATTAGAGTGGAGACATGTAAGATGATGGCTTTTTAAAATGTATTTTATTCTTCAATGCAGCCAACAAAATTTTGCCTTGTGAGCAGGGAGAGAGATATGGCAGAAGTGATCAAAGGCAATAGCATCCCATTGATAAAACACATGCTGCTGTACTTCCCACAGTTGGAAGAGCAGAGTATTTAACAACAGTGACCTAGATTAGAGGAGACAATAAAAGCTGTTGCAGTGAAGAGCAGATTGACTGCCATCCTCATCTGGGTAATAAACGGCTGAAATATGGACACTGTATGGAAGTTTACTAATGTAGCTTACATAAAGACCTGTACTTTTGGAGGAATTGTCTCTAGCAGCTTCAGTTTGAGCTATAGCTTGCACCTGACAGATGTTTATGTTCTCCTTTACAAAGACACCTCTTCCTTCATTCAAGGATCTATGAGCCTGTGGGAGTCTGACCTGATTAGGTTTTAAAGTAAATCAATACGTGAACCTGTCCAAAAATAGACATGCATTTATTTTAAAATATATTACTCCGTGGGGTAGCCTCCAGGGGATATAGCTTTTCAGGAGACTTTCAAGTGAGATAGCAGTCATATGTTGTTATTTTTAAATATTCAGTGCCATTCAGATGCTGTTATTTCAGCTGTCCTGTTGAAAGTAGCTAACAACAGGAGATGACATTCTTGGTGCTTTGTACCCACAGTCTTCTAAGAAAGTAAAACTTGCTTGACTCTTTACCCTGGGGGAATATTTTATTTCTTTTTAAACTTATATTTTTTATTTTTAATACATGGACCTGTTCTAAGGGTTTCCCTTTTGTTGAGTGTTTCGTGGTCGGGCTTCCTGTGAAGTGAGGCAGTTAACCTTTAGGTAAATCAAAATCCAAATTCCAGAAAAATAAACTGTCAGTCCAGCTGTGACTTGTGAGATGCTTTCAATAAGTTCCACTGAGCTGTAAAGACTGATGCATCCCCACTGTGCTGTAAAACAAGATATTATGGAATTGGGTTGTGTGGAGGGGGAGGGGAAGGAGTTGGGGGACATCTGTTCTCTGCAGCGCTTCCCTCCCTCCCTCTCTGCTGGGGGGATGTGAAGCATAAGTGAGGAGCAGCTCCACTGATGCTCAGGGGTGAGGTGGTTCCCCTACAGCAGAGGGAATGCACTGGTCTGTACTGGGGGCCAGCAGCCCCAGCACCTGGTGTCCCATCTTTGGGGTAGAAACATCTCCCTGTCCGTGGAATTGGGCCTTTGGATCCTGAGCGACTGTCAGGCTGGGGGCTGTTAGCTTCTTGTTCCTTTTCTCTCTTTGATCACCCTTCATTTGCTTTGTCCTTTCCTACTGTTTTCCTAACTCAGTGTTAAATCAAAATGCTCTGATCTGACTCAGGTGTTCCAAGAAGGTGTATTCAGCAAGCAACTTGGATTCTGAAGTTGCTTCATTCTTCCCCCTCCTTGCCGTGCAGCACTCACTGAGACTTCAGAGAGGAAGAACAGGGAATTTTGTATTTCAGAATCAGTTCAGCAGATTTTGAAAAGCTATCTTTGAATATCCTCTAATACACACACAGACTTGAAGAGCTTATTAAAGAAAGCCCCTGACACACTTCAGCAATATTAAATCACTTCAGACAGTGCATGGCAGTGTAATGTTACTGAAGCATTTAAAAATTGTTAAAAGAGCCTGGATTTGAAAGTACTAGAGGATTCTCAGCCTTTTACTGTGAAAAGTGATTTAAACTGTCATAATTATTTCAGTAGTCATAGTGTATTGCTTTTTTAAATTACAGAGAAAGAACATTAGTAAATAAATGTAACTGTTAATCTCTGGCCAGCTAACCATCTGATATGCTGGGTTAATTTCTTTATTAAATGCTTGTTTAATAACTGGGCAGCTGTTCAGACTGGGCAGATGGACCTGAGTGTAATTGTGCTAATAATGAGCACGTCTTCACAAAAAGAAAGAGAAAAAGAAGATGTGGTTAGTGAGGAGGGAACATCATGACAAATGGCATCAGGACAGTGTGGTCCTCTCCCTTCCTCAGACTGCCTGAAGTAGGTGGCTCATCCTTCAAAGCAAGAAGGGCCAGCAGGAAGAATTGGAGTGATGGTTTCTTCTTTGCTTGGTTATTTATTCTATGGCTCCACAGCCTCTACCTCCCCAGCCCTTCCAGCTTCCCCCCTTCTGCTTCTCCACTGGGTTTCTGCTCTTGGGGAGCATTTTTCTGGTGCATTTCTGGATCCCCCCAACAAATCCACATTATGGCAAACTGCAGCTCTCTCCCTGGCCATTAACTTTTTGCCTCATGTACAGTTTCCACAAAATACAAATGGGCTAGGATGGTGTAAGATTTAATTAAATGTATTTTCAGAGTTCTCTGTAAGCAGGAGCTGCTGGATGGGTGTTAAGAATTACAGCTTTGTTTACATGGAGGCAGATTCCTTTGTGCTGGAAACATTATCATAAGCAAGAAGAGTGGTGAAGTATAACCTCAGTATAATGAGCAATGAATACCTTCTCCTTTTTTCTCTGTTTCAGTAGGAGAATAATGAAAGCTTTGAAAGAGCCTTTGAGGAGCCAAAATCTGAAATTCGTGTCTAGCAATACGATTTTTTTTTGCTCTTGGTGACATTTCCAGCTACTTCCCACATTGTAGTCTTTGTCTTCCAGCTGCTGGTTCTTCTGTACATCCTGTCTGATGTCTCTGATATCTCAGATAGGTCAGAACATCTTAAACAGAACTAGATTACAGTGTTTAAAGATCTAAAATTGCTGACAGTTGACTATGTGGACTGAGAACTTCACAGGTTTCTTCCTCAGCAAACTTGCAGTGGCTTTCTTTGCTTTTGTTTGTTTGTTTTTCTTTTTTTTAATTGATGTTTTAAACTCAGAAAATGACCATTACTTTTTGTTTCCTTCTTTTAACAGCACTGGAAAGGAGTCAATGAGATGAACTGTTTGGGCTATAGTATCTGAAAGGCTAAATTATTCTCTTGAAGAGACATTCTAAATGAGCCTGACCCAGATCCTGGATCTGTGTGAAGAGGACTAAGGATATAGGATGTCAACTGAGACAGAACTTCAAGTGGCTGTTAAAACCAGCACAAAGAAAGACTCCAAAAAGAAAGGTAGTGACTCATTTCTCTTTACTCTTATGTATTTTGTCCTTTATTCAGCTCCTACATCAACCACCTTTCATGCATCTGTGGTTCTCCTGTTATCTGTGTGCTCTGTGAAAGGAGAATTTGTTAAGCCCCATGGAAGTCTGGTGTGGGAACCTGGGGTTTGGTTCTCTGACATTAAGAATCTATTGAGATATATTTAAAATGCAAGAAAGATCTTCTGTATTACAGTTCATTAATTTTTGCACTCTCTAGGTATTGCAGTTGTTTCACAAATGGAAATAGAATTTCAAAAATTACTCTTAGCAGTAGATAACTTTTATTTCCTCTGTTGATAATCTATTTTTCTTCTATTTTTTTTTTTTTTAATTTTTGACTTTGTCTTGAACTAACCAGAGTTTAACTGCACTTTCTGTTACTGGAGGTTGAATCTTACTGACACTGTGAAGTTACAGAGAGCTCAGTAGCAATCTGCAGAGAGATTAATTGTGATCAAATAAAGGAAATAGAAATAAAGAGGAGGAAAATGCAAAAGGAAGGAGAAGCTGTTAATAAATTCATGGTTACATAAGTTCATATTTGTGTTTACAGTTTTGCATCCAAATGTTGGGCAGCTCTTTGTACTGATAAGCATCAGAAATGGGTCTGTTTGGATTGGTGGTTAGGAATAAGAGTACTGGAGGACTTCTAGTAAGGATTTTTGTCCCTAGATTTTTACTACTATTTTTATTGCTTATGTTTTTAAGTACTGATGAACCTGGAGGCCAAGACCTTGAATTCTAGTGGTGATTCATGTTGCTCTGAATAGCTGTCTTTGATTTTTTTTCTTAAAAAACCTATGCAGGTAATGAAATAGAGATTGAATTTAATATTAATTGCTCAAATAAGCTAAAACAAAAAGAAAAATGAATACGTAACAGTTTTAATAACTGAAGCAGCAGGATATAAATTTTCTTGTGAGCTTTGGCATTGTTTCTTTTTGTGGGTGTATAATTTAACCATTTACTTTTTTTCTTTAAGACAAAAAATATTCTCATCTTTGATTATATACATTTGTGTTGAAAATTTAACTCAGATATCTGATAAATAACTTGTTCAATTTTTGGGCAGCTTCTTCTGTAGCTATTCTACCAAACTGGTAGTTAAGACGTGGTATTTGCAATTGGTTTTTTTATCAGATGTCTTTGTATTAGCATTTTCAAAAAAAAGACACAGAAAGTAAAATTTTCAAGCATTTTTGGAAAGATGGTTCAGAATCCTTATGGCTAATCTAAATCTAAACTCACATGGGGGGAAAAAAATCTATTTAAGATAAAACAGCTGTAGTTTGGAAAAGCAAAATAGGGCAACTTTGATGTAAATGAGACTGTGCTGTTAGAGAAATGTTTGAGGCAAGTAAAGAAAGTAAAGATAGTTTGATTGTATGATCATTCAATATTTCTGGGCAGGCAGGAAATTTTTAAATGTCAGTTCTTTGCAATAGGGGCAAGAGCTGTTTGATGTGTGTCTCCAATGCTGTTGCTTCTGCTGGAGGGTGAGACTTTTGATAACAGCAAACAACTGTTTTAGGAACTTGATGTTTATGTTAATAAAATATTCAGCATCCTACTTCTAAAAACCTTCTCACAAATCATAGTAACTCAATACTTCCCTGCACGAAATCTGATTCTATCCCCCCAATGGAAATTCTGAGAATTGCTGCTGAGAAATATAAAATATCTTCTCTGGCAGCACTCAGAGCTCCCTGCAGCATGTCCCAGAGTATCTGAGGAGCTGGAAGGGACAGGGAACAGCAGGAGCACATCTCCAGAATTCATCTGCTTCTGTATTTTATTTTATGTGCAAGTCAGAGTGCATCCCATCACATCCAGCCATCCGCAGTGGGACAGTGGCTGCTTTATACAGACCAGGTGTGCAGCTCAGACCCTGTTTGCCATTCAGATCCTATGTAATGAAAGTTAGAAGTGATTTAATGTGCTCTTTTACTTGTCCTTAGTTGTATGTGTTTGTGTGTATTCCAACAAATGAGCCCTTTCCTGTAAAGTGTGAGTGATGGACACGTGAAAAACAGGGAATTTTTCTTCTTCTTTTTTCCAAAGTTCATTAAATGTGAGCAGTGCTAATATGAAGTTTTGAATGTTGTTGCTAAGCAGTGAATTTGCATCCAAACTTAGTATTCCCAATAAATGAGTCTTTGCTTCATAAACAGAAATTTCAGCTCTAGTAGATTTCCAGATCCAGATTTTGTCTTCCACAAGAACCATGCAACCATTTCCATTCCATCCTGAGAAGGGAAGGGGCCTCTCTGGGTGTGTTTTCTCCTGGTATCAGTTCACAGAACTGCACTGAGAGCAATAAGTTTGATAACAGCTTTTTAATGGAATGACTGTCCCACCATTTTATCCCATGGGGAAGATCTGGGATGTCTGATGGGGAATAAGGATTAGTATGGAGTTAGAGCATGGGACACGTTTCTTGAGCTGAGCATAGGTCTGTGCAGTTGTCAGCTAAATCTTTAAATCTCTCAATGTGTGTCTAAGGGTAAGCACTGAAATAATACAAAGCTTAATTCCTAATATTTGTAAGGTATGTGGATATAAATCATGATAAAACATTGAGGGCTTTGTTGTTGCTGAGTTTGCCAAAAATCATGTTCTATAAGAAGCAGAATTAACATTTCAAATAATGCTCCTAAAGGCTGATTTGATGCCATTTGTTTGTTTCATCTGGTTCCTTAGAAGGTGAATAACATTACATTTTTTACCATTCAAGGTGGGGAATGAGAATTTGAATGCAAATCTGCATCTCCTTGGGGGAAGCCACAACATTTTTCTAGGGATTTGGTTTCCTCTGCTTGCACTTAATTTCTCTACGTGCTATGCTTGAAGCTTAATTTTTTGCAAAATCATTGCTCATTGTGTCCTCTCTATGGAGTCTGTAGTAAAACTTTTGAGTCAATTTTCAAAATTATAGGGACTTCCAAAAGTGAGAGCAAGATCCTAAGAGGATCTCAGGCATGGTGAGCACAACAATCTTTGATGCTAAGGATCCCCAGGGGTGAAATTCCCTTATTTATTAGGTTTCCACTGCAAGAGATGGGAAACACATGGCATTTGGAAATAGATTTCCCAGCAGGCAGGTGGCCAAGGCAGGGATTGTCACAACAAGCCAGGAGAAACTTGGAATTTAGAAGGGGGGGTGATGTGCTGTGTCTCTTCCAGAGCTTCTCAGAGCCATGGGTTGGGGCTTTTAATTTTGGCTGAATGAACCCACAGGTTCTGAAGCTGTGATTGAGGAGTGGGGAGCAAGATCAGACTCCAGTCAGGGAGGTGTTTAATGCCAGGTAAGGAATCACCCTGCTTGCACCAGCAAAACAGAGGGTGTTGCTTGGCAGGGCTTTCCTGGTGGTAAAAGAATTTTGTTCCTTTTGGGATTAGGATGGCAAAAAGCTTAAGTGTCCCATTTTAACTCTCTGACTGCTAATTAAAAGGAAAGCAGTGGCCCTGGGACTATTCCCATGTCTCAGGTTGGGCCTCTGGCAGAGTAATATCTATTTCCTGGGCCTTTTAAACTCTAATGAGTGGATGTAGTCTATCTGACTATCTAAAGGAAAACCTTTGCAGCCCCAGAAGCAAAACTCCAGTCAGCCTAAGATCAAACAGGAGGTACCTAGTTAGTTTCCAAGCCTTTGGGGATAAGCAGCCTTGAAAAAAGGTTGTGTTTGTCAGGTTGAGTTTGCAGCATGGGTGCTGAGTGCTCCCCAAGTCCTCTTCCCAGTTTCTTAGACTTCATTTGAATCTGATTTTTGGGCTAATTCTTGGTAAATTTGAGAGCAGGCTGGAGGCTGCTGGTTGATGAGAAAGTTAAAATTTTGCTGATACCTAGAAATCTGTGTTTTTTCAAGTTGATTTCCAGATTGGAATTTCAGTTTGAATTAGTAAGTGTTATGAACAATGACAATTGATTTTATTTTTATTATTATTATTGAACTGTTTTTTGTATTACAATCAGCTAGCAACAGCTAAAGCACCATCACTGTAATGAGGCATTTTGTGTTACCAGATTGGTTTATGTTCATTTATTTTTCTGATTACACAGCTAAGATTCATGGAAATCAGCAAAATTCAAATTTGATCTGGAGTAATGAAGGGGGGGGCAGAGTCAGGAACTGATTTCATTGATAGGGAGTGGATTTGCTTTTGTTTCCTTGCAGTAGTTACGAGTTGTTCAATAATTTATAGATCATGTAACAGCAACATTAATTGATACATTAATTGAGTCCACGTGTCTGCCTTTAACAAATCTCTTTTGTGAAGTGGTTACTGACAATATTAATTGCATCTCTTTAGAGTTTTGAGATCAGGTATGAATTCATTCTCAAGCTGAAAGAGGGTGGGAAAATCATTAATTTTGACATTGTGTAGCTATAATTAACAAGAGTTATCCAATAAGCTATCATAAATTAGAGAGCTCATGAATTGTAGTTTAAATACTGTGTTCAACCAAAGGGACTCCATGGTTGTGTGAACTGAAGCATCCTTAAGGGGTGATGGGTGTTGTCTCCTCTTGCAGTTAAGATATTTACTGTTTTTAACTGGGATAGAAGGTCTGCCAAAGCTAAGGCTGGCATTCTGTCCCTTTGCTTCTTCTCAGGAAAGAATCAATATATATAGAATAATAGTTCCTGAAGAACTTGTGTTATCTTCTAGTTTCTCTCTATTTGAACAGCAGTCAAAGCACTTGGGTTGAAACTAGCAATTAGGAGCCTTAATGCAAGGCTTTTCCGTGGGGGATTTGACTCATGCACAGCAATACTGTGCTCCAAGGTGTTCCTTAGGAAATCTTTAGGTTGCTGAAAGGGGAAATCACCTCTGCATCCTCTTCAGTCTGTGCTCTGTGGTGGTTCTCCCTCCATCCACTCACACCAGGAAACTACAGCTGAAATAGGGGAGAAAGAAAGTGAGGAGCTGAGGCTGGGAAAAGGAGGTAGAATTTCCAAAATTCTAAAAAAAGTAATATTCAGGGAAACTTTTGGGGTACTTGAAGTCGTGGAAAAAGATTCCCAGCAAAGTTTCTAGTAGGAGATTTCTGAACAAAAACTTGAAAGAGTTCAAGGAAGAAAATTCTGTCATGTAATGAATGTCACTGAGCAGCAGTGACTTAATTCATCCATTTGAGGAGTTAAAATGCCTCTAGGGGTCTGGATTACTGGAAGTTTCCTAATATGGCTCACACAGAAATAATCTACAGGGAGGAATATGTTGATGATGATGGTGGTTTTATATCATTCCAAATCCAAAAATATTTGCTCCATGAATATTAATGAATTACATTTCTGTCTGCACGTTGCCTTACATGCACTTGAACTTTTTGTCTTTTCTGAGACATTTTGCTTTTTCCATTGAAATTCTGCAAGCAGTAACACAATATGTAAAGTCCAGGTTAGAGTTATGAGGTGTATTGGTAAATGCTCCTATTTTGCTGAAGGGAAATCAAAGACAAATCTGAAAAATGAGATTGGTCCCAGCAGTCTTGGAAGCCTTGAACTGCCCACCAGTTTTCCCTGATACAAACAGGTAACACTTGGCATTGATATTGATGTGTGAATTGAAGTGAATACTTTTCCATATTACTGGAGAAAATTTCTCAAAGCTTTATATAATCTCATATAATTAGTGGAAAGTAATGAACTTTCATGACCTATCACATATGGGGAAATTTAAATTGCTTTCAAAAGGAGTTGGATTTTTGCATCAAAAGCCAGTGCTAATCTCACAACTGCTTCCCTAAAATTACAGCACAAATCAGAGCTGAGCTTGATATGTAACCTGGAAGTCATATTTCTAATTTTGAGGGTTAACCAGTATGTTTTGCTCTCTCAGTAATGCTATGCAGTAATTTCATGAGTCAATTTGTAAAGGAAAAAAATGTGGAGCAATGGACGAGGTAAGGGAAACTTGCAGGCTTGGGGATGTGTATTTAGACAGCCAGAAACACAAATATTTAGCTAAATACCAAAGTAAATCACTCACCAAAACTGGAGGTGAAAAATTCTTGTGTCCTTAATCTTTAATGTCCAAGGGCTTTGGGACACTGGTGACTTGCTCCTAAGAAAAACTTGCCACAGAATTGGTAGCCTTTTGAGATACTCTGTGGTTGAATTTGTAAGCCCATCCTTCATGTGTTATGGCATAGTCCTGAGCTCAAAGAAATACACTGGGAATTTGGCCAAGTAATAGGATTGGACTCCCTGGGATAAATATGTCAGGCCCAGACTTTCACTGGGCTCCTCAGGAGTAAAGAAAAAGATGGGGCTGTGATTCTTGCAGATGATGTGCTCTAGCTGTATAATCAATATTAACATTATTGGCCATCCAGAATAAAGGTAATAAAATCTGTAATGTATTTGAGTTGTCTAAGGTTGCAGTGGATGAATGTGTTTAAGTAGCACATTCCTCTTGAAAATTAATTTCTCACACGAGATAAATGTGTCCTCAGAAATAATTACATATGAGTTGTGTTATTTTAAACTAAACATTGTTATATATAATAGATGGTGTTAGTGGAAAGAGAGGAAAAGCTGCATTTCTCTCCTTTTACAGTTGGCTGGTTTTGCAGATAAGAAAACAATACATTTAGTTTGTTTAACTAAATAATGTGTTTGTGTCAGTTTTTTGTATGAAAACAAAGAGCTTGAATACAAAGCAAAATATGTGGGTTTAGTTGTTTTTAAACTAGACTAAGTCTTAGTGAAATCCTGGGTAGATGTATTATATGCACTTAATTGATTTTTTTTTTTTTTAACTATTCTTTCAAGGTGTCTTTTACTGCAATTTCAGATTATCAAGTCATAATGTGTATCTGTGGTTTCTGAACAGGCCTGGGAAGTATGAAAAAGAATTGAGGTCCCCTGCAGTGTGAGCAGCCAGAAAGGGGAACATTTTTTCAGAAACTAAAAACCAATCACACAACTGAATGCTTTTGCTTTTGTAAGGAAGGAAAAATCAAGGTACTTCTTGGTAGCTTTGCTTTCCTAGGAATTATCCCCAAATGATGTGAGTAGGTTTTGGGTACAAAGGGAGATGTGTTTGTCTGAGGGGTGACAGTGAAGGAAGCCCTGATGGGGCCAGGCAGTGAATGCAGAGTCAGAAGCTTCTGTAAGTGGGTTCTGCCCCCAAAGAAATTGTGGAAAATCTGTGTCCTGAGAGCAGAGTAGTGGGGTAGGATAATAGCACCAAAACTGCCACTCCTCATGCTGTGTACTTCGAGTTTTTCCTCTCCCTTTCACCTCTCACAGTAGTTTCTATTACTGGTTTCCTGGTCCCTGTAGTACTAAAATCAGGAACAGCTGGATGGTAAGCTAATGGACTATGCACCTATAATTCTGTTCTGTCACTTTTTTATAAGTGACAAAGGTAATCTTTCCCCGAGATTGTTATCAGGAGTGTCTGCTGCTTTAAAGAAAAACAACAACACAGGGTCCTGTGTGTAGTTCAGAAAGATTGTAAATTCACTACATACATTTATTGGTACTCAGCAGCAGCTCACTGATGCCTCCATCATTAGGGGCTGCCTTCTGAAACTTTTTCTTGTCTTGAGTAACTTCTCACTCTGCATTCAGCTGTCATTCACCCCAGAACTGCTTTGCCTCTCACTGGCCCAGAGTTTGGGCTGCAGAGACCTCTCTGTCTTTGGCTGCATGGACACCATGGTGGCTCAGCACGAGCAGGAGCTGCACCAGGTTCCACAGGTAGTTCTCTGCAAGGAGGAAAGATCCAAAGTCCATCCATTTTCCATTAAAAAAGCCAAGTCTTCCCTGCTTGGATCTAACTCTGTGAATAGAATCAGGACATGAATCCAAGCTGTAAATCAACAAATACTTTAGCACTCATTGACGTTTTGCTACCTTCTAGTAACAGCCTTGAGGCCAAAGTTAATATTCTCCTGAAAAAGCTGTCAGCCCACAGCTTGGACAGGAGCACCCTGTGCTGGGTTAGGAACTGGCTGGAAGGCCGGGCCCAGAGAGTGGTGGTGAACGGGGCTGCATCCAGTTGGCGGCCGGTCACTAGTGGTGTCCCCCAGGGATCAGTGTTGGGCCCAGTTCTGTTTAATATCTTTATTGACGACTTAGACGAAGGGATTGAGTCCATCATCAGCAAGTTCGCAGATGACACCAAGCTGGGGGGAAGTGTAGACCAACTCGAAGGCAGGAGGGCTCTGCAGAGGGACCTGGACAGACTGGAGAGCTGGGCTGATCCCAACGGGATGAGGTTCAACAAGGCCAAGTGCCGGGTCCTGCACTTTGGCCACAACAACCCCATGCAGCGCTACAGGCTGGGGACAGAGTGGCTGGAGAGCAGCCAGGCAGAAAGGGACCTGGGAGTCTGCATTAACAAGAAACTGAACATGAGCCAGCAGTGTGCCCAGGTGGCCAAGAAGGCCAATGGCATCCTGGCCTGTATCAGAAACAGCGTCACCAGCAGGTCCAGGGAGGTGATTCTGCCCCTGTACTCAGCGCTGGTGAGGCCACACCTTGAGTCCTGTGTCCAGTTCTGGGCCCCTCAGTTTAAGAAGGATGTAGAGGTCCTGGAACAGGTCCAAAGGAGGGCAACCAGGCTGGTGAAGGGACTCGAGCACAGGCCCTATGAGGAGAGGCTGAGAGAGCTGGGGGTGTTGAGGCTGGAGAAGAGGAGGCTCAGGGGAGACCTCATTGCTGTCTACAACTCCCTGAAAGGAGGCTGTAGCGAGGTGGGAGCTGGACTCTTTTCACAGACGACCTTCAACAAGACAAGAGGACACAGTCTTCAGTTGTGCCAGGGGAGGTTTAGGTTAGATATTAGAAAGAATTTCTTCACGGAGAGGGTGATTAGGCTATGGAATGGACTGCCCGGTGAGGTGATAGATTCTCCGTCCCTGGAGACATTTAAAAAAAGACTGGATGTGGCACTCAGTGCCACGGTCTAGCAACTGCTCCGGTGGGTCAAGGGTTGGACTAGATGATCTCTGAGGTCCCTTCCAACCCGGCTAATTCTATGATTCTATGATTCTATGATCCCAGCACCAAGCTGAGATTTGCAGCAGGCAGCCTGCAGCCTGTGCTGTCTCTGCAACCATTCTTGACATCTTACAAGCCCCACTTTTCTGCTTTGACCCTCCCTGAGCAGCCTTTCCCCTAAACCCCTTCTCTCTATAGCTGAGGCTCAGTGGAGTTGGCTCACTTCTGATTCAGGCAGAGCATTTATCCTGGTTTTGTTGCCTAGGCTGGAACAGCAAACAGAGTTTATCACTTATTCACAAGCAGGAAAGTTTATGCACTTCATTTACCATAATACTGCTTTTTCCAATTCCTTTTATTTATGCTGTTGTGCAGTGCAGGAGGGCAGTGGCCCAGACAATATCCATTATTATTTGGACAAGAACAGAGTAGCTTTCCCTTCCAGTTCTTAGAGACAGCATCACTCATTGCTGCAAAACAGTGTTCAAAATAGGAGTGAGGCAAATTCTCATTTGGCTGCTGAGCTGTGAAACCCCCCTTCTGAAGCAGAAGAAGTTGGAAGTGAAGGTGCAAACACTGTGTGGTCTCTCTGGGTTTTGTGTCTGCTTTGTGATGTAGGGAAGAAAAAAAGCTATTGCTCCATCAACACAAAAATCAGGATGTGTGGGACCAAAGATGTTAACATGATGGTGTTTCCAGGATCTGCCAGTAGGAGGTAATGAACCTGGTGGGCTGCAGGACCCAGGGGATTTTTTTCTGCTCCAAGCTGATGGAAAACTGCTGTGGTTTCTGTGTCCAGGTCCAGGCAGCAGCAAGGCTGAGGATGTATTCCTGGTGGGCATGAGCACTGCAAACACCCATACACCCCACCCCACCCAGGGAGGAGCTTTTCCCAGCACCCACATGGTTAAAAAACAGCACCTACAGACAAAGGGGTAGCAGAGATGGCTCAGTCCTCCACTTTCCCCAGTCCTGACCTCAAGGTGACCACCTGGGGAAGGTGGGAGATTTTTCTGGCTGGGGTTTCAGTGCTGCAAAATTGTCCCAAAGCAGAGAAAGCTCCTACCTCGACCTCACAAATTCCCAGCAATCTCTCTCCCCCAAATGATGGGAGGAGCAGCTTTCTCTGGAGTCAACTTGCTTTTAATGTCTACCTCCATTTTAATTCCTAACAAATGTTGAGCAGCTCATCTGTGATCTATAATTACACCTCTGATTCTTTTCGCTTAGTTAGAGGAGAGATTGTGTGGTGAAAAGGATGATTCAGGGAGTGAAATGAAATTAAGCACAGGAAGTCTTTTGAGGGTAACTATTAATTTCATTTTTAAATATAAAATTGCCATCAAAGTAATGAGAGGGTAATACTCACACATCACAATAATGTGAACTAGCATGCTGATAAAAGGTGGAAGGCAAAAATATCAGCAGTAGTTGACTGAATTAATCTTTTTTTTTTTTTTTTTATACCTTGTGTTGTCTCTGTGAGTTATATATTGAATTCAAATGTACAAAGTCACAAAGTGAATCAAATGCATCAGGGAAATTGTGTGTAGTCTGTACTTGGGCATGGCTTAAGCTCAGTGTGGTTACCTATGTGTGTTAAATATTTTCTATATTTATGAGCACAGGAATTTTTATAGATTGTAAGGTTTTTTTTTAAAAAAATGCACAGAAGCTGAAGTGTTTCTTTAAAAATAATGTGTTACCAGCCCTTCTCAGTAAAACTGGATGTGGAAGAGAACACAGCCTTGGCTGTTGTGAGCTTGTCAAAAAGATGGCAATGCCATAGAGACACTGGAGATCAAAATCAAAGCTACCTACAGAGTTCTTTATCTGTCACACCTCTTTTCTTTCTCTTTACTGGACTATAACTAAAGCAATATGTCATGTCTATGGCTCTGTGTTTAATTTCATTAAAGTAATGCTGTGGCTGTAAGGTTAAGCACTGAAATTCTAAGGGAAGGCATGCTCCAAGTTGTCTGGCTAAGCCTAATTTAACATCCCTTCAGGATGTACATTTTCATACAGGTTTTAATGAGCTGAGCTCATCTTGTTCTCTCCTGCAGACCTTTGCCCTTTGCAGAGAATGTAAGGACAGTGGTCAGGGAATGTGCTCCATTTGGTGCTGCTTGGTAGCCAAGATGGAGCTGCCTGGTTTAGTACAATGCTTCAACCTGTGAATGCACAGATATTTAAGTGAGATCTAAAAACTTTACATTTTAACAAAATTCTTTTCATATATGCTTCTTTCCCCCCCACCCTCACAAAAAAAAGAAAAAAAACAACCCAACAAAGTAGTGACAGGTTATTGTAGTTTTGCTTTTGTTTTGCTTGGCTTTAGAAAGGATTTGAATGATTTTAAGAAATAGTTTCTCTAAAGGGTTAAATCACAGGGATGTGAAAGGATCAGGGAAGTATTTCTGGAAGAAAAGAGTCCCAGTATCCAAGCTTTACAGTGGTGCTTTGGTGGAGGAAGACAGTCTGGTTAGGGTGAGCATTAAACAAGGGCAAAGAAATAGATGTTTTGGAATTACTCTTGGATACTTTATCAGTTATTTTCAACTGGGACTTTATTAAGGAAATTTCCTCCATTGCAAGATGGCATTTCAGAAGGAGAAGCCTTATGTTGGAGGAGGTGGAGAACCCTTTCATTCACAGAGACAGGAGAAGGGCTTGCAGCAGTTCCCTAATTCAGTAATTCCTCATCCTCTATTAATAAACTATTCATATCTATTCATAAATAAAAGTGCATAAACTGCACTATTGAGAAGATGATGAAGATCACAGTGGAATTTTTTTGTGGTTTTTAGGTGTGGTGGGGGTCAGGATTTGCTCTGCAGCAGTTTAACCATCAGAGGTCTAAGAAAGTGTGGAATAAACTTGGGAAGGAGTTTTTTTGTTTGGCTGAACTTTAAAAGACAGAAAGGAGACATGGGAGGAGTGTAGTGGAGCTGCTGCTTCCCAAGAAACTCTGTTGTAGAGTCACCACGGTTGGAAGGGACCTTCAGGATCATCAGCTGTCACTTAGAGCTGTTTGCAAACACAAAAGACTGAGGCAGCCAGAAATTTGTCCAGAATTATCAAAGAGGACTTTTGTGTGTTATTTAAAAAATATAATGTTTGTTAGCCACATATTAGATCCTATTTTCCACTGCTGATTTGCAGGAGGAGGCACTATTAGAGGTAGAGGAAAAATACCAAAGGCACATCTCTTAGTGTGTGTTGAGATCAGTAACTTGAATTTCTTGTGAGTTTTCTGACCATCAGATGAACTCAGGAAGGTCAGTATTATACATTCTGCCCTTTCTTCTTGCTGCCTTCAGTCTGCTGTCTCTCCAGCAGGTAATTTTTAACCATTACACCACCATCTTTTGCTATATAACCTCTGCAGGCTGCATTTTGCCATCTCTGTTACCACACTAATTATATCCAAACATGAGTTGATTTTTTTTTTTTTTTCCAAAGCAGATGATGTTTGGAGGAGACTGAATTCTCTAGGGTTAGTAATGAAATTTCCATTTGAAGTAACATAGTTCAAAGGGAGAAATTTCCCCTTTAGGTTTAGACCAAAGGTTCTAAAAGCCTGAGATGTGGTAATAAAGAGGCACTAGCTTGAAATACCTTTCAAATTATGTCTCTTTAGACTTGCTGAAATGTGTGGTTAAACTTCTTTCTTACTGCTTTAAATTATTCAAGGTTATTGGCCTGCATTAAACTCAAAACCCTTTAAATGCCATTTCTTTAACCACATTATTCAGAACTGCCAAGCTGGGAGATTTAGAAATGGTGTTTTGTAAGGGGGGGAAAAATAGATTTGTAAAAGGAGCTGGTTATTTTTTCCTAAAAAAATTATGTTCGGATTTTTACACACAAAATTTAATTATTTTAATTGTCAATAGTAGGTGTATAATGCAACCAATTCCCTGTTGCCAGTAGTGCTTGTGTAAGCTAAGGAGCCCTGGAATATAATCAGCCAGACTTTAATGTCTATAAAACATTAACATCCTTACATTGGGATGATTATTGAAAATCACTTTTTTACCAGCATTTGGAGTAGGATTTTCATTTGTTCTCTTGTGTGTGATGAGTTTTGGAATCTGAGCTTTCATAGTCAGTGTTCCTGTTAATCAGAATTTCATTTACTTACAGGTGTTAACTAGTTTTCTCATGCCTAAAGCAGTGCTGAGTTAATTATAGGTCACAATTTTGGGGGGAAACACCTTTTTCATGAGAATTGAGCACACCTGGAGCCACCTTGTCCCAGGATCTGCAGAGCTGGGCCAGCTCAGGGGATGGTATTTCTCCAAATGGTGATGTTTCACATTCCAGTTTGGAAAGGGAATTGGCTCACAGCCTGATGGGAGGGCTGGCACTGAATCCCAACATTAGATTTATTGTATGAATCCCTTTATGCTCCCTTTTTTAAATAAACACTGTAACAAGGTATTAAAGATGGCAAAATGGTGTCAAAAGCATTGAGTAACTCTGGAGCATCATAAACCATTGTGTCCTGCAGGTTTTTAGTTTTAACCCCACTCATGATAATGGCAAATGGGCAGGAAGAGGGGAAAAAGGAAAATCCACACCTTTGCAGCTCAACATTTTGCTCTGAACCGTGTTTGGATCACAGAATGTCACTTCCCCAGAAATGAAACTCTCATCTTCTAACTCATTTCAATTACATTTTGTTCTGAAAAGGGAGTATGGGTTTTAATAAGGCTCAAAATGCATAAAAATATTTCATTTTGACTACAGTGGAACAAGGAGGTTTTGAGGATTGAATCAACACTGAATTACTTGAAGTTACTGTGCCTGTGGGCTGGGGTTTCTTGCTGTCCTGGCTGCTCTTTTTACTACCCAGGGTCACCACTGACTCAGGTTTGTGTTACCTTTCCAGGTACTGAATTTCTTAAGTTTTTAAACTTTATTTAGTTTTAAAATGAACTATTGTAATTTTTTGCATATCTTAAGACTATGAGATAAAATACTGTTTGCTTTGGTTTTCTTTTTTTCAAGATCTTTCAACAATTTTCCCATCCTAATTAGGGCTTGCTAGGATGCTTAACATCATGGAAAAACTGAAGTTGGAACCATGGTAATGCTCATATGCCTGGTTTATTTTTGTTGGGTTTTGCATTCAAAGTCTTCTTCCAGATACAAGTGATGATTAAACTGAGATTCCTAAGGTTTTACTGGGGTAGAAAAGGGGATAATTACAGAAAACAAACAATAGTGGTTTTTTAAAAACCCCTTTATTGAATTATAAACATCATAGGCAAGGAAGGTGTGTGTTTTTAAAAATAGGCAGTGGTATTTCAAGAAATACTGAGATGTTCAGGGGTTTACTAATTTCCTTATGAGTTGTGAAACTTTTATTTTTGTCTTTTGGGAAGTAAAATATGTGTCTTGAACCCATCACACACAAATTATTCCATCTCCTGAGTTCATTTAGGAAAGTTCCTGTAGAAAGTGAGAAATGATGGCAGTGTTACTGTTGGCCCAAGGGGCCTCCTTCCTAAAATATTTTTTTAAATTCAAGCTACACTTTCTCCCGTGGAAGATTTTGGAGGTGATCAGTTCTGGTGAGGGTCTCAGTGCCCTCAGGCAAGATGCTGAGATGTGCTCCTATGAAGGTGTTCATGGATTTACAGTTCCACACAAGCATTTAAACATTACTCAGAAAAGCAGAGGGAACCAATTTTTGTGCCAATCAGGAATGAAATAACTTCAAATGAGTTCTGAGGAGGTCATTTGTCTGCATGTGGGCTTGGGGAGTTGCTGAGGACAGGGGACCTGGCAGTGATTTCAGGGAACCCATGGCCCAGGTGTCTGTCCCCAGCCTGATATTTAGATAAAAGAAAAGGTGAAAAAATAATGTTATCCTCAAGATGAAAGCTTTTTTTTTTTTTTTTTTTTTCCCTTCACTCAGACAGACAACAGACCCCCAGTGTAGACAAAGCCTCAGATTGGCTAAAAGCCTTAAATTCTGCATTACTGCTGGGCAGTGCATCAGCCACATCCAGGTTTTTAATGGAGTATTCTGGTAAGAGAATGTGATTTTCTCCCTAAGATAGCTGAGCTAAAGCTGGCTCTCTAGGAAGGAGAAATTTGAAGTATCTTGTAGTTATGAGCATATTTTGGTGCCCAGCCTAAGAATAAACATCTATGGCTCCAGATTTGCTGTTCGTGCAAAAGAATTTAAGGAAAATAAACAGACATCAGTGATTTTTCTAGTTATCCTTTAAATATGAATAAATACATCTTTCAGTGCAAGGTCTGCCTGGTTTTCATAACTGTCAACATAAGGTGAGTTGTATGCAGGAGAATTCAGTGCTGTGAAAAAGCTTTCAGCAAGGAGACTTTGCAAACCCCCCAGCAGGGTGTGTTGGAAGAGGAGCAGCTGAGTATTTAACACCAAGTAGCTGCTAAGTGTGCAGGGCTTTTATTTTCTTTGTTAGTGAAAAAGGCAGAGAGGTTATGGCAGGCAATTAAATTGGAATTTCTCCAAAAATTTCAGTTCTGGAGAAATAGGATGAAATTGATACTGAGGAGGACAGAAAAGCTGCTTCAGAAATCCAAGTGGCAGTAGGAAAATACAACTTGTTGTGTGTTGGTGCAAGTTCAGCACTGTCAGATAACATACCCAAAAAGACACCTTTATTTCTCTATTTTTGAGCCCCATTCTTCCCTCAGTCTCTGCCAAAGACCTTATCATAAAGTGTAAAAAAAAAAGGCTATAAATATTTTTATCTCCTGCAGGTAAAATAGGTAAAATATTATAGGTAAAATATTCACTGTATTTCTTAACCATTTTCCCCCCCTTCATTTGGCAACACATTTTCATGTTGTCCTAATGAATCCAGGCTACAGCTCCAGAGGTTGATCCCTTTCCAGTTTCTCTTTGTGAGTTAACAAAGAGAAAATTAAGGAAAGTATGGTGATGGCATCAGAGAAAATGCCAGGCAGCTTCAGGTATTGCATCTGGGCAGCTCTGAAGGTGCCAATGTGCCTTATGACACACTTTGGACTCCTGCTTGTAGGAAGGAAAATTCTGCCCAAAGCAGACAAAAATTTAGCTTTAAACAACTTTTGTAAAAATAACTTCAGCAGAAAAAATCTGTTTTTTTTGTTTTTTTTTTTTTTTCAGAAGGCACACAAATATCACTTCAGCTTTGTTTCCTGAGCTTCCTTTTTTATTTTTCTTCCACTTTTATTCAGCTGTGTGGCAGATTTAGGTTATATCATGCTTGAGTTTTAAGGAAGTTCTGACAGTTTCATATTTATGACTTGTCTCCCCTGGAGGAAAGCTGACATGCTGAATTTAAATTAGACATTCTAGCTGATCTGTAATTTCAGGTATTACCTTTAACTATTTACAAATATTATTGGAGCATATCAAGTACTTTTAGTGGTGCAGTTTTCCTGAGTTGAGTGATAGCTTAGAGACTGCCTTGGAAAACACTTTCTTAAATTTGTCACTTCATACTTGACATCACCTCTATGCCAAGCTACTGTTGTTTTCCAGACATATCCAAAAGGGAATTTTTTTTTTTTATCCTGCTTTTAAGATGTTCTGGAGCCCCCTGGAGTAAAGGAGCTGAGGGCTGCTCCACTCCCTCCCTGCCCCAGCTTAAAGCCTGGATGGTTGGGAACCTTTTCTCTTTTTGTGGTTATTTTTTTGCTTTAGAATTCAGGAGTTTGTGTTTGCAGCATGAGGCTGGTTTCATATTTATTCTTCATGGGATGAGAAGCCTGCTCAAGAGGAATGGCCCCACACCCTTTTAATCTTTGCCAGGACACTTGCTTTGTGTCATGGTACTTGCTTGGAGCAGCATCTTTAGTAGAAATAAAAAAAAAAAGACAAAAAATTGTCTTTCAATGTCTTCCCAATTCAATTTGTTTCACTTTAATTACTGCTCTAATTACAGTTTCAGCTTGTTCCCATTTCTGTCTAAATATAATGCTTCTGCAATGCTTTTCCAGAGGCTGCAGGTGAGGAGCAGAAACAGGGATGCAGAATAGAGAATGATAATGCACATGGAGGAGAGACAGTGCTGGGAGCAGTTTCTGGAAAAGAGCCAAAACTTAACCTTCATTAATTACTAGAGGAAACATTTTATAATAATGAAATTTGAAATAATGAAACAAAACATCCTGTGGTTATTGAGTTCAGAACTTAAACACTGGTCAGTCACCAAGCATATCAGTGTATTTGTTCCAAGTATGGAAATAGTTTATTTTCCTGAAATGTCAGGAGCCTCAGTGAACTGTGACTTTTATTTTGGTTTGCCCCATCCTGATTTTTTTGGAGCTTGCATTGCTGGATTTCTCTTGCTGAAACTGGTTTATAGCAGTATGCTGGGGATGTTGCTGGCCAAGTGCAAGGATTGTTCCTTTCACTACATCCTAGATGTACTTAAAGGTTCTGTAAACCTCCATCTCTCCCATCTTATTTCTTCCCTCCTTCTGCCCATAAATCCCTCATGCTCCTGCTCATCCCTACATCCTTGCTAACACAGAGATTTGCTTGAAAAAAAGAACTTAGACTGTGCCTTTTCTTCCATAATACACTTTCCATGAACGTTCCCAGAGTCAACCTGTTATTAAAAATAAGCATCTTTTTTTTTTCTACCATGGAATTCAAAGTAACCTGATAAAAAAAAATCTTGACAATGATTTCTCATTATGGAACACACACAAAGCATCATTTTTGGCATGGCTCATGATTTATAACAACTTACAGTGAGGCTTTATGTATTTACAGTTGTCTAGTAAAGCAAAGAAGGGGTTGTAGGCATTTAACAGTGCTGGGCTTTTCCAGTTATTCTGTTTTTATGGGGCTCAGGAGCTGTAATGCATCCATGGCTGTTGTATTTGGGTTCAGTATGGGGAGGAGAAGCAGAACTGCAGGGTCTGAGGAGGATTGGGGGCTGGATTGCTCACACCAACACCTCTGTCTGCTTTTCTTGAGTCCTTTGCAGTTAGAGAAATAAAATCTAGAACAGTGCAGCTGCAGGAAAATGAAGGTTTGGAACAAATTCTATCAAATCCAGGTGATGGCACATCCAGGGATTCCCTCCTACATTTTCTTTCTGGGCTCAGAGGAGTTTGATCTCTGTAAAAGTCCCAGTTTGAAGTTGTGACTTGTGGTTTTAGTGCATTTCTGTTTATTTCTATTATTGTTTATTTCTATTATTTCTATTTATTGCTGTTCAGTGTGGGTAAAGGAAAGATTGTTTCAGTTCTCACTCTTGCAGTAAATTTGGATACAGTTGGGTGTTGTGAGGGGCACAGAACCTGCACTTTTTACAGCAAGTAAAGTATAAGCAAAGATGTTAAGGAAGTTTCAGGGTAACTTTAGGTGTACAAGGAGGATCGTGTAGTGACCAGGGAACACAAAGCAAGGATGAACATTCCAGTGCCACTGTGAACAATAATCTGCTGGGATATTATATGGGAAAGCCCAGAGTATTCCAGGTGATGGAAGTGAAGTGGTTTCAGCAGCTTTCCATCCATGCATGCTTCACACACAGCATATGGGCAGGGTTTTTTTCTATTCATTTTCTTTTCACTGAAAAAATAAAATACTACTTGTTTTCTTCCCTTTAGAATGGAAAGGGTAGATGAGTAGGCTGCTGAATTATGAGTCTAACTCAGTATATTTAGGAGGTATTTTTGAGAGCCTGCTTTAAAAGCTGCTCGTAGTGATGTTGTCCAGTTAGAGTTTTCCATTACTGGAGATATTTCTGGCTTGTTGGAAGGGAAGATGAGAATGGATGCTGCACACATCTATAAATACTCCCTTTGGAGGTGGGGTTCTGTCTGTTTTTTTTATCCTACCTCTCAAAAATATTGTGCAAACTTTCTAGCTATAGAAAGACACCTAGAGATCATGGGAGGCATTCTGTCTGTTGGGAACAGTGCTTTTTAAAATTTTACTTCAGAGCCACTTTTTCGAACTGAAAATGAACATTTTCATGCAGCAGTGATGGGCAATGAATGCAAAAATAATAAAGCAATCAGGCACCACTGAAATGCTGCCACCTCTCAAGAAATGACAGCAATTTACCATATGCCTCAGCACATTACAGCATCATCCCTCATTTTAATATTTGATTTCAAAGATTCATGTTTCTGATACTTATGACAGGTGTAAGTCTTAGAGATCCAGAGGTGTCAAATTATGGACTCGGTGCCTAGAGTTAGGTTTTTGTGCTTCTTTGCTACTAAATAACATCAGACTTTAAGAAAAAAAGAAAAGAAAAAAAAAGGTTTTTCTGTCTGAACGTGAGGCTCGGCAGGCATGAATGTCTTCAGGTGGTTTCTCTGATGATATGTTCCTAAGTTGTGTGGTTTATCCTATAGATCAGTGGAGGGGAGATAGACTGCATTGATTTTACAAAAGAAAATGCTATTCCTCTGGTTTCAGTGGTAGCAACAAAACCACCTGCTTGTAAAGCATTTTATCCTCTTTGGGGGCCTCACGCAGGTTTTTTGTGTGATGCTGGCTCAGAGCCTTTCAGGGCTTGAGAATTTGTACCTGTTTATAGGGAAGGACTCATTGCCAGTGGGTCTGAATGAAAGCAGGTTTGCATTTCCAGGCTCCAGCCTGAGTTAAAAGCTGAATTTTTACCTCACTGTCACTCAGCTTCACTTCTGTGAAAAATTCAAAGCTGGATGCAATGCAAGCCCCTTAGGTGACAGCTTCAGCCTGGTGTCACCACCCTCAGCAGTGCCACACAGGCTGTGGAACTCAACAGGCACAAGGTGTCAAGTCCCACCTCCCATCAGTACTTACTGTATCAGAGAATTAGTTGTAAATATTATTATTTTATTGCAAAACCATTTTTAGGTGTCAATACTCAGCCCAGCTAAGGGGTGTCCCAGCAGTGCTACCTGCAAAGCTCTGAGTGCTTGGCCTGGAGCTCATATGACTTGTAGATGGGTCAAAAAGAGAAAATCTGCTTCTCTAAAATCATTTGAAAGCAATCAGGATTAGGAAAGACATTCCCTTTTGTTTATTGAGTAACACTCACCTAGGTAGGACTGGATCTGTTGGTAAGAGCTGAATGGTTTATCTGTTTTTTTGAATTATTTCTCCATGCTGTGTTTTGCCTTGGCTGGGTTGCTTGAGGGAGAGTTGGGTGCTTGGTTTGGTTTGGTTTGATTTGTTTTTTTTTAGTTTTTTGTTGTTTTTTGGTTGTATCAGATAATTACTTGTAAATGTTATCATTTTATTGCAAAACCATTTTTAGGTGTCAATACTCAGCCCAGCTAAGGGATGTCCCAGCAGTGCTACCTGCAAAGCTCTGAGTGCTTGGCCTGGAGCTCATATGACTTGTAGATGGGTCAAAAAGAGAAAATCTGCTTCTCTAAAATCATTTGAAAGCAATCAGGATCAGGAAAGACATTCCCTTTTGTTTGCTGAGTAACACTCACCTAGATAGGACTGGATCTGTTGGAAAGAGCTGAATGGTTTATCTGTTTTTTTTTAATTATTTCTCCATGCTGTGTTTTGCCTTGTCTGGGTTGTTTGAGGGAGAGTTGGGTGCTTGGTTTGGTTTGGTTTGATTTGGTTTTTTTTCGTTTTTTAGTTGTATCTGATAATTACTTGTAAATGTTATCATTTTATTGCAAAACCATTTTTAGGTGTCAATACTCAGCCCAGCTAAGGGATGTCCCAGCAGTGCTACCTGCAAAGCCCTGAGTGCTTGGCCTGGAGCTCATATAACTTGTAGATGGGTCAAAAAGACAAAAACTACTTCTCTAAAATCATTTGAAACCAGTCAAGATCAGGAAAAACATTCCCTTTTGTTTGCTGGCTAACACTCACCTAGATAGGACTGGATCTCTGGTAAGAGCTCAATGGATTATCTGTGATTTTGGATTATTTCTCCATGCTATTTTACCTTGTCTGGGTTGTTTGAGGGAGAGTTGGGTGCTTGGTTTGGTTTGGGTTTTTTAGTTGATTTGTTGTCAGGGTTTAGCACTGGCCCAGCAATTAAACCGAGTACCAGACACTCTCTATTAATCTCTCTCTCCTCCCTGATAAGAAAGGAGAGAGAATAAGGGAGAGAGACTGATGGGTTGGAAACTAAACTACACAGCTTTAATGAAACAGTAATGATAAATAGGAAAAATTACTAAATATATACAAATATACAAGAAAATGGATACCACATTCCTCCCCCCTTTCCCCCAATAGCTCTCACGTCACCACCGAGGCTGCAGGGCAGCTCTGGGAAAGTCCAGGCTGGACTCCTGGAGTCGGCAGCAGTTGGGAACTGGAGGCAGGAACACACAGATAAGGGCTGGCATGGATCAGGAGCACAGGCAGAGGAAGGGATGGAATCCTTCCAGGATGCTGGGTGAAGGAAGGGAAGCAGGAAAGGCAGGAAGGGCAGGCAGCCGGAAGCTGGAAGCGTGGCTTGGCCCTCGTGATCCCTCAGATTTATACTGAGGATGAGGTGTATGGGGTGGAACACTCTGTTTGGTCAATTCTGGCATCTGTCTTGTCTGTTCCTCCCCAAAGGAGGGATGCAGGTGGGACCTCTATGTTTTCCTCAGAGCTGAGCAGTGTCCTTGGCTCTGCACACCAGTCTCTAGCAGTAGACTATAGATATAGTATATATATATATATATAGATAGATATAGTAGTATATATAGTAGACTCTAGCAGTAGGACTATAAACATCAAGTGTTATCAGTCCTAGAAACACACACTGTCTGAGAAACTTGCTGTTAATTTCAGCAAGTGCAACTACTTACAGGAGACTTAGCTGAAAGCAAAAGTACAAGACAGAAAATCACCTTTATCCTGGCCCAAACCAGGACATTTGTTGTTGTTTTGTTTTTTTTTTTTTTGTTTTTTTTTTTTAAAATAAGGAATAGGGTTTTTTCTCTAGGAACTGAGCAATATGTATTGCAGATTAGGCAGTAAAAGGTTTCAATCTGGCCAAGTTGGTTGTTGCTGAAGCTCGGAAGCAGAGGAATGGCTCAAGATGAGACAAAGCTGTGGAAAGTTGGCCGTCAGCTACTCTCAGAATTTTGATGGGAGATGTAAATTACACTGCACTGCAGCTCCCTTAGTTACTTGATCTATGGAGTGAAATTGAACCTGACTACCCAGGCTGCTGTTCATCTTTCTTCTTGATTGAGAAAAAAGGTGCCAGTGGCACTGAACAGCAAGTACCCACGTGGAGGGAAAAGGCTGGGAGTGGGGGAGAGTGGAAATATCACTGACAGCATGTGGGAGATGGGGAGTGAGCAAAGCACCAGCATTTAGCTCTGGAAGGGGAATGGTGGGAGTTTAGAAAAGAATAAGAGGGAAAGGAATAGAATGGTAAAGAACATAAAATTACCTTTTATTTAAAAGCAAAATAAAACAAAAAACCACCCCCAAAACCAAAATTTCAAGTGTAACTTTCTCGTTAATTTGACTGCAGTTAATAAATACAAATAGATATATGTGAAGTACTTGGAAAAGAAAATGACTGTGAAGTCACTTTGAATTATTGAACCTAATTTATAACATAAATGTGACTTTATTTTCCAATGCTTTTGCTTTTCTCTCTGATGCAAGAATGAGGATGTGAGGATTTTCAGGCTTTTCTTTTGCTTTCAAAGTGTGCCATAAAAATTATTCTTCAAACATTTGTTCCTGAACCAGATCTTGAAACTCAGATGCTTTGGTTGTCTGTTGTCCACGTTATGAGTTGCCAGGATTGGGAGCAAAGGGGAATTCTGGGGCAACTGGGTCTTGCAGTTCTGGGTCTTGCTTTCTCTTGCATGGGTTATTTAACACTTGCATGGATTATTTAACTCTTGCATGGATATTCATGGTGATATTCAACTTGGATGGGGTTTTCTTCTGAATGAAATGCAGTGACCTGATGCTAAGGGACAGAAAGAAAATCTCAGGAACTGATGACTCCAAAGAGTGGTTGTGGGAGAAAGGCTGAAGATGGAAGCTGTAAACTTTTTAACTCCAAGTCATGGATGATATTCTGTTGGCTTCAGATAAAAACATCTTGACTTAATAGGTTTTCTAGGAGTTCAGACAAATGCTTACACATTTCCTTTGAAAACATTAGCTTAAAAAAAAAATCTAAGTTATAGTAGAAAATTAATTTGATATCATTTTATAGTGACAGGAATTTCAAGTCCTTGAGAAACCCCAGAGGTGAGATCTGCACCATGCCAGACAGATCTTTGTCTAAGGTGCTGATATAAAAACTCTTAAATGTGGAAGCATATTACCTATAGGTAGGTGTTTCTGTGGTCCAAGTGCAGAACAGGGTTTTTCTTAATCTCTGCCCTGTAGATTTAGCTGATTTCTTCTTATCTTTTCCTGCCATACAGAGAAAAATTAATTGCCTGCCCCTTAGTTCTGACAATATCATAATATGTCTGGAGGATGGAACATATATAATAAAAAGAAAAAGTTCTATAATGCCACAGGGAAGTATAGTCAAAAAGGTAGTAGTATCTAGGGAAGGATACAAGAGAAATGGGATAAAATCAGAGTAAATTTAGGATAAAATTAGGGTAAATTAGGATAAAATTTATCTTATCTACTGATAAGATAAATCAGGTGTTTCATGCTGATATAATAAGGAAGGAAAACCTGAAGAGCAGTGAACTCAAGAAATATCTGCCCCATGGATCTCTTTAAATAATGGACACTTATTCTGAATACCTGTGTAATCTGTTTTGATTTTTGGTTTGTGGTTTTGTTGGTTTTTTTCCAAGGAACAAACTCCTGTCCAGTTCCATCCAGGGGAGGCTTTTTGAGAGTGGCTTTTGCAAATCTGTTGACTGAACTGAAAGGCAAAAGGCTCACCCATCACTCAGTGAGGCAGAGTCAGAGATAGGGCAGCTGTAAATGTTTACCTACTGTGCCTCATTTAAATGTTAAATATGACTCTCAGGAGCTGTAGGCAGGTGGGAAAAGGTCACCTCTGCCTTTTCATGCCCTGGCTAGGCTGCCTACACAGAAAAAGGGGTGAGTGCAGACAGCAAAGATTCTGGGCAAAGCAGAGAAGTTCCTGATGAGAAGAAGCCTGTGGGGAAGTGGGATCCTTTGCCCATGGGATGCTTTGTCCATCCTTTCCATCCTCCACTGCCACCCTTCCCGTTCCTCCCCTTTGCAAGGAGAGGAGGCAGCCAGTAGCAGCAGAGGGTTGATGTTTTCTCAAGTGATGAGTTGTTTTAAGTCAGAAGGTGCTGGGTACTTGGATAAGAGCTTCTGCAGTTGTTACAGAAGTCATGAGAAAAAAAAAAAAACAACAAAAAACCAAGCCAAAAAACAGGGCACTGCACCTCGGTGCTTCCATGCCTTAAAGCGAGCACGTGTGACTTTTGGACTTTTTTTTTTTGTCATTCATTATCATTTTCTTCTCCTCTACCATCATTTTCATTAGCCAGCATTGTTGGAATGAAGCTCTCAAAGGCTGAGGTCTGATTTCAGCACCCAGTGGCAGGAGGCTGCAGGAAAAAGGGAAGAAGGAAGGAAGGTGGGAAGGAGTCCATCACCAAGCCCTGAGATGTGTTATGCCTTGCTGTAGTTATCCTCATTATTCAATAGCTCCCTCTTCAAGGTGGCCTGAAAATCCTATTTGTCAACAGAGATGGGCCAAAAAGAGGTAAACTGGCACTGCTGGTGTGTGCAGGATTTCCTTGGGGGTTGTGTGGTTGCTGGAGAGGTTGATGCTTCAGTCTGCACAAGAAAGCCTCTGAACAGAAGAAATCCTAAAAGTCATTTGTCCACCTTCAGCATTTGCTCTCTGACTTTGCTGTATTATTCAAAACCTGAGCTTGCAGAGGATGGTAATGACATGTCTCACCTTGCTGAGAGCAGATGCCCTTGTATGTAAGTGTACATTTCTACTTCTTTTTTCAGGTTTTTTTAAGTCAGTTTGAAATGACAGCACTAACACAAACAGTGCTAAAGTCTGCTTTGTTCTTCTGCTGTGGTAGTGGATTTATTTCACAATCAGTGTTTGTCATTTTAATTATAGGTAAGCTGAGGGAGGTGGTGACAAGGAAAAGATGATGTAAAGATTTAGGCTGCAGCTTCAGACTGGGTTTTGAGGTAAAAAGAGATTAATTTGTTCAAGGCATTTTACCAAAAATCTCAAATTGAATAATTTTCATGTCACAACCTGGAGAGGTTGCCATCACCCTGGTGTTTCTTTGGACCAGAATTAGGACAACCCACAGTGCTGAGCTTGAGGCTGTTGCTACTGAGACCTCTACCAGCTTGAAAAGTGTTGCTGTAGTGACTGACTCTGTAGAGAGGCACCAGGATCCACTGCTTCCTGCATGGAGAATTTCAACTTGCTGTTTAATAAGATCATTGAATTGGGAGGAATTTTTGAGTCCAGCCACCCCCCAGAAATAATTATTCAAAAGTTACACAGGAGTTTATTGTAATCTTTTTTCTCAGTGTCATGTTGCTGGATCCAGTTGCCTTCTGTGAGCAGCCAGCATGGTTGAACCTCAGGCAGGTGGATTTCCAGCTGCAATGTCATTGCTGTTGTCATTTTTAAAATTTTTATTTTATTTTATTATTTTCTTGAGCTTTCTTTGCTCTCCTGATCTCCCCTCTCTGTCACTGCAGTAGATGTTGTTCTGCCCAAGCCTGTGGCTCATTTCTCAGATTTCTCTCACTGTGGCATCTTCCAGAGCTTTCTTCCTTTATTTTCCCCCTAAAGCTGACAACCCCTAGAGGAAGATACCCAAGTGAATAATTGGTATTGCTCTGTTTCCACATGCCCATGTTTCCTGGAAAAAAACCCACAGCTTTGGAAGCTCCAACTCTTGCCACCACCCTTGCATTTGCTGGCAGAAATGTTCAAGATCCAAAGCACCTCAACCAAGTCTTTATGTCAGGCCATTCCTGGTGTCTTTCCCCATGTCTGGAGCTTTCTCCTCTTCCACCTTGGTCTTGAGAAAAAGGAAAAAACCAAAGTGAGTTCTTTTAGTCTTCTCCCCTGTGTCAGGCTTTGTGGTCAATCAGTGTTCTTTATTTATCCATCACGACTGAAATGATTTCTGTTGGGTATTGGGTAGAGCTCACTGCTCTGCTAATGTTTCTCTTTTTAATCTGGGGAAAATGAGAGCAGCCCTGGGAGAGCTCTTAGTGCTGCAGGTACCTTAACTTTGGTGAGGGAATTGGCCCATGAGATGTTAACAACTTCAGATCCCTGTTTTTCTTCCACCCTTGCCTCTAATTTACATGCCAGTTGAGGAAAAGCAAGTCTAAATGCAAATAAATATTCTCTAATTTTTATTTCTTGCTGGAGCAGGCAGTCAGGAGGGGATGGACATCTTTGTGGGAAAACCAAGTGGTTTTCTAGCGTAGGGCTGGAAATTTCCAAGGACATTTCTCTTTGAAATAGAGGGTGACTGTATTCCAGGGGGATTGTTACAGGGATGTTTTTGTTAATGGGGGTTTTGGATTGATTTGGTGGGCCACATGGCATAAATATCTCAATCTGTAAATCTCTCTGTCCTGTAGAAGAAAAAAAAATAAAAATCAGAAAGCTAATGTGAAATACTGCTAAGTGGAGCCTGGGGAAGGTGTTTGCATCTCCAGCTGTTTTCCTCGAGCAGATGTGCAATGGAAAGCAGGGAACTTTTGGGTGGTGGTGGGTGAGAAGGTGCCTTGGTCCTCAGTGGAAACCCAGGGAGCCACAACCATTTGGAGGAGCTGAAAATCCTGGGCTAATGGGATCTGCTCCTTCCCTGCCCTGGAGCCAGGAGCTGCTGTGCTGAGCAAGCTGCTGGCAGGGAGGCACCAGGGGAGGCAATGGGAAGAAGGATTAAATGGAACTCATCCAGGCAAGGCAGCCTGGAGCTGAGGGTCCCATTCTGGGCTCAGCTACATGCACTTCAGTTCCAGCTCTAAGGTCTGAAAAAACAATGCTGGCGTCAAAAATGGGAGCAGAAAGATGCTTTTCCATCTCTCCCATGTTTTATTTTTGACAGTCTTTCCCCCTTTTTTCAAAAAGGAGGATTTTTTTTTATAACTCTGTTTTCCTGATTGAGGATTTTCTCTTTGAGGATTTTTTTTTTCACTGTCTTTAAAAATCTCCAGACTGTATGCAGACATCATTATGTCTCTTCATATTTACTTAATCTTACTCCTTGTTATCCACACAATATTAGCAATGGCACATTTTCCTGAGCTGGTTTCTAAGTGGTGTATTTTCATGAAGGAAAAAAAAGGAGGGGTATTTTTAACAGAATAATTTGCAGGCAGGTGCTGTGTTTAATCTGGTAACCCCTGTTATTTGAATTTGGTTTAGAGTCCTTCTGTCCTGAGATGGTTAAAGGCTGGAAGGGAATTAAGGAGACCAAAGAAAGTCCCTTGACATTTTTATGTGCTGAAGTAACAGGCAGGCAATCTCGTTTTATACAATGCTGTCTTCCTGTGTGGAACAATTAGTGTTAATATGATAATGATAATTGTTTCAGTAACTTACTCTTAATTAACTATTTATGTAATAAGACACTTAAGGATCTGTCTTTAACAATTCTGAGGGGTTTTTTTTTCCCCCTTGCTAATTGCTTTCTCCATATATTTCTTCCCTGTGCTGGGGACTGTCTTCTGTTCAGCATTAACTGTGTGACATCCAGGCTTAAAATTTGGTATTGATGATCATTAATTAGCAGAAAATGGTGCACGAATGGCCTAGTAACAGGTGGGGTTCCTTCCTTTAGCTATGCTGTAATTGCCAATTGCTGGGTTTTCAGTGGAGTAATCAAGCTCTAATATAGATCCCAGCTTGTGGGGCCACCAATCCTGCCTGCTCTTGTCACCCTGCAGTTTTCAGCAGGTGACAAGATGCCCCTCTGCCTTTCAGATGGCAAAACTTCATTCTGTGCCAGATGTGGGAATGCCTCTTTGGGAGCCTTCTTTAGGCAGCTGGCACCAGTGATCAGAAAAGGGGAAAAGTGTGGAGGAGAAAAGCTGCTGGGCAGTGAGTTGTGTGAATGGCATTGAGAAGCAGGGAGGAGAGTAATGAGCAGATCATCTTCTGCATCATTTGATGCTGCTTAAATGTGTTCTGTAGGGGTATTGAGAACAGGTAAGGGGAAGATCCTGCTATGCCATGGGCTCTTTAATTAGCTCCCAGTGTTCTGCTTTGGACTTTTTTCATCTTGAAAATGTCACCTGCTGCCCTGTTTTTCCCTCATTGTTCTTTCACTTGTGCACGTGTGAGGCATATTACCAATATTTTATATTTGTAATTGGCCTACGTTTCTGTGTACTGCTTAATATAAAGTGCACATTCTCCTTTTTACTGTGGTTTATGTTTATTGCACTCACCACGTTGGTTTATGTGCACAGTGTGCTTATTGAATGTGTGGTGTAGTCACAGAGATGTTGTATTCCATTGTTAGCATCATTAGTGATGTTTTCCTCACTGATTTCCATCAAACTATAGTTTAATTTAATTCACTTCATTATTTTGCAAAGCAGTTCATGTGGGTTGGATTTCCTTTCTGTTGCTTTTAAACCCACCAGTGAGAACCTAAGTATTTTAAGCTGTGGGTTTTTTCTTTTTTGGTTTATTTTTTTTCCCTAGGATTTCTGTACTAGAGCCAATCAGTTAAAGCCAAAGACTGATAAGTGTTGCAAGTTAATTAGCACCTCAGTTCATCAGCAGTCACACTCAAATTAATACCAGAGAAAGCATAGAAGCATCTCACCTTCCACTTGCATTTAGTGAAGGTGATTTTGCAATATGTTGTGTGGTGTGCTGAGTATATTTAATATCCAGTGCTCTTATTTTTTGACCTATTTAAACTCAGGGTCTCAAGTCTTAAAGGAACTGCCTTGTTTCAGCTTGTGTAGAGAATAAGGAAGATTCAGTTAATTGCTAGGATTTATTCTGATTAAGCAGCACTAACTAATGGGTTTCTCTACTCATCCACTTGGGAGGTAGGTATTTCCTTAACTATTTTGCCTTCTTTCTAAGTACATGCAGTTTATGGCTCTTGATGGAAACAGAAGTCCCTACATGGCTACCACAGGAAAGACAACTTTAGCCTAATCAAGCCTTAATTCTCTGGATTAGTAAGGCCAAGAATAACTAAAATGCTTTGCAGAAGTGATGAGCTGTTCATAATCAGTCCATTGCATCATTAGATTTTCACTCCATGGGCTTTGCTTTAAAAAAAAAAAAATGGTGCAAAGCAATATTTCCACTGATGGATGGTATGAAAAGAAATCCTTGGAATTTGAGGGACTCGATATTTGGGGAAAGAGGGCAGAGAATTACTTTTTATTGTTGTCCCCTCAGCTGCAGTACCTCAAGGGAAAGGAGCTGCTGGGAATCACTCTTCCTTTGGAGCTGCTTGCTGTGGGAACCCTTCAGCAGGAGAAATCTGCACTGCAGAAGCCTCTGTCTGAATGTTGGCTGTGAGCAGGGCAGAAAGCCAGAAGCTCTGCAGTGCTCCTTCCCCTGCAGACTCAGAGAAAAAGTCCTTTGAGTTGCAGGTCTTCATTTTACACCCCTGCAGTGATGCTGAGGGCTGAATGTGGTGGGATTAAATCAGTACTGCCCTGCTAGATTTATATCCCTGGTACTTATTCCCAGTACTGATATATGGAGGTGGAGTATCTGAAAAGTGGAAATCAGGCCCATGTCTCTCAGGAACACTGCTTATGTCTGTGTTTGAGTTTTTAGGAGTATTCTTCAGGGGTTTTAGCATGTGGACTGTGTATATGCTTCACTGGTTTTCTTGGAGTGGAGCAGAAGGAGAGGAAATCTGAATTTAGCCTGTTGGTGGTAAGCATGCTAGAAAAAAACAGATTGGTTGCCTGCTGAAAAATAGACTTTTATCAAAATTTATTGAACAGGGCACAGGTAAATGGGTTTTTTTCTTTATCAGAGTTGATAAAATTACAATCAGAAAGATGCCCCTGCTCCCTTAGGCACATCACAGCCTTGTTATCATCTCAAATTCATCCAGCCTTTCAAGAGAGGGTTTTATTAGCTCTTCTTAATCCCCAAATAATTACCCTAGACAGAGAGTTATTTGTAGAGAACATCCAGTCTAAGGTGAAGGGATTCACAAGAAATCACAGCCCCTCATAAATTCTCTGCTGCTCAGCAACACCCTTGTCCCTGCTTGTCCTTTATCTTAAATCACAGCTGGCTCAGGCTGCTGGGGGAATGGTACCTCAGGCAAGAGAGATGCCTCCTCCCTGGGGGGATGGGGTGGAGATTTTATCCTTGTGTTTGACAAGGGGGAAGAACTTTTCGAACAGACTCTAAAAGGGGAGGGGAGACTTCTCCTAAGAGTTTACATTTTGCTCCTAAGCCAAGGGGTGCTCAGCCTCCAGAAGTCATTTGGCAGCCTGTGTAACAATCTTTGTCTCCCTCCTGTTGCCCAGGTAGAGCCTGAATGCTGCAATGCAAACTTTCAGATGTCTGAGCTGCCATCTCCTCACCCCACTGATGGAGTCCAGACCATGCCAGCTCCCAGGCCCCTCCTGGATCCCATGGGGAGAGCCAAATTTCAGAAGAACCTTTAGTTAGACCAAGACATCCCTCCCTGCCCTGCATCTTAGGTACCTGGCACCAGGCTGCTCAGCTACATTTGCCTCTAATTAAGATGAGAGCCCCAAATCCTCCTGGTACTTGTACCCTTTCCCTGGGCACAGAGCAAGGGTTCCTCCTTTCTTTTAAATATTGGCAGCACAGGCCACAGCACAGGAGGGGGAGGAGGGGTCTGATGATTGCTGCTGCTGCTGCTGCACTTTTGTAGAATGGCTTCATGATTACAGGAGTCAGGAGGTAAGAAAACCCAGCAGGTTCATTAATTCCTTCAAGTGTCCACAGTTTTCCTGAGAGCTCCTTCTAAAATAGGTTCTTAGGTTTTGAGTTTATCGTGTTTCAGAACTCAGCAAATTTTGTGGGGAGTTTTATTGAAGTGGCAGTAAAAAACAAAACTGAAAAACCCCACCAACCCATAGTTAGGCTATTTTGTGGACTTCAGAGTCGTTTATTTACTTGCTAATGAAATGCTCACTAACTGCAGGCTGCTCACACCTATTCCTGTTTTAAGGGAAAATGCCTTTACTACTGTAAACAGAGAAATTAATCATAACTGTCTTGTTCTACAAAACACACTTGGCTGCGATGGGGAAGGTCTGAATTTTTTTTTTTCCCCTTCAAATAAGGAAAGTTAAATTACTTAAGGGACTACTTAGCTTCCACTAGTGCAATTAGATTAATGTAGGAGGAATTTTGATTTATTTCCAGAGATGAATATATGTTTCTAGGTCAGTAACTCTATTTAGAACAAAAGATCTGAAGATTTCTCTGAAATAAATCCAAATGTACTATTAGGTCTGCTGCTCTCCATTTGAATGTCAGTTTAGTCTTCATCAGGATTTTTTTTGCCCTTTTCTTGCAAAATGGCATGAGTCCAGAGGTGTTCAAGTTCAGAAGTAATAAAGGAATTAGGAAAAAAGAGAAGAGGTAATAAAATGGTGATCTTCATTTGAATTGCCAGAGGACTGATGCCAGTCATCTTAAACCAGTAACATAAGTTAGGAGGGGACAGATAGGGA
Source organism: Heliangelus exortis (assembly GCF_036169615.1). Taxonomy (NCBI): domain Eukaryota; kingdom Metazoa; phylum Chordata; class Aves; order Apodiformes; family Trochilidae; genus Heliangelus; species Heliangelus exortis. The sequence goes on from NC_092429.1 coordinate 4,228,609, forward strand.
GGCAGTGGTGGTTACTGGCAGTAAAATACTCCTCAAAGCAGTAGAAATTAAAGTTAACAGTGACACGTTGAAAAATATGGTGATATTGAACATCTGGGCAATGAAAGAGCAGAGAGAATTCAGTCCTGATCATGTAAAGCAGTGCACAGAGAGGGAAAAAGAGCAGGAATTTTCAGTGCACAGTGGTAGGTTCTCATTTGTTAATTGCCACTTTGGAAAGACATCTGGGACTTGAGTTCTGCAAAACCAGTGAGGCTTTTTCCAGTCTTCCAGGGTCCTTTGAGCAGAAGCCACGTGGGGTGTGTGAGAGGTGATGGGAGAGGGAGCAGGGGGGGACCCTGCATGGTTAAACTATGGGACCCCTGGCCCCAGGGTGCTTTGTGTGGGATGCTTAAAGTTCAAGGAGCAGTTGGGCAAGTGAATTAAAAAAAATATCTTGGAATGACTGATTTACCAAGTTGTCCCTTTTTGCACAGGAGTTCTTGGGGTTTGGGAGGGTATTTCATGGTGGTATCACCATGATTTTCCATCCCACCAAACTGAAGGAACTTTATGGCCTTAGCATCCATCTCTTGTCAGTAGATCTCCAGAGGATAATCCATGTTTTGGTTGGCACTTATCCATGGGTGCTGTGGTATGGAAGTTCTGCTTGAGATGGTGCCATTTCCAGGTCAGGTTGTCCCTTGAACTGGGATTTTTAATATAATGAGCTGTGAAATATGTTCTCAGTGAAATGGTTGGCTTTTTATCATTAGGAGGGTGGATTTGATGAAGTTGGAGTTTGCTGCTTGTCAGATCATGAGACCCTTGGTGGAAATCAAGAACAGATTTCTGGATTTGGCCCCTTGTATGCAAACAAGAGAATGTATCATAAAAGTTGGAACTTCTGTCAACTGAAACAAAAGTGCAATATGTGCAATATGTTGCAGTGTGTACTGCTGGGCTGGTAATGTGGCTGTTGACAAACTTCATGGTAGAATTAGTAAAACTTGACCTTTGGAGAATTAAAACCAAAGAATTAGATTGAGCCTCTCTTTGAATATTCAGGATGCCATGGGAGACTGAAAATGAACTCCTGTTTCTGGTGGAAAAATATCCTCTGGCAAACTGTTAAATGTGAATTTTTAGGAGCCTATTTGTATCTATAGTAGGTTTTTTTTTAAAAAAATTCTTTCTACCCATTAGATGTTCAGTATCACATATAATGAAAGTTGTTCAGATCAGTATAATAAACTTTCTTCTTGGTAGATAAGCTACCAAAGGGACCTTATGGTAAGTGTTGGCTTAGAAAACAACCTGAAGAAGCCTTAACTTTTTCCCCTCCCCAGGAATCCTTTCTTCAGTCCTTGAACACCATACTGGGAGCCTGTCTTTGTGTGCCCCACTTCTGGCATCAGCTCCCATTTACAACCATTTTTTAGGGCAGTTGTGCAGATTTGTGCCTGAGCTAATTACCCAACAGAATCTGAATTTCCAGCCTGGTAAATTATTCTGTATGTGCCATGTGCTGTGGTTTACATGTAAACAGTTGCTGGAAAGCAAAATAATCCTCTCCAGAGAAGCAGGATGAGTTCTGAGGAATGTTCTCTGTTTGCATCTCAGGAACAGGATGGTCTCGTGTTTCAGCTTCTTGGGGGTTTCTGTAAGGTTCCCTGTTATGTACAAACCTGGTTTATTCCTCTCACCAATAATATCTATGCCATTGTAGTCTGAATACTACTCCTGAAAAATGGTTTAGGCTCCTTTTGTATTCATGATAGATTTTATGAACCTTTTTTGTTGCTGGTGATGTCAGCAGAATCTCTCTATTGAATAATGGATTAGATATTTAATCAAAGTTCTGTGCATTATTATACAACTCACTTCTTTCAGCTTTCTTCTGAAAACTGGAATTAAAAAATTTGATTTGCAATGCAATTGAGTGAACACCTGAAAAAGAAAGCTCATTTATGCATTATTGTACCTCTGTCTAACAACATGCAGATATAAAACACAAGGTGTGTATCCAGCAGCCCTTTCTACTGGAAGCCAAGGAGAGTTTTCTACATCAGTAGGAAAATAATACAAAATTCAAAATAATTTCCACTGACTCTCATCTACTTTTTTGTAGTTATTCCTACAGATGATAGTTTTAAAACATCTGCTTGTCCTGATGCTTCTTTTCTCAACATCATGAACCACAGGTGAGATGTGGCTGCAAGACCAGTTCAGGTCCACCAGACCCTCTGGTTTAGCAATTACATCTGGTTTTATTCCAAATTATGGTTTTGTCCAGCTGTCTTTTAAAACCATTTCTGTGAGTTGCTAGGATACATTTCTAAAAGTGGAAACTTTATACAATCTCAATATGAAAAAATCTTTCTATGCCACTTTTTGCCAAGATTTCCTTACAAGTTTACCCATCTTTCACAATTGTCATACAATCCTCTTTCTTTGTTTGCTATAATCAGAGAAATACTGATTATATTACTGATTAAATGGATCTTTTTTTGTCTGCTATTAGTAACTCCTTTGCTGAGCATCCCAGTGGCATTATTCTGATGGATGTTTGGTCAGCTCAAGCCTGACCAGGGCTGATCCTCTAAGTGTTGCTGGATGGGGTGGTTTTCATCAACCCATCACCTTTCTGCACATGCACACACACACATTCTGCTGTAAAAATCCCTAGTATTTCAGGTGCTGAAAAGGAGAAAGCAGATCATTTGAAATCAAGTCAAACCCATGTGTTTCCCTAAGGACAGTGCTGAATTTCTAACTAAAAAGTTTAAAATCTTTGTGAGGGCTGGGCTGAAGAGGCAGTGGCAGAGCAGCCAAATGGCAGGATCAGGGTTTGTATAATAAGTTCTTTGTCATTTTTTTTAATTTGCTGCTTGCCAAAATGTGATCCCAAGACTCCCAAGTCTTCCTCATCTTAGAGCACCTGCTTAACTTGCCTTGTCTTATCCTGGCAGGTTTTTTTTTGTATAACAGTAGTCCTTAAACTATATGGTAGAAATCCTTTTTCAGCATCTGAATTTATATTTTGTCCAATTACTTCAGGCTCTCTATTGTTGCTTTTAATATCAAATAGATTTTATTTTTGTGGTATAATATGGGGGAGAAGGAGGGAGGGGGCTGAAGAAAGAATTGGCATTTAGATTTTCAAATAATTTTTCTTAAATGGAAGTTCTGAGATGTTAGCCACCGTTGTGGTTCTTTCAAAACAGCCCAATAGGCAGTTAAATAACTGCTATGGACATAATCAACAATTAAATTATATTGGATGCCTGCAGACTCCATCAGAAAGGTCTAAGGGAAAACTATTACCAATGAAAAAAAACCCATAGCATTTAAATTCTGACATGAGAAGCAGCCAGACAAAAGGAAACAAAGATCACGGTTTGATTACCCTTGTAGAAGAACATTTAGAAAATGAATATTAGGGCCTTGGTAATTGAAAGCATTTAAAAGTGTTAATGCCTCCCTTTGCTTTGATTAGAAAGGTCACAGACAGAACATTGCTGTGTGCTGACGTGGTACCTCAAACAAGTCCAGTGGTGATGGCTGGGATGTGCTCAGCTCCTGCAGGTCTTGGAGGACTGAACTCTGGGACACAGCTTCTTGAATAGTGGCCAGAAACATGAATTTGTATTTAAAAGCTTTTATGAGTTGTTGAGGACTGAGAGTGTCAGGATATAATGATTTATCTTTTTTTTCAGGTGCAGCCTGGTTGCTTAAAGCCAAGCTGAAGGTGTGTTTATGCACAGAGGTGAACAACCAGCAAAAAGTTTGAAGTCTTGTGTGGCTTTATTGTTCAGGGACAACCTTTTAAGTAGTGAAAGCTAAAGCCATTCCTTCCTCTCTGTCCTGGAAGCAATGCATCCTATAGATTATGGACAGGTATAAGCTATATGGCCTTGGAGAACCTGCATGAGGGCTTTGTGCCCTCTGCATCTTGCTGTGAGCATTGCTCTGAGGAGAGTCTCTTTCTTTTGACTGACTAAGATGGTGCTAAAATAGCCTAAAAACAAAACATCATAAAGCAAAGAATTAAGCTCATAATTCTTTTTGCCTTAGGAATGATAATATTATGCATTTTTCAGCTCTACCTTCTGGCACTGTATTAGAAGATGAAATACAGGCTTAGGCAGCAGTTACGTGGGGAAGAAAGTTAAAATATTTTACTCCTGCCAATCCTGAAATTTTTAGGATATTTAAGAGGTATATGGCTGTTTAAAAGTGGAATCCATCGTGTGGTTGCTGATAAAAAGCAAAAGGACTGGTAAAAGGAAGGGGAAATCAAGCAGGGTGCTGTGGAATGATGAAAATGTGATCCTGAAGACCTTGTCTTTGCCTGTTCTTGTCTTCATATCATCAATTAGTCACAGGTATCCTTGGTTAGGTAATGAACTTTTGTATTTCCCAATCCTGCACAGATGTTACTGCAGCTCAGAGTCATTCCTGATCCCTCCCTGGAAAGGGTTTAGGTCTTGGTGAGCATGTGAGGGGTGTGAATCATTGTGTACCCCCCTTCTCTTCTGGTAGTTTTTTGATACTGATGGAAAGGCTTTTGGGAGTTGGGGAACTGGGGAAGCCTGAGCCTGGTTTCTTGGGTCTTGCTGATCTAAGCTTTGAGGAAAGACAAGCTCCAAGTGTGGCCTTTCCTCAGCAAGTCCATCAACAGAGCCTTCTCCATCCAGCTGCCTGTGTCCCCCTGACCAATAAAGTGAGAACTTCATAATATAGATGAGATTTAGCTGAAACTGGTCTGAATATTCAAGTGTTAATGCAGGAAAAAATCAGCCATGAGAAGGAGGGGTGAGAGTTGCTTTGCACTCTCCCACATACACCCATGGAGTGTGTGGTTGTGTTGCTCTTGTTTTCTTGGGAAAACAGACTAAAAATAATGGCAAAGAAGAAACAAAACCAATTTTGTTGCTGAATGGTGCATTGTAAGGGAAAAATATCACTCATGTCTTTGGATTACCAGAGTATTTGAAGCTGCAATAACCCAGTTGTTAGCAACCATAATTTAGATGTTTGTGGTTTGGTTGTTTTGTTGTTCTGATTTTTTTTTTTTTCTTCACATAAATATGACTTATTTGAAGTATGTTGAATTAGGAAACTCATGAATAAATATTTTGACATAATCAGAATTATATGGCTAGAAATTGACCTACATTGCATGACAGATGCTTCAGAATCCCCCAGCTAATAGCATACTAACCTGGCATAGCAGTGCCCTATCTTATACTCCACTAAGCTGAATACAGGCATTAAATTATTAGATTGTTGGGGTTTTTTTTCATGGAGATTAGACACAGTCAATTTTGTTTGTAAATGAGTAAGTTCTAGGCAAGTTATGGAGAAGGCTTTGGAGTGCAGTCCAAGGGAGGACTCGGGCATCATTTGACCAATGTTTTCAGCATGGTCTATCAAAATACTCTTAGAGAAGAACCCAAAAATGCTTGACCCTACCAGCCATCAAACAACTTGATCATTACACCAAGTAGACAATCCTACACTCTTCAGAAGATAAGCACAGCTGCAAGAGGTATAATAATATTTTTAAAGCCTGGTAATATTTTAATGATATAAATAGAGTATTTCCCCTGAGGCTGTTCTTTATGCCTGTGTTGAGTTCAGCAGACTAATCTGATCTGTGTGTCCTTAAAATTAATAGGACAAGGATTTTATACTGGTTAAGAGAACCCTGACCTCAGATTAAAAGGTGTCTTCTTTTAAGTTTATATGGAAATTTTTTTTAAACTATCTTCCCTATTATTTTAGTAAAGCACAGGTGATTAAACCAGCTAGGTTCACATTGCAGAGTATAGTTTTCAGGCTTCAGAAATCTTTGCTGTTCAGTTCTAGCACAAGAAACAGTAGTGCTTTCATTAATGAAGTACAGTTGCTTTTTATTTTTTATGTCCCTGCAGGGACCCCCTCAACTTGGTGAGGTTGCTCAGACCCTTGTCAAGCTTCACCTTGAACATCTCCAGGGTTGAGGCCTCAGCTGCCTCCCTGGGCAACCTGTTCCATTTTTCCACTTCCCTCATGTTACAGAACTTTTTTCTAACATCCAATCTAAAATCTAATTTAAAGCCATTGCCCCTCATCCTGTCCAGGCCCTTGCAAAGAGATACTGGAAGGTCTCCATTAGATCTCTCTGGAGCCTTCTTTTCTCCAGGCTGAACAACCCCAGCTCCCTCACCCTGGCTTCATAGGAGGTGTTCCAGACCCTTGATCATTTTCATGGCCTCTTTTGGACCTTCTCCATCCATCCATCCATCCATCCATCCATCCATCCATCCATCCATCCATCCATCCATGTCCTTCTTGTATTGGGAGCTCCAGAGATTTTTCCCTCATTGAGCATGCAAGAAATTTGGGGATGTTGATCATCAGATGGGCCTCCAGCTGAGGTCTTACCAGAGCAAAGTGGCAGAATAATCCATGCAGCACCAGAAACAGAAGAGTTATCCTGGTTCCTCCATGGCACTGCACACAGGAGAGATGCACAAATCCCACTTTTTTACCTCTGGAATGTGTTTTGGCACGGGGCTGTTTCACTTCTTGTTAATGCTTTGCCCAAGGGTGATTGCTGGCAGTGGTCTTTTCATTTCTGCCTCCTGCTGCCACTTTGACAATAGAAATGGCAGCAGGAGGCAAAAATGAAAGGACCAGATTGAAAGAAGCACTTTGCCACTGTTGTAATTCTGAAATTGATGGTGTTTTTTTAGCCCAAAGTCTCAGGGAAAAAAAAAAAAAAGCTGCTTTCCTCTTTGCCTCCCATTGTTTTTCCAACAGGGAGAGCTGTTCTCTGATGCTGCAGAGGCAGTGGGAGGCCAAAATGGGAATAATTTTCTTCCTGAAACATTGGATAGCAAAATGTGAACAATTTCAGCGAGGAAAGAGTGATTTGGTTTTTTGTTGACTGCTATGTGGTGAATACTGGTATTTCAGTTTGGCTGTGGAAAATAAAGAGCAGCTGTTTTCTTATTGAATTAATGTGCTCGTGGCATAATTCCTACAAATCTATTTGCTGGGGGTTTTAACATGTTGTTTTCATTCGTTTGCTTTTCCTGTGTGAGAAGAGGCTTTGTAGGGCAGGTACAGAATTCCCTTCTGAAGCCTCGTGCTGCCTCTAATGCCACAGCCCTGAGCCCAGCTTTTTGGGACAGAAACTTAGGGGTCTGCACATTTCAGAACTGCATTTTCTACATCAGAATGGCCATTAAATCTAGACATGATTGCCAGTGCCCCTAATTCCTTAGGAAGAAGGGTGCAGGGTGGGGTCTGTAGGTGGAGAATGCTTCAGCTTTTCTGCTGGGGTCTGCTCAGAGGTGTGGAGGCTTCAGTGTTATTGGGGTTCAGGGAAGTGGGATGTAAGTTGGAGAGAGCTTCAGAGGAAGCCAAGTCAGAGAGCTTGATGCTCTTTGAGATTGATGTTCCTCTTCTTTTCCCTAGAAGACCAATTCCCATGATTCAGGTGAGATTTCAGCACTGAACCAAACAGCTCATGGAACAGAAACCCAAGCACCAGACCCTGCAGTTGGCAGATGTTGTGACCTATGTTCTGACTCTTCTAACAAGTACTGGCATGAGTCTTCCATAAAATAAAAGTTCTACATTGAGAAGGAAGGTGGCTCAAGGAGCAAGGTTGCCTGGGCATGCAGGCAGGATTTCACCCCCTGTGTGCTGGCAGCACTGGTGTGTGAGGAGCCCTCAGTGTTGACAAGAGAGGGTAAAGTGTAAATCAATTAATGGTTTTATTCCTCTGCTTTGGCTGTTATGGGCTATTGCACTTTTCTTTGGGGACTTCAGTGTCTGTAATTAGTTCTCATGACTGGAAAGATTTTTTCCTCATTGAGCATGCAAGAAATTTGGGGATGTTAATCAGCAGAGCATAACCTTTTCTTAACTTACTCTTTCTTATTGTCCTGGAGAGTTGGCATTTATCTTAGGGCAGCCTAAGAGTTTGGCATTTGGATGAAGTGAACTGATTCTCCACCCTTTCTCTTTCTTTGTACATAACAGAACCTAAAACTCTTTGATAGACTCATCAGCAGAATACACTTGTAGGCTTTGAAGTGGAAATTGTGGATTTGTGTGTCTCAACGTGACTTTGGGGTGCTGTGTGTACACACATCCATTTGTCTGTGGCCTAGATTAGTTAAAGTCTAATTAAAATTGTTGCTGAAAACTACATACTGAAAGGCAAATACAGGTAGACACATAAAAGCAGGTTGTTTTTTTTCCTAAGTTCTGAGATTTTTTTAGTTCTGAGAGGATATTTACTTGACTTTGCCTTCTTGATTTAACTATTTACCCCAGTTTTGGAAAACAAGGTGAATGAAGTTTGCTAAAGGATCTTCTGTCTTTTAAAGAGGAGAATCCACAGATACCTATCCTTCTCCTTTCCCTTCTAATTGTCCAGAAAACATCCTTTTTATTCTTTAAAATCAGAAAATGGAACACCAGGTTTTCCTTGTTTCGCTTTTGGCCATTCCCCAATGGGCTTGTTGAACAAGGCTGCTATCCCCAAATGATATTTTATTGCAGGGTCTTATTTTGCTTTAAATCAGTGTAGAATTTGGAATTTTAGCTGCTTCTGCATCCAGCCTGTGCAAAGCATCTCAGAAAATGGCTTTCAAAGATTTATGAAGACTTGCGTGGTACAGAGGCTGAAAGGAAGTTTAATTAAATTCAGCTTTTGGTCATTTCTGAGTCTGAGGATGTGCCCATACACTGTCATCTCAAAGACCATCTAAGAAAATAAAATTGATAAGTGAGCCTTCTGGCTAAAACTAAAATGAGTGCTTTGTCATCTGCCTGTGGAGCAAATGTGCTCCATCACTGCCATCCCCATGTGCTTGCCCTGTGCTCTCCATCTCTGAGATTTGTCCCACATATTTAATCAAACATTATATTATACTAAGGCCTCTTCTGTAAATAATTGCATTTTTTTCCCACATTCTCACGTGTACTTCTTTGTGCTATAAAGAAATAATTTACCTTGGTTCCCCCCCAACTGCTTTGCTTTGGAGACAATAAAATGCACCTGTTATTTCCTATGAGCTGGTGTAGAGAACAAAGTGTGAAGATAAAAACTGGGCAAGTGCAATTGCAGTCACCTTATGAAGGACATCTCTGCTCATAAAGCACTGCTCCAAGACAGCAAATAATATGGAAACATCTTACTTGCTTACACAGGAAAGTTGGTTCTAGGAGTGGGGATGTGGAGGTGCCTTCCAGTACAGTAATTCACAGGCTAATAATGCCAAAAGCCATAAAATCTCTCAGTTGGAGGTTGCTGTGAATAGCAGTTGGGAAGTACTGCTGTGATGATAGTCTGAATGATGATTGAATTTTCCTGGAGAGCCCTTATCTCTGTTTAAAATTCTTTAAACCTTTAAAAAGGTTTTTAGATTTAACCGTAATAGAAGCTCATTGAGTCTTCTGTGTCCCCCTCTTTAAATGTTTTATTGTTTTCTGCAGCAATATTCTCAGTCTTTGCACTCAAGACAGGTGTTTGTGTTGCTGCCCAAACAGGGTATTTTACTTCTTTTCTCAGCAGAAGGACCAAGAGGATGGAAGCACCAGAACCTTCTCTCTCTAGTTTCTCAGCCTAGGAGGCTCATTTGCTTCCCAATGGCATTTTATTAATGAAGTACAGTTGCTTTTTATTTCTTATGTCCCTGCAGGGACCCCCTCAACTTGGTGAGGTTGCTCAGACCCTTGTCAAGCCTCACCTTGAACATCTCCAGGGTTGAGGCCTCAGCTGCCTCCTTGGGCAACCTGTTCCATTTTTCCACTTCCCTCATGTTACAGAACTTTTTTCTAACATCCAATCTAAAATCTAATTTAAAACCATTGCCCCTCATCCTATCACTCCAGGCCCTTGCAAAGAGATACTGGAAGGTCTCCATTAGATCTCTCTGGAGCCTTCTTTTCTCCAGGCTGAACAACCCCAGCTCCCTCACCCTGGCTTCATAGGAGGTGTTCCAGACCCTTGATCATTTTCATGGCCTCTTCTGGACCTTCTCCATCCATCCATCCATGTCCTTCTTGTATTGGGAGCTCCAGAGATGGATTCAATACTCCAGTTGAGGTCTTACCAGAGCAAAGTGGCAGAATAATCCATGTAGCACCAGAAACAGAAGAGTTCTCCTGGTACTTCCATGGCACTGCACACAGGAGAGATGCACAAATCCCACTTTTTTACCTCTGGAATGTGTTTTGGCACGGGGCTGTTTAAACTTCTAGGTAATGTTTTTAGATTTAACTCTAATAGAAGTTCACTGAGTCTTCAGAGTGCTTTCTGTGTCCCCCTCTTTAAATGTTTTATTGTTTTCTGCAGAAATATTCTCAGTCTTTGCACTCAAGACAGGTGTTTGTGTTGCTGCCCAAACAGGGTATTTTACTTCTTTTCTCAGCAGAAGGACCAAGAGGCTGGAAGCACCAGGACCTTCTCTCTCTAGTTTCTCAGCCTAGGAGGCTCATTTGCTTCCCAATGGCATTTTATGGATGGAAGCACCAGACAGAAAGAACTTCTCCCTCTAGTTTCTCAGCCTAGAAGCTCATTTGCTTCCCAATGGCATTCCTGGGCAAGGAGAACTCATAGGGAAAGGTGGGATTCTTGGTTGGAGGAGGTTTAAAAGGTGATTCACTGAGGTTTTGTGTGCTTATATCTTGCCAGTGTCATTTCCCATGGCAATTAATAGAGTGAACCACAATGGGGTTCACTTGTTGACCCTACATGAAGCTGTCTGTAGATAAAAGCACTCCAGAAGACATCTTGCAGACTTTTTAGGAGTTTCTCTGTTAGTTGATTAAAGGAGAAGTTTGCATTTAAATTGTACTCCTACTGTAACCAAGATTTGGTATTGGGTCATTGTATAGAGAAAAGAGGTACTTATTCCCTATAAAACTTTAAGATGTTTTTTAAGTTGTATTCCACCTCCATAAGCAGATTGCATCTCATTACATCAGTAAATTTTTTCAGTTGCTAGGAATTGTTCTTTATGGATGAAATAAAGTATGAAATCCAGAGTAAATCTTCATTTAAAAGGCAGCAGTGATAGCTGGTGCAAGCAGATCCTGCTGCAAATGTACTCTGATCTCTTGAGATGAATTCTAGATCTTAAAATTAAGCCCTTAAATAACTCTTTTGTTAACAAAAGTGTGAAAAATGGCTAATTGCAAGAAACTCACTAGAGAAATCTGGTTATAGGCTGCTTGTGGTAGCACCAGAGGTCAAATTATGTGCACCTATACTAGATAGAATGTGTTTTCTTTTCTAAAATGTGAAAGGAGGAATTGGGACTTTACTTTTCTGTGTCAGATCTCAAGGTGCAGCACTGCCAAATAAATGATGTGGCAATTCCAAGTTTTATTCCTCTAGCAGAAGAGTTCAGTAACTACATTAATAGGTAGGAGGATGTGGGAATTGGAGGAGGCTTTTCAGTTTTAAAATCCCAAATAAACAGGATGCACTGGATTTCCTTATGATCCTGAAGAAAAAATTGCATTCTTGAGGTGTTACAGTCTTGGTAGCAAGATAATCTTTGATAGTTTTGAGCCCTCTGTGTCAGACTTGTGGGTTTGTGAAGCCACTGAGAAAAACAGGGAGGATAATCTGAGCTTTTCATGATTCCTTCATGAACTTCTGTTTAATTGCTGCTGTTCTGAAACATATATATAATTACGTATAAGTATTTTCTCTTTAACACCTGCTTATCTATTTTTTTTTTCCTAGGGAAATCTGTAGTTGATTAAAATTACCATGAATTCTCTTCAGATAATTGGTATCAAATGAAGCTGGGTGCCATGTGTGCGTGTGTATGTGTACATAAAATTATGGATGCATATATATGTGGACATAGAGGGGTATAAATGCACAGCTAACAGGAAATATCTTTAATTTAGCAATTAATTCAGTGGGGGGGGGCATCCAGGAGGTCATTTTGCACCACAGCGTTTTGTATCTTCCACTATAAAAATGCTAATTGTCCCCAGGAAGATGTGGGCTGTTTGTAAGTGTGTGTGTGATTGTTTTGCAGCCCTGCAAGATAAAAGGAGGTGTCATTTCAGGTTTGTAATTTGAATGTGTGATGGAAAGAACTTTGACAGTTTATTAGTTACAAAAGGGGAAAAAAAAAAAAAAAACCTCACCCGAAACCAAAGACAGTGGAGATCTTCAGCAAATTGATTGCCAGGAGCATGTTATTGACGTTGAGGATAATATCATTATGTATTTTACAGTCATAAAATCAAGAAATTCAGATTATGCCCCGAGGGCTTCACACATTTAAATAAAGGATATAGCCATTTCCAGGGCTATTGGTTTGGATTAGCGGGTGCTGTGAGGAATGTGGAGTGTGTTAGAAAAAGGGAGGGAAAAAGCAACAATGTGCTTACTGCAGAGATGCTCTGGTTCCTTTTCTTTTCCTATTTATGGAATACACTTACAGATCCCCTGGGAGAATAAACAGCATTTAAGTGTTAGCATATCCACACGGTGTTAGCTTGGTGCTCTCTTAAGCTAGGAGCCAAAATGAAGTGTAATCCTTGGCTTGCACCATGAGCTGGGGATGAGTCTTCTTGAAACACACAAGACACAGTGCCTGGGAAGAAAACCTGGAGAGCTGCAAAGTGAACAGCATTAGGAGGAGTCAGGTAACCTGAACCAAACCCAGCTGTCCTTCATGTCAGAGTAAAACAACAACCCCATGGGGAGCTCCAGGCTGGGCACAGAGTGGCTGAGAGCAGCCAGACAGAGAGGGACCTGGGAGTCTGGATTGCCAGGAAGCTGAACAGGAGCCAGCAGTGTGCCCAGGTAGCCAAGAAGGCCAATGGCATCCTGGGCTGGCTCAGGAACAGCGTGGCCAGCAGGTCCAGGGAAGGGATTCTGCCCCTGTGCTCAGCCCTGGGGAGGCCACAGCTTGAGTCCTGTGTCCAGTTCTGGGCCCCTCAGCTCAGGAAGGAGATTGAGGTGCTGGAGCAGGTCCAAAGGAGGCAACTGGGCTGGTGAAGGGATCCAGCACAGATCCTCTGAGGAGAGGCTGAGGGAGCTGGGGGTGTTGAGGCTGGAGAAGAGGAGGCTCAGGGGAGACCTCATCACTCTCTCCAACTCCCTGAAAGGAGGTTGGAGCCAGGGGGGGGTTGGGCTCTTTTCCCAGGCAACTCTCAGCAAGACAAGAGGGCACAAGAGGTCTCAAGTTGTGCCAGGGGAGGTTTGGGTTGGACATTAGAAAGAATTTCTTTCCAGAGAGGGTGATCAGACATTGGAATGGGCTGCCCAGGGAAGGGGTGGATTCTCCATCCCTGGAGATATTTCAAAAGAGCCTGGATGTGGCACTCAGTGCCATGGGCTGGGAACTGCAGCGGGAGTGGAGCAAGGGTTGGACTTGATGATCTCTGAGGTCCCTTCCAACCCAGCCAATTCTATGATTCTCTGAAAAGGCCTGAATGGCAGGTGATGGGCTGCTCTCATGGTCATGCCTTGGGAGCAGCTCCCTGAGAAGGTCCAGGACCCACTGCTGGTGGGTGGGAGCCAGGGAGTCCCCACCTCTGATTTTCAACCCAGGCTGCTGTGAACTGCAATTTCTGCAGTAGCTTGTCAGCCTCTTGGGCTGTTTACCAGATCCAGCTCAGGGCTGAATGGACCTGAGGTACTTGGGTTAAGTCCTTGGAGGCTGGGGTTGAGGATTGCCTCTGGCTTGCTCTGCAGAATCTGAGTTTAATTAAGGTATGGTGCCTTGAATAAAAATGAGTGTGTTAAAAACCTCCTTTATTAGTGTTGCAGCATATTTAGTGAGATGGATAAAATACTTTTACACTGATGCTGATGATAAACCTCTCTCTTCTTTAGATGCAAGCCCAGAAGCACATTGCATCACCCAGCCCTGGGGATTTATTGTTCTCTTAAAAAACTGTTGAAGTCCAAGTGCAATGTCACAACTCAGCAGCAAAGGTCACGTTTTCCCACACACACAGGAGCAGAGGCTCCAGCTGGAGCACAATATGGCTTAAAGGTGAACAGTGACATCTATAGAAGTAGATGAAATAATTACTGTTACATTTTAAGGGCCTCTGAGGATTATAAATCTATATACTGCAAACAAAATAGTTCTTTGCTTGTGTCAACAGGGGCTCATTTTCTAATTAAAACTGATCACCTTTCTAACCTGAATTAGTGTGACATTGTTAGTGGTTTGGGTTCTGTTGCTGTTCTTGCATTTTTTCTTAGTTTGAGGCATGAGAATCCAGTAGCTTTTAGGGTTTTTTAATAATATGGTTCCATTTTGGATGGTGGAAGGGTTGTGTTGAGTTGTGAGCAAATGCTTGGGCTGTTTCTTATTGAAAGATATTTATAAAATCATTTCAGAGCAAACCATTGGAAAGTACTCATTCATCTATAAGTTTTAATACAAAAAATTTTACTTAGGATCATTTTAGTGGTTCTAGTCCTCTGAAAAACACTGGGCAGATGCTTACCTGCACAGGGTACTCTGGACAACTGGGGTGGGCATCAGTTGCTCCCCTGGCACAGCTTTGAGTTTTCTCTCAGTGTTTTTTTCTGAGCCAAAAAATCCTAAAAATTACATCTCAGGAAATCTGTGTTGTAGAAAGAAAGAGTTGTCATTAAACATGCTTCTAATTTTTGCTGGAGATTATGGGCTTGTAGGGATCAGAGACTTCTTTATCTTTAGTTTTCCATAAAATCTTCACAGTTGGTTTATGAATGTCCCTGTCCCTGCCCTTGAGATGTCATTTATAGTTTGAGGAAGGCAAGCTGAGAGTGAAAGCCCCAACATTCAGTGTCTTGTTATTCAGATAAAAGCTCCAGCTGGAAGTGCAGCCTCCAACCAGGATAATCCAGGCTGGGACCAAGCATAGGGGGTGGCTGGAGAACCAAGGGTGGCAGCAGATCTCAGGGACTTGGGAAGAAGAAAATATTGACCCTGGTTGATCCATGGTAAGAAAAGGGCAGGACTTTTCTGGATGGGTTTCTGGCTCAGCTCTTTGGTTTAGTGGTGTAGTGTTAGTCCTCTGCCTCCTCTGAAAAGCTGAAGAATTACAGCCTCATAATTCAGGCATCTTTTATTTATGCTATTTCAAACACAAAAGGAACTTTGTTCAAGAGCTATCGTTAGAAAAAACATTTTTAATGATGAAATTATGAGGAGAAGCCAAGGAACTGGGGTTGTTCAGCCTGGAGGAAAGGAGCTTGGGGGTAAGACCTTGCTCTTTTCAACTAACAGAAAGGAGGTTGGAGTGAGGGGAGTGTTGCCTTCTTCTCTGAAGGAACAAATAGTAGAACAAGAGGAAATGGCCTCGAGTTGTGCCAGGGGAGGTTTAGATTAAATATTAGAAAAAAATTCTTTACTGAGAGTGTTGTCAGGCCCTGGCACAGGCTGCCTAGGACAGTGCTGGAGTCAGCATCCCTGGAGATGATTAAAAGCTTTGTAGATGCTTTGCTGAGGGACCTGGTTTAGTGGTGGCTTTGGCAGTGTTGGGGTAATGATTGGACTTGATCTGAAAGGTCTTTTCCAACCAAAATGATCCTATAATATGTTAATGAGAGTCTGGACTATGGGCCTTGTCCAATGTGCAAATGAATTACCATGACACATAAATCTCCCACTTCCTGAGGGCTATCAAATCAACCACTCTGACAGTGTTTGTCACATGGTCATTTTCCAAACGGGTAAAAATTTTTGTCAGCACTGGTTACAGCACCAAAATTTGGAAATAAAGTGTGGGTGTAGATCAGGGGAGATCTGGATACACACTGAGAAATGGTGACTCTTGCAGGTGGCTGGTTTATAGCATAGGGCAGTGTGTTTGTGCCTTCTCTGTGCTTTTTCATGGGACATGGGCTCTAGGATTTTATGGATGAATTTGTGTCTAGTAATTTGCAGTTTCCAGCACGGTTTAAAACATCCACATGGTTTTTCAGGTTGCTGGTTTTTCCCAGTCATTTATCCCCAAAACATTTCATTGTACTTAATCTGGGTCATAATTGACATGGGACTTGTGCATAAGCAAACAGAGCCACAGGTTGTGTTTGAATGGGCTGTTCAGGTCAGGGATTTAGTTATGTGCAGCAGAATAGCTCATAGGTTGGAATAAGAATAAATGTTCAAACCAGGAAAGGAATGGGAGGTCTCCATATCATGACTCAGACCCAGGAAACACCCTTGGACACATCTATGCTCGTGCAATATTCCTGTTTATAGGCAAGATGAAAACTGTTGGCAAAAAAGCTTTTGAAACTGGACTTACTGCAAATGAAATTGATATTTTTGTAAGTGTAAAAGCCATGGGAAAGCCCACTGTTAACATGGAACTTTGTTGTGTCTCCAGATGTTCCCCCTCCTGCCCCACTTGGGAGCTGAAAGTGGAAAATGGTTTTGTGTTGTTTTTAGCTGATGGTGCCAACATCTGCCTTGGCATTTTATTGGGTATTTTCACTTTGAATCAAATATAGCTTTGAGTTTCTGATTTCTCATTTGCCTCTCATTTTTTAAAAGTAATATAAGAGCAGATCTTCTGTGCAGCTGTAAAGAAGCAAATATAATTGATTTTTTTTCAGTGGCTAAATTGGACCTTTTAAATAGGAATCAAGTGTGGAGAAAATGTGAGCCCAAAATGTTCAAACAGAGGTGGCTAATACTAGATTCTTGCCTAGGGTTAATTTATAGCAGGCTCCAACTTTCTATTAATTTTGTGCAATAGCTGGAAGGATGGGGCAGAGTCTGTGACAAGAGTTCCTATGTGGTACCAGGATACATTTTAGCAATGTCACTCTGTGTTTAGGTGAATTTTCTGGTGGAATCTATTGGGTCCAATAAACTTCAAATTGTTTAATATCTCTCTCACTTTTTTTTTGTTTTTTTCCCCTGCTTCTTTGTGCCTTGGATGTTGGTTGGTTGGTTGCAGTTATTTACAGTTCACTGCTGGGGTTTTTTTGACATCTGAGGAAGAAGTTCCAGAGACAGCTGCAAAATATATCTTTAATCAATTTTTGCAAGGCTGATTCCCCAACTAACATAATTTTTCCAGCTAAGACATGGTATAAACTCTTCTCCAGATTCTCAGGGAAAAAATCTTCTTGACAAAACTGTTCCTTTCATGAATTGTTGTAGAGTTATCATTGTTCAAGCAAGTCTGAGAATTGCAATTTGTGTACATTGAGCCTATCAGTACTGTGCTCTCTTGCCCCCTGATTGCTCTTTTATTAAGCAACACCATGTGCTATTTTTTCAACTTCTTGGTGAGTCTGGGAGAGCTGCCATTGCTCGTTGTGTTTTCTTTTCTGTAGGTCTATAAGCAGAAAGAATAGGACAAGGAGTCAGTATTTCTTGGGTGGGGGAGGTTAGACCAGCAACATTCTCCAGGAAATAACATCACTGGGGTTTGCATCATCCAGGCTGTAGCTGTAAATATTGCTAATAGTGGGTAGATGAGGCAGTATAGGAAGAAATGTTTCTGTTAGGGTTTTGGTGTCAGAATGAAGAATTCTCAAGTGTATTGGGAATCAAACAACCCATACGGAACACAAGTTTTCAGATCCAAGAGGTCTGATCCAGGGCTTCTCTCTCCTCTTTGCAAACCTCATTTGTGTGCAAATTTCCTGCAGAAGATTTTGTGTGGCAACAGTTCCACTGGGAATTCATCTGAGGAAGTGAGGCCGAGAGGTTTCATTCACCTAATGCTTTCCTCCTAATGCTATTTAAATGTTCACACGTGTAGGTATCGAGGTAGGAGTTACATCTAACTTGCCATATTATTCCAAGTGTTTATTCCTTTCTTTTTCCCTTGCAATTATATGAATGTCCTCGTTTTCCTTGTGTCTTTTCCAGGTCAGGATCGCAGTGAAGCCACTTTAATAAAGAGGTTTAAAGGTGATGGTGTCCGATACAAAGCAAAACTGATTGGGATAGATGAGGTTTCAGCTGCACGAGGGGACAAGTTATGCCAAGACTCCATGATGAAGCTCAAGGTACAGTGGAACTTTTAATGTTTAATCTTAATTTCTGCTTCAACTTTTGCTCATTCTCCTTTCATGACCCCCCGAGTCACACTCTGGTTAATTATGGATTGAAATCAGTCAATTTTACATGAACCCAGGGCTGGTGTTGCTTCTCCCAGTTTAATTTTAATACATTCTCTCTGAGGTTGGTTGTTACTCATGATTGACACCACTGCAATTTGTCCACAAATTATAAACAACATATCTGCACGTTGAGTAATTTTATTAGGCAAAAGGGGAGATAAGCCACCAGGAAGAAAAATGATTTATCAGAACATTTTCTACTACTACTGAATGCTACTCAGCTGCCTTTGAGTGTTATCTTAACTTCTGTTGGAACAGTTAAGGGGTGAGTGAGGTTGAGGGGTGTAGGTAGCCAGATACAGGGAGAATTGATGTGTCCTCCTTGGGAGGACCATGTCTTACACTTGGAACAGCAGCACTGATGGGTTCCAGAATCAGGAGACAGTGTGCTGAGGGGACAGGGAAGATGAAGAGGATTCCCTGGAGTTTTGGGAAAGAGATGGAGCAGTGACAAAAAAGCAGCCTTTGAGTAGGCTGCAAACTTGGAGAGCAGACAGTCTGAGAGCACAAGTGGTGTGGGAGGGTGAACGCTGTGGGACGTGCCAGACGTCTCTGTTTAGCTCAGCCTTTTCTTAAAACCCTCAAAGAGCCTGAGAGCTCTCTGAAGGAAGCATCATTTAAGGAGCCCTGGGAAAGGTGAAGAGCTGGAGTGGTTGAGAAGGAAGGAGAGGATGTTTTATTCTTGAGTGTAGTTTGGGTTTCCCCCCCTGCCCTGCAGGGCTACGACTTAGGGCTAGGAGTAAATGGTTGGGAGTGTTTTCCTCCCTTTGCTTTTTTTTTAATTTTTTTTTTTTTTTTATTTTTCCCTTTGATTTTCATGTTTGTTCAATGGAAGGAACAAACTCATGAGTGTCTTAAAACATTAATTATTGGGGTTTCAATTTATTTACTGGTGCAGTTGGTTACGTTTAACCTTATTTCAATGTTAGTGGTCAGGGCAGGCTCTTAAGAAGGTGGAAATAGAAGTGATTATTACACTTAGTGTGGGAGATGCACATCAGCAAGTTCACTTAAAAAGTAAAAGCCTGAGATCAGGAAAAAAAAGGGCCCTTAATAGAAGTTTTCTACATCAGTGGCATAATTTGGTTTTGAGAAGAAGATGCATTTATAAAAAAAGCTCCATTTTCTTATTCCAAATGTTTGCCTATGAAGTGAGCTACAGTTGTTGGGGTTTTTTGGTTTGTTTTTTTTTCCCTTTACTTCTTCTTGGTATTTTTTTCCTTGAAAAGAAAACGAAGCAGCTTATAGCTAGGAAAATGACCTTCAGCTTCCATGAAAACAAATTTCAAGGAGGATTAGCTAGTGCAGGGGTTGGAAGTGGGAGCATATTTGAAATGCTCTCTGGGTAGCATAGAGAGTACCTTGAAAATGGGAGGAAGCCAAAAGTAAGAGGGGGAGTATTCCTAGAAAGCTCCTAAGTTTTCCTAGAAAAGTAGTGAGCTGTATACAAGCAAATCTTTGTGTTCTGCTGTGGCAGCTGGAAGAGTAATGAAAGCATCCACCCTGTTTTTTGTTTCAATAGGGAATTGTTGCTACAGCTCGTTCAAAAGGGGAACATAAACAAAAAATCTTCCTAACAGTCTCCTTTGGGGGGATCAAGATCTTCGATGAAAAGACAGGGGTAAGTGAAATAATCACCTGGTGGAACAAAACTGAATCTTTTCATGGATCTTTCTAAAAAGCATTTTCTGGCTGGGCACTAATATTTCACATGTGAAGCACCTGGCAAGCTTGATAATGGGGTTATCATACAGCAAAGCTTTAGGTGACTGAGGTGTAGAGTGTAGAATGAGGATCTGGTTTTATTATAAAATCTTATTATATCTTTATATATATATATATATTTATATATCTTTATTATCTATCTTATTATATCTTTATATCAATCTTTATTATAAAATCTTGCCCTGGCTACTTCTCTAGAACCACCTGAACACACAAGATGCTCCTGATGTGCATCAAGAGTCACAGCTTTGAGTCCAGAAAGTGTCAAGAAGGGATTTGTTTCCCTTCTGCCAGATAAAGAATTGCTTCCTGGAAAAACCAGCCCACTTTTTTGTTTGTAGAAGCCTTCAGCAGTCCAAGGTGCAGACTGGATATGGATTTTCTCATCCAGCCTGGACCCATCTCTGGGCTGATACCTGAAAGACTGAGGTTGCTCTGGTTGAGAAGTTGCAGGGAACCTCCATGCCTAACACAATTTTCACCACAGCAATATCACGTTTGATTTTATTTTTTTTAGATTGCTCTGAAAGAAGAAACCTAAGCAAAACATTATACTACTTAGATCTAAAGAGACAACACACAAACTGTTTTAATCCTAATTAAGAAGATTTTTGCAGCAGTTTAAGCTCTGCCTTGAATTTTAAAAAGCTCTTGATTTAATCTTTTGAAAGATTAACTATTTAACATGATGCCAGAAATAAAACCCTACTAATGATAGATGAAATTATCTTTGCCAGTTAATTTATATTATTAGAAAATCAATGTCATTGAGCTCACTGATACATAATACAAGTAGTTAGTCATGAAAAGCTCATTTGGAATGTGTTTTGTACAGCATGAGTAAAGAATTCATACAAAAGCAGTGTTGAAGGGAAGGTTGCTGAAGTTACAGCCTGGGCTCTGAAGAAAAGTCAGGACTGGGGCTGGCAGTGCTGTCCTGGTTGTGTCTTTTACCAAAGAGATATTAGGGTAGTCCAGAACTCTGAGATGAGGTGACAAGCCATGAGATGAAGCCAGAGAGTACCAGCTTCATCCAGTGTACAGAACAGAGTCTAATGCCCTAAAGAACATGGTAATGTTTTGTTTTCTTTGTCATCTGCAAATTGCACTGAGGCCACAGTTGCTTTCCTCAGGCTACTGTCTTTTTCTTGAGGAAAAAGAACAAGAAAAAACATGAGACTTGTCCTGTGGCACTCATCCACAAACATAGGATTAATTTTTGTAAAATAAAGAGGGAAATGGAGATGCTTTTGGAAACAAGTGTGGTTGGGCCAAGTTGTCTTTCCTGCAGCATCCTTCACACTCTCCTGTCTGCAAGTAGTGAGGTGGAGACATGAGAATAACTCTTTCATTTCATAACTGACACCCAATATTCTAAATCCAGCATAACTACATCATCCTTACAGTAACCCTCCACTCACTCACTGGGGCTTACACTGAAACTTTTAAAGCCACCTTCCAGGTGTCTGTGCAGAGTGATGGACAGGAGTATTGAGTTGTCCTTCTTGAAACAGGACTGTGACAGAGGAGCTTTCAACACCAGTTTTTACAGTGCTTTTTTGAAAGCAGGACAATTGTGCCAAGCTTTTGAAGCAGAAGTGTATGAACTCCTCTTAACAGCCACCATTCCTTTGGCTTTTTCCCCACCTTGGCTCTCTCCACGTCCCAAAGTTTGATGTCCTTGACCCATTCTTCTCACAGTCTCCTTCAGCCTCTCTCTGCCCCACCAACTTTTTCCTCTCTCTTTTGGTAGCCATGTGCAATCTCAGTATACTCTCAGCACCAGAAACAAACCTCATTTATTGTTTGGAAAGGTTATTCATCTTTCCAGAGTGTCTTTTCTTAATTTTTATCATGAGTTATTGATATCACATCTGCCACCAATGGCAGCCTGATGTGATAGGGAAGAGAAAAAAATATTCTGAAAAAAATATTCTGAAAAAATGTAGGCTTCTGTATCTTGAGGATCTTGTAGGCTCCTATTGGATTTTAATTTATCAGAATCAAAAATCAATTTGTAGCTGAAAACTAGCAAATTTTTTAAAATTGGCAGTGTCATAGCTGACTTCATAGAGATGATTTAGGGGAATTGCTCCATAATTCATTACAGCTGAAGGGCTGCAGTTGGGTTACTACTGAAAATGATAAGCAAGGCTTTTCCCCCTGTACTTTATAGCTCTCTTTACTATGTTCCAGACATAAAATTTATCAAAAACTATTGATTTTAATAATGCTATTATTATAGCTTTAGGAATTCTGCCCTTTGAGTAAAATTATCCATGAAGGAGATTAGGCTCAAGGTGGAATATCATTTGGGAAGAATTTATCTCACCAAGAAAAATACAAGAAGGATTTTCTGTGAGTTTGCAGGGTAGATGAGATACAATTCAGTTGAGCTACAGCACTGCAATAGAAATAGTAACACTTCTCTCTTCTATTTCATTGTTCTCTTCCATGGATTAATACAAAAATAGGTCCCTTCATCCCCCTTTTCAAATTTTTTTCATTGTATTTAGAGTGTGATAGAAGGGCCCTGCTTAACCCTGCAGCCCTGGAGGTACCTGTACAGTTCTATCAGCTCAGTCATCTGCTGGAGGAGGCTGCAAACACAGGCACAGCAACAGAAATTGTTCTGCTTTTAAAGCCCCAGCAGCAGCTGTATAATCCAAATTTGTGTTTCATTTGACTAACAGGAGATTATCCTGATCTATGCCAAAATTTATCATCACAGGTGGATTTTGCCCTATTTCATCTCTCAAATGCACCTCTTTTGTCTCCTGTCATGTTTGCCACTCATCCCACTTCTCCAGAACATGTTTGCCAAATATATACCTCACCTGAAGGAGCTGGTTTTATTTTTAAATTAACATAAAAACTGCCACAATTATTACTAAACCCAAACTTTTTCTACCCAGTGTCACATCAGTGATTTCTTGGCTGCATGATACAGTAAAATAATCCCTGATAGTTTCTTCTGCCACATTCCCCCTGCTCCCTGGTGTCTGTCAGACCCAGTAGAGCACAAGCTGTGATTTCTTTTTCACTGTTAGACTTTCATAAGGGTTCTTGTGTATTTCAGAAAGCATGGGCTGTAGAAGGCAAAAATGCAAATAGTGGCATTATGCTATTTAATATTTGCCTTTTCAGGGTAGAATTTAGCAATTAATGTGTTCCTTGAGAAGCTCCAAAAACGAGGGCTCTCAGGATAGCAGGATATGGAAAATTTTTAAAGGACCATCATTGTTCATTAGCTATTTATGAGTATTATTTTGTTAATCACAGACATCAGGCTATCTCCCTGTGATAGCTTAGCAATGCTTCATTAGATGTGCATGACTAATAGGGGCTCCATGAAGAGGCTGTAATTATCCCATTGTTTATTTATGGAACCATAAATCTTTGTTTACTGGAGGTTACTTTCCAAAAATGTATTTAAAAATAACATTTAAATTCAGGAAAATACTTGGGAAAACATTTTCTTCTAGGTTCAGAAAATGAGGTGTACTTCTCAACTAATTGCAAAATCCTCTTGCCTTCAAGGGAAAACCCCAACACTGAAGGAGAAATAAGATGATAGGAAAACCATTACTGGTTGGCTTTAAGCAAGGGATTATTTCTGTTAAAGTAAAAGTTTGTGTCAGCTCATAGATATGCAAAATTGCCAGAATATACTGCAATATCTGAGCTATTGTTATAGATCAAATATTTATCTAGACTCTAAAGTTGTACAAAAAACCACGATGGACTTACATCAGTCTCTTGTATATTTTTGAGGAACATCCTAAAGAGGTGGATTTATAAACCCACTTTGTGAAGATGACACCCACTTCACCAATTTTTCTTACATGCAGCACCCAAGGAGGGAGTTCCATTTGCATGATCTGGTGTGTACTTTGGAGGGACTCAGTAGTTTTTCAGAGATGTTGACCCATAACTTTATGGAAATACAGGGCTTGGGTACAGCCTGTGGGATTATAAGATTTCAAGGAATACTGAAATATTGCTCATGTTGCTCATGTTTGATGACTTTCCTATGCACCATACTCAGGGTGTCAGTATGAAATCTGTGAAGCTTCCTCCTCTATATTCTCTATATCCTATATAATATGTACCATTCTCTGAGACTATATGTTTATATATGTATTTATTTATTTACAATTTTTATATAATTATAAATACATGTATAAATAAAATGTTGGCTATCTATCCTCAGTCTTGTTACCTATCCCTTAGTCTAACCTTTATTTTTGGAGGATTATGTGACTTACAGAGCAGGTCTTACCCACCTGAGGAGCTCCCTGTTCTGTGACAGGGGTACCAGATCTTACCTGTAGCACTTAGAACAAAAAAAATTAATTTTTCTTTTCCTACTGGCCAGAGAACTAGCAATTAACTCCTAATGATATCCAGACACATAATGCTTGTGGTGATGGTTATAATCCTGCTGGGCTCAGGTTGTTTTCTTCTAGTGGGGCAATGGTGTGGCTGTGCTACCACTCAGCCACTGGTTTAGATGTCTACATCTTGCTCATCTTCCTGACATTTAAGCTCTCCTGACCTTATAATGCAGTTTTTTCAAAGCCATTAAGGCTTCTAGAAAGTCTTTTTCCAGGTTATTCTGAGACTTTATCAGGTTTGTGGTGGTAACCCCTGCATTTCTGTTCTTCTCCATTTCATATCAATGATGGTGTTAATTATGCAGATAGATTGCTACCAGGAATCTTGTCTGAGAAAGCAAGATTAACATTTTCCTTGATGGCAGAAGATACCTTATTTTAAATGTAGCAAGAGAATTTCTGAACATTACTGGAAATCTATTGGTTCTGGCATCTTTGACCAGAAATTGAGGTACAATTATGGATCTGTAGTTATTCCTTGAAGCACATGTGCTGGAACAGATGAAATGTCAAACTGTCAAGTCTCTATCACTGAGCATCTCTGAATATTTAAAAATAGAAATAAAAGCAGGAACTAATTTTATCTGCTCTCTACTTATTCTGCAGTGAGCAGGAGAGATGGTGTGATTAGGTCACTGAATTTTTGTGTTGGCCAAGAGGTTGTTAATGGTCCCTGACATGTGCTCCTTCCAGCTCCAGGCCAGAAGCTTCCAGAGGTTTTGTCATCTTCATTTCTTTGAAACTCAACTTCCCAGACTTCCTGTGGCCTCTTCATGGTTGATCTCAGCTCTTTGTTATCATCATTAATTCCATTAATTTCTCAGCTGATGTTGAATCAAGTCCTTCCTGGCCTCCTTGTCTCTGGATTTTACCCCTGTGTTTCAAATTTCTCTTTCTCTCTCCTTTCAGTTTTTATTTGGGATTTTTTGGGTGCTCTCAGTCCTTGATCTCTTTTTCTTGTCCTGCTGTGAATTTATGAGTTACTTCATTTGCACACAGAAATTTGGTGATGGTGTCATAGCAAAACAAGCCCTGTCTCCTTCTCCATTCTTCACCTGTTTCTCCAACCCTCTCCTTACACACTCAGCCATCAGTTCCAGGCTTAACATGGATCAACCAGTCCTTTGGATCCTGATTCCCAGGAGTCAGCTCCAGAGGTTTTTCTTTCTCTGACCTCTTTTTCTGATTGCTGAGGAAATTGTCAGCATCTTCTGTTATTCAGCCCTGTAAACTCTGCAGCCTTTTTGACTCAGCCTTGTTTTTTTCTTCTTTTCATCGAGGGTAACTCCAGATCTTGCAGATTTTTCTTGACTGCTCAAAAATACACCATTTATTGTCATACTTCCAGTCAAAATCCAGCCCTGCCTCTCTTCATCTTGTATCTCTATTGTTATCCTTTTTTTTTTATTTTCCTTGACAAATGTGACTTTTACTTTTGAAATCAATCGTGGCAGCCAAGATTGCTGTCTCAGCTTATTCTTTTGATCATTCCACACTTCTCTTTGCATTCCTGTCCTGAATATGCTTTCTTTATTTTATCCACCTATAACCTAAGGTTTTTTCCCAGGCTTTTCATGGCTGTCTTTTACTCTTCATCCACTTTCAAGAAGTACCACCTCCAGTACCAGCTTTCATCACTCATTCCTTCAATTTTCCAATAAATTATGCTGAGCCTCATCCCATCCTGCCCATCATATTTTGGAAGAATTCTCTGCACATATTTCTGCAGTACCCCTTTATTTTTTCTCCAACTCCTTAAAAACTCCCATGCTGGAAACCTCATCAGCTTGGTGGTACTGGGACAACTGGTACCCCAGCTTGTCATGGCAGTCACCCCCTTATCATTTCCCTGCCATCAGGACAGCCCATCTTGTGTCTTGGAGATCCAGCCCATGCCATTCCTCTTCTGGCCATCTCTTGTTTCTTTGGTGACCTTGAAGAGCTGGGGAATGGTTACAAATCACAACCATGTCTTCTACTGGCTCAGCCTGATGTGGCAGAGGAGAGATGGAGGATGTTTTCCAAGGCAGAGAGTGAAGGAGTTGTTCATGCACAAGGGTTTATGAGGAGGAGCTACTGCAACCCAGTGTTTCAGAGATGTTCCAGTGGTTGGGACTAAAATATAAATGCTCTGGGATTACCTTTTAATTCCATTTTTTTTAAAATGTATCTGTTTAGAGGAACTTTTTATAAGAAATGTTGGATCTTGGATCAAGCTGAGGGTTTTTAAGGGCTGCAGTGATAACACTGGTACCTAATACACCAAATAACAGTAAAGAGCATGCTGGAAAACAGCAAAGTGCCAGGTCCTGCACTTTGGCCACAACAACCCCATGGGGAGCTCCAGGCTGGGCACAGAGTGGCTGAGAGCAGCCAGACAGAGAGGGACCTGGGAGTCTGGATTGCCAGGAAGCTGAACAGGAGCCAGCAGTGTGCCCAGGTAGCCAAGAAGGCCAATGGCATCCTGGGCTGGCTCAGGAACAGCGTGGCCAGCAGGTCCAGGGAAGGGATTCTGCCCCTGTGCTCAGCCCTGGGGAGGCCACAGCTTGAGTCCTGTGTCCAGTTCTGGGCCCCTCAGCTCAGGAAGGAGATTGAGGTGCTGGAGCAGGTCCAAAGGAGGCAACTGGGCTGGTGAAGGGATCCAGCACAGATCCTATGAGGAGAGGCTGAGGGAGCTGGGGGTGTTGAGGCTGGAGAAGAGGAGGCTCAGGGGAGACCTCATCACTCTCTCCAACTCCCTGAAAGGAGGTTGGAGCCAGGGGGGGGTTGGGCTCTTTTCCCAGGCAACTCTCAGCAAGACAAGAGGGCACAAGAGGTCTCAAGTTGTGCCAGGGGAGGTTTAGGTTGGACATTAGAAAGAATTTCTTTACTGAGAGGGTGCTCAGGCATTGGAATGGGCTGCCCAGGGAAGGGGTGGATTCTCCATCCCTGGAGATATTTCAAAAGAGCCTGGATGTGGCACTCAGTGCCATGGGCTGGGAACTGCAGTGGGAGTGGAGCAAGGGTTGGACTTGATGATCTCTGAGGTCCCTTCCAACCCAGCCAATTTTGCATGTACTTTTGGAAAGGGAGGCACCTCTGGCACCTCTGAGGTGTTAGGGAAATGGATGCATTGTCCCCAGCTCTGCCTGCAGACAATCCTGCTGGCTGACTGACCAGGAATCTTGCTCTGCAGCTTGGCACTTTCCTGTCTTTCTACTTGTAAATATGAACAGCAAGACATGGCATTTACTGCTCTACATGCAATAAATAAATGTAATTAGTATATGGCAGAGTAGGGGACTAAAAAAAAACCTTGTGTATTGCTCTTACAAGGTATTTATAATCTTCTGAGAAAGGGAAACAACACCACATTTCATAAATAACATTTGACACTTAGCAAAATGTAAATGTCAGAAGCACCTACTCCCATAATTACATCCCTTATGGACCATTGTGATTCATTTCTTCCTGGCCTTCCAAACTATACCCTGCACAGCCTGGATGGCTCAGATCACTCCACTGGGATTTTTAACAGCCACAAGCTCACAGAGATCCATTTTATAGATGCTCAGTTTGCTGCATTAAGATTGTAAAAGCCTTATGTATTATGACAGTTTTCTCAGTGTGGGGGGGAAAAAAAAAAAAAAAAAAAAAAAAGATCCCAAAGGCAAAACTCGGGTGTGATTTTGCACATTTGGGATTAGGAGCTTTGGTTTGAACCTTACATCTTTCCTCCTGACACTTGGCATACAGGGGAAGACTCTGATCTACAGCTGAGTTCAACCTTCCTGGAGTGAGTATCTGCAGGAGCTGCCTTGTGAGATTTCTGACACTAATTGGCATGAAGATAAAATAAAGCTATTCCAGACCTTTCATCCAAAGTGAAATAATTTATAGGAATTTCTTGGAGCTGTATTTTTTTTTTGGTGTGAAAGGGGTAAAAATTGGATTGCTTTCAAGAAAGCAGAAAATAAGATTTTTTTATGACTCTAGAGATAGTCTTATTTGGCTGGCTGTGGCCTCCTGTTGTTTAAGCCAAGCACCCCAAGATGGATTTAAGAAAAGGAGATACATGCACTGAGTGTTATGAGGTGGGGACCAGCACTGTGTGCTTACTCCCTTTTCATATATGGGGTATATCTGTGGAGTTGTAGGAAAAATGACTATGTATTTGTATACATTCCATACTCTGTATATAAATCTGATATAATTTAGCTTTAATGTTTGGTATGCTTAAGCAGAATTTGGGGTTAATTTTACTAAAACCTTGAAAGTCAGCTTCTGATGATGAAAATGTTCCCTGCATCCCTCCCCCGAGGTGTTGTCCTACAGCAGAAAACTCCAAGTGTAAAGTGATACTGGTGTTATTTTGCCTATGACACTTCCATTTGGTGATTCAGGTAAATAATTTGGGGTTTGAAAGCCACGTTGTAGTCTCACTGCCTCCAGCTGTGATTTTGCCTTATAGAAAAGCACCCAAAATCCAGAGTTGCTGAGAGTTGTTTTCAGGTATTGATAGTTTTAAGCCAGGTTAATGCATTACTTAAAAAAAAAAAAAAAAAAAAAAAAAAAAAACAACACAGAGAGAGAGAAAAACAGTAGGAAAAAAATCTCAGGCCCATTTTCAGCACACACAGAATTATAATGGGTGGATTGCAAACTACTTGGAAAATGATTTAGCAAGAGAAATGCTGACAGAATAATAGCAGAGGTGGCTGAGATGTGCTGAAACCTCCTTGGAGAGCAGTGGGGGACCTCCAGCAGGTGCCAGAAGAGAAAGTTACATCCTCCTTTGAAATCCACTGCTCCTTCCTCCTGGATATGGCTGGGAAGCATTACACCCCAGGTATGCTGGTTATTTTCCTTCCTATTCAGTGCATTTTACCTGGTGAGCTGCTCTGCAGTTTTCTGTTTGCTACCAATGATGTTTCTGAATTTCTGTGCTAACTTGTAGGCTGTGTCACTTCTCTCATTGCCAGGGTGGATGCAAGGAAGGCAGATGACCTCTGCTGTCAGTGCAGTGGGAGAGGGGAAACTACTGGAAGCTTCCCTTATAAAGTTACCTGGAGTTGGCAGGATGCTAAGAATGGATCTCTATTTGCTGTAAAACCAGGGGATGATGTTCTGCCTGCAGGAACATGTTTGTTTTTACAGGGAAATTGGCAAGAGCTTTGTTCAATCTGATAGTCCAGAGGGATGAGCAAATGCCTTTTCTTCTGCTTAATCTATAGAGTAAGTGGCCCTGGGGAAGGGGAAGAGGAGGGAAGGCAGTGGTTTCCACAGGATTCCCTAATTTGTCAACAATTACCCTGCTTTTATCCCTGTCTGTCAGTTGAATAAGTAATAGATTTGGGATACCCTTAGATCTTTGCTTAATATAGAAATAGCTGTTCATAAAAGTAGCTTCCTAAATGCAGTGATTGTGCTCATAACCATTCTGCTTCACACACTGAATGCTCAGCATGCAGAAAAACCATGTGTGGCAGAGCCTAAGGGCTGGAACAGCATCTCCCATTGTGCTTCCCAGCACCTGGTGGTAATCATGAAGCTACAGCAGTGCCTAATGTGTCCCTAAACAGTAGCACTCCTCTAGAAGCATTTAATGGGTTGTAGCTATCTCTAATTTTAATACATTTTAATCCTTTGTGGTGGTTCCCATCCTGGGTCTGCATCTCTGTACTCCCAGCAAAGCAAGCAGCAGCCTTCCTGCAGCCTTTTAAAAGGAAGTGTTGTGAAATAGGTGAGGCAGAGCACTAATTAATTGGAGTGCCTTGACATTTAAAGCAAATGAGAAGCCTGAGTATCTGAAAATAATGCATATAGCTCCTAACCCCTGCTCTGCATAGCTCTGAGTATTTTTTCTCTCTTTTTAGGTAGTCGAAAGTATGGATCTGAATCCAATTTTTTTTTTTTTTTTTTTATTGTGTCCTTGCTTAGAAAAAAGCTGGGTGGGTTTGTAGAAGGTTTTCTAGCCTGCTGGCATCTTTAATTAGCCAAATGTGCTCCTGGGAATGATAGAGGAATTTGGGAGTATTTTATAGTGTGGGGCACGTGAGAGTGCAACCTGGGCATGCATCAGGCTTAGAGCTGAGCAGGGCTGAGGCTGAAGTAAGGAGGCAGCTCAGGTTTGATTAGGAGAAGAAAACCAGGAGACATGCTGTGCACAGAGTTGTAGAGGGGGCTGGGAACTAAAGGAAGAAGTAATAGGAAACAAGCCAGCATCCATGCATCAAAGCTGGGAAAGGCTCCCCTGAGTGCATGTAAGTAAAAGGTGAGGGCAGCACCACCCAGCAGCTTTTCTGAAAGGCAAACCCTGTGTGACACCCACTGCCAGGACAGAAAATCAGAGGCAGGGAGAGAGAAAAGCAAGTGTGGGAGTGCCCTGCTCTGTGCTGGGCTCTTGTGGACTGTTTAATCAAAGTTTGATGTTGGAGATTTCAATCAGCAGGACAAGACTCAAACCAAACACTCAGCCTGCTTTGCATGAAAATGAGCAGGGAAGAATCATCTTTGGGTATTAAAATGTGCAAATGGGAGTTTCAGGGCTTTCTTTTGTGAGGTGCCAGGGCAGAACTTACAAACTCCCTCAGTTGAAATACAGAGCTGTTGTCACACCATGTGCCAAGCACCCGCTGCCACTCCAGAAATTCCTACCCTGGGATAATGCTAAGGGGAAAAAGAAACCAAACAAAATTGAGGCAAAAACATCTGCAAGTTCTTGGTTCTTTTTCAGCCTCTTTGAGGTTTGCCTTTTACATTTTATATTATTTTTAGGGCTCCAGTACTGTACATGCTTGTCGTGTTGCTTTGGATGTTTCTATTCTACACGAAGCATCAGCCCTGGGACCTGAACAAATAAAGGAGGGACACACACATGGGGTTATCTGAAGTTTGGTTTTACATGCACCTGTCACTCAAAGGAAAGGTTTCCTCTCTTTTTCTGTAGGAAGATTGAAAATAAAATAGCATGGGCTTCACGACCAGGCTCAGTAATTAATGATACTGAATTGTGGAGCTCATTGCTCCAGAGTTGCCTTTGCTAACCTGCAAATCCATCAGCAGCCTTCAAGCATCATTAGAATGCTCTGGGGTTGCACAATTCCAGCTATTTAGTAGTCTGAGCTCTTACAATACTGACAAAAATTGTTCCTTAGTCTTTCCAAGATTTGGCCATTGCCTCCCAGGTCAGTTCTGCACTGGCAGGAATAGCCAGAGGCTCATGAGATCTCATGAGAATGTATTTTGGCAAAGGTAGTAGTAGAGAAGGGTGACCTCAGGATCAAAGGTTTACCTGCTTGTGGCAGAGAAGAAGTAAATAAAGTAAATTCAAGTGTTTCTCATGTACATATTTTGTCCATATATATAGCCACTGGAAGCCAGTCTATCCTTGTGGAAAACCAGTAGGATTTCTTGCTTGCATGCTTTGGTTTATTTCTGGTTATGAAATCACTTTGATATTTGGAAGATATAAAACATCATGCTGGGTGAACTTCTCAACTTCTTTTGCTTTCATTTTCAATTGTCTCATGAACATGAGATATTGGTTATACAGAGGTGGTGGATGCGTGGAGTCCTTCTCTATCCTTATTTCTCTCTGTACATGTGCTTTCCCTCAGCCCCCTTTAAAGTCTTACTGAATTGATAGGAGTATCTGGGAGACAGATTGACAAATATAAACCAAATCCCTCTTGTCCATTTCCCTTCTTCCAGAGAAGTTTGTAATGTCAGGGAAGTAGATTTATGGTTAAAAAAGTTGCTGTTTGATGACTACCCAGTGCAACTTAAATTTTAGTACTGCAGTAGGAGTGGGGTTTTTTGTGATCTTTGCAAGCTCTGCTTTATAGGAATTGCATAACAAATCAAGAGAAGCAGAGGCTGGTTTTCACTGATGAGCTTTTCAAATTACAAGCTAGAACAAGAGGCTGGGTCATGATGCTTCCTGAACCTGAAGCAGTTAAGATCTGAGACAGTTAAAGCCCAAAATTGCCTCCAAACCCCCTGAGAGTTGTATGAAGAAATTTCTTGTGCTGTTCATGTAAATCAAAAGCATTTCAGGAGGTGAAGAATATTGGCAAAGAGGAAAAAAAGACCCTTGTAAAAGTAAAGGTTTCTCAAAAGACATTCATGGGCTGTAAAGAAGAATGCAATAAAAATATGGAGAGGTTCAATGCTCCTGTAAGTAACTGTCTGACTACTGAATATTGTGCTCCCTCAAATTCAAGATTTTAATTGAGAAAGATCTTACAAGCTTCAGAGTATATCAGGAAAAAATAAAGCTTTGACTTGAGAGGAGAGGGGCAATACTGGCATATTTGTGGCTCTTTTGATCTGCTGACCATTTTGCAGAAGGTGATGAGGTGGGTACTAAGGGGGAACACACTCAGGACAGGTTTGGTACAACCCTGGAAACCCAACAGTGGCCACTGGGCAGCTGAGATCCTAAAGAATAAAATAATATCTTTCTAGGCAGGTCCTGTTACTTGTACACCAGATGGAAGCAGTGACATGGGAAGGTAAAATAATGTCTTGTGGTCTATAGGCAATCCCATACAGTTGCAGTGCAGGGCCATAGTAGGGCCATTGACTTGGGTATCAAGGATTGAGTTTGCTGCTTGTTTGTATCCCTGTAAAAATCCTTCTTTATTTTTAACCATCCTGATAAAACAATGACTGTGTCTGATGCAGAAAGAAGAAGAAAAATAGTACGAGACCCAGGGGAGGTTCAACATCAATGGCTTTAGTTTAGAACATTTGTTTTTCCAAAGCTCTGTGAAAATGTTTCCTTGTCCTTTAGGAATTTCTTTGTCCTGAAACAATATTTGTGAGTGCATATTTAAAATCTAACTTGGGATTAATAGTAATTGGGCAAGGGGTTTTCAATTTTGCTAGCTACTTTCACTCCTGGTGTAATAAAAAAACTGAAAAGCCTTTGAAGTGAAGGCAGAAAATTGGCCATGTGTGTGTTCCAGTTTTGTTTTGTTCCTTTCCCAAGTTCATATATCTAATAAATGTATCTTCTGCATGAGCAACGTAGCATTTGCTTCCAAAGACAATGAACAATAACTAACTTGATGTCTGCTCTTTGTCAGACATTATTACAAATTATGAGAGCCAGACAGAAGTTTATTACCTTAGTGGGTTTCTCTTTCACAAATGAGGTTCTTGGAGCATCCAGCCAGCTCACTGTCATTGCTCCATTCATCACAATTAGACAGCTCCACAGGCAGAGTTAAGTCCCTCAAACTTCATTGACTCTGGGTGGATGCTGGGGGTCTGGGGTGAGGACAGCTCCAGGCCAGCCCAGAGCACACCTGGGTCTTCCTAAACATAGAATCACTGAATGGTTTGGGTTGGAAGGGAACTTCAAGCTCATCCAGTTCCAACCCCCCTGCAATGGGCAGGGACACCTCCCACCAGCCCAGGTTGTTCCAAGCCCCATCCAACCTGAGCTTGAACACTTCCAGGGAAAGGGCAGCCACAACTTCCCTGGGCAACCTATTCCAGTGCCTCACCACCTTCATAGTAAAGGATTTCCTCCTAGTATTTCATCTAAATGTCCTGTCTTCAAGTTTTAAAGTATTGCCCCTTGGCCTCTCATAATAAACACACAGGGCCTGGCTTCCTAAAGTGCTGTGAGCAACTCGGCATGGGCTGGACTATGGGGACTTGGAGGTAGAGAGCAGCATGGCTGAAACTACAGTCCATAATTATTTTATTAAGAATTCAAAAAGGATTTTGGAGTTTGATGGGTGACCTGGATGATTGGAGAGCTTTAAGTGACACTCAGAATATAATCCTGCTTATTCAAATGTGATAAGAGTAAAGAGATGTTGTGATTTTTCCCTTTCAGAACTCTTTGAGACTTCTGGTGATAGCCCCATTCATTTTCATTGCCAGCCTTTCTTTTTTCTCTGCTTCCAAAACAGAGGAATGAGGGGAAAAAAGGTATTTGCTTGGATAGATGTGGATAAGTAGTAATATTCTCAAATTAATTCTTCAAATCAAGAGCTCCATGTACCGTTCAATGAAAGGACTTGATATCTGGTTTTGTTCAGTTTCTTGACACCTTCATCCATGTCAGCCTCCTGTGCTTTAAAACTTTGGGACCACATAAAGTGGTTATTTGTAATGTGAATTAAGGGTTGGACTTGATGATCTCAGAGGTCCTTTCCAACCTGGCTGATTCTGAGACAGGAACAGCAATGCAGGGGGATTGCTTGGGCCACACCTGGCAGCCACATCCCAGTATTGCCAGTGGAAATTCCAGCCATGGAGCTGCCTCTTGCTATCATTTAGTTATTCAAGGTGAACAGTGCAGTTGAAATCCCTGTGAAACTCATCCCTGTGGATGTAACACTGTGTGGTACATGGCTCCAGCTTGCAGTGGGGCAGCTTTTTTATGGGAGGCTTTGCAGGATATTTTGTTGTTGTTGTTTTTGTGGCTCTGAACACTCTGCCCCAGGCTCCACTAAATAGACAAGCTCATTAAAAGAGAAATAGTGACAGTAAAGCAGTGACTTTCTCCTGCCATCTAACTCCCATATTTGACATGATTGCTGGGCCCTCCAAGTACTTAATTGATTGACGTAATTGATTCAGTGGCACTGGAGGCTACAGCATGGAAATAAAGGGGCAAGAGGAGGATAAGGGGTGAAAAATTTATGATAGGTGCCAAGCAGCCTGAGGGAAATTAGAAATGCTACAGATCTCAGAGGCAGCTAAATCAATTCAAGGTGATGTACGGGGAGCAACCTGGGGGAAGAGGAGAAGCAGGAGATAGGATGGAGAAAAGGAGAGAAAATAATGGCTATTGGGGGAGACTGGAGTCAGCTTCAGGGGAAGAGGGAAGAAGGTGAAAGGGGATATTTTGGGCTCCTTTAACACTAGGAAAACCACTTTCTAATAGATGAATAAAATATAATTATTTTTAGCCTAAAAAGGAGGACTTGTGCATCACAGGACTGTCTTAGTTTATCTGGTTTGAGACTTTATCTGTGCTTGCATTTGAAATCCTCAACATTTGCAGCAGTGACTAAAGTCACAAGAGACCTAAAATAATTTGGAGGCTATCTACAGTGGATGTGGTTTTTTTTTTTAACAACTGAAGCTTAAATTCTAAATTACTTTCTAATCTTTGCAATATTTAATTGACTGTATTGAACCATAATACAAATTAAGTCTCTATAATTTGTTCTGTTGTACTGCAGCCCTCCAAAATGATTTGATACCTCACTTGTAAAGTTATAAAAAGCTCAGGCAGCACACAGTAAAAATATAAAATAGTGTGTGATGGAATCCATCAGTATGAGTATATAGGGGTGTCATAAACATTCCTGAGTTATGCAATAATTATTTTATGTGTTTCTGACCCAATAGAGGCAGGATCAAGTCATGGTAAAACCTTGAAGATTATAAAATAAAAAAAGCATTGACCGACAGTTCTGCTATAGGGAATTTTATATGGCTTTTATTTACTTTTGGGACTGTTCATATCACAAACTGAGGAGGTGGCAACACATGAGCAGTTACAAACTGTGGGATAAATATGATATTTCTCTTGGTTGGTCTCACAGGACAGATAAATCTGTGCAAATGCAGAAGACACAAATCTAATCCAAAACATGCAAGGATCAGGTATTTACAGCTGGGCTGGGTTGTAGGTCTCTGCTGGGTGGCTGGATGAGTTGGGATTTCTCCTCATGCTGTCCCCTCTCCTGTCCTTCACTCTGGTGCAGGTGTTGCTCCTGTGCTGGCTGCATCCTCCATCCAAGGGTTACAGGAGGGTGGCATTTCTCATCCTGAATTTTATGGTGGTAAATCCTGACTGACTACAACAGGGGTCCCATTCCTTAATGATGAGCAAAGAAACTGGGGACTAGTCAGCTAATTTTTGGAATAAAGTATTGGAATATGCAGGAAGGACATGGTAGATGAATCGAGGGCTGTAAAAGCAGAGGTTCAAAGGGTGTTTCCATTACATCTGAGTACAGGTGTGAGTATTCAACACTGCATTTTAGGTGTATATTCCAACTCAGTATCCCTCAAACAAATAAAACTCTTGCTAAGCACTGCACAGAGTAAATATGTGAAAAGATAATGTTGCAGTCACCTCTACTTAATTTGTACACCTATTGAGACAGGATGCAGAATATCAGAGCTCTAATGATGATTTTTGACCGGTTAATGAGGGTTTCCAAATAAATTGGGAGTGTTTCCATCTGCTGCCTTACATTGAGAATGATACTTTTCCATGGTAGAATGATTTAATTTAATTCCATGAGTAAGGAACCTGATCACAATTTAATGTTGGTGCAAAATGTTGTCTCCCAATCAATAAAGCAATGTCAAAGAACTTTGGTACAATAGGAGCCAGAGAGAACTTTGCCTGTCAGATGCAGAATAGAGAGATGGGAACACTTGATTTCATTGTAACAGATAGCAGGCATCTTGGTTTTCAGAAAAAACTAATAAATCAATATCCCTGCATTACCTGAGGAAGATCCCATCATTAATTTTAAACACTCAACACATTGGGAGAGTCTGAAGTGCACCTTAACTCAGCCACGTTCAGCCTGAAGTCTTCTTCTGTTTTCCTAGGAGCAAGCAATCTTGAT
Source organism: Heliangelus exortis (assembly GCF_036169615.1). Lineage (NCBI taxonomy): Eukaryota > Metazoa > Chordata > Aves > Apodiformes > Trochilidae > Heliangelus > Heliangelus exortis. The sequence goes on from NC_092429.1 coordinate 4,265,433, forward strand.
TTTGGGTAGTCAGGAGTCATTACTGTAAAATGAAAATGAAACATGTCCAGTCTCTTTGTTTTATATGTAGCCATCAGTCTCTTCCATGCTGCCCCTGCTTTTAAATTTCAGTTTATGTTCTACAGAAGCCTCCTTGCTCATCACTTGCTCTGCACACTCTCAGCCTTTCACCACTACCCATACACATCCTCTCTGGTTTTGAATTTGAAAATGGTTTGGTTTGTTTTTTGGGTTCTTTTTTAAGCTCTAAAAATAACAGGTTGTTTAGAGATTGCCTGGGTACCATGCTGCTTTTCAAAATGTGCTTTTCTCAAAACCAGCAGGAATCTGGACCTCAAAAGAATTCTCTGTGAAGCTTTGCCTGCTCTCAGAAATAGCATTATCCCCAGATGATAGAAGAGCAGGTCACTATATTAGAAGATAACAATTCAAACTAGTAGCTTGCTTTACATAAAGCTTTCAAGGGCATTACTTTAAGTAGAAATACTCAAATATTATTTTGGTAATAAAACGCTAATTAGGACAAAGCAAGAAAGATGCTGACCCTCCAAGACATGCCTATAGGAGTCTCAGGTTCATATCCTGGCTGTGGGGAGAATTTTAAACCAAATCTGAGTCTTTTTAATTATTACAGTTAACCAGTGTGAGATTTCAAATAACATGTGAACTTCTGCATTGATTTCAAATAGAATAATTGCATTTCCTGGGCAAAAGAAGTTTTTTGGAGTTCTGTTCCTGCTTTAAAGGAAATACTGCTTGCTGGCTCATGCTGAGGGCTGTAGAGATGAAGCAAGTTAGGTGCTGATTCTTAGAGAAATTTGGTATCTGAGCTGCAGCTCTGCAGCCCAGCAGATCAATCCATCCTCAGGCTCAGCCTCTCTGAAGCTACAGGTGGCTGCTGCTACAGATAATACCTATTGATTCAGTACCTAGGATGCTGTTAGCCACTAGGTAATAGGATAGTTTTTTGTTGAATTACATCTCACCAAGAGTGACCAAGAAAAATATCCTTTTGAAGCTTTTAGTCAAATCATTAAAGCAAGTCCAGCTTGGCTAGAAACTGAAATGAGAACAGGCTTTAAAAATTCAGATGTTGATTGATTTTGATACCAGCTTTGTTCGGTTTAATTCCACAGGTGTGTTGAGATCCAGGTAAAGCACTGATGAAAAAAAATAAATAAATTACACAGCTTTTGAATGGGAAATTTGATGGATATTTCTGATGATGTTTCTGGTTGGTTTGTTTGTTTTCCTAGCTCCTACAGCACCACCATGCAGTTCATGAAATTTCTTACATCGCCAAGGATATCACAGACCATCGAGCCTTTGGATATGTGTGTGGAAAGGAGGGAAATCATAGATTTGTGGCAATAAAAACAGCCCAGGCAGTAAGTAGCAGATCACTGTCAGCTTCTGCAGTGGAACTCAAGAGAAAAGCAGTTTTCATAAGAAGCTGCTCAAAAGGTCAATCTTGTGTTGTTAATGATTGTTCTTGACTTGTCACGAGTGTCTGCTTTTAAATAGTAAATTAATGAAGCCAGCTTGAGAAAAAGGGGATGTATTTCACTATTTCCAGTTTTTTGTGACATGTTTTATTACAATTAGTTATTGTTCTCTTTTCTGACTAAACTAGACTGGATACAGTGAAGTTTGGGTTTATTCCTATAGGCATTTAAACAGTGATAGAAAATAGCTATTAGCATATAGTCTACTGTAATTCTGTTGCATGAGAAACCACCAATAAATATGCTTTTAGATTTACATATATACCTTTTGTCATCACAATGCCTTTTATATTTGTAATTATGATTACCATTAATTGACAAATACAGTTTGATAGAAATTGACCTGAGCCTGGATGCTAAGGTAAAAATAAAATCCGTGTGATGTCCTCTCGAGTGACAGAGATTCTGTGGCTGCTGTATGAGCAGGATGGGGTAAGAAGTGTGTATTTTCCCATATAGAAACTTCCCCTCTTGTTTTTGCATCCATAGGCTGAACCTGTCATTCTGGACTTGCGAGACCTGTTTCAGCTCATCTATGAACTGAAACAAAGGGAAGAAATGGAAAAAAAGGCACAAAAGGACAAACAGTGTGAACAAGCAGTATACCAGGTACATGCATAAGCTCAGACTACTACCAAGAGAAGGATGGTTTGAAGTATTCCCCCGAAGTTGCTCCAAAGAGGCCCTGAGCATCCTCAGCATTTCTTGGCAGGCTAGAACCTTTGAATGGTTCAAATGGAGAAATAGAAACCTAACAGCCATCCTGAGCTCTGAAGTAGGATTAAACAGTGAGGAAGGCTGTCACCTGGGGTATGATGAACAAGTTTTTTTATTAAAGCAGAAGGAAAACTTTGGTGAAGGCCAGTGTGTTGTAAGTCAGGTTTTTAAGAGTGTCTGATTCTTCAGGGAATGTCTGAATGTGTGTGTTTGAATCAAGTAAGGTGCAAATTGTTAATGGGGTGTAACTTGAATGAAGTTAGTTTGTACAATAATGTGACCTTAACTGTATAAAGAAAGAAAACTTTATACTTACCTGCCTATTTTGCTTATTTCTTTGCTGTCCTTTAATTTCTGAATACAGTTCTTTTATCTCTACTGTTTATGTTCTTTGCTTTTACTGCCTGTCCTCTTACTTTGCTGTAGACAATTTTGGAAGAAGATGTAGAAGATCCTGTATACCAGGTAATTTCTGAAGCTGTAAGGCTTTGGAGTTTCAGAAATGAGTAGATCAATGTTCTCTTAAAACACAGCCAAAACCTTTAACCTTCTAGCCAAAACCTTAACCTTAACCTTAGCCAAAACCTTTTAGATGTTTTGAAATTTATTGAGAAAGGTCTTCTGAGAAACTTGCAAGATTTTTACTGAAAGTTGCATATTGAGAGACTAAGTTGTATCTAATAACACAACATGGCTGTGTAGAATAGAAGAGAATATTTCAATTGGAGTATAAAAGTATTGAATTAAATATGTCATAAATATTTGTGGCTTATGAGTACAGATTTTAAGCTTCCCAATGAGATTTGTCATCATATTGAATACAAACTCTCACTAAAAAGGGAGTTACTTTGAGACTAAGGAAGGTGAAATGTTGTTCTGATAGTAATAAGCTGACTTCTGTTTTTGTCTTCTGAGGGGCTAGGATGTAATTCAGAGGATGACTATTTAGAAAAAAACAACAGTGGAAGTGATGTTATAGCAGATTCTCACGTTGGTGTTTGGGCTATGATTTAATAATAGATCTGAACTTTAAGTCTTGTTTCATCCAAGAAAAATGTCTAGGAGCAAGGGTGATTATCAGAAATATGTCAGTATATTCATGTCTGATACCCTGCTGAGTGTGGAGAAGAAAAAGATCTAATTTCATTCTCATGCTTTTCTGTTGAAACAAAATATATGATAGTTTAGGTTTTATTTTCCTGGAGATTTTGTGTTCTTCCACTTAGGCATGTCAGTGGGAGGCACACTGAAAGAAACTGATTCAGCCATTAGTGAATATTGAACACTGCCTAAGGTGCAGCAAGAAAGATGATAAGAATTAGGATGCCCTACATTACTATTCAGCTTTTATAATGTCAAGATTTTTACTTTGTGCTCTTCACAATAAAGCAAGAACCTGAAAATGAGAAGTGTCGTGACAGCCTTTTGCCATGTGGGCTGCTCCACCAGCACCAGCCTCTTCTCCCAGTTTGGAGTTGAGCTTTTTTATTAGTAGATAATAAATATATATATGTGGAAATAATTGCCATTATGTAAAAGAGGCAAAATTCACATTGAATTCAGAAAATTAATAGTGAGCCACAGCTTTCCCTTGTGAGGGAGAATTAGGAAGTTGCTCTAATGATCATTAGAGGAGATTTAGGTCTGTTCTGTGCTGGGTTATAAAATATGAAACCACCTTACTCTGCACTTCCCAAGAGTTGCCCTGCTGCCAGCCTGTGCTTTGAGAACGTGTTTCTTTAATGCCTGCCTATGGTTTTTCTGTGGAATTCCAAACCTCCTTTTTCCCCTTTCTCTTTCATCTTTTGACTTTCCCTCTCTGGCTGCCGTGGTGTAATAGTACATTGTGTTTGAGGCTGGACACGAGCCAATCCGTGAGCCTGAAATGGAAGAAAACATTTATCAGGTATCAAATCGCTCACTTCGGGGTTTTTGTTGCAGGGATTGCAAGCATTTAGTGAAGTGCATTTCATACATGGGTCACTTGTAGTTGTTCCCATCCATCACCAAACCTCTGGCATTTCATTCTGGTGCCATGGCTTGAATAACCTGCCTGCTCTCAGTGTGAGTTTTCTGTTTGTTTCTCATTTCAGCTTCTGCAAATTTTATTCAGTTTCTCAGCTTAGGAAGGGTCTTAAACTTTTGGGTGCAGCCTAGAAGGAGATAAATACTGAGCTCCCTTTTTTTTTTTGTCAATTTTTTGAATCTTTTTACGCCTGGAAACAGATACTGAAATCTCAGGGAGGACAGGCCATCCAGGCAGTTTTTAGAAAGACATTTTGATGGTTCTTTTTTCTCTCTACCCACAGAAAGAACTGAGCAAAACCTAAGAGCTTTCTACCAACTGGGGAAAATCTGTTATGTTCCAGCCTGAGCTTGCATTCTTCACACTGACAAAAAATTGCAGGCAAAGCAGTATAAAATAATCTTTTGTCATTCAATTTATCCTCAAAGGACTGGTACAGGGTTTATTAAAATATAATGTAATTCATTCTGTTACACAGACTAGGGGCAAATCAGAAGACAGACAGAAATCTCTGAATGCTGTAAGAAAATTGTGAGTTGAGGAAATCATTTAGTATGGAGGGGAAGGAGACTCAAGCAGTGATTAAGTATTTCATAGAGCTCTAGTAGGAGCTGATCTGCTAATCAGAAAAGGTTGGGTTTTTTTAAGGCAGAGAGCAGCAGGGATAGAACATTAAAAAGGCAAAATTATTTTTTTTATATAGTGAGAAAAGATAGGAAGATAACAGAAAAAATGGAAGGGTGGAGTAGCTGTAAGCCAAAGTAGGAGAAGCTAAGTAAGAAAGATCTGGTGTGCAAAGAATTCACCTCTCCCTTGTGGAAAAGGTTGCTACCCAGTAGGTGACTGGAGATGGAAGATGTGTCCCAAAAAGTGACAATTTCTATTTCTTTTAACATAGTTGAGGTCACAGCTTTCTTTTTAAGCATTCTTTCTCTGTCTGTCACCTTTCTTTGATGCATTACCCCAAAGACTGTCTGTGTCTCTCTGCTCTTTCAATATTGTCTATGGAAATGGCTCTAATGTGTAAGTTAGGCAAGGACTTCATCACTGAGCACATCCCAATCCTCTCACCTAGTGTCAGGTTTTTTAATAGCATCTCTCTGCCTGTTGTTTTCTGGTAGTGAGGCAGGGATGGGGTTTTCTCAGGTGTTTTGGTGGTGTGTATGTAGCAGCTTTGGTCTCGATGGAGACTCAAGTTCAGCTCCATCAGGAGTTGGCAGTCAGAGGTGGGGAGTTCTGAGCTGTGGTGTTTGTATTGCTGGGAAGATGCAAATCCATCAAAATGGTTCACAGGCTGTCACAGAGGCAGAGCTGTCAGCAAGAGTGCTCATCCCCCTGGGCTGATCCTGCTCATCAAAGAAAAACCAGGAGAAATCCCTTGCAGACCCCCAGTCTACACAGCAAAGCAAAACAGTGTTATGAGAGAAGGGAAGTAAAGACAACAGGAAGACAGGGAAGGTAGAGCTGGGAGAGTAGAATCTCTTTCAGAAAAGTTTCTCTGGCATTGGAAGTCAGAAACTTTTCTCTAGTACAACTGTAAATTGGGAATAAGAGGGCAGGGATTGATAGTGCAGGGAAATGCTCTTTCCATAACAAGCTGTGGATAGGAGTGTGCAAACTGGGATGACTTCATGGAGAAGTTGGCTGATGGGAAAAATTTCCAGAGAGAAGGAAAATGTATGTGTTGCTGATAGTTTATAAATAATTTATTTTACCATATAAGTAATTTCTTTTACCATGTTCCTCTGTTTATGAAGTCTAAACTTTCCAGTGGCTTACTTAATATACCCCTCTGGGTTTCTACTCTTTCCCTGTCACTTAACAGTCTGTAAAAAAGAGAGCACTTTATTTCCATGAAATCAAATTGTTCCACTCTGGCCAGTTTTACATTATCTCATGGCATAGATGGTTTTAGTGGAAGAACACAGGACTCTGAGACAACCAAGGCAAGGAAGTCATTCCCAGGATAGGAATAGCAGAGATCTTTCAAAAAGCTTGTTCAGTTTCATTCAAGCTCTTGAAAGACTCCTGCAATGTGCACCAAGTTAAAGATGCACCATTTCCCAAGAAGACTTTGACATTTAAACATGGGCAAGAAAATGTTTGAATAGCAGAGAGAATCATTTTTACACACTACAGAGAATAAGCAATAGGAGCACATCTTAATGAATATGTAACATTCCTTCAGCTGAACCAGACCTACTCTAATATCAGATGTCTAAGATATTTATTGTCTTAGAATACAAAAATGTAATAATTTGTGTCATATCTGCAGTATAATTCCTCCTCTTAATGTGTGAGGTCTCAGTAATGTCTGCAAAGTAACCTTCTTATGCTGAATGCCCTTGCTCAGTGGAAAGGAGCTCTGATTTACTTAGGGCATTGATGTCTGTTTGGAGCATGTTTTTACTGCTCTTTTTGCTTGTGTCATTTACAATAGACCTTCAGTGCTTCTAGGAGGGAAAAGAAATATCATCACAAATTACAAATATGTAAAGCAGCTGTCCTGGGGCAAAAAAAGCCTGGGCTTACAAAGCAACTGAATTTACATCAGCAGGTTAGAAATGCCCAAGGTGTAAATCAGGACTGTTGACTCAATTCAAGGCTTGCCCAAAGTTTCTTAACTGTGTCATCCCCTGTCCACCATGGCCAGGCTGTTGTCTTCAGCTCCCTGGCTGTGTCAGACTCTGACAGACCTGTAATTCCTTAGCAAAACTGCAGAATTGTAAGAAAACAGCTCTTCAGGCAGCTGCAGGGCTCCATGTTATGGCTTTACTTGACTTAGGTTACTAAATTAAGTGGAAGGAAGAAATCTAATGCCATGGGCCAAACATCTCTTTTCCTCAGATCAGGAGCAATATTCTGGCTCTCTGCCACGGAGGAAGATGAGGTACTGACTTCATCATGACTTCCATGTGCATCTTCTAACCCCAATTAAAATTAAAAAACCAACCAGTTAAGTAAGAAGGAGGTTCCAAGGTGCACCTGATCTTACTGAGACTGAACCTATCAGAAGGAAAATCTCATTTCTGAACACTACTGGGTGTTAGGATTTAAAACAGTCACATAGAAGTTTTCTTTCCTTGCTGTTGTCTCCATTAATATTACTGCTTGATAGAAGCTTGATTTCATTAGTATTAAATGACTACCCTGGGCTTAAGCATCAGTTGCAGATTTCAGTGTTTCATCAAACTTGCTTGGGTAATGACCTTCATTTTCATTTGTTGATGCAGGTTCCTACCAGCCAAAAGAAAGAAGGTGTTTATGATGTGCCAAAAAGTCAACCTGTAAGTGTAAGTATCTTCCCTATTTATATGCAGTAAAGGAGAGGTGATTCCCAGTTTCTGTGGCTTTCATTGTTTTAGGTAATATTGGTACCTTTCTCATGATGGGAATTTTACCAGTGATCTGTTGTGGGTTGATTGGGTTGGTTCAGAGTAACCAGGACTGTAATGTCACTTATATCCATCTCATTCATTACTTAAATCTCCTTCCTGTTTTTCCTGACTCATTCTTATGGAAGAATGGTTCTTATGGAACACTATTTATAAATGTGTTACCTGTGGTTAAGAGCCTCCTGCATGTTCATGGCTGAACTGCTGCTGCCTGGATTAGAAGGGCTCCTCTGCTACCCAAAGCTGGACAAGGGTTATCAGTCTGAGTGGGCATGGGCTGCATTTCCTCCCTCTGGGCTTTCTCAGAGTTGTCCTTTAGATATTGGGCTCCTTGCAGGTTGGTTTGCTAGAACAGCAGGGTTGGCAAGGTCTGAATAGCAGTGGAGGTGGGGAAGAAGTAGTGTTAGGAAAAGGGATGTCAGGACATCATCTGTGGCCTCTGCTGTGGTTTTCTATGGCTAGAATATCTGCACCTCTCAGAAACCTACCTGGAGAATACAGTGTGATGATGGGTGAAGGTTTCTTAAGGAGCTTCCAATCAAATGTTGGAAAAGAAGTGGGAATTTGTATTAGAATTAATTTTCTAAAAAATAAACCATCCCAAACGTCTAACAAACAAGTTGCCTCAAAATCCAATCTAATGTACACTATAAAAAAAAGCAATTATTTTTCCAATAAAGCCAACTTCTGTAGTAGCCTATAAAGGTGTAGTAGCTTATAAAGCTTTATGCATTACATTGCTTGCCTGGTTATTTTGGGCTGTAATTTTTTCTGTAGTGCTCTAAAGTATCCAAGAGGTTAATGTTCAATATAAACTGTTTGCTTCTTTCTTGCATTCTGTCTTGGGCCTTGTAATCTATTAAAAAATAGGGTTAATATGTTGTTTTATCTAAATGGCACTGCACCTTTTTTGTGCATTACCATTCTGTAGAGGTGAAGCCATTTGTTCCCTGAATGTGTAAGGAATGGTAACAGGTGGCTGAGAGAAGAAATGCAGTGATAGGAGCCTTAGGAACAAGGCATTCATTTGATGAAATCCAGAATACTCCTTAATATAAACTGTTTAATATCGATTTGTGCTGTAAATACCTCAAGAAATTGTTTGATTGCATTGGGTACATGGAAAATGAGTTTTTTTCAGGGTATGTGTGGGAGTGGAGGAAAACAATTGAATAAGTTAGGAATTTCAGTTTGCTGTGAGCATGGGGAAAATGCCTGCATTCAAGAGAGAGGAAGAAGTACTCCTTTATGTAAGGTTGTAGTAACTTGCACAGCTTAGGCTGAGCAGAGAGGCTGAGATGCTGGCTGAAAAAAAGGATAAACACTGGGGAGGGCTGGATGGGTCTGAATTGTGACACTTCTGTGGTTTGCACAAACAAATGAACCCTGCCATAAATATTTCATCACAAGCCCCTGGGAGGAGGGAGGCATCACCGTGTGCCCTGAGCAAATCTAATAAAATAAGTCATATTGCATAACTAATTAAGCTGGTGAGCATGGAATAGGTGTAGAATTTTCATTCATTTCTCACATAGTTCAGTGTTACAATTTTTTCAGTGTAAGTTTTGTGTGATTTTTTTTTTTTTATTATTCCTTCAGCAGTGGTTCACATTTACTCTGGGTATGGTCTGTAATTTGGGTTGTTGCAGGATGATTGGGTGTACAGGACAATGCAGACACGTTGGTATTAGACTGTCCTGGTAAAGACTGTGAGATACACAGCTTAGAGAACCTGCTCTGGAATCATCAAATGTATTTAATCTGTCATCTCCATGAAGCTGTTTGCAGACTTGATTTATTTCATATTGGTTTTGGGGTTTGCTGTTTCATGGTTACATTTAAAGTGATTAGAGCTTGTTCTCCAAAGGAGTTATGTACTTTAATTTATGAAGAAAAAGAGAAGACAAGAGGAAGAAATATGTAGCTGAGATTTTTGTTTCACCTTTTTATTAGTATGTCTTAAAAAAAAAAAAAAAAGAAAAAGCAGTATAGCTCTCAAAATTAGCAATTTAATATTCTACTGCCCATCTGATTTATGGCTCACCCGTCCACATCTGAGGCTCTCTGTCATTGAGACACTTGCCATATTTATTTTTTTTTCAATTTATAGCTGTCATTATTATATAAACCTCTAAAATTCAATCTGAGGGCACACAATCTAACTCATCTAGCTGGCTTAAACATATAAGGACACTTTCTTTATTAGGAGATCTTGTTTTCATTAATTTCATAATGGATGAATCAAGCGAGAAACTTTTTGTAGCTCTTAATAGGTTTCAACCACCATGAATTTTCTCTTCTGACAATAAAGAACAGCAGTGAATAAAAATGCAGCAAGTTTTGCTTCAGTTGTAATGGAATTGCTCACATTCCCTGGACAGAGATCAATTTTCCATCTTGGGATTTTTTTCTTCTGGTGTGTTACCTCTGGCCTCCACACATCCAAGTGATGAGGGATCCTGAAGCAGTCATCCAGGTGCCCTCCATCCTTGACTTTCTGCAGCCACTGGAGAGCAGCAGCTATTCCGTGGGGAAATTCCTCCTCTCTGCATGAGGTGGGAGTAAATAGCCATCTGGACATGGTTCTTTCTTGTCTGCAGAGGAACTTCAAATGAGCTGCAGGTGTGGTGACTTCTTAGGTGGGGTGGGATCTGCCACCGTGTAAAAACTAAAAGCCAGAATCCATTTTCCAAAGGAAATGGGAGGGGTAATTCAGACTGTCAGGGTAAATACTGCTTTCTCTCTGCAATGGGATCCCACTGTGGCTGAAGGTAAGAAGGAAACATCTTTCTGGTGGTGCCATGAAGCAGAAGTATTCAACAGTTTTGGTGTGTGTCCAGAGAGCTGATGTACTGTGACACTGCTGTGGTGTGAGGTTGTTTGTCAGGAGGTGTCCAAGTGCTTCATAGTGTGACTCCTCATAAGCTCTGATACCCAAATAATGTAAATATGGTGCAAATAAGGCAGAAAGGAATGAATCTCACTTCCCAGAGTTTGAATGTACCCACTGAACTCAATTATGAGTGGTGGCTGCCTGCCAAGTCACTTCTCTGACATTGGGATGGGAAGATGGCTTACTTGAGATAATTCTTATATTTCCCCATCTCTTTGTTGCATCCCTTCCCAGCAAATACTGCTTTTTTGTAGATGTCCTCTGCCCAGAACACAGCTCAGCTCCAAACACACTTTTCCTGATCCCTGTATCTCTCCCTTCCTATCAACTCACACTTGTATTCATTCCTATTTTCCCTGTGCTGCTTCCTTAGACCAAGTCTCCTGTTCCCCACTCACTGAGAATAGATGTCAAAGCAGACAAAGAAATCAAGCTTACCCCAAAGTGGTTGTATTAAATGGTACACACTCCACATAAAAATTGTTGTTCCACATGGGAAATTACCTGTTTTTAAAAAAAGTGAAATATTTAATGAGATCTTTTTGTCATAATTTCCCATCGTCTCCCCATTGTACATCCACATCAAGCTCTACCCGTCATGGTGTTCCCAGTAATAAGAGTCAGACTGCAAATACCCTTCACAGAGACTGTCAGTCACATCACAATAAAACCTTCTCCTCTCATCAAAATGTCTAAACTCTCTGCTTACCATTTTATGAAGGCTTTCAAACAACTCATTGTGCTGCTGTATAAAGACTCAAGGAATTGGAGCTGATGTCTTGCAGGCACCTGGCTACAAACTGAGGGGAAAATAGGAACAGACCAAGGGGGGAATGGACAGGGGGTAATTTGGCTGCCCTGGGAGGAGCAGATGAAGCTGGGCTGGACCTGAGCCCACTCAGATCTGGAAATGCTCAGGGCTGCCTGATCCTTCTGCCCAAACTAGGAAGCCACATTTCATATAATCATAGAATAATCTGGGTTGGAAGGGACCTCTAAATGTCATCTAGTCCAGGTTCTCTGCAGTCAGCAGGGACACCCTCAACTAGGTCAGGGTGCTCAGAGCCTCTTCAAGCCTCACCTTCAACATCTCTAGGGATGAGGCCTCAACCACCTCACTGGGCAACCTCTTCCATTTTTCCACTGCCATCCTGGTAAAGAACTTTTTCCTAACATTCAGTCTAAATCCATCATCCCAATGTCTAAAGCCATTGCCTCTTGTCCTGTCTCTCTTGTCAAAAGGTCATCTAGTCTGAGCTCCAGATTGTTCAGAGCCCTCTCCAACCTGACCCCAAGTGTTCCCAGGGATGGGGTTTCTCCCACCTCTCTGGGCAACCTGGGCCAATGTTTCACCCCCTCATTCTGTAACTGGGGAAGCTTCTGGCATTTGAGGCTCTTTAGGATCTGTAGGAAGTTGAAGGCCTTGACAGTTTTTAATCCATAGACATATTTTTCAATGTTGTTGAGCAATTCTTTGTTGAGTTGTCCTGCTCTTCCACTAACCCAGCAGTATTTTCAGAGGAAAAGTGTGGCTGTTGGATGTTTTCAGTGTCTCAACCTCCCAGACGTGGTGTGACTGATGATTGCTTTCCTCACAGCTCTGACAGGCACCTTCCTTATACTTCTAATTGGTTTTGAGAATGAATTGCAGTTAATTAGCAAGCTGCTTGCAGCTCGTGGAACTCATATCAACATTTGTTGTCTGAGGTTGTGCAAATAACTGAAGCTTTGCTTAACTCTAAAAGAGTGATTTGAACCATCAGAAAAAGTATTTGACGTAGACAAAGTATTTCACGTTCAGCTAAAATAAGAGCAAAAATCTGTAGTTGGACTAACTGCTTGGCTTGTTGTTAGACTTCCAGTGTAAAATACATGTTAGAAAAAGGGGATTGGGAATGCAGAGAGGCCCCTCAGTTGGATGATCCCTCTTTTGTCTGCTGAGGTGAGTGGTTCAGCACTTACCCTGTGTGCAGGAAACCAAGTCCCAATCCCTCTGCTGTCTCAAAAGATTTGAAAAGCTAATACCCAGCTCAGAGGTTAATTACTAATTGCTGGTTAATTGCTATATTTAGTATCCTTCATACTCTTTTTTTTTTTTTTTTTTTTAACTTGCTGAGCTCTGTATCAGTGTAGAAGTTAATTACTGGGTGTTTTGTCCATGTCTTTTAAGCACCAGTTTTGCTTCATTCTCTGAGATTTCAGAAGCACGTTTGGGAAGAGGCTGCTCTGCTCATCTTGGTTGCAAAAGTGTGGCAATATTTAGCAGGTTTTCTCATGCTGTGAGTCTGTGGCAGTCTCTTGCTGCTGGTAAAACCAGGTTGAGGAACAAAAGTTGAATATTTTGACCTGTTCTGTGCCCAGGAGTGAAGGAGGGGAAGTGCTCCATGTATCTGCAAACACCATAGGCCTGGCTCAGGTTTTCCTTTGAAAATTTGAACTTTTACATTGCTTAGAAAAGATGGTTTTCAGAGTAGAAGGCAATGAGGGAATACTATATTAGAAGTGGGTTTGGTTTACTTCAGGTTTATGAAAGCTGCAGTTTAGTTCTCTCTTACCATGACTTCTCTACTCTTGTTTTTTTTTTTTCTTTTCTCCCTCTCTTGGATGAAATGTTCTCTAATGAAGAGTGTCAAGTGTCACGAGGAACTTCAGTACTGGCTGGAGTGGTTTTAAAAAAGCTTTCCTGTTGCTTTAAGAAGCCAGATTTACATATTTCATGTTTAAAAGATTTACAGTGTGCCTTGCATGCCTTTACAGAATGATGGAGCTTTCATTACAGGTTTAATGTCACTGCCATACAAGGATTAATTCTCTTCCCTCCACCTCGATCTGCGTGGCTGCTTGCAAGTGCCTGGTGTCTACCTGGCTGACTAAGTTGTAGGGGTGTTTTCATATTCAGGGAGATCCATTTTTGAATAATTAAAATGAGTTTTTACATCACTCTCCAGAGAGACCCCAGACAGCAATCCTAGAGAAAGATCAAGGACTGGAGCATCTTTTCCAGGCTTCTGGGTATTTTCTATTTTGCACTGGGGATGGAGGGAGAGGATTGTTGACCTTAACTGAGAAGTTTAAGCACTTTGGAATCAGAAATCTGAAGTGGTTGAAGGCTCAGAGGGCCAAATTCTGCCCTTGGGAGCTGTGCTGCAGCCTCAGCTGTGGTTGCTGTTGCAGGCTGGTGAATGCTTTGGCAAACAGGGATATTTCCCCCTTAGGAAGTGTCTCCTCACCAGTGTGTGATGCAGAACACGAGCTAATGGGAGATGCAGCTCAAGTGCTCCATGATAATTGGGCACTTGGGGACACTCTGTGACACGTTGGGCAAATGCTTCCTGCAAGGTCCCGTGGTGGCACAGTTGGGAATTTCTCCTGGTCCATTGAGCACTGTGCACACATTCCCTCTGTGCCAGGACAGGGTTATTTCTCAGCTGCTTTCCCAGAGCTATCAGGGTGGCTGGGGACAGGATCCACTTTGGAATGATGTGAGCTGCATCCCTGGATGCTGGGGAATGGGGGGAGGAGTTAACCAAGGGGGCTCTCAGGAGAAAAAGTGATTAACCACCAGCCAAAACTGCTCCCTCCTGAAGGTGGAAACCCTTTGGATTTCATTTTAAGGATGTTTTCAAGGTCTTTGGAGTTCTTTGAATAAATGGACAGAGATTTTTTTCATGCTTTCCTTACCTGGGCTGGGGGAATGTGCTGTCAGCTCCAAGCAGGTACAGGTCTGGATCTTGCCTGGCTGTGCATGATGACATTTTCTTCCTCTAGCTTTGCCTTTTGCCACTCTTTTTTTATTTTTTCTTTTACTTCAGGTCTGTGTGGACATGAGGGGGGGGGGGGGGGGAAGGGCATTCTAGGCTGTTTCTGAGATTTTTAAACTGCTTAGTTTTAAAATGGCATGGAATTACTGGGTAGTACCTGTATGAAGCTTCTCAGTCATCTAAGATTTAATTTTAGGTAGCTTGCTGGTATGTTTGTTTCTTAAGGTATAAAATCTACAACACTACAATAAATGTTATCTGAACTTTAGCATTCTGAGGGTGCTGAAGTGATAATTTGTGTTGAATTTCTAGATGGATATAGATAGATAGATATCTAGATAGATATTTGTATGGGCTGTATATTCCCACATACACACATGAACGAGGGATTTAAATAGAATTGGAACTGTGTGATGTAAGTAATTTTAAAAATTACTGTGGGAAGAAAACAGTCATCTTAAATATGTTTATCTTGATGTGATAGTTCTCTTAGTTAAGAGGAAGTTGAGTTTTCCTGCAAATACTTGCTTTTAGAGCTTCTCGTGTCCAAAACTTGATGGCTTTTTTCCCCTGAGGATATTAAGTTCCCTCTTTCACCAAGCCAGAGGTGATGAACAGGACCAGAGCTCACTGAGAATGTTTATGGGTAAAACAAGAAGCTGAGATTTAGCACAAGTAAAGTGCATGATTGCCCCACATCTCAGCAGCTCTCAAACTCACTGTTTTGACTGCAGGATTTCATAGCCATGCTCCCTGCCAGATGGAGAGGGTTTTCATTTCAATGCTGAAGTCAATGATTATGGAGGTTATCATTTTCCTGCTCAGAAATTCATGTCATTTTCATAAATCATTCATTTCATTTCATCAATCATGCTTTACAGCTGCAGAATGGAAACTTATTGCTGGACATTGATGAAAATCTTGTTTCAGTCACTCAGGTAAGGTTGTGACACTAAAAATGTTTTAAGGAAATAGAGACAAAATCATCTATAGGAATAGTGCTATTTGAAAATGTTTGATTTGGGATTAACTTCACTGGAATGTAGCTAATATCAAACCTGAATAATTTAAAAAGGCTTAATGGGTGAAATTGGTGCTTTAGTGACAGTGAAATCACAAAAATAAAAGATTACTCTTCAGTGTCCAGAACCTCTTATGCTGGATAAAACTACATCTGTGTCAGAGAAGATGAGTTCATTTATTCAGGCTGAAAATGGGATTGTTGAAACAAACTGGATCCAGAATCCAGATCCTGAACCAAACCTCCAAACATTGCTGTTTAAAGTTTTCTCTGGGAAGGAAATGAAGAAGTTGTGTTCCCAGTAAATTTCTGGGCATGTTCTCTGACACAGTCCTGTAGCTCCTGTTGCACAGGAGGCTGCCACTTTATAAGAAATAATTTCCCTGCATATATATCCCTTTTCCTTGGGGAGTGGTGTGAGTGAGGGTTTATTACAACAAATAGTGAAGTTGGCTTTCCTGTCACTCTCTCCAGCTGCCTGTTTTGTTATCCTCCATCTGCAGAGCTTCTTTTCAGAGCTTGAAATGGAATTACATCTCTGAGGGGTTGCTAAAGATTCCCCCCCCCCACCTTAAAACAATCTGAAAAGCATTATTATTCCCATTTTACAGGGGTGTTGAGGCACAGAGAGCCAGGTTTCTACCTTTCAAACACATCCCATGTAAGCCTTAGTTCAGAAGGATGCTCACTATCAATTTGCAGTATTGGTATGAAACAAATATTAAGTTTTCTACAAAAAATGTGTAGTTTCACAGAAATTTCTTCCTAGTCTGTGTGTGCCTTGCACATCCCTTTGACTTGTTCTCCTCCTTCTTCTCCTGGGATGGGAGCACTGGGGGAGCTTTTGCTCAAAAGGACACCAACTATTTCTCAAGCCAGAAGGGAAAAGCAATGGAAAGCCCATCAGTGATTCAGGAAAAGGGCAGATTAAAGGGTGGTGCTGACCAAGTCATCCAGAAAGATGAGAAGAAAGTGGCTCTTTCAGTGATTGGGTGTCACCTGACATATTTAGAGGCAGTGGGACCTACAGGAGGCTTGAAGTGATTTCCAACCAAGTGCTGCTGCTGTCATTATTCCCACTTTTTGGGGCATTTTAACAACTCTTGCCTAGTGGGTTTGCACACACTGCAGCAGTGATGTATGGGCTTTTTTTTTTTTTTTCCAGAAGCTGCTTCTAGCAGTATTTTAGTAACATAGCCAAAAATGCCCTGAAGAAAACATGGAATTTATTCTTCCTTCCTTCTTCCATTTCCATGCAGATACTTAGCAGGATATATAAGCCCATAAGAAGAAAATACATTGTCAGAGCACTAAAGCAATGTGATGTATTTAATATAAGATGTGATGGGAGGAAATGTGTAATAATTCATCCCTAGGTACATCATTAGACATAAAGCTGAAAATCATCCAAGCTTTAAGAAATGGGAATGGAGATTAGATTGCAAAAAAAAAAAAATTATTTGTTGTATTTTGAATAATAGTCTTATTTCTTAAAGGACCATTTATCCTAAAAGATAGGGGGGGGCAATCTTGGGGTGATCTTGCTTATTTGATGGGCTGTAAAGACTGACCAGGCTCTTCATGTCCAGAGCTCTACCTCTTGGCTACATCTGCAGGTCAAGACTACTGAATTTCAAGCCTGTAGATGTAATAGGAGGCTGCAAGTTTTATGTGCCCAAGCTGGGGAGGAGAGTAAATGAGCTGAGTTAAGAATTGCATGAAATCTCATCCATAATGAAAATTGTGGCTTCCCACATGTGTGGGTGTGATTGAGGATGATAGAGGGAAGGATGAGAGCCCAGAAGCAGAAGAAAGGTCGTGGAGAAGGGGTAATTTCTGAGTTCTCATCAAAGCTTCCCAGAATAACCACCCTGATAAGGAATGGTAGATGAGTTGTGGGTTTCCTGCAGAGCTACAAGGGATCTTGATCCATACCCTGGACTCCAGCAGAACTGATTTTCAGATGCAGGTGGGTGGAATAATTGCACTCCAGAACATGTGAAGGAGCTTTGGAGCTTTGTTTATGTGGCCATGGCAGGAGCTCCTTATTATGAGAGTGCTTTTCCTCTTCTGGATCAGTTGAGTGAAGCCTTCATGGGTGACCTGTTTTGAGATCAGTCTAAAAGATGCCCTGAGAAGATGTTTCCAGCCTGAGTGAAATGTGGAGCTACAAACTCCGAGTAACCCAGTTGTACCTCCTCCTTTGAGTCCACTTATCCAGGACACACCTGTCCCATGGGCAAGGAGAAATCAGGCAGCACTTGTGAAGTCCTTTCCTTCAGTGTCCTTCTGTCCCTTCCCCAGCCTGCTGCCATCTTTTGAGACCTTTCAGGGAGAGTTTAGAATAGAAGCCATGGAGAAGAGGTGGCCATAAATCATGCTTGGTGCTCACTGATGTTAAGGGAAGAGCAGTAATCCATACAGTCCTATTCTGTTTAGTTTTTTCTTGCTTTATTTATTTTTTAATGGTCAAGAACTCCCCACAGAATCATTTTATAGGGTCAGCTGCAGCAATACCAAAAAGCCACAGGTTGAGCCTAAGTGATTTTCCATATGGCACTGGACATTTGAAGCCTGGGTGGCTTTGAGGGGCTTTATATTGCTAACTGTTACTAGCTAACTCTCTAGCTAACTTGCACTTTATTCTCCTCAAAAGATGAATGGTAATAGTTTTGGTTTCTTTCTTTCTTTTTCTCTTCACAGGCTGTTACCCAACTAGAGCTTTTTGGGGACATGTCCACTCCTCCTGATGTAACCTCTCCCCCAGTGAGTATCTGCACCGTGCCAGTTGTTTCCAGCACATTTATTGAGCACATTTGCAGTTCAGGTCACCAACCATTCCAGCAGGGAGAATTCAAAGGAGTTTTTATGTTACAAGAAAATAAAAAGTGAAGCAAATTCAGTGTGGAGTCAGTGCTTCACGATGATGTGCAGAAATATCTTCAATTTTTATTTTTCTGGTCCAGGGCTGGGTGTCACATCAGATCTAACCTGAGCTGCTGATCTCCTTCCCTGATGTTGATCAGAGGTGGATGCTTCACTGAACTCAGCCATATAGATTAGGTCTCTGGTTCCAGCAAGCACATATCCCAGACCTGCCACTAAAAGAAGGAAGACAAAACAATAAAGAGAGGGAAATCTGAATGTGTTTTGAGCACAAAGAGAATTTTCCCTACGTGCTTTTTGCATCATAAAATTTAAACACAAATCATTTTCCTATAAAATTTGTGAACATTATGTTAGGAGTATGAGCTGTGAAGTCAGTAGGCTCAGATCTTTTGGAGCATATCAAAGCCTTATCTCCTCATCCTAAAGCTTTCTTAGTTGGGTTGGGTTTCTCCTTCCATGCAGACCTCTGGCTCTGGTGCTGTTGGTTACTTGGAGGCTGTGTTTGTTCATTTTTCTGTAAATCCTGCAGGTTTATGTGTCTTTACTATTTCTTCTTGCTCACTGCCTCTGCTGGTTGTCACCTAAGACCTAGAATCACAAATCTGTACATTATGGAAAAAGAAATGATGTCAGTATGTGTTGCATGTGATCTGCTGCAGACAAACTTTATTTTTATTTTCTTTCTTCTAATACAAAGCCTCTCATTTTCTTTTTCTCCAGCAAATTCCAATGCTCTCATTTCTTTTGCTTCTTCCCCTCCCCATCTTCCTATTCTTTTTTCTTTCTCCCTTCCAGACCTTTATTTTAGAGTTATAGATGATGTGACAGCAAAGTTCTGCAGAAGCTGTAGTTGATACCTCATCATTGTATTTTTTTCCTGTCTTCTTGCAGACTCCTGCTACTCCAGGTGATGCCTTTATCCCATCTTCATCCCAGTCACTTCCTGCTAGTACAGACATGTTTGGCTCTGTACCTTTCAGCACTGCTGCCGTACCCTCAGGTGAGAAATCTGGGATAAAATGCACTTGGTTCAGGTTTGGTCATCAGTTCTGGGCTCTGGTTTGCATTTCAGCACTCAGGGCTTTCCTTTGGTACAGTGGAAGTGGAAGGGGGGTGCTCCAGGGCAAGGCAAACCAAGTCCTTAACAAGCTGGGAACACATAATTTTGAGTTTACCCACATTTTTTAAAAGAAAAAAAATGTCACCAGGACTGCGATCGTAGCTCTGTAAGTACAGTAGCAAGAGAGAAAAAAAAGCAATTAGTTTAGCTTTGGTTTCTTGGCAGAAACTCAGGGGAGGCTGAGGTTGGATATTAGAAACCATATCTTCACAGAAAGAGTGGAAAAGGCTGCCCAAGGAGGTGATGGAGGCACCATCCCTGGAGGTGTTCAGAAGACAGGTAGATGAGGGGGATGTTTTAGTCCCTAGGAGTGGTAGGGCAGATGGTTGGACATGATCTTAGAGCTCTTTTCCACCCTTGATGATTCTGTGATTCTTGTGTAGCTTCTCCTGCACAGTAGTCTTAAAATCTTTCCTTTTTTTTTTTTTTTTTTCTTCCCCTCTCTGTGCTCTTTGAAGGTTATGTTGCCATGGGAGCTGTTCTGCCCTCGTTCTGGGGACAGCAACCACTTGTTCAACAGCAGTTGGCCATGGGTGCTCAGCCTCCAGTTGCTCAGGTGATGCAGGGGGGACAGCCAATAGCCTGGGGACAACCTGGTATTTTTCCTCCTCCTCCTCAGCAGCCGTGGCCATCTGTAGCTGGTCAGTTCCAACCAACTGCCTTCATGCCAACACAAACTGTTTTGCCTTTACAAGCAGCCATGTTTCAAGGTACCATTGCTCCTATAGCTACTGTTCCACCCACGAGTGATTCCAACAGATCAAGTCCACAGACAGACAGGCCCAGACAGAAAATGGGAAAAGAAATGTTTAAAGATTTCCAGATGGCTCAGCCTCCACCAGTGCCATCAAGAAAACCAGATCAGCCTTCCCTCAGTTGTACCTCAGAGGCCTTCTCAAGTTACTTTAACAAAGTTGGGATGGCACAGGAAGCAGATGATTGTGATGACTTTGACATCTCTCAGTTAAATTTGACTCCTGTGACTTCCACAACACCCTCTACAAATTCACGTGAGTATTCATCTGCTTTCAGCCATACCTGTCCCCAGACATGCCTGCCTCTCTTCCTCTCTTCCTCTCTTCCTCTCTTCCTCTCTTCCCTCCGTTCTTCCTTCCTTTTTTCCTTTTTTCCTTTTTTCCTTTTTTCCTTTTTTCCTTTTTTTCTTTTTTCCTTTTTTCCTTTTTTCCTTTTTCCCTTTTTCCCTTTTTCCCTTTTTCCCTTTTTCCCTTTTTCCCTTTTTCCCTCTTTCCCTCTTTCCCTTTTTCCCTTTTTTCCTTTTTTCCTTTTTCCCTTTTTCCCTTTTTCCCTTTCTCCCTTTTTCCCTTTTTCCCTTTTTCCCTTTTTTCCTTTTTTCCTTTTTCCCTTTTTCCCTCTTTCCCTTTTTCCCTTTTTCCCTTTTTCCCTTTTTCCCTTTTTCCCTTTTTCCCTTTTTTTTCCCTTTTTCCCTTTTTCCCTTTTTCCCTTTTTTCCTTTTTTCCTTTTTTCCTTTTTTCCTTTTTTCCTTTTTTCCTTTTTTCCTTTTTTCCTTTTTTCCTTTTTTCCTTTTTTCCTTCCCTTCAGAGCTGGAAAATAGGCTTATTATGGGGGATTTTGCAGATGGATGAGAGGAATTCAGGAGACACAGATTTACCTGGGCCAGCTGGAGAACTGTTTTGCTTCCCTGGCATAGGGCAGGCAGCTCAGGCATTCCTGATGTGCTGTGGTGGTGTCTCCCTGCCAGATACAGCCAAACTTCATTTGGAAACAACTGAATGAAATCAAATATATGGGCTTGATAGTGACTTCTGTGTTCAAATTTCTCTCTTGTATCTCCTTCTCAGAAAATAATTTTTAGGGGTAACAAAAGTTGAGAGTTCTTAAAAGTATGAGCAGATCTTGTCCTGCTGTGTCTTTCTGAATAAATTAACAGGTATATATTCTGTTGCTGTTACCTTAATTTTTTCTGTAGCTCCAACCCCTGCACCCAGACAGAGTTCTCCATCAAAATCATCAGCATCTCATACCAGTGATCCTGCTGCAGATGACCTCTTTGAAGAGGGGTTTGAAAGCCCAAGCAAAAGTGAGGAGCAAGAGGCTGTGAGTAGCAACAAGGTTTCTGAATACTGATTAGCTCTTTTTTTTTTTTAAGCTAAAAAAGACAGAAGTTGCTTCAATGTTATTGGTATTGTCAGAAATAAGTATTCTAATAGGGCTGGGTGGTGTTTTAGGGAGAGCTGCAGGCAGCATTTGCTTCCCAGCTCAGTTTTGATAGCTGAAAGCATGAATTTATGTTGATATGCACTAATATTGAATACAAGGAACCAAACTCAGAGTTTAAATGCAATCTTGGGTCAAATGTCCTTTTTAGCTTACCAGCATTCAGTTGTTGATGGCAAGAGAGTCCGAGGTAAAACCAGATACATGCTGAGGCTGCAGAGAGAGATGGGGGAGTTTGTGTGTTAAAAGATGATGGTTGATGCTGCCTTGCACATTCTTGCATCCCAGTTGCTTGCCTGGTTGCATTCCTCAATGTTCTGGCCCTCAGTATGTGATTTCTTTGCCTTAGACTCAGTGAACCAAAGCAAAAAATGTCATCCAAGCAATGCCTTTAAATCCCCAGGTGTCTCAGGCAGATAAGAGCCTAAGTGAGCCAAAGCCAAGAGGGAGCCTGCACAAAAAAAAAAAGGACCCAAAAGTACAAAATCACTCAAGCTTGGACTCTTCTCATAGATTCACTGGCTTTCAGGGCCTTTTGGAGTTCTGGTGTGTTGGATCCAGTACCTTCTGAAGTCTGTGGCAGGTCCTGCCTGGGCTCCAGCAGGTACTGGTGTGGTCCCTTCCTGCCTGCATCAGCTCTGGGAAACCATTCTGGTTTCTGAGATCAGATCAGCGGTGAGGTCTCACTTTCTGGTTTTCATGAGCTAGGATGTACTTGTTATGCCCACAGCATGAAAATAACCTCGTGTTGACTTTTCACTTTCTTGTTGTTGAGAAAAAAAGGTGTTATGTTCTTGTATTCTAGCCTGATGGGTCTCAGGCCTCATCCAACAGTGATCCATTTGGTGAGCCAACTGGTGATACTATAAGTCCACAGGTCGGTAGCTAGATAGCACAGGTTGGGGTAGGTATCTGTCCTTTTTTTCTCTACACTTTGAGGTGCTCACTTATTCTTCCACCAGTGCCTACCATTGCTTTCATGGATGCATGGTTTGTTTTTCCTTTTCATCTCTTTTCCCTTTTCCCTCTCCATTATCCGCAGTGTATTCCATGCTCAGTGGTCTGCATGGCTTTTGCCATTCACTCAGTGTTGCAACTTCTGCAAATATGTGTGTTTCAGCTGCCTGCATGCTTGAAAGAAATGTAGACTTATTTTTTGTGTTCAAATTCTAAGGGGAAATAGGGAAACTGAGCCATTACTAACAGTGTGTTAGGCAGAACATATTTTTTTTATCAAATCCACTCTGGCCTGTAGTCAGATGTAACATATTAAATGGAATAAGACATCTTACCCATAGACATAGCAAACATTAAATAAAATTGTGTAATGATACATGAACACCTCTACCCTAAATCAATGTGGTAATCAGAACAAGAAGAACATTTATTATCTGCATGTAAAAAATGTTGAAGTGGGTTTGTGTATTTTTATCTCCGAGTACAAATTAAAAACACCTGAAAATTATGAACGTTCATATTACCATTGGCATACTGATGCTCTCAAAATTACTCATCCAACATAAGTCATTTAAATCCAGACAGCTGGGAAAGATGCTCTTTTCATCTTTTGTGTTACAGGATACCTTAGAAGATGTGGCTGCCAGTGAATGTTCTGTGATTTGTTTCAATGCAATATTTATGTTTTACCAAAAAGACAGTAAAGATACAAAGTTTTATGAGGGCTGTTGTTCCATCCAAATACTCTTTTTTTTTTTACTAGTTGAAGGATATATTTGATTATCTTCTCCTTGGCAGCCATTCCTGTTCTGTATTACCCAGATCTGGGAGCTGATATGGCTCTTTACTTCAGCACTACAGTGCTGGAACCTTTTTGATTTTTGTAAAGAAATTGCACTGTGTTTACATCCACCCTGAGCTGAAACAGTTCAGTTTCAGGTCAAGATTAATAGTCTAAGTAGGAGTCAGTTCCCTTTGTAAATTAAACCTGCTTAAAAGAAAAATCTTGCAGTAACTTAGGTTTGATCCACGTGGACATAATGAGATTATCTCTTTAATAGCATGTGGTGTTCTCAGAAGGCAGCTCCTCCTTTAGCTTAACCAACCTCTTGGAGGCTAAAGCTAAACTTTGAGTCTCCTTGAGTCTAAAAAAGACAGTGTAAGGGTAGAGTCAAGCTGGGATGAGTTTCTCTGGGAAAAGCATCCATTGTTTCTTGTACTCCCAACAAAATGGGAGTGGATGGTACCACATGGTCACTGGGCTTTGCCTTTGACCAGCCTGTAGCTGGTTATCCCACCTTCTGACCATTTCAAGAGAGCTTTCCTGCATCAAGAAAGAGAATTTGACCTTTAGCTGAGTCCCCACACTCTGCAAACCCATAGACATTTTTTTTCATTGTGGTTCTTACTAGTCAGGGTAATTCTGAAATCCACTATGGGAAGAATAATGATAAAATCTCTTTAATTTTCTGACTGTCACAAAGATAGTTACCATCATTTGTAAACCACCACCACACAACTCACCTCCCAGGAATTCTGGAGATAACTTGTAGTGTAAGACAGTCAAGTGGGAGATTCCTTTTGTTCTGCTTTTATATAACACTTTGTAAAATACTTTCTTTTTTACCAATCGACTGTCTCTGGGAGCTCCAAGAACAGTGTTTCCATATGTTTTTTCCATATATTGTTGTTAATCCCTGCAGAGTCTTGCATAAAATACGTATAATTCTCAGCAATACATTCTGGGAGCTGTTAAATAATGTTACTGATTATCTTATTATAGTAATTCCTAAAAGCTGTAGGCAGGAACAAGCAGCTGAACAAAAAAGAAAGCCTCTCTCCAGTGAAGTTACACTGATATCATTGTGCCTCTGTGCAGTGCCATTGAGCAGCACTCTGTAGGAAATCCACTTGCTAAAAACCAGCCCATCTAATTCTGAAGCCTGGTAGAGTCAGAGCAACAGCAAGTCTAAATCTCCATGGAAAATTATCAATTCAGGCCTTACTACTGTGTTGGGTATTGAGCTCTGCATTTGGAAGGAAACTTAATGGTGAGAAACGTGTAGTACAAAAGAATCACAGTCTGTGTAAAAGCCACTTTTGTGTGTCAGATGGGAGATTACTTGGCTCTTTAGAACATGGTTCTTCACACCAAGAACAGCCCAGCATACAGCTCTGATGAATGGACCTCTCAGGAGCATGACATGGCATTGTGTTCAGACATTTCAAATGTGTCTCTCCCCAGCATCTCTATTCAGTCAGCTGTGCCCATATAATATCTTTACTTGCCTTGTCTTGATGTATTCAGAGTGTTCACCTGACTATTATTTTACATCCTGACCTTTCAAGGGGCTTCAGCAATTTGGTTTCTTCATTCCCTTTGATACCCCATATTCTCATGGAGGGGGAATTCAGCATCTTTTAGTTAAGAGCTTCTTTTCTCCATTTGTCTTCCTTTTGCAGCCTTCAACTTAAGCTCCCCAAATCCTCATCCTAACAGCAGCCATTCTTGCAAGGAGCTCTTCTACAAATAGCTAAGGGTTCTTAGTAAGTAAGTGTGACTTTACATGGCTGTGTTACATTTTTGTCCCTTTATGGCTAGAGATAAGAAGCAGACAGACCTGACTTTCACAGATGAAAGAAAAGCCACTCTTTGCAGAGCTGTTCACGTGAAGTTTTTTGTTCAGTTCTCCCTTTCTTCATGAGCAACATTGAGGGTGAATAATGATTTTCCAGAAGGGGTGAGGAGAGCACTGAATCAGACTGAAGTCTTTAGCTGATTCACATTTTATCCCTCCTGCTGTCTTCAAAGGTTTAGTGTGGTGTAACTGTGGTGAAAAGAGAGAGGGAAAGAACTATATTTAATTATTCTACCAAGGATGTTAAACTTTTCTTATTGTAGACATTTTGGATTAAAGCACACAGTTTGAACAGAGGAGTTTTTACCTGGTCATCCTCTTAGCACTAGTGCACCCATTCAGGCTGAATTACAGGGTGCAGATATTTCTGTTCTTGGGTGGATTTCAGTCTCAGCAGCAGGTCTACCACACTGTGACATGAGGAAGCCCTGAAGCTTTGTAATTGAAAGTTTAGCAAAGGCTACAGAAGGGGGAACCTCCAAGCATAATGAGAAAAGGGAAGGAGAGGCATGAACTTGACTCTCTGGCTTCTTCAGATCCCTGTAGTTATGTTGGCCAGCATCTCCTAACAAAGCATCTTGATTGTGGAAAATATAAATTCAGCCTGAATGCTGGGATCAGATGTCATAAATATTGGATAACTCCATATGGACAAACTGGCTCTTCGAGGCAAATTCTGAAAAAGAATCAGGGAAGAGTTGATAGCACAATTATTGCAATGGATGTCATTTTAAGTGCTGGAACAAATGGAGCTCTATTGAAATACTGCCCAGTCCAGGACTTGCACTGGCAGTCATTCATGATTGATTCTCAGGAACCCTTCAAAACATTTGTGGCTAGAGCATATATTCCTCAAATAGCTCTTTAGTCGTTCTGTGAAATGTGTGCAGACAATTAGAAGCCCTCAAAATATGTCACACTCTTCATGATGCTATCAGCAGTGTCAGGAGAGCAACAGTTCATTAGAATATTTGTCTATCAGCTTTTGGTGGTACTTCAGTGGCCCACTGCCATCATCAGTCTTGGAGCAAGTGCCAGTCTTAGTGATGAATGTTCCTAATAATCTTAGTCAGCTCCTTGATGGAGTAGTAGAACTCTTTCTTCAGACTGTTATGAGGAAGTTAAAAGAAAATAGCAAGTTGTGGACAAAGCACTGGCTTATCTGGGAGCTTATAGTGAGCCACAGGAGGACATATTAAGCTGATTCTTCATCCTCTTCCTTCTGCTCACTATCTATGGAATTAGGACTCTGGATGGCCTTCAAAACTGAAAGGCTTTATTTGGAGGATCTGTTACTATCATTCCTCTGGCTCAGTAGGAATTAAATAGAATCCAAAGAGAAATTGATAATGATTATGGGCAGCCTGTTCTTACTGCAGGATCTAGGGCTATCATTCTCCATCTAAAGACACAGCACCAAGCAAGAACCTGAGACAGAAGAGGTGTTATGTGTCTGGGAAGGAATCAGAGTCTGGAAAGTCTTGCTTCATGCCAGAGAAACCTTGGAATTGTAATTTCAGGCCTCATGTTTGTTCATCAAGATATTTCCCAGAAATCTGAAAGGATAAGACCAGAAAAATTCAGGCTGCTCTTGAACAGAGACATCCTAGAGATTCATTTACATCTCTGCTGCTGCAGTCTCCTTCAGTTTAGAATCTTTGAGACTATTTGGTGTGGAGGAGAATTGCCAGATAGGTACATGGGAAGTGTAATTGCATTGCAACTCTTTTGTTAGGAAAGGGGGCCAGAAATAATAGGAGAGTTTCTTTACTGCAGTTCATTATTTTACTGGGACCATGATAGAGCAGGGTTCATCTTTCTGAGTAGTTTTCTTTGGGTTTTTTTCATTTTATGGATGTATGGCACCCATCTGGATACTAAAATGACAGAGACTTTTAAGGTTATAATAGTCTGGATATTTGAGACTAGGAAAAATTCTTAGCTTTATAATGGAGGCACTTGCCAGTCATAATCCTGAACCAGAAGGTTGCTGTGTTGATGCTACTACTAGAGGCTAAGTGTGATGAAAATAACCACAGACAAACCACTGCCTGTTAATGGCCAGTAGGAATTGGCCATGAAGACAGGCTAGAGAAGTTGGGATTGTTCAGTCTGGAGAAGAGGAGGCTCCAAGGTGACCTTATAGCAACCTTCCATTACCTGAAGAGAGCCTACAAAAAAGCTGGAGTAGGGCTTTTTACAGAGAGAGAGGGCAAGGGGGAATGATTTAAAACTTGAAGAGGGGAGATTTAGATGAGACATTAGGAAGAAATTCTTTCCTTTAAGACACTGGAACAGGTTGCCCAAGGAAGTTGTGGTTTCCCACTCCCTGGAAATGTTCAAGGCCAGGTTGGATGGAGCTTTGAGCAACCTGGTCTGGTGGGAGGTGTCCCTGCCCATGCAGGGGGGTTGGTGAGCTCTAAGGTCCCTTCCAACCCAAGCCATTCAGTGATTCTATGAATTACCTGTCTCATCACCAGAGATATTTCATTTAAATCCTGCTTGCCAAGTTTATTCTGTCCCATTTTATTGAGTCAGCATGCAATGAGTAGAGAAGCCACGTTGCACTCCCGTTCCCTTCACTTGCATCCCCAGCACAAAATTCTCCTTTTTGGCTGGTGCTTCAGCACACTTTTATTTCATGAAACTCCATCACTTGAGCCTGCCCTTTCTGATCAGTCAGGCAGGAGGAAAACCAGCTCTGAGCATCTATTGTAAAGGGCAAAGAAATCTCTGCAGGCCTCACCTCTGCAGTTCTCTACCTCTTGCCTGAAGCTTTGCACGTAGCAGGATGCCTCGCCGTGATGAGAGGATGCTGGTGTCAAAGTAGCTTCTTCCTGACCTTCCCCTCTGCTGTTCTGTGAGCCAGCTCACCCACAGAAGCCTGAGTAGATGTATAATCTTGCAAGAGATGTTCTCCACTGCTCAGTTCTGCTGGGGAGCAGATGTTAATGCCCTTGGATGGGATGCAGATTTCCTTTTAGCATTTGCATAATGGTCCTCAGACCCATTAGCAACCTTGTTACCTCATGCAGTAGTGTCCTACTCCAGAAGTACTTACTGTTGGCTACAGGCTTGTTTATTGTGCAAAATGTTCCATAAAATGGGAAGAATAAGCTGATTTTAAGCATGAAGTATCTTTGGAATATGTTAATGGGGGATGCACAGGGAAAATTTTCTCGGTGGCAGTTTTTGCCATGAATTCTGGGAGACTTCATCACTCAGCATTTATACATATATATACTTGTAGCTTCCTGAACATTTAGCCATCTCACTTAAAGCATCTATATTTAGACATTTCTGGTCCCCTACTGCAGCCTTGTCACTTTGGTCAGATACCTGAGCTGTGAATCAACAGCCTCTTCCTGCAGTGCCTCATTTTTTAAAGGCTCCTGATGACCAGAAAGAGCCCCATTAGTATGTGAGAATATAGCTAAAGGCTCCATTGATAGCAGCTGCCAAACATAAAGGAAAACATTTACTTTTTTTCAAACATCTGCCAGAAATTGCATATCTCCAAAAGCCTATAGAAGCCTTCAAGTGGGATTTAGCAGCAAAATGAGAGGTGCTGCCAGTTGCCTTTTTGGTTTCTCCCAGTGGGTTGGTGACAGCACATCAGAAGTGCTTCTGGGCCAATTCTATAGAATGGAAAACATGTTAGGATTCCAGGTGGCTATATGAATTGGAAACCTTGTATGCCATTTTATTTTTCCCTCTATTTTCCTCTTTTCTTTATATTTGACAAAGACCCCTTCTCTCATTTTCTTCCCTATGGATTTGTTCCCAATCGGGCGTAGAAGTAGAAAGCAGAAAACATTGGTGAGATGATTCTGATGCTGTGAGTTCTGTTCACCTGCCTTTTAATTGCATTCCCTGTGACTTTTGAGTGGCCTACATTAAACAAAAGGGTTTATTTCTGCTTCTAACACCGTCTAGAATCTAGTGAAGTCCCCCTGCCTGGCACTTGGAGAGAATCTATCCATGAAGTCAGCAGCACTTGACTTTCCTTTTGCCTCTTTTCTGTCCCTTTCTGCTCTCTTTTGCTCTCTTGATTATCATCAATACTTTACAGATGCCATTTGAAATGTTGGGCTACAGGCAAGATGCACTGCTTGAATTAGCTCAAAATATTAGAAAACAAATCTCAGTCATTGACAAGAAAAAAAAAAATTGGCTGAGAGGATCGCACGCAATTGCTGCAATTAATTTCTCATTTAGGCTCTTGAAGGGGGATATCAAGTAAAAAGAAGACATAAGAGCACATTTTTCAGTCAAAATTATCTGCTCTACTGGAAGACAAATTATTCAAATCAGTGAGAAATTCAGGCTTTGCCACATCAAGTGAATGTTCAGATAAATGGTGGGTACAAATCAAAGATATTTCTAATTCCAAAGGCTGCCTCATGAGTGTTCTGATGACCCCTGATGAACTCCTCCTCCTCTTCCAAAGATGTCAAGTTCAGTAACACCTTAGGCCACCTGTTACTTAAGTGCATCTGCATATCTAAAAGATTTTTGAGGACAGCTCTAACAAGCCCACTTGACATTTTGAAAAGCTCTTTTTTTTTTCCCTGATGGCATTTGAAAACCTGACATCTTTTGTTCCAAAGGGATGCTCTCCCTCCCTCTCCTTTTCTTCTCCTCCTCCCTTTTGCTTCCCTTTACAATCACCTCAGGTTCAGCAAATGCCTGAAGAATGGCTTGGTGTGTGTCAGGTTCCCACATTAATTAGTAGAGATTTTCTCCCAACTAGCTGTGATAGATCATTCTGCCAGCTTCATGTCTGACTTACATGAGAATTGGCACAGGTAGGCTTAACACAGAGTTTGTGAAATGCAGTTATTTACTCTCAGTCATCGCTTCTGATTACCTTTGGTTTGTCAAGGTCACAAAATATATTTACTCCTTGCTGGGGATAGTTTCAGCAGCTTTTATTTAATCATTCCCAAGGATTTCTCTCATCCTCTCCTAATCCTCGTAGGGTACTCTGGGCCTCATGGAGTTAGGAGATGGGGAAGCAGTCTCTGCAAGCCCCAGAAATGTTGTCATTTCAGGGGAAAAGTGACAACTTTTCTTGGCATGGAGGAAACAGCTCAGATTTTGGATTTGCTGTGTATCTCCCAGTGTGATGGGACACAGCCTGGAGCACTGGACATGGGATAACCATAGCCCTAGGGATCCACCTTTGAGCTGGCTTTTTTTTTCATCAGCAGCCTCATTTTTATAAAAAGGAATTAAAACCCCGTGCCATCCCCTGCCAAATATTTTTGCCCAGCAATTTACCAACCCTCAGAATTTTTTTTTTTTTGCTCAGAGTCAGCTCTTCTGATGCTGCTGTAACATGAGTTGATTCTAACTTGGTTAAATTCAACGTCGTGGCGTGGTATTTGAATATTTATCAAGCTGTGGAGAGTTAATGCAGGATGGCATTAATTAGCCTTTCTGCC
This sequence comes from Heliangelus exortis, assembly GCF_036169615.1. NCBI lineage: Eukaryota > Metazoa > Chordata > Aves > Apodiformes > Trochilidae > Heliangelus > Heliangelus exortis. Next base: position 4,295,999 of record NC_092429.1, read on the forward strand.
TGTCTTGTTCTTTTTTTAGATGTCATTCTTAGTTTAATAAATTAGTTTCTGGACATGAAGGAGAGTGGATTCCAGGGTTCATGGGTGGTTTGCTTCCCACTGCAGCCAAGATGAACGTAGTATTAAGAAAACACAGGGTATCAGGTTTTTTTTTTTTTCCCTTCACATCCAGGAAATTCTCAGGAATTAGCAAACCCTCCTGCTTTCCACCAGCTTTAATAATCATTCTAATGGCTACCCAGACTCCTATCAGACTGCATGGAGCTACCATTCCTCACAGGCAACTCATTTTGTTCTTTTAAATCCCATCACAGCTTCAGCATCTCAGCCTTCAGCAGTGGTTGCTGTTTGCAAAGTGTTTTTCCACCATGAGTTGTGGAAAACCCACAGCTCTTTTCTGCTTGGGATGGGTCTCAGCCTGGTACCAGGAGCAGCCTCTGATGCCAGCTACATTTCTGGCCCGTAAACTTCCAAACATCCAGTCACAGAAATGATCATTTCATTACTTCATTTGTCTCTGCCCAGCAATACCTCCTGAGGATCGGTCCATGGCCAGCAGTGGAAGAGGAAATTGATAGTGAGCATTTGTTTTCTGAAAGAATGTCTCATTTTCTGAATTATTTCAGAAATATTTCAGTCAGATTTCAGTCAGATTTTCTTCCCAATTCAGCCAGGATGCCGTGATCAGTCAGGGCAGCTCAGAAAACAAACACTTCCTTTGGGTTTTGACTCAGGAGGTATTGCTGTTCTCAAGAGAGGATGTTCTAAAACTGTTCTAAAAACTTTCTGGAGCCATGTTGGCTTATTTTATTTTTGTTATCCCCAGGAAGCAGAACCTCTCTACGCCCAGATCAACAGACCTAAGAAATAGCATTGTTACAGGCTTGTGGTGCTCCAAGACTCAAATGAAACCCAACAACCTGGCAGGCCTTTGGCTTTCATGCTTTTTTCCGATTGATTTTGACTGACCTGGAGAGATGATTGCCCTCCTGGACTGGCTCCACGAGTGTTCCTGATGGGGTTTTCTTGGCAACCAATGGCAGATTCCTATGGCAGCACAAATCCCAGTTCTCCCTGTTGATCATACCACAAGTCCAGCCCTGTCCCCGCAAGTCATGGGGATCCAGAGTAGGAAATCTTACTCCTCGGTCTTCTTTCAGACATCTGTTATCTTCTGTATGCCACATATAAATAACAAGCATCTGAAATTTACTCAGTAATGGACATTCTTTTTCTTTTGAGCAAAAAGCTTGGTCTGTATGTAGCAGTGGCATCATCATTCAAGAGCCTTTTGGGGCACAAGTCGGCACTTTTTATGTCACGGCGACATCTTTTTCATCATCATTTCCATCAGGCTGATCCCGAATTTTTTATTTTTTTTTAACCCTTGTTTAGACATATTTAAGCAACAACATAAAAAATATCAGCGGAGTAATTTTTTATTGATTTTGAGGTTTGGGTTTTTTTCATTATTATTTCTTATCCTGTAGTTTTGTTTGAGTGACGGATGTCACAGCGAAAACACCACCTGTGGAAAGGATTCCTAACTTCAAACCACAACATAAAACTTGGTTGTCTCTCCATCTTGACTGAAAAGGTTGCCAAATGGACCTTGAAGTTCTAGTGCATCATGAGGAAGAAATGCTGCTTTCTGTCTGAATACTCACGTTGGGGGTAGAGAAAGGACATCGAGTCCCACTGAGGAAAGACAAAAGATTTCCTAGGAAACTCTAAACAAAGTGCAGAAAAGGAATATTTTTATTTCTTCAGTATCTTGCTGCTGTAATGCTATGCAGACAAGTGTTTTCTTCTCTGTGTGCCATTTTTTTGATGAAAAAAAAAAAAAAACAACACAAAAACCATTTGCCAAATAATACTGGTATGATTCTGGTTTAGGAATTGGGATGAAGCGGACTTTACCAATGGGACAAGGATGGCATGGATTTTGGAATAACAGACTGATTCTGTGATCAAATTGTTCATCTTTATCACTTTTTGTACATCAGAAGAATCAAATGGGATTTTTATTTTATAACTTGAAAAAAAAAAAAAGAATCTTACTGTTAAACTCTTTAAATGTTTAAGGGGAAATGGCTTTAAGGAGTTCGAATGAAAATTGCCAGTTTTTTTGTAAATATCAATGTTATGAAAATTCTTTTACTTAATGCCATTACACCGTAGAGAAGGTAGCAAGTTTGCAGTGCTTGGGAGGTGTGGCAAAAACCCCAGTTTGTGGTTCTCACATCACATTTGTCTTTTCACATGCTTACAGGAACAGGCTGAAGCTCAAGTGCATTTGCCAAAACCAGTCAGCTTGTCAGCCACTGGTGAAATGAATGGGAACACAGGATATTATGCTCTAGCATTATCACACAGACATACTCCACTTACAAGAAATCACTTTTTATTGACATTCCTTTCAACCTCTGCATAGAAGTCATCAAACTGTTTACCCACAGAGCAAAAGAATCGAAAATGTCTTCTTTTTTATGGTTATGAAGCAAAAAGTGCAGTGTTTGGGTTCATGCGTTTAGCACATGGTTTTCAGAAGGAATCTATATATTTTTGCCCCACAGAGAATTGTTATGCAGGTCAAATGTGTTTTCCTGATGTTCCTATGCAGTTACAGTATATTGAATTTAGTGGTTTAACACTAAGAAGCAAAAGAGAAAAAAAAAAAAAATAGAAAAAGGAAAAAAGGTTAAAGAAATCAAATTCTTAATTGATCCTTTTTTAAGGTTATTGTGCAGATTTTGTTTTTAAATTGACACATTAGGATTTACATTTTTATCATGCTGAAACTAGGCCTGGAGTTATAAATATTTTATTTTCTTTCATCTTCCTGATAAGCTAAAAATGGTTTAGAGGCCAGAATAACTGGGATAGCAGTTGTTGATGTGTATAACCAAATTTCACACCACGGTCTTTCCTTTGGAATTTGGGAAATTAGAGAAATGGGAGGTACAGAATGAATGTGAATGAAAAATTAGCTGTGGACAGACCTGATGAACCCACAGAGAACTCTTCTCATTTTTGGTCATTTGATGCTTATTCCTTAGTCATGTGCAAACAGCTTTGTAGTGAATCTGATTCTGCCACCAGAAGGAAGATCCTAACTGGAGAAGATGAATCAAAACTCAGTGGATTGAGTGTTTCAGGATTAAAAGCAGAGGTGAAAAAGGACATTTCTTTAAGAATATTTTCCTCATTTGCACAGTGGTGCTACTTCCTTCCTCAGTGGCTCTTTTGGGTTTTGTCCTCCATGCATGGAACCACAAAGACAATTTGGGTTCATCACTGACATTTGAGGTTTCCTGTCATCATGGGTGCATTTCCACTGTTAGGGGGTAAAATGTTGGAAGGAAAAGAAGAGATTTTACATCTCAGAGGATCCATTGATGTCATAGTTGTAGGAAACAGATCACTTACACAGTCCTTGCAACCAGTAGGTGCTGGGGGAATGAGGCTGGGATTTTAGTGTCTTATCAGAGGAGCTGGGCCATCACCATGGACCTTTGTCTTACCTTGACCAACTCTCAGCTAAAAAAACAAATCCTGAAATAGTCCTTGTCATGGTTGAGATGCTGAATTGGGAGGTCTGCAAGGCCTCTGCACTGTACCAGTATTGTAGATAACTAAAATATCCAGCTTGTGCAATTGTTTAATCCCTCATCCTTCACTAGCACTAAATCCATCACTTGAAATTGAAAAACCAGGGAATCCCACCAGCCATCCTGTTATCCCCTGTAGGTTCTTGATCTTTACCTGTCATGAAAAGATATTTTGATAGATCGTAGTCATCCAAGTGTCTGATGAAACCTTTCATCTAAAATAACGTACTGGGCACCTTCTTTGCAAAAATGTTTACTCCATGGTTTCCATTCAGTTTTATTTCTCCATCCTGACACGTATTTTTTTAATAAAGATGAGAAAGAGAAAATGACTGTTGCAGTACATTTCTAAACCTACTTTAACTTTACCTCAGATAATGACCATTTGTTAACACATATGGACACATTATTTTTAACTTTATGTATAATGCATTCACCAACAGCAAAACCAACAAATTTTTAGAAATTTTCCATTAATTTCTGTAACACACCATGTAATACTGTTATGAATAAAAACATTCAAAAAAAAAAAAGGCATAATTTCAGTAAGTTTGTTTCATAGCTTTGGTTGTAATTCTGCTTTTCTTGCAGTGTGGGTGTCTGCTAAGGAAATATCTGGGAAAGGAGAGAAAAAAGTGCCTCAATTTTGGGAATGCCTGATCCTAAACACTCCCAAGTGATGCTTACCTTGCAAATTCTTATATTGCTGCTTTTCATTGCTGCATCCCTGGTATTGGCCTCGTTTTGGGTGTTTCAGGATGAGCATCCCAAACCAGTAGGTATTTTACTCAACTCCTGTGTAATCTCAGGTTCCTGGGAGAAGCAACACTGTGTAGTTTTACTAAAGCTGGAGCATCTTTGTGGCACGACAAGTTGTAATTTCAGTCCCATTTTCCTCTTCAAATAAAATTAAGAATTAAAAATGTGCCTTTCAACATGACAGTTTTGAAAGTAAAAAAAACAGAAAGCAACCCAAACTTTCCAGTAATATGCAGAGAATTGAAAGCAAAGCCTTGATCCATTAAGACATTAAGATGCCACCATCTGTTTCAGTGGGACTTTTCTGCTGGTTGGGGCACTGAGTTGGGTAGGTTCAAGTGTTTTCCTGGTGAGGATCTCTTGAAGCCACATGGAAAATAATATTTGATATTCAGATGTACCAGGGACTGGATTTCTCCACTGAGGTAAGGAATAATACCTTTTTTTTTTTTTTGCCAAGAGGGTAATGCAAATATCCTGCAAGATATCACCTTGATATTTAAGGGTGAGAAGCATGTGTCTGTATACAGGTAGAGAGAGAGGTTTGAATGTTCACTTATATTTTAATGTATCCCTTTAATCATCCACCAGAAACGTCCACTAGGTCAGACTGAAACCTCCCTTATCTTTGTCAATGAATATTGTTGAAATCCTTGGATCCCAGCTAGGAATAAAAAGTTGATTTTGTTGTGATGAACACATGCTTGGTGTTCATGTCATTTTGCATATTGCTATTCACATCTTCTTGGAAGGGGGAACACGCTCTATTTGGTTTTCATTGAACTACAAAACATCAGCCTATAGTGCAAAAAGACACAGGTTTTAAAATAAAATGTATTTTTACAATGTGAGCCAAATCTATCCTTGTTGATGCTCATCTTGAAAGTTGGTTTATGTTGAAAAACCAGAATACTCAGCTCCCATTGCAGAGCTGTTGTGCAGACTTGGTGTAAAAATTCAGAATGAGCAGGTTTGAGGTGTAGTCTTGTGATGGTGATGGGTCCCCAAATAGGAAGGACCTGTCTGGATGATGGTGGTGGTGTTCAGAAGAGGGGAAAAAAAAAAAGGTGTTTAACTGTGTTGTGCCATTGTGCTGTATTGCATTAATATTACTGTAACTTATGTGCACTAGGAATTCCTAGATGGGTTATTAGAGTATCCAACCCAAACATGACTATCTCCAGAAATGCTCTTGATTTAACTAATGCTAATTAAGGCCACGATCTCCTGCAGTAATGAGAATTTATTTAGCACAGGCTTTGCAGAATCAGGCTGTGGTTTTCCACGAGTGAGGAGCCTGACAGTTCTCTCTTTTCCATGTCAGTGACTTCAAGAAAAGGGATTGATTGTACAGACTGGGACTATGCAGTTTTAACTTGCTTACTTTGGATTAAAGGCAATGTTTTATGTGCTTTAATCACTGCACAGTGACAGTTGCAGCAGCAGCCTGAGCTAACCTTGTTCTTCCTTTTTCCGGGTTGTGATATATGTTGCCATGCACCACTGCCTTTGTTCTTTTCTTGTCTGTCTAAAAGTTCAAGTCTTCTCAGGCTGATTTTTATTAGTTTTCTGGTAAATACTGCTCTCACTCCGAAGAATATAATTGCAAAGAAATGAAAGGGGGGCTTTGTTGGCAATTTTCTGGGAAGGGTTGAATCCCTTGGCTGCAATCATCCCTCTGAACCAGCCCAGGGACCAAGCAGTGGAGAATGAGCAAGGTAAAAATCCAAATGGCAACCAGAAAATGGAGGGTTTGCTTCAAAAATGTCACCTTGGGTCATCTTGGGTCTGTTGCTATCTCTGTTCTTACTGGTGCCTGGGTTTCTGGTTCTGTATGTGGGCTCAGTGGGACTCATCCCTCTTCCTGGCTGTTCCTGGCTGTGGTCTGATGCAACTACCATAAAAATCATGATTTTTATGGTACTTCTGTTCACTCTCTTGTGATGAGGTTTTCCACAAGCTGGTCTTCTCATACTGATTTGCTTTATAGGGTCATCCCCATTAAAAGCCTTTTTTTTAATACCTAATGTCAAGCAGAGAAATGGCATGGGGAAGGAAAATGTGTATTTTTTTGGGTTTGGAGGGTTTTTTTTTTTTGTTTTTTTTTTACTTGCTTTTGCTGTCTGAAAAGTGTGGGGGAAGTGAATTATACATTTCAGCCTGACAGTGAGGAATATGGGGAGATATCCTGATGCCATTTCCTGATTACCTGTAACACTGCCTGTATCTTTCTGAAATTATCCTACTGGAGGCAGGAAATATCAGGTCTATTAGTGAAACGACTCGCCAGCTATTAGTTTTTAGATCTTTAAATAGTCTTATCTCAATGGATGTGTTTGCCCTGTGGCTCATCTATCACCCCTAAAATGTTTTATCAGCACCTGAGGAATCTCAAGAAGAAGAATAGCCTCAAGTGTTACCCATTCAAGGGGCTTTCAGATACAGAATATTTTTGTTTCTTTTTTTTTTTTAAAAAAAGAAGTCTTTTAAGATCTGATACTGTTTGCTGGCTTTTCCAACCCCATTTCCTAGCTCCCACAGCAGCACTTCTATAAATACCCCTGATCAGTGAAGAAAGTAGATTAAAAGAAACCCAGGGTAATGGGCAGCAAATCAATGTCCATTCAGCCTCAGACATTTGTGAAAATAAAAGATTATGAAGAATTATTGCCAGGTACTGGCTGTGTGAAGCCCTTTTGTGGCATCTTTGTCTCCTTTAACAGAAAGTTTTTTGTCTGAGAAGAGCTCTGAGCCAAGAGCCAGTTGGTACAATGGTGTAAGAGCTTGTGGGGTTTGTGACTTTTATATTATTTGGCAAATTCACGTTATGAGTGGGGTTTTTTCTTTCAAAAAGGGTGTTTCTAGTTTGAAAATGAGTTTGTGTGTGTGTTATCTTGAGGCCTAATGGAGAGAAGGTGTGGGGCATGGAAAGGTTTTTTACCTCCTCATTACTGCAGCCCCTCTTCACAGGACCTTATATAAATCAAAGCTTTCAGAGCTGAACTTGTGCCAGATTTGGACCAGGTCCCTGTAAGGCATTGTTTTTAATGAATCAAAAGCCAGAAAAGGAGAATTAAACTCAACAAGATGTGTTTTTTATTTCCAGGGCCTTTCAGAGGACCAGTCTCACCACCAGAAATGAAAGGTATTAGTAAAAAAAAATGATGGTGCAACAGAGTCAAACATCTGCAAACATTCCTTAGGGTTTCCTACTTGTAAGCTTTACCATATTTGCCCCCTGGATGTATGTTCTTCACCATTAAATCAGTGGGTGAGCCTCCTCTTGTCTTTGAATGAGCCAGGTGTGTTCTTCTGCAGAAGGAAATGAAAATACTGTCTCAGACAAGAAGAAGAAAAAAAAAACCCTTTTGAAAAGAGCAACAAAGATGCCCTGAATAGCTGTTTGTTGGCTTCAGTCTGACATTTCCCAGGAAGGACCTTTCATCTCTGATGTGGTTCATAGTTTTCATTTGGAAAGGAAATTGTCATTTAAAAAAAAAAAAAAATCATCATACTTGGTGAAACCATATGGTGACAGCTGTCACTTATGGGGACAGGGGGTTACAGACTTAGGTTGGTGTCATGAGCTCTGCAAAGAATGTTCAGTTCACTCTGAAAAGAGTTTTAGCAGGTAGGAAATTCTGTCTTTTGGGTTCTTGCTGCTGTTTGAGCTCCTTTCTGCTCGTTGAGGAGCAAGCACTGAGATGCTCATGGTGAGAAGCAGTGAAACAAGAGCTTGGAGATCCTCACAGGCTGCCAGGGCTTGCAGATAAATCCAGAGGGTGTTCAGTTTATAATCTTAGCTTCTCTCTTTTGCTGCTATTAAGATACTGCCTGTGTTCTGCATTTCCCAGCCAGCAAAGCTTCTGCCTATGGAGAAGTCTTTCCTGGAAGTGTTTTGGTTTGGGTTTGGTTTTTTTGGGTTTTTTTTTGTTTTTTTTTTTTGGTTGGTTTTTTCTTTTGGTTTGGTTTGGTTTTGTTGTTGTTTTTTGGGTTTGTTTTTTTTATTTTCTGGGGTTTTTTTTTTGTTGGTGATGGTTTTTTTGGTTTTTTTTTTTTTTTTTTTTTTGCCATGCACAAATGATTAACAGCTAAATCAATGGTGCCAAAGGTTGAGCAAACTGCGTCACACAGGCACACCTTGGGTTTAGTCTGGAGCAAAGTTATTTGAAACAAATAAGCAAAAAAAGGCAAACAAAAAGCTTTGCACAGCCTAAGCCATTTTTCCTAAGACACAACTTTTTTTTTTTTTTAAGGATTCAGCAGCCAGTAGCTGATTTTGCAGGGCCACAACTCTACAGCCAGAGTAATGTGGTTTGTAAGGTAACTGGGAGTCATTTGGTGGTACAGCACTCAGCCAGCTTCTCAGGTTTGTTTTGTATTAGTGGGTAAGATTAATTTCACAGATAGCATCCCTCCTCCTCATAATCAGCAAATTAAATTGCATTTTTAATCTGTATCATCCCAGCACTGGGAGGCATCCCAGGGGGAGAGGCTGTGCTGCTAAAAGTTGCACACAGAGGGCAATGTTCTTTAAAGAACCTCTGCTTGGCCACCAAGAGGGGGATGGGAGAAGAGGAATGCAATTATGGGCCTCATTTTGTCCAAGGAAACACAGATTCAGATGACTTTTCCCCCCCTAAGACACTTATTTTCAGTTAATTAGGAAAATGAGAGGCTGGTGTGTGTCAGGAATCAAAAAACCATACCTGGAGTGAGAAGCAGCAGGACATGAAGAAACTGAGGAAAACTTGAAGAAAGGAAACTGAGGAAAAATTCTGCAAGGTTTTGAAGATTCTGATCTGCTTTTCAGAGCACAAGTGACCTGATAGGAATCAGCCCTGGGTGAGTTCTCTGCCCCCTTAGGACCATTGAAGAGAGGGAATGACTCAACATAGTAGCCAGAAAACACCAAGATGTTTAATTTGCTGTCCTGAAAGGTCTTGAAACCTTGAGAGATTTTGGGTACGTGGAGCAGAGGATCTCTATGGAAGAGTCCATCCAGGGCTGGGGATGATTCTTTCCATGAGAAGGACTGGAGAGGAATGGGCTTCCTCTGGAAGACAGGAAAAGCAGAAATAAGTAAATGATTCCACACTCTGCTCTATCCCTAGGAAACCAACATTCCTTTACTTATCACTTCCCCCTTGCCAAGACCTGAGAGTGTTTCATTTGTTGAAATATTAATTTTTTTTTTCCCTGTCCCTTGAAAGGAGGATTACAAATAAAAACCTGAATTGCTTCAGGACCAATCTTTGCTTCTTTCCCGCTCGCCTCCAGCCAGCGGCGTCCTAACGATTGCAACATTTACCTTGTGAATCTGCCAGGTGGTGGGGTCATCTGCTGTTTGCAGGGTGGCAAAACCGACCCAGCAATTTATCTTTTTCTCCTCGAATCCTTTTTCACCCCCCCCCAGCAGATGGAAAAGTGATTTCCAATCGCCGGCAGCACCTCGGAGCGATGAGCGCGGTGTTGGCTCCCGACCCCGGTGCCAAACTGGTGCTGCTCCATGCCCTGCTCAGCATCATAAATGTTCATTGCTTTGGGTAAGTGGATGTTTCTGAGGCTGTGTCCATGGGCTGATGTGATAAAAAGCAAAAAATCAGTCAAGACTCTTTGCTTCTCCTTTGGAGAGCACGTAAATGCCGTCTTGAGCCCTTGTTCTGTGTTTCTCCTGAACAGGGAAAGGGATTGTTCTGAAATTAAGGTAGGGAAATGGTTCTGCCTTCAAAAAAGAATTCTGTCTGATCAATCTGAGATGACAAATAGCCAGGGTTGTGTTGGAATGTGGAATTCTGGTTGCAACATGCAGCCTCCTCCCATGCTACTGCCCGACACTGTGCTGAAGACTCAGGGGTTTGTTTTCTTTAAAGATGTAGATGGCAAGAATCTGGCTGATAGTTGCTTTTTTTCCCTGCTAAATGAGTAGATTTTGCTTTTTTTTTTTTGTTTAGATTTTTCAGAGGACTGCAGTCAACCACTGACTGTAATCTTTCCAGTCTAACTGTGTTTTTCCCCTGTTCTCTGAACTTTTAAGCTCTGCTTTCTTGCCTCAGTCAGCTGATGAGTTTTTGTCATTCCTTTGTTCCCCAGGGATTTTTTAATATGCAGCAATAGGAGCCCTTTGCCAGGCACTAAAATTAAAGCTTCAGCTGCTGTTATTCCTTGTCTTGGTGGAGGAAGTGGGAACACTGCTGTGTGTAGATTCCTTGTCAAAATGAGTATGAAAAGGAACTCATTGTCAGTGTTTTACTAAAGCTTCCCACTTAAATAAGGTGCTCCAAGGAAGCATTTGTTTGGGATAAGGATTTAATCAGAAATACTGAGCCCACCAAACAAATAGGCAGCATTTTGGCTGTGGCATCATGGAAACCTTGGAGACAGTTGTCATGTGAGGGTGTGAGACTGGGAAGAAGAGTAAAGGCTCACACTTGGGCTTCAGGTCCCTTACTGGGATGGATGGGATCAATGGGTTAATGGCTCTATTGTGAATGGAGAATAAAGTTGAAGACTCATGGGTTTGCCCAGCTCAAGAAGAACCAAACTACTTGGCAAAGGGAGGTGCTGAAGCTGGTTTTCAAAAATGCTGAGTTCAGGCCAGCCCTCAGCATCCCAGCTGGGCTTTATTGGGGGATATCTGACCATGGAGCTCTGCATTGTGTAGGGCAGCAAAGCACCAAAGTGCTGCCCATACAGCAAGGAGTGAGGGGGCAAGGGCAGCACATGGGTGTGCAGATTTGACTGCTGGCCACTTTGCTGCTCATCTGGTAGGGCTTGCTTGTGCTGCTTGAGGTGAAACTTGGCTTGGTGGGACATGGGTTGAGTTTCCTGTGGGACAGATCCTGCAGCCACCCCTCTGCAGACTTATTCTCATGGTGGTGTAGGAGACTGGGACTGCTTGTGAGTGTTGAGGAGTGCATCAGGTTTCATACAAAATCAGTCGCTGAAATATCGAGGTCCCGTGGTAGGTTTGATGATGTCCAACACGTGTCAGTGCTCTTTGGCAAGTGGTTTTTGCACAGGTATAGGCCAAATTACTTTGTCCTCATAGCTGGGTGGTTCCACACCCTGAATGAAGCTCTTGTGTTGTTGGCTGCAGTGGTGAAAAAGTGTCCCTGAACTTCAGCAGCACCAACAGGAGCACGGCCAACACCAGAAGCACCCGCTCCGTGAGCAACCTGCCCCAACCCCGGGACTGTCTGCTCTCCCCCTGGTCCTCCTGGAGCAAATGTGATCCCTGTCAAAAGAAAAGGGTGAGTGTTTGTGGTCTGAGAGGCCAGGAGGCAGGACCTCCTCCATGCTGCTTCTTCTTTGGCCTCTGAGTTGGGCAGAGAGCAGAGAGCTGCTGAGTCAAGTCCTGTCCTGGTGAGACTGTGGGCTTGTGCTTTCAGGTGGCTTTTTAGCTCATCAGCTCTTCTCTCCCAGTAACTCCAGTGGTTTCCAAGCTACCTCACTGTCCTGAGAAGGTGTTAGCCCTGGATTGGTGAAAAGATGGGCAAGAAGCCCAGGCTTTGCAGGAACTTTCTCCAACAACTTTTCTTCCAGCATCAGTGGAAGGCACCACCTCCATTAATGCTCCCCTGTGGGACCTGGAGACACTTAGGATTAAGATGCTTTTTGTTGTCTGCCAATGAGTGTTTTCTGCCCAAAAATCCCTATCAAGTGCAAGTGATGATCCCAGCAGTGTGAAGAGCAAAATCCCTCTTGCTAGAGTGACCTCTGCTAATGAGTTGGAGAAGCCATTCCTGGGCTTAGAGGGGAATAAGTGGGGATGGGAGCCGGGAAGAGTGAAGCTTTGTATCAAAGAGTTAATCTTAAAAGCTGGGGGGGAAAAAAAAAAGAAAAAAAAAAAAGGAGGGCTAACATATTGGACAGAGTAATTGAGTGCTTCACAGCAGTGTTGTGGGCGGAAAAAAATCCCTGATGATGCAGAGGGCCAAGTAAATACTCTGACAGAAAATAACAAGGGATGTCGTTATCAGCACTAATTGAAAGAGAGGAGAGGCAACTGAATCCTTCCTTACTCTTGCAGATGCCCACACTACCCTGTCAGGCTCATTTAAACAAACTGTCAAAGGAAAGCAAACTTTCCTTCATCCCTTCCAATCCTCAATCCTGCCTTTGTAAAATTAAAACTCTTGCAGATCAGAAACCTTTGAAATGAGGCACGTTACCAGCATCACACACTTCTTTGCTGACAATTTTTTTTTTTTTTTATTTGACAGTGCTCTTAGATCAAATCTCCCCAATGCTAAGTTTGTTTTTTTTAACTACAGAAGCGTAAAATTCACAATTTCTGTACACTTGAGTCAATATTTTTTTTATTTCATCACAGTACAGATTTGCCCGCCTGGAACAACCTTCTCAGTTCAATGGAGATCCCTGTGATTACTCTGACAGAGAAACTGAAGATTGTGTTACAAATAATCCTTGCAGGAATAAAGTTCCATGTGATGGGTTTGTGTGTGCAGTCACAGGTAAGGACTCCAGGAGTGAGAACTGGGGGTGCTGAGGTGACATCTCCTGTCACCATCACGTTGGACTTTCTGCTACTCAGGAGCTTGCTGGGCTAAAGAGATGTCAAGAGTTGACCTTGGTCCATCTGTGCTTATGTTTGCATCAGGGGGTTTGAGCTGATTAACCAATGTTTCTCAGTTTAAAACATGTCTTTAACATCTCCAGGTAGGAAATCAAAGCCCAGTTATAGCCATAAAATCTGAGGGTTGGATGGCAACAGGAGAGCAAGCACTGGGGATCCTCGCCACGTGCCCAAGAGCACAGGAGGTTATGATGGTCCTCATGGCATTTCCCCTCATCCAGATCACTCATTAGTGATAACAAGAAGTGTGTGGAAGCCAGGCTGCAGTTACCTGTGTCCAAAATTTGATCAACCTCTACTTTGCATCTGCAACCTGGCAGCAGAGAGGAAAGTGGGTAGGGAACAGGGGGACAGAGATCAGAATCACTTTCCTTTGTCCTGTGCTATCCCTTTCCTGTACTTTTAATTATTTTTGGGTTTTGTTTTCTTTTTTGTTGTTTGTTGTTTTTTTTTTCCTAAGTTGAGCAAGGAATGTTAAGATTCTGAAAGTTTTGGGGGAAAATGAGCAGATGGAGTTTGGTGATTAAAAACCTGACTTTTTTTTTTTTTTTTTTTGTGCAGATAGAGGAATTATTTTCCATCTAGGTTTAAATCATACATTGTAGGAGTCTTTTATTTTGTTTCTAGACTCTAAGTCAGGGGCTGTTGGTTTTCCAAAATTACTGCTAAGTGTGATAATGGATTGTTTTATGAGTAATTCACACCTTGCATCCTAGGGAGATGCATTACACGGAGGCTGCTTTGTAATGGGGACGATGACTGTGGGGATCAGTCAGATGAAAAAAACTGCAAAAAAGTGTTTAAAAAATGTGACCAGAAGATGGAGCAATACTGGGGAATAGAGAATCTGGCAAAAGGGTAAGTCAGTGACCTTCACCAGGTGTTTCCTTACAGCAGAGTGATTTTACATCCCAACATTTCCCTAATATCTACAGGTATTTGCCAAATTAATCAGTGGGAGGGTTTTGATAATCTGATTATTTTGCACAGATTTAAGTAAAGTTTGACTTTGATCTCAGTCAGTCTGTGGGGAGCAGGAATGTCCTCACCTTTAGGAGTGCAGAGACTACTTCAAATTGGGGTTTTGGAATAAAACTGAAGGAAGTTTCTTAAAATCTGAGCATATACTTATCCACATTGCTATAGAGTGACTTCAGTCAGCATCTTGCATTACGTGAAATCTGCACCTGGCTGTGGATTTTTTTTGCTTTTATTTTTTTTTTCACAATTTTCTGGTTTTGGAGCAATCAGAATTTCTTTAATGTCTTTCACAACAGTGAGAGGCAATGGAATTGGTGTGCATGGGGTAGCAGTAACCTGCATGTTACCAAGTGCCAACTTTTTGGGGTTCAAACTGACATCTGAATTGATCCAGGTTTTCCAGGCTAACAGTGGCAACTCTCTGTAATAGCAGCCTGTGTGAAAGGGGTTTTTTCTCATTCTGTAGGGGAAAAAATGGTTTTTACATGAAAGAAAGGCAAATAGCAGAAAAATCATGTTGCAGGGAAAAAATTATAATTTCCTCTTTATTCTCTGGAGATAGGGCTGCTGCACTTGTCATTGCTAATGCTTTGTACTTCTGAGTTTAATCAAAATTAAAAATAATGTTGGACAATTATAGGAACATGCTTCTCATCTCTTTGAAGCTGCAATTGCTCAGTAATTTGCTTTTAGTGGACTTCCCTTCTTTTCAGATTGTTCTAAAATTAGAGTTAATATTTTACAGCTTCAGAGTCATTATCACATGAGTCTCTCTCTCTCCCCAAAATAAGGAGAGGCAGATCCAAAAAAGGCCTGGAATGTTAACAGGGGCATGACATGAACTATTAGCAATTTTTCTTTTTTTTCTTTTTTTTTTTTCCTTTTCCTTTTCCTTTTCCTTTTCCTTTTCCTTTTCCTTTTCCTTTTCCTTTTCCTTTTCCTTTTCCTTTTCCTTTTCCTTTTCCTTTTCCTTTTCCTTTTCCTTTTCCTTTTCCTTTTCCTTTTCCTTTTCCTTTTCCTTTTCCTTTTCCTTTTCCTTTCCCTTTCCCTTTCCCTTTCCCTTTCCCTTTCCCTCTCCCTCTCCCTCTCCCTCTCCCTCTCCCTCTCCCTCTCCCTCTCCCTCTCCCTCTCCCTCTCCCTCTCCCTCTCCCTCTCCCTCTCCCTTTCCTTTTCCCTTTCCCTTTCCCTTTTCCTCTTTCTTTTTCTTTTTTCCCTTTTTTATTTTTTTTCCTCTTCTTTTTCTTTTTTTTTCTTTTTCCTTCTTTTTCTTCCTTCTTTTTTTTTTTTTTGTGAGCTTTCCTTTAAGGACTCTTTTTATTATTGGAGGATGAGTTTGTGGGGATGGGTGCTGCATCCTCAGCTGGGTGATGGGAGGGTATCCTGAGAGTGAGGAACAGAAAGGTTTTTACTGCACCAGGACCCCCCCCAGCAGGAATAGAAGAAGCAAATAGTGGAGTTTAATCTCCTCATCTAAAATCTGCACTGTGACATCCTTTCTTAGAGCAGGCAGGTTAAGGTTGCTTCCCCTCATCCATTAACATCAAAGGAAAACTTCCCAGTGACTCAAAGGAATAGTTGAGCACTTGCTGGAGTCCCTGGATCTTGTTCCTGGCACTTTTCACTCTCAACTTCTGACCTCTGGTTGATCCTTGACCAACCCAGCAAAAATGGGAAGTGATAAACTAGGAAAAAAAATGGGAATTTAAAATTAGCCTGGATCTGATGACATGGGTTGGCTTCTCTGGAGATCCTGCTGGATGCTCCTGCACTGCTGGGGGCATTTGGGGATCATCAAGGTGGGCAACCTGGGTGGGGGTTTGGGTGGTCCAGTTTGTTCTGTTCTTCCCAGGAATTTCCAGTAAGGCTGCAGGAGCTGCCAGTGCAGTGTTCTGGTGTCCTTCCTAGCTGGGTGGTGAAAGTTGCTCTTCCATAATTAATACACTTGTTGAATTTGACTCTGTCTTTTGCTTTCTTGTTAGTCAGGGGGGTTTTTCTGGAGGGAATGGGTTGATCAGACAGTGAAAGAGGCAAAACTGAACTTCAAGAAGCTCTCAAAGAGCCCTCAGCCAAAGTATTTTTTGCCTTTCTCAGCCCAGTCATTTGCTGTTTACCCCTAATTCAGTGATAATACTTTGCTGTTTTGCTTCCTGCACAGGCTGAACATCTTCACAAACAACTTGGAAGGATTAGTTCTTGATCACAGGTACTATGCTGGAGGATGTTCTCCCCATTACATTGTGGACACAAGGTTCAGAAAGCCATATAATGTAGAAAGCTACGTGCCAGAGGTATGTCTCAGATTCTTGTGCAAATAAATAGAAATATTCCAGTAAAGGTAGCATGTGGTACTGAGAAAACTTCATTACTAAATCATTTTATGAAGAATTACAAAGCTTGTGAGCTCACATGGGGTAAGGCTGGATGGAGCCCTACTTGTGGGACATCAGCTTGGAGATGTCCCCTTATAATATCTGTGTGGTTTTGGAAGAGATGGCAATGACCCATTGGACCTGGGCACTGCAAAAACTGAGCCTAACCTTCCCAGTGCCCTGTGCCCCAGACCCCACAGCCACCCAGTGGGCAAGGGAAGTTTAATTGGAGGTGGAATTATAGAGTGCCTGGAGAGCCAGGCTGGGAAAAATGTCCTTGAGCACACCAGGGACATGGCAGCACACCAGGTGCCCTGTGCAGAGGCTCCTGGCTGGTTTCTGTGGGGCACCAGAGCTGTATTTCAAATATTGTAAATTTGACCTTAAAGCTCTTGCTGACACAGAATGGAATTTTTGAGCGTTGCCTGTTAGAGGAAGCCTTTTCCTCTTAGAATTCTGAGTTTAATTGATGCCTTTGTTTAAGATTTCACCTCCTTTGCATAAGATTGACATCCTAAGTAAAAGCCTGAAGTCCTTGCAGTAGAGAGGAGAGAGCAGCTTTTCTGCTGCTGTAAATGCAGGATTCTTGAAGTACCAGTGTTAATAATAATGGTGCTTTGCAATTATAAAAGGCTTTTCATCTTCAAAGTGCAAGCATTAATCCACAAGTACATTTGTATCTGTACTCCTTCCCCCTGCTTCAGGTACACAATTGCTGTGCAGGAAATTAAATGTGTTGTTTTTTCCTTTCTGTTTAGACCACAGGCAAATATGAATTTACAATGACTGAATACAACTCCTACTCAAATTATGAAAGCTTTGTCCTGAAGGCAAAAGCTGAGCAGTCTGGCTTCAGCTTTGGTATAAAAATACCAGGAGTGTTTGAACTGGGTTACAGTTCTAATGACAACAGGTTCCAGAAGTTCATTCAAAGGATGAAAAGATTTTCTTCAACTGTAAGCACTTCTCTGCTTAATTCTCTGCTCATGTATGTGCACAGCACTTTGGTCCCCATCATCAGACCAGCAGCCAGGACCAGCAGAAATTAGAGTATTCCTCCTGATTGAGTTTACTCTTTGTGTTGGTCAAGTGTTGACTATGGCCACAACTCCTTTGTGTGTATTTTTAACATTTTTTTTCCATTCCCATGTCCTGCAGGACTTTTATGCCAGAAAAACATATCATACAGCACATATAAATATCTCTGTGTGTTGGTGTTTTCTTCTTTCCTTTGAGTTTTGTTGCTGTAGCATATTCTGTGGACTATAAATAATAATTGGGCTCAGGCAGAGAATTGCCAGTTCCCATGTAAATCATCTGGGTTTCAGATGTCAGAGGTTTTCAGCACAGTGGCAAAGCCTGATCAGCATTTTTAGGGGTGGAGCAGTCTTTTGGAATGCCACTTGTGTCCTTGTATCCCAGGTCTGTCAGATTAGAGCCTGGACCCAGGCTGTGCCACATCCCAGTTGTGATGGGCTCCTTTTTCCCCTCTCTAAAACCAGTCCAGGTTTTCACAAGCTACAACAGAAAGTCTTGGCTTTGCTAACTCAAAAGATTTTTCAGTTGCAAGCTGTTAAACTGCTAAACATGATCTGAGGCTGAGAAAACTGGGTCTGTTCAGCCTTGAGAAGGTTTAGGGGAGACCTTATTAGGATGTTCCAGCACTTAAAGGGGGGCTACAAAGCAGATGGAGACTCCCTGTTTACAAGGAGTCCCATGGACAAGGGGCAATGGGCACAAGTTGCTCCTGGGGAGATTCTGATAAAACATCAGGAAAATTTTTCACTCTGAGGACAGTCAGACACTGGGATGGTCTCCCAGGGGAGGTGGTGGATTCCCCCACTTTGGAAAGTTTTGAATCTCAGTTAAATGAGGTGCTGAGACATTCATATAAACAATAATATCAGAAGGGTTGGACCAGATGATCCTTAAGGTCCCTTCCACCCTGACATCCTGTGATCCCATGATGAATCCTGACCAGTGTTAATTGTTCAGTAGCAAAATAATAAATGGCTTCATCAGAGCTTAATAGCAAATAATTTTATGCTGTCACCAGCAAGTCATCCTTCCCTTTTTTGGGATTTTCTTGTGGTTTTGCATCTCGTGCAGTCCAGCAACTTCATCCATGCCCGTTCTGAGCTGGCTGTTGGTGTTTATAAGCTGAAACCCCAGTCCCTGATGCTGCATTATGAGTTCCAGCAGAGACTCCAGCAGCTCCCAGTAGAGTACAGCTACGGGGAGTACCGGGAGCTCTACAGAGACTATGGCACCCACTACATCACTGAGGCCACTGTTGGGGGCATCTATGAGTACACTTTGGTCATCAACAGCCAGGAGCTCCAAAAAGCAGGTAGGTGCATCTGGTGGTTGTGAAAAACAAGGGGGGTTGGGTAGATTTTTGGGGTGAAAGCCCCTCTGCAGGCACCCAGTGATGGTTGAGGTCTGAGGTGAGAAAAGAGAGGGTGGAAGGAGGAGTTGGTGGCATCCCAAAGAAAGCCCATGGGGAATACAGGACTGGAAGTGCTTGATGGCTTGGGATTCAAAGCATCCTCAGCATCCTGGCTTTCCTCTAGCTCTCAAGCTGTGGCTGCTGCCAGTTCACAAAAAAGGGCCCCATAGCAAGTATTTCAGACAGTATTTTAGATGACACGTTTGGGAGGCTGACAAGATGTTGAGAGGAATGAGAATCATGTAGCTTAACACTTTTGTCAGCTTTGCAAACCTTCAGCTAAGTTCTTTTTTTTTTCCATTGCCTTTCAAATGAGTTTGGAAACACCTTTAGCCTGGAGAGCTTTTCCAGCATGTAGGAAACAGTAAATAATTTGCTGGGTGACTCTTACACCTGACATCGCTCTTGCTCTTTGGCTCTGGCTTCCTTTTATTTTTTTTTTTTTTATTTTTTTGCTGAAAATGATGATTGTTGGGTAGGCTGGAGCAAGCTGTGTGACATTAATCAATAGCTGCACTCTTTTATTTATTCATTGGCATGGGAGTGAGTCTTTGCTGTCCATTTGCAGCAGCATTCAGTGGGCTCTGCTGGGTCTGATGCTCAGCCTGGTTGCTCCTCTGCTCTCCAGGAAGTTTTTTTTTCCTGAAGTCAGATACAGCCCAGAGGGACAGAATTAAAATTCAGATTGCAGGTATTCAAACCATCAGCACTGCCCAATTTCTCTGATGTTTGGCATTTAAGTCACCAGCCAGGCTCCCATCCATTGCAGTGGGGCTGGGTTGGTCATTAAAAACCTCTTCTAGCATTTACCTGGTTTTTAGAGTTCTGTGAAATGTAGAGATTTCATTACATTTCAGATGGATCTACTAAATATCCCCCAAAAAAGGTTTCTTCCTCTCATCTCCTTTTTTTCCAATGGAAAAATACTTACCAACTGACACCGTTCTGTGTATGTGGACAAAAAACATTTCACAGGTGTAGTAAAACACTGATTTTTTTCATGTGTCTTAAAGGTTATTCTCTGAGTGATGTCCAGAAATGTGCACAGTATGGCTTTAACATTGGGGCAAATATTTACCAAGTCTATGGGAAGCTTGGAATAACTGAAGCTGGCTGTAAATCCCTTTTAAAAGAAATTGGAGGTAAGCATGAAACACTTCTGCCATTTCATTTCTAGCTTTTGTCAGAATGAGAAGATTTTGTGATGTTGCCTGCCTGAAAGATTTCCCCACCCCCTTCACAGCTGCTTTTGAATCTGCTGCTTAACCCCAGCCAAGCCTTGCAGAGGAGATGTCTCAAAGCTTGGCTTTTTGCAAGATTTTCTTTGCTGGGTAGAGAAGAAATATCTGCTCAGTGTCCCAAGAAAAAAAAAATACAGGGACAAATCAACCATTTCCCACCTGGCTGGTACCAGTCATGGATGCACAGGATCACAGACTGGTTTGGGGTGGAAGGAACCTTAAAGTTCATCTAATTCCAAACCCTCTGCATGGGCAGGGACACCTCCAGGTCACTCCAAGCCCCATCCAACCTGGTCTTGAACACTTCCAGGGATGGAGCAGCCACAACTTCCCTGTGCCAGCATCTCACCACCCTCAAAGGGAAGAATTTCTTCCTGATGTCTAGATCTACCTTCTTTTAGCCCAAAACTATAACCCCTCATCCTCTCACTACACACCCTCATAACAAGTCCTTCTCAGCAGGACAGGTCATATACAGGAGGGGTTTTGCTTCTGCCTCAGCTGCAATCCATGAAGAGATACCTGAGCAGATTGGGCAGGTCCTGATTGCATTTTTACAGACAGCACCTCCAGTAAAAGGTTTGTGGAAGATTTCATTGTCCTGGTTCGTGGGGGAGCAAGTGAACACATCACAGCCTTGGCTTACAGAGACCTCCCAACAGCTGCCCTGCTGCAGGAGTGGGGAGATGCTGTCCAGTACAACCCTGAAATCATCAAGCTCAAGGTAAGGTCCCCGTGGCTTTATTCAGCCTCACTCAGCTGGAGAACTCTGTGCTTGCATATACAGATTTTTTTTTTAATTTTTTAAAGGTCAGTTTGTGGGGAAAACAGTATTTTGCAATGTGGTTTCTCTAAGACTGGGTATTCAGTAAACCAAATGTGATGCTTTAGAAAGTGGTTGGAAGTAGAAGAAGTGAAGAACTTTAACCCTTCTGTCTTGGCTGTGCTCATTGCCTACCAAGCAGGTCAGATCCACCTTCTGTTTTACCAGCACAGCACTTACCCAGAAAGTATCAGGCAGTATTTATTTTATAAGGATTTTTTTTTTTTTAATTTCTCCTGCTTTCCCTGAGCATCAGTGACTGTTTAGCAACAATTCTGGTTCAGAAGGTCAAGTGGTTCCCCATCCATGGCCAGATGTTTGTGCAGTGCAGCTAAACTTCAATAATAGGAGTTAGGTTTTGAAGAGCCAGGGTTGTTTTCATTCTGAAGAGTTTTAGAAATACTCTGTAAAAATAAAAAAGTGAGCAGGAGTATGGCATTTCTGCCTCATCTTCTTTAATGTCAAAATAAATTCACACAACAGCACAAAGATGCAGGAGAGCATCCATTTAAAACAGGAGTTTGGACTGGTAGTGTTGATTTTAATATTGCACAATTGGTTTTCATTGTAAAATATAATTTTGGGCAAAAATGGCTATGTGTGTAAAAGGTGTTTGTTTCTCATTGAAATCTGTGGCTTTTCATTAACAAAGAAAAAAAAACCACACACACACAAAAAAGTTGAAATCTGTAAAATAAGGGGCAAAGCAAAAAAAGCATCAATTTGGAAATAAAATCAGGATTTTTCCAGCACTTGCTGCTGCAGGGGTGGTTTTCCCAAGCCCCTGGGGTGCTGTAATTTAATTTTTCAAAACTGCTCTGGGAGGTCCCTGGGCAGGAGACATCAGTGGAATCCTCTGTGCTAGAACCCATGCACAGAAAATTCTCCTCCAAGAAACTGTGATGTTCTTTGTCTTGCCTGGCACCAGTGACCAGGCTGCCCAGTGAAAAACCCCAGATGGATGTAATTTGGATTTGGTATCTCTAATCCTTCATTTCCATATTGATATCCCTGTGGGGCTTGCAGATCAAAAGTAGTAGCAGAGTGTGACTAAATATCTGCCCAAGAATGCTTAGTTAGGGAAAACTAAAGCAAATCAGTTCATAAATCATCTCCTGAAGGCTCTTGGCAGGTCACTCTTAGTGTATTTCCTCATTTGTATGATCTGAATTCAAAAAGCAAAGTATGGATCACAGATAATTGATGAAGAGAGGATGTATAGCAGCAGGAAATTAGCTTTTTTTTTTTTTTTTTTTGGTTGAAACATTTGTCTGGTTTTTTGTAGCTCAGGCCTGTGGTAGCAGTAGGGTGATCTGCATTGCTGTGGCCTGGATGGCAGCATCCCTAGAGCAAGGATGGGAATTTGGGGTGACACATCCTCATATTGTCCCACTGGCATTGATAATATTGAGACCATTTTAACTTGCTTGTTTTCAGAAAAAAAAAAAATTTAGTAAGCCAAAGTCTCCTTGTGCACATTCAGAGTGTCTTGCAATCCATTATCATCATCTCCCACTGCCCACATCTGCTTGTGGCTGAAGCTCACACTCCTTTCCCTTCTGAAAGCAGTGGAAACCCCTTTCTTGGCTTCCTACAGAGAGAAATCAGCCTTGAAATGCAGAAATGGTCACAGTGAGAGTGCAAATTTGAATGCCTGTGACATGGGGCTGTGCTGTGTGGCTGTGGGAGGAATGAAGGAGATTTTAGTGGATGGGTTTGGGGGGGACCTTTTAAAAATTGGAAAGGAGAGCACTCAGCAAGCTTAAGTTTGAGCAAATCTGATGTAAAATCATCAGTGTCAAGAAAATGGCTGAGAAAGGATTTAAGGAAACTTTGTTAACTAGTAGTAGTAGAGCTGTTGTATGTTGCTATGCATTCACAGTGATGGTGTAAACCAAGGAGGGGGTCCCTGTAAGTATTCCTGCCATCCCTGCCATGTTGTTCACCAAGTACCACTGGGAAACCTGGAAGCCTGTGCTTCATTTCCCTCTCCAAGTGTGTTCCCAGCAAGCTGTGTGATGTTTTTTCCTTCTCCTCCAGGCAGAGCCCCTGTTCCAGCTGGTGACGCCGAGGAACTTGGCTCAGGCAGCAGCAATAAAAGAAAATCTGCAACGGGCTCTTGAGGAGTTCCAGCTGGAGAGCAGTTCTTGTCACTGTGCCCCATGCCATGGCAATGGCATCCCCTTCCTACGAGGTCAGGAGGGTTTTGCACCTCTTCCCTAAGAGAAATTTATCTCAGCTGGGAATCTGTGGGGAGAGAGGAAACTGGGCGAGTAACTTGCTCTGTAGTTTCTTCTGTCGTTTCTCTTGCAGGTGGTTAAATTATTGATTTTATTTTGTTAAGCTGGTCCATTTGTAGAAAGCCCCTGGTAAGTAAAGGCAGTAAAGTCACAGGATGAGCTTTGTCAGTGGGAGTGACCATCTTTACCAGTTTTGTGGAAGAATTTGTTGCGTCTCAAATATGTGTTAAAAAAATACCTTTGACATCTTCAAGTCTCCTCCTTGGCTTTCAAGGTTGCTCCCATCCTCCTAGAGAAGTGAGGAGTGAGTGTCTCAGCATTAATTAGTGTTTGTAAAAGTATTTTGAAGATGAAAAGCACCATATTAAGTGCCAAGCACAGTTGTCACTGTCACCTCCCCCTGTTTCTAAGAGAAGCTGTCCTCCTTTGTGAGCAGACTGTGAGTTAAAAAGGAAAGGGAAAAAATAATCAAACTGAACAAAAAATGCACTGCCTAAACAAAGATATATGATGTGATGAGGAGAGATTCTAACAAAAGGACCATTTTGTCAAGTACCTCATTTCAATCTACATCTGCAAAAGCCCTGATGAGAATCGTTATCCCCTCATGCAGCAGGGATGGCTTCAGGTACCACTGAGTTGATTGTAGCACTTGAAGGCTTCATCTTGTGATTACCCGTGTTTAAATACCTTCTTAGGTGCTGAGTCAGGTTAGCATTTCATTCAGGAACTTCTCAACAAGAGGTTTTCAATCAGTGTTATTTTCTTAAGTGGGAGCTCTCCTCAGGGCTCCTGCCTTGGGATGCAAACCCCAGCTCTGGCCTTACCTGGACTTTTCCTCTGCTGTAAAGCCAAGCTGGGATGCTCCTGTCCCAGGTGCTCATTCCTGATGCTGCAGTTGGCTTCCTCTCAGCTTTCCTACAATATTGCTGGTGCAGAGGAGCCAGGGGGGCTGTGTGGTACCCTGAATTCCTGGATTCCTTCTCCAGCTTAGCTGAGGTCGAGCCATCCAAGAAAAAATGCTGCTGTTATTTCACCTGCTGCCCTTTCTTCCCAGAAGGGGAAAAGAAATGGGTGTCTGCAGGGAAATGGGACATGAGGTCTCTAATCCCACCTCCTCTGCTCATTTAACTTTCAGGAAGCAAGTGTGAGTGTTTATGTCCCCTTGGCTACAGTGGCCCAGCCTGTGAGACCAGCAAGAGGACAGGTAAGAGGGATCCCAAGAGAATCCCAGCTGTATCCAGGGATGGGGGCTGATGCATGGGGAGTGATGCCCAGCACTGGGCTGTCCTCCTTCTGCCCAGCCCAGTGCCCAAGGGGGGCAAGGGGTCTTGCAGGGGGTCAGATCCACTTTTCCCTCCCTCTTCCAAATTTATTTGCACTCAGGAGGAGGTGGCTTTACTTTTGCAGTTCAAAGTTGTATAAACTCACCTTGCAATTGAATCAAAATACCAAGTCCATGGCAAGCCTCCAGTCTCCTCCCACAGCTCTTTCCTAAGGTTTTCCCTTTGATACAGCCAATATGTTGCAAACTGTTTTCTTCCAGTTATGCTACCATGCATTTTAATCTTAAAATCTTATTATGTTGTTTTGAAGCATTTACTAATGCTTCTTGGTCACTTCATATCACTGCTGTCTCCTGACTGATGTTCTCAGCTTAGATCTGCAAATTTAATCGTTTTGTTTACTTCTTCCAGCTCAATAATTCAGAGGCTAAATAACAGCAGATCTCAGGCACCCAGAGCTCTGGCACAGTCCCACAGTTTGATGCACTGCATTTATCACTGCACTTTGTTTACAGTCTTTTACCCAGTTCTCATTCTGCATGGCTGTGTTCTAACCAAGCCAGGCTGAAATACACTTTGGGCCATGATTTCACTGAGCAGAGGGTCAATTTTCTGGGTGTTTCTAAAGAAGTCCATGGGGCCTTAAACTAGGGAGTCACTTACACCTTGTTCCAGCCTGCTTACCACACGTGTAATAGCATCCAACCCTCCCAAAGACTCACATCCATTCCCTTGTCAACTTGTAACTTCCCTCCTCACTCACCTGCCCTCCTTTTTTTTTTTGTGTTACCTTCATGTTCAGCTCCACCATTCTCAGGATTTTGAATTCATGTCACTCACATGCTCAGGGGCCAGAAGAAACAGTGTAATAGGAAAAGTGATGGGTAGAAAGCTGAATATTCAAGCTGTTGTTCACTGGAGAAGAACATGCTAACATATTCCCTACCACCTCAAAATGCAGCTGACACAAAATTAGTTGCTGTTTTTCTTACCTAGACTTGGATTATGTCAGGGAGGGAAAAAACTCTGTAATCAAATAGAAAGCTAATTGATCATTTTTTTTTCTTGTTCTTGCTGCATAAGGTGTAGTTAGAACAAACACCAGAAGTGCTGAACAGAGAATTAACATCTTAGAAGCAATTATTCATCGTTAGTGACTCAAATATATTATTAGTGGCGTGGACAGTGGCAGATCTGTTTGTCTTTAAATATGATTCATGGAAGCTGACAGCTCTTCCCACGGAAAGGATTGCTTTGTTCTAACAGTGCTTTCAGCCTTTGGGTTGTGGTTTGTTTTTTTTTTGGTTTTTTTTTTTCCCAGATGCTGCTATGAATGGAAACTGGGGGTGCTGGTCCAGCTGGTCTTCATGTGCAGGAGGTGAACGAAGAAGGAGACGACTGTGCAAGAACCCTGGCCCTGAAACTGATGCAGGGTCAGCATGCTCAGGGCCAGATGCTGAGACTCTGGCTTGCTAGAAGGAATCCTGAAGGACTTACCCAAGGCTGATGAGCAGTTTGCAAACTCATCAGGAAGATGTCACCTATATTGGACTCACTCTGCTCGAGGGGCTCAGCCAAGTGCATTGAAGTTGGAGACATTTCAGAGGACATTGGGAGCTGGGTCTGTGTTAGGAACAACAGCTTCAGACATGCTGTGTGGTTGTCCCATGGCACTGTCTTAAATATCCTGACTTTTCCCTGTCTTTGTTGCAACAGGCTAACTGAGATGAGCTTTGTCTGCTGCCTTATTTGGGTAGCTGCATGATTTTTGGTTTTACCATCTCGTTTTTTGAAGGTTCCTTCCAGATGAGGAAAGGCTGCTTGATCTTAGGTGCACCAGAATTAAATTGTGCACTGACTTGAATTGTCTGTCATGTTAGAAATTGTCTTGAAGGAGGGGAAACCTTCTTGTGAAGAAGGTTTCTTCTTTGTGAAGAGCAGTCTGGTGACACCCAAGCACTGTTAGACTATCCCATAGCCCTGCTGCAGTGATCAGCTTCCTCCTGCACCTTTCTGAAGGGGAACAGATACACCCCAGTACCATCAGATGGTTCCTTGGGAAGGGGAGGGAATGACAGAGGGATGGGGAAATTGTAACACTGCTTGGGGATATGGGGAGGCAGGAGGGATGGCTGCATTTTTGCAGGAGAGGCAAAAAAAAAAAAAAAAGTTGTCACTTCAGGGTGTCAGGACCTTCTGCTGAAGCAGGGTGAGCAGCCAGCTCTTCTTGAATGCTTCATCATAAGCAGAGTAAATGGATGATTTTGGAACTACACTTAGTAGTTGCCTCACCCCCAGACAGGCTCTGGTTCCTCAGTTTGATCCCATGAAATCCTGGAATTTGAGCAGCTGCATTGCTGGGCCACTCAGGTTGGGACATCTGAGATGGAGGAGGTTTGCTATGGAAAAAAAAAAAAAAAAATAGAAAGCAAAATGAATGGTTTGTCCTTTGTTACCATCCCTGGAGCCACGCTTCTCAATCCAGGGCAAACAAAAAAGGAACTTGTAATATTGTGCATCATTTATGACTGGCCTGAGCAGGATTGTTTCAGGGACTTGCCACCTACAGGATTTTTGGTGGTTGATGATTTCTGCAAAGACATTTGGTGTGGCATGCTGTAAAATAACCAGCAACAGCTTTGATCCAAGGAACCAATTCCACCAGTGCAAAGTTCTTGTTAAGAAGAAGTTCTTGAGGTGCTGCAGTGGCTGGTTTAGTACTTAGGGGCTGTAGGGTGGAAAGTTGGACCTGATGCTCTCAGAGGTCTTTTCCAAGCTTGATGATTCTGTGCTTCTGTAAATGTTGGGAGTCTTCTAACATCTGCAAGGTCAAACACTCTCTGGAGGGGTTTTTATGATGCTGGTGATGATGGGGTGGTATCACCAGTTTCTCTCCTTTCAGGCTGACATTGTCTAAATGTAAGTCTTGTAAGAACAACTCAGGCTCTCTGACACCTGAACAAAAGAACACACATTTAGTTGTAGCCTTCCTGCCGCCTCCTCACTTCCTGACAAGGTTTCTGTGACAGCTTTAAGAAAAGAAGAGCACATTGCATATGTAAAAGGAGAGTGCTCAGTGCTCCTCATGGGCTTTGTCACTGAGCTGCCAGCCCAAAATATTTCCCTCACCCACCCTGGAAGTCTGGTGGCTTTTGTGTGATAGAAATTAACCAAGAGGTTCATTTATAGGGTGATGCTCAAAAAGGTGACTGCTTATGCTACATTTTATATAAATCAAAGCTTTTGATGCTGTGTTTCAAAGCTTTTTTTAGGGGACACTGGAGCATCTCTCCAGCAGAGGACCCTGCTCATGGTCCATGGGTGCTGTGAAGGCAGGTACTGCAGGGTGGCTGCCTGCCTTTCTAAGGAAGGCTGGAGGTAATCTGATTAAGGGGCTTTCTCAGATGAGTTTAGTGGCTGTTGTAGTTTAGTGGCTTTTAGTGGCCAGCTTTTCTGATCATCAGGATGGAATAAGCACTCTAACCCATGGCCATGGGGTGTCTGTCCACTGCTGGGCTGAGCAGAGCCAAGTAAAGCACCTTGAATTTGGACTCTTGTTCCCAGAGCAGAAAAGCCCAGATTTTTTTTTTTTTTTTTTTTTTTTTTTGAAGTGCCAGTACCTAGGGTTGGATATTTGGGTTGGTTTTTTTGGAGGAAGAGAGACTTTACAGTCCTAAAGATCAGTGGGATAGCCTGCTGGCTAGTGGGATACTTCTACTGAAGTATGAATTCAGCAGTGGCTGAATATTGAGCCTATGGGTTTAAAAGCTTCCCACAAAGGATATAACTTTATCGTGTCCTTGTGATTTTGTGCTTTGATTCAACTAACTAATGATTTATTACAGCCTGGAGGGTAATAAAAAACACTCTGCTGAAGCTTTTATTGTTTCATTTTGGTGCGCATTAAATTTTGGTGCTATCTTTTAGTGGTGTTTCTAACTTCCACTTTTTGTGTAAGTTCAGATTAATCACCCACATTTGAAAGCTGAGGAGGGCAGCAGGCATGATGGGTGCAGGCACTGACTGCCCATTTCCTGGGGGTAAGACACTTGTCTGCATGGGCTTTATGATATCCTATATTATATTTACACAAGCAGTTTGCTCATGAACCAAAGCAAAGAAGTAAACATGGGGAAGCTGAGTTTTCTCCATTGCTGCTGGGAGGTGAGCTGGATCCCAAAAGCATCTTTTAGGTAAGTTGTGATCCTCACACCCAGCTTTCCCAGGAGAAAACCAACTCAGCTCTCAACATCTCCATCAGGAATGGGTAAATCAGGCTGCTTTCCAGCCCGGATTCATTTGCTCCTTCTCTTTTCATGTCATGTAGACACTTAAATATTTATTTTTACATTTACTTACACATTTACTTTTACATTTATTTACACATTTACTCACACATTTATTTTTACATTTACTTACACGTTTACTCATATTTACCTGGGAGGCTGGGATGTGGTCCAAGCTGTGGCTGGGGACTTCAAACCCCACAGAAGTTGTAGTATTGCTAAATTACTTTCTCATACTCCTGCTTCTCCCACTATCAAATAGATACGGTCGTTCCTCCACAGGTTCTCTCCCAGACAGAGAGATTTTGTTGAAAGTGGCCCAAAAAGTCCATTCAGAGGTGTTGACAGTCCCCAGATTTCCAGCTCCTAATTCTGCTGCTTTTTGCTGATTAAAGGGCTCTGTGAGCACTCAAGACAACTGCCAGATTTCAGGTCAAATGATTCCTGCAGATGCATCTTCCTTTTAGACCCTCTTTCAACACCCCCCCACTTCTCTAATTCAACCAAACTGGAGATGAAAGCAGTAATTATTGTTTTTATGAATGTATATTTTATATTTATTTATAATGCAGCACCAAGACCCTGATGTGTCGGGGGTGATGGAGCAGCACAACAAATGCCATTCCCTCCCCAAACTCTTGAGAATCTGGCATTTCCTTTGTTTCTGTTTCATTTTTTTTGAGGGGTAGGATTAAATGTTTTGCATCTTCCCATCCTTCTGCCTCCATGAAGAGGAAGGCAGTCATTTCTGAGCTGCTCCTGCTGGGGCATTTTAAAGTCACAGGCTCAGGAGGCTGCAGGACGTGGTGTGACATTGACCCCCAGGTACAAAACAGCTCGGTCTCAAGCACTGCCCTTATCTCCTCCTCTCTTAGCTGGTTATCTGGAGCCTGCACCTTGCAACCCCAGGTGTATTGTCATCAATCATTTGCTATTTTCCTCTGCATCCTGGTGCCTCTCTGCCTTGCCTTTGTTAATAACCCGGTTTGCCTATATCCATAAAAATATCTGATTGTGATACCATTTATCCAAAGCAGCAAGCATCCATCATGTACTTATGAGTGAGATAAACCCTGGGTCCCCTGGGAAATATGCCTCAAGAAATATATAGGATAAATAACTACATCAAATGTGTGTCAGTGTGCAAGAGGAGAAAATCCATTCATTAAAAGCAGGGTGGAACTCCAGGGTTTTATTTTACCCCCCAAGCTTTTAGTTGGAGAAAAGAAAGGTAAGTTTTTGCTGCTTATCTCATCTGGCACAACTCTCCTGCTGGCCACTTCAGCATGAGCCATATTAACTTCTTTGCCTGGCCTTGTAAATGTGTAATTGCTCATAATCTGATTTTATTTTTAATTTCTGGACAGCTTCTCCCTTTCTTTGGACTTCAGCTCCACTGCTCCTGAGTTTAAGCCATGCAGGTGTTTGAGCCCAGCCAGAGGGGGGGACTGGAATGGGAGGAGAGGGGCTGCTTTGGCCTCAAAAAGGAACCCTTGGGGTTGGATTTCCTCACCCTGGGTTCAGGGTGAGTGATCAACTCTCCCCACTCATATCTTCAATTTCAATTTTCAATTTTCAATCTCTATGGTCGAGCACCACCCTGTTTCAAGTGGAGAAATCCCAACTTTTTGCTCTCATTTATAGCTTCATGGTGGTATTTCTCCATCACTTGGATTTCTTCCTTTTTTTTTTTTTTTTTTTCCCTTTTGGTGATCCAGTCCTAGAAATGTCCTTCCATTCCAGTCTGTGATCTATCCTAGAAATGGCTCTGAAACCTAAGGATGCCAATTGCCTTCCTGCAGGCCACATCCCTCCCCAGCCTCCCAGGCATTAGATCTTCCTGATCATTAATTTCTTCCCTCTGGTCACAAAAGGAGCAGACTTGGCTTTCTAACTAAGATTACTTGATACCCATTTGCTTTCTGGCCTTTTCTTGTCAGTGTAAAGGTAAAAATTGCCTGTGAGCCAAGCTGGTCCTGAGTGGAAAAGCTTCTGCATGGCCAAACAGCACCGAGAAAACCACTGGGGGAAAAACTTGTTTTGAGCCTACATTTCATATCCTTCTGGGATGATGAAATCCTAGGGGTATGGGATGATGAAATGGGTATGGGATGCTTTGTGCTGTTGCATTTTTCCAACATTGAAGGCATCAGATTGAGGCCTTTGGGAGCAAATTCCTCTCTGGGTGAATATCACCCTTACCTGGAAATTCCAAGCTGGCAAAAGGCCAAAGCTCTACCACTCACACAGGGATTTTTCACAGAGCAATCTCAGTGTTCAAGGCAATATTGTTTGTTGTTTTCTTCTACAAGAAGACCCTATATAGTATGATTTTCAGGCAAAAAGGGGTGAAAACGTGATCCTTTGGAAGAGAAGATGGGACCAGATCTTCAGGTAGCATAAATCAGCAGCAGCAAAGGGGTGATGCAGATTTACATCAGCTGAGTGTCAGCCTCTAAATCACTGCTGACACCCTGTTGAAAAACAAGCTTTTCCAAGAGCCAGAGCTGAGCAATTCCTTTCACTGAACCATGATTTCTTTCTCCTCCTTCTATCCATTCAGATGTATATAGAAGCACTCCTTTGTGCTTTGAGGTTTTGTTGCTTTTTATAATGCCTGATTCCTTCTCAGGGCTTTCCCCCCTTCCTCTCCCCCTTCTTTCCATGTAATGAAAAGCACAGTAAAATGAAGTGCCATTCTCTTTCCCTCCACCCCAGGTTTTTGTGGCAGTTCATTAAGAAGAGGGAGCTGCAGGCTCTTGCAGTGGTCTCAGGACACAGTTCAATACTGTGTGGGTTCTTGTGCAGAGATTTATGTCTTCCATTCCAAAAAGCCCCTTAAATCAAGCAGCCTCTTAGCATCTTCTCTGCCTCTGCTAGCCTGGGAGATAAAAACTCCTGCGTGCTAATAGTGAATTTATCACTGATCTTAAAGAGGAGGAGCTTTGGCTTCTGTGTGAACATCCTCTGCTGAATGGTTGTGTTCCAGCCTCTCTATCATTATTTCATTTATCTATTGAAGATTCTTTGTCAGTTTGGCTTCACGTTTCACAATGGTGCTTTGACATCCCTTGATTTGTGTCTTCCCATGCAGAGCAGCATGTGGCTTTCCTGCAAATGGCTTCAAACTTGAAGAGGGGAGATCTAGGTTAGACATTAGGAAAAAATTCTTTCTTTTGGGGGTGATGAGACACTGGAACAGCCCAAGGAAGTCGAGGCTGCCCACTCCCTGGAAGTGTTCAAGGCCAGGTTGGATGGGGCCTTGAGCGACCTGAGCTGGTGGGAGGTGTCCCTGCCCATGCAGGGGGGTTGGAACTTGAGGATCTTTAAGGTCCCTTCCAACCCAAACCCTCCTATGATTCTATGAAATCCAGCTCTGCCCAAGGTGTTGGACTTATTTTAATAAAAATAAAAGGATCGTGAGCTTTTAATGTGGTTTTCAAAAGCAAATATAAACATTTCAGCAAGTCAAGCTCACTTAACATGAACATTTTTAGTGACTTTATTTCATGACACTTTATAGCCCCAGGGCCACTCAGTAGCACAGCCACCTCTGGGGATTCTCTGCTGTCTCCTCTATTGTGCCAGGGCTTCCATCAGTTCTGGTGGTGCAAAGGTGAGGGGACAGGGGTGCCTTCAGTCAGCTGGAAGAATTGGTCTGGTTTAGGGTTTTTTTTTTTGGGTTGTCAGATGCTTCCAAACTGCTCTCTCCATCCATACAGCAGCGCAATGCTTGGCGATGATTTCTCCCCAGCCTAATTCCACTGCAGGATTGTGCCTGGGGTATTTCTCATCCCGTGTAGCTTCCAAACTGCTCTGGGGTGTGGGGAGTGGTGCCATGGGGGGGTTCTCAGCAGGGTTTGCTCTGCTGGTCCCTCCCAGCACAGGGCTTCCCACCACGCTGTGGGGCTGGGTTGTTGCAGTGCCGGCTGCGCAGCGCCCTGCCCGACTGGCAGGGACCCCACTCTGACCAGCAGCTCCAGTGCCCATCAATCTCACCACCTGTAGATCATTAAAAAAAAATTAATTAAACAGGAAAAATGAAAGTATTCAGGACTGAAGTGCTGAATACCACAGTGGGAAGAAGAAGGGGAGGGAGACTGAGTCGTGCCGGCACCGTCGTCCCGGGGCAGTGGCGGAGTCACCATCCCTGAGGGGTTTTAAAAGATGTGGTGCTGAGGGTTTAGTGGTGGCCATGGCAGGGTTGGGTTAACAGTTGGACTTGGTGATCTGAAAGGTATTTGCCAACCTGAATGATTCCATGAATGCCAGCATCTCTTTGGGATTTTTGGCTCTGGGGGCAGGAAGGACTCCCTGGTCCATCCCAGCTGTACCCAGCACACAGGTGGCTTTTGAGATCCAGGTGGTTTGTGGCCAGATGAGCTGATGCAGCATCACCCTTTTCAGACAATTCCTGTTTCATTTTCTCCTCTGCTCCTTTGAAATGCTGCAGTTTGGTTTGCCTTGCCCAAAGGGCAGCTGACAGCTCTCCCTGCACTGATGTTCCCGTCTCTGACCAAACCAGAGGGACAAAACCCTCCTAATGTCATGGAGCTGTTTCAAAAATCCTGCCCATGCCTTTGGAGATGGGTCATTTCATTTTTTTCATTTCAATACAGACTGAGTCATCAGGAGCGTTCAATACTATGGATTATGGTGTGCTCCTGAATGATGGGAGTGCTTGATGCCTGTCATTTACTGTCATTTTTTATTTACTCAACTGGTCTTCATGCCTGGCTTGGGCACTTTATTAATCCAGACAGCACAAATGGATGTGTGGGCTCTTAGTGCTGCTGAAAACCTGGGTTTCCCATCTGCTATAACACTGTTCTTTAAAAAAAAAAAAAAAAAAAAAAAAAATGTGGGTTTGGTCTTAAATAAATTTTAAAACTAAAAATTTCTTTTGTTTCCCATGAGCTGGAAGTGCTCACACTATTGCTAAAAGCAAGGAGCACCAGGGCTGGGTAGTTTGGTGGGATGCTTTGAGCCAGGTCCTGAGCTTTCCCTGCTCCTCATCTAAGGCAGATTCCTAGGATTTGGAGACAACTCACAGAGTCCTGAGTTTATTTTTTTAAAGTCCACTTTTGAGCCACTGAAGCAGTGCTTTCAGCCCAGGTTCCTAAACTTTCTGCTCAGCTCTGCTCCTTATCTCATCACAGCTTTGTTTTCCCAATGCTGAGACCCCAGTTGTCAGCACATGGGGGAAGACCTGGAGCTCTGCCTGGTGGAACTGCTCTGAAGATGGATTTTTTCTGCCAGCTTCAAGTGCTAAGGTCTGGATTTTTTATTTTTTCTTGCTGTCACAAGTCAGGACAAAAATATCCCAAAAGAACTGTGACATTTTTTGAAATCAAAGAGCAGGTTCTAAGGTTGGCTTTTTTGGCCACCCATTTAATTTTTTAGGATAATGTATATAGTAATGAAGAAAAAATAAATAAAATCCTGACAGTTTGGAAAAACACTTTTTTTTTTTTTTTAGATCAGCCCCTAATGAGCTGCATCCCTGGAGCATGGCAGCCAGGCAGAGCCCACTCCCTTGGCTGCCAGCTGAGTTTTGCCTGTGGGCTATTGCTGGGCCCCAGCTCAGCTTTTTTGCAACACATCAGTGAGTCTCCAGCTATTAAACACACCCTCATTTCCACTAATTTATTTATAATAATCACCTGAGCTGTTAATTTAATTCCCTTGCAGGGCTGCTTAAGATAATGTAGCAGCAACAGCCACGAGGGATCAGTGATGCATGGGTGCAAAAAGCCATCGTGGGTGATGAACCATGTGGAGGGGAAACCTCTGCCACAGATTCATAGAATAATTTGGGTTGGAAAGGACCTCTAGAGGTCACCCAGTCCAACCCCCCTGCAGCAAACAGGGAAACCCTCACCTAGATCAGGTTGTTCAGAGCTTTGTCAGGCGTCACCTTGAACATCTCCAGGGATGAG
This sequence comes from Heliangelus exortis, assembly GCF_036169615.1. Classification (NCBI taxonomy): domain Eukaryota; kingdom Metazoa; phylum Chordata; class Aves; order Apodiformes; family Trochilidae; genus Heliangelus; species Heliangelus exortis. Next base: position 4,330,582 of record NC_092429.1, read on the forward strand.
GCCTCAACCTGTGCCATTGTTCCACTCCCCTCATGGTAAAGAACTGTTTCCTACCATCTTGTCTAAATCTGCTCTTCTCTAAGTTAAGTTTCCCCTCATTTAAACCATTGCCCCCCCTCCCTTTGCTGCCTTTTGCCCTCCCCTACAGGTGCCTGTCAGGGTCTCACCTCGGCGCTTGGTCTGCTCGCAGGCAGGGCCTCCATAGCCTGATGGACACTGGCAGGAACAGGTTTCTCCCACCAGGATGGGTTCCCCGTTGTTCTGGCATGCTTGGCAGCGACAGGCATTGAATTCCAGGAGGTATTCATCCAAAGCTTGTCTCAGGTTTGCCCGTTTGGTTTCCATGCCACCAAGGTCGCTTCTGCGGAGAATTTCGTGGATGGGCTGCAGCTGAGTAGGGTGGGGATGGAGAGCATGGAGAAATTTTCAGCTGGGCATCAGCTGAGGTGCTGCCAGTTGGGCAGAGAGCTGAGACATTGCTGGAGAGACACAAGGACTGAGGAAAAACTTATTTGTCTTCCTTGGCAGCTCCAGGAACGTCGTGCAAAGGCATCGCCACGACTGGTGGGCTCCAGTGGGAATCCACTGCTCCAAAATCTTCCTCACTGTACAGGTTTGTGTGGGATTGGCTTTTCTGAACTGTGCTGGGGTTTCAGGCTGGCTTCACATGATAAATTAAAACACCCCAGTAAGCCCATTTTTGGGCTGATTGTTTTTTTCACAGTCTCAGAGATTTATGCGTAGTTTGGGCTTTTTTGAACAGGAACGTTTTAGTAGGAGCTTTGGACAGTGGGTGGCAAAATTCAAAACTCAGTGCAAGCCTGCTACTAATGGTAACCAGATTGGGAACCATCAGGTAAAGTAGAGAATTTTACCTACCAAGTTTTTGCCCTTTGATGCAGGAAGAAAATACTGCACTACCTACAGCATTAAGCACATAAAATGCTCCTGTTAATTCCAGTAGCAAATCACAATTCTTATAACTCAGGTTATAAGAAATAACTCAGGTGGGCAGCTGTAATTATAATCCCCCTTCTCTATTGAACCTGTTTTATAAAAATGGGGGGATGAGCTGAAGGGCTGGGGGCTTGTGCACTGGTGGTGGCATTCAGCCTCCTGAAACCCTTTCAGTGGCTCATGGAGGTGTTTTAGGAATCCAGCTGTGTTTAGAAAATGGTTCTCCCCAAAAAATCTCAGCCCCACACCCCAGTAACAAAAATTCAACTGCATATCAAAGATAAAATCCCAAGACTGATATGTCTTTAATATATATTTATATTTGTCCAGCCATGCTCCTGTGTGAATGCTGCACGTCCTGGCTGGGAATGGTTGGAAAGCAGAAGAGAACTGGACATCATCTCATTGCAGAAAGCTCTGTGGGAGCAGTTTGTGGGGGGGATCAGCTGAGCTTTGGGAAGAGCTCTTAGATAAATTTGCACAAGGTGGTTCAACAAACAAGAGGGAGCTGCTGATAAGAGCTGCTGAAGTGGACATGAGCTCTTATCAGCAGCTCTGGTTGCACAGAGATTGTTGAGCTCCAAAGCAGCCAACAGAGAGGTCAAAGCATGGCTTACTGGAAAACTGCAGTAGATTTTGCCCCAAATTGATGATGGGAACTTGTGCAAAAAAGGTGAATAACCTGCAGCATATGTTCAGCAGGATCTGGAAGTGCTTCTAATTTATCAGGGATTTCTGTTGCTAGAGGGTGCTGCCCAGGAGGGTCTGCAGATTCCCTCATCCCTTGTAGATGGTTCCTGATTCCACTTTCCTTTCTCTTCTCCTCATTCAGAGCCAGGAGTGGCTTTCAAATGAAGCTGAGAGGGATGGGAACAGCAGCCAAGGTCCTTCCACAGCCCTGGCTGTGCCCCTGGAGCAGAGAAGCCATCAGAGCATCCCCAGGTAGATGTGGTACTTGTGGCCACCACCTCCTCAGAACTCTGATCCCTGGCCCTGGATTCTCCCTTCCTTTCATCCCCTCTGCTTGCACCCATCTCTGAAAACCTGTAGGATGCTTTAGTGATTATTCCTTTGGATTGTATGAGGCATCCAATAAAATAAAGGGAGGAGAAACTGGCTGACTTTTTATGGCCAAGGAGAGACAGGACCCACCTAAGAAAGCAGTCAGGAACCCTGTGCTCCAAAAACTCCTGGAAGTCCCTACAGCAATACTCCCCATGGTCTGCAGAGCTTGGGCATAGGGTCTTCTGTGGCCCTGAGGCAGGTGAAAAGCAAGGGGGAGTCTTTGCTGGGGGCACAAATCTCTGTCCCCAGCCCCCAGCAAGTCCCTGCTCGTAGAGGAGGGCAGGCAGCATCAAAGGGAATAATGGGGATGAATGAATGCAGCCATGGAGAGCCATTCATTGGGAAGCTGTTTGGGGACACATCAGAAACTTAACTCTGCACTAATCCAGCATTAAGCTCCTTGTCTGTCTCCCTGTGGATGCAGTCAGTGGGAGATGTACTCCCCATTGTGAAATGAATAAGAGGTTACCAGCTCACTGGCCCGTTACATTTAATCTTGTTCTGTGATGGGGATCACAATAAAAATACAAAATGATCTGCTCCACTACCCTTTCATTCCTTCAAGTGGCAGAGTTTCTTCAGCTGCAGAAAAGCCTTACCTCAAAATCAATAACAGCAGGATTATATTTTAATGACCTTCCCCAGTGCCGGGACATCTTGCCATCCCAAGTGTTCAGGAGCCCAGTGCTGTAGCTGGTATCTCCACCTCTGATCTGGGAAATGATGTCTTCCACAACAGCACTGTGGCTCTCAGCATCTGAAAAGGTGAAGGACACCCCCCTGTTAGGTAGGTGCTGTTGCCACCCAGAGACTTGAAACTGCTTAAGGGAGGGGAGATCAATTGGGGAAGGGGATATCAGGGATGCTGCAATTGATGGCAGCCCTGCCACCTTGTCCCAGGCTGCTGAGCTCTAAGACCTGAGGAGCTTGCAAGGCCCCCAGCTTCTGTTTCTAGTTAGCAGCCATGCTCTCTACAAGTGATTTACAAATCTGGGGCTTCCTCACTTTTGAACACTTTTTATAATCAGCTTTGAGTTCTTTCAATAGTTGCCCTATTTCCTCTGTCCCCCATGTTGTGGTTGTAGGGACTGCAGCCTTCCAGCCACCCCACTGCTCTTATTTACCCCTGTTCCTAACCCAGATATTGCTGCTGGATTAATTCCTTAATTCCTATTATTTTAACACCAATCACTGCTTCTGGAGACCTGGACCTAAAGTCACCCCCAACCCTGCCTGAGCCATGGCTGGGGATGGCACCAGATCTCCCCTCTTGGTACCTTTATGTGACCCTACAGGAATCTCATCACCCAAGGGATGGAAGCTGCCATAGCAGCCTCTATCATACCTGTTTTCAGAAATCCTTTCTTTTCACAGTGAGAGGATGACACAGAGGTTCCCAAATTCAGAAAGCTCTCACTGACTGAAAGCCCAATGGACAACCCAAAACAGCTGCTTATCTCTTCTGCACTGATGTCTGCAAAACAGGAAGGAAATCAGTAAAATCAGTGCCTTGTTCTGAGGGAGGTTTGTTTTCCTGCTTGGTTTGGGTTCTGTTTATTTTCCTATCAATTAAGAAAATAGTTATTTGCATTTGTCTTGTGTTTAAAAGTCAAGAGCTATTCTGGCCAGTCTTGTAGTGGAAAAGCCAATATTTTATTAGGGTGTATGAGTTTTATCACATCATAGGTGAACAGGTGAATGTCTTCAATGTAAAAGTTTTTCCTTAAAAATTATTAGAAAAAAGTCAAATGTTAATAAATGCCTTCAGACCCATTTCCTCTTGTTTGGTGTATTTAAAAATCAAACTGTTTTTCTGTTGGGTTTCGTTTGGGTATTTTTAATTTGCTTTTTTCACAGCCTAACTCACAACTTAGGGTAGATCTGGGAACAGCAGCTGAAATTGATGGAACCTTGCTAATTTTCCCAAATTGAGGATCTTGCCCAGGTACCCATGGCTTAAGCAGCATCTTCAGAAGCAGCTTGCAGGTTTGTTTGCTGAAAGCTGCTACAGCCTTGCTGCCTGCACCACCATGCACAGAGCTGGAGACCCAAAAAGTGACTGCAAGAGGGGAGAAAGGAGCTAAGGAGGTGGTTTCACCAAGGTAAGCAGTGGGCATATTTCATACAGCCTGGTTTTGTGTACACACTTCAGTGTTAAAAAAAAAAATAATCCATTGAATGCCATAAATATGGGAACTGTGAGTAAGAAGTAACTTTTATATTGCTCTGTTTGTCAGAGGACCTTAAAATGTTTTACAAAGCAGCCTGGTGATCAATACCCCGGTGCTGAAAGGGACCCCACGGGGGTCACTGGGATTTGTGCATCGTGGCTTAAATGGTGTAAAGATTGAACCCACTGGTTTTTTTTTCTGAGCTGCCTCAGCCCAGCCCTGGGGACCAGTGTCTTGTCTTGCTCCAGTTTAAAATACTGCTAAAACACCCATTGCTCTGGTTTTGTTCCCTTCAGCACACCCTGGAGGAGAAGCTCACTGGGGCATGGATCTTCTTGTCAGCTTGGTCCCGACCAAGAGAGATGCTCAGCATCCCAGGTTCAAACTGGGGAGGGCTGAAGATTTTGGTGGTGGTGGTGGTGGGGAAATGCCATCCCACTGCAAAACTGGGCCCTGGAGGAAAATTAAATGTGCAGCATTCAATTACTTGTGCTCAACAGTTGTAAGCACAGGGGGTCAAATTCATCCACCCAAAGCAAGGTGAGCGATGGCTTCTCTGGGTGCTGGAGTGCCATAAAATTCCACTTGAGGAAGACCCTGATGAATTGATTCCCCATGGCTCCTGGTCAGTAATGGTGTTCAGTGAGGGGCTGTCAATACCATTTGCAGCAAGATCAGGTCTTGATAAATGAAAAGTGGTTATCAGTGCAAAAGGGTGGTCACAGAAAATATTGGCACTTGGGGGGGGGGGAACCCCAAGAGGTTTGGTTTTTTTTATATGATATAATGATATTTTTATATATGATATAATTTGTGATAGTTAAATGTGCTGGAGTGATAAGATTTACGGGTGCATTTTGAATTAATCAGAATATATGAAGATTCTTTCTAATTTACTTGGTGCATAATGCATCTCCCATAAATGTTCTTGTAATGGGTGAACACATTATGCTGTTTTCTGCTAAATAATAGAACCATAACAATCTATTTTTAAAACAAGTAATGAAAAATATTGATGCCAGAGCAACAAGGGACCTTGCTCTGACATAGATATTTATTTCACTCGTGACCACATCCATAGAAACTGCTGCAGCCTGAAAGCTAGAAGTGGATCTGGCAGCAAAGCTGCGGGCCTAAGCTTTGCACTGCTGGGTTTTGGGTTGTTCTTGGGTATTTAAACCTATAAAGAAACTTCATTTTCAACATTCAGGTTTCCTACATGCCTAAAGTCCAGCTCATGTATATGTGTGGAGGCTCAGAGACCTCCCAAGCTGTCTCTCATTTAAGGGCACAGAATAGGGATCTTTTTTTCCTGGGCATGTGCTTTAGAGAGGGAGAAAAAGATGCACAGGTTCCTTCCAAATCTCACCCAGGTTCTTCTGACATTATCCCTTGCTATGTGGCCAGTAGTGCAACCATCTTAAATATCTCCATCTTAAATATCTCCATCCCTGGAGATATTTAAAAAGAGCCTGGATGTGGCACTCAGTGCCATGGGCTGGGAACTGCAGCGGGAGTGGATCAAGGGTTGGACTTGATGATCTCTGAGGTCCCTTCCAACCCAGCCAATTCTATGATGCTATGATTTATGATCTTATGAATAATGTGCACCTACCCCATCCCTACTGTGTGTTTTAGGGCTGATGACAAGTTTCCATCTATCATGTGATGGGACAGAGGTGCCAATGAGCCCTCCCAGGGCCCAGAGAGATGCTGGCTGTGTGGAGCATCCGTAGCCAGATGAATTTCCCTGGTGGACTGGACCCTCCCCAGGTCCTGGTTTAGAGCAGAAAGTTGTGAACAGAGAACATCTTGTCAATTTCTTACCTTTTCTTCTCATTTCCTCCTTGTTAATGACAAGAATGTACTCAAAGGTGCCTCCCATAGTGCCAGATGTGATGAAGTGGGTGCCGAAGTCATTGATGAACTTGGCGTACATGCCGTAGTTGTAGGTGTCTGGAAGCTCCTGCAAGGAGAGCAGGACATCTTCATCCAAAACAATCTTGTCCCTTCTCATCTTGAAACGGGCTGTCTGCACCTTCATTGCAACTCGGATGAACCCAAGCTCCTTCAGTTAAAAAAAAAAAAAAAAAAAAAAAAAAAAAAAAGAGGTGCCATTCAACGTGCGTTTTAAAAGAAAAAAGTTATTTCTAGTCTGTAGGTTTGCAGAAGAAAGCCTGAATCTCAGCCTGTCAGTGAAGGCACAAAAACAAGCCCAGGTTTCAATTATATGGCTGATAATTTATTTTCTTTTTTTTTTAAAGAATTTATGAGGTGGAGGGCAGAGCATGGGTTTGGATGTTCTGGGGGTTTTTTCGTTGATGTGCAAGTAGGATCAGAATTGGGTTCCACATGACTCCCCCCTCTAAGTCCTCTGTTTCTCATATTGCTTTTTACTGGTTTCCTTTCCATACTGTTTATTCCCTTTTGCTTGGGATACCCCAGCCAGGAAAGTGCTGACAGGGTCAGGATTTCCTGGATATCCCACCAGATCCATGAGTCCTCTCCTAGATTGGCCACTGCCCAGTAGAAGACTTCAGAACAACCAGAACAGTCCCTGAAATGATTCCTCCAATAACTGAGCATTGCTGAGCTGCAAACATCATGGGATTCTAGACAAGGGCACAGTAAATACTACAATGTGCCTTTTTCCAACAGCTTTTAAGGACAATTCAACTCAGAACACCAAAGTAATTCTTCTTCATTGCTTTCTGTCAGCAGACACAAGAGGAGTGGAGATGGGGCAGGGGAAAAGGGGGAAATAGCAGCATTCCTGGTATTAAATTGGGAAGAGCTGATCAAAGTTAGTCCATGATGTAAACCCACGGTGAGAAATCCATTCTATTATTGAGGACTCTTTTTTCAGCATGGTGTTTAACCTCCCATAAAAAAGGTAGCATATTTCCCCATCAGAAAGCAGCTTGTATTAATTTGAGCAAGATATATTTGCTACCCGAGATTATTCCCTGAGGACAATTGGTTTTGATCAACATCTTGGTATTTCCTCCTCCCTCCTCATCATTTTAAGCATTTTTTTATTTATTTATGTGCTTAATGTCACCGGGAAGCAGGATGGGGTGAGAAGACATGTGTTGTGGTGCTGCATAATTCAATTTTATTCCCACTCCCTGTTTGCTGCAACATAATAAGAACAACAAACAGGATTGCTAACGATCAGACATTTGCAATTACATGAACAAATTAAGGTACAATTACTACGTGTTAAAAAAAAAAATGCAATTGAGAGAATAAACTGCCAGAAGTTACAGCCAGACCATGCGACGTGCAGATGACAGGATAGGAGCATATGCATCACTGATTATTTTTTTCTTCAATTTTTTTTTTTTTTTTTTTTTCCCCTTACCTTCGTAGCATATTGTGTGAAATTCTTCAGGGATCCTTTGCCACCTGATAAAGTCAGGCCCAGGGTGATCTGGATATCTGCATTTGCTGGCCCAATCCCAATGGTAAAGCCTGTTGTTTTGGATTTATCACTTTTGAGGGCATCGAGCAGATCCTTTGAATCATCATAAAACTCAAAAGTAAATCCAGAATCAGCGTGAGCCTGAAGTGAAAGGAGCAGACATGAATTTTTCAGGTTCTTCCCTTCATTTTTAATCTCTAAGGAGCTGATGGTGCCTTTGGTGAAGCCTGGGAAGTCAGCACCAACCCTGACTTCAGTGGAATGAAGAATTCAGTCGTGTGCCATTTTATTTGGAAAGAGGTAAGAAATGTGGATAAAGCCACAAGTTTTGCTTCCTCTATCTCCAAGCAAGGGAAAGCTTTATGTTTAGACACTCCAAGCTACAGACAGAGCTGCTAAGGAAGCCTGATTTGACACTTCCCATTGTAAACCCATCCTTCCAGTACCTACAGCTCTGCCAAACCCTAACAATCTAAGTGATTTTTTTTTTTTCTTTCCATCCTGCTTCTGAATGAAAGTATTTAGGTAAAAAACTCAACAGCAGTGAGCCAGCCACTTGCTCCACTAGAAAACAAACATTATTTTGCCTGTGTTTGGAGAAGTGACCTTTGCCTTGACAGCTCTGCTTTGCTGGCACGTGGAATTGAGCAGCCTGGCTGAATCTGGGCTGTGACAATTGCCAGCTCCATCAAAAACTGGCTAAATTATCAGCACTGGAAGAAAAACATCTTATGCCATTGTCAGGGACTTCCTAGGCTCTGGTGGGTGGAATATTCAAGTGTCCTTTGGTGCCTGGCCATTGTGCCATGTCCTTCCCATGGTAACAGGAGCTAAAGGTGAGAAGAAAATGTGGACTGTGTGGTGGGTCTGGGTTCAAACTGGTGTCTAATGGGCACAGGGGGATCTGCCTGCTGGGAGGAAATGGCAGCCAGTTACACTGAGCCAGTGGCTGTAGTATTCCCCTGGGATAATGTGTGTTTCATTAATTCATGTCAAAAAACCACAATTACTGTTCACCAGTGTGGCCAAGGCACCCACTTGTGATGGGAAAGACCCAGGCTGGATCCTTGCTCTATGTGGTTCATTCTCCAACAACAGATAGCAGCACCCAGAGTATTGGTGGTGTGATAGCTGGTGATGGCTTTCAGGATCTCTGTCTCAGTCAGCCTTTGAATTTATATCCCTTGTAGCCATGCCACAGACCTAAAATGCTTTCAAAGCTTGAACCAGTGGCATTGCTCCCACCTTACACCTGGCCAACTTCATCCCTAGAGAGGCAAGTGGCTTGTGAAGGCCTCACAGCTTAATAACAGCAGAATTTGGAGAAAACTCATTTCTCTTGGCTCTGATTAGGCCAGAGTAAGCAGTGGTGATAAAGCATGTTAGCTCCTTGATGTTCCATTAAAAAAAGCAACATTTCTACCATGGCTTGCCCCTTGTCTTGAGGACGGCAAGAGGGGTGACTTGACAGGCAACCTATAGTGAGTGACAAAATGCTCATGATATCTTTGTAGGAAACTGGGCTTTTAGCTGGGAAATCCTTGCTCCATTTGACTTACTAGGAACTGGTAAAGGTGGAAGTTGTAAGGTTTTCTGAAGTACTTCTCATCATCTCCATAGGAGAGGCGTTCACAGGCAGCATCGTACTTCAGCTCCCGCCACTCGCCGTTGTAGACTTGCTCACAGTGGCCTCCAAAAAACTTAGGATCATATACATGGAGCCTCTCTTCCTGTGTTAGGATATTGTATCTTGGAAAGAAATAGCATTCAGGAAGTTATCCATAGCTCCTGTTTTATTTACTGGTTCTGTTCCCCTGGACGCTACGAGTTATCTGTCTCTGACGTTGAGTTAGCACCTAAAATATAAGGTTTGGGTCTGCTCTCCTTGCTCTCTTCTTCCCCAAATTAACAGGAGACAAACCATAATTTTATTTGCAAGCCTTTGGCTCAGATTCATATACTAGAGATGAAAGAAATCAGTTAAATTGTCCAGTTCATCCCATCCTGGTGAGTAGTTAGGAAAGTTCTGACATCTTGGAATTCCTCCAGGTCCCCCAAAAGTGTCTCACAGCCTCATGCATCCCACTGTCACAGAGTGTTTTCTGTAATTGTTTTCTGTCTTTATCTCATCTCCTTCCTTTTAATAATGGTCCCATTTCTCAGAGGAGTCAGCACCCTCCCTAGGCTCACGCTCTGCCTGTGCTTTGCCAACTCTCTCCCTTATTATTTCCTTACTCCTCTTTCTTCCTGCTCTCCTCCATCACAGCTGTTGCCCCCTGAAAACCCACTTGTTACTTAATATTCCCTCTAATTCTGTGGCTCCAAATAAAAGCATTATTCAAACTAGACAGCAGCACTGCTCCTCACACCAGGGAATGGTCTTTAAGGCTGAGATAGTAAATGCTGCTTCTTCTGTGTGTTCTGCAGGAGAAACACAGCAGAGAGCAGTATTAAATGGGGTGCTCAGTGAAAAGTAATATCTGTTCTTGAAAAGCTTTTGTTGCATTGGGTCCCTGGGCCAGAGAGATTGGTCTCATGGACCTCAGAGAGTGTTGGTTGGAGCTGGTGGGAAAGTTACCTAAGGGGTGTTTATATTCTCATCCTTTAGCCCAAGTATCTTGGTTAAAACATCACATTTAAAACAAAAATTTTTCACAACAGACAGTTTGTCTTTAAACTCATTCTAGATACGTCTTCTCCAATATTACCTAACTAAAATCTGAAACTGAATGCAGTAAGGCTGTTTCTTGGATGTGTGTATTTACTCTGCACGTGTTCATATGGACCCTGGATCTCTGCCTTGAATCCATGCCTCAAAGTCCTAAATCCTGGAGTTAAATCTCCTCAAAGATGAAAGCCACCAGGATGCTGCATCCCCAAAGTCTACTGTTACCTTTACTATGTTTTTTTTAACCACTGGAGAAAGTTTTGAGATAACTTTCAGAGAACTTGGCCATATTTTTATGTGAGTCTACAGAGTAGACTCACAAATACAGAATGGTGGAGAGAGACCAAGGTCAGGTGGCAAATCTGAGACAGACTTGGAAACCAAAGCTGGGGTGAACCCTCCTCAGTGTTCCCCATGGCAGGGTGGGACAGTAGCTCTTTTTGGGTTTTGTACAGTGCCTTGTGAACTCATGGAACACTGCTCTTACTAAGGAAGAACAATATAAAAAAAAAAAAAAAACAACCAACCTTAATGCTGTTTTGATTACAGGAGTACCAGTTATTGATAAATTGCTTACCCTTGGGCTGCTTTTTCAGCTCCTGGGACTGGAGAGAGATGTTCACAAGAGCTTTCAATATCTTCATCCTCACAGTTCTCCTCATCAGACCCATCTCTGCAGTCCAGCTCTCCATTGCACACAAGATGCTGTTTGATACAGCGACCTAAAGTGCACAGGTAAATGGCTGATCCTCCCTCCAGAAAACCTTTTTTGGGCAGCTTGCTTTGACTCTGCTGTTTTCCACCCATATCTCAGGGTGCCACCCATATCTCAGAAGCCACCTCAAGTTAAACCATCAGGTGCTTGCTTTTCCCAACTCCCTGGGGGAAGGTTTTTCCTTTGCAACCTGGAGTGACCACAGCTTGGGAGTCCAAGGCCCTGTGGGACTTGGCTCCTGTGGGATGGGAATGAATAGAGGTAAAATCACTGGCCTGATTTTATTATCTATAATCATACTTTTGGAAGGGATATACAGGAGGTCAGCTCCACCTGGTCAAAGTGCAGCTGTTCCTCTTCTCTTTACAAACTTTGGGGAAGTTTGTTGCAATAATTATAGCCCAAGAATGGATGCTTGCAGGACAGGTGTTGGAAGTGCTTTTGCTTTTGAGGGGTGAGGAGAAAAACTTGACATGATCTTCAGGGCAGGAATCAACACTCTTCTCTCAAGGGAGAGATGCTGCTCCAGCTGATGAGCTGCTCACAGAGCTTCTAAATCTCCATAAGGATTTTCATTAAATGCTCAAGATGGGAGTTCGGAGCTGTTTGTAAACCCAAAAATCTGTCAAGGCTAGTCAAACTTTCTGAGACAGCCTTATGATATCCCACTCCTCAGAGCTGGGGATGGCTAAAAATAAATAAATCACCCCAACAGATTGCTAGTTGGATTATTGATTGAACTGGGTCTCTTGCAGGGGGAGAAAGTGGTGTTTATGGGAGCGGTGGTGCCTGTGCTGGAGAGTGTGAGGGTGCAGCACACCCTTGGAGCAGCATATTTCTCCTCTCTTTCTTCCACTAAAAAAATTAACCTTTTCTCTGTCATGCAGCCGCCTTTTCTTTTTTTCAAGCATAACATGAACAGATTTCTCTAAAAGTGAGGGGGGCAAAACTAATGGGGAAATCTCCTTTGTCTCACACGGGTTTGCCATCCTGCTGGCCGGGAGACCGAAATCATCGCCAGGACTTGCAACCTCCTTGGCAGGACTTGGTGCCCAGTTCACTTACCTGTTTCCTGACACTGGAAGTCCTTCCCACAGCTGGAGGTTCTGGTGCAGGATGTCTCAGCACGACAGCTTTGCTCATCCCAGAGGTGCCCTGCACATCTGTGCCCAGCAAACCCCGCCGGCTGCAGCAGCCTCCGGTACCGATGCTGAACCACAGAGGAGAGAAAAACACCACCAACACTTCACGTGGATCCCCCCAGAGACATCACCTCCCCAGGCTATGAAGCAATTCCAACTATCACTTCTCTCTATGCTGTTATTTTTCTGCCTAGTCCCCAGGCTTTGCCTGTGATAAATGGAGGAGAGTCAGAAGGGAGGTGGGAACGCGGGAGATTTGCTCGGAGTTCACACAAGTGAATTTGGAGGGGGATGGAGTGGCTGTTTTTACTGTTTCTTCCCTATTTTATACCTTGGAAAAGATGTGGAATTTTTCCAGTTAAGCGTGCTTTGTCCTGGAATGGAAGAGGCTCAGATGGACAGACACTAATTACAGCACTGATCCTGCCACATTTCTGATGGATTATTAATGAGAATTGCTGCTCTTGAAACTAGGAAGGGAGAAAAAAAAAAACCAACAAAAACAGGAAAGAGAGAAGAGCAAAATAATTTACAGATTATAAGAACAGGGATATAAACCCGATAGAAAGCAAAATTATGTCACGTATTGGAAAATAAATTATTGAATTGTGAAGACATATGTGAAATGTTATAAAAAATTGATAACGGGAGCTGATGAATGAAGGCTGCTTTTAATTTCTTTTCATTGGAATATTTGCATTAAGAATCAGGGGATACTTAATTAAATCTGAGAGAGAAAAGGAAGAAAGCAGATATTCTGGCCTGATTCTTCCACCCTTTGCCTTGATTTGGCATTTTGCTGCTCTGCTGCTTTAAAGGAAAGTATTCCCCAGTTTACACCAGGGGTAAGTAAGAGCCTCTCCAGCACAGGAGCATCTCCATCATACTCGGATGAGTTTACTGGATGCTTAAGAATGATGAATATGTATAATATATATTATTAATGTGTGTACATCCTCATCACAGACACATCTGAAGATAAATGAATACATTATGGTGGAGGCTTACTTTTTTCTCTTGGCAAGGAAAGCAATCAGTCCATTCTGACCACTGGCTCAGCTGACAGTTGACAGGAGCTGGAGAATTAACATCCCTGCTGCTTCTCCTAAGGAGGGGAAGACACAGTGGGCTGAGGTCTTTGAAGCTCTGTTTTAGGGAGGGTTGAAGAGAAATAATCTCTTCGTGTGTGTGTGTGTTCTTCCACCAGGCACCTGGTTTGGAGGAGGGAAGCTGTGGTGGTCCAGATGTCCCATCCAGGTGTTCATCATCAGAACTGCTCAGGGGCTGCACCTGAGGATTTTCTCTTGGGTTTCCTGCTCTCCCAAGAGATGCTGCCCCCTTCCCAGCAGGCAGATTGCAATAAAAGAGATGTGCATCATTAGATATGAAACCAAACACCCAGGTAAATGGAATGGAATGTCAAGAGGCAACAGATTTTGAGGAAAGGGTTTTCTTTTTGGCTTTCTTTTCAGGAACACATCACAAACTCACAGAGCAGTGATGTCTATCACCTTGGGCCAGTTCTGAAATCTCCTGATTTAATTTTTTTTTTTTTTTAAGTTGTGAACTCATCATCAGCACTGTTCCAGACAAGTATGAAATCAGGATCTGACTCCCATGGGCTTTGTGGAGTGGTGAGAATGGCTGCACCAACAGTGCTGAGAAATCCAAAGCAACATCGACTGTGGGCATTTGTTGATTTACTGTATCTAAGAGGAAATAAGTAAATCCTGAGAAGAGGGGAAAACCTATAGGATGAATATAAGAGCAGAAAATGGCCAGGGCAGTGTATTGCTGTGGCCTTTGGATCATGCAGTGGGTATCATGCAACAGCAAGAAAACCCTTATCTTGCCTCCCAGCCCCACAGAACTCTCTAGTTCTGTGTCTACTCCTACAATCTTTATTTGTATAACAAGTTCCTTTGTCTTGAGGAGCAATCTGTGGCCTGTCAGAACAATTCTGTGTTTGCCACAGCCTCTGAAGCATTCTGAGGGGTTGTTCAGAGCCAAAAAAATATTATTATTTTGGTGATTAACTAATGAGCAGTCTGTTTTACTTATGAGACTGCAGTCCAAAGAGAAACACTGATAATTAACAGAGGTTTGGAGCACACTGGGGATTCATCAGGGGCTGAAGAAGAGAGACTGCTAAATGAGAGTTGCAACAGCTCAGCAAGGGATGCAGAGCAGCACGGGAGATAAAAAGCCACCACATTCCCAGGAAAACCACGGAGCTGGAGGACACGTATGGATTGATGCCTTTTCATTCTGACAGGAGGATTTGTGGGCTGGATCCTTCAGCACTTCACAAGGTACTGGGCTGGCTCACCTTCCATTGGATTTTATGTTTAGCTCTTAATTATTCTGCCTCGTCTGATAAGTTCATCAAACATCAGAAATCTTGTCTTTGTTCATTTTCAAAAGGGATTATTGGAATAAGCCTTCATAATTAAGTGTATCACTACAACATTTTTTTTCCCTTTCCTCCTTCTCCTTGTTTCCACTTTCCAATTATCACTGATACCTTTGTGATCCTTCTAAATCATATTTGCCTTTAGAACAAGTTTGAAATTAATAGGTGTAGAAAAAAAAAAATCCAGGCATTTTCATCACGACACTATAGCTTTAGAAAAAGGTATTGTGTTTATTCCCTTCCTTCAAACCTGAAGTAACACTCGTATAGGTTAATAATATTGTTCAGGGTAAAAAAAATAGAAGTCTGAGGATCTGGCCTGGGTTGAAAATTGCATTATAAAAATGTACTTGTTACAGGTTAACATTGTCAAATGTGGAATAAAAATAAGGAAAAAGAAGATGAGGAGCATTCACTGGTAAACCATCCCATGTAGAGAAATCATTCCCTGTGCCCAAAATTAGTGTGGTAATTTTTGTGAGGAAGTTGAAGAAGGCTTAGTAGTCACTTGTCAAAGAAAAAAACATTGTGCAAACAGTTAATATAAGAAGGAATTAGGATGCCAAGCTTGGGCGTTGGAAAATATGTATTTTTTTTTAAATCTGGTAACTTTCCACAGAGAACACAGTGTGGCCATGACCTCAAATCAGGCAAAATGATGATGACCAACCTGCCCATAATTTCTACATGTGAATTTTTTGGGGGGACAGCCAGACTTACCTCTGGGAAGGCAACACCTCCAGCTCCCCGTGTGCCGTAGCCACGGCCTGACGTGCACTTAAAGCCAGCGAGCACAGAGAGAGAATCAGAGGAGAAAGCTGCCACCACATTGCTTTTCCATGTGTAAATGTTTGCTGTAAATCAGCTGCAAACCAAAGCTTTAGGCTTCAGGATGCTGTAGGACAGGCACTGCTGGGAGATGCAGGGAACCCACCGGCCTCCGGAACGCTGCGGTAAATCATTGACAGCACAGATCAAATCACAGAGAATCAGGACACATCCCAGAGCCCTTTGCCCCTTTGGAAGCAAATTCTGGGTGTTCTAGCAAGGAATGTATTAAACTGTACAACTGTTCCCATGTTGAAGTCTCTCAGGTTCTGCTGTAGCAATGTGTTCCTTGCCCTCCTGTTCGTTTGAAGGAGGAGGGAACTCATATCCCACAGTGACTTAACTCTAATTTTGGTGTGTCTGGTTGGGGACCAGGGAAAAGCTTCCCAGTAAAGCAAATTGAATATTATTGTAAATTGAATATTATTGTACAATTGTGTTGAGAGAGACCTTCCAGCTACATCAAGGAAATACCAGTTCTTCCCATTCCTATAAGACAGTGTTCCCGCTCCAAAGCTGATGTGTGAGTTGCCACCTGGATGTTATTAAGGTAACAGTCACAAGATGAGAATATTCAGTTTTTCTGTGTTGGAAGAAAGAAAAATTGGCTATTGGAAAGACTTGGTTATGATATAGTTCAAGATGCCCACCTCTGTTTCCTCAAGGTTGCATATAGCCTGGAAAATTTCCCTGCCACGGCATTCCTGGGAAGGCACAAAAAGGCACAAGAAATCTATAATTTCACTAGATACTAGTTTAAAAAAAAAAATTAAAAAAAATTGAGAGATCTATAGAGGCTTTTCTGTTCAAACAAGAGCCTGTATCTTCCTGCTTTTCTTCTTTATAAGTGGGGTGAGATGCTTTATGCATAAATGAAGTGTTCCCAGCAGACAACTGGAAGCTTGAACCTCAATAAATTCAAAAGAAAGTGTAATTATTGTAGGAAAATCTGGTTTTGGACTATTACAGCTATTAAGCAGACAGTGAATTGTCCTCTGTCCACAAAAGACTGGGATAGAAGTGTCACTTTGTATATTTCCCAAATTAATTGCAAAGCTCATTTCAGTAGCCGGGATTATAAATTACTAAAATAAAGGCACCTCTTCCCGTGGTATTTTAATATAATTAAAGTTCAGAATGACCCTGGGGCTTGTCTTTGCTAAACACGAAGAAATGTAGCACATGGGTAAACTCTGTAGTGAAATGAAATGAAAACTGTTTTTTTGTGACCTTCGAGAGCTTGTTAATGTAGTCCCTTACCTACTAATGCACTCCACATGAGGTCAGAAAGTCTTTCTCCTTCCTTCACCTACACAAGAACAACTCAAATAAGGGTTTTATTTCGTTATTTATTTATTTTTATTATTTTTTTTAATGTGCTATTAAACCTAAATTGCTTTTGCCTGGGATAAAAGCAGGGGATTGAAACTGGCCTGAGGGTGATCCCTGCTGTTACCTCCCTGTTACTCGTTACAGCCTCTCTGCCTGTTGCTCTGAATTCACAATGGCATAAACAGATTTTAGCAATGCTTATAAAGGTCTGGTGGGGATGGACCTGATGGACCCTTCCTGGGTGTCTGCTGACTCTGTCTTCTTCCAGATTCCTGCCATCCTTTGATATAAAGGGCTGGTTTGCACAGTCAAGTGCCTCCTCGGCATCTCAGCACGGCTGGCGAAGTGTTGTATCTTTTCTTTTCTGATAGCATCAGAAAACACACCATATATATAATGAAAGTTATTTGTGGCAAGTCTCCCAGGTAAAAGGCTGGGCTGGTTTGTGCAGTCAGGCACAACAACAATTTCTCCCTGATAGGTGAGGCTGTCTGGGGGGGGAAGGCGTGCGAGAGAGATTTAGGCGGCGAGCGAGGCTCCCTGCGTTAGAGGTGAAATTAAAGAACCTCTCTCAAAGGTGTTGTGTTCCAAAAGTGATACATATAAAAGCTATGGTTCCATTTAGAATGTTACGAATTGAACTTGTCTAAAATGTCTCTTGGATCTTTGCCTCTAAACCTGCATTAACTCTCTCCCCTCCGGCTTGCAGCCCATAGCGATGCAGTCGCCTTGGGGATGCTGAGCCATGGACTCGAGTCTTGGGGATCTTCAGGAGCATGGAAATCCAGGTGAGGTGCTGGCAAAGCCCTGGGTCAGAGTTTACATCCTCATTTTGGGACCATTCCCACTGCAAAGCTCTTTTCCTCAGTGCTGAATAACCCTTCCCTGCCAGCCTGTAATTAGAAGACAGGTAACTCCTCATTCGCAGCTCAGAAGTGTCTAAAATCAGGAGCAGAGAAACTCAGTGTAAACAGACTTGGGCACTCACTTTTCTTCTCTTGTAGAAAACAGGACCTTGCTCAACTTTTACAAAGTCACCACTTTAAATGTCCTTGAAGAAAGGGACTTAATTCCTGCCTGCAGAATGCACCCATCGTTACTGAACTGCACGTTGGTTACGTGGCTGCCTACACAAGCCTAGCTCCAGGGTGAAGTGAAATTACAAGAGCTAACATAACTTTGTTGTTGTCCAGCAATGTGCATTTGTGCTTTCTTTATATGTAGTTTGTTTTTTTTATTTTTATTTCTAGTATATTCACCTGGTTTTCACTACAGGGGATGCAGTTGCTTGAAAGAAGCATCATTTTTTATGACAATATTAAATTTTTAATAGTTTAAACACATTACTCATGCTCCACTGTACATCTGGATTTTGTTCCTGGCTTGAAAATTGTGACCATCCAGTGACAGTCTTGTTCTATTTTATTCTGTGTTATGTGTTATACCCCTCAAAGTTGTATTCAGGCTTCTTGCTGTCGATGTGACTGATCCCGCCATGTGCTCTTTGTTCTCTCCTTGTTCCCCAGGAGAAAGTGCAGAGCAAACAGCCTTTCACCCAGGAATAAGGTAGGGTTAAAAAAAGAAAAAAATTCAGGTTGTTGCAGTTTACAGAGGTTATAGAGATGTTGGATATGGCAAGATGAAGAAATTGTGCCTAGCAACTGGAGTTCTGCCCTTGGAAAGTTCACCAGCTCACAGCACACATGGGCTTCCTCAGCTCATCCTCTCTGAGAGTGATGGAGAGTTTTTGGTTAAATAACTTCTCTTTTGCCAAGGAAGCAAAGCTGGTTACCAAGGCTTTAATTTCTGAACTTCCAGCTCAAAATCCCAGCAAAGACACCTTGAAGAGGATGGGTTGAGATTTAGGTGGTTTTATGTTGTTTGGCAAACAAAATACATGAGGAGAAGCATTAAAAAAGGTAAGACACTGGGATTTTCTGTATGCTCTGTTCCAGATGATGTTTCTGCAGAACTGAAGACCCCATTCCCATAAACTGCAGGGCTCAGGGGAAGGAAGGATGCTGGAGGCTGTATCTCACCCTGATTATTGTCCCCAGTTCAGTGGGGTGACCTTGTTCCTGTGGTCCAGCTCTTCTTCATCCCCAGCTAAAATTCTCCAGCTGCTGAGTGCTCACAGTGAGATGGTGCCTTGTAAGGACCAGCAAGGCTCCATTTCTGAGCATTGGTAACACTTCCCAGTTACTGAAGCCCCTGAAATGGCTGCAGAAAGGTGTGGAAAAGGTCCATCCAAGGACCAGAAGATGTCCAGAGCTCTGGAATGAGTACTGAACTGATAAGATACCTTCTACCAGAATAAACATCCTGAAACTGTTGGACTTAGTGCTAGGTGAGTGATTGCACTGGGTGATCTTAAAGGTCTTTTCCAATCAAAAAGATTCCGTGGTTCTGCAAACACAACCAATTTTCCAGTCCCTGTTTCTACAGAAGTGTTTGGGAGATCAGGGCCACGCTGCAGAGGCAACCTGGGAGCACAGACAGGTAAAAAAGGTGAAGCAGTGCAAGTACTTTCAGTTCATTTTCTTAACATCTTCATGGGGCTGATCTTAAAACTTTGAAGGAACCACCCGGGGACCTCCAGGGGCTCCTCCTGAGCAACATTTTGTCCTAGGTGGTGAAAGGAAGTGTTAGATTTAGAATACCAGGATCAACAGCACTTAAAAACTTCCTGGCTCAGGAACAGCGTGGCCAGCAGGTCCAGGGAAGGGATTCTGCCCCTGTGCTCAGCCCTGGTGAGGCCACAGCTCGAGTCCTGTGTCCAGTTCTGGGCCCCTCAGCTCAGGAAGGAGATTGAGGTGCTGGAGCAGGTCCAAAGGAGGCAACTGGGCTGGTGAAGGGATCCAGCACAGATCCTATGAGGAGAGGCTGAGGGAGCTGGGGGTGTTGAGGCTGGAGAAGAGGAGGCTCAGGGGAGACCTCATCACTCTCTCCAACTCCCTGAAAGGAGGTTGGAGCCAGGGGGGGGTTGGGCTCTTTTCCCAGGCAACTCTCAGCAAGACAAGAGGGCACAAGAGGTCTCAAGTTGTGCCAGGGGAGGTTTAGGTTGGACATTAGAAAGAATTTCTTAACAGAGAGGGTGATCAGCCATTGGAATGGGCTGCCCAGGGAAGGGGTGGATTCTCCATCCCTGGAGATATTTCAAAAGAGCCTGGATGTGGCACTCAGTGCCATGGGCTGGGAACTGCAGCGGGAGTGGAGCAAGGGTTGGACTTGATGATCTCTGAGGTCCCTTCCAACCCAGCCAATTCTATGATTCTATGAAATAATTTCTGAAATTCCTCCTCGTTGATGCCAGTAATGCAGGAAGAACAAGAGGTGGTGGAAGAAATGATCCTATCTCCCCCTCTGCTGGAATCCCAGGGTACGACCTCCCGGCAGAAGCGGGGGGGGTGGGCGGGCTGGAAACGGGGATGTGGTACCTGCGCTCACCCCGTCCGAGGCATAAAGCAGAAAAACTCCACCGAAATTGCCCCACAGCACAAGTTTGTGCCCTGCTATCCGCTTTTGCCCGTTTTTGTCTGGGTTCTATGTTTTTGGGGTTCTTTTCGGATGTATGGACCCTGCTACATCGCAGCTTTTTCCCTCGCTCTGTGTCCCATCTCCTTTCCCCCAGGGCTCTCCCATGTGCAGGGCCAGGAGCTGGGACAAGGAAAAATAACTTGTCAGGCAATTCCCAACCCACTTATGCCACTGGACAAATTATGTCATGTGCAACACCCAAATTTCACCCAAATCTCCATCTTCTCACCCAAAGATGATGGGGTTGTCTGAGAACTTCCCTCGCCTTCAGCAGTCACACTGTCTCCCTTTCTCCAAGGCTGAAAAATTAGGAATAAAACATATTTCCCAGATCCGTGGTTATGTCTGGTCTGTAGTAAAACCTCTGTGAAATCCAAAACACCGAAAAGACTTCTAAAATATGACAAACCCCACCAGTCATTAAGCTGAAGGGAATAATGCAGGGAAAATAAGTTTTGCTGAGTGCTGTACTCGCAGCACTGGGGCTGATGTCTAAGATACTGATTGCATCATTGCAAAAAAAAAAAAACCAAAAAAAAAACCACAAGGAAATGTGGCCCATTAAAAGGCAACTTACGTACAGCAGTGCCAGTTCCTTATCACCAGGTATTCCCCAGAAAGGTCTGGAGCCTTCTGCAGTGCTTGATCTATACATCCCCATGGCTATACCATGCTCCCTAGGCAGTTATTATAGCCCAGTGTGATCTATGGCAGCCCTGGGGCTGCTGTTGAAGTGAGGTGAGGCAAGAGGGGTCCTACCAGGGCTAGCACTCAGAAAATGCATGGTTTAAAAAAAAATTGAATTTTTTAAATTTATTTATTTTTTTTAAGGGCACATATAATGGACTCTGCCCTGTCCTTTCTCACAGGACTGCAACTCCGAAGTCACAACCTCCTGATTCTCCAACAGTGCTTTAATTCATGGGCCAGGTTCATACCCCTGGGCAGGTCATAAATCCTCCTCAGCTACCTCTACACAGAGCCCCATTCATTTCCAGCCCATCGTGACTCTGGCTCTGCCTTGGGGGGACTTCCCTGCTGACTCCCAACTCAGTGGGATTCCTCTTTCTTCTCCAAGACCACTCTATAGCAGCAGAGCTTTCATGTGGGGAGCAACCAGACTTGGGCTTCAAGGAATGCCTCTGATGACTCTTTTTTTTCTCCTTTTTTTTTGGGGGGGGGGGGGGAGGGGGTATTTTGTTGTTGCTGATTTTTTTTTTTATTGGTTTTTTTTCAGGTCTCATCAAGCTTGCCTCTGGAAAGCAAGGTCAGGTTAGGCTGGGAGAGCATCAACCCCACTCTCAAGTAGGGATGTTTGGGGCAAGGCTTTCCCTGATGCACATGGACAGAGCAAGAATGTCCATCCACACTTCAGGTATCAAGCCCCAACCCTCAAATAGATGGCAAAAAGTCTGGGATATTTTCAGACCAGCACGCACACACAATTTGCCACCAGATCCCACCCATTACAGATATATTTTACTGCTCCCTGTTCCCTAACCTCAAGGCCTGCTATTGCTGCAGGATTTCTTTTCCAGCCAGTTCTTTGGGAATGGTATAAGTGAGAGGTGCCCTGTCCTGCTACCTGGGACCAGAACCAGCCTGTGATGGGTGAGTACTGACCCAGCCAAGCCCCATCAGCAGCTGCCTCCAAATCCCACCTAAGAGATGTCTCTGCTCAAAAGGAAACCTGAAGCCCTCCCACAGGGAAGGATAAAATAGTATCTGATCATCTAAGGAGAGAAGAAGAAAGTCCTGGGCTCTCAGTTAAACTCTTGCCAAGATAACCAGCTTTGCTTTTCCTGGGAGACAGGACCATCATGGGCTCTGTGTTTGGGCAAATCCTTTCAGGCTTCTCTAAGGCATAACCACCCAGTTATGGGAAAACTCTTTTGTATGCCCTAAATTAACTGGTTTGTCCTTAGAACTCTGAGACAGCTCCCCCTGGGAAGAGCTGCTTGAGCAGGGAGTATGTGTGGGCTTCAGCAAGGACACCCGGGTTTGCTGGGCTCTGCTATCCAGAGGTGAAGAAAAGATGGGGCTTGGGGCAACCTTGGTTTAGTAGGAGGTGTCTCTGCCCATGGCATGGGGAGTGGAACCAGGTGGTCTTTAAGGTCCCTTCCAACCCAAACCCTTCTGTGTTTCTATGAAAACACAGGGTTTCTCTGGGGAAATGTCTGTTTTAATCACTCCAAGGTCTCAGCTTGGGGAAGACACCCACGAGGAAGTGGGGTGCCCTGCATGGTGGGACTCCCTGTTCTCTTTGGTGTTGAAAGAGACCTGATGGACATCACATAGATGGGCATCACATAGACTTGGGTGCTCCAGGCTCACCCAGGCCACAGAGAAGTGCTGTTATTTCCCTCAGGAAGCAAAGCAAACCCAATTCTTCTTTTTCTGAGCCCAAAACCTCCCGAAGTGTTGCTACTAGAGGTTCGGGGAATCATAGAATCATAGAATTGGCTGGGCTGGAAGGGACCTCAGAGATCATCAAGTCCAACCCTTGCTCCACTCCCGCTGCAGTTCCCAGCCCATGGCACTGAGTGCCACATCCAGGCTCTTTTGAAATATCTCCAGGGATGGAGAATCCACCCCTTCCCTGGGCAGCCCATTCCAATCTCTGATCACCCTCTCAGTAAAGAAATTCTTTCTCATGTCCAACCTAAACCTCCCCTGGCACAACTTGAGACCTCTTGTGCCCTCTTGTCTTGCTGAGAGTTGCCTGGGAAAAGAGCCCAACCCCCCCCTGGCTCCAACCTCCTTTCAGGGAGTTGGAGAGAGTGATGAGGTCTCCCCTGAGCCTCCTCTTCTCCAGCCTCAACACCCCCAGCTCCCTCAGCCTCTCCTCATAGGATCTGTGCTGGATCCCTTCACCAGCCCAGTTGCCTCCTTTGGACCTGCTCCAGCACCTCAATCTCCTTCCTGAGCTGAGGGGCCCAGAAC
Source organism: Heliangelus exortis (assembly GCF_036169615.1). Classification (NCBI taxonomy): domain Eukaryota; kingdom Metazoa; phylum Chordata; class Aves; order Apodiformes; family Trochilidae; genus Heliangelus; species Heliangelus exortis. Next base: position 4,353,777 of record NC_092429.1, read on the forward strand.
TGGACACAGGACTCGAGCTGTGGCCTCCCCAGGGCTGAGCACAGGGGCAGAATCCCTTCCCTGGACCTGCTGGCCACGCTGTTCCTGATCCAGGCCAGGATGCCCTTGGCCTTCGTGGCTACCTGGGCACACTGCTGGCTCATGTTCAGCTTCCTGGCAATCTCTGCAGCATCTCCGGGCAGGATGGTGCTGGGCAGGATGAGGATGGTGCTGGGCATGCTCAGCCCTGCCCAGGTGAGGCTCTCCCCGCCCCAGGGGCAGCCCCAGGTGTGTTCCCAGCCAGCCCCACCTCGCTGGGCTGATTGCCAGGATAGGGGAGGGACAGAGCAAGGAAGCAGCCAGGACACAGGGAGATGCTGCGGGGCTGGAACCGGTGTGGAGCAGCCAAGAGATGGATGTGGTAACTGCTGGGGTGCAGCAATGAACTTCCCTGTCCTTTCTTCCCCCCTTTTTTAGCTTCCCCCTCCCTCCCCAGGGTGGGTGAAGTGTTTGCTGCTTGGTTTTCTGCTGCTGATTTATGGCTTTGGGCTTGTCCTCTCTCTGCCAGGTGCAGTTTAACCTCAGGGTAAGGTGCACGCTCCCAGTGCTGCTCCTGCTCAGCTTGGGGACCTCAAAGGGACAAATCCCTGCCCCAAAGCAGAGAGGCTTGAAGGGCTCCTGCTGCCCGATTTCTCCCTTCTTCTCGCTGAGTTTCAGTTGCTGCCTCTTAATTTAACAATTTAATTCATTTGTTTGCATCGGGGGGTTCTTTTTCTGTTTTTATTTATTTAGTTAGTTAGTTATTAGATTTTTTTTCTGGGTTAATGAGTAGATGGTACCTTCAGCAATCTCTGTCACTGCCCAGGGTGCCTGGGCTGAGCTCCAGCCCCTCCACTGCAGGGCAGAGGGCAGCTTCCAGCTGGTTAAACATTGACCCAAGGGAACTCCCTTGGAAACCAAGATGGAGAAAGGATGAAACCCAGAAAACTTTTCTCTCAGCTGTCCTGCATGTCACATTGTCACTGGGGTTTGCTCTCCCGGTGTTAATTCATTTTAGAAAAGCAACTGCTGGAGAATAATGAGAATTCAGATTTCTTCGGGTTATTCCTTGGTACAAGCACAAAATTCCAGCTGCTGCCCTTTCTAAAAGGCATCATTGTCACAAGCTTAACCTGAGCTTGATTCTGCTTCCTAGGATGATAATGTTTGAAGAACTTTTTATTTACAGGGGGGAAATATGGAAAGTTTAGCTGTCCTTTGACTCCATCATGCTCAGAGCTTTCCATCCAGGGGAAGTTTATTTCCTTTTTTAGTCCTTCCCCCTCTCATCATGTGTGGGCTTTAGCCAAATGTAGCATTATTCACAGTGAATTGTTTGGCCAGATGTAGCTGCAATACACATTGTGAGCTTTTGGCAGTAATTTAAATTTATTGGTGTATTCTTCCCAGTTGTTAACTGGTGTAATTTCCAGGGGAGAGCCTCTCCCTGCTCTGCTGAACCCTGGGACTGGGATTTCATCTGGGTCCTGCTGGCAACCTGCTCTGCACTGTATTTAGGTTGAGCATCTCCTTGAGTTATCTTAAGGTGTGCAGACTGATCCAGGGAGTTTGTTTGGAAGGACCTGTGATTTTTATGTGTCCTTCCCACACCAGGTCTGCTCAGGGCATCACTGTGAATATCCCAGTGGGCTGGGAAATGGGGCACTCATAGGGAAGGGCACCTCAAGGGGCTACAGGAAAGCCACAGAAGGATTTTTTACAAGGGCGTGGAGTGATAGGACAAGGGGTGGGATGGTTTCAAACAGAAAGGGAGATTTAGATAAGGTGCCAGGAAGAAATTTTTGAGGATGGTGAGACACTGGCCCAGGTTGCCCAGAGAAGCTGTGGCTGCCCCATCCCTGGAAGTGTTGAAGTGTTGGATGGGGCTCAGAGCAACCTGGTTGCTGCTTTTCCCCAAGCAGAGGGGCTGAAATGAGGGAATCTTTAAGGTCTCTTCCAACCCAAACTCATTGATGATTCTATGTGAGTGTGTTAAGCACAGAGAATCAGGCAAATCATTTGAAGCTGACATTTCAAAGCCAGAGGAATAATAACTTGAGGGGGGAAAGAGAGGCTTCTATCCATCCCTCTTTAATTACTGGCAGTGGCCAAGCTGGTGACTCTCACAGCCTGTGCCAGGGACAGGCCTGACCAAACCTGTTTTGTGGGATTCCCCTCTCCTGTGGCACATTGAGACGTGCAGGTACTTTTTTCTTTTCTGTTTTCCCTGTCTCTGAGGGCACTGATGAGGAACTATCAGTAAAGAAAATGGGTAAGGAGAGGTAAACAGCATTAAACTCTACAACTATTGCTACAGCACGTGCAAAAGGTGGGTGCAGTTACATTAAGGCACCTCACATCTTGTTTATTTGTCTGTCATCCTTGGAGGGATTTGGTACCTCTGGGATAATTTTATTTTTTTTTTCCAAAACCTGATCCATCTTCTGCTTCCCAAAACCCCCATCAGCTCACCACTAGATTAAGCTGTCTGGGCAGCTTCCACAGCATCACCCTGCTGACCACTAATATGAAATATAATTGGAGCAATTCAAACCTCTCCCCCAAGGGTTGGTTCTTTACATCATGCACTACCCTGTGAAAGTAATAAAGTCAGTGAAAGGGGTTATTCAAGAGAAATTGTCAGTGTTTAATAAATCGTGCAATTAAATGCAATAAACCCTCAGTGTGCTATTCATCTGTTCTGCCTTAACACTTAAGGCTGGGGCTTTTTTCAGAATAACGAAGTTCTGTCCTAGATAATTTTTTCCAATTTCCTCATTAGACAGGTTCTTGTGAAGCCTTACAGTTCTCTGCAGTGAACCAGGCTGCACCTAATGTAATCATGGCATATAAAATGTTAGAGAAGCAGTTCAAGGACTTAAGTAGCTCGTAAATTTTCTCTTCATATTTTCTCCCCACTTCAGTTCAGGGCTGAAGGTAAAGCCACAGCATTGCAGGCAAAACCTGTGCCCCCCTTTCTCCAGCATGGGGCAGTGAGATTCCTGGGGACCAAGGCTTGAAACCAAATGTTCTTTAAGCACCTTTTTAGACTGCAGTGTCACTGGTTAGCTCTCTTTGTTCAAAATCCTATATAACCTGGGGCCTGGTAGTTGTATGGGAGAGGAATTGAGTATTTTAGCCAATATTCATCATGCTGACCAGGAGATGCTTTTGCTGTCATCATAAGCCACATGTTTGGTTCTTTGGTCCTCTGCTTCCTGGGCTGGGAATAACATTAAGGGAAGAAACATCCAAAGACTGATGAGGACTCTGAGCTAACCAACACAAAATATTCTGTCCCAGGGGTTATTTGGAGCCCACCAAGGGGGGTGTTTGGTGCTTCTCTTCCCATGGCTTGCTAAAGGAGACAGGGGATAGAGTGTGGGGATCTCTGGGAGCAGCACTGGCCTCTCCCCTGGTTTTTGCTTGTGTATAGAAAATAAAATGCAGCTTTCCTGCATGGCAGGTGCATGAGCAGTGCTGTAGCATCTCAGCTGGGAAGCAGAGGTGTTTGCCAGGTTCTCCAGCACTGGATGACTTGGGCAGCACAAGGCTCTGCTTGGTTGTATTTCCATGCTCTGCTCCTGCATTTTGGCCCTGACAGCTCTGCTGGCTTTATTAGAAATTATTTGTGAGCCTTTGGAGGGTTCCTTGAATGAGCTCATTCTCCTCTCCTGCTTTTAAATTTTCACCAGGCTCTGCAAATCCTTGGTGACCAGGGTGGAGTCTTCACCCTCTTTCTCTCTGGAAGCCCTGGTCCTATAAATTGCCTGTTGCCACCTCTAAAAGCAGCTGTTTTGTGCTCTCCCCTCTTCCTCCTTCCAGGAAGCTGTGACTGATTTCCAAGCCCTCCGAGCAAAATTTCAAAACGACTCCAACTTGGCCAAGAAGCTGGTGCAGCCACCCAAGAAGCCTCCCACTAAAACCTCTCCCAGGCTGGGCTCTGGAGGGAATCCTGTCTCCAGCCCTCTGCCCCTGAGTAAGAGAGAAGAGATAATACTAAAATCCAAGGATGAGCATCCCCAAGCCTCTGCTCTCACCCAGTGCAACCCCATGAGGTGGCCTCGAGCCAGGCTGAGGAACCTGGACCCAAGTGGGCACAATGAAGAGGTCTTGGAGGTCTTGGAGGAAGGGCTGGGTTATCTTGAGAAGTGTCCAGAGAAGCCATCCTGTGCCACTGACCAGCATGGATCAGCCCTGGCACCTTCAGAGGACCCTCTGCTCCCTTTTTCTTTCCACCATGCCCTACGGATCTGGGAAAACACTTCATCCCATGGTGAGAAAGCAAGTGCAATGCTCCCAGCCCAAAGGGCAGCAAATATATATGTGCAGCCTTGTCCTGAGCAGAGGATGAAGGGTGCTCCAGAGGCATCAGTGGGCACTGGGATGCAGCCATCTGGAAGTGAGCCCATGCTGGACTTGCATGGCCAGGAGCAGGATGCTCTTCATGGCACTGGGCCAGCTCTTCCCCAGGATCCCAAAGGACACAAGGGCTCTGATGAAGCTGCTGCTGAGAGCATGGTGGCCACTGCAATCTCTCAGCTGGGTGCACCAGCAGAGCAACCTCAGCAGCAGAATGGTATGGTAGGCTAGACACTTCACAATGACTCTCTCTCTATATATATAAATATATAAAAATATATATATACACATACACACATAGCTGAAGGGGCTACATGAAGGATTTCTCACCAGTGCAGGGAGTGATAGGACAAGAGGGAACAGTTTTCAAGCTGAAAGAAGGTAGATCTAGATTAGATATAAAAAAGAAATTCTTTCCTGTTAAGGTGGTGACACACTGGCTCAAGCTGCCCAGAGAAGCTGTGGCTGCTTCAAGTGTTCAAGGCCAGGTTGGATGGGGCTTGGAGCACCCTGGTCTTGTGGGATGTATCCCTGCCCATGTAGGGGGAGGGGGGGAGTTGGAACTTGATGGTCTTTAAGATCCTTTGCAACCTAAACCATTTTTTTGGTCCATGAATCTCTGATTTTACAAGTAGGTGCTCTGGAAGTGCAGGAAATAGCAGCCGAGTAGAAAAGTTGTTATGGGTTGGGACTCTGAAACAAGAGGCCAAACAGTCCCCTTGGGTTGTTCTCAGCCTTCTCTGGATGTTCTGGAGATGAGGAATGGGCCACAAACTGCTGCTGAGCTTGGGGAAGGAGTGGGTTCCCTATTTTTTAAATTTACTCTAAGAAATTGCCCTAATTTTGAAGAGTAGGCTGAAGGGTGAGACCAGAGAAGCATCTTTAGTTTTGGGGGTGTTTTGGCCTCGTGCAGCTACAAGGTGACTGTGATTGAGCCCCATTATTTGGTTCTCACAGCTCTCTAAAAGCTTGGATTTTCTGCCAAGTCAGGTGAGTTCAAATTAAAATGGCTTCAACCTTGACTCCCCCCCCTCTGCAGCCTTTCAGCTTTGCAAAAGGTCACATTTGAGCTTGGAGAGCATATTCTCCTTGCAATATTTCTTACAGAAAGTGGCACTAGGAAATTTGAATGCTGCAAAGTTCCCCTTCCTAACGCCGTGCTGAATGACAGGGCACTGAAAAGATTCATTTTTTGCTTACCCTGGAAAGCCACCTTGCTTGGGCTGGGTATGGAAAACAGCTATGCCACTAAATCCTGGTAGATTAAAGTGTTCCAGGTAGAGAAAATGAGGCTGGTATTTTATAATCTCGAGGGAGGGAACTGTCAAGAGCTGAGGCCCCAACATGGTTTACTGCAGAAATCTGTAAAAATGGACATTTCCATTTACTTTTCCATCCTGGTAATATGGCAAGAGTCCTGCTGTGTAATAAGGATGCTGAAATTGGGAGGAACAGGGGTGGTTAGAAATGTCTGTATCACAACTAATGATCCTACTTATTTTTTTTCTCAAATGAGGACTAATTGCTGCTTATCCTTGTGTTTCTCTGGATCAGGATCAGAGCCTCCCTTCAGGAAGCCTGGAGCAGGAAAATGGTCTGAGAGCCCTGGGAGCAAACAACCAAGAATTAAACCTCTCCCTTCAGCTGAATCACTGGGTCCACCCCCTGGGAAGCCAGCGAGACCCCCAGGGTTTGATCTAGGTCCTTTCCGAAGTGCTGTGCTTTCTGTCCAAAGAGCAAAAAAACCAAGTAAGAGATTTCTAATCTTTCACCCCAAAAATAAGTTTTTTGTCATCTATAAGGCTATGATTCCAAGTGAATGGAACTGAGACCTCGTTCCTTGTTTCTAACATCCTCAAGCACTAAGAAGAGCGGAACAGTTCAGCGAGGCTGATTTTTTTTTTTTTAATTGTTACTTTTTTTTTGCACTTAATCTGGAAAAGGGATCTGGCTTTCTGTGTGGGATGTCCTCCCCCATGCAGACACCCCCTTTCCTCCCAGCTGCAGGGTGTTGTGAGGGGTTTGGAGCTGGTTGTACCTGGTGAGCTGATCTTTATCACCCTCCTTCGGTGGGAAATGCCTCGACTCTGCAGCACCCAACTGGGGGAAGGCACAATTAAATCAGGAGAAACTGCTCTACCAATCCCCCACCCCCACTTCTGTTTTAAATACAACCAGGGTTTAGTGTTCCAGCATCAAGAAATGCAGAGGTTCAGTTTCCCATAATAAAACCCTATTGATGTTGCTTAATGGAATATTCTGGGCCGCTTATTAAGCTGCTCAATAATGTTCCTTTCTTGATGCAAGAAAACTTAATTATAGCCAGATCTTTAGGCACAACTGCCAAATTCAAAGGGAGATGCTTTTTTTAGGAAGGGCTTGGCTAAACCCTTTGGCTTTAGTCTGCCAGTGCTTATTGCTCCTCCCTGGCCTTGATAAGGATAAGAGGGCAACAAAGAGGCTGTTGCTGGGACATTTTTCCAACCTCCTCACCTTTTAAAAATTTATTAATTTGCTGGAGGAAACCAGTTACCTTTATATGTCAACAAAACCTCTCAACATTGCTCAGTTATTGATCTCCAGCAAGCCTGAGGTTGTTGCCTGGAAACATGAAACAATGAGATATTAACACAGCCCCATCCCCAGTGTCACGCCTGCCTTTGTGTGCACCCTGCTGCCACCCTGTCCCTGTCCCTGTCACACCTCCTGGGACAACAGCCTGTGCCCTGTAGGAGAGTGCTCTTGCCTTCCAACATTAATCCTCTTTCTCTTTGTCTGCAGCTGCTGGCAAAGACAATTCCTGGACACCCAAAAGGTGAGTGGAGAGGCAACCTCGGGCTCCTAGGTGACAGGAGTGTCCCCATCCCAGTGCCATGGAGGGAGCATCCTGCTCCTAGAGGCAGTGGTTTGCTGCTGTTTCTGGGATTGTGTGAACTGTAGGATCATAAAATGGCTGAGGTTGGGAGCAAACTTGGGAATCATTTACTCTGACCTCCCTGCCACAGGGACTGCCATGGGCAGGGATCCCTTTCATCCAGCCCAGGTTGCTCCAAGCCTCATCCAGCCTGGCCTTGAACACATCCAGGGAGAGGGCACCCACAGCTTCTCTGGGCAATTTATTCCAGAGTCTCACCACCCTCTGAGGAACTTCTTCCTAAGATCCAGTCTCAACCTATTCTCCTTCAGTTTAAAACCATTTCCCCTTGTTTTATCACTGGACACTTATGAAAAATCCCTCTCCAACCTTCCTGTGTGTTTCCTTCAGGTCTGGGAAGCTACATTGGCTCAAAGCCAGCTGGGATGACCTTTATGAAAGCTTCAGCCCTCTTTTCTCCCCTGGGCTCTTTGAGCCCTCCCTTGTGTCACTGGGTTTGCTTTTGGTTGCACCTGCCCACCACAGGTTTTTCCCTCCCTGTTTTCCATGTACTCAAACCTGGTGTGTTTAGAAAAGAGAATCTTCAGGCAACTGTTGCTCAAACAAAGCTCTGGTGTAACCAGCAGGTGTTGGGTTTTGGGTTTGATTTTTTTTTTTTTTTCCCCAGAAGCAGAGGAGCTCAACCTCCTGCATGTGTGTGCAGCCACCTCTGTCCTCCCCATCCCCACAACTTCAGCTCTTTCCAGGTTCTGAAGTGAGATTTTTCTTGAGTGATGGTTCAAACTCCCTGGAGGACAGGAGCTGATCTGTTCAGCTCCTGGCACCACAAATGCTTTAAATGGCTCAAAAGTCTTACAGACACAGCTGGGCTTATATACAAGGGGATCCTGACTTATTCTGGTATGTCTCTGAGTGGGTTCACAGTGGTCCTGTACCCCAAGAGTGGCAAAAGTGGAGATAAATATTCATATACCTGTTTTGTCTTAGCTGGGAAACAGAATGGCTGAAGCAAAGCAAAAAGAGGAAAATTCTTAATATACTTTCTGTGCCCAAACAATGAACTCTTGCAGCTATCAACACAGCAAGTTGTGCTTTTCATATCATGAGTTTTGTTTAACTTTTAATCTGTAAGTGTCAGAAGAGAGCTGGTCAAAGAATAACCAGGTCCCAGGCTGCCGTGCTGCAGAAGGAAGCTGTCCTAGCAATACACTGCAGCAAGATTGCTCTAATTCTTGTCCTAATTCTTGTCTAATCTCTAATTTTTGAGATATGGTCTTCACAATAGGTCACTTGTTAAAGATTAACCATGTGATAAGTGCAGAAATGAATTCAAATTTACTCCAGCACAAAAGCAGAATCGTGGGGGGGTTGGGGAGGGCAGGAATTCCCCTCCTGGAAACCTCCCTTGAAATGGAGTCTGATCTCTCAGAGACTGTGATGCAGTTGCTTGGGCCAACTCATCTTGAGCTCTGATTCCTTGTTTGGGGCTAAACACTCTGTTTTCACTGATGCCAGGGAGGGATTTATCAGCCCAGCTGTATTTCAGGTCCCACGTAGCACTGGGGTACATACAAGATGCTGTCTGGCATCCAGCCAAGCTCCCAGGATGCTGTTTCCACCCAAGGGATGGGCTATGGAACTGAAAGGTCAGGGAGTTTCTTGGTTTCCTCTTCCTTGAGGAACCCAATACCTGCTTGCTTTGTTACTGCTATGTGAATAGATGTGTGTCCCCTTCAGTGGGACCTACAGGGCCTTCAAGGTCGTCTGGGACAGGGCTCTGAGAAACCTGATAGAACTGAAAATTTCCCTGTTCATTGCAGGACTAGGTGACCATCAAAGGTCCCTTCCAACCAGAGCCATTCTGTGATTTTATGGAGATGCTGTGGGAGATGCTGTGTGTCACTATCCCCAGAACTGGGGGGCTGCAAGGAACAGCACGAGGCTGGAGCAGCCTTCAGTGTTAGCTTGAATTTAGGTGTTGTTTCTTCCTCTGATTTCAGCCCTGTTAAAATGCAGCTGGAGTTTCTGGTTCCTCCTCTCTAGCTTGCAGCACCTACTTCATCTCTGTTGAACCTGAGTTGTGACAATACAGGGATTCACAGAAAGCCAAAGCCTCCCTGAGGTTTATTGCAGCCTTACTGTTCCAGGGTGGAAGTCCAGGGAAGGGATTCTGCCCCTGTGCTCAGCCCTGGGGAGGCCACAGCTTGAGTCCTGTGTCCAGTTCTGGGCCCCTCAGCTCAGGAAGGAGATTGAGGTGCTGGAGCAGGTCCAAAGGAGGCAACTGGGCTGGTGAAGGGATCCAGCACAGATCCTCTGAGGAGAGGCTGAGGGAGCTGGGGGTGTTGAGGCTGGAGAAGAGGAGGCTCAGGGGAGACCTCATCACTCTCTCCAACTCCCTGAAAGGAGGTTGGAGCCAGGGGGGGGTTGGGCTCTTTTCCCAGGCAACTCTCAGCAAGACAAGAGGGCACAAGAGGTCTCAAGTTGTGCCAGGGGAGGTTTAGGTTGGACATTAGAAAGAATTTCTTTAGGGAGAGGGTGATCAGCCATTGGAATGGGCTGCCCAGGGAAGGGGTGGATTCTCCATCCCTGGAGATATTTCAAAAGAGCCTGGATGTGGCACTCAGTGCCATGGGCTGGGAACTGCAGCGGGAGTGGAGCAAGGGTTGGACTTGATGATCTCTGAGGTCCCTTCCAACCCAGCCAATTCTATGATTCTATGATTGTTGATATAACTCTTCTTTGATGCTCTCTCACCATCCTCCCCTGTCCCCTGGATGTGTTATAAGCTGCATCTTGTGCATTTGCTGCTCCTCTCTATGATCTTCAGCTCCTGAAACCTTCGCTGCCCCAGGCAGGGGGGAAGCTTTTCCTCAGCAATCTGAGCAACCTTGGTTTTCTCTCTCCACCTATTCCCAAAAGATGCTAATTTGGATTTCTGGAGGACAAAAGCAAAAAGGAGAATGAGGTGATGGGGAGCCCAGTGCTTGAGGCTGTGTGGTGCTGGAGCTGAGCAGCTTTGCCTTTTTGCCTTTTTTTTGCTGGCATGTGGCACTTGCTGTGTCAGCATGGAGTGGGTGGCTTGATAAGCTCAGGAGCAGAACCCTCTGATACCTCTGCTTTGCCCTTCCTGTTTTCTCAAGTGAGAAAAGGCCTTCCAAATGCTGCAACTCACTTGTTATTAATTATAAACTAGCTGCAGCAGGTTTGAAAAATGCTGCACTCTGATTTCCCTGCATTTTTTTTGGTTCTGTTTCTACTTGAGGCTGTAGGCAGGAGACCGTAATCCTGGTATGAAGTCCCCTGATGTGCTTTGAGCCCTATAAAGACAGCCTGACCTCCCAAAGGAAAACCAGTGGGAGTGTGGAGTTGGGCACAGGTCTCCTCTCCCTCTGAGGAATTCCGGATTTCACTTTTCTTTCTTGTATGCTGAATATCAAAGCACTTGAATTCCTTGTCCTTAAGATGAATATTTTTCTTTCAGGCTTCTAAAAGATCGAGGAAAAAAACCTCTCTTTTTTTTTTTTTCTTTCATCTTCTCAGTGCTCAACTTGAAGAGCAGCATAATTATGAAGAAAGCCTGATGTACCTGAATCAGTCTGGGGACACAACAACCTTGAGTGTCATTGAAGGTATTTTGCAAGGTGAATTACATGCTGTCAGGGACAGAGCCTGGGAAAAAAAGGCAATAAGTTTCTTCAAGTTGAGAAAAGGAGCTGCACAGGTGCCTGTCTGTCCTGTCTCTTTGTGCACTGGCAGTGCAGGAGGACTTTGGATCACAGACCAAAAAGAAGGTGGCAGGGTGATGCTTGCAGTAAAACTGCAGTAAGGAAAAGTCATGAGATGCTGCAGATGGAGAAGAAAAAGAAAAGAAAAGAGTAAGGCAAACCTCAGCATCTTCTTGGGGATAGATGGGTACAGAGCTTTTCCATCTCTGCTTCTGCCCAGTATAATTTTCTCTATGAGTTGTCACTGCTCTGCTTTTATAATTTTCAAAGCTGCCTCTTTTTTTAGGGAGGTTTTTTCCTGCCTTCTGCATTGGTTTGCTCTCCCATTGGAACTGGAGCCAAGCAGCTGCCATGGGGGGATCTGTCACAGCCCTCTTGGGTTGGCCTTTAGGGCTATGAAGATTTTCTGTAGTCCTCTGAATATAGGACAGACCTAAACAGCACATGGAAAGGTCCTGGCCAGTAGGACACAGGGAATGTTCCATGGTGACTATAGGCCTGGATGCTGAGCAAGTGATATTGCTGCTTGAAGTGCAGTGACTTTAATATGGACTAAAAAGTAATCTATATTCACTATTATCTTTTCTAGTTTCTAAGGAAAAACCTGAAGAGCAGGAGGTAAGTCTCATCACAGTTTTGCTCTTTCAAACTTGACTCTACCATCCATAACCTCTGTTCCTATCTTAGAAACTTCTATCTGTATTTCTTACCTGCCAAACGTTTCTTTCTGTGTGTTGTGTATGAAGACTCTCAAAAAATAAGTAAGGAATTGCAGAGGGAACATGAAGAATAATGAGGTTTCCAAACACACTAGGGGAGAGAGTCAGTTCCCTGGCCTTCTGCTGCAAACATGTAAGGGGGTGGTACCACCATCTGGACATTGGTGGGTGACCAAGTAAGTGTCAACCACTGATATTAAGACCATGAATTCTTGGAGGAAAAAATCCACTAAATTGTTTTGGAAGTTCCTGCTGGAGGCAAGCTGGTGCTGGTAATCCCTCTGTGAAGGCATAAAAGCCAAACTTGAGCCAGGTTCCTTGGCATGGCATCTTGCTTCCAGTTTTGGCTCGGAGGTGAGGGCAATCATAGGCATGGCTGGATAGGCTCTCATCCCCTGCTGTTGGGATATTTCTGCTGCAGACTACAGCTTGACTCTTTTCCAAGAAAAGGGGTAGAAGTTCCCCTTGGCAGTGGAGATAACCTGCAGGGAAGGCAGGACAGAGCATTGCACAGGGCAGGAATCGGTCCCTAGAGAAGACACGTTGGGTGGCTTGGCCAAGCTGGCAGTGGGGAGCTGGGCTGAGAGAACACATCACCTCCTGCCAGGAATAATCAGTTCTGGCTCTGCTTAAAGAGGGGAAGCTCTTCTTTGGGAACCATCAAACTCCACTTTCAAGTCCTGACTCACAAAGCAGTCAAGTGGTCCAGGAAATAACCCAGGTTTCCAAATGCACTTCTCTGTGCGTGGTTCGCAGAGAGATTCTCTGACTTGGCTGTAGTCTTATTTTATGGTAGGCTGGAAAATCTTTATTTAATTTTAAAAAAATAATAATAAATCCTCTTCCATAAACTCTCCAGCCTGTAATTGATTTTATTCTGACCAGTAGCTTCGTTGCCCTTATCCCCTGCACTGTTACATTAGCCCTATATCGTTTGTCAATCCGTGTCCTCCAAAGAGGAAATATCCTTTCCTGATGACTATTCCAAATGTAAAATGCTTGTGGGCTCTTGAAAGAAATATTTCTTTAAATGCTAACTGACAGCTGAGGCCTCAAATAAAAGCTTGACTGCTGAAAAAAAAGCACAGTGGCTGAAGGTTTTCCTCTTCTTTATTCTAGAAACAGAAGAGCTGTCTCTTTGCCAAATCCAGGTAATTTCCTTGACTTTCTCTCAAACTTCTTCTAACCACACAGCTAATCCAGGTTAGGGTTAGAATATTGTAACACACTGTAAATAGAAAGAAATTTCATATATTTTGTGGCCAGGGCAATGTAGATGATGATGATGCACTTCTGTGTCAGCATTCATGGCCTCTAAGAGTGTTTCCATGCTAAAGGATATCTGGAGGGGAGATTTTCTTCTCTCCTCTGGCACACAAGAAAACACATTGTCTTTTCCTACCAAAACCTGAACCCTTTCAATATATGAAGGGAGAGTTATGAGGCTCTCAAAATGAGACACCCAGTTCCAGGTCCAAAACTGTGCAGTAAGGTCAGGTCCACACTGAATTTCACCCTGTAAATGTCACACTTGAAACTCCTCGTGGTGTTTGGTTACTCTCACTGGCAGAAGACTCTTTTCCATGGGGACTGAAGAATCAGGTGATAAAAAGGGGGTGAGGAGAGCCACTTCAGTGGGAAATGCTGTGATGCTGGGAAAAAAGGTGCCATGTGTTGCCTCCTGTTGCTGTATCTTCCCTAAATTGCCATATAATATGGTAAGAGGAAAGTCTTGTGAGATTTCCAGGGAAATGGATCTTGCTTGTCCCTTCCTGCCAATGGGAACCAATCATCTTAGTTTTTCTCTTTACCAAGAGTGATTGCTGTTCCCCAAATAACTTGTGGTTTTGGGATTAGGATTTGCCCCTACTTTGAGTATTGGTGGTAGCTTTGACATGTTCCTCATCCAGAGGGAAAATGAGCTGCTCATTTGGGGACAGTCACAGAGCAATCTGACTGTCTGTGACCTTGCTGAAGTGCTTCTGTTCAGAGATTTCTCTCATTTCTGAAATTTCTTAAATTTTCAGTCTTGGAAGAGCTATAGTAGAGGATGAAAAAGAGGAAAAACCAAGTGTTGAAAGAGAGAAGAAGGAAGCAAAGAAAATTTTCTGGGTATTGTATCCTTGAGCCTAATTTTAACAGTAACTGTAGGAAATCTCTTCTTCTATCCTCCCTCTTCTCAGGAAAGAGTTGAAATTTGAGTCTTTAATCACCTGGGTTTTTTTTTTTTCTGCCTTACCTTTTGCCTTCTTGTCCCTCAGCTGCTACTCCTATGTCCACCAGAAATCCCTGATGGAAAAGGGCATGGAACTGCCTTAAATCCACAGCAAGATAACTTTTATTGTTAGAGCTGTCTATATACAAGTTATGTCACTTGAGATCAGCTGTTTCTGCACTGACCAAACCAAATGTCTGACCTCAGCCAGGTGGAAAGGAATCTGGGACTCCCAGTAGCCAGACCAAGGAAGATGGAAGAGATGGGATGAAGAAGCCACAACTGGAGCAGGACGTGACCAGTACCCAGACTGCAAAGCATCCTGCCCCACGAGGGCTGGGAAAAGATGGAATGGAGCAATGTGAGTATTGCCTTGGGCTCTTGAGTGTTTCCCCAACCCTCAGTCCCATCTGCTGCTCAAATGTCTCTTCCATATGGGAAATGATGTTAAGTTTGGCTGCAACTCTTGAACCAATTTAGAGAAACCCGGGCAAAAGGTTGCATGCACGTTTGTATCCTGCTCTGAATCATTTATTTTGGCTTGGCAAATAGCTTCCTAAGTTGGTGAACCATCTGCATAACTCAGACTGAGGTGTTTGTTTTCCTAGCAGCTCGCCCTTATCCGAGGGAGCTGAAATCCTCTGCTCCTCAGAATTTATTGAGTCTCAGAAAAGGATTTGGATGAGGCTTGTGGTAGAAACATGTGAGCAGGATGAGAGCCTGAAGTCTCTCGCTGTCCCTTATTAAGAGGGATGGTGGCTTCTTGCTCCATCTTCTTTCCAGTGGGCATTTTTCTGACTTTGGGCTTTTTCTGTCACCGTGTCCTGACAGAGGGTTTGGAGCTGGTGCTGCACACCTTAGCCACAAGAAAACCCTCTTGTGTCTCCTCTGCAAACTCTATTTTGCAACTCCAGGTGTAAGCATGGCTTTGTTTTGCAGAGGTTTGCTCCCACCTCTGGAAGCTGGTGGTGTGCCATGGCAGGATTTCTGAAGTGAAAGGCAGAAAAAGTCACTTTGCAGGGCTCTGAGGGCAGATTTTCAGTGATCAGGAGGAAGTGTCCACTGACTGTGGCTGTGGTTGTTGTTATTGGTGTGTTCCTCATTTGTTTTATGGTGTGTTTTTTTTTTTTTAATTTCTCAATCACTTCATAATATTTTTCTGATTTGCTTGGTGACTGTTTGTGTAAGAATCCTTCCTTGGTTTGCTTGACCTTTGAACAGCTGAAGGTAATTTCTGTTTGGATATTTTTTTTTTTTTTTGAAGTACCCATGGTGAGCCTCCTCCTTTTGCTTCATCAGAGAGGCTGATTGAGAGAATTGTTGGGTTCCCACCCCTCCTTTTCTTCTTCATGGGGTTTGAATATTTTGCAGGAATGTTGGCCAAGAAATGACCATATTGTGGTGCCTGTTTCTGGTGAGACCTATTGCATGCACCTCTGTTCTTTTGGAAAAACTATCTGCTTGTGTGGCTGCATTTCTGCATTATTCCAACTCTCTCCTCAATCAGTTTTAAGGATTTAATATTGCTACTTGACAGGGTCTTCCAGGAATAAACTTTTTCCAGCCTCATAAGGTGCAACTCTCCTGCTCTATTCCAGCCCTTGGTGGAATCCATCTCTGGAATATTCTCCCTCCTTGTCTTCTTTCCAAGATCTTGATTGACAGGGGGACTGTCAAGGGACTGACCCATTTTTTGGACCTCAGCATCTCCATGCTAAGCCCTCCCTTCAATCCCTTCTGTGAACATCCATGAGCAGCCTCTGGATGTTTTCTGGAGCATTTGGGTCAGAGCTTCCACACCTGAGAATACTGATGGATGCTTTAATCGTTTTAGGCCTAAAATATTTCAAAAATCTAAGAAGTTTTAAATGTAAATATTCTTCTTTCTCAAAGTGGTTTGGAGCAGAGACTTCCCAGGTCTCCCAGGACAGAAAATATGGTCTGTAAGCTCTTATTTGTTGTGGCATCAGCTGTTACCCTCAGAAAAGCTTCTAAACCAGGGATCCTTTCTCATTCCCAGGGCACTACATGTATTTTGGTGCTCCAAAGCCAGTAGTGGAAGGAACAGCCCTGAACCAAAACACTTGGCAGCCCCTGCCAGCACCAGAGGAGATTTATGATGATGTTGAGAAAATCCAGGATAGACTGTGAGTATGGACCTGGGCACTTCACAGTGGATTTATCTATTAAAATGGCTTTTTAAAACTGTGCTGCAGCACATCCCCATGTTGTGTTTCTGTCTTTTAGCAGCCAAATATCAGATGCCTCAAGTCCATCTGCTTCAGCCAGCGGTAAGTGCAGCACGGGGGCAAGTTCAAATGGGAGATGCTTTTAATTTGGGTTGGTTCCTGGGAGATGTTGTGAACAGCTTCAGTTAATTTTCAACCTTTATGCTGTCTTCTTCTGGCCTGGTTGCTCTAAATTCCCATTAAAACCAGTGGGGAGCAATACAGGTGTCTAGCATGGAATTCATTTCAGCAACCTTGAAAGTAGGAGTAAAACATAATGGCCTGGGTGCAACTTGTCAAAAAAAAACCTCAGCTCATCACTACTGCCCATGGTTTGTGACAGTGGGCATGCCTTGGTTTCAAGTTTCAGGAAACAGCTATGAAGAAATGTATGAAGATGTTGAGATTGGGAGTGAGAAGCCTGCAAAAATGGAGTAAGTTGCAATTTCTTAGCCAGGGTTTTGAAACACTGACCTTGATCTGCCATGAAAAGTTGTTGTATGGGGGGGTTTCTTCCCCCTCTCCCTGCCACTTTCCCCTTTGGCTGGTGCTGAAGGAGAAAAAAGAGTTACTGGAATTAAATCCTTGAGCAGTGAGGCCTTCAACACTCTCCATCCCTTGGAAATACTCCCCATAAAGATCCCTCCTGGAATAAACCACCCAGGACAGCCCTTGATCCAAAGCTCAGTTGTAGCTGAGAAATGGCATTTTTGTTGTGTCTTTGCCAGAAAAGGTTATGCTCTAGGGACAAATGGGGACATTGTTCCCCCAGAAAAGGGACAAAACATTCACATTTCAGCTCCCAGGAGGTTGGAAAGCTGGAAAGGGGCCAGGGTGTGAGCTAATGCCTGCAGCTGACATGCTGGAGCTAACTTGCAACCTGCTCCTTTTCAAGATCTTTGCTTCCACTGGGTGTGTTGGGAAAGCAATGACTTTTGCAGCCTCAGGTTTATACATTTCCTGAGCTCCCCAAATGGATTAAGAGGGGAAATGTGATGTTAGTTTTTGGTTTTCCTTCTTAGCTCTGCATGGTTCCTTACCCTCACCCACTAAAAGTTTTCCTGCATCCTTTTGTAAGGGGGCTGCAAATGGGCTGGGGATGCTGCACAAAGTTTCTTTGAGTGGATCTGGTGCCTTTTTTTTTTAAGGAGCAACGTGGGGGGAATAAGAAGGTGTTGGTGTACATCTGCCTTTCTCTTATGGATGTGAGACTGGGGCTGGCTTGGACCTGGATTCAAACCTCACTTATGGCTCTGGGTGTCAGAGAGGGAAAAAAGGAATGGGACTGGGCAGTTAATATAAGGCCCAAATGTCATTTCTCTGCAAATTGTCAGTGTGGTGGAGATGCAAAAGCTTCTCTGGCTGGATGGTGGAGTGGTGGAGTGTGAATATGGTTCCTGGACCATCCATGAGTATCCCCAGGAAGCTTAACCCTGCCTCTTTTTCATGGACACTGAAGAGCAGCAGAAATTAAACTCTGTTGTTCAGTGCATCTGAGTCTGGATTGCCAGGAAGCTGAACAGGAGCCAGCAGTGTGCCCAGGTGGCCAAGAAGGCCAATGGCATCCTGGGCTGGCTCAGGAACAGCGTGGCCAGCAGGTCCAGGGAAGGGATTCTGCCCCTGTGCTCAGCCCTGGTGAGGCCACAGCTCGAGTCCTGTGTCCAGTTCTGGGCCCCTCAGCTCAGGAAGGAGATTGAGGTGCTGGAGCAGGTCCAAAGGAGGCAACTGGGCTGGGGAAGGGATCCAGCACAGATCCTATGAGGAGAGGCTGAGGGAGCTGGGGGTGTTGAGGCTGGAGAAGAGGAGGCTCAGGGGAGACCTCATCACTCTCTCCAACTCCCTGAAAGGAGGTTGGAGCCAGGGGGGGGTTGGGCTCTTTTCCCAGGCAACTCTCAGCAAGACAAGAGGGCACAAGAGGTCTCAAGTTGTGCCAGGGGAGGTTTAGGTTGGACATTAGAAAGAATTTCTTTACAGAGAGGGTGCTCAGACATTGGAATGGGCTGCCCAGGGAAGGGGTGGATTCTCCATCCCTGGAGATATTTCAAAAGAGCCTGGATGTGGCACTCAGTGCCATGGGCTGGGAACTGCAGCGGGAGTGGATCGAGGGTTGGACTTGATGATCTCTGAGGTTCCTTCCAACCCAGCCAATTCTATGATTCTATGATGATCTTGTTGGGTTTGGGAGGGAATTACCTGGCAAAAAGCAAGGATTGGGACCAAACTCATGTGGTTCAGAGGTCAGTGTCTTAATCCCCACCCCAGTTTTATGTCATTGTTCTATTGATCCCACGTGCAGGATGAGGTGTGCTGATCCACATCAAGTATTTTTAAGAGCTCTTGCACATGGGTAATGTTCCCATACAGGATCTTGGTTGTAATTTTCAGGTTTGGGAGGGACCTTTAAGATTGGAAGTAGACAATCTTAAAGGTCCCTCCCAACGCTGAAAATTCTGTGATTTTATTAGAAAATAGTTGTGTAGCTTTGCAACCTCCCATAAGCCTCAGAGAGGAGCAGATATAGTGGAATGCCCTTCTCAAGGGGTACTGAGAGATGAAAGGTGACCCAGGCAGATGTCCTCCTTTAACCTGCACTGCATGATTCTGGAGGGTTTTTATCTCTTTTACTTGGAATTTTTACTCCACATAAGCCTGGATCATTCCTTAGTTGTTGGGTCAGAGGACAACTTCAGCTAACACAGAAAAATTTAAAGCCAAGCAAAGTTTTGAGCTTGGACTTTATAATTTAGCACCTTTTGCTATGTGGGTGCCCATCCCATTGAATCCATTGCTCGTCTGCATGGTGCTGAAAAAACTTAAAGGCTTTGGTCTAAGTTTTCCTGAATTTCTTTTATCTGTTCATGATCTCTGGAGCTCCCAATATTGCAGCTCTCACATATTCAGCTCTGAGTGCCTCTTGAATTTAAAAAATTCTTCTCTTTTGGACAGAGCAGCCAAACAAAAGAGGTTTGGAAACTTGTTTCATTTGGAGAAGTTGAAACTGAAGAATATCAAGCTTAGGGAAAACTTAAGGTAAGAAGATGTTGGTTGTCCAACCCTTTTCCCCTCCAAACCTGTGTGTACATATTTGCAATAAGAGGAGAGCAGGAATTCCAGGACTAAGGAATACAGCCCTATGGGGGAAAAAATTTCCAATAATGCTTCTGCCAACCCAATAGGAATTGCTGTGACAGATGGGGCCAATGGTCCATCTGAGCCCATAATATTGGCATAATATATATATATATTGGATATATAATATATATATATTATATTATTATATATATATTATATATATTATATATATTATCCAATATATATAATATTGGATAGTATATCCAATGAGCCCATAATATTGGCAGACTCTGGCAGTCTCTGGCACCAGGAATCTACAGGAGCTGGTCCTACAGCAGTACCCAAGTTTTCAGAGGCTTTCTGTTGCTTTTGGAACCTTTCTGCTGCCTCAGTGTGATGCAGGTTTCCCAGGGACCATAGGAATGTGCTGGGAACTGCCTGGATCTGTGGGGCAGGATTAGGCAAGACCTTGCTGGTGTGACTGAAGGGTTGAGCTTTGTCCTTCCAAGTCCCACTGCTACTCAAGCTGGTAACAAAAAAGCTGAAGAAGTTTTCACCTGAGTCTGTAGTCTAACAATTTAGGATAGAGGATATCATAGAACTTCAGATAGGGCCCTTCTGGGTACTCTTTGGTATTCCACACCCTGATTAAGGTTCCATGGAAAGTGCAGCTGCCTGCAGATCTCCTTGTCCAACCCAACCTCCTCTCCTATGAGAGGAAGGTTTGTTTGACTTAAAAACCTCTTCACATGAGGTATTCCACCATGTCAGTGGCTCCTTCCTGCTTTACTGCTAAATATCCCTAGAAGGAAGGAGCCACCACGTTCTGTGCCATTCTTCTGTCACAAAAAACCCTTAAAGCTCACACCATCACCTTCACTATCTGCAGTCACATTTAAATCACATTTAAACTCCTGGGGAGCCCATAATATTGGCAGACTGCAAGGAGAGAGTGGCCACTGACCACAGTTTCCAGCTGGCCACCAACTCAGAGAGGGGAGGGATGGCAGGGTGGGCAGGGGAAGGATGCTTTTGCCCATTGGGATTATTCTTTGGATGCAATGTGGACATTTCTCCACCTGCTTCATCCTCTGCTTGCTGTCAGAGGATGGAGATGCTCCCTTAGGAAGGGACAGAATCCTGGCAGAGGGGGTTGTGTCCCACACCCATGCACCTGGACCTGCCTCCATCACTTCAAAACCAAGTGCTGCTGGTTTGTTGGGGCTTTTGGGGCAAAGCTGATGTGCAAACCTGTTCCTAAAAGCCTCTTTCTATCCACAGGTTGTTTTCTGTTTCAGTACCAAACTTAGGTAAGCAGCCTGCACCCATCTGGATCTCAGGGATGTATTTGTGTGTAGGAAGAGAGAAATGTTTTGCATAATATTGCAATTGGAAAATCAACTCTGGGCCTCGTGCCTTTCCCAAAATCAAGTAATATGTCAGGCAGCATTAACTGTGAAGACTTGATGGAGGTTTGTTCTTCACTTCAGGGTGGCTTTTTTGCTTAGTTTAGGGCAGATCTTTTCAAAAAGGACAATTACCTAGAAGAGACTTAGCTGAAAATAGAACGACAAGACAGAAAATTAATGCTATCTTGCCCCAAACCAGGACACTCTTGCAGATCTGAATATATTTAGGATGGCAACATCTGAAGCAGTCCAAAACTGAGCCACAGCTCCCAGGCTGACCACAGTGTTTAACTGTAAAATTATTTGTCACTGCCTGCTGGAGGGACAAGTTCATTCCTTGTGTAAATGGGGCTGAAGGCAAAAACTGCCCCACCAGATCAAACCTTAAGCAGGTGCTGGAGGGAATGGATCCATGTCCTGGGGATGGAAAACCTGGCTGGGAATGTATCTGTGTCCTTGGGATGGAAAACCAGCCTGGGAATGTATCAGTGTCCTTGGGATGAAAACCTGGCTGGGAACGTATCCATGTCCTTGGGATCAAAACCTGGCTGGGAATGTATCCATGTCCTTGGGATGGAAAACCTGGCTGGGAATGTATCCATGTCCTTGGGATCAAAACCTGGCTGGGAATGTATCAGTGTCCTTGGGATCAAAACCTGGCTGGGAATGTATCTGTGTCCTTGGGATGGAAAACCTGGCTGGGAATGTATCCGTGTCCTTGGGATGGAAAACCTGGCTGGGAATGTATCAGTGTCCTTGGGATCAAAACCTGGCTGGGAATGTATCCATGTCCTTGGGATGGAAAACCTGGCTGGGAATGTATCTGTGTCCTTGGGATGGAAAGCCTGGCTGGGCTGGTTGCAGTGCAAACCACAGGATATTAGGGGATGGAAGGGCCCATGAAAGATCATTGAGTCCAACCCCCTTCCAGGGCAGGGTCACCCAGTGTAGGTGACCCAGGAACACATCCAGGTGGGGTTGGAATGTCCCTGGAGAGGGAGAATCCACAGCCTCACCTGGCAGCCTGTGCCAGTGTTCCAAAGGAACATCCCTGGAGCAGGGTGGCCAAACCCATGCCTAGAAACACAGCTCACAACCCCAAATATCCTGCCTTGGGTTGGGGGTGGGGATCTCAAGGACCTTCCTTTGGCATTGCCTTTGGGATGAGCAGCAGCCCCCAGTTTCCTCTGCTCTGCATCACTCTGAGCACCAGGTTCAGCACAACATCTCATCAGTTCCTCTGCTGTTTTTTGCTTCCCAGCAGCTGCTTCCCAGGAGGACACAGTCTATGACAATGTGGAGGTGTGGCAGAGCAAGCTGAGGTGAGGAGGGGATGACCTTGGCCATGGGTTTCTTATGGCCTTGAGGATCCTGTGGTACTGCAAGGGACCAGACTGCCAGGGGCTGGTTGGGATTTAGTCCTCTGGAGCCATTCCAGGTGCCCTCCCCACGTGTGTTTGATTTGGCAAGGAGCACCCCCCAAAATGTCTCTTCAGTGGTTACCTACTGAGCACCAGAGATGTGAAAAAGAGAGAGCTGCTCCCTGGAAGTTGTGAAAATTGGGATGGTTTCCCTAGGGAAGGGAAAGTCTGGCTCCCAGAGCTGATCATCAGCCCTGTCCTGGCAAGCTCCTTGTCAGAAAAATTATTCCTAATAGGAACAGCATGGCTCAGTGTCTTGCTGCCAGATGATTGTGGCAGCAGCAAGAGTTTGTATTTCAGGGGAGGTTGCTGGGGGAGGCAGAGGGAAAAATCCCAGCTTTGTAGGTAACCCAGGTTTGGGGAGAAGACATGATTTGCTGGGAAAAAAAAAAAAAAACCCTTGAATTTCTGTGTGGTTCTTTTCTTTTCCTCTCAGAGAGAAGGATGACAAGCAGAAAGTCAGGATGCCAAAATTTCTGATGGCCAAAGAAGATAAGGACCAAAGGAAAAGCAGCAATGATGGGGAAAGGTCTTGATTTTCATTCTGTGGTTTCCCATGTTGTTTAACTTTATGGGGGCACCACTTGAGCCATTTGCAGCAGCAGCATGGCCCAGATTGTGCAAACATTTTCTGTTTGCCTGGTGTTCCAGGGTCTTTTTCCCTTTGAAGCCAGCTTCCAGGAAATTTTGCTTGAGGGCAAAGCCAACTCTTGGCTCTGAGTTATATGAATGTAGGAATATCCTGAGAGTTTTCCTCCTGAAGTTGTATCTTCTTCCCCTTTAGTATATATTTGTCTGCTTTTCTGCCCTGATTAGTCCCATTCAGTCTTTAATTGTGCTTTGATTAAATAGTTATCTCTGTGGATCAGGCAATGTGATGTTTAGAAGCTGGGTGTTCCCTTGCCTTTATTCTAAAGTATTGATTTCTTGGGCCTTTTTTTTTTTTTTTTTTTCCTAGCTGGCTTTATTACATTGGCTCTTGCTGTCCCATTTCTCCATAAAAGCAGCAAGAAAACCTTGTTATTTATGCTGCAAAAATTAGTATGAGAGTCTGAGTTTCCATTTCCCTTTCAGCCCATTGCAGGGAGGTTTTTCCTGACCCAATACCTGGGACTTCAGACAAATGCAAATCAGAGATCTCTTTGCTGGGTTCTCAGCACAGAGTTCCTGCATGGGGTTGCTCAAACACCACTTTTGTGCCAAGTCACACACCTGATTTTACAGACTGTCAGGAAGTCACCAGGATTTCATCTGTTTCTCAGAACTGGTGGCAGGTCCTGCAGGCTGACACTGCCAAAGAGGAATCTCTTCACAGCTTCAAAATCCCAAATTTCAGCTCTTGTTTCCCCTTCTCTTAATTTTAAATGCATGAAAGCTAGCCAAGACTGAATAATTTATTGCAAGTGGGTTTGGTTGGTGAGCTGTTTTTTTTTTTTTTCCTGTCTTATTTTTAAATTGAAGGCCATAGCTGGAATTTCGTGGACAAACCCACGAGTGGGATCTCCATGCCCAGGGAAAGTGATTCCTCCCCTTATGCCAGGCTTAGGAGCTTGGTTTTTACTTCACATTGCCACATAAATGTCCACTTGGGTGACTTTCTCCTCCTTGTCCTAAAAAAGCAACAAAAATCAGAGACCTGTGTCAAGCTCCACTTCCAGCAATGACTCAGGATGAGAGTTATCTGGGGACCCTTTCTATTGCAATTTAAATTAAACCAGAAGGAGACAAACTGCTGGGGGAAAAGTGAATTGTTGGCTTCTATAAAAACACAAGTGATTCAAGACACTTGCTGGGGAGTTTGCTTGTTCCCACGCTGCTTACAGACAGAAAATGGCTCAAGTTGTGCTCACCAAGAGATTTGGGTTGGATATTCATCCTTTTATTAAAACTAGCAATGTGGGTGGTGTGCTTTGCTCTTCCAAGAGTTCATTGCAGAGCAGACTGGAGTTGGGCTGCATTTCCCAAAGTGCCAGGGGTTGTTTAAATGGAGCTCAGAAACTTGTGTGTCTGTCTCTCTCTCTCTCGATGCAGGAATATCTTCAAACTCAAGAAGAGCAAGGCAGACAAAATCAAGAAGATGGAAAAAGAGGAGAAGATTTTTAGAGAAACATTTTTGGTGTGTGTCTAGAGGACTAGCTGTGTCAGAGGGGGAAAGTAGCTATGTGTTGTGCTTAAAAAGATATCATAGAATGGCTTTGATTAGAAGGGACCTCAATCATCCACCCCAACCTCTCTGCCATGGGCAGGGATGCCTCTCATCTAGACAAGCTTGCTCCAACCTGCCCTTGAACACTATCCTAGAGTTATCCTGGGAGAGATGTCCCATGGACCTGCTGCCTTCTCTAATCTGGACTCTTTCTTAAGGGTGTTGCTGCTTTTTGGGGGGAGGATGAGGGTGTTTCCCCTTTTCACCCCCAAACAAAGCTTCACCGCC
This sequence comes from Heliangelus exortis, assembly GCF_036169615.1. Classification (NCBI taxonomy): domain Eukaryota; kingdom Metazoa; phylum Chordata; class Aves; order Apodiformes; family Trochilidae; genus Heliangelus; species Heliangelus exortis. The sequence goes on from NC_092429.1 coordinate 4,378,255, forward strand.
CACCCGTAAATCTCCCCCCAGGCGCCTCATGGCCCAGGAGTGCAGAGTAACCTGTGGTTTTTTCTTCCCTGCAGTACACCAAGGAGATCAAGGTCATCAACAGGGCCACAGCAGAGTGCTCAGTCCCCAGTAAGAGGAGGGTTGATCTCCCAGTCACAGCTGGAGAGCAGCTGGATGTCATTGATGTCACGGAGGGCAGCGCAGTGATTTGCCGCAATGCCGAGGGCAGATGTGAGTTTGGAGCCAGGCCCTGGCAGGGGTGGGGTGGTCACTTGGCATTGAGGAGCCAGCAACAGTGTGTTCTTTGTGCTTTTATTTGCTCAGGAGTTTATTATTTTTTAATTTATTAATTATTATTTTATTAAGTTGCTGCTTTTTCTTCCTCCCCCTTCCCCCTTCCCTCAGATGGGTACGTGCTGGTGGAGCATCTGAACTTCAGGTAAACTCGGGTTTTAGTTCTCCTGATCCATTTTTTTCTTCTCCTTCCTGTGCGTGGGTATTTCAGATCTGGAGCAGTGTGCTTGAAACTTCTGAAGGCAGAGGAAGGTTAATGTAAACAGCCAGTCTTAAATATTAAATAAGCATTTCCAGTTTTAGGCTGCTATTCTGCTGGTACACATGTTTCCAGTCCGACTGCAACTATAAAAAGCCCCTTCCAGTCATGACTTGTATAATAAATTGGAGATTCTTGACTTGCCTGCAGATATGCCACATGAATTCACATCTGCTGCAAACATGGGCTGCTTGGAGCACGTTGCCTTGCCAAAACACCCCCTGAAATTCCCTCCTGCTGTATCATTTCCACGCGTGCTCATGCATAATTGGTACAAATCAACCTCTGATTGCCCAGGTGCCCTTTGCTGTGAATTTTTGTACTCTTTTTTTTTTTTGAGACAGACAGTATGAACCACCCCGAGAGCTGCTCTCCCCTCTGAGCATCCCTGAAGGTCTCTTTCTTTCTTCCCACCCCAGTGAGAGCCCCTGTTGATCAACTGTGATGATGTGAATGTGAATAAAGTTGTATTTTGTACGTTGGTGCTGTTTAACGTACAAAAGACATATTTTTTTTTTGCCTGCTACTTCGAGCCTGTCCACTGATGATCTCAACATTACTCTCAGTATTTGTGACTTTTTGAAGTACTTGGTGGTCAGCTCTGAAATAGCCATTTCTGCCTTTGCTTAAAAAAAAAACCAAACTGAAATAGCCATTACATTTCTGCCTTTGCTTAAAAAAAAAAAAAAACAAACTGAAATAGCCATTACATTTCTGCCTTTGCTTAAAAAAAAAAAAACCTGAAATAGCCATTACATTTCTGCCTTTGCTTAAAAAAAAAAACCAAACTGAAATAGCCATTACATTTCTGGCTTTGCTTAAAAAAAAAAAAAAAAAAAAAAAAAAGTTGTGCAGTTCAGTTGCTCTGTCTCATTACAGTCTGGTTTAGGTGCAAAAGTCCCCAAAAGATTTGCTCTTTAAAAAAAGCCAACTATATACATTGGAACTGGTTTGGGGCTTGACAAAGGTGTTGAGCCAAGAAGCATGAACCACTGCTCTCACTGGGTTAAATATATAAAATAGTGGAACACTTGACTCGTTTCTTTCCAAAAAAACATTAAAAAAAGGTAAATAAAGCATTCAGTCAAAATTTACTTTATTTTTGTAAGCTATTGGCATCCCAGATATGTAAAGGCTTACAGGGTAGGTTTTTCCCCAACAGTTGTCCCTGTGTTTGGGCTATTCTCTGCTGTGGGCCTGGAGGATCAGTGCTTGTTTTAAGAAAAAAAAACCAAAACAAACTCCAAACTGGAGGAAGAGAAGTATAAATTGCTAATGGCTTCTCCTCTGTGTATCCAAGGAGTCATACTCAAAAAAAAAACCTGTGGGTGGGGTTTTGTACATGGCTTTGGAAGAAAAAAAAAAAACCAAACCTTAAATATTAGTGTAGTGTACAACTTCTGCCCCTCCTCAGCACGTTTTAAGAGCCCCTATCAGCTTGCTCATAAACGTCCTGCAAAAATGTAAATTATTTAATTAGAAATTATTAAATATTCCAGGCTTAAGAAAACAGAGCAAAATAAAAGTGCTGTTTGCCACAGGGCCATTTCAAAGCTGGCATAGAAGACATCAGAAAAACAGAGCAAATATTGAACATTGACTTTTAAGTCCATACAGGCATTCTTATTTATTTTACCATGTGGTTACTATTAAGTGCATTGGCCTGCATCCACCCTTGCAATAATAATAAAGAAAATAAATAAACCCAAGCCCTGTAAGCATGCGCAGATTTGCAGCCTTGCCAGCCCAAATATTTGGAGTTCTCCAGCAGAGATGGAGAATTTGGGGGGTGCTGAAGTGAGTGCTGGGCTTCAGAGCAGACTGGAATGTGTGCTGTGTCCTTCCCTTCCAGCCTTTGCAGGGAATTGTCCCAAGGGAAGCTGTGGAAATGGCTCACCTGGGTTGTTTTTTGGTTTTGGTTTTTTTTTTTTTTTCCATGGTAATATTTAGGATTCATCCTTTAAAGAAAAACCCTTTCCTTGACTCCTTCCTCATCCTCTTCCCCATCCAGGATGAGCTGACAACTCCTGATGTCTATTAATCCCTACAGGCAAATACTGTATTAACCATCTGTGCTTCTTTTATTGCCTCCTAAGGAAGTTACTTAAACGTTCTAAAAATTATTTTTTTGTAAATTAAAAAAAAAAATGAACAAACTTTCCCCATATATCCTGGGATATAAATAATCAGGCCCCAATCCCAGTGCAAATTGACACAGTCCTTGGGGTTTTGTGACCCAAGTCAATAATAACACCAGTTTCACCAGGGACACCTTGGAAGGCAATGAAACCTTCCTGGAGAGATCCCAGTGGACACACAGAAGGAACATGCTTGATATGGGATGATTTAATACCCCAAAAAATGTATTTTACAGATAGAACTTTAGATTTCCTCAATTAAACCACAGGTTGGCTCTACTTAAGCCAAGATTATTGGTCAGAAATATTTTTTTCTCTCTTTATTTATAACCTTGCTGGTGCACCCTAAACACAGCAAAACCTAAAGTAATTCTCACTTGAATTTTCAACCCTGTTCCTCCAAATTCCTTTTCTGAAATGGGGATCAGCAGGGTAACAGTTGTGACTTGCTAAACCTGAGAGGAAAATGAAGTTTCTTAGAAGTCATTCTGTGTCACATAAACTGAGTAATTGTAGGGAGAGGGACAAAGCTGGACAGTGACTGCAGCTGTACATGATCCCCATATCCCTCCCCAAGCACCTTCCTTGCAATAAAAGGTTATTTTTGCACAATATCTTTGAATTTTTCTCTGTGTTTCTGTGTAAGGAGTCAAGATCTGAGGCCAACAACAGCTCTGTCAGCTCTCCTGGATGCAAAACAAAACCCTTTGGCCTGGCTCCTGGCATGTCTTTTGGGCTGAGAAAGCTGTTTCTGTTATTTGTGTATATATTTTAATAATTTAATTCCCCTCCCTGGCTCTTTGTCCCCTCCCCAAGCCCTGGGGGCATCCATGGTCCCAGAGTTGGGATGTGTTGGGATTATCTCCAGAGGGAAACTCTGCCAGCCCCCCCCCAGCCTCCAAAGAGGGACTGTGCAAGAAATAAGATTTAAAGATTTGTTCTTCTTGTCTCTTTTCATCTCTGAGTTTATTAAAGTGCAAATGTCAACCATGGAGACAGCTATCACATGCAGTGCAGTACACCAAAAAACCACTTTCCACACCAGAAATGGAAGGTAAAAGGCTTCATTGTGATTATCTAATGCACAATTACTTGCACAAAGGACAAAACTGAACCTGGGCTCCATGCCCTCCCCAAACAGCTACAGTCAGAAAGTAGAAATCAAGTCATTGGAACCCAAAACCTTCTCCATCAGCTGAGAAAATATGAAATGCCAAGAATGGAGTATTTCTACAGCTTGGAAATTTGTTTCTGAGCTTCATGTTAATGATATGGTTGAAGAGATGCTTATACTCAGAGCTTTTTAAAGTTCACTATTTTAGAAAAAAAAAATTTAAAAATTCATAAATAGTCTTTGCAGTAGGAAAAAAAATTACAGTGGACTAGGCTGGTTCATCTCTCACATGAAGCTGAGGTTTGTCTGCCCAGAGCTCCTGGGCTATGGACTCTACAGTTATCCTGGGATTCAGTTTTGCTTTGTGCTCTAAAAGAAAAAACCAAAACAACTGCATTGAGGTACAAAACACGTGAATATAACATGATACAGAACACATGAACATGCTTTCAGCAACAAGAATAAATATTACTGTGTCTACAGTAGCTACTTCACAGCTTTGTGAGCAGAGGATAAATAAACTACTTTAAAAATTAGGGGGGGGGAGGGAAAAAGTGCCAACAGAGAGCTGAGTCTTACAAAAAAATTCTGATGTTTAAATTAAGGCAGCTTCAGCTTTCAAGGCTTTTGTTGAAAACAGACTTTTTTTAGCTCTAACAAGCAATGTACTCGTGCTTTGCAGCTAGAGACCTGATTTACCCTCCAGTTCCTCACTTTGCTGATCAAAAGAAGCAAAAAAGCCCTGCATCAAACACAAGTTACACCAGGTGTGCTCTCAGCAAAAGTCTGTGTTTGGTCAGTAGGTGTAAATATAAGAATTCTGAAACCCAGCTCATCTCTCCAGCATGGGAGGGAGGTACCTCTGAATGAATTAACTCCACGGCCAAGAGGCAGACTGGAAATTCAGAATTACAGGAAGCTGTTGGTTTTTTATATATATATATAAATATGTATGTATATATATATATATAAAAGTGAATGATAACAAGGAACATATAAAGAAATGACTAAGAAAGCCCAAGGAAAGCATCCAGACCAAAGTAAGAACTTACAAAAGGTGACTCTAGTAGGTACATCATACACCCGAAACAAAAACAAACCCTAAAACTTTCCAGTAAAACACTTCAGGAGGGGGGGAGTGAGAATTTTCAAGGGGATGGATGTGTGATTCTTCTTCTTCTTCTCCACTCAGCTAATAGAAGGGTGAAGCCAAATAATTGCACAAGAAATGGTACTTCAAGTATTTGGAGACACGGCCCGCGTGTCTCAGCAGTGGGGTTCTGCATCACCTGGGGGGTTTGTGCACCTGGGGGAATAAAGCTGTGGCTCCCAGCAGTCCTAATGTATGGTGAAGGCACAATTTCATGTCCTGTGTGTGGGTCTCTCTTCCTTCCACATGGGTGCACAACAAGAGGACTGGTGGCAAAGAGCAGTGAAACGAAAAGGTGTAGAGAGCATGGTGATTTTGTTCAAAGTTCATCTATTCTGATACAAATGCCATTAAAAATCACACACACACACTATAAAATATATACACAACAGACACTATAACCAACCCTTTTGGGTTTTACAACACTGCCCATACCTACACCTTCCACACCCCTCCTGAAATGCTAAGTTGGACACTGAAGATGCATTTCTGACCCATGAAAAGAAGAAAATCCTGCTGCCTTCACCTGCACAGCTCCGTGTCCTGAAAATGAAACTGCCCCAAACCCCATCAGCACCAGGGCTTGGAGTGGCAAGGTTAAGAGGGCAGGGTGCTTCTGGCTCCTGATCCCACTGCTCCTCCCCAGAGGAGCCCACGCTGGGTCTGTCAGGGTCAGCTAAGCTACTCATGGGCTTTACCTAGAAAAGGGTGTAAAAATATCATCCCCTTTCTCCAGGTCCTCTCACACTCCAGGATGAGTGTGTGTGAGATGGCAAGAGTCCAGGACACACAACCCACTGGGCAAATAAAACTGAGAGGCCAATGACAGGGATGCTGCTTACTTTACAGATATATATATAAAATATATACACACACATATATAATATATATATATAATTTGACAGCTAGTACAGTACACAATCCTTCTGATTTAACTCATACCAGAGGTGGAGGTTAATGCTGGAGCCAAACTGAACTCAATCCTTTGCATCTCATCTCTCTCCTCCCTGGGCTGAAGCAAAGTTTGGGTGAGTTTGTGGCTTGCAAAGCTCAACTGTCCAGTGGCTTTTGAAGAATTGCACTTGGAGTAATTCAAGTTTCTGTAGTTCAAATATGTTTACCCTGCTTTTCCTGATGTTTGTGCATGTACCAGCATAACTCAATAGAACTGACCACAGTGTACCTGTGTCCAAGTTCAACTTTTCCTCTGGAAAATGCAACTGGAGGTCAGCAGCTTCTTTGCAGCTGGGAGCCAGAAAGGAGCCTGGTTGAAGGTAAAATAAATAAATAATAAAAAAGCCCCAAAAAACCAAGTGAAACTTCTCTGAATATTTAAAAATGCAGTGTGGAGTGAGGCTGTAATGGACAGCTTAACCTGATGTGCTCATTGAGGAGGTGCTTCCATCAGTCCCACTCTCTCCACTGCCTCTGCTGACACCCAGCAGGGAAGTTGCTTCATCTCTCTCTTCCTCTCCATAAAAAAAAAAAAAAAACTGAGCCACTCTTATTGCCTCCTTGTCAGGACTGGGTTTGCAGATCCATAAATGATTTAGTGTTTGCATGGGTCTGAGAAGATGCCAAGGGCCACAAGGGCTTATCCTACCACCTAGAAATCCCACCTGCCTCCAGGAAGCAACTCTTTCCTCCCAAGGGCATCTGCTGCTCTTTAATACTCTTAGTTCTGCTGGGGAGGAGGAAATCCCAGAGGACAAGTGTTATTTTAAGGCAAGACATCTGTGCATCTACATGCTTCTGAATGCCAGATTATATCTAAAGCACCAGCCCCTTACCAGCCAGGCTACAGGTGTTTCCAGGACTTGCCAAGCTGCTCAGTTGTGGGGGATTTAAACAGACTTCAACATTACAAAAACATTTCATGGCTGGGGTATGGACACTTCCAACACTTTGCTGGATGGAAATTAATGTCTGTCCCTCAGCTCTTCCCTCCTGCTTCTTTCCAAAGGGAATTATCTCCAGCAGCCAAAACCATTTGGGTCTCAGCACTGATCCCAAAGCTGCTAAAGGGCTGGTGCTGCTCAGCTTTGGCTCTGGGGTTGGTTCTTTTTTTTGCACACAGGAGTCTGGATTCTCCATCCTCACTGGGTATAACCTGCTCACACCAGAGGACTGGCAATGTGCATCATCCAAGAGTCACCAGGCACAGCACCAAAGCCAGTCTCAGCCCCAGAGTGCTTATTTAATCATGATAATATAATAAAAAGCTCATTACAAAACCTAGGAGGACTACAAATGCTTCCAATATTTCTTTTAAAAACAAAATTGTTCTGCTGCCAGGTTTATCATCCAACCAGTGATGTGTTGGATTTAGAGTATGAGAACTTAGCAGCAAAACTGACTTTTTTTTTTTTTTTTCCTTTGGAAGCTTCCTACTTTGTGCAGCTTCTGGAAAAAATTGGAGCTGTAAAGTCACATTGGTGAGAATCCAAGTGTAATCTGTAACAAAAGTAAGGCAATTTTGTGTTTGGTTTTTTTTGGTTTTTTTGTTTTGTGGTTTTTTTTTAAAAAAAAAAGGGCCTTCAAACTGAAAATGTCCATTTAACTGCCAGTAGATGGCACAAATATCCCATATATGTCTTTGTTACCCAAAATGATCAGTACAAAAGGCTTAATGTGTTGTTCTCTTCCTTGCTTCTCATAGAAACTTGCAGAAAGTATAAAGTGCAACTGCACAAAACAAACAAACAAACAAACAAAAACAACTAGCAAAAAAAAAATCCCTCAAAGGGTCAGAAGAAGCTATCAAAAAGATGTATTGAATCTTTTTAAACTTGACTGACCACATACCTGGGATAAGCAAAAGTTCTCCTTTGCTTTGTTTCTTAAAACAAAACAACAACAAAGAAACAGAAAAATAAGAAAATCCCACCTAGGATTTTTTTGGCAGAAGTTGTCATAAAGCATTTGTTCTTTGACTGATTAGAATATTAAGTTCCTCCACAATGACATAAATAAAATTAAATACCATAGCAAAGCCACGTAGATGCCAATGCTGCTCATTAGGTTAAGCCTAGGTAATAAAAAAAAAAAAAACAAACAAAAACCACAATTATTTTCAACAAAGAGTCATTAGGGTATACCCTGGAATACCAAGAATTTCACCTTAAAATCCCTGCAGTTTGTCTGAAAAAAAAAATAAAAATTCTCTTCTTCAGCTCACCAGTAGTAAATAAAAATGAAACTCTGAATCCAGATCTCCCTGTTTACCCCATGGAGTGACAGAGGTCCCAGGAGTGGGGCAGGGGAGCCCCCCAGCACAGGGCTGAAGACACACACACCTTCACACCTTCAGAAAAGAAATCTCTGGTGGTGTGAAGCTGGGAGTGGGGAAGGCAGATTTGGCAGTGACTGGAGGGAGAAGGCTTCCTATGGGCAAGAGGAGAGGGAAATGCTTTCCAGCCAAGCTCTTGCCCAGCAGTGAGGATCCCCACCCTTGGATGCATGGTGAGTGAAGCACTGGGTGGCTCAGTGGCATCTTGCCCTCCTGGTTCATCTGAATCCTGCTTGGGATTCAGCCCCCAGAGCTGGAGGTGAGTGGGTTGGAGGGTGGTGATGATGAAGGGCTGGAAAAAGGCAAGGAGCCTCTGAATGCCATGAGCAGGTCAGTTTCCTCTCCAGTGGAGGAAATAAAGCATCTTAGGGGACACTCTGCTGCAAAGACTTGATAGATGGAGGCTTTCTCATGGCAGGTCTGCAGCAGGACCTTTGCACATCCCACTTTCCCTCCCCATCTTGAGCAGAGCAGGAGGGAGGGAACAGGGGGGGGGTGGCATATTGCACTAGTGCAGAAGCATCTCAGCAGCTGCTGATTTTAGGAGGGAAGTGTTAGCAGAGGCCAGCAGCCCCACCAGCACCCACTATGAGATATTTCATTACCCCTCTGCTCTATTCTGTGCAGCTCCTGGTCAACCTGGCTCAACCCATCCTGCCCCTGCACAGCAAGAGGGATACAATATCCACCTGGCTGCACACTCACTACATCACCAAAAGCTGGGCTGTGGCTCTATTAACTCAGGGTGAACCAGGAGGAGGGTGTTTTCCAAAAACTCAGGGATACATTTGTAACTTTACAGCTATGCCAACATTTTCCATCTGGGGGAAAAAAAGAAAATAAAATCTATTGGATACATTTCGCCACTGCCTAACCAGCGAAATAAAGTTATTCTTAATTTCATCAGTGCCTTCTTAGAGGGGAATATGTTTTGGGTCTGGAATTGGCTCCGTGTTCATTGGCTATGGAGCAGTGAGGGATGGAAGAAGAGGAGGAACAAAGCAGAAGGAAGAAGGAATCAGAAGTCAGCCCAGCTCCTCACAGTGCTATCGATACCGTGTGCGGTGGGACCGGTGCCTCGGGGCCAGCCGTCAGCGAGCCAGGGCCATGATCAGGCTGGCACACATCTCAAAGAAGTCCATGGTGTGGCTGCCCAGGCGTGGTGGGGTGGAGGGGATGCTGCCCACGAAGGAGCCACTCAGGGAGCCCATCAGGGACTGGCACTCAGCAGTGGCAGCAGCATCGATGCTCAGCCTGGGGCGGTGCAAACCGGCGGCGGAGCAGGAGCGCTGCGGGGTGGATGAGCCTGACCTCTGCTCCATCACTTCATCTTAAAGATAAAGGCACAAAAAAAAAAAAAGGCTGAGAGGCTGAGAAAACTGGGTTTGTTCAGCTTTGAGAAGAGAAGGCTTAGGGGAGACCTTATTACAATGTTCCAGCACTTAAAGGGGGGCTACAAAGCAGATGGAGACTCCCTGTTTACAAGGAGTCCCATGGACAAAGGGCAATGGGCACAAGTTGCTCCTGGGGAGATTCAGATTGGACACAAAAGGAAATTTTTCACTCTGAGGACAGTCAGACACTGGGATGGTCTCCCAGGGGAAGTGGTGGATTTCTCCACTTTGGAAAGTTTTGAGTCTCAGCTGGGCAGGGTTGCTGAGACATCTCATATAAACAATAATATTGGAAGGGTTGGGCCAGATGATCCTTGAGATCCCTTCCAACCTGACATTCTGTGATCCTATAAAAAGAAAAATGAAAAAAATAAGAAAAAATTGCATCAGTCTGGCATCTGCAATGCATGTTTGGTAAGGAACTGGTAACAGCAGTGGAGACAAATGGATTCAAAGCTTTCACTGACTCAAAAGAGCTGCAGAAGGGTTTCAAAATGCAAAGAGTAATCTTTAAACGTCTCGGGGTTTTTTTTTTTTCTTTCAAACTTGCCACTTTTATGTGGTTTACACTCTGCATTGCACCATTTCCCACTTACCATCAATACTTTTGAAGTCCAAGAGATAGCTGCGGTTGTCAACCTGGTAGAGCTGCAGGCTCATCTTCACATAATTTCCTGTCACCGGGTTCTTGCGGCGCACCCTGAGGTGGTAGGAGTTCACCACCTGCAACAGGAAACTTCCTTTCAGGGGTGAGATTCAAGGTAGCAAGATTTCTTTCCTTATTTAACAGAAAAACACAGTTGCCAAAAACAGCGCCTATAAAACGAAGCAAATGGCTTCGTATCTTATTTTTTCTTATCTTTAAAAACACTTCTTGGTTTCTGATGCAGCAGCTGCTGATAAAGCTGCCCTGACCTGTCTGCCAGGCACCAAACTGATGCTGCTTCTCCCTCACCAGCAGCAATGACCCCATGAGCCAAAAAGTCCACTCGTGGGCTTATTTCTGTGTGACAAGAGGAGGCTGGGCAGCTGGAAAGAGTTAAACTCTCCCATCACCACACCTAAATTAATCATCTGTGAATCAGCCCTGAGCTGCAGATTTTCTCCTGCCTCTTCCCACCCCACAATCTGCTGTGTCTCATCTGCACTGAGAGCTTTTCTCTGTGCTATATTTATGAAGCTACTGCAGGGACAGGAAAGCTATTTTGATGAAGAATCACATCTGAAGTTATTCTTAGGGTGGGAAAGACTCTTGTGAAACCTCCTCATATAAAATAAGCTCCACTGCCTACATAAAGACATTGGACTGACTTGGTTTGTGAAGCTGTAACAGAAATACATCAGGTTTGTTCTCCCACTGCAAAGCCAGGCAGCTTACAAATGTCTGGCTGGTGCAAGCATATGCATCTGGAGATGGTCCATCTCCTGCCTAGTGCAGTGGAATCAGGTTGCTGGGTGCTACTTGGCTTTAAATACATCCATTTATCAAAAATTAGGAGGAGATAGGGGGCTTTGGAGAAGCAGCACAGTGACATTCCCACTGTACAACCCCTGGAACCTGGAACAAGGAGGAGATCTCCTCTAGTGATGAAGATCTGGGCTGAAATTCTCCTTACCTTGCTCCTGATGCTCGCATGAGGCTGCTGTTAAAGGCCCTGAGTCAGGAGAGCTCACCTCAGCCACTGCACACAGATTTAGGGAATCAGGTTCAGCAGCAAAGATAAAGGGCTAAACCAAGAGATTTATTAATTGTGTTCTGAAAAAGATTGTGACTCAATGCTGTGTAGCTCAGAAGAAACACCTGAAGCAAGTACTGTTAACCAAAATATCACCCAGATTTAAATCAAGCTTCAAGAAGCTGAGTCCTGAGCCAGGGAAGCAGCAGTGTCTGAAGGTCTATGTGGTCCACAGGCACTGCTCCATCTCCATAGAGGAAAATGCCACCACATCAATGGTAAAAAAAAACCAAAAAGTTTATCTGTGCAGCTTTTAAGAAGATGCATATTGTGGCATGTTAGGACCCGAGCAGAAATAGCAAGAACTACTTTGCTCAGGAGCACTCAAGATGACCTCGCAAGGAATTAGCCACTAAAATTAGAAATGTGACTGGCTCCTCTTATCCCTGCAGCTAAAGGAAGCAGAAACATCTTCCCAGCCAGAGCCTTAGAGCATTCAGAAAGAAAAGTCTTATTTCCCTCCATAAATACACACCACGGGTATTGAACCCCGGCTAGCATCTCCATTCAGCCTGGCTGAATAAATGAGAAATGGTGATCACAATGAAATGATGATCACAAGGAGTGGATATTAGCTTGCTGAGGCTGTAACCATACCTACCAACCTCCTCCCTGAGCAACCCAGCTCATGGAACAACCCTTGAAAACCACCACCACGAATCCCCCGAGGGCTCCCTCCCTACCTTCCACTCGAAGTCCAGCTGTTTCATAGCCCGGTACACCTCGGCCATAATGTCATAGGGTTTGCTCTGGCTGCGGATTCCTAGGTGCCACTTGGCCTTTTTGACAGTCAAGGGTTTGGGTTTTGTGGTGTTGAGGGCATCCAGAGGACACCGTGCCTTGGGGCTGTCTGCTATCAACGGCGGCATCCGCTCGGGGTGCGGCTTCACGCCGGGAGGGATGTGCAGGGAGCTGTCGTCCATGAAGGAGCCCGTAGGGGGGCTGGAGGCGAGGTAGAACTCACTGGCTTGGTTCATGATCCTCCTGTTGTCGATGACCAGGTGGTAAGCCACTGCCAGCTGGTCCTGAGGGTCACCACTGTACAGGCTGTTCATCACCTCCGACTCGGTGCACTCAAACTTGTCGCAGACCTCCCGCACCGCGTCGTCGTCGATGACGGTGGCGTCGTAGGAAGGGTCCTCTGGGAAGAGGTAGCTGGGCAGCTCCTCCTTGAACCACTCGTGTTCCCTGAGGGAAGGCAGAGAGGGGACAACGTGAGCTTTGTGCAAGGTAGGCTGGAGTCACCAGGTGCCACCAGGTTCTGGCTTTCTCCTGAAAAGCACCTGGGTAGGTGGCTCTGGCGGTTTTGGTCTTGGTGGTTAAGGAATTTCATTGAGGAATAAGCAATGTGTTCCCAGCAAGTTGGCTCTAAATCCCAACAAGCCACGTGGACACCAGCAAACAAAATTAGGTCTGGGTTCCTAAAAGAGCAATGAGTTCCTAAAAGAGAGGTGGTGGCCAAATGAGCTGCAGACTGGGGAGCTCAACCCAGTCCTGCTTGGTCCCCCCAGTATCGCACCAGTGATGGTGCTTTTCAAGCCTGGCTGCTTGCTCTCCTGGCTCTGAACTAAGATCTCAGCACTTAGAAGATGCTCACACTCCTGGGTTACTCTGGGTCTGCTAGAGATACAGAGCAAAGCTGTCCACATACCTGATTCCCACTGATTCAAGTCCATGATAATTAGTGGCTAAATGCCACGGAGCCTTGTCTCTAGGTTCAATGTATCAGCTGTAATCTTGCCATGTGTGCTGCTGCTCTAAGATGCAATTAAGTAAATCCTCTAGTCTTAAGGGCTTGAGAAATAAAAAAGGCATTTTACTTGGTTTTACTGGAAGGGTAAAATTAAGGCCATTCATTGCAAATGCATTAAAAACCTGAGAACTCCTGAAAGCCCTGGTAACACTTACACATATGCTGAGCACACCAGCTAAGCATGATTGCTACATACTCCATACAACATGTATCAGGTTCCAGTTTTACAAAACATTTCTAAAATTACTCAGATTGTGAGAATTTTGAAGTCCTACTATCAGCTGTGAACTTCTCATGCTCTCTGAAGGCACAAATATCTGCTTAGGAGCCTGTTTGTTCCCTTTACCTTGAATTTCCACAGATAAACCACATTTGATATTTAACCATTAAGTTAGAGTAACTCTTGTGTTTCTCCTCCTTTCTTATTGGATAGACACTCAATACAATGATCACCCTCTTATTCTGAACTGGTACCCAGAGGGAGGAGATGTTGAAATAAAGTAAGGAAAAATAGCTGGCAGTTCTTTGGTTTATTGCATGATACAACCCAGTTTTCTAAGCACTATTAAGAGGTTTCTCAGGCTGCTCTTATAACATCATAACGTTTTATGCATAGAAAACCTATACAAAGCCATTGTTCATCCCCATCCACTGCCAGCCAGCAGCACCCACCTCTCCAGCACCACCCAAGCATCCCTTAAATCACTGGGGACAAACACCAGCTGGATTAGCTGACTGCTCCTGTAAACCACCCTCCCCACCTGCCAGCAGGTGACACCCAGGGTGGTCACCATGCCCCCAGTATGATGCCAGAGCCCCCACCCCATCCCACCTGGGCTGACCTGATGTCCTTGATGGTGGCTCTCTTGAGGGGGTCAACCTGCAGCATGTGCATGAGGAGAGTGGCGACGGAGCGGTTGAGGTATTCAGGGATGTAAAACACCCCTCCCCGGATCTTCTTGAAGAGGGTGGGGACATGTTCATCATCAAAAGGCAGAGTGCCACACAGAAGGGCATAGAGGATAACACCACAGCTCCAAATGTCCACCTCAGGGCCAGCGTAGAGCCTGCATGAAGGTAAAGGCAGGAAAAAAGGTGTCACTCCCATCCTCTTCTCCTCAGCGAGGATGAAGGTCCCTCTGGGAACCCCCTGCAAGCTCCCTGGGGGCCAGAGCTCCAGCCCACCCAAGGGCTGTTCCACACAGATGTCCCCAACCAAACCTGCCTAAGCCAAAATCATTCAAGGCTGTGAGGAAAGGACCTGGTGTAGGCTGCCCGTGCTCCTCTGGATGGCTGGGTACATCCCTGCTTCTGTTAGACCCTACAAAAAGCCAAACCCCAAATTCTTCCAAGAGCTCTGCCAGGCTGTTTGCTTCTTCACCCCCCAAGCCCAGGGCTCAATTTCTGTTTGTGCAGTGAGGTAGATGAAACTGCAGCAGGTTCCATATTCCTGTGTGTTTATTTTGGGTTGAAGTTTGCACACTGGCAAGCATGCAAGTGCTCCTGCTTCTGGCAAACTGAGAACCTGCTCCCTGGCATCACCAAGTCAGGCACCCCAAATAGACAGGGTTTGCTGCTGCTTGCTTGATCTCTCTCTTTTTTTAAATTTTTTTTTTTTCCTACAGCTGGTGCCTTTCTCAGAGATTTTTGGAGGCAGTGCCTGTAACATCCCATCAAAATAGAAACACAGAATCCCAGATGGTTTGGATTGAAAGGGACCTTAAAGAGCTTCTAGTTCCAACTCACCCCCTGCATGGGCAGGGACACCTTCCACTAGACAAGGTTGCTCCAAATCCCATCCAACCTGGCCTTGAACACTTCCAGGCATGGAGCAGCCACAACTTCTCTGGGCAACCTGGGCCAGGAGAGAATTTCTTCCCAATATCTCATTTAAACCTACCCACTACCCTCTCCCAGTTTGAAACCATCCCCTCTTATTTTATTACTTCATGCCCTTATAAAAAGTCCCTCCTCAACTTTCTTGTAGGCCCCTCGAGATATTGGAAGGTGTTCTAAGGTCTCCCTGGAGCCTTCTCTTCCCCAGGCTCAACAACCCTAAATCTCTCAGCCTGGCTCCATAACCTCCTCTGGACTTGGCCCCATAGCTCCATGACCTTCTTGTACTGGGGACTCCAGAAATGGAAATACAGAGACAGAAGCAAAGTTATTTTGAAAATTGGGACACATATCTAGACACCCCTTTGGTTCTCCTCAGTGGCCACTTCCAACAGACTGGAAGCCAATTCTTCTGCTGGTAACTGCATTGCCTCAGCAGTCAACTGGACTTTTAAGCCCCAATGAGATCCACTTTTATTACTCTGAAACCTGAGCCACCACGCTCTGCTGCTTTTGTGCTCTACCCAGGAAAAGTGCAAATGCATCAGCTTGGTTTTGGTTTTCTTTCCTACTTTTCTTGTTAATAAACCACATGTCCTGTATCCTTGGAACCATCAAGCTCTGCATCCCAGGACTGCAGGGGCTTGTTAATCCGCCATGTGCTTTGTTTCCTATGTGAACTGGGAAAAAATATACTTCTGGCCTTTATTGAAAAAGGAAAAGGAAATATATATATATATTTTAATCACTGTGTAGTTTCTGGCTTTGTCCCCCTCTTGACAACAAGGATTTACTTGCTTTAACACACAGAGCTGTAGTCACAACTGAGCTTTTTGGATGCTGGTCTAATTCCTAGGATACTCTGCCAACACTTGCACTGGTATAAACAGGGATAAAATCATCACAAGCACAGAGAAGACACTTGGAACAAAATGCTGTATGTAAAAGCTACACTGGATTAGGAAAACTAATTGTTCATACAAAGGGTGATTCAAAAACGTGGGGCAGATAAAGAGATGAAGGGGGACTGAAAATCACAACATCCATACTTGCAATGCTTGCTGTGCTATTATGGAGAAAGCCAGGGAAATAAGTCCATTTTATGTAACCTGGGTTCCTGACAGTAAAACACAAAACACTTTTAACAGTAACACTTCCCTGTCAATGTGGTAAAGTCCAACTCAACCTGGCAGAGTGTGTTCAGCACACCATATGTTGTACAGATGCTGCGTGCTCAGGGATGCAGCCACACTGGAGGTTTCTCAATTCATTGACTCAAAACAACATTAGGATGGCTGAACCTCCTGGCACAAACCAAACCCTGAGCTTAAGGAACCAGGGGACAAGTATTTTCAATACAAGAGTTCAACAGAGTAGGGAAGTGGTTAAAGACCTTGCTGATTCTTCTGTTGGTGACTGGTTTTCCTCATTAACACTGTTTCATATTACAGGTGGGCAGGAGAGAAAGGGTGGCTTGAAAAAGCCTTTCCATCTGAAACCTCAGTATCTGCATCCAAAGAGCAATTTTCACACTCTTTAATTAGCAATCTAAACAGTCAACATCTGCTATTAATAATTCCTCCTAAGTAAACATCCTTAGCAAAACGTGGTTTGCTATTACAGCTACGGGGAAATGTAATAGCCAAGAAAACTTTCAGATTCCTTGCCAGTAGATTCACCCAAACATAAAACACAGCCTGGAAGGATTCAGCTGCTTTTACTATGTGTGCAAAGCTGTTTCCAATCCCAAGAACAAATTTACAGACCATGTGCTCACACAGGCTCTGATTAGATGTGGCATGTCCTACCTTCCAGAGATGACTTCAGGGGCTGCATAATTTGGAGAGCCACAGCTGGTGCGTAGAAATTCTCCATCTGACATCATGTTGGACAAGCCTGAGAACAAGATGTTTCTTATATATATGAAGGTCCAGCCACAGAGGACTTTGTGTCACAAAGAGGAGGAGTGGTGTAGCAAGTTTGGGGGGGGGGGGAACGTGGAAGGGAAATGTTGGACTAATTTACATACACTCCTTCGAGCTGCTTCGAAAAAAATATAATTGGTAATTATGACTATAATTATTATTACAACTTTATTTTCACATCCACCCAAGGGATATTCACTCCAGGCTACTCTTGCTTCTCTAAGTTGCAAATCCCAGAGTTTTCTTTCATTAGCAGAGAGGAAAAGAGACATAATTCATCCCAGAGCACTTACATGATACAGGAATTGCGTGGGGTTGCGGAATTAGTAAATCTGGAAAAAAAATTATCACTACTAGGAAGGAGCCACTGGGGCCAAGCTGGTAGCCCAGCTATTTCAATGGATTTCAATAAGTAATGCCACTTAAAGGCTCCTGTTACTGCTCATTTGTAAAATGAAGTGAGGCCAAGAGCACAAAGCCAAACGTATGGAGAACACGATGAAAATAAACATGTGCAGCCAGCTCACCCTGGAATTAACTGCACCAAGGGTGTCTTACACAGAAATTAGCTGCATCTTTGGGTGGTCACACATAGCAAAGATTTGCAAATTACCTTGCTGCTCCATTTTTACTGTGAAGACAGAGGCAGCCTGCAGCAGGTAATCCCTGCTTTTGCCAAGCAGGCGGTGTTTATAACAGTGGGCTTTGCAGGTAAAGCAGCTGCTGGTGGTTAGGGAAAGAGGCTCTGGGTTTTGTAAAGCATGCTACAAGGACACGCTCCAACAAGCTTCTCAGAGCTGGCTGCATTTCTGGAATGCTGCTGGGGTCACATACCAAAATCAGCTATCTTGGCATTCATGTGTGCGTCCAGCAGCACGTTCTCTGGTTTCAGGTCTCGGTGGACGACCATGTGTCTGTGGCAGTAATCCACTGCTGAGAGAATCTGCTGGAAAAGGCGTCGAGCTTCTGCCTCTTCAACCTACAGGTGCAAAGGGAAACAATCCTGAAGGTTTGGGCTCTGTGAGGAGCTGACAGGGGAAGGTTTGGAAGCCCAAATGTTCCAGGGTGCAGAGAGAAAAATTGCAGAGCGCTTGCGACCAGAAGCGGCAAATCAAGAAGGTTCCCCCTCCCTCCCCCTCCTCTTGCATTTTAGAGCCTGAGAGGGTTTGCAAATGATACAACCCCCCGGATGAAATCAGAAACCTAAATTTAGCTGAGCTATCAAGAAGTACTTGTTGGAGACACCTAGGAGGCAATGGGCTGGTGTCCCAAGGGGAGCAGTTCTCCCACACAGCACATGCGGGTCAAGGCTGGACAAAACGCAGCAGAGGGGTTTGCTGGATGCTGCAGGGAGCAATTCCCTAAAGGGAATTCTTTCCTTTGCAGGAAAAAAGCTAAAGGTGGAATATGTCCTGATTTTAACTAGCTGTGTTAGCTATTTTATAGCTGTATTAGCTATATATTACAATATTAGCAATATTACAGAAATTATATCGAAAATGATGACGGGACTATTTTTGCTGGTTTCTGAATGCAGATGTTCAGCATTCAGTGACCTACACTGGGCCCTGATAAGATCCAAATGTGTAAAATGTGCTGGAAATCAGAACTCCAAGTAGAAAAGTAAATGGAGTCAGCTCTGTCAAACAGAACACTAATCTAAACCAATTCGTTACAAATGTATTGATTTTTGCAGTGTAGAAAAGAAACATGTGATGTTTCACCTGATCCTTCACCTTATTCTGGATGTCCCCTCCAGTCTATTTTTATCTCCTTGCCTTGCAATTGCTCCCTGCTTACACCAGAATGTCCTTGGGGTAGTCACTAGTGATTTTCTTTGCAACCACAATACCACATTTTAAGGGCTCAAACTCCACCTCAGGTGATTTATACCCAGCAGGATTACTGGCATTTGAAAATATTGTTCAGATAAGCCACACCCTTTAAAAAAGCTTCAAAAAACCCCAAAATGGAGCCAAGGGTGAGACAAATGGCCAGGATGGAGACCACACTGAGACCTTTTTCCCCCTGAGTGCACTGCACACCAATGAAACTGCTGCTGAACCCCGGGGGTTTTGCCAGGCAGCCTATAGCTAAAAATGATAAAGCTATGCTAGTTTTCCAAATATTTTGCACTAGGCAACACGTTACCTTGGATATTTTGGTTTGTGTATCAAAATACATCAGGGAATGCTGCAAAAAAATCACAGGCAACTTTCGTGCGAGCCGGGTACGAGACACTCCAGATGGGATTGCTGTGAAAAGCAACTTCTATTTTGGGCCTTAACCTTAACTCTGTTCCCTTTAGCAGTCGTTTTCCTTTTAAACACCATCTTCTACCCACATAAATGTTTGGGCTGACAAGTTACTGGCACTTACACGTCCGTGCTTACAGATGTAATCAAACAATTCCCCTCCAGAGACGTATTCCATGACCATGAAGAAGTCAGTTGGTGTGCTGATGACCTGGTACCTTGGAAAATAAAGTGGATTTGGAAAAAAAAAAAATATTAAGAAGAACAAGGAAAGGTTTTAAACACATTATAACCCTTAAAATAACAATTTGTTTGGATCTTGCATTTATAATCACTTCCCACTTCTCTTATTTCAAGTATAATCTTTCGCTTGTCTATGAAAAGATCACTCTGACAGATCTATGGCTCTCCCTCAAGCTTTTCAATAATCCTCTGAAATCTCTACCAGACAATGCCATCACATTTAGGACTGCTCTGAATTTTGGGTTGTTTTGTTTTTTTTTTTTTTTCCTAAGATTTGCATCAACAGCTATAGAAATGAAAGCTTCGTTAACTGGAGGCAAGGAGGGGGAATATTTCCTCACATCAAGGATAAAGATGAAGGACTCTAAACACTAGAGGGAGCTTCTTTTGGAAACAAAATGAGCACCCAAAAAAGTTATTTTTCAAATATTAGATTCCTTTATAGGCTAGAATAAAAAAAAAAAAAAAAAAAAAAAAGGTTCCTTAGAAAAAAAAAAGTGTTTCCTTTGACTTGCAAAGTTATTCTCCCTTTTCATTCAAAATGATTCCTGAGAGCTGCAAAAGCATTTGGGTGTCCTCACTAAAGTGCCAGTGATCAGATGAGGTCAAGACAACTGCAGGAATTCACAGCAGCAGAAGCTGAGCCCCTCTGTTTTAATTCAGAGACATTGTTGTTTGCTTTTTAAGAGCTGAATTCCTGTGGGGTTTAATTTGAAAGAAACAGATTGCAAAAATTTTCAGAGTGAATGGGTGATAGCCCCAGGAAAAATCAAGAGAAGCAACTTGATTTTTCTGAAGTGCTCTCGACCCAGAAATCTAATTTATTTTCAATTGCCCCACTATTTCTTTTATATATATGCAAAAAGAAATGGAAAGAGGATGTTTATCTAATTTGCTGTCCTCAACACCTCTTTATCACTATATTTTGTAATTGCATTATGTACCATAGGAGACAGATACTGCTAAATTTTTAAGCTTTAATAGCCTGGTAAATGGGTGAACTGGACTTGTAGGATGCTGGATGCCCAGCTGAGGACTTTTGCTGTTTTTTTCATGAAATAATACCAAGCTGTTCTCCAATAAATCCACGGAACTGTAGAGTTACTCTAAAGTCAACAGTTGCTGCATGGTTAGTTATTTAACTGCAGAGAGAATTTGTTTTTCCTTGCCTCTAAGTCCCAGGTATTTGCTATATCTCCTGCCAGTTTTAAGGCTGACCTAAATGTCAACTTATCCTTGCAGTTACCATTCAGCAGCTTTCTTTTATAGAAATGCCAAAGATATTATCAAGTGCCTCATTTATGTGGACTGCCTGCACAAACTGGGGGTTGAGAAAAAATCCCAGAGCCTGGAGTGCAGGTGCTGATTTCCAGCTTCAACTCAGGTTCATCAGAGTGGCAGCTTTGAAAACTTCTGTCTGAATAAGAAATTTTTACAAAATGTTCCTTTAAGCCCTGGATAATCAGGCCATTAAAACACAAATTCTATTGACTTCAAGCCAAGACTTCCCTCCACGGGCTGTAATTCCTCAGGCACAATTCTCAGCAGCTTCAATTCTGGATATATCAAGTGAAAAAAGGGTCAAATGACCAAAACTCCTAATAGCATCCCATCAAAGACCCTCTCTTTGCACCTTTAGGATGGCCTCTGCACAGGGGAGAGAGGACAGTTTGGGTTTAATTGAGCAAAACTTAACACAGGGACATCAATCTGTTGCAATAAATCAAGACTCCCAATGGAGGAAACACAGAATTATAGAATCATGAAAGGAACTGGTTTGGAAAAGACCCCTAAATGTCCTCTAGTCCAACCCCCCTGCAGTCAGCAGGGCATCCTCACCTAGATCAGGCTGCTCAGAGCCTCACCCTGAATATCTCCAGGAGGATGAGGCCTCAAAAACCTCTTCCACCCTTCCTCAAAGTGTTGTATCCCCTCATAAGTTAGTGGCAGACTCTCAAAAAACCCCATTTGGCTTTAATGTGCAAAAACTTGTCCACATACCTAAGTTTTTCTACTTCTCCTGAAACCAAGTCAAGCAAGTAGGAGAAGCTTCTGCAGCTGGGAGGAGTAAGCAGAGTGTGAGAGAGGAAAATACTCACAGTTTGATAATATGAGGGTGCCGGAAGAGTTTGAGGTTTTGAATTTCTCGTTTGATCTTCCCAACCACATCCAGGCTGCGAATTTTCTGTCTGTTGAGGATTTTCACTGCTACTTTGTGACCTGTCAGCTGATGTTCACCAACTATTGGAAAGAGAGTGTTGCAAAGTCACTAAACAGTGTAGCAAGATTCAGGAAAGCACTTTAAGACACTGATTTAGAAGCAAAAAAGCAGCTCTTTTTTTTCAAAAAAAAAAAACCCAAACAAACCAAAAGATGTGAGGGTGAAATATTTTAAACTTGTTTTTTGTCTCTTCACTTGATTGTTTTCCCAGTAGAGTTGTGGAGGACAGAAAAGGGGATTTATCTGCAAAAAGCACTGAAGTAATGAAACAGTTACTAGAGGAGGTCATACCCAAAGCTAATTTGCAAGGATTTATAGGATGCTAAAGCTGGATCTATCAGAAACTTATATATTTAAACAGCAGAGGAGCATCTCCACTGTCACACACTTTTTGATTAAACCCCTAGTAAGCCCAGTGTTAAAACCAAACCATCACATTGTTGTTTTTTTTTTTTTAAATGACACAGGGATTTTCCCTGCCCAAAATAGGATTTGCATTACTAAAAGGAATTTCTATTTATACTTCCTCCAGCGTGCTTCTGGGTTTGATGACAAGCTGCAGGAGCACTGCTGCACTGCAAGAGAAAGTTCTGGGTTTAGAAAAGATGCACAAGTATCACTAGGGGTGTGTATATTGAGCACTTGGTGCATTGAGATGCTGCTGCTTATCCCCTCTGTGCAGGGACAAGCAGTAACCACAGTCTGGGAGCAGCAGCACAGTCACTGATTTAACAAAAATGTGAAATGAAGTCAGCATCTGATCCATTTGCTATCAATGAACAGAAAACATTAAAAAAAAAAAAAAAGAAAAAGCACCTAATATGATTTATATTGAAGTTAACAGAAGAAACTGCTTGAAAACTGTCACTTGGATGTTAAAAGGGTTCCCCAACCATGAGCTCCCCCTCCTCAGTATTTTCTCACATATCAAAACCACTGACCTAGGGATGGCTTTCTAAAGCCTGCAGAGAAAACCTGCTTGCAGTAAATATTTCTGCTCTCTAATTAGCAACTGCCAGCAATAACACAGAGCTCAAGGAGTTAATAATTACGAGCAAACCTGGTAATTACTTGATTAGACTCTGTAATTTCTAATGAACTGAGCAGAAGCCCAGGGTGTGAGCAGACGGCGTGAGAAGGGCAGGGCAGCAGCACTGGCACAGCTCAGGGCACACCAGGTCACTATTATTAGCCAGCAGATAAGACTTGCCCAGAGATTCTTTCCTCAGTAAGAGCATCCTAAAAATAAAACACTTTACTGCCCTTGAAAATTAAAGCACTGCTTTGCAGGTCCATTTTATTCCTTGCAAGACTTGAGACTGCTCGATGAAATGAAAATAAACTCAGCCTCGCAGTAGAGATGCAATTTAGGGATTAGCTGAGGGCTGGAGGAGGAAGATAATTCCTCTTGTGAGGTGCAAGGAGAGAGCTGTAAGTAATCCAAGGAGATATTTTTCCCTGGTGTATCCCAGGGGAGAGGAGAGCAGGGAGTGCTGGGCTTGCCTCAAAGCAGAGAGACTTTGCTGGGACAATATTTGGAAGGTACAAAAGGTACAGCCCCTTCATTCACTGCAAGAAATTCTCCCTAAGAGTAAATAGCCTTATAAAGGGCACTGATTCCTCTTGGCCAAGGTTGTCATGGTCTCTGTGTGGTGTAAGTTACACCAGGGAGGACACAACAGAGGGATGTGTAAGCCAACTTCAGCAGATGGTTTTGAGACCAAGTCTTTTAGCAGCAGCAGTTGATTTGATAAACTACAGCACTCCTCTACCTCTGCTCTCTTTCCTGGGAACACAAGAAGATGAAGTTTGAAAGCTGCCCTTGATTCAATCAGCTCCATTAAAGAATTCCAACACACCATTAAAAAATTCCAACCACTACATTAAAGAATTCCCAGCACCCTTGAGGTGGGAAACTTGGGAAGAGCAAAGCAAAGAGGTTTAGCACTGAACCAGGAAAAAAAAGCAGATTTCTGCCATCCTCTGTTTAAAGACAATTTTTCTGGCCTTGTCCCTGTACATGCTTTGAAATTTTTTTTGTTAAACACACACAAAAAAATAATGGCCATGCCTGGAATGAATAATTATTGTTTTTAATACCATTGCTGATGAGTTCATCTCCTTTCCACCCCTGAAGTGTAACTCGGAGGAGGTTTGGTAGCCCCAGTGCATTAATAATTAAAAATAAACAGCCTATTTTGTAATCCATCTTTTGCTTACAGTAAGCATCAGATACAGAGATATTATTGTTCCAGTCCCCAGTGGCTTGTTAAGCCTACTGAAATGCCTTGAGAGACAGAGAGAACATGATTTTGCTGGCTGGTGGGAGACTTTTAAACCTTTCATGTCTCTCCAGCCTCTGGATGCAGGAATTTTGACACAGGGAAGTTAAGGACAACCTTAGAGTCTCTGACTCCATGTGCTGGGAGATGTTGATGGGATGATCTGGCCCTGGGATGAGGAGCAGTGCTAAATTCTGTGCCAAGGGGATGCTTGTGGAGCTTGACCTAATGGTTTTGTCACCTCCTTGCCCCAAGGATGGGCAGTGGTGGTCTCAGAGGGTGGTGAAAAACCTCCTTCCCTCCCTGCCTTCAAAACAGAGGAGGAGGGAGGGTGCTGAGCAGCAGGATTAGAAAGGAGATTTGAGCATTTGTCTTGCCTTTCAGTGATAAGTACTCAGGTAAGCTCCACCACAGCTTAAAAGCAACAAGGAGGACTCAGGGGGGGCAGAGCAGGGAAAATGGATTTGGCACCGAGATGAGGAGCAGCACTGCACAATGTGCTGCAAAAAAAAACCCCAAAAAGCCAGCCATAAGGGTTAGGTGGTAAAACTGAGCCTCATCTCCAAAACCCAGCACCATAAGGACATGGTGTGAGTAGCCTTAGCTGCTACTCTGCTTGCACATGTGACTGCCTGAGTAGCAGAGAGCTTCAGCATCAGGTGCTGTTAAGGAAAGATGGGAAGAGATACAATAGAATTAGTTTCTGAAAGAAGACCCTTCTAATTTAGTTATTTTTAAAAGACAAAAACAACAACAAAAAAGGAGGGATAGTGTTTATCCCACAGTCAGATGATATAACAATTCCAACTCCTAGACAACATGTTTTTTTACAGCAGGTACCAATGAACCTTGCTCCTTAGTGGATGTTTGCTGCAGGCCAGGCAGCACAAGCAACTAAACTTTTTGCTAGTGCTTCAGGAGAATGTCAAAGTTTAGGGAAGGATGAGAAAACTCCTTTCCCTATCAGCTGTGCAGCCCTTATCTTAGCCTGAAGTTAAACATGAAATCCATCCAAGGAATATATTTAGCAATGCTGAATTAATTCTGCCCCAGTGCCATTTGCTCCTATGTTATATCTCCTCTTCTCTTCTCTTCTCTTCTCTTCTCTTCTCTTCTCTTTTTCTCTCTTCTTTCTCTTTTCTCTTCTTCTCCTCTCCTCTCCTCTCCTCTCCTCTCCTCTCCTCTCTTCTCTTCTCTTCTCTTCTCTTCTCTTCTCTTCTCTTCTCTTCTCTTCTCTTCTCTCTTCTTCTCTTCTCTTCTCTTCTCTTCTCTTCTCTTCTCTTCTCTCTTCTTCTCTTCTCTTCTCTTCTCTTCTCTTCTCTCTTCTTCTCTTCTCTTCTCTTCTCTTCTCTTTTTCTCTCTTCTTTCTCTTTTCTCTTCTTCTCTTCTCTTCTCTTTTTCTCTCTTCTTTCTCTTTTCTCTTCTTCTCTTCTCTTCTCTTCTCTTTTTCTCTCTTCTTTCTCTTTTCTCTTCTTCTCTTCTCTTCTCTTCTCTTTTTCTCTCTTCTTTCTCTTTTCTCCTCTTCTCTTCTCTTCTCTTCTTCTCTTCTCTTCTCTTCTTCTCTTCTCTTCTCTTCTTCTCTTCTCTTCTTCTCTTCTCTTCTCTTCTCTTCTCTTCTCTTCTCTTCTCTTCTCTTCTCTTCTCTTCTCTTCTCTTCTCTTCTCTTCTCTTCTCTTCTCTTCTCTCTCTCTTCTTTCTCTTTTCTCCTCTCTTCTCTTCTTCTCCTCTTTTCTCTCTTCTCTTCTCTTCTCTTCTCTTCTCTTCTCTTCTCTTCTCTTCTCTTCTCTTCTCTTCTCTTCTCTTCTCTTCTCTTCTCTTCTCTTCTCTTCTCTTCTCTTCTCTTCTCTTCTCTTCCCTTCCCTTCCCTTCATCTCTTCCATCTCCTTTAGTTTCTCTTCCCTCAAACACAAGGTCTGTCCTTCAGAAGCAGTGATACAGTGCCTGAGAAGAAAGGATCTGACCCTAACTAGAGCCCATGGAGGTGCCACCATAACCAACATAAACCTCAGGCACTGCCAGTCCTTGAGGGATCACAAATGGGTCACCTTGGTGGCCAGCAAGTGTAGGTAACAAACCACCAAGTGGTCACCAGGGACACCCTGTGGAGCACTACATGGAAAAATATTTGTCACTCTGCTGGATTTTTAGTGAAGTTTTCCAAGCTGGAACCACCATCAGCCTCAGGGTGTGAGAGCTCTTCAGGGACCTGCAAAGTGGGATGTGCCCAGGGCAAACACAGCAGCAATTTGTCTCAAACCTGTTCTCACCAACCAGAAGATGCCACCTCCTTCCTCCATTGCTTCACTAAACTCAAAATCCAAGATATTTTCCACAGCTGTATTTCCTGAAAGTTAATCTTATCTTTGTCCCAGAGAACAGGGAAAATAACCATCACCAGCACACCCTGTATTTGGAAAAAACCTTGAGCATTGGCATGAGACCATCACATTCCCACTCAACACATCAGTTCCTGCCACCTTCTCCTCTTGTAAAAAAATGCTGAATTTTAATCACCAATTTCCAGCTGGAATTTCAGTAGTAGCAAGAAAATCCTGCTCTCATCTCTCAACCTATTTGCTCCCCTCTGTGCCTTGTAGGATCTTTCTATATCTATATGTAGGATCCTTTCTATCAAGGAACTCAGTGAGCTTAAAACTAACCATCTCTCACAGCATTTAGCCAATTTTTAGGAGGAGAAGTTCACCAATGACTGAAGCAGTGCTGAGCCAGAACCCTAACAGGGCAGGAGGGGCTTTTCCTGCCACATCTCTGGTTTCTGATGGCTCAAAGTGACTGCTCAGCTCCAGCCACAAGTTCAAGCTCTGGTTACTAACCCAAATCCTTCTTTTCCCCTGTCTTTTTTTTTTTTTTTGCTTTAATTTCCTTAACAATTGTAACCATTAACAATTGTAACATGATTTCTTCACCTTGAGGAGTGAGGCAGAAAAAAGTGCCTCTTACAAGAAAACATCAGCAGCACATCACTGATGGCAGAGGCCTCTTTTGTGAACAAAGAGTTATTATACACAATATATGCAAAGTTTGAACCAATTCAGACAAATACCTCTTTGCTCTTCTCATGTTTCTGGCCAAACAGGGTGAATACAGGTTTTTCTAAAGCTCTTTTTATCAAAATCCTATGATTCTCTCTAAACAGGAAACCTAGTATCTTCATCTCAGTTTTCAGTCTCAAGTCCAAATTTCACCTGTTGGTTGTAGGTAAAATATTAGGGAAATGAAATATATAAATGGTACATATCCAGGATTTTGAGCTAGAAAACCTCTTTTACATTATTTGAAATGTTTCTTTGGAACCTGTAATTTTTTTACCAAAGTTGGGTCATTTATGAGGTTGGGGATGTTTGTGCTACATCCTGAAATATAGCTAAGGAAAAAAGGCTATTGTTGGCAGGCTTAATTTGATCCACAAGGAGCAAATTGCCTTTGGATCACTTTTTGAGGCCTGCTGGTCTAACAGGAGTGATTTAACTGGTCCTTACTTTTAGAAGGATTTATTCCGATAATTCCTTAGTTGGTAAATTTGTGGTTTAGGATTAAACACAGCAATGTATTTTTAGGGGCTTGATTAATGGTCACAGGTGGATTTAGCTCCAAGTGGTTTCTTTCCCCCTCTGTCAATTTTGGTTTATTTTAAAACTCCAGTCCCTGAGTGCAGGCACATCCAAGGAGCCACAGCCCTGGGGGTGACCTCTTGGTGGGGTGGGGGACAAGGAGTGGGGCAGCTGCTGGAGTGGAACCTGTTTCCAACCAGGAATCATATCCATCCATTTTGCTTAAACAATAAATCTTGTTGAATTATTGTTCTGCTGCTTGGCTGGTTTGTTCATTGGGGTTTTGAAAAAAAACACCTTGAATCCAAGATGTGAAATTTGCACATAATGGCAGAATTCACACGAAAAAGGAATTACAAACTGGGAGGAAATCCTACAGGCAGGTAAAGTTGGCACCTTGAAAAACACAAATTGATTGCTCTGGTAGCAATGCCGGGGGGGGGGGGGGGGGGATCCCTGCCCTGAGCCCTCCCCTCCCTGCCTGCTCCGGGCTCAGCTCCATGGAGCTGCTCCCCAGGAAGGTCCCCTCGGGAGAGGGGGGGGGGTGTATGGAAAGGCAGGAAACCCCTTTCTCTCCCGGTTCCTCACGCTACGAAAGCCCTTTGGAAAGTCAGGGCCAGCCGGGACTCCAGGCTGGGCAGAGAGGGGCAGGATGAACGCCTTGTTAGCTCCTTCTTTCCTCTCCAACCTCCCCACCACCTACCTCCCAGTTCGGGAGGAAAAGTTTCGGTGCCTCCCGCTCTCCAGCATCGGCACCAGGGGGGCTGCAGCAGGCGAGGGGCGAGGGCTGCATCCCCCAGCAGCTCCCCGCGACCCCCCCCCCCCTCATCCTTTACAACCCCTCCCAGACCTTAAAGAGGAGGGGGGGGCACCTCCCACCCTCACCCCACCGGAACGCCGGGCCCCGCCAAGCCCAGCACCGCCCGCCCCCCCCGGGGATGCTGTGGGGATGGAGGCCCCTTTAGCGGGGAAGGGGCGTGAAGGGAGGCAGTGGGAGACCCATCCTAAGCCGGCTCCCCTCCTCCTTCCACCATCTCCTCCTCCTCCTCCTCCTCCTCCTCCCCCCCAGCCGCGGTACTCAGCTCTTGACTTTGCCGAAGGTGCCGACCCCCAGGGTGTCTCCCAGGACGTAGTGACCGATCTTCACCCGCCCGTCGTGTTTCTGCTTCTCGGCCATCTTCGCCCCCCGCCGAAGGACCACAATGCACAGGGCCGGCCCGGCGGGGCTCGGCTCGGCTCGGCTGGGATCGGCTCGGCGGGAGGGAGGGAGGGAGGGAGAAAGGGAGGGAGAAAAAGGGAGGGAGGGAGCGGAGAGAGAGGCGGGCGGGAGCAGCGGGAAGGAGCGGCGGGAAGGAGCGGCGGGAAGGAGCGGCGGGAAGGAGCTGCGGGAAGGAGCTGCGGGAAGGGCCCTGCCGGGCAGGGAGCGGGAGGCGGCGGGGGCGGGGGTGAGGAGGGGACGCGCCCGCTGCCGGTGGCAGGTGGGGAGGGGTGAGGGGGGGAAGGCACACACCTCCGTGGGGTGACACCTGCCTGCGGGTGACACTGCTTCGGGGCGGCATATGCCGGGGGGTGACATCTTCCTTGAGGTGACATCACCCCTAGGGTGCATCTTTCTGGGGTGACACCTTCCTTGGGGTGATACTGTCCCTAGGGTGCATCTTTCTGGGGTGACACCTTCTGTGGGGTGACAGCTTCCTTGGGGTGATATCACCCCTAGGGTGCACCTTTGTGGGGTGACAGCTTCCTTGGGGTGACACTGTCCCTAGGGTGCACCTTCGTGGGGTGACACCTTCATTGGGGTCACACCATCCCTAGGGTGCACAATCCTGGGGTGACACCTTCCTTATGGTGACAGCTTTCTTGGGGTGACATCACCCCTAGGGTGCATCTTCCTGGGGTGACACCTTCCTTGGAATGACACGTTCCTTAGGGTGACACCTTCCTTGAGGTGACACGTTCCTTGGCTGCATCATCCTGGAGTGACACCTTCCTTGGGATGACACCACCCTTAGGGTGCACCCTCCTGTGTTGGCACCTTCTTTGGGTGTGTTCTTCTTCAGGTGCTCCCTGTGTGGGTTGAGTACACCTGGGTGTGACACCCTCCTGGGGTGACACTGTCCTCAGGGTACACCATCCCTGCTATGCACCTGCCTGGGAACGACGCCTTCCTTGGAGTGACAACATCCTTAGGAACCATCCTCCTGGGGTGACACCTTCCTTGGAATGACACCTTCCTCAGGGTGACACCTTCCTTGGGCTGTGCCCTTCTCCTTGTGCACCCTGTGTGGGTTGAACACATCTTGGTGTTCACCAGCCTTGGAGTGACACCCTACTGAGGTGACACTGTCCTGAAGGTACAACCTGCCTGCTGTGTACCTTCCTTGGAGTGACACTTCCCTTACGGTATCCTTGGGGAATACCAGCCTGATGGGGACCCTCTCCTTGGGGTACACCCTCCTTATGGGGTAGCTGGCTTGTGGTGGCACCTGTCAGAAGGTACATCTGCTACCTGGTGGCACCCTGGGGTGACACTTGCCTGGAGAGTCTTGGCATCTGTCCTTGGGATGCACCCAACTTGAGTGAAAATCAGCTTGGAGGTGGCAGTGTCCTTGGAAAGCAGGTGCCTGGAGAGTGACACCCTCCTTGAAGTGACACCCACCCCAGGGTGACACTGTCCCTGAGGAGCATCCTCTTTAGGGTGCCCCTTCCTTGGGTTGATCCCTCCTTTGGTGACACTTTGCCTGGGATGCTGTGAGCCAGGGAAGTTGCATTAGGAGTGGAGAGCAAATCCCCCCAGGAAAAGATGTGGGGTGGGAGGCATGGCCCCACAATGGCCCCAAACCATGCTGAGAGACCCAGCTGGAGCTTGGGCTGGGAAATGAGGTGGGTGGGATTGATGGGAATGAAATAACGTGGTCAGAGTGGGGTTTTGGGAGCAGGAGAAAGGAAGTGTCATGGAGAAAAGAAGGATGGTTGTGGGGTGGGCAGTGTCTGGTTGGGTTCCTGTGTGCTGAGGAAGGGGAGGTGGAACTCATGGATATTTCCTTGCTTCCTTTCAGCCTGAACTGCTGGCTGGGAGAAGTGGAGACCCAGTGTGTGATGGTTGGGAAGGGCTAAATTTGGGGTGGTGGGGGTGTTACCCCATGCTAGCAGCTGGCAGGCAGTGCTTTGGGGGGGTGAGGGTGGGGGAGCAGTTCCCCCCTTAGCAAAGCAGCTCCAGGAGTCTTCTTGGGGGTCAGTAGCTAAATCCAAAGGAGCAAAAGAGATGGATGTGGGATGAAACATCAGGACATCAGTAGGATGTGCAGCCAGCTGAAACCATCTCCAGGTCTTGACAGGGGGGTCAGCTGCTGTTGCTCAGGATCTAACAACTTATCCTAACCATAGCATTCTCCATTCCTTAGCATAGGAGGGCAACTGGGCTGGTGAAGGGATCCAGCACAGATCCTATGAGGAGAGGCTGAGGGAGCTGGGGGTGTTGAGGCTGGAGAAGAGGAGGCTCAGGGGAGACCTCATCACTCTCTCCAACTCCCTGAAAGGAGGTTGGAGCCAGGGGGGGGTTGGACTCTTTTTTCCCAGGCAACTCTCAGCAAGACAAGAGGGCACAAGAGGTCTCAAGTTGTGCCAGGGGAGGTTTAGGTTGGACATTAGAAAGAATTTCTTTCCAGAGAGGGTGATCAGACATTGGAATGGGCTGCCCAGGGAAGGGGTGGATTCTCCATCCCTGGAGATATTTCAAAAGAGCCTGGATGTGGCACTCAGTGCCATGGGCTGGGAACTGCAGCGGGAGTGGAGCAAGGGTTGGACTTGATGATCTCTGAGGTCCCTTCCAACCCAGCCAATTCTATGATTCTATTATTTCAGCCCTGGGGCAGCCAGCAGCCTGGCAGGGAACACAAAATCCCAACACAGCTGCTCTAAGTGGACCTGCTTCTTCCTACAGCTTCTCATCAGGAAAGGACTTGGAGTGGAAGAAAACCCAGTCCTGATCCCACACACCCAGGTAGTGACCCCAGCTCTTTGCTGAAGATTTCTCCTTTTATTTATTAAGCAGACAACTACAAAACCCAAATTCTCCTGAATAAGATGTAAGTTTTGGCTTGAGCACATAAATAGTTCACATGAAAAAAAAACCCAGCAGGCATATTCATCCTAAGTAGCATGGCTGAGCACTGAGATGGCTGTAGTATGTTTGAAGAGTAACTGTGTCCTGTTTTAATTAATGTTAATTCTGAGCTTTCCCTTTCTCCTTCAGCCACAAGAAATAGAAAGTGGTCACAAATGCAATTTGCTCTCTGAAGTTGAAAAGAGCTATTTGGGAAGGTGTGTAAACAAAGGACCCCTGGTAAAATAATGAACAGGTCATTCAGCTCTACTGTCAGGAATATAAAAAGACAACTTAATTCAAGAAATTCAATAATAAAAATAATTAAGCTAGCAAGCTCAGGGTGGAAACAGGAAGGTGGCTGCTATACAAACCCATGTGTAGTGTAACAAAACCACAGCTGTTCCATCAGAACAATAGCTGCAAGTGAAGGCAGAAGAGAAACAGTATTTACAAATAATATTATCTTATCTAGGAAAGCTTGAGGAAACCTTGTTTTCTTCAGCTGCAAGAAATTATCAGGCCATGCAAGTCTTTTACCTTGCAAACTCCCTGCTGCCTTCACATGTAAGAGCACAAGGGATTTGTCTGATCTCTGCTTCCAGTCTTGGCAAGCCCTGACTCTACCTGAATGAAGCACCACAACGAGTAGGTGAGATTTCCAAAGATGTTTTTTTTTTTAATGGTTGAACAGATATGTTTGACAGGAGCTGCTGTCTCTTGGAGACTGTACTTGGAGGAGATGTACTCTTTTGCCACCTTGCTTGCTCCTAAAAATTGGTAACTAAACCCCAGAGCAAATTGGTGCATTGGGAGTGTTTCTGCAGCTTGTTGTGCACCCAGATGGGCACAATTCTGAACTAATATTAGCCAGGTCTTGAATTTAGAACCTATATTTTGGGGGTTTGAGGCTTAAGGCTTAGAGGAGACTAAAAAAAGCCACTGCTCTGCAGCAAGCACATTGCCAGGTGGGTGAACATCTTCCACCTGTACTGGTGGCAGTCATTCTGCAGAGCCTGGGGTGCTCCTGAAAGCAGTGCCAGGGCTCAGGCTTGAGGGAATTCACTTCATTTTCCCTCTGGCTTTTAAATAAATGCCTGTAAGTGTGCAGGCTGATGTGTGTGTCTGTCTATACATCTCATTTGCAGACACTGGGGAAGGGAGCTGAAGGGTTTGGAGTAAGATGCTGGGCGTTGCTAGGAGATGGAGACTCCAGTGTCTGGCAAAGTGGCATTTTTATTTTTGGTGGAGATCACAGAAAATGGTATTTGAAGAGGGATGGAAATCTCTTCCCTCTGCTTACGTTCATCTCTGAATGATCTGTCTGTGTCTAGTCACATTGCAGCTTATTTAAAATGGGAATCAAAGCCAGACTGGGTGCTGTTCAGCCCAGCTTTTGGTTGGCTTCTTTCTTTCTTTCTTTTTCTTTACTCATTGAGAAATCCCTCATGTGAGCAGCAGGATATATTTTCTGGGTTTGGGCTTGTTAAATCCATGCTGACAGGGCTTCTCTTTTGCTTTCCTGCTTCTGCCCCTTATTGCAACCCAATGCAGTGAGATCCCTCCATCCAAGCATTGCCAGGCACCCTTCCAACATGATAGCATAGGAAAAGCTGCCATGGACTCTCTTTTCTTGGGGAATTGCTACCAGGGCTGGCTTCACAGCAGAGATTGAGTATGAATAATAAACCTTTGAGGGCTTTTTGCCCTCTTTTTGGGGTACAGAAACACAAGGGCCCCTCACAGCTCCCACTGATGCTCATGCCATGTGCTCAAGTTTTGCTGATGCTCCTCTCAGGTGCTGAGCCCCCTTTACTCAGTATGCAAGGAGGGTTTTTTGGTTATGGGTTAAACCAGAGGGGTGTGGAAGGGCTGGGAGAGCACTTGGGCAAACCTGGGTGCTGCTTCAGTCCCCACTGTGAACCTGCAGGAGAGCTTGTGGCTGAACATCTTCACCTGGGGCTGGGCTGAACCTCCCAGCCTATTAGGGAGGAGGTTAGGATGCTGTATTTTTCCAGTGTAACATAACAAAAAAAACCCAAAACCCCAGGAACACTGTGCAGCTGTTCATACAAATGTTTAGGTTCTGGGCTCTGCCCTCCAGCCCTTGTAAGAGCCCTAAATCTGTGGATTTTCAGGAGGATTTGCTTTCCCAGTCTGTTTGGATGAGACAGTTAATGAGATAATGCAGCAGTGGGTAAACTGTGACATTTTTTTTTTTTTTTTTTTGGAATGTTAGAGAAACTACATGCATCAGAGGCTTATACACATCAGATTTGGAACCACACAGTTCCCATTTATATTATGTAACTGATGTTATTTATCAAACCCCATGTCCTGGCCATGAGCAGATGTTGAGCTGTCATGCTACAGCATTGGAAATTAACTTTTCTGCAGATTAGTTACTCAAAAAAACCCCAAATCTTGTGATTAGCTTGTAATATAATGTAACAACATGCAGTATGGAAGAATTATTCCAGACATGTAGCATAGATGGGTCCAAAAATCTGTTCTGGTCTCTTGTAGGTACTGAGTGGAAATCTGAGCACCATGTGATGCCCTGGTGGGAAAGGGCTGAAAACCCTCCCTGGGTCAGAGTGGGGAAGGAGTGTGATCTTTTTTACAATGAAAATAAAAGATCCAAGGTAGGCAAGGTGAGGAAGTTAACTTAGGGAGGAGGTTGCTGAAAAGAGATTTCTGAGAGATGCAGGCACTGAGTGCACACAAGCTCCAACCAGCACTTAAGAGGAGGCATTTTCTGTGTGGTTTGCTCCTTCCTCATGAGAAGATGTCTGGATCAGGGCTTTTTTAAGGAACTGGATTCCTCATCCCACTAAAAGTGCTAATTAATTCCTAGGGGGATGGTTTTTTGACGTTATTCGTTTTGTTGGTGGTGGTTTTGGGGTTTTATTTTCTTTTGTTTTGATTTTTTTTTTTTAATTTTATGTTTTTAATAAGCTCTGGTAAGGGTGGTGGTTTCTTTGGAGGTTTTGGGGACAATTTTTAAAGCAGATATGTACACTAAACCTTTTCCTGCCATCGTGGAATCCATTTTTTCAGGCTTTATCTGCAAGGATGAAGCCCAAGATGGATTTGAGGCAAGCTGCATGGAAAGGTGGGAGAGAGTTTCTGTTTCCAAGCAGTCCTACCCTCTTTTTTGTTACAAGTTGTGGGTAAATCCTGTTCCTACAGAAACTTTGTAGCCTGGAGCTCAGCAGCAAATCCTGGGAGATAACTTCCAGCAGTGGGGAGAGGAAAGCAGTGATCTGTGGGCTGCATCCAGCATTTTCCCAGCAACTTGCCAACTATGTTTTCTTTTAGGGCATAATCTGGGAAGGCTGGCAGAGCTCCTCTTGGCTCCTCCTTAGCTCAGCTGGGAAAAGGACTTGCTCATGGGAAGGAGTTTAAAGTTTACCCTTGCTCTTCATTTGGACCCATCTATACTAGGGAGAAAGGAAGAGTTTAGGCTTTTTTTTTTTGCTGCCTGTTGATGCAGCCTTTTTTGACCTTGATATGAAATGCTATTTAAAGATTTCTGGCCTTGTAGAACCATCCCACAAGTTCCTTGCCTTGTCTGTAGCAGAGCAGGACTGCAAACAGGGGGGAACAGCCTGTTCCCCACTTCCACAACAACCAGGACAAGAATGGGGCTAAAATTAAACCACATTAAGATGGTATGGGGTGAAATCCTTCAGGTGAGGCTTGTTGAAGCATCAGATCTGTTATTTGGAGAGGTCTGTGGGCTGCAGATGTTCCTGGCTGGGCTGGGGGGATGGTGTCAGGCCCTGCACATCAAGCACGGGGTTCCCATCCCAACCTTGAGATTTGGGTTCAGCCCCTGTGGGATGCTGGGCAAGTTGTCAAGGATTGCACAGAGTTAAGGGTTGCAAAGCAGAAGAGCTGAAGGCTAAAAACCCCCATCCAAACCCTCCACTTGGGCTCCATTTTTAAGTGCTGAGCTGAAGCCAGACCAAGCCCAGGTGCTCCTCAGGGGCTGCATCTTCAGAGCATCCTTGGTGCCCTGTGGTACCTGCAGCTCAGGGCAAAGCTTTCCCTGGGGTAGTTCCCATTTCCAATTGTTTTTTTATTTTTATTATCTTTAATTTTTTTATATTTTTATACATGTTTATTATTTTTACTAATTTTTATTATCCATTTTGAAGCCAGCCTAGGTGATTTCTTTACACCTCAGTCCTATGTTTCAGTCCCCCATCCCCTCATCCTCCTCTCAGTGGGTATTTCAGAGCTCCCCAGAAAACTCTCTGTATTTCTGGCAGGATGTCACACTTGGTGGCAGGTTGCTGCTGTGATGGCTTGGCTGCAGCTTTGGGACATTTGTCCCCACTTGTTTGTGCCAGGTCTGAGCATCCCTCAGCCAGGCTGTCAGACACAGTCCTGTTTGTCTCTGTGTGTTTTCAAGTGTTTTTTTCAACAAATGCCTCATTCCAGAGCTGCCATTCTTGGAGAATTGCTCTCCCCCTCTCTCATCTTGGTGGGAAAGTGGGAAAGGAATTGGAGAAACATTCCTGAGGTGGAATAAGCTTATTCCACTTTCATCCCCCCCACCCCTCCACCACCTCTGCTTAATAAAAGCACCATTTGTGTGGCAAATAGCCAAGGGATTTATGAATGCAGCTCTTTTTTCAGCTGCTAGAAACCTTCCTCAACTATGAATTAAAAGAAAAAGCCTTGCTAGACACTTCCAGCTCTCATAATTCTGCTGGTTTTGCACTGCAGGCTGGACTTCTTGCATCAGAAATCTAGGTTTCAGAGGCTTGAATGGCTTTTTTTTCAATTATTAATAAATTTAAAATAAAAATCTGAAAGATGGAGGACTTTAAATAACCTCCCACACTATAAAGATCATCAGGAATTCAATGTGATTATGTCCCTAAATTTGATGCTGGCTGTTATGGCTGTGAAATCTTATTTCTGATATTTTTACCTCTTTTTGCTCTTCCTCCAGAAGGCACTGGGCTGTGTCCCTCAGCAACAGGCACAGGTGGGATCAGGTATTTTTAATAAATCCATTGTTGAGAAGAAGAAGAGAAGATGGGGACTGCAATCCATGACCAGGAATCTCTTCCAGGTTTGAAGAAAACCATTTGAGGTTCCAGGGTAGGGAATGAACTTTGGGAGGAGACCTGGGAAACCATGGTAACATCAGGAAAATGGGTGAACTGGGAGCTTCCATCAGGAAGAAAAACATCAGGGGGGTTGTCAGAAGGGTGGATGAGAGGCAGGATGATGTCCTGGCTCAGGGGATCATGGAAAAAAGGGCTGAATTCCCAGGGGGTTGAATTTAGACACTTAGAGGTTGTGATTTTTTTTTTTTTTCCTAAGTCTCAGTGCATTTGTGCAGGGATTTTTGGATGCTGCCCTGCCAAGTGGGAGTCCTGCTTTGTGCAGAGTCACTCAGGAGGGTTTTCTGGAGCAGGAGCATCTTTTCCCAGCTCTGAACCCAGCTGCTCCTCTCCCTGGAAAAAAATTATTTGAACAAAAATTGGGTAAATGAGAAGTTTGGAAGCAAAGCAAGCAGGTTGCTTGACTGCTCCCAGATGTAGATGTAGTGTAAAATAATATATTTTTTTTTTTAAATGGAAACTTTGGACAAAACACTCAGATTTTTGAAGGTAAAACAATAAAATATCTCTGGGGGAGTTGGGAGGGGGAATCTAGTTCTGTATAGAACAAGAACCTCTATATATATAGGTTGTAGTTCCATGAAGATGGAGTGGATGTGAGTTGCAGCCATTCTTTGAAGGTTTTTTCCTCTCCTCCAAGCCCTATGCACAGCAAGGAGGAATAAAACAGAGCAGATTTTACCTTATAAATTCATCTGACACTGCAAGAGGGTGGCTCAGTTTATTTACAAGAGCAACAGATATTTTTCACTTGAGCTGCATTGTCCTGAATCCCAGCTGGATCAGATATAAATAACAGAGCTTGCTAGGGATGGAAAAGAAGCCAAAGAGCTGCCTGGGCCTTTTTGCCTGCATCTGCACTCAAAAATTCAGTTTTTTTCTGGCTGGTGGGGGGGAAAAAAATGAATATTCCCTCTAACAGGCCCATCAATCCTGTCTTCCAGAATGGAAATTTAGGGTTTGCAATATTTCTGCTAAGTTTGCCCCAAAATGGGTGCTGGGGGATAATGCCACAAGTGTCCCCTTCATCTGGCTCTGAGCTGGAGCCTTGTCTGAGGCCATGGCCAGGATGGAGTGGGCCAAGGCAGGAGTGGGAACTGTGCCCCTCATTTGGAGAGAGGGCTTCATTATCTCGAGGCTTTGATGAGAAATAATTGCTCAGTGCTTTAATCAGAGCTGCTCCTGTCAAAGAAGTCATTGTCCCTCTTTTTGTTTCAGGTGCCAGAGCTGACCCAGCACTGATGGAACAAACTTGCTGAGTTCTCTTGTTCTCAGCCCAGGGGGAGATTGACTGATCTGACACCACCAGGAACCAAACTGGGGGAAGGTTTTGTCCCAGTGCAGCCACCTGATCCTGTGGCAAAG
Organism: Heliangelus exortis; assembly: GCF_036169615.1. Classification (NCBI taxonomy): domain Eukaryota; kingdom Metazoa; phylum Chordata; class Aves; order Apodiformes; family Trochilidae; genus Heliangelus; species Heliangelus exortis. The sequence continues at coordinate 4,416,330 of NC_092429.1, forward strand.
CCAGCAGAGGATGCTGAGGGCCTGGAAGCTCTGTGGTTCCCATTCCTCTCCAGCCTCTGTGCCTTACTGCCATGTAAAAAAAAAAAAAAAAAAAAAAAAAATCAATGCATTAGCCCCTTGCCAAAAAGATGTTTGTATTTTAATGATCAGAAGACACAAACTGAACACAATAAAGGTGTTTGCTCTTTTCAGATTTTCTCTGAAAACACCTTTTCCCTTTTCCCTTTTCCCTTTTCCCTTTTCCTTTTTCCTTTTTCCTTTTTCCTTTTTCCTTTTTCCTTTTCCCTTTCCCTTTCCCCTTTCCCTTTTGCCCTTTTCCTTTTCCTTTTCCTTTTCCTTTTCCTTTTCCTTTTCCTTTTCCTTTTCCTTTTCCTTTTCCTTTTCCTTTTCCTTTTCCTTTTCCTTTTCCTTTTCCCTTTCCCTTTCCCTTTCCCTTTTCCTTTTTCTCTTCCGTTTACTTTTCCTCTTCCTTCTTCTTTCTCTTTTTCTTTTCTTTCTTTTCTCTTTTTCTTTTCTCTTTTTTTCTCCTTCTCCTTCTCCTTCTCCTTCTCCTTCTTCTTTTCTCTTTTTTCCTTTCTCTTTTCCTTTTCCCCTTTTCCCCTTGTTCCTTTCCCTCTCCTTTTCCCTTTCCCTTTTCCTTCTCCTTTTCCTTCTCTCTTTTTTTCCTGTTTTTTTGTGGTACTCACAGCCTGGAATGGGTCGATGATTCTGCATTCTATCCGTAAACCTGGAATTAATGAATCTGTGATCGATAGAAAATCCTGCAATCAATCCATGATTTTGGGATCAATAGAGGTAATTGGGTCGATCGATGGCTCTGTGTGCAACAGATAGGCCTGGAATCCATGCTTCTGTGATCGATTCATAACCCTGATAAGAAACCAATTGAAAAATAAATCACTGCTCCCAGGATTATCAATCGTTTGCCGAATCATTCACCTCTGTCGATCACAGAATCATCGATTGATCCCGGGATTAAATTCGGGACAATTGATTTTGGCACGAGGCTGAAAAATCGATCCCTGAATCACGGATCCCAGGCGAACCAGCCGATTGCAGAAATAGAGATCCAAGGTCTACCAATCGATTCCCCCAAACATCAATCGATCCAGGCGTGTGTGTCGATTGCAGAGTCCCAGATCCCAGGATTCCCTCTCCGTTCATTACAGGATTATCTATCGATTGCAGAAACACATCGATCCCAGGCTCATCTATTGATCCCAGAGCAACCAATCGCTCCCAGAGTCACCAATCTACGCCAGAATCTTGGATCAATTCAGGCTTACCAATCGATCACAGATTCATCAAACGATCCCAGGATTATCTCTATCAATTGCTGAACCATTGATTGATCCCAGGGCTGCCTATCGATTGCAGAACCATCGATCCATCCCAGGATTAGCCATCAATCACAGTTATATAATATAAAATAATTTATAATATATATAATATATATATATATAATATATATAATATATATAATATATTCTATATAGTATATTATATATCATATATAATATATACTATATATATTATATATAGTATATATAATATAATATATATAATATAATGTATATATAATATACATTATATATATTATATTTTTTCCTAGTTTTCCTTTTTTTTTGTGGTACTTACAGCCTGGAATGGGTTGATGATTCTGCATTGTATCCATAAACCTGGAATTAAATATATATAATATTATATAACATATATTATATATAGAGTATATATATATAATATTATATATAATATATATATTATATAATATATATAATATGTAGTATATTATATATAATGTATAAAATATAAAAATAATATGTAGTATATTATATATAATGTATAAAATATAAAAATATATAAATATAATATGTATTTATATAAATATATTTATATTGCAGTGAATGTATTTATCTATAAATAAATAAATAAATACTAAGTAAATAAATAAAATAATAAATAATTACATAAATAAATGGATCAATACTTCCCCTGCTTTGGTGCTGGGGTTCTGAAGCAGCTCACGTGCACCTGTCAAGCCACCTGAGCTGGGTTAAGGTTGAGATCACACCTTGAGCATAATTTTTTTTTTTTTTTAAAGTGGTTTTTCTGCTTTACAGAGATTTCTGCAGCCTCCTGAAATCTGGTGGCTGAAGTGAAGCTGAACTGGGACACAAAAGTGAAGTGGGAAGGGAGAGTTCTTCACTTCAGGGGAAAAAAAAATGACCAAAAACCTGGAAATATGGGTGACAAATAGAAGGGGGTCTGGCTTGACCCCTATTAAAAGGTTGTATTGCAAGATAATTTGGAAAAATATTGTGGTTAAAGGGTGTGAACCAGTTGTTTCATATCAAGTTAAGTAATTTTATAACCTGCTACTACCCCAAATTATGGATCCTGACACTTACTGGTTTTGGGGCTTGGTTTTACCACAGCATCAGCCATCCTGAACCTCTTCAGAACACAACTGGGGGAGAAAAGCCTTTTCAGGGCTATAAAATCTTCTGTTTTACGGAGCTTGATCCTTTTTTTGGCAAGAATTTCAAAGGAAAACCAGAGCCAGGATCCTCTCGAAGGGGAACTTTACTCCAGTGAGTATGGAGTGTGTAAATCCACACTGCAGTGCAGGGCTGGATAAGATAAACAGGAGGAGAGAGCAGGCTGGGAGGGCTTTTTGGGGAGGTTTTGTGCCCCTTGAAGCCTTGGTGAAGAACCCAAAACCCCTGGGGAGGTCACTTGGGGGGCTTCAGCATCATCACCTCCAAAATTCTGGCAAGCCCTGGCACCACCTTGCTCAGGCCACAGCATCACCCTTGAAAACTCCTTTTTCTCCCTGTTTTGCCACAGTTTTGTCACTGTTTGGTTTCCTTGGCATTTTCAGTGCGGGTGAAGGAAAAATTCTTCATGGAAGAATGGGGCTGTGCAGCTCCTTCCCACCCTCTTTGTATCCCATCCCTTTACATCCCATCCCTTTACATCCACCCCTTTACATCCCATCCCTTTACATCCCATCCCTTTACATCCCATCCCTGTGCATCCCATCCCTTTATATCCCATCCCTTTATATCCCATCCCTTTGCATCCCATCCCTTTGCATCCCATCCCTTTACATCCCATCCCTTTACATCCCATCCCTTTGCATCCCATCCCTGTGCATCCCATCCCTTTGCATCCCATCCCTTTACATCCCATCCTTTTACATCCCATCCCTTTGTATCCCACCCCTTTGCATCCCATCCCTTTACATCCCATCCCTGTGCATCCCATCCCTTTACATCCCATCCCTTTACATCCCATCCCTTTACATCCCATCCCTGTGCATCCCATCCCTTTACATCCCATCCCTGTGCATCCCATCCCTTTATATCCCATCCCTTTATATCCCATCCCTTTGCATCCCATCCCTTTGCATCCCATCCCTTTACATCCCATCCCTTTACATCCCATCCCTTTGCATCCCATCCCTGTGCATCCCATCCCTTTGCATCCCATCCCTTTACATCCCATCCTTTTACATCCCATCCCTTTGTATCCCACCCCTTTGCATCCCATCCCTTTACATCCCATCCCTGTGCATCCCATCCCTTTACATCCCATCCCTTTACATCCCATCCCTTTACATCCCATCCCTGTGCATCCCATCCCTTTACATCCCATCCCTTTACATCCCATCCCTTTACATCCCATCCCTGTGCATCCCATCCCTTTACATCCCATCCCTTTACATCCCATCCCTTTACATCCCATCCCTTTACATCCCATCCCTTTGCATCCCATCCCTTTGCATCCCATCCCTTTACATCCCATCCCTTTACATCCCATCCCTTTACATCCCATCCCTTTACATCCCATCCCTTCATTGCATGGGATGAAGGCCCAGAGAGCAGAACCCTGATCTCTGTCCTGACGCAAATATTTGGGGAGAGTCCAGCTGAGCCCTTGCAAACACATTAAAACCCTCCAGGAGAGCTGACAAGGAATTTTCAGGATAAAGACCTGGGAGCAGATAAACCCAGGGACTTGTGCATTGTATACAAATCCCTGGCTTGGCCCTCACAGCTCTGAGGAGGCAGCAAGAGGGATTTTGGAGCTTTTCCCCGGTGCATCTTCATTGTCACATCCTACACTTGTGCAAGAGAGGAGTCACAGAGGGACCATCCCAGGTGGGGCTCCATCCTTTATTTTTTCTTGCATCATTCCCCCATCATTCCTCCCTATATTTTTTGCATCAGATCCTGTCTGGCATCAGTTTTTATCTTTCAAACCCTTCTCTTTCCTTCCCTGGTTCCATGCCCCAGCATCTCTGGTACCATCAGGGCAGCAGCTTGGCTCAAGCCTAGGGATGCCACCACCAAGGAGGTGGCTCAGCATCACCTTTCCTGCATGTCCCCAACCTGTCCCCATCAGTTCATTGTCAGGGGTTTCACACTTTGAGGGTGATGCCAGAAGTTGTGGGGTGGCCCATAAAATGCTTTAGTCTAGACATGGGGGGGAAAAAAAAAATTCAATTATTTATCATAGAATCATAGAATTGGCTGGGTTGGAAGGGACCTCAGAGATCATCAAGTCCAACCCTTGCTCCACTCCCGCTGCAGTTCCCAGCCCATGGCACTGAGTGCCACATCCAGGCTCTTTTGAAATATCTCCAGGGATGGAGAATCCACCCCTTCCCTGGGCAGCCCATTCCAATGTCTGATCACCCTCTCCCTAAAGAAATTCTTTCTAATGTCCAACCTAAACCTCCCCTGGCACAACTTGAGACCTCTTGTGCCCTCTTGTCTTGCTGAGAGTTGCCTGGGAAAAGAGCCCAACCCCCCCCTGGCTCCAACCTCCTTTCAGGGAGTTGGAGAGAGTGATGAGGTCTCCCCTGAGCCTCCTCTTCTCCAGCCTCAACACCCCCAGCTCCCTCAGCCTCTCCTCATAGGATCTGTGCTGGATCCCTTCACCAGCCCAGTTGCCTCCTTTGGACCTGCTCCAGCACCTCAATCTCCTTCCTGAGCTGAGGGGCCCAGAACTGGACACAGGACTCAAGCTGTGGCCTCACCAGGGCTGAGCACAGGGGCAGAATCCCTTCCCTGGACCTGCTGGCCACGCTGTTCCTGAGCCAGCCCAGGATGCCATTGGCCTTCTTGGCCACCTGGGCACACTGCTGGCTCCTGTTCAGCTTCCTGGCAATCCAGACTCCCAGGTCCCTCTCTGTCTGGCTGCTCTCAGCCACTCTGTGCCCAGCCTGGAGCTCCCCATGGGGTTGTTGTGGCCAAAGTGCAGGACCCGGCACTTGGCCTTGTTGAACCTCATCCCGTTGGGATCAGCCCAACTCTCCAGTCTGTCCAGGTCCCTCTGCAGACCCCTCCTGCCTTCCAGCTGATCCACACTCCCCCCAGCTTAGTGTCATCTGCAAATTTGCTAATGATGGACTCAATCCCCTCATCTAAATCATCAATAAAGACATTGAACAGCACTGGGCCCCACACTGATCCCTGGGGGACACCACAGCCGCCATTTTGATGCAGCCCCGCTCAGCACCACTCTCTGGGCCCGGCCCTCCAGCCAGTTCCTAACCCAGCACAGAGTGCCTCTCTTTTTTCCTTTCACTTTTCATTTGAATGCTGAGGATTTTCAGGCAGGTTAGTGAGATAGTAAAAAAACATGTAGGTGAACCTGTTTATAATATAAACCCCAAATGTTTGCATCCTGCAAGAAACACCTGGGAAGGGTCCAGAGCAGACATTACAAACCTGTTAACTACCCCCAGTTAACTGGTAATCAACTGGGGGCTAAAAACTGGACCTTTTCCTCTGAGCCTGCTCTTTCTAACAGGCCTTTCATTTAGCTCCTGATCTAGAAGCATAATTAAACCATGGCACATTCCTGACTTCCAAACAAGCTCCTGGGATTTTGCCAGCACGGAGCACAGAGCTGGGATTTAGCAGGTAGGAAAGGAGTGGCCATGTGTCCCCTCCTTCATTCACTGCTCCTGGTGATGAAAATAATGGTGAAATTTCTGCCCAGGAGAAATTAGGAATTAGACAGAGCCCTTTAAGGTAAGCCCAGGAAGGATTTAAGGGAATTGTTATAAATAATGTTTATTGAAACCCTTTTTAACACCACAGGTTGAGGAAAAGGTGGATTATTCAAGGCTGTGATTTTCTAATAGTTAATTAACGTGAGTCTTTTGTCATTAAGATGCTGCTTTGGATTTTTGCAGTCCAAGTTTGCTCGGATTTCTCCATCAATACAACGAGGACCTGCTGGAGATGCTGGGATGGAGCTGTAGGGTTTGGTTTCTCCAAGCAAGTGCAGAGGAAGGGCAGCAGATGGTGCTGTTATTCTCTTTTTCTGAGTCCAGAGATGGCCAAACGAAGGCAGAGGCACAACTGGGACAGCACACAAGGTGTTAGCAGTGTCCCAGGGTCACCTATCAACCTCCTTGGGCTTCAGAAAATCATCAGGTTTAATTAAAAAATTGTACTTTTCTACAGATTTTACATTTTGACCTTCTCGGTGAAATCCAGAGGTGACATTTTCAAGCTTTTTCTTGTATTCGGGTCATTTGAAATTTATCTTTTTTCTTTTTTTTTTTTTTCCCCCTCTCTTCATAACGTGAAGTGGGATCCTCTAATCATGTCAGGGGCCAGGAAGATTTAGGGGAACTCAATTAAATTATGGACAAACAGCAGGATTGTGAAATTTGACTGCTTTCAAACCAGACTGGGCTGGATGAGTGCTGGCAAATTGGATGCATCTGACCAATATCTAGGCTGCCAAGAAGGGGTCCATGACCACAAAGCTTCCTACCCCATGGGTCCCTGAGGCACATGCTTGAGGGATGACCCCTGTGTCAATCTAAATACCCAATTTTCTAAGCAGCACAAAACTCTTTATCAGCATCACATCTAGCAGCTGATTTTTTTTTAATGACTTTAAGATTGGTTCTTTACAGTGGTGTTGCAGAGGGCAGAATCTGGGCCCTTTTGGGGATTTCACTTTTATTTGCCTCTCTCTGCACTGACAGACCCAAGTCCAGCCTCAGCAAACATTTCTTAATGGGGCAGCAGTGATTGCAGAGCTTGGACAAGCTGACCCCTTGGGGGGGGGGGCTTGGCAATGCCTCCCCACAACTCCCAGCCCCTCTCAGGGTGTTTTCCCCAGCAGCAGCTGATGGGCTACTAAAAATAGTCTTGAATAAGCTTTAGCTTTGGGTTTTCCAGAAGTTTGCTGGTGCTCTGGCCTCGTGACTCCACTTCAGAGCACCTGATGGGCAGCATGGAACTTTGCTCCAGTTCCCCTGTTTGGTGGGGAAGAAGCTCAGATAAGATGCAGATAACCATCAGCAGAATGAACACAGCTCACTTTCTTATTTTAGGGTGGCTGTAGACAGGGTCATTAACAGCTCCAAGAAATACAATGGGCCTGAGCCTCCCCCACTGCACGTCCCCTCTCCAGAAAAACTGTTGCCAAATCTTCCCTGGGATGGAAAAGCAAATGGGTCCCTGTCTAAAACCCTGTTGTAGGGTTTGAGGGGTTTGGCACTGGGCATCAAAATAAGGGTTCAGCCATGCACACTTTAGACATCAAACTGCTCTACAACTTCATCTGTGTTTGCAGCACAGGAGAAGATCAGGGGAGATTCCCCAGGTGTCAAATGGAGCATCCCAGCCCCACATCCTGTGTGGATGAGGAGCAGCTCTGGGATGCCCCATCAGGAATTCTGGACTCATGAAACTATCATAGGGACAAATTCAAACTGTGCTGGCCAAAGGGAGCAGGATGGGGTAAGGTGGAGTGTGAGGACAAGCCACAGATCCACTCCCAGCTCCAACAATTTCTTATTTTACATTAAATAACACGGGGAATAAATTCCTTTTATCAGCCTTACAGCAGAAAGGGGAGCTGCCCCTCTTCCCTTCTCTCTCCCCAGACCCATCCTGGGTGGAAATGAAAGCTCTGAACAGGCTCTTCTTTCCCCAAACCAGACCTTTCTGTCCCCCTTGGACACACTCTTCTATGGATGATGGAGAAACAAGTGAAAACAGGAACTTCTTTTAACTGATTTTTTTTTTATTATTATTATTATTATTTTTTTTATTATTTTTTTTGCCAGGAGTGATACCCTTTGGTCTGCATCATGAGGACAGATCATGCTGGATGAGGAAGAACTTCTCTCAGTTTTAAATCATTGCCATGAGCAGGTTTCCATCTTCTCACCTCCTGCAGCTACAAAGGTTCAAGGGGCAACATCCAATTCCTCCATTTTTCCTCTTCCAGGAGTAGCCTTAAAGAGCTTTTTGTCTTCAAAGGACAAGCTTGCATGAATAAAACATGATTCCTGGTTTAATACTTTTTTGGGGGGGGGTTCTTTAATGTCTTAGTTAATGTTTAAACTTGGGCAAGAACAAGTGTCACTGCAAATGTCTTATTTTCTGGGCTGCATCCCTTGTTCACCTGGGTCTAGTGGAGATGGGAAGGTGGTGGGAATGCTGTGAGATCAGTCAGACTCCAAAAAATGAGGGGAAAAAAATCCCTGGTAACATAAACTAAGTTGGTTCAGTTAATCCATATCAAGCAAAACCTCAGTCCACAGTGGGAATTCAGAGCCAAAGGAAAAGCTGAGCCCTGAAAGAATAGCTGTTACGTGGTATATTCAATAATTTCCCTTATAAATAAACAATTATTACCAAGGAATCTCTTGCATATTATTGACAAAGGCACAGAAGCTGCTTTTTGGTGCTGCTGACTTAGCCATTGTTGGATGTGAACTGAGCAATTGTGGTGGCTGCTTCTCCCTTAAGAAACTGTCCAAGATTCTGACTTATTTGTGTGCCCTTGCTTGCATCAATGAACAGTGCAATCTTTTTGTTATGAAAATGCAAACACCAGTAGCCCGAGGGGTCTTGTAAATGCAAATATCAAACCCTAATTTCAATTTCCCTTTAAGGACAAAAAAAAAAAAAAAAAAAAAAAGGCTCTTTTTTTTGTTTGTTTGTTTACAGCGACCAAGTCTCTTTTTATTTCAGAATGGCCTCGTTTTAAATGCAAAAAAAAAAAAAAAGTGAATTTAACAGAATTTTTGGTGGGGATGCTTCTCACCCAGCAGATCTGAAGCTGGCTCTTGAAATCCATGGGTTTCCCTGGGCAGGGCCAGGCTCTGAAGGGTGGGAGGCAGGATGGGTGCTTGGTTCCAGAGAGGAGGCAGCGAGCTGAGCTGGGCGAGGTGCCCGTGGCTGCTGTAGGGCTGGCTGAGAAATTCCCACGTGAAGATTCTTTCCACTCACTCCAGAGATCTGGGGAGCCTAAATTAGGCACCTGCACCCCTGCTGAACTCAGGGCAATGAGAGAGAGACCTTGAGGGGTGTCCTCCAGAAGAAGCTTGGCCCCTGGGGTGTGTGAGCATCACCACGGGGCACCGGTTTGGGGTCAAAAGTGATGGGTTTGTGCTCAGTGCCATGCGGGGATACCAGGCCAAAAAAAAAAAAAGCCTTCTGGGAGATGGCACCTGGGTGCTTGTCACTGAATAATGAAACGACTGGAGGAAAATCCAAGCTCTGTTTATGCCTTTCTTTTTTTTTACACTGCATATATAAAAGTAAAATATGAAAACAGTCCCTTTGCTTTCTTCCTCCCTGGCTGGCCCAAATATGCCCAGGTATGTGTCTAAACAGATTCCTGGAAAACCTGCCCTCGTGGAGGCTCTAGCACTGGGGATATATTCTGCAGCTCCATGGAAAGCAGCAGGGAAGGGTGAGGGATCCTGCTTGTCTTCCCTCCCTGCTTCTGCAGGCAGAGAAACTTTAGGGACCCACCTTGGCACAAGATTTGGCCTGGCAGTGGTTTGCCAGCACTTCCCAGGGCTGAGGTCAGGTAGAAGCCCAATAAAAAAAAAAAAGGAAAAGTGGTTGGATGCTCTCCTGAGCAGTTTCCTTGGGTACCCCACACTTATTCCCACCACTTCTGCCTCAATTTACCCTGCTGGAAACTGCAACCATTGCCATCCCCCCAGCTAGGGAACCCTTTTGTTTACTTCTTTGGTGATTTTTAATTAGACCCAAGGGGTGATTAACCAAAATAATCCCTCCCCCACCTCTGAACACTCTTCTCCTTCCACTCCTTCGATGGATGGGGCATTGCTGGTAGAGGAGGGCAAAACTGGGAGGGTTGAGTGGTGGTACCAGGTGAGGTGGTGGCATGGCCAAACCCAGCCCTTAGCCCTGGGAAGCCACAGCAGGATGTGACCCTGCCATGGTGGCCTCTTTGGGGTCTGCCAGGTGTGGGGTTGCGGGGGTACCACACACCAGCACCCCCTCAGAACATGGAGCAGAGCTGGAAGGCAGGAAAAAATAATAGAAGGATAATGTTTAAAGTGATTTTTTACTAGTTTTCTCCCCTTCACACGGTTCCCACCTTTCGGTAGGACTCCAGCCCTGCATGGGCTGGTTGTTTTCCTTCCCAGCTCCCAACCCCCTCCTCCCCCTTCATTGCACTCTTTTTTGGTTTGTGAACGCTAGAGGCTCTCTCCTTCTGCTTTGCGAAAAAACTTTAGTTCCTGACTTTTTTTTTTTTTTGTGTGTGTGTGTGATTTTTTTTTTTTTTCTTAACTTCCCTCAGGAAAAAAATGTGGAGTTAATTATCTATGTAAAATGTCAGATGCAGGAAAGGGGCTGTGCTTACTTGGATATCCCATCCGAGGCGAAGTGACTGATTTTTTTTTTTTTTTTTTTTTTTTTCCTTTTTTTTTTTTTTTTTTTCCTAAGGGGTGGAAAGGACCTCGCGAAATAAAAGTGCAGAAAGAAGCCGGTGGCTCCCAGAGCGGCCGGGGCGGGCACCGCGGGAGCCCCCAGCGCAGCGCGGAGCCACAGAGCTCACCTGCCCCCGGGACGCAGCATCGCCTGGCTCCTCGCTCCGCACCTTTCCCCGCATCCCCCCGCGTACCGAGAGCTTGATACAAATCTATACAGATTATATATATTAATTTTTATCCCACCCCTCGGCTTTTTCCTCCAGGACTTTTTCCACCGCTCTGGAACACGCGCAAACTTCTTCCCTTCCTTCCCGCCCCTCCTTTGCTGGTGGTTTTCAGCTTGGTTTTGTTTTGTTTTGACTTTTTTTTTTTTTAATTATTTTTTTTTTTAATTTATACTTTTGTTGTTGTTGTTGTTGTTGGAAGACCCGCCTGCTTTCTGCTTTTTTTTTTTTTTTTTTTTTTTTTTTTTTTTTCCGTCTCCTCTATCCCAGCCGGAGGGAGGCCGGCAGCGGCTCCGGCGGTGCGGGCAGCACCTCCCCGGCGCACGTCGTGTGAGCCCGGCGGAGCTGCCCCGGCCCTGCCCGGCTCGGAGCGGCCCTGCCTGGCTCAGAGCTGCCCGGCTTGGCCCGGCTCGGCACGGCACGGCTCGGGCTTTCGCCCCCGATAATGCAGAGCTACAAGTACGATAAGGCGATCCCGCCGGAGAGCAAGAATGGGGGCAGCCCGGCGCTGAACAACAACCCGGCCAAGAGCAGCAGCAAGAAAGCCCTGCTCATCTGCCTCGACTTCCTCTGCCTCCTCATGGGTGAGCAGCCAAGGGGGGCTCCGAGGGGCTCCGCGACCCTTTCCCCCCCCTCCCCACCCCGCTCCCAGCCCTTCTGAAACCCCTCGGCACGACTTAGGGAAAGTTTGGCGGAGGGAGGGAAGGGAGAGAAGGGAGGGAGCTTGGCCGTGTCCCGGCCGCGCTGTTTCCCAAACAAAAGCGGAGCCGGGAGCGGGACGGGGAGCGGGGCCGCCGGCCGAAGCGAACCGGGGGGAGCGGGGCCTCCCGGGGGCACGGAGGGGCTTGGGGAGATGGGCACAACCCCCCCCCCCCCCCCCCTTAGCAGCCCCCCCCTCCCGATTTTCTTCTTGTTATTTTATTTTATTTATTTATCGCTTTCCCCCTACTGCTGGAAGGAAAGGGGGTATGAGCTGGGGGGAGGGTGCAGCCCGGCCGTACGCAGGGGGCACTGTGGGTTCGGGGATGCTCCCCCCGAACTGCCCAGCGCCCTCCGAGCTCCCCCCCCGGCCCTGGCTCTGGATCCCCCTCCCTGCCCAGCACCTCGGGAGAACCGGGACCAGCTCCAGGTGGAGGTAGAGCTCTACGGCTGCCCGTGTGTAGCTTTTGGATAAGAATTTAAAAAAAAAAAAAAAGACGCCAAACCGAGCCTAAACTCTTGCCACTAGTTTACTTTGTTTGCTTGGCTGTCGGGTTTCCCAGTGGTTCTGTCTTTCCTCCCTCCATCCCTTTTTTGCACCCAGGGTTAAACCCATTTCTTGAAGCTTGCTTTGAAGTCTTCCCGGGCATCTCGTAGTCCCTGGAAGAGCCCGTGCTTTGCTAGTCCGCTTGGCTCCTTTGGAACTGGTGTGGCACGTAAGGAAAAGTGTCAACAGTTTGTCTGGAAAAGGCTTTGCATGCCAAAACATCAACCGTTCAATTATGGCTGCAATGCTGAATATTTAATTGCCAGACACAGGCAGGGGAAATCAACTGGCTTCCAACAAAAGAGATTAATAACCCAGCAGCACGTGAGTTTAATACTCCAGACACCACAGTCTTTAAAACAATTGTTTCTGCTTAGAGCCCATTTTTTTAAAAGACTGTCAGTTTGATTTAATTTTTATGGAGTTTATTGATCATCTGGTGTGTATTATGAGGCACTAATACATTAAGGAGAGAGGCATGGTTTTCTCTTTATATTCCCACAAGAATAGAGGGCCAGTGGAGAATGCTTCATCTTCTTGGAGCTGGAAAAAATAAAAATACTTGATATCCTATATATGAAATCCATTTAAATAAAAACATAACTAGCTTGGCTTACCTCACTTCTTTAAACAGAAGGTTGGGTTCCTAGTAAAACAGCTCCTAGGAGTCAAAACTTTTAAACTTGTATATATGCAAGTTTTCTTAACTTCAGGCATTCCTGGCATGAGTAAGTGCTCTTTGGGTAAAGGGTTTTTCTTCCCCTCCTCTGGACCAAGGGTTCTCACTGCAAAAGCAGTTAGTTGACATGTGTTATTCTACTTGTGATAATTTGGGTAAACAGGACTTATCAAGCATCACTGGAAGGTATTGTTAGTGGGGAATAATGTGATACAGCAAAAAAAAAAAAAACTTTGATTGCTGCTGTGTTTCACATTACTACAGGTGGAAATCGGAAAGTAAACACTGGAGTTGGATTTTTTTTTTTATTTTTTATTTTGGTAGCGTGAGAAGCATTTAAAAGCAAAGCATGAATTCAACAGCTGAAGGAAAGTTTTTAGATCTGGCTGATGGCCAGCAGGTGAAGAGCATGAGTGGGATGTGGTAAGGGAGATGATTGCATGATGGAGAGCCCATGGTGTGTGTTTGGGGTGGGCTTTTCAAATACACCCAGACCAGTATTGTCAGCCCTACTGGTGGATGACTGGGAAGGAGTTGCTGTGAAAGGGAGCTGCCCCACTCACAGGAGGATTGGCTTGTTCTTCTCTCTGCTAAGAAGACTAAGAGATTCTAGTTTTTGAGCACTTGATTCACATTTTTGTCCTTACTGAGCTTGTAAAGAAACCAAGCCCAAAACCCTTTGAAGGTGAAAAAAGGTGCTCTAGCTAAAGCCTTTAAGAGAAAGTTGGACTGATAAAAATTGATGGGTGTTTACACCCTCAGTAAAAAAAAAAAAAAAAAAAATTAAATTGAAGTGCTTTATAAGTTAATGAGAAGCAGAATTGGGTGAAATTACTTGCTTTAAAGTTGGAGGTACTCAGCAGAGGTCTTCTGCTGGTGCAGGTAGGCACATGGCCAATGGCCTCCAGTGCAGTTAAACAGAGTTATGCCTCTTGAGTTGCTGCCCAAAGACATTCAGAGCAGCAGGGGAACAGAAGGCTTTTTCTCATTCGAGGACCACTTGAGGAAATATTAAAACCAGTCATTTGATTTGCAGAGCTCTGTGACGCTGCGTTGGCTTCAGGTACTGCTGGAATTCTGACCCCAGTCAGCTTTCTATGGGGGGGCAAATGGAAAGAATAAATTATGGCTGAAATGTCTTTCAGAGATGCCACACGTCAGCTTTCTTCGAGGTGGTAGATGCCTACAAACCCTTCTTTGTTTACATACAAATTTAAACAAATTACCCAGAAGACAATTATCATAAGCATCTAAAAGTCAGAATAAGTGAAGCAGAGCTATCAGGAGCTTCCTGCAGCTTTAATTTGATTTGAAGTCGTTATAGGATCCACTTGTGTCTTTCATCCTTAAGTGCAAGGGTTATCTTGCTAGTAAATGCAGAAGGGGAAGATTTGTATCTTTCTTCCTTGGGTATCATGAGGAGCAATGGCTTCAAGCCACTGTCAGAAGTGCCTTGCTGATGGAGTAATTTTGGGTGAAGCTGGACCAGACACCTTATTTCTCCCACATTTCCAACTGGCGTGGGGTTGGCAGGGAGCTGAGTATTTTGGAATTACCCCGTTCCTCTAATGAGCACACTTGACACTGCCAGATCCCTGGTTTCTTGCATGAATAAAAGGTTTCATCACTGAACTTCCCAGAAATTTCATGTCAGTGCTTAACTCGGTGCAAGAGGCAGAAAAGAACTGAGTGTGCATTTATTAAAGCAGGTCAGCTGAGGGGGGGAAAATAACTTTCTCCATCTGCTTCCTCCTCTGGGGAGAGCTCTGTTTAGAGAATTAGGAGATGTTTCCTGAAATTGTTAGGACTGCAGGCAAGCTTGATGCTGTGGAAGAGTCCCTGCTGCCCCATCCCTGCCTCGCTGATCACTTCAACACATCTGAAAATGTCTTTGAGAAGCTCAGGTGCGGGGAGGCTGAGGTTGCCCCCATGAAGCTGGTTGGTGTCTTCATGTTATAGAGCTGTGAGGAACTCTGTTAAGGAAGATCTCACTTCACCTGTTCATCCTCAGACCAATTGTAGCCCCATCCCTTTGCCAGGAATTTGTTGGCCATGGAGTTGTTCCTACCCAGATGCACCACTGCTACAACCAACCACCACCTTTCTGCCAGGTGAGGAAAAGCCTCCTGGCCTGACCCTTCAGCTAGGATCTTTTTGATCCTGGCCCCACAGATGTTGCATCTAGGGTTAAATTTATTCCTCCTAGGCCTGCTTTTTTTTTTTTTTTCCCTTGGCAGGAGCTCCCCAAGTTCAGCAAACTCTGAGCAGCCACCTGTGCTTTGCTGACGGGTGTTAAGTCAAGCGTTTAATCTCAGAAAAGGGGAAGGCTGTGTCAGCAAGGTTGATGGGGCAGATGAGGGTCTCCAGTAGCTTCTATTTATGCAGCTTGTGCAGGTAGAACAGCTTCCAAAAAGCCTTGGTTGTGCTATAAAATAGAGGGATTTCATCTGGCATACCTGCTCCTGGAAATGGGGTTTATGGGAGCATATGTTTCAGGCAGCAGAATTCACTGAATTTACAGAATTTACTGCCTTTCTTGTATTCTGTCTCTAATTTAATTTTCTCTCCTCTGTCAATCCCAGTTCATCTGTGCAACACAAGTTTTACTGCCTTGGAGAGGTTCTTAAAGAAACTGATGGATAGGTCTCCTTGTGACCTTAATATCTCTTCAGCTTTCTCTCAAATCTGGCATCCAGCGAGCCTGATGCTAAAATGAACTTTGAAAGTAAATATTTACACCAGTAGGACCTTGACATGTTTATGTAACTGGGGGCATAATCTTATAATTTGGGCTAACAGTTTAGATTACCCTCAACTTTCCTCTTCTTTGTAGAAAATTGCGTTGTCATCCCATTTGCAGAAGCAAAAAGGGGTTGAGCTCCAGTGAGGACCCTGTTGCTCTGTCACCAAAATTGATGCAAACAGGGCTGGCATTGTCATTTCAGCGTGGGAGGAGTTGAAGAGGAGGGATGAGGTTAGAGTTACTTGAATGTTAAGTTGGATTTGATGAGCTAAGCAACTTGGCTGTGTTTGAGTTGAGGGTGGTTTTTTTTTTTTTTGGTTTTTTTTATTATTATTCTTAAGACTGTGCAGGGCTCGCTTGTCGTGTAGGTGACATCTTGCTGTGTGCTCCTGAAAAAAGTGCTGACCCAGCTGTTTCTTGTTGTTTCTTGCAAGGGACAAGGAGATCTGAGTGTACTAAACCATCCAGACAGTCCCCATGCCTTGGTGTTGTCCTCTGGGTGGTGGGGGAGGACCGAGTCCATACCACACACAAGAAGCTGTGTGGGTGGAGAGTCATCATCATGTTTTCAGCATCCCTAGATGGGGTTTGGTTGTTAATATTTATGCAGCACTTATTTTAATACCTGTGGATCTCTTGGTGGCAGTGAGCTCCCTGTGAGGCACCAGGGTCTGGTCTGGAAGGGCTTTGAGAAAGGTCGGTTTGAAGAAGTGGCATCTCACATTGGGGGTTTGTGATTCCATCCCACCATCACCTGGGAATAAAGGAGGGGTTTTTGCACCTTGAAAAGCTTCCTATTAAACCAAGAGTTGGCATCTAAGCATAATACCCATCCTTAGTTTTGACCCACTCTTGCAAGACCATGGGAGCCAAAGATGACTGGAAGAAAAGAGGAGAGAGAAATACTTTGGAGGTGTTTAAAATACACTTTTTTGTTGTTTTTTTTTTTTTTTATGATTTTATTAAAACCAAAAAGAGCAAGTTATTAATGACAATTATACTTAAGGTGTTAATTGCAGAACAAGGAAATGCTGTACCTATGGCAGACTGAGTCCTCAGGGGTGTAAATCTTCTGGCTTTCCCGAGTCAGTGGAATTTGGCCAGCCTGAAGATGTGTCTCCAGGAAAGCAGAATTAAGTGCAACTGCTTCATGGCCAGAAGTGCTTTTGAATCCTGTGTACCTGCTGCTGAGGGGAGGCAGGCAGGAGATGGGATCACAAATTGCAGTAGATGACATATTTTAATTTTTTTTTTTTATCGTCTCTGTTTGTAGTGAGCACAGAAAATAATATAAACATCGCTCCCAGATCAAACAGATTATTTTTATACCCTTTAAATCTCAATTTAATATGCATGCCTTTCTCAGGCTGTTTTGGTCTGACTTTGTTTGTCTGGATACAGGCTGGGGGTATCTCTCCAGATGCGTGTGCCTCCCTGTACCACCCAAGGATGCTTTGCATACCACGGCTGGGGAACCTTGCAAAACCAGAGCTCTTCTTTAGTGCAATTGAGGGAGGGAGGAGGGTGTTTGCATGCCTCCATCTCTGTCTGAAGTTACTTAAAAGAGGAGGGGGAGAAAAGCCCCCCCAAGCCTTGCTCTCTCTGTAGGTTGCTCTGGTGGAGCAGGCTCCATCCTCTCCGGTTGGTTCGTACAATGCTCCCGCTTCATCCCTGGTAATCCAGAAGGGACCCTTGTGGTCTCCCAGGCTGCCTGCACTTGGAACAAGGGCATGCCTGTTGAAGGCAGCGTGGGGAAAGACAGCAACAACCTTCAAACCCTCCTTTCCCAGCATCCACACAGCCAGCACTGAGAAGGGTGGCTTTCCCCTGCATCCCGGGATGGGGGCCACAGGGAAAGCCCTTCCCTGGATGCAGCTTGCCCTTCTGTACTGCAAGATGCCAGCTGGGGTATTAGTCTGTGTATTTTTAATTTTTTATTTTATATATGGCACTGGCTTCTGCAGTTGTGTTGAGGTGGTTTGGGTTTGGTTTGGTTTTTGGTTTTGTTTTTGATAGGTCAAGTTTTATATTGTCAGAAGGCTGGAAAATGAGAATGAAGTGAATGATAAAGCCTAAAAAAAATAATTAAAGTAATCCAGCATTTCTTCCGTAATTATAATGTCTGAAGTCAGTTTTCTAAATATGTTTCCTGATGATTATTTTTTGTTTCACTGGCTGGTGTGGCAGAGCTATGGGACCCTTGGGACAGCAGAGGCTCAATCAGCCCTCTGTGCTTCCCCAGCACTGAAATGGGGCTGCAGATACCTCAGCTGGAGGGTGTCCCATCAAAAGCTGCCCTTTTGGTGTCACATCTTGTGGATCACCCACATCATGGACCCTTTCTCAGAAGGGCATTTGTATCCCTTTCAAAGCCACCCCATCCATCCCAGGATGTCTGTCTTGGAGAAGCACTACCTGCTCCATGATTTTGGGAGGTGTTAAGTTTCTTGGGGCAGATTGGGTGTCCATGTATATAGGGTTGTGTTGGAGCAGCTGTTGGGAAGTTACACCCTGGAATCCCTTCATTCCTTCTAGCTGGACACGATGGTTTAGTTGTAGTGGTGGGATCACGATCAGCAGAAAGTGCTCTTCAAATTAGGCAAAAATGGAGGAATTTGAAGAGACTGAATGCAGTTTTTGATGCAAACCAATGGGAAGCTTGCCTTAAGCATAACTTAGTTCTCAAGATAATGTATTAATGAGCTGGAAAATTGGGTTTGTCCCAGCAGGTTTTTAAGTATCAGAAATTTCTGTACACTCCATCCTTTAAGCTGGTCACGTAAGTGGGCTTGTTGTTCACATGCATTGGATGTTTGCAGACAGAGGGTTGAAAACCAACTCTGGGCATCAAGTAAATGTTACAAGTGGAACATGTAATTTAACTCCAGAGCTCCTGCTGCTCTGAAAATGGATGTGCTCTTTATCCTGGCTGTTCTTACCCCGGTGTTGCCTGGAGCTCACACCCATACATGAACTTGTCTTATCTGAGCATATGGTGCTCTCAGTCAGGAGCTGCAGGGCTAGGCTGGAGCTTCCAAACAAAGCTCAAATGAAGCTGCATTTGGTCTGACAATGCTGGTGACAAAAAAATCAGTGGAAAGTGTTTTTAATCCTCTACTACTTTCCGATGATTTTTTTTCCTGCCTTTCCCCAAAGGATATGAAAGCTGTGTTGAGTGTAGCACAGAGAAGTTTGGGAGATGCTTTCAAGCCTTGCTGATGAAACCTCCCAGTGGGTTTGGCCTGAGAAACAAAAAATTGAAGCTGGATTAGAATTTTTAGGCTAACCCAGACCTTGCCCTGAATCCCACAGGTGGCTGTGGTGTCCTTCACTGCTCCAGGAGTTTGCAGAGAGCTGGACCTCCTCAGCTTTTTTTTTTTTTTTCAGCCACTTCAGCTTTGCTGGTTGGAGGAGCTGAGAAACATCATGGTTCAGGCTTCCACTGTGTTAAAGAGAAAAAGTGAAAGTTACTGGTTAGTGGTTTTGGGCAGCCATCCCTCTGCAAACAAGTGATGCTCCCTCAGAGAGCTGGCTTCTCCCAGCAATGTCCCAGGGCTGCTGTATGGGGGAAGTGACAAGCTGCAGGGCAGCCTGCAATTAGTTTTCAGCTGGGTTTACTGTAAAGTAGTGGGCATGGCAGCCATTTCTGGAAGTTTTACTCCTGTGTCTGATCAGCCATGGACCTTTCTGCAAGGCTCAGCCCTGTTCTGGACAGCAAGGACATTGCTGTGGTTTTTGTAGCAGTGCAGTGGCCCTGGCAACCAGTCCTGCACCCTGAGCATTTTTAAGGCTTTTCTAAGGCTTTTCTGCGAAGTCTGCCACTCTTTGAAGTGTTAGTATCCAATGGGAGAGTGGAAAATAAGGTGCTAAACCTTCTGCTCTGGTAAGTGCAGGTCTGGTCAGGGAACGTGGGGTCCATTTATGTTCTGAGTGATGCTCATGGAGGCATTTTGGATGTACAGCAAGCTGGTGGCAGGCAGAAAACTCCTTTGAAGTCAAGAGCTGTGAATCAGTTTGGTGTTAGCAGGGTTGTGAGGCTGCTCTTTGATCACTGATCAGATGGCCCTTGATTTTTTGGGGAGCTGCTTCCCCCTTCTGTTCCTGGCTGCAGCCCAGCCAAGGCCCCTGGAGGAAATGTGTGCCAAGATGGGAACCCTGTGCCCTCCATCCTGCACATTCCAGGGGAGGTTTGTGCCTCTGGGACTTTTTAACCTGAGGAAACAGGGAATATGAAGGAGCATCACCTCTGTGGATCCTGGAGCAGGATGAGGACACCCTTTGAAGGCAGTGTTTCCAGTATGGATGCACCCAGGAAGCCCAGTGGGGTTTCCAGAGCTACTGGGACACCTCTAATTCCTAAAAAATTCAGTGAAGCTGTGAACTGGAGTGCTTCTGCCAGACCTGCTTCCAGAGGTAGCTTTTAAAGTTGGAACCTCAGTGATGTGCAACCCTGGAGGAAATTCTGCAGCTCCCAGGGCTTGGGCCAAAGCGTGTCCCTAGGACATGTGTTCACCTGTCCTGGAGCTTCCCACCTCAATTCCTGTGAAAGCTTCCCCAGCTGGCTCTGTTCCCATGTTCTGCAGAAAAGGGAAACAACCTTGTGTCATCTGCTTTACCAGGAACCGACTCATCCGTTCCCAAAATAAGAGCTGAAATTTTTCTGGGTAAGGTTATAGGAGGGGAAGCTGCTCTGAGACATCTGCCAGCTGGTAAAACCCAACACTAACTAACAGGGGAAGGGCTTGGAAGGGGCTTTTTTTTTTATATTTAATTTTTTCTAATACATCAGTGACTATCTCATCAAATAATTCCATAATTTCCCCCATCATCCAGAACAGTTGTGTATTTTTTTTCACCTAGCACTCCTTGCAGCTTTAGCATGCAGCTGTCATTCTGCTGCAGCTCCCACAAAGCAGCTGAAAACCAAGGTAACAGCAACATTTTGAGTGAAGGGGATGAAATGCAGAATAGGTTCAGCTTATTTCTTTGTCATTGTTGGAGTCCTATTCAGTCTGGAGCTGAATAGGAGGCTGATTAGCATGTGGAAGCATTTCTAAAGCATTGGGCTGGGAGGGTTAGGTGGTTGGTTTTTTTTTTTTCCTTAAAGGAGAAGTTTTGTGGCATTTATTTTTCTGACTGAGCTGGCATGAAGCTTTGTCAAATGCAAACCCATGGAAAAGTCAAATAGTGTTTTAGAGAGAGCCTGCTTTGAGAAATCACTGCTTTCATAGGCACAAAGAAGTTTTCCAGTGCCTAAAACTTTTGGAGCAGGATCTAGGGACACTGTGTTTGAAACAGCCAGGCACGTGGGATGGAACTTGGGATGCATCTGGATGGGGATGTAACATAAGTGACTTTGCTCTCACTGAAATTGTCTGCAAAACTGGGTGTTGCTTTATGAATGCCAGAGGCTGAAAATCCACCTGCTTAAATGCTCAGTGGTTTGCTTTCACAGAGAAAGATATAATGCTGAGGTTGATTAAAAAGCTGACTGCAAGTGGAAAACAACTTTTCCCCAATTAAATTGCTTCACGGTGCTCGTTTTGGAGAAGAGGGTTGAATTTATTTTTTTATTTTTTCTTTCCCCTTTGGTGTCAGGATGAGGTGTGAGGCTGATATGTCAGTTTGAGACCTTTGCTGCCATGAAATTATCACCTTGGTGCTATCTGTGTGTCTCAGGAGGTCCTGCCCTAGGAGTATCACATCTCCTGCCCCTTTGGGACTGTAGGATTTTGGGGTGCTTGCAAACCCTGAGAGATACAGGGGACTGTGGATGGAGCAGATTTCTCCCCTGAGCTTGCAGACCATGGAAAATACAGGAAAATAGATTTAATTTCTGGATGCATGAAAAGCTCATGGCAAAAGTTGGGAGTTGAACCTTCTGTGTGTTGCATGCATGGATCAAACCCTGTCCTTGGGTTTCTCTGAGGAGCAGTGGTGCCTTGTCTGGTTTTCCTCCAATTATCCCAGTTTAAAAGAAAAAAAAAAGTGCCTCTCCAGCTCACTGCTATGCCTTAATGTAGGCTATGGGAGGCTGATTAAAGCAGTTGTTTAATTAAGGAGAACTTAGCTCCTCTGGTCTCAAGTCACCATTAAAGAGTTGTTTGGAGCAATTCTGCAAGACTTTCTTTTTATTTTTTTTTTCCTTCTTCCTCCCTCTCTCTCCTTTAACATGAAGCAAGTTCCTAGCCCTGTACGTGCCCTCACACCGAGGTTTTGGAGGCTGTTACAGGACCACAAACCTGCTGGCAAATCTGGCCACTGCCAAAGGCATCTGAACATTAAAAAAAAAAAAAAAACCAACCCTGCAGAAGGGTGGGAGGGAGTTCAATCTCAGGATACGCTGATTTGGAAAGGGAATCCAAACAAAGAGGCTTTTCAGCAGAGGCTGAGGCTTGGCTTCTCTCAAGGGCAGTTTGGGCTTGGGGAAGCATCCGGGAGGTGGTGAGGGGAGCAGGAGCCCAGGAGCTGGATGCGGGGCGGTGTAAGGTTTCCCAGCACAGTGTGGTTTTGTGTTACAGGCTGGGGAACTGGCTGTAAGCTCTCTTTTTTTTTTTTTTTTTTTTCTTCTCCTTTTATTTCTGTTGGAAACAAAGGGAGAGGTTTAACTTTTTTGTTTTGGTTTAGTTTTGTTTTTTTTTTTTTAATAAAGTTTCCCATCGCCTGGCCCACCTCCACTGCAGCTTTGGTGATGCTTCTGGCTCTCGATGCTCAGGGCAACCCAGTAGGGTCTCTGACCTGGAGAAACCCTTTCCTAGGGCCCACACCAGGTTCTTAGGTGCAATTTGTTTTGCTCAGAAAGCAGGCTACCCCAGGGGTGCTCTGGCGGCCAGGCACCTCCTAAAGAATAGTCTGACTTAGATAAAAAGAGGTGAAATAAGGTGGTTGCTGGACCAGCTTCTTCACAGCAGGAGGGATACAAAGTTTGGGGGGTATCTTCCAGCCCTCCCATCCCCACAGCATCCCTGTCCCTCATGGTGGCACCTCTGACACTGCCACCACACTCCAGAGAAATTCCAAGAAGAGCCAAGCAGGGAGGAGATGCTACCAACCATTCCAACCAGTTGGGTTGTTGGGGCTTTTTTTTTTTTTTGCTTTTTTTTTTTTTTTTTTTTATAGGCACCAGATGGTTTTAATAGAGGAAAGCTGAACTTCTTATGACCCTTCCCCACAGACGTTGTTTGTTGTTTTGTGATTGTGGCCAGGACAAAACCATGTCCCAAAACCTGCAGTGAGTTGGGGATCTTGGTGCCTGGTGCCTTCTTCTCCCACCCCACCATGAGCCCCCCCTTTTCAGCTGTCCCCCCCCCCCCCCCCCCCCTCAGCACTCCTCTGCCTTCCCTCCTTCCAAATTATCCAGGGGGAAGCTGCTGGGTATAAAAGACTTGAGGCTTTCCACCCATCCCTGGGTAATGAGATTAGCAAGAGTACAAATTGGAAGAAAGCAAAACCTCTAAAAGCAAAGCACAAGGAAGCAATAAAATGCCAGGCCATGTTTTCCTTTCTGGTTGATTAAAAATTCTCCTGATAAGCAAGAAAGCTTTCATGGCTGGACAAGACCTGTATCATGTCAAATGCAGTGAAAGGTTTATTAGAAGGCTAAAGTGGTGCAAGCATTGGGTTGTGCTGAGTTATCCCCCAGGGCTGGATGTGTTTTGCAGTGGTATGGGAGCAAGGAGTGCAATGGGGAAACCACTTCTCCTGTGGAGGGAGGAAATTGTATGGTAATGTATGGAAATGAGGGAGACATGGGTCACAACTGTCAGAAAACTTAACATGGAAACTGTATGATGGGGAAAGCTGTATGGGAAAGGCACAGGAAGAAGAGCAAAAGCCATCAGATTGCTGGTAATGGGTATTTCTGAGCATTAATGCATGGCCATGATGCCTCCAAATCCATGACTGAGTGCATGGTGGTCCTGGGGCTGGTTCCACTGGGAGCAGTGTTACCCCAAGGCTGATTATTTCTGCAAATTCCCCTCTTGCTGCCCCTCTTTACCATCGTGTTCCTGCCCAGGAGCACCAAACCTCCAGTAAATCTGAGACCATCTCATGTGCCATTCATTTTGTAGTGGCTCTGGGGACAGGAGACCACCAAGATGCTGCAGATTGGGGTGAGGAGAAGGTCAGTGGACTTGCCTTGGGTTTTGGGAAGTAGCAAGTCAAGCAGATGAAGAAAATGAGGTTTGGTCTCCTCTCTATGGAAAGCCAGTGGTGGTGAGACCTACTCTTAAGTCAGTGCCAAGATGCTCCACAGGGCCCATGGTTTCCTTTAGCTTGAGAAATCAGTGTCTGTATTTCTGTTTGGGAATCAAACACAAGATGGGAATGAAAAAGCAGGGAAACAAAAGGTTCATTTCCGTGCCGTTTGACTTCCCAAGGTTTTAAATGCCAAGGGCTGCCTTGAGAGCCAGCTGGCTGCAAAGGGATGCAGAGCTGAATAGAATGGCTTTTTTGGTCAGGAGATCTAATAACTGTTTTATTATCTTGAAAGAGATGCAGCTCTGTGTACTTTTTCCCCTCCAAAAGTGAATTATTGGTTTTAGGTACCTGCTTCTTCACCTGCTCCTAAAGCTCCTGCTGCTACTGTTTTATTACCCATAGGAGTAAGAGGGTACAAGCAGGAGGAATGGTAACCGTGGAGTGAAAATTAGACCTCAGTCTGAGAGTTTTTTCTCCTTGGAGCAGAAAAGGATGCTTCATGCAGAGGGGAAAATACAGTAGGGGGTTCAATTTGAGTTTAAATTGAGGGATTGCACTGAGGGATTCCCATCTCCCTGCAGATGGTGGTGCTCAGTGACAGCAGGATCAGTCCCACTGCTTCATGGCCTGGGAACAGGCTGGACAATCCCAATTTTGCTGCCAAAACCTCCCTTGTACAGTAACTTGAAAAGAAAAAGGGAGGGGGGAAGGCCAGCTTCAAGCAAATATAATAGTAAAGCATGGGATATTTGGCATGCTGGCTGTCTAAATCTTGACATTAGGTACCTGTGAATCAGCCAGCAGCATGTTAATTGGTGCCCCTCAGTAGATGAGGGTTTGGCATTGGGTCTGCATGTAATTACAAGCCACACACAGAAGGACAGAGGCAGCTAATGAACTCCTGCCAAACTCCAGCTCCGCTTCTGCGCCTTTTGAAGTTTTTCTGGTCTTTCAGAGTTTTGTATAGTAAGCACTGAAAGGCATCAAATCACTCCTTTGACAGCCTTGAGAAAGGCTTGGTTTGTTGAATAACTTGAGTCCCTCCAAAGTCCCAACTGAGAACTGGAGCATCTATAGGCTCCTTTCTCAACAGAGCAGTAAATAGGCTGGAAATAGAGGACACCCCCTAGGAGCTGCTCAGCTCCTTGCTGACCAGAGCCAGCAGGCTTTGCTTGCCATGATGGGCTGCAAAAAAAGAATCTATTTCCATTAAAAAAACAAAACAGACTCTTCAAAACAACCCTAACCCATGGTCTGGGCTTTTTCCCAAGTATCAAAGGAGTTAAAGCTGTGAAAAAGAGGTTGCAGCGCATCGCACAGGTCTGGGGTTGTGTCAGTGGTACCAGGGAGGTGGTGAAAGTGTTTTTTGGAGTTTCTGCCCCTTTTGGGAGTGCAGCTTTTTGTGAGGCTGGATTTGGAAGGTTGTGGTGCTTTCCTGTCAATTCTTTGTGGCTGGGATGGGATCTGAGCCCGAGTCCTTCTCTTCCTCTTTTCATGTCTGAAGTGACAAAGGGAGTTGTTGTTAAAATAAAAACAATTTCCATGAAAACCTGCAATTTTCAGGCAAACATACCAGGCTGGTTTCATGGCAGTACCATGGTAAAGAGGAATAATGCAACTTGGCACAAAGCCATTAAAAAAAAAAAAAAAAAAGGGGGAGGGGGGGCTGCAAAACAGAGGAGCCTTTGTCAGAATTAACCACAATAAAGAAAAAGGGACTGCTATTCCCTTGGGCTTCTTTAACCTATTTCTTTTTTCTTTTTTCCCCCCAGTTTATTCACACGTTCCTTGACAGCATTGCTAGAGGGGGGCTGGAAAGGGAAATTGGGAATTATCCATTTTTGAGTTTAAGGAGCACAGTACATGTTGTGTCCATGGAGTCAGTGTGAATAGGGACTGGGCTGGTGCCTGTGCCCACCTGAGTTCTGCCCTTCTCCAAGAGGGTCTGAAATGTCACCTGGCTGCTGAGGTTGGGGCTGTGTGTGGGAAAGGGACTGTTGTGACACCAGGTATGACAAAGTGGCCATGCACTGGCCCCGTGCTTGCAGAGTGGGGTGCTGACATTTTGGGCATCACTGTGACACTGCTGTGTCACCTGGGTGTGCAGGATAAACAGCACCCAGAAGTCTGAGATGGTTTGTAGTGTGGAACCACACTGTCCCCTAAAAAATCTCTTTTTAGCTGCCAGGGACCCAAATATTCATAGAAGCAGATGGGACAGGGGAGGTAGGTCAGGGTGGGTACATCTGTCACTGGGGGTGGTGGCTCGCCACCAGAATACCCCGTTCCTACCTTTTTTTCCACCAAAATAACTTAGACTTTTGCAGCAGCAGGGCCAAGGCAGAAGCCATCACACCACTGCCTTCCTGTGCAGTCTGCCCTCCTACTATATAGTAATATAAAGCTATTTTAATTAGCAGCATGTTTTTTTTGGGTTTTTTTTTCCCTAATATGACCTGGTCTCAGTTATATCATGTATTGCTCTACATTAGGGTGCTGCTCTCACGCAGTAACTGCAGTCAAAATCCAGATGAGGGAGAAAAAGATATAATCTTACACCCTTTAAACCCATAGGTGAATAGGCAAAGCCTTACTAAGTTCTGCTCTAGAGACCACTGAGATCAAACCCCCAGCTCTTGAAGGGCCTTTGGATCATTTCCACCTATGCTCATGTTTTTTTTTGCCTTTCAGCACTGTGTGCCATGCATTATATCCTGGAAACTCTACCAAATCTCAACTACCGAGGGGGAAAAGTTTCATTTCCAGTTAATCAAGGGAGTTGTGTAATACCATTTTCTCCTAGGGAACTCCAAAAAAAAAAAAAAAAGAAAAAAAAAAAAGAAAAGGGGGAGGGGAGGAGGGGAAAAGAGAAGGGGGGGTGTATTATATAAGGCAAGTGTATTAAGAGGAAATAAATTATGAATTAAAAGTGATTAGTGAACTTTTAAGGAAGAGGTCAGAAGTACCTTTTGGACTACAAACTTTTTAAGCTTTCAGTGCTTGTATTTGGTTACAGAGTTATAACCCGGCCGTATTTATGCAGGTGGCTGCTGCTTCAAATCCAAAGAATTGGATTTACAATAGGTACATTGACAGAACTGGGTCAGAAAGCTGCTCACAGCAAGCTGAGGACCTGGGCTTTGCTGCCTCCTGCACAGGGGCAGATGCTCCCCAAAATGTGCTTGGTAAGAGCTGCAGTGCCTGGCCAGGAGGGCTTGGGAAGTTCAGTAGATGAATGTTTTTGTTTAAGGGACTCAGAGTTAACCAGGTGAACTGGATTTCTTTTTGCTTAAATCTATTGATTTTAAAAAAAAAAAAAAAAAAAAAAAATTGCTGCCTTTATTTTCAGATTTCTATATGGTTGGGTTAGGATTCAATTGAGGGTGTGCAAAGAAGGGGCCAGAGCTTATACCTGGTGGTGTTTGAGGGCAGTAAGATGAGATAAGGAGGCTCTGCTTCCTGTTTTATCTATTAAAACAACACCTGCAGCCCAAAAAACTTTCCTTTGAAATAGAGGCTGATGGAATTGAACAGATATGTTACTATATGGGGAAATATTAGTGTTCATGCAGCCAACACGTGCCAGTGGGATGATGTGGATGAAGGGGAGGAGTAGCTCTGCTGAGTCTTCCACCCCTTTGGCAGAAAGCTCCTCGATTCCCCCCAAAAAGAAATGGGGGTTGTGCCCCTTTCCTGCAGCACCAAGACTGCCAGTGCTGGGCAGTGGTCCGAGCCCTTCCTCGAAGGCAGAGTCTGGAGGAGTTGTGGCTTGTTCCAAACCCTACTGACTGGCAGAGTAAACCATCTTCACTTCAGTTGTAATTGAAAACATAATAGTCACCACAGTGTGTTTTTTCACACGATCCCTTTGCCCTGACTATTGCAGAGTTCACAGACACATTTTTAATTTTTTTTTTCTCTCCCTCTCTTGTGTCATCCGAGGTCAGACTTGGCATATCTGGGAGACCTTCTGAAGCACTTGGGTATATAGAGGTACCACAAAAGATGCTGACATGTTGGGGTTTTCATGGCTTATCCCATTTTTGGCCTTTCTGGAGAAATTATGAAATGAAAGCTTTGTTTCCATTGTGTTTGACTGGAGCTGGCCCTGGGTTTCTGTTGATAATGTCTTTTATATTCACCCTCTCCAACTTTTGCTGGCTGGCCTGTCTGGCTTAAATCTGTTTTACCCCACAAAAGTAGAATTTTATATGCATCTTGATATTGTGGGTTGGATAGAACCTTTTGTTCTTATTAATGCATTTTTTAGGTATTAAGAATATATGCACGGTTTAATATAAAGCTCTTTTTAACACAGCAGCTCATGCCAAATTCCCAGGAGGAACATCTTAACATACTTTTTAGAATCCCTTCTCCTCTTTCTTTATTTGCACGTGGTGTTTACTTCTGGAAATAGGTAACAGGTACTCTAAAAGCCATATTTTTTTCCCTACAAAACCAATGGCAGCCCTCCCATTCATCTGGAGCTCTTGGAGCACAAGGTTGGCCCGTCCTGCTCCAGCTACATGAGGGAACATTTCCACCCAGGTTTTGAATCCAGAGGAATTTTGCAGTGCCTGAGAATCATTTGACCTTTGGTTTAAAGGATCTGTTACCAAGAGCTTTTCTTTAATAATATGATTCTGTGATTTTATACAATATGCCCCCAGGGTGGTTGGGTCAAAAAGCACCTGCCAAGTCACCCAGGGCTGTAGGTGCTGCAAAGGATGGGTTTGATGTCACTCATCCAGTGGTAATCCTGCCACCATCACCAAGTCCTTTTAGGGGCACTTCTCCAGAAGCTCTGCAGCTTGGGGTTATCAATGTTCATAGAGTTATCCATGTAGAAAATGAGTGTTCTTTGCTTTCTTCTTGTTTGCCATTGCACTAGCAGGCATTTTGCTCAGCATTCCTGACCAACCAGTTCTTATTTAGAAACCAAACCAAACAAAAAAACCCCAAAGGTAAGAAAAGATGATGTTGTGTCAAAGTGAAGCTGAGTCTGCTCACTGGGAAATCTCCTGGACTAGATCTGGCAGCTGGTGGAACTGAAAACAGTGAGGTTGACATTGAAATTCCCATGATTTGGTTGAAATAATAATAATTATAAAGTGGACTGGAATGTCAGCCTCTTGATAGGAAGGGCATAAAGCAGATTGACATAGATAGGCACAAAGTTTAGTGTGAGTTATGTGGAAGAACCTCCAGCAAGTGAAAAATAACCTAATATCTTGTGTTTTTGGGGAAATCACCAGATGAGTCCTAGAACTTTTCCAACCAGGTCAAATCAGAGAAATGCAATATATGCTGATCCTTGTTTATAGGTTCTTTAGTGCTCCAAAGCAGGTACCTGTTCTACAGTAAAGTCTAGGGTTTGTTTGTGTGTTTGGAGAATTGTCCCGTGTCTGTGGAGCTGTAATACAGTTGAATGGGAACCTGTTTTGCAAACACAGATATTAGATATGTTTCCAAAATACAAGCAGATGCACAAAGCAGTCTTTTTGACTGCTGAAACTAAGGTGAAGAGCAATTAAGACTTGAGCAGGTAACAAAATGCAGAGTTGAATGTATTCTGCATTTGTGATGTTAATTTAGTTGTCTCTTGTGACTCTATCAACATCAAATATCCAGATTCAGTCAAAAGCCATAGGGAAGGACCCCACTGATGCTCTCAAGACCTGAAAAAATCCCAGCATAATGGGCCAATCTGTCCTGTTGTGGGATCCTTTCTTTGCTAACTGCTGGGCTATGGATCAGGCCCCTTGAGATAATTTTTTTTTTTATGGATCAAGGTTGTACCTTTTCTCAGGCGTTTCCTTGGTGCTGGTGCAGAATCAGGCTCCGTTGTGATTGCCAGCATATATCTGACAGGATAGAAATGTGGAAACACTTGTGTTTTTTTGTGTTATTAAATATTAATTCCATCTGTGTGTATATAGTCAACTGGCTTCAAGAGTTATTCACTCTTGCAGCAGCTGCCAAGGTTGATCTGCAGGATCTCAGTTCTTCAGAAGTTAGGAAGCCCACTTTCAAAGCCCCAATAAAGCCTACCATAGGCTAATTTAGGTTGGTTTGGCTTTGTTTTTTGTTTTTTGGGTTTTTTTGCATTTCAAAATATGTACAAATATTGTAAACCAAATATGGTTTATATGTACCCAAGATCAGCCACTAAGTACTTCAAATAGAAAATCCGTCACTTGCAGGTACCCAAATATTTACAGAGTGTGTCTTGAATGAGGAATGAGATACCCCACTCAGCCCTGCCAAATTATTTAATGATCTTTTTCACTTACTAAGCTAGGTGTCTAATCTACCAAAACCCTAAAAACACACCCAGGACCATCCAAACACATCACAGGGTGCTTGTTAGAAATTACCATTGCTTTGTTGAGATAGCCAGCAACATCCCACTGACCTCCAGGGTTGAAAGAAAGATTTAGTGGATAAAAAAAAAAACAACCTTCCATCAAAACCAAATATTTAAAAGGGGAAAAAAAGAAACTAGTGTAACAGTGTTTAATTTAGTGCAGAGGTGAAGGCTGGGCTGGGAAGATGAGACCAGCGTGGATTTGTCACTGCCAGAAACACCTCTTCCCCTCCCACTCACCCCATGGCTTTTCCAATGGGTGGTGAATGAAAGCTTAGCCCTTTTTTTTTAAAAAAAACAAAACAAGTTTTTTTTTTCACCCCCATTAAAACTTTTCAAAGACTCTGAGATTTGAAGTTCTGTGCCCAGCACAGAGCCCTTTTTTATTCTGCCTTTGCTTTTATGCACATTTCAAGCTGGTCAGGGAGCACATGGAGGTTTTGCAGGGTTTTTTTTTTGTTTAGGCTTAGTGATGGGGTTTTAGCTTTCATGCTGCCAGCCTTCCCAAGATTATTGCTTATTAATTGCTTCTTAATAAAGGTGCTGACCAAAGAAAGGGAAATTGGTTTTTTTTTGTTTTGTTTTGCCTCGGTGCTAGATTTCCAAACTTGATTCGCTGCATTAAAAGGACAGAAATAAATTTAAACCCTGCACTGAAATATCTTGGCGTAGGACACCAATGGTTAGGGGTCACTGAGTCACTTGGAGCCTTTCCCAAGAAAAGTAACATCATTTTTCAATGTCCAGCCCCATGGCATCCCGTGGTGCCTTCCACAATTTGTCACTGTCTGCACCTGCTCCGTGCCCCTCTCCTTTGGAAGGGGCTGGATCAGTCCCCAAGAGATTCCTGTTACACTCCTGGTTTGGAGCCCTGTTTGATTTCCTACAGCATGGCAAGAGAAAAGCATGTGGTTGGGATTTCCTTCTGGTATTAAAGCAAAAAAATCCCCTTTATATAAAGAAAAAAACCCAACAACTTATTTTTCAGCTCCTGAAGGATGTTGCCATTCAGAAAGGTGATCTCCACTCCAGTTACTTTTTTTGCAGGCCAGATAGGACTGTTTTGAGAGAAGAGTGACCATTCCCAAAAACCAGTGTAGTGTTTTATCTGCCTTCTAGGGCTGTCACTCACTCCAGGTCACCATTTTTTACAGTTTTTCTGAAATGCACCTCTTGTACTCTTGATAAAATTTGTACCGTGGGTAGGGATGGGAAGTGATGGAGGTTGAAAACTCAGCATCTTTGCAGGGAGTTGAGCTCTTGAACTTAGAGATGCAAATCAGTGCAGGCAGGGAGGCATCATTTGAATGTCTTAATCAAACACTTAATCCAAGGCAGAGGTTGACTGGGGCAGAAGAAGTGCAGGAGGCCAGCTGTACCATCTTTGTGGTAGGACCTGATGCTCCTTGCTTTCCCTTTCCAAGGGCACTGTGGGCTGTATCCCCACTTCTGGATAAGATACCTGTGCCTCCAGCAGATGATCCTAGTGTGAATAAGGTCTTTGGTGATCCTAAGGGATCCCAAAGGCATTGCTGTCCACATTTAATTTTCTGTCTTCTTCCAGCCTTCCTCTTTACAGTGTTTTTTCTGCAAAACCCATTCTCTGGCTGCCTCTTGGCACCACTACAAGCTTCTCCATGCTCTTGTCACAAAAAAGAAAAAAAAAGAAAAAAAAAGGGGAATGGGGGGTGATGACCCCAGTAGTGATTTAGACAACTCATCCTCCAGGAATAACCTTTTGGAAGAAGCCATCTTGAGCATGATTGACCCTTGAACATGGGCTAGGGAGCTTCTTTTCCTTGAGTTGAAAGAGCAGCCTGTCATCTAGCCCTGGAAATCAAGGGCATGTTGTGTCTTCTAAGCAATATCCCTTCAGCTAGGGAGAGTATGTTTATGTTTCTCATGTTGTTTTTTTTTTAAAAAAAAAAAAAAGGAGGGAAAAAAAAAAAAAGGGAATATGAGGTTACTGTTTTGCTGGAAAAATGTCAAGACTTGATTGGCAATATCCCACTAAACCACAAGTTTGGAGGAGAGAAAACAAAACCATTGGATTTTCTGAACTCTGCCTATGTGCACTTTTAGAAAAAGTTATAGCATATAGGTCAGTTTTGCTCTTATTATAGTTGTGGCAAGCGTGTGTATAATTGAAACACGGAAATACTCCCTCATGCTGCTCAGTGAATGAAGGGAAAACAAATCTTTATTATTCCTGGGTTCACATAATGTATAGGAACATTATTGTCTTTTTTTTTTTTTTTTTTCAAGTCAGTTTTAGCTTTCAGATGTATTTTATTGTCTGTGGGAACATATGTTTTACAGACCTGTCATGTGAAAGCTATTAACAAGAGGAACTGGAGGAATAACAATAAGCCACGTAACCCTGGCATGTCCTACTCCCCGAGTTCAACTCTTTAGGCCACTGCTTCAAGTGCATGTGAAACTGGAGCATGCCAAGCAACATCAGCTCTTCTCCTGCCATTTTTCATTGGGAAACCAGAGGATTTTTAAAGTGACTTATTTAATATCAGAGTGCTGGCGTCAGAGGTGGGACTTGGGGCCAAGCTGGCTGGGCCTCAAAATGGTTAAATAGTGGAATGAAGATCAACTGGATTCACACGAGATGTCCAATTATATATATATATATATTATATATATTTTTTTATTTTTTATTCACCAAATCTGAGCTGGGCAGGTGGTTTGCAAACCTTGCCTTGCCAGTTCACGCGTGCGGTGGAAACCGTGCAACCCTGCCAAGCGCCGTGGGGCTCGGTGCTCTCCATGATCCCATTTCCAGAGCTTCTGGAAAAGTTCAAAAAGGTCTTGAGCAGTGGCCCTGCCTGCTCTCAGGTACCTGAGAGGCTTCAGGTTTGTACGTGGCCCTTCCTGCTCCCAGGGAGCAGATGATGGGGACTTTCCCTTCTCTCAAGACTGCCAAAACCAGTGAATAATCCTGGATTAAGCAATTTTCCTCCATTAACATGGAGGAAAGGGAGCCAAAAGGGACTGTGCAAAGTGAAATATAAGAAAGTGGTTCTCGTGGAGATGGGAAGCATAATTTTGATGACACTTTTTAGTTCCCTGGATGGTATGTTTGTTAATCACACCTAGCAGATTGTGACCACTAAAACTGTGCCGTGGACAAATTTCGCTGAAACCCAAGAGCACTTAATTTTTTATATACATATTTATTTATTTTAATTTTAGAAGGAAAATCCCTCTGATGTCTTACACTTCTAGCTGTGTAAACAAACCCACAGATACTTAAGCAAGTTAGTGGTCAACAATTATTCCCTAGTGCTTTCTGTAGGATCTGGGTGTGAGACTTGACTTGGCCCAAGGACAGTCTGAACCACTCTTGAGTTTGTTTTCTCCTTACCTGGGTTTCGCTCTGCAAGTGGGAGGAGGGTTTCCTCTACCTTGTGGCTCATGATTTACTCTGAACCTGGGTTTCAGGGACTTTAGGGCTTGCTTTGGTGGGGATCTACCCCCTCTCTCCACGATGGGCTCAATAGCAAAGGTGGAATACTTGGGAAATACCCCAGTGCTTTCCTTCCAGGTTGAGGCAGTGCTATTACTCTGAAATTCTTAGAGGAAAAGTGGGCTTGCACACATGGAATGGTTTTGAGGTGTGCCCTCCATTGCATGTCCTGACCCATCACACCATGGTTTTCAGCCCATCTGCTCCGTGCATGGTGCAAAGGTCCAGCTGGGCTGTGCAGATGCACAGAGGCTTCACAAACAGCAGTTCAAACCCAGATTTCCTGGGACTTGAATGTGACTGAAGGGAAAGGTGCTCAGGTGGGAATTCTCCTGTGGATTAGCTGGCTGGGTGCATGCTCCAGTTCCCCTTACACGGATGGATCAAGGATGGGTGTCCTCAAAGCACGTAGTCATGGTGTTGTTAGGCACACATTAGAGAGGAGGGAGCTGAGGAAGGCTTCAGAGGCATAAAAATAAGGGGATGGAGTGAAGCTGGGCTGCCCAGGTAGAATGTGGGCTGATACTTGATCCTCTGGTGTTTGTTTGCACAGCTCTGGGCTGCCTGCCCACAGGGCACCCAGCAGAGCAGTGGGTTCTCCCCAGAGGAAAGTGCTAGATTCATTTTCATGGCTTTTTTTTTTGGGGGGGATTGCTTTAGGGGTCTGTTCCTGTAAGTTAATATTTGCAGTGCACAAAGCTTAACTGAAACCAGACAGTGCAGACATCTGATAACCATAACAGAGGAGATGCCTTTTTTCCCCTCAAGAGTGACTTGGAAAAACAAATCCCAATGCTATTCCCTTTGGAAAGATAGCAACCTGAAAAGTATCAGGAACGGTGCTGTGCGGACGGCAAGGGGGTTTCTAGTTGGGTCTTTTTAAGTTGATTTTTTTTTTTTTAGGGACAAGCTGCTTGTGTTTGCCTGCAATGCCTGATGGGTTTGGTTGTTGTCTCTCTTTCTTTGTAGCTGGGTTGCCTTTCCTCATCATTGAAACGAGCACAATCCAGCCCTACCAGCGGGGCTTCTACTGCGACGATGACAGCATCAGGTACCCGCTGAAGACCATGGAGACAATCAATGATGCAGTGCTGTGTGCTGCAGGCATCCTCATTGCCATCCTGGCTGTAAGTACTGACAAGACACCTCCCCTCCTGCCTCTTGGGCTTTTTTTGTCACTTCCCTAGCCCACGGCACCGGTGGCCCAATGGTGTCCGTGCTGTTTGGTGAGGTGCACAGCTCCTCTGTCACTGCCTGACTCCTGGGTGAGCGTGGAGCAGTAAATATTTTGCAAATGAAAGCTTGTAATGGGAGGAACAAGATTACTCTTGAAGTCCATAAACAGGCCCAAAGCTGTTTGGGCAAGTCTGGGAGCTCCACAAGAGTTTTCTCACCCTCTGGTATGAGTTCAGAGTAGAAGTAAAAATGCTGGAGTGTCAATAAGGATTTAGCATGATTTGTCCCTATTCAAATCACTCTTGGTATTTGCCTATTTTGTGGTTTAAAAAAAAAAAAAGGAAAAAAAGTATATCTCTTCACGCATGGAAAATTTTCACAAGTTAGTATTAGATTTTTAAGAGATTGTTGTATACTACAAACATATTAAATAAACAAATAAAACCTTCCATGGGGAGTGCATTACCAAGGTCCTCACTATAAAAAGCAGTGAATGCACCACCTTGCCCAGTGTCTCCTCCTTCTCCATTCCTGCCAGGTTTCCTGGAGCTCTGCTAGGATCCAATTGCAGGTGACAGCTTTATATGTCAGCCCATGGAGCTGAGATTCCTCCAGCATGTATCTGGTGCTGGGGCAGAAGGGAAAAGGTGTCTCCTGCTTGTCAGTTAAATGCTTCCAGCTGAAGGTGAAATCCTGAAATTCTCCTATGAAAAGTCCCTGTTTTCCTTCTCACCTGCTGTTGGCACAGCTCAGGTGCTTTCCCAGAGGTGCTGCCTTCCTCTTGGTCCTTCAGCTGGGGAGAGATGGAGAGTTCAGGAGCATTTTCTCTCTTCCTGGCTTTCACCTTTCTGTGTCACAAGGTGCAGTGTCACAGGCAAAAGGTATTTTAACATGGCACCATGCCTGCTTTTGTAATACCCCATTCTTAGGCTTGCTGCTTTGTGCTGTATCTCCATCATTTCCTGGTCCTCTCCATCCTTTCCTGACCACACTTTGCAAAGCAGTTCCCCAAAACTGCCTTGCTCCTGTGCCTCTTCCCTCCTCAAAAAAACCCCCAAACCCATAAACACGGCAGAATTTCACCCTGCAGGTGAATTACCCCCATGTGTGGAAAAGCCATAAAAAAAGCAAAAAAACCAAAACCAAAATAAAAAAGCCTCTCATTTTCACATTACTGCCAGAGCTATTGGCAGCCTGGCTCCATGCAGAGAGGGCTTCTGATCTGTAATGAGGTGGTGGCAAAACCAGGAGTTGGAACAAGATCTGGAAACATTATCAGCAGCCAATGTGATCCATCAGCTTTTCTCCCACAAAATAGCAGGTCAATTAGAAGAAAAAGAAAATCCCCCAAGAATTAGATGTTTCTGCCCTGCTTTTTGCTGTGCCCACAACAAATGTAACTTAATATAGGGTAAATTCAAGCTCTGGGTTGTTTGCTGTTGAGTGATACAACTGGCTAACGAGGAACTGAAGCAAGAGATTTCTTTGCTATGGCAGCATGTGTGGAAAATTCAAGTCAGCCTGACCTCTTTTTTTTTTTTCAGATGTAACCCAGATCCCAGCATTACTGGAGCATAATAGGAATTCCTTCCAAATCCACAGAGCACTGACTCTGTTCCTTTTGCTCACCACGGCTGCCTGCAGAAGGCAGGACAGGGGTTCTGAGGACTTCCAGGGATCCTGCCTTTTGGGTGGCATGCCCCAAAATTTCATGCCCTCACTTTACATGGTCTCATGGGCAGTCTAGCCCTGGAGTAAAGAGGCAAAGACCTTTGGCTTTGATCAGGTTGTGAGAGGCTGTGTATTTGATATTAATACCTGTGTATTTACTGAGTTCAGGCAAATTTCTGCCCAGGTGACACTAAAGAGGCTCGTGACCCTAAAGAGACTCATGCCCCTGAGCTGTGCCATTTTACATCTCTTCTGATTGCTCTTCCTGCTGGAAGATTTCTAAATTACTCATCTTGGGCTCAGAGGCATGTTGATGGTCCCTGGGATGACCAGGGAATGGTGACATTTTCCTCTTTTTTGCTGAGCCACCCTTTGTCCCCACACCTGATAGGCCTTGAAAGCCTATGGAAAATACCTAAGAAAATTAATTTGCTGGATGATCTAAGTTACCCAGCTGGATTAGCTAATTGTTTTACAGCTGATGATGTGTGATTAAACACAGAGAATGTTACACCAGAGACATAAGTGATGAGAAAAGCTCTAAAAGTAATTACAGGCTAATTGGATGACTGGTGTGATACCTTCTAGTCATGAGAAAAGGGCAAAAAGGCCACAGGTCTGCAGAAGGTATTCACAGACAGAGAAGTTTGATGTTGTCTTGGTATTGACCCTCTTCCTGAAGTGTGTGTGACAGTCCCCAGGGAGCTGTGCCCATCACATGTCCCTTGGGGTTGGCCCTCCAGTAGTGCAAGGCATAAGAAACAACAGCTTTATATCTTTAAATCTTGTTTGCTTTTCAGTTTGTGCACGTCTGCTGCACTGGTTTTTTTCACCATCCTGCTTTCTCTGGGATGGCACTGCCAAAAAACCAAGTTTACCCAATTTTTAGGTTCTCATTAAGGCTGAGCCATGGCTTTAAGTGAGTGGGGAGGGTTCATGGCTGCCCAGCAAGGGGGAATGAAGTCTCCAATTTACAATCTGCTACATGTGTGCAATTACCCAGACCACCAAGGGTGAGAGAAAAATATTAATCCTCAGCTTTCTGTTGGTCCCTGTTTTAAAGCAGTCACATGCCTTTCCCAGGCCAAAAGCCTTGGGTTTGTGTGGATCTGTTTGTGAGTTTGGAGTCATGGCACATCTGCCAGTATCAGATGTGATCAATTTGTCTCCCCCCTGCAAAAGCCATGAGTTTGGAGCCTCCTGGCTCCCCTTCTTGTGAATTCAGCCTTTTGGAAGGCTGCAGGCAGTGACCTTGTCCTTGTGCATCCAGGGCACCCTGGAGTTGCCTCCTGCCAGAGGAGCAGGAGATGCTCCAACCTCCCTCTGCAGTTCTCATGCCAATAGATTTCCTGGCAGGTGGTCCAAACCAGAGATAAATGTTGGTCTTTGGAGTCTGAGAGGATTAGAGTGATGATGGAGCTGTTTAGCTGCA
Organism: Heliangelus exortis; assembly: GCF_036169615.1. NCBI lineage: Eukaryota > Metazoa > Chordata > Aves > Apodiformes > Trochilidae > Heliangelus > Heliangelus exortis. The sequence goes on from NC_092429.1 coordinate 4,454,286, forward strand.
GCTCCCCAGAGAACTCTTGGCCATGACCAGATTTCCAAGAGTAAATCAGAGCAGTGACATGTAAAGCCCAGATGATGATGTAGCCACCCAAAGTATTTCTGTGCATGGCAGCAGAGCTTGGATTTTGTTTTTTATTATTGCATCTGTATCTCTTTTTGATTAAGCCCTGCTTAGCTGCAGTTTTGGCTGCCTTGGGTCAACCTTTGTTTTTTCAAGCAATGCTATGAGTGAGTTCAAACAATGATACAGCTTCATCTCCTCTTAGTCTAATTGCCATACTTTTCCAGTTTATTAGTTTCCAATGGTTGTGCCAAGCTTTTAAAAAAGGTAGGCAGGGGAGCCTTGTCTCCTGTGTGCCTCTGGCAGGCTGCCACACCAGGGGGAATATTGCTGGCTGCTCCAGAAAGGGATTAAAATGAAGGCATTTTTCCTGACAGTTATTTTTACATATCATAGGCCTTGTGACTAGAAAAGAGGCAAGGACAAGGGGGCAGCTGAAAAAAAATAAATAAATAACCCACCTCGATTTATTACTCAGGTATAAAAACATTCAAAGTAATGAATAAAATCCTAAAGCTGTAAATCTGAAGCTCAAAAGTTAGGTGGGTAACGTGATGGAGAACAATTTAAGCCTTTGCCTCTTTGGGAGTGGTGAGACATTTGGACTTCATTTCACAGCCTGATTTTCATTAACCCACCTTTTGGGAGCTGGTATTATGAGAAGTCAAGTCCTCTGCTCCCTGACTAGGAATTAATATCAATATTATCAAACACCAGTACCTCTCTCACAAGAAATACATCATTTGCTGCCATGCAATGGCATCAAGACCCCTTGAATTGCCCAGCAGCTGGTGTTAGGAAGGCTTTGAGCAGCTTGAATTTGGTCTGGTTGTGGCAAATTTTGGGCCAGAATCTCAAAGGTTTTGAGTCTTCTTCTGTTGAGTTCATGGTTTTCAGAGAGGAAGATAAGCAGGCTGTTCATTTGTTTTCTTCCAGAGTCTTAAGAGGGGAGTGGATCTGGCCTCTCCTTCCCAAACACACACTGATGCTTTATCTTGTTAATTTTTTTCCATGACATTGGTACAGATTCGGGGTACTATTTCATTTCTGTAAACCAAAATCTACCTTTTTTCCTTCATTAGAGAATTCGATAAACACTTTGAGCGCTGCAATCTCTCCTTGACAGGGAAGGGGAGGAGGATGGGGAGATGCTGGGCTGGGAGTTCTCCTTCCTTGCTGGGAAACCAGATTCCTGGTTGATGTTTGGAGCACAAAGAGCTGTCCCAGCTCTGCCTTTCCCACCCATCTCTGGTCTAACATCTCCGTTGTGTTTCCCTTGCAGATTATAACAGGGGAGCTCTACCGCATCCACTACCTGAAGGAGAAGTCACGTTCCTTTATCCAGAACCCTTATGTGGCTGCTCTCTACAAGCAGGTGGGCTGCTTTGTTTTTGGCTGTGCCATCAGCCAGTCCTTCACAGACATTGCCAAAGTGTCCGTCGGGCGCTTGCGGCCGCATTTCCTGGAAGTTTGTGATCTGGATTTCTCCACCATCAACTGCGCTAAGGGAGTTTACATCCAGAACTACACCTGCAGGGGAAGTGACAGCAAGGTCCAGGAAGCCAGGTGAGAACCCAGGGGTCCCACTAAAATTGGGGTCTCATGCTCAAGACATCTCGGGGTCTGTCTGCCAGCAGTAGGTGACTCAAATGCTGCTTTTTCTGGCTGTAACTCCGTCTGCCAGCGATGGGCAGGTTTGCTTGGGAGTCGTGAGACTCAGCTGAATGATGTTTCTTTTCCTTTCTCTTTACCCCTACACTATTGTGGTTGCTCAATGTGAGAATTCACCATAAGAGCTGAGCTCATGGTGAGCAGCTTGAGCTGTCCTGTGGAGCCAGAAGACAGGTTAAAGAAGTTGGGGTTGTTCAGCTTGGAGAAGAGAGAGCACCAGGGAGACCTTAGAACCCCTTCTGGTGCCTGAAGAGGCTTCAGGAAAGTTGGAGAGGGACTTTTTGCAAGGGCATGGAGTGATGGGATGAGAGGGAACAGTTTTAAGCTGAAAGAGGGTAGGTTTAGATGAGGTTTTAGGAAGAAATTCTTTCCTGTGAGAGTGGTGGGATGCTGGCACAGGTTGCCCAGAGAAGTTGTGGCTGCTTCGTTCCTGGAAGTGTTGAGGGCCAGGTTGGATGGGACTTGGAGCAACCTGGTCTTGTGGGAAGTGTCCCTGCCTATGGCAAAGGTTTTGGAACCTTTGGTGATCTTTAAGGTCCCTTCCAACCCAAACCATGCTATGATTCTTCTTCCAGGAGGCTTTCTGCAGACAGAGCTGCCAGCACCTCCCCTTTAACCTCTCTTATCAAATCCATCAGCTGCTCATTTTGACATTTCCAGGGGCACATTTCACATGCTGTAATTAAGCAACTGGAGAAGTTGGTCACTTCTTATTTCTTTACTGCTTCCTGGTTATTTAAGGCGAGATGATGAGTTATCAGGTTATCCTGGAAATAACTGCTGTCCCACGAGTAGACCAGGAAGGGCTGAACAATGCGAGCATCCTGCCCATCCGTTTGCTCTCTGCCTTCTGAGCAAGCAGGGCGGATAACGGGGGGTTTATAACCTGAAAGATTGGGGGTTGGGGGTCCTCCCTGCTTTGGCACTCTCTCAGAAGCAGCAGGCAAGTTCCCATGTTACATGTAAAATTATAACACTGAAGTTTGCAGTGGCTGGTTCTTAGCACCTGCTTTGTTTTGCAGGAAATCGTTCTTCTCCGGGCACGCGTCCTTCTCCCTCTACACCATGCTGTATTTGGTGGTAAGTAATCTCAGCCTTCCTTCAGTCTGGTGGATCCCCTGTCCCTTTTCCCTAGGCACTCATCTGTGTTTGGTAGCAGTAATTGGAGCAGGGGAGGCAGGGGAGGCATTGGAGGCAGGGGAGATGGAGGCAGGGGAGATGGGTTGGAAAAAGGAGCCCGAACACGCTGGTGGTGGAAAGATCCACTCCCTGCCTCTTTGGGATGGAGATTTCTGGGGTGATAGCTGAGATGGAAAGCTTTGGGATTTAGCCAGAGCTGCAGTTAAATCAAAATTCTACTAAATCTATGAACAACTTGTGCAATTTCATTCACCCCACGTTGTGGTTTCCAATGAGGCGAGCCAAAAACTATTGCACTGATGGGGAGGGAAGATGCACAGTCACAGCTCCGTCAGGGGTGAAGATTGGTTCCCAATCCTGCCAGTGGAGCAGGTGGAGCAGCCTCTGCCTGCCTGGATCCGGAGTGGAGGGGCTGGGACTTGTTTTTCTTTGTCAGTGAGGAATGGCTCTGCCCTTCCTGCACCGGGGAGGCTGCCAAGGTGCTTCCTGCCGGGGCTGCGGGAGGCACGGTGCCTGCACCCCCCAGGGGCTATGCCTGCACGCAGCTTTTTGGGAGGATCTGCTGAGTGATTTGTGTTCAATATTGAGGTTTTAAAATATTATTTATATTTTTTTAAAAACCCCATAATTTTATTTTATTTTTTTAAATCAGAAAAAAGGGGGTTGGATTCTTTGTGTTCCCGCCCCCCCTCCTTCCATCTCCTGGAAGCTCAGCCTAGGAAGCAAGCAAATAGCATAGCACTGATAAAAATATTAAATGTGAGCTATTATCACTGAGCTTCCTCCCACCCAGTACCTTTACCTTTCCCTCTGAAAAGATAAGTTGCCACTGCTCCCTCCTGCCTTGTCAGCCCTGGATTCCTGCTCCCCATGAGGAATTTCTGTTGTTTAATTACTAAGCTTTCCATGCTGTTGGGGGTGGTGTATTAAATTCTTTCCTTGTTTCCCCCCCCCCCTTTTTTTTTTTTTTTTTTTTTTTTTTGTTCTTGGGAAAGTTTTGAATTTATTCGATAAACATTTTGTCCATTTCCTTCCAGCTCTGTTACAATGCAGAGCTATCCTGGTGATGCTTTGCAGGAGGGTCAACCCTCCATCACTGCCTTTCCAAAATGGTCTGAGTTTGGAAACCATCACTCACACCATCATTTATTTATTTCCAAGGATATCTGCAGGCAGGCAGATAAGTCATCCCTGAGATGCTTTCAAGCCTGGCATCCGGAAACAGCAAGGACTTCCAGTCCCTATTAAATCAGTGGTGGTTTTTCTCCAAATACTCAGCAAGATTTGGGTTGTCTTTTCAGATTATTTTTTTTAGGGGATGCTGCTTCAAGGCCTTTTTGGAAGCCAAACCCAATGTTTTACCTTTTGCACAAGAGGATGCCCTGCAGGATGCATCCTTCAGGGGCCTCATCCTTCCACCTCCCCATCTTTTGACCCTTCTCACTGCCCAAAATCACCAGGAATAGAAACTGTTTACCCAGGGTGCTGTGCTGTGCAGACAGTGTTGGTTTACAAGGTTTTTTCCACGTTTTCCTGAAAAGCAAGTAGTTATGGAGCAAGGAGGAATGAAACAGGCTGGGGCAGTGCAGCAGGAACACCAGTGTCTGTGCCACTGATCCTTCTTCACTTATTCTTCTTTTGACCCCTAAGAATGATTTTTTAAAAGATTTTATTTACTTCCTTGTCCAAGAACTGGGATAAATTTGGCAGCAGGCTCTATCTCACCAGCTGCTCCCTTGCACTGTGCCTTAAAAATTCAGGGAAAAAATTACAATAAGCTTGCAGTCATAAACTGAAGGGAGAAAAATGCCATAAGAGACAAGACAGCATGGTGCAGTGCATATTGGAGGTGAGGAAACTATGCTCTTGAGAGTCTTCTTCAGTCTATATGATTTTAACTTGTTTCACAGCACTCTCCTCTCCATCACTCTGGCTCTCTGGCCCCTGACAGAACGAGATATCTTATAGAAAAAGGGAGGCAGAAAATCTGTCGCATTGGAGAGGTTGATAATACCCCAAAATAATGGTAACAAAATGTTCAAAAATGACATTGTAATAACCCAGAGGGATTTTTATTTAATGCAAAATAAACCCCTCTGTTTTGGGGTTGGTGATGGAGTGAGTCTTCAGAAATCTGGTTAGAAAGGTGGCATCCGCTGTGCCAGGGGATGGGTTTGATGGATGTAACCAGGGAATCACCTCAATCTAAACAGAACAGTTGTTCCCTGGTTCCTGGGAAGCAAAGGCTGTGCCACAGCAGATTGCTACCAATGCTTTGGCTACCAGGAATTTGCCTTTGTGGAGTTGGGGGGATTTGTGGGGCTGAGCATGTGGTGCAGAAGTTTGGCCGATCCGCCGCATCCTGAGTCCGTTCCCTCCTGAACAATACTTCATATTTCAAGGATAAGTCACTTCCCGTCTTTCTTGGCGTTCCCTGGAACTCTTAGCTCCCACTCTAAATGATAATGTTTTCAAGTTTCTCTCACCTGATGGAGATGGATGCCAGAAAGCTTTAGTTCAGTCTATTCAAAGAGACCCCAATTCCCACGCATCCCACAGGGCTTTGCCATAGGCAGGGATTTATCCGGGTGTTTGGTGGCCACTGGATGGGTGACCATGGCTTTCCCATCTCCTGGCACTGTGGTTGGGCCCTGCAGTAGCTCTCCTGGTAGGAAAATAGAAATAGATGCCAAGAGCTGCAGGGCTCTGGGGGAAAAGTCCCAAGGAAATGTACTTGGAACACAGTAAAATCTCCTGGGATTTAGTTCTAAACACTGAGACTTCAGGGCTGAGTTTCTTGGAGCCTTCTGGTCACCAAGAATACCCAATTAACATCATGCCTTTGTATAAAAAATTTAAAAGGGGAAATTACACTTGGGTAATCCTCTTTGTCTTAATTTTCCTTGCTTTGTTACTCCTTGGCTGCCTGAGCCCATAATACATATTTATAGCAGGCTGAGGAAAAAGGAGGTAACAGCCCCCTCTGGACCTGACCCACACCTCTTGGGGTTTCTTTGCTGGACTTGGGGGAGTCTCTGCAGAGAGTGTTGGGGCCTTTCCACTCCCCTTAACCACACGAGGTCTTAATGCTGATTAATTTTTTTTATGTCACAAATTTTCCTGAAGCCACATACAGGGTGCAGAAAAACCAAATTATTCTCAGAAAAGCTAAATTAACGTGTTGTCTGATTCAGGGTAAAATGGGTGTACATTGAATATTTAATGTGTGTTGGTGGGTTTGAAGCCTTCAAATTGAGTTTGGAGTGTTCTTTTGATAAGCTCTAAAATATTAGAGGTGTTGGGTGGTTCTGTGTGTCTGGGTGAGCGTGAAGCTTTGCATTGGGGTTTCTTGCTGAAGCAGGAGGCAAGTGGATAAGGTCCAAATGTCCTTTTGCTGCTGAGTGATGGGATGCAAAGGAAACTCCATGGTGGCTGTGGACTTGGAGTCAAGTTTAGTGGTGACTTAGAGTAAGCAAACAAACTGGGGTGACATCAGAGGCTGGGGTTAAGGTGTCAGTTGTGTTGTTGAGCTGATGGGGATGTTCCCAATGGGATGGGAGAATGCTGAACACCCAGCAAAGGCATCTGGCTTTGCCCAGCCAGGGCAGTGGGTTATGCTGGGGTGGGTCTGGGTTTGAGGGGTTTTGGCTCCGTACCACTTTGGGTACTGTTCCGTTTGAAGATGGGGCTAGAGCTGGAGGTAATTTCGGGTCAGACAGTCAGAAACAAGACTGAATGTTTCCCAGAAGGAAATCTTAGCTGGGACTAAAAGCTGTGGTTGATGGAGTTTAGCCCTGCAGTGGGGAGAGTGTGAACAGGATGGGATTTCTGGGTGGCAAAAAGCCCCGGGAGGCTGGAGGTGATGCTTTTAGCCCATGGCCCTTGCCAGCTCCTCCTCAGTGGGTTTCCTTGGGGGTTGTGTGTGGCTGTGAACTGTCCCCACCAACACTATGGAAGTCCCCTGGCAGAAAAAGAGCAGTGTGACATCTTTCAAGGCATCTGCTTTGTGGTAACTCAGCCTCTGCCAGGAGACAGCAGATTGGAGCTCCAAATAACTCCAGCTCTGTCTGATCCCTTTTCATTCCACCCACCCTTGCTCCTGGTGATGCTCCTCCTGAGTTTTGCTGCCCTGTGGTGGAAATAACCCTGGTTGTGGTCTTGCTTCTTCATCCCTTCCATGGAAGGACTCCATTCAGCCCCATGTTGCCATCCAAATCACACAGCACTTCAGATTTGCTCTCAGATTTCAAAAAAAAAAACCCCAAAACCTTCAAAAGCAAGTTTTCAGATAAATTGCCAGGAACTTCCCATTTCTTAGTTTCTGTTTAAGGGAATTTCTGATCTCTTCAGTCCCAGAGCTTCTTTTGTTTTTTATTAGCTAGGTTTTTATTTCATACTGAGGGCTGTGGCAAGATTTGGAGCACCCTGAAGCTCATCTTCAGCACCCTGGTGTTTGAGCACAGTTTTTAAAGTGAGATGTTGGTTTTCAAGTCTTCCTGCTGGAAGTAAAACTAATAATTTATTAAGATATAATACCTGGAGCTAATTTTGCTTTGCCACAATATACTGGAACCTGAGTTTTGCACTGTCACCTGGGCTGAGCTGGGACTCTAGAACGTGAAAATAATGCTGACCACGGCAATAGAAGAATATTTTTATATCTTTTGTGGGTCTTTTAGAATTTTTTCACATCCTTCTCAGCAGAGCATGCCTCCTAATTTTTATAACATTGATTGTTGACTCGTTTTTCTCCCAAGCAGAGAAATAATCATCACAAACTAGAGAACCAACCCCATATTCTATCATCATGGGTTTACAGTGAGGTTCTGGAGAGCTGTAGCTCATTTCATAGCATCACATGCACAACTTTTTAGGGTGTGCTCTGTGGTGATGTAGCTCTGTTCCCAGACTTGGGTTACTTTGCAGATATATTCCCCAGAATTATAATGTGTGTTAGGCAGTGCTGAGCTGGTTTGGTACTGCTCTCTTCCATGTTAATTGGCTACCAATTGGGATAATTTGGAGCATCTGCTCCATTCAAGTGCCATGTTGTTTCATTTCCTCTAAAGAGCCCAGTGTGTGTTCTTCCTAGAAAGGGGTAAATATAATGTTTATGCAACAGCAAACATTCTAAATTGGCTAAAACGATGCTTCCTCCTTATCAGCTTTACAATTAATTCTGCTTTTATAGGTAAATGGTGTCATTAAGCTATTTGTGGTTTCAGGAACCCAGCTAGAGCTTCATTCCCTTTGATACCAAGGCAGTGTAAACTCCTCTGGGTGTGTAAAAAGGATCATAAATGGGTTTTAAACCCAACCCCTTCCCAGATACTGCAGAATCCCACAAAGCACACTGCCTCTGACTTCCCAGCACTTCATTTAGGAAGGAGCAGGGAAAACACCTGCTGGGGTTCAGCCCAGGGGTAGCAGGTCCCAGCAGCTTTTCCAGGCACTTTGATGCTCTCAGAACCATCCCCTGCCTCTCTCCTCCCCCAGCCCAAAGGCTGCTGTGGTGTCACAACCTTCCTCCCCACCCAGCCCCTCTGGTCTGTGGGCAGTGAGCTCCTCGTTTCCTGTCCTCTTTTCCCACCCAGCTTCCCTGTTCCCACAGGAACTGGCTCTGCCCGCCAGCAGAAACGGAAACGGGGCTGGGATAGTCGTGGAAGGGTGGGAAAATGTCCATTGGACTTCACATCAGCTTCATCTGCTTGGCTTGTGGTGGTGATCTGAGAGGATTGGGTTGTGCTTTCACGTTGTCAGGGGTGGTGGCTGTGTCTGGAAGTCCTCGGAGCTGGCTCTGGAGGTGTGGCAGGATGTGTTGGTGCCTGGTTTTCCTCCCAGAGGCTGCTGTGGATCCTGTGTTCCCCAAATTTTGGGACCTTGCTTCTGTTGCACACTAAATAGCAGAGGGCTTTCCTTACTCAGCCTGATGGGATGGTAACTGTGACCTTGCTGGTTTTGGAGGCTGGAGGGTGAGCTGGGATGCTGGGGAGTCCCAGGCTCCTTGGCTTTGGCTTATTGAGGGAAGGCTGTGCCCACCCATCCCTGCCAGCATCCCTTCCACAGGACCAAGTCCACCAGCTCAGCCACACATTTGCAAGGACCATCTTTTTTTTTTGGCAATTCCCCCTCTTTTTAAGCCACACAGGGGTGCAGGTGCCCCCCACAGAGAAGCTGCCTCCGCGCGAGCGCCGTTTGGGCACGGCTTCTCCTTGGCTGCCCTCAACTGAACTCAACCTTTTTTTTTTTGTTTGTTTCTCCTCTCTTCTCCTCAGTTTTATCTGCAGGCCAGATTCACGTGGAAGGGAGCCCGTTTGCTCCGTCCCCTCCTTCAGTTCACCCTCATCATGATGGCCTTCTACACCGGGCTGTCCCGTGTCTCAGACCACAAGCATCACCCCACCGACGTCCTGGCGGGCTTTGCACAGGGAGCCCTGGTGGCTTACTGCGTGGTGAGTACTGCCCAGGGCAGCCAGGGCCTCACAACCCTCTTGGGAAAGAAAGCCATTGTTCCTTATATCCCATCTAAACCTCCCCTGGCACAACCTGAGGGAGCCAGGTTGTCCCTTTTGTTCCCTTTTGTTCTGTCGCTTCTTCCTTGGGAGAAGGGACCGACCCCCAGTTGCTCCAACCTCCTTTCAGGGGGTTGTGGAGAGTGAGGAGGTCTCCCCTCAGCCTCTTTATCTCTTCCTCCAATTCCCTCAAGCTCCTCCTGGTCAAACTTGTGCTCCAGACTCTTCCCCATCTCCGTTGCCTTTCTCTGGATGTGCTCCAGCATCTCAAAACTGAAGGCAGGGTTGGAGGTGCAGCCTCACAGGGGGACAACCCCAGCCCCAGTCCTGCTGGCCACAGCAGTGCTGATACAAACCAGAGTGCAGTTCTTCTCCCCCACCAAAAACCCAGCATATTCAACAAAATATAGGATATTTAGCAGTTTGCCTCCTCAGCCTCGAGCTCCAGGAAGCTCCTGGGCAAAGAACCCCTTCACCCAGGCAGCTTGGGGGTCCTGGTAGGGTGTTCAAACACGGACAGCATTTTCCTGTCCACCAGCAACATTTCTTCTTCTTCAGCTGCACCCACCAAGAAGCATCGACTCATTCCCAAGTTTTTCTACCAAATAGGGAGCCTGGGGTAGTTGGGATTATGGCTTTTCCCTCCACAATCCAGACCAAAGCTGTGGTGCCTGCCCAGGGAGGGGAGGCCGGGTGCCCCGTTTGCTGGGGGTTTTTTAATGTAGCGGAAGGGCTTGTGAGAAAATGTTGAACAAAAGCTGTGTCTGCTGGGCTCATTCCCATGCAATTTACTTCCCAAAGAGTGGCCTGATTGCCCAGGCCTGTAACTCGAAGTGACACATGTTAAATGTTTAAAAAAAGTAGGCAGGGTTGGGGGGCACTGGGTCGAGTGGCTGTCTCGCCTGAAAACAAAGGGGTTGGGGATTATGGCTGGTCCTGCATCTGTATGAACTCCTGAAAGCAAGGTTTTAACAGCTTACCACTTACTTGAATTTTTTAGGTTTGTTTTTTGGTTGGTTTTTTTGGGATTTGGCCAATCTAAAAGCAAAGCAGGGCTGAAGGTATTGAGTTCTCTAATGTTACATTTTTCAAGGAGAGAAAATAGGTTATTTATGTACTTTCCACTCGTGGATAGTATTCCAAAGCCAAGACAAAAATGTTGTTGTCAGGAATTTTTTCTGAAGTGTTACTAACTTAGCTGTTGGGTTTTGCCATTGCCTGATGCCAGTGTCCTATGTGGGGCCAGCACATTTGGAGGGAAATTAGAGACGTGTGCTCACAACGACAGCATTAAAGGTCCTGTGTCCTTCATTCCAACAATGGCAGGGAGTTTCTCCAAATCCTGGAAATCTTTTCCTATCCCAGAAGTCAGCTGAAGCACAAGGATGGCAGCCCTGGGGTGAAAAAGCCCTGAGCAATGCAGGGAGCAATGGAACAGCTTACTCAGTCCTGCTGATTTTTATTCTGTGGGTTTGTCAAGACCCCAAGTGCACATCACAGGTGGTTTAACAGGGGAGTATTTACCCTTCCATGTACTTTCCTGCTTGGGAAGTGGGATAACAGAAGTATATGTGGGGAGTAAGAGACCAGACAATCCATTCATGGATCCTGGCAGTGGCTGCAGGAAGACAATAGCTCTCCGGATGCTCGGGATGGGCGTCCGGATGCTTCCTGGCTGGGACAAGCAGCAGGGTTGGACGTCCCCTCCCGACCCTCTGGCAGCTGGAAACTCTGCTGGGAAGAGGAGGCAGCAGCAGCACTGGGCTTGTTTTCCTGTGTCGAGGTAAACCAAGATAGGAAGCAGCTGCCTGGAGTTTCACAAGCAGGCTTTGGTTTGCCTGTGAGCCTGGGGCAACCTGTGCTGCTCTTTCCTGCTGACTTGTAGAGGGGCACCAAGCTGTCACTTGCACACTTTGCAGGCATGGAAGGGAACATTTTGGGCAGCAGCTTAGGACTTGGAGGAGGTTTAAAGCCAACCCTAGCCTTCTTTCACAGGCTTGCAAAGAGCCAGTTCTTGTTCTCCCAAACCCAGCTTGGCTGGCATCAGCCGTGGCCCAGGAGGGACTGGCAGACTTCTGGGAGGTGGCCACAAGGAACAAGGGGAAGAATCTCTCTGAGACTCCCTGCAAACTGGAGTTTGCATGAAATGTAGAGTTTAGCAGCTTTTTGTTGCTAAAGTTACTGGTATCTCAGAGCAATTGTAGGTTTCTCCTAGGGGTTCTTGCCCAGCTCTGGGGTCCAGCTCCATGCCTGGCATGCTCTGAATGAAGCAGAGGAAGGGAGCTGGAGACTCATCCTCTCCAACCCACCCTGGGTGCTCCCAGACACACCTTCCTCCAACAAAGCCTTCAAGAGTCCTCTCTGATGATAGTCAAGGGCTGTTAAAATACCATAGTTATCAGGCTGTAATTTTCAGTAGAAACCAATTGTGGGTTTCATCTCCGAGGGCTGCCAGAGCTTAAATCCAGGTTGTGCTGCAGCAGCCACGCTCGTCCTTCAGTGCCTGAAATAACAACCAGAAGACATTAGTGTCAAGCACTTCCAGCTGATGAAACATTCAGACTTGGAGCCCGGGTGAAATCTGATGAGGAATTCTTAAATGGGAAGAGTTTTTGTACTTGTTGTAGGCAGGCAGGCTGCTGTGTGTTGTGTAGTTTACGTCTCGTAGGATGGAGAGGGAGTAAGAGGCAGGCGTTGGGAGGACGTGCTCCTGGTGTTGCTCTGGTTAGCTCAGATGAGTTGTTTTAACCTCTGTGTATGTGATTAAGGATTTCTTCAGGATACTGAGAAGGAATAGGAATTTTTAAGTGGCAATATAAGATATGAGCTTACTTTTGTATAATACACGCTTAGTCTTCTGCTGTCAAGTTTTCTTTATGGGTGGAGAGCACCTTCTACAGGAAATGGAGCTAATCCAAGTGAAAAACTTTGCACATTTATTAGTCCTTTTTTGTGTTAAGCAGTTCAAGCATTAGGAGGATTTAACACACTGTTTTAACCCCCAAAGATCACATTTCATGATTCCCTGTAAATGTTTATATAACCTCCAGCCATGTTAAAGTGAAATACAATTTAAAGAGAAGTGAAACCTCTTGCCCAGTCTCTGAATTTAAAGCACTGAGCAGCACAGTAAAAGCTAAAATACCCAGGATGACACTCCACCATAACTCATTCCTATCCAAAATAGGGACCAGATTCAGTGTAATTCCCATATGCTTCTTGCACTCACCAATCTCCTCCCATAAATTGATTTGTCACGGGTATTTTCGTGCAGAAATTGGACAACTTTTTGATTGAATCCAGCTCTCTGAGGTGGGCCAGCGAGTGAGATGGCATCAGAAATACACCCAGCCAGCCAAACTGAGGCTTTACAGTTATTAATGACCCAAAATTAAACCATTCTCAGAGCAGTTCAACACACTTATACATTGTGAGGCTGCACCAAGGGGCCAGGCTCCACCTTGCCCTCCTTGGCAGATCTTGTTGTTCAACCAAAAGCACCAATGCTGCCACTTGGGTGCCCTGTAAACAACTTTATCAGCTCTGTTACACAACCAGGCAGCAGACACTAACATGCTGGGGAAAAAAAAAGAGCTGTTCAATGCATCAGCTCCTTCCTTGCTTTTCCACAAAGTAATAAAAGCCAAGCAACAGCAGCTTTGCTTCCTGCATCCCTGGTTATAATTGGAGGAGTAAATTGCCACTTAGAGCAGGTTCACTGTCTGTTCAGCTCAGTTCCTTATCTGCCCGTGCTGATAGGGACTTACAAAAGTTATTTCCAACTAAAATATAGACAACTAAACCTGCTGCAAAATTTGGAGGTGCTGAGGGGGAAACTTGCTCCCTCCCTGTGTTACCCAGCCTGGTTGTGCTAATCTAATATTATTCCTTGGGATACCTTGGACTTCTTTTTCTGCTCTCCTGATTTATCCTGTAGCTTAAACGTTGCATTTCAGAACTAAAGGAGAAAAATCAAACTTAATTCCTACAACCATGTTCTCCTCCTCCTCCCAGCTCAGCAACCCCACAGCTTGGTGGGAATTATTGGTGTATGAGGATGGCTGAGGTGAGCCAGCAAGTTTGGGGTGGCAGGACCAAAGTTTGGGGCTTTGATGGCAGCTAACAAAACGATGAGTTCTTGCCACTTTTTGCCCCTTTTTTTTGTCCAGAGGATCCACACTGTCTGACTCTTTTCCCTTCTGGCCCAGAGCTGAGGTTTGGCAAGGGAGAAAGTGCCCCGGTCCTGGAGGGCCGATAAGGTTTGTGCGGCGGCTGCCAAGGGAGGATGTGGAAGTTTCCTCCCAGCATTTTGTTTCTTATTGTGTTGCTACCTCCCGAAATTGCCAAGCATTGGCTTTTTCACATCCGGGAGAGGGGCTGCATCCCGGGATATTTAGGAAGAAGTAGTCAGGAATAGCTCCTCTTCTCCTCAGGCTTTGGTTTCAGTGCCTTGGTGGAGCAAGAGGAGAGCATCAGTCACTGTTGACTCATGGTGGACAACTTGTAACTCAGCTTTGATTTGGAAAGCTTTTAATTGCTTACCTGATGTCTGGCTGAATTAATTGTTTTGTTCCAACTCCATCCCTAAAACCACTGGCTGTGAGTCAGGCCAGTCCTTTCGAGACCTTTGTTGTTTTATTGGAGTGTGGGCCCTGGATCTGTTTCCTGGCTTTTCAGCCTGTTGAGGAGAGGTTTGGGGATAGCACCGAGTGATGGCACAGTGAGAAATGACATGGTTCTAGCAGGTTTTACCCTGTGTTTTGTGAGGTCAGGGCTTTTTTCTATGTTGTACACAAAGGTGGGAGCAGGCAACTGGAATTTCACAGCTCTTGGTGACACATGCAGGCATTAATAGCACAAAAAGTGCTAGTTTTGAAACCTGAAGATAAATATACCAGATTTTTTTTAATAAAGCATCACCAGAGTGTCTAAGTTTGCCTATTCCATTTCTTTCTACAGGTGTTCTATGTCTCAGATCTCTTCAAGCCCAAGACAAAGACTTGCCTGCCTCCACCTCCCATCCGGAAGGAGATCCTTTCACCTGTGGACATCATTGAGAGAAATAACCATCACAACATGGTGTAGACCTTTGAGAAATTGGATGGGTGTTGTATTTTATTTTAATTTTTTTTTGGTTTGGTTTGTTTTTTTGGTTTTTTTTTTTTTTTGCAAAAAATGACTGCTGACAGCAACTACCTGCTGCTCTCAAATCTCATCAGACAGTAGAATGTAGGGAGAGACTTTCTTGCCTGACCAGTAAAGTCTTACTCTGTGGTCTTTTCAACTTGCAACATTTGGATGAAAGGGGTGGTGGTCAACTGAGTCAAAAGGACAGTGAGAAAAAGAAAACAAACAAAAACCAACAACAGCAAAAAAGAAAACACAAAACATGAAAGCTGAACAAAGAGAGGTGCCGGAGTTCTGGATGTGCAATTGGTTTGAGTGTTCATGTTGTAGTGAACGCCAAATTGTTCATAACCTAATGAACACCAAGGGATTTTTGGAAGGCTGGCCATCTTTTTTTTTTCACTATGAAGATTTCCAGTGCCTGCAAGGACAGAACACCAAGAAACAAACAAAAAAACCCAACTCACAACTAAATTGTATAGCACTATATGTGAGAAAACAGCACTGAGTCAAGATCTAGGATTGGTTTGTATGAGTTGCTTTTTTTTCTCTTTTTTGATACTGGTTCATTTTTGCCTCCTCTGTTCCATACTGTGACTTAGTTTAGAAGAAGCTTGCCTGGTCTAAGATCTCTGAAGGGTCTCTCATCACACTACACACCTTTAATGAGCAGTCCTGAGATGCACAGTGAGGCTGAATTGCTCCATCCTCTGCGTGGAGAAGCCACATTTCTTCCTCTCCGCTCCCTGGCGAGCCTTGGTCCTGCTGGACCCCCAGGTGCGAGCTGCACCCTCAAAATGGCCCTTCATGAAAAGAGCATCCTCCCCCGCCCAACCCTCCCCCTATAAAAAGAAATAAAAATTAAAAAAAAAATAAATAGAAAACTGAAACCACAGCAGATGCTGTGCCCGCCCGCAGGAGCTGGTGGCTCGGGTAGCGGCGGCTCTGCCGAAGTGACGTTCGCACTACGACCCCGGGGCTGAGTCCTGGGGAAAACTTTTATTCTGCAGTTTTGGGACGGGCTGCTGGGTGGCACGTCCCAGCCTGGGTGTCAGTCAGTTTGTGCATCCCCCTTTTTCCTCCTCCTCTTCCTCCCTTGGGCACCCCGGTGCACGCAGTGGCAGATACCAGGTCCTGTGCTCCGCTCGGTGACACCAGTGGTAAACCCGTTGTGCCTGTATCAAGTGTGATTTATGATTTTTATTTTTTTTAATTTTTTTTTTTTTTTTTCTGCCTGGAAACCACAGGTTCTTGGTTTGCAACCCTTTCACAGAGTGCGTTTGCAAAGGGATCCCACAAAGCATGCAGAATGGCCATTTGCACATCCTTCTTACAGAATCCGTCCTATCATTTCAACTATAGCAAGCTATGTTTTTTTTTTATATATATATAAATATTATATAAATAATGTATAAAACCTTAAAAATTAACTATGTAAAATATTATTTCTGAAACAATTTTAGATATATCCACTATGACTATAAACTGTGTCCTGACCTGTGTTATTTACATTTTGCTGCTTAAAAAAGCATTGAATTAATTTTTTTATAGTCGACTAAAATATTGTAGTTCTGTGGTAGTAATATTTTAATGAAAATAACTACAATTAGAGACATTTGTATAAAAAAAAAATCATTAAATTGTCTGTATTTTTGTAATGTTCCATTTTGTAAAGAGAAGAATATTCAAAGACTTTTGTAGAATACAAAATTGAAGTTTGTATCTGCGAAATTATTGCTGTATAAATGTGCTTTTTAAATAAAAGCTCATAACACAACTAAACACCCTGGCACGAGCTGTGTTCTGACTTGGGGTTGACCTTCCCCTGCCAGGAAAATGGGGCCCTTTCCCAGACCCAGTGGACTGAGTGTCTTTTTGGGATTTGATGATGCAGGAGGACATCTGGAGAAAAAGGACCTGATGCCACTGTCGATGGGTGTGGGACAAGGTCCCCAACTTCCTGGCTGGGGAGGGTGTGATGGGGTCACTGGTGGGCTTGCACTGAACTGCTCTGGGTTATGCACAGTCTTTGAGGGCTTTTTCTTTAGTAATATAATAATAAGAATATAATAATAATAATAATAATATTATATTTAAAGAAATGTTGTGTAAAATGGAGACTGAAGAGCCACAACCCGGCGGTTGGATGCCCTGGGACAGGGATGCCCTTTCCTTGGAGGACTCAGGACTGCATTCTGTGCCAGCATCTTTTCCATGAAAAACAGACACTTTCCAGCTAACAAAAACCCTTGGAGCTCAGTGGCTCAGTGGGTGGAAGACGAAAAGGAGAAAACAAAAATCCCACAACGTGCACTCTGATGCGGACACATGCGCGGCGTACGGTTGCGAGGCCGCCTGGATTTTTTTTTTTTTCACGTTTTTTTTTCATTATTTTTAATAATTATTTGTATTCTTCCTCCTCCTGCAGAAGAAAACAAACTGCTCAGCAGTGACACGTGGTCAGAGCTGCGTTTCGGCCACTCCTTGGGTGAACCACAGGGGCGAGATAACGCGGCACCGAAATAATTTGCAAGAATGCACGACAGGAAGCAAATACCACATCAAACTGCAAAGAAAGAGCAGGTGGAAATTAAGCAAGCAGAGCTCACTTGCTATTATTACCCTAATTAAGAGCAGTATTTTCTTACACGTGGAAAAAACTTCGTTAACCTGTCCTAAATGCAAAGGGAGTTTTCGTGGTGCTGTGTGTGTGATTTGAAGGTGTTTGGGGGTTGAGCCTGGTGTAAAGGTGCAATTTTAGCTTCAGGGCTGTGAGGACAGACTCTTAATCCCCAGTTAATCTCCAAATTATGCTGCCTGGGTCTAAGGAACCCAGGTGGGAGCAGGAAATCCTGCCCACATCTGCCCCTGTCTGGCAGGAGCTTGGCCCCCGGGGACCCCTTCTCATGCAGGGCTGGGGTGAGAAAAAAAAGTGTTTGCTTTGCATCTTAAAACCCCAGCTCCTTGGAAGAAAACAGGAATACAGATGTCTGGGTGAAAGAGGAGGGATTGGAGATGTGTCCAAGGGGAAACAGCACAGGAGGTGATAAGAGCCAGGGGCTGCAGGGATGGGGAGTGAGGGGACCTCGCTCAGGATGTCAGGGTCAGGTGAGGGAGAAGGAAAAAAGGTTGTGGATAAATTCGTGGAAGGTTTGAACGTTCCAGTGAAGGGCTGAGCATCAGCAGTGCCAAGTCCTATTTCTGGCTGAGCAATGGATGTTTCCTTCCCCTCTTCCCATCCACCTCCCCGAGCTGTCCTGTCCCATCCACACCCTCGGGCTGGGAGGGGAAGGGCAGATTCAGGCAGCCTCCCAAGGCAGCTTTGGAGGAGGGAGCAGCTTTGGGGGGGCCCATCCTTACCAGCTCCTTGGAAAACACTTAAAGGGAAGTGGGCATGGATGGGAGAAGGGAGTGTGCGGTGGCACCGTCTGCAGAAACCTTTCTGGATGAGCAGAGCATAAATATTTAGGTTCTTCAGGAAGAGCAAGGGCTGATACTCGAGATTTTCAGTGAAACCCCACAGAGATGTGAGAAAGCCTTTGGTGGGGCAGCCAAAGGAGTGGAGGTAAAGGTACCACAAGCTGTAAAACCGGTGCAAGGGTGCATCTCTCAGGCAGGAAGGGAAAGAGAAATGGGTGAAATGGAGGGGAAAAATAAAAACAAAACAAACCCAACCCCACGAGAGCATTAGCATCCCAAGGCAACCACTCTGTGGGCGGTCCTCAAGAGGCATCAGGTGGAGCTGGCACCTCTGTTTGGGCAGGCAGGCAGGCAGGCAGACATCTGCAGGGATGCCCACCAGTTTGCATCCTGCTCCATGCTCTGCAGGGTGACAGCTGGACAGCCCCTGATGGCTGGATGCAAACAAGGAGACTTGCTCAAGCTGGAGGCTGGATGCTCCTTGTGGCCTTCAGTACTGCAAAAGCTGGATGCTGGGCTCTGCTCACTCGATGCTAATCAGAGGCAGTGGAGGAGCCAGCCCAGCCTCTCTCTTTGATGCTGGGGCCTGGCTGGCAGATCCTTTCTGCTTAAGGGGCCATTCTGGTCAAACCTGTCTCTTTTATTTTTTTTTTCTTTTTTTCTTTTTTTTTTTTTTTCTTTTCAGAGAGACTGGTTCAGCGTGTTTTTTACAGGCAGGGCTTCATGCATGCACCTGACTGCCATGGGAGCAGGGCTTTTGTTCCAGGGTAAGAAAAGGTTTACGCAAGCCCCCGGGTTCCTGGTGCACCTAAAGAGCTTCCCTCAGCAGGAATCCTTTGGCAGCCTCCAGAGGCTGAAGCTGTTGTACTTCTTCTGCTCAATGATTTTCAAACACAAAGTTCTCGCCCAAGGTTCACCCCACAAGCTGGGACCTGTTTTTCTCATGCTCCAACAACCTGCCTTCTTTTGGGGTGTCCAAAGTTTTCATCCAGCTGCTGGTAGAAGAAAAAGCAGCAGCAGGCCATGGAGCCACAGGACAACATCTGGAGCTGAGGAGATCCTGCAGGACCAGAGGGCTGATGTCAGGCCCACATCCATGGTTGAACACAGCCATTCCTGGAGCCAGCACCCCACGTTGGCTGCCTTTCTCCCTTCCACGTCCCCTTTCTCTCGACACACCCTCTGCCTTCATCCACCACTCTCCTCCCAAAAGGCAAGCGATTCCTACCCGGTATTTATCTTTACCTCTGGAGACCAGATCAGAGGTGCAGATTTTGTGAATGAAGTGAATCACTTGCCTCCTGGCTTCTGTAAACACAGTCTATAGACCTGCCCACAGACACCAGCTACTGCCCAGCTCCTCCAGACTTCCCTCCCCTTGTTCCCTGGGTGCTCTGGCACAACCCCGATGGCCAACTCCTCATCTCACCAAGGTTGGAACAGAAGCTGTCGCTTCCACCAAAGGAAGCAGGAGGTAGAAAACAACCTCCTGTTGACTCAGAGTCTGGGGGAGGTGGGGGGAAACCCACACAACCCAACCTCAACCCCCAAGAACTTTCAATTATCACCTTTGCACGCCACCCCCACTGGCACCAGCCGGCGCGGGACCGCCTGCGTTAGCTTGTCTTGAGTTCCAATTTCCTCGGGGCACAGACTACACCTATGGAACGTGTTTGGGGAAGAGTCATCTGACTGGTTGAGATGAAGCCCCGCCCTGGCCTATCTGTAGCTAGAAGGGAGCGACGTCACCAGGAAAAATCAATCTCCTGCTTTCCTTAGAAAGTCTCGTTCGGCGAGTTCCTGCCTCGCTCCCGACCGCCGCCGCCGCGGGAGCTCGCAGCCAACGCTGCTTTTAATATATAGTGGTGTGACCTGGCCTAGCATTTACATTTTTGTCTTTCATCCAGCAAATAACCGTCCTGGGTTCTTTTTTCTGTTGTTGTTGTTGTTTGGTTGGTTGGTTTTGGTTGTTGTTCTTGCTGTGAATCTCTCATCAGGTGACTCTGGTGCGTGAGGCTAATTCACCGCTGGTGGCGAAGGCAGCGTCACCCGTGGGGGTTCAAGGCATGAACTCTGCAGGGTTTGATCTTATTTTCTGCTCAGGGTTCATAACCAGCAGGAACAATGGGCCATTATTTAAGAAAAACACCTTTTTAGTGTTTCCACGTGTCAGCAGAAACTTGAGAAAAAGAACCACCAAAACACCAGAAGATGTGTAAACACACAGCTGGGGATGCGGGAAACGGGAGTGGAGGGGAGGTCAGCCTGCTCCTCAGGTCTTTGAAGGGATTCAAATTATACCAGGACTTGAGATAATGTGGCTTCTTATTCCCTGAAAAAAAAGAATAAAATGAAGCAAAGGCATCTCTCAGTTCATACAGGAACTCCTGTGAAAACCTTGGCTTTTGTGCTTTGGTGTCTCCATTTCCAGGTGTGTGGTGTGAGTGCACTCTAGCTGGGGTCAGCCTGAGATAGTAAATTAAATAAAAGAGTGTTTATTTCTTGCTGGGCTGGTCTTTCCCCTGAAGAAACATCATGAATTGAATAGGAAGAATTGTGCTGTTTTAATTAAGGGACTCAGAAAAAAAATGAAACCAATAAAATAAAATTAAAATAAGAATTAAAATGTATAAATACATTTAAAAAAAAATAAAAATAAAATAACATAAAATAAGATAAAATAAAATAAAATAAAGAAACAAACTCTAAAAAAAAAAAAAAAAAAGACACCCTCTTTTTATTCAAAGGAGGAAGGGAGCCAGATCTCCCCTGAGCACAAGCAGGTCAGAGGGAGCTGCCTTCTGCACAAATGCTTCATTTGCTTATTTTCAAAGAAATTTCAGTGATGTTGAAGGCAAATTAATAATATTGCTCCAGTCTCCCAAGGCTTGTCTGAGCAAGGAACGTTTTTAATGTTTAATACGAAGGTAAAATTTTAATCTATTTTATTAAACTGTGTAGATGTTCTTAGTTTTACACGGGATTAGTCTTGCAAGTAAGTGCAGGTTCAAATTCAACTGATAAAAGCCTCGCTTAAATTAAAGGAAGAGCAGCTACCAAGACTTTGGAGAAGAAAAACTTTTCTTTAGAAACAAAAATGGTGTTTGCTTTGATTTTTTAAAATTATTTTATTTAGAAAGTATTTTCCACAGAAAAATAAAGGGATCTAGCAAAAGCAGAGAAAAGGAGAAGAGAAGAGAAAAGGAGAAGAGGAGAGGAGAGGAGAGAAGAGGAGAGGAGAGGAGAGGAGAGGAGAGGAGAGGAGAGGAGAGGAGAGGAGAGGAGAGGAGAGGAGAGGAGAGGAGAGGAGAGGAGAGGAGAGGAGAGGAGAGGAGAGGAGAGGAGAGGAGAGAAGAGAAGAGAAGAGAAGAGAAGAGAAGAGAAGAGAAGAGAAGAGAAGAGAAGAGAAGAGAAGAGAAGAGAAGAGAAGAGAAGAGAAGAGAAGAGAAGAGAAGAGAAGAGAAGAGAAGAGAAGAGAAGAGAAGAGAAGAGAAGAGAAGAGAAGAGAAGAGAAGAGAAGAGAAGAGAAGAGAAGAGAAGAGAAGAGAAGAGAAGAGAAGAGAAGAGAAGAGTTTTTTCTAGTAAATCCTTGTTTTCCCATAGCTGACTCCTCTGGTTAGCTTGTAATGGGATTTCCCCACAAATATTGCTTTGAAATTTAAAACTAACTCACTTTTTGCTTCCCCCTCCAAGAAGAAAAGAAAGGCTGCAAGTTAACACAGAATCAGTGGGAATGGGACTAGCTGGTGACCAATTTTTCTTTGGACAAGCAATTACATAGGAGCACCCTCTGCTTGTAGGTCAGATTTAATCTGATGCTCTCCAAGAGCAGCAATTCCTTATCAGCTCTTAGCCCCTCCACCTTCCAGGTCCCAGGAGAACAGTGGCTTGATAGCATTTGCCCTCCTTCATGCCTTCTTCAGGCAGGAACCTTGTCTGCTATATTTCAGGATACTTCTGAAAAAAAAAATGAACCTCTCCCATGGGGTTGTCTAAAGCTGCAGAAGAGGCCTCTTCTCAAGAGGAGCATTAATTCATAATTCTTCAAGCAGTGTTGATGGGTGGGCAACATAGCTGAGAGTGGAGGATGTGTCACTTCTTACTCAATGTATATATGGTATAAATATGGTGTCTTAGAGGTTTGGAGGTGACTCCTTGGAGTGATGTGAAGCTGGAAGTTTCAGAAGGCTGGGAAAGATGGTTTTGTCATGGATTGGCACGTAGCTTAAAATTCACACAGCAGCAATACCTCCCATCAGTTTTGTTTCTCAAAGGAGCTGCAAAAGGATCTTGAAGTTACCTCTACTCCAGATTCTTGCCCAGCAGCTGACACACCAAGCAGAGCCAGAGCAAAGCTGAATGCAGATGTGACCTTCCTGGCATCAGCCAGCAGTACAGGGCTTTGATAACAGATAAGTGTGCAGACAATAGTGAAGGGGAGCTGAACAAAAGGCTCCAGAAGACTTTCCACCCACCATATGCTAACAGGCTGGAGGGCTCTGGGGAGGGATGCTAGGCAGAGGGTTACATCTTCAGTCTTGTTTATTAAGGACAAAATATTCAAACAACTGTGTACCTGCTCCTTGTCTGAACTGGCTCTGAAAATAGGAAGGCAATTACCTTTCTGAGCTCTTCCAGGAGGATTTGAATAAAGGAGGCAAGCTTACTGGAGGCATTAAGCCACGCATGTCTTATCTTGCAAGGAAGGGACCAGTTCCATGTGGAAGTGGGCCAGGCTAGGCACCCAGCAGGTGGATTAACTGTTCAGAGGGAAGAGCATGGAAAGTATCTTCCTTGCAGAGCAGGTCTCCATCCAAATAAGTACCAGGCAACATGGATAAATGCTTAAGCTAATGAACCACCCAGCAGAGCTCTCCTGGAGAAGATATTAGCACATAGCGGTGCAGCCTTGGACAAGCTGGCACCTCTGCAAGGAGCCAGAGGGTTTGGGAGAGAAGAAGCTGCCTGGAGCCAACCTCCCAAAATAACACATTTTGCTTTATTGGAAATGTAACACAAACATTTCCAGCACAGGACCTGTAATGAGCTTCCAGTTTGCCTCAGGACGTTTTCTCCCAACTTGGTTATATTTACGAGCAGCTATTTTTGCTTAAGTAGAGAAAGGGGAAAAAAAAAAAAAAATGCCTGGGTTGAGCTCCACTTGCCTGGTGCAAGACTTGGGCCTTCTGCATGGAGACAGGGAGACCTTTTGGGGTGTTTCATGTCCATACATCAGCTGCTGCTCTTTCTTTTTTTATTATGGGGCAAAATATATATAATATATATATATATATATTTTTTTTTTTTTTTTTCAGATAGGATCCAGGGAATCAAGAAAATTAGCTGAAGAATAGAGGAGAGACAAAGCCAGTTGTACAGTGCTGATGTGGACAGGAGTGGAGTGAGGCTGGGGCTTTGCCCCTAAAGCAATGAACCTTCTGTGCCCACAGAAAGCATTATAAGGTTGGGTATAGGTAATTCAGGAAATTGGGGGTGGTGTCAGGGGTCAGAGGGGAAGTTTATCCTTTAGGAACATCTGTATGGCATTTCCCCCTATCTGCACCATCAGCTCAGGTAGGTAACCATATGCACAGGAAGTAGATCTGGTATTTCTAGTAAAAATTTGGGGTGGGGGGTTTCTACTGGCCACTTCCAGCTTGAGGTTTCTGTCCCTCAGGAAATTCTGCTCTTTTACTGGGGATGGAATGGGAAATTCCAACTGATCCCCATCAGGGAATGTGAAACATCTTTGTGCAGATCAGTCTGCCCAGCTACAGTGGAGCAGAGAAGCATCTTTGATTCCAACATCCCTTGCAATCTCAAAGCATTCAAGGAGCATATTTTTTTCTTTCCTTTACGACTTCAAATCACGGTACAGGCAGCAAGAGAAACCTCATTATTTTGAAATAAGCATAGTGGGAAGGTTTGCCCACCGGCTGGAGTAGAAGTGTGGTGAGCTCAGCTTCAGGGCAGCATCTCTGGGTGTATTTGCTTACAGCAACCTGAAGGATTGCCTGGAGCCTGACTCTGTAAAACTCAGTCCTCCTGGCATAGCCAGAGATTACCTCTCTTTTCCCCTGAGCACCCAGAGCTAATCACCCTTAAGTGCTTAGCAGCTGCTAGAAAGGCTGGAGCCATCACATGCTAAAATCTTGGGAGGAAGATGAGATTTGGTGTAATGAGCCATTTCCTCTCCCTAGAGCAATGCAGGGAGGTAAAGTGGAAGTCGATGCCAAGGATAACAAGGTGATGGAGATTAAATCCAAGTCACCCAGGCCTGGCTCCCCAAGCAGTTTGAGAGATGGCACCTGCCAAGCACCTGAAGGTCTCTGAGAACCTCAGGGTTGCTTTATTGAGGTGCTCTGCTCCTGCAGATTTTAAGAGGAGCTGGTCCTAACTGAGAGCAAGGGATCTAAATAACTTTTTGCATAAGAGACCCAAGTCCAGAGCATCTGCCTTGTGCTGTACCCATGACAAACTCCTTCATCTGCACCAACCCATCAATATTAAAGTCAAATGAAGCCTCCTTTGCCTCCTTTAAATAAAAAATGCAACCGTAAGAGCGTGTTCCAGCAAGAGGATTTCCAGGGATGCTGTTTTTCCTTCCCAGAAAAAACCCCTGTTGTCTGGAGGTGCTCAGCATTGGAGCAAACAGGGGCTAAGGCAAAGTGAGAAGTGACTGCAGGGGCCCTGCAGCAGATGTTTTCCATTAAGGAGCTGTTTGAGGGGCCTACGTGGCTTAGTGGAGAAATCATCAGGTTTGTCCCCTTGCAGCTCACAAGTCCAGAATAGCCCGTGGTCCTAAAGGAGAAAAAAAACCAAAAAACAACCACCCAAAAACTCAGCCTAAGCTCAATAGTTTCAATCATGGAGATTTGTGGGCTAGTGTGAAACTGATGGTGTCCAGGTTGGATTTGTGGGCTTGAGCTCTGGGAAGCCCCAGCTCCACCTTAAATGGGACCTTTGGGAAGAGCTGAAGGATGCAAAAGTCCCAACCCTGCCATGCCCTGGGTCTCCTCCTCTCTCCACAACCTTGGGAGCAAACGCTGCCGATTGCTGAAACAAGGGAAAAGCGATGGAGAGGGTGATGAAACCCGAGCCCGAGGATCCAGCAGGCAAATAGCAAAGGAAAGAGAGATAAATACTCCAACAGTCTTTAAATATCCATGGAGGAAACCAGGCAGGAGCCAGTTTGGCTGCAAGGGATGGGCTGGAAGCTAAGGACATGCTGATCCCGGTATTACCTAAGAGCTAAGCGGACCCCTAACCACCATTTCCATGAAAATAACCCAAATGTCACATCCTAAAGATCGAATTTGTTTTCTTGGGGGGGGGTAAAAGGACTGCTGAAAGCCTTTAATAGCTCCTATCTAGGCAATCTCTGGAAATCTTTGATTGCAAAGAGCTGGGCCTGATGTGTGCCCTGCCAAACCCTTGCACAGGGTAAACAAGGGGAGGGGAATATTTGTTTTTGAGAGCAGTGCTGAGAACACAGGAAACATCCAGCAAGAAGAGGAGACGCTCAGCACAGGAGTTCCCAGTCCTATATTTAAGAGCAAATCAAACTAAGGGAGGACCCTGCAAATTATAGACAGCTGCAAATAACCCCCAGCCCTTTTGTCTCAGCTGTGGGAAGATCCTGAGGACACTGATAACACAGCAGCATTGCACAAGCCTGGGAAGCAGGGGACCTGCTGCTTGTTGGCCGTTCTGCCCAGAATCTTGCCTTTAATTCCTGCTACAGGCTGCAGGGGAAGGTGGAGAGAGCCCAGGAGAGGATAATTATGGAATAACCTGTCGATGGAGGAAGTGGTTTCCCAACCTCTCTTTATTAAGGCCTCAAGTTTTGCTCCAAATGCAGGAAGATTTATAGCCCTCCCCATGGTTGTGTTGTTTTCTCCTTCTGGCCAGAGTAGTTTAATAAATGAGGGGTAGGGGGAAAAAAACTGCTGAAAAGCAAAGCCCCTACAGCGATGCTGTGTCACATCATTAAGTAAGGGGACTTTTTACTTAGAGGAGTTATTTGACCCATAATTACAGCTAAACTCCCATTTGGAAAATGGCTTTGAGTCTACAGGGGCTTCTCCTGTAATTTTAACAGGATGCAGCATTGAATCCTCACCCTCTGTTTTGGAGGGCAGCTTAAAGTAATTCTATAATATTACCTAGCAGCTGGTTTTCAGGCTGGAAGGGACTTTTAATTGCTGTGTGATTCTGCTATAGATGAAGGCTCTTTCTGAAATTAAACACTCCCTGTAAAGGTCCAACAATATTTAGTTATGCTTCCTGAGCTCTGCACAGACTTTGGTGCAGCAAAACATCACCTAAACCCAACCTGACTTGTAGGACAGAAGGAATATCAAGTGGGAATTTCCAAATCCCACCCTCACTGGGAGAGCTTTTGATGCTTATCAAAAATGAAGCTCTTACAGTGCCCTGCAACACGGGTAAAAACCCTGCTTGCAATATTCCCTGTCCCCCAGGACTGGAGTATAATATTGGGCAGCTTAAAGTAATTCTATAATATTACCTAGCAGCTGGTTTTCAGGCTGGAAGGGGCTTTTAATTGCTGTGTGATTCTGCTATAGATGAAGGCTCTTTCTGAAATTAAATACTCCCTGTAAAGGTCCAACAATATTTAGTTATGCTTCCTGAGCTCTGCACAGACTTTGGTGCAGCAAAAAATCAACCTGACTTGTAGGAGAGAAGGAATATCAAGTTGGAATTTCCAAATCACACCCTCACTGGGAGAGCTTTTGATGCTTATCAAAAATGAAGCTCTTGCAGTGCCCTGCAACACAGGTAAAAACCCTGCTTGCAATATTCTCTGTCCCCCAGGACTGGAGTGGGTATAATATTGAGAAGGGAGTGGGGTGTCTGAACTCATTGCCTCATCACCATTTCAATCTCCAGCAATTATGAATCTATGAACCAGCTCCCAGGTGACTGGGCAGCTTCTTTTGGTGATAATAGTAATTATGGGCCTTGCATTTACCTGGTGTTTTTCATTTGTAGATCACAGGAGGCTTCATCAGAGCAGGCTGCAATCAGCACTTCCCATTACCACCAACAGAGCAGATGAGGTGCAGGGAAGCCAAATACCTTTTTTATCCCCAAGTAGAGAGCAGCTGGGGGGATGGCAGGAATTAGGAGCCTCATGGGACCTTATTCCAACCTTCTGTCCCTGATGGATTAAGTGTGAGGTTGCCCAAATCTCAGAGGCAAGGAGATGGCTGGGAAATTCTGATGAGCCACTACAGCTTTGCTTTTTATTTCTGTTATCTTTCAAAAGAAACACTTCATGGGAGCCAACTCTTTTTAGTGAAGCCCTGCTGAAGAAAGCTTTCTTGACAGCATTTTATGGTCAGAAAGAAAGAGTATTTAGCCATGAAGACCCCCCAGACTTAAGGCCTGGCTGTGTCAGAGCTCTATGGCCAAATCTCCATCCCTGGTAGCCTCTTGGCAATGATCTTATTCGCATGGTGCAGCTGGTCCATGGTTGCTCACAAACACATGATTTATCCAACCAAAACACACCTCAGCTGACCATCTTGCATCCCAATGAACTCCTGCTTTAACTGTTTCTCTAAAAATTATTTAAAGCATTTAAACCCCCCCAGTGTCTGGATTGTGACCAGCTCTGGGCAAGGCGTGAGCTCTCTTCCTATCTGGAAGCTTTGAAAGGTGTTGGTCTCACATCCACTTCCCTGTGAGCAGGGCTCAATTTTAATGCCTCAGCAAATTTTTCTGCCCTTCCCCACGTGGGAAGCTTCCTGCCCATATTTAATCCCTCCACTGCCTCTTACTCCTGTCACTTCCTCTCACAAGAGAACTGCAAAACCAGAGAGTAGAAACAAAAAGGTGAACCTGTAAAAATGTCCTCTGATGATCCTCTTAAGAAAGGTATTAATACTGCATTCTGCATTTTTTTCTTTCACATCACTGTTAAGCTGACTCCAGTTTCATTCCAGGGTTCTGGGAAAAATTGAAGTTTTCTAAAATAAGAAGTGCTGCTTTCTTGAAAAGAAACAACAAGCAGACCAACAAAAAAACCCCTCTTAATTCTTCCTGAGAAGTTCTCTAACACTTCAGCTGGGTAGTTTATAAGACAAGTCATTTATGTTTTGCATCCAGTGACACTTTGGGCTTTTGCCTGTCGTTGTGCAAAGTTTGGGCAAAAATATCTTAGGGAGAGTTATTTCAGAGTTATTTTGGTTTGCATTTTGGTGTCAGAAAGGGACTGAGAGCTCACAGATGGAAAAAAGTTCCTGTTCATAATTTTGCAAGTCTACACTTCATGTGTAGTTGTCTGAATCCACTGCATGAAAACTTTTCTTGCTGTTGTTTTCCTGGCCTCCTTTAGGCATATTCCCTGAAGAATGTGAAGTTTGCAAATTAGGGACAAAAGAAAGAGTGGCAACCCAAGGTTCTTTTAAATGCAAAGGTGCCCTTTGCAACTTTAGCTTTTCCAGTTGCTTGCCATTCATCCCATTTTGCATTGGGGGAGAGGCAGGTTCACAACAAAAGCCAAATTAGCAGCTCTGATGAACTCTGCTTTGCCTGGTTTGATTTTCTTCCCCCCTCCCAGAAATAAAAATAAAAAAAAACCAAACCAAAACCAACCCAACCAGCTGCCCTACTTGCAAGAAAAATGGTTGGAGCCTCAGAAACTCAAAACAAAATCCCAAACTGGAGGCTAAAAGCCCTCGTGTCCTGCAGGAGCAACTGAGAACTTTATTGCAAGGCAGCACAGAGATCATTTGGGGGGCCAGGGTTGCTCTTGCTTGCAGCTCCCAGGCCAGATTTCTGTCTCCGCTGAGTTCTGTGCAAAACTTGCCAGGTTTTGTGTCCCCGGTGAACCTGAAATGTCTGTTTTCTGCTTTACACAGCTCCCAGGGGCGGAGAGAGGAATTAAATCCCATCCCCAGTGCTCTCCCTCAGCAAAGGAGGATCTGGCAGAGAGGTGCTAATGTGCCTATAAAACCATCCCGGTGGGGAAAGTGTCAGGAGTCCTTTTTTTTTTTTGGTTTTTTTTTTTTTTTTTTCCGATGGAGTTCATCTAAATACCAGTCCTTCAGGACGGCACATGTTTAGGCTATAAAAACCAGCAAAAAGAAAGGATTCTTTGCATTGACTTCACTTCCCGAATGAAACTCCTTCCCGGCTGGCTTTGGGATGGCAGCTTTGGGATGCCTTGGGAGCCGGAGGGGAGCACATTGTCATGTAAAGCAAGAAAGATCTGACATGGGGACAGAAAAGAGAAGAGGAACCAGATTCTGGGAGACAGGGAAAGCAGGGCTGGGAGGTGGAGGCCTTGGCAGGTGATTTCCATCCCCAGAGGATGCTGAAAAGCCAAGCCACTGATGGCTGCACTGCAAACCCTCCCCTGCTCCCAAGGAGATGAAACCAGCCCGCGGATGCTGTACATTTAAGCTGATTTAGATAGAGCTGAAGTGCTGGGAGCTGAAGGTAATTTATTTATTTATTTTGGCTGCTGACCCCGCTCCCTTCTAGGGATGCTTTTTCCGAGTGCTCTCTGCTTGGCCACAGCATTTGTAGCTCGGACAATTCCTGTGATGTTACCATGAGGCTAAGTGCTGATCTATGATTCCTAGAGCAGGTCCAAAGGAGGCAACTGGGCTGGTGAAGAGATCCAGCACAGATTCTATGAGGAGAGGCTGAGGGAGCTGGGGGTGTTGAGGCTGGAGAAGAGGAGGCTCAGGGGAGACCTCATCACTCTCTACAACTCCCTGAAAGGAGGTTGGAGCCAGGGGGGGGTTGGGCTCTTTTCCCAGGCAACTCTCAGCAAGACAAGAGGGCACAAGAGGTCTCAAGTTGTGCCAGGGGAGGTTTAGGTTGGACATTAGAAAGAATTTCTTTCCAGAGAGGGTGATCAGCCATTGGAATGGGCTGCCCAGGGAAGGGGTGGATTCTCCATCCCTGGAGATATTTCAAAAGAGCCTGGATGTGGCACTCAGTGCCATGGGCTGGGAACTGCAGCGGGAGTGGAGCAAGGGTTGGACTTGATGATCTCT
Source organism: Heliangelus exortis (assembly GCF_036169615.1). Lineage (NCBI taxonomy): Eukaryota > Metazoa > Chordata > Aves > Apodiformes > Trochilidae > Heliangelus > Heliangelus exortis. The sequence continues at coordinate 4,484,251 of NC_092429.1, forward strand.
GAGGTCCCTTCCAACCCAGCCAATTCTATGATTCTATGAGGCTAATCTATATGAAGCTGGTAGCCTGGAGAGCCTTTAGAGTCTGTTTTGGTGAGACACGAAGGCAATTTGGGTGTTCAAACCCAGCTCAACCCTAGTCTGGCATTTACCTGCAGAACAGAACAGCTGAATGCATTCAGACCATGCCCACAAGAAGTCTCTTTGACTGCAAAAAAGAAGTCCCAATAAAGGTGTCATTCACATGCCAAGGGATTCCAGTAAAAACTGAGGGAGCTGATGCTATGAATAACCTGCAGAGCTGAGCTGGAGTTTCAATTGCCCTCCCATCACCAGGCCCGGGATGATTAACACCAGATCAGCCCTGATATTTCTATTGCTGGGATCATGGTGTGTCATAAGCAAACGCAAAGTTGCGGCCTGTATTGTAGCAGTGGGGATGGGAAGAGCCACGTAATGAGCTGGTTTTATAGGGAGAAACAAATGGGATTGTAACACAACCCTGGAAACCAGGGACTGCTCCCAAGTGGGGTGAGGGAATGGGAAATGGGACAGCAACGTGTGAGAGCAGCACTTGGGTTAAGTCAAGTAATTTCTATAAACAAAGGTGTTAGGTGGTTGGTTTCCCTTTCCTTTTCCCTTTCCCTTTCCTTTTCCCTTTCCTTTTCCTTTTCCCTTTCCTTTCCTTTCCTTTCCTTTCCTTTCCTTTCCTTTCCTTTCCTTTCCTTTCCTTTCCTTTCCTTTCCTTTCCTTTCCTTTCCTTTCCTTTCCTTTCCTTTCCTTTCCTTTCCTTTCTCCTTCCCTTTCTCCTTCCCTTTTTCCCTCTCCTCTCCCTCTCTCCCCTCTGTTATTAAGACCAGGGTCCCCTCCTGGCTCTCAGCAGCCAATCCCTCCCCCACCTGCGGCCCCTTTTCCCCCCGGTGCTGTTTTGGGAGCTCTCTTGTCACCGGGGCTCTGCGAAGGCTTCGGCTTTAATGGGAAACATGTGTGGTAGTGCTTGAGATCCTACCCCCAGGAGCTCCAGCGAGGGCTGGAACGGGAGGGCTGGCTGTGGAGACAGGGAGCTGAGGGGGAAAATCTCTGAGCCAGAGACAGCATCTTGGGTGTTGGGGTTTTTATTTTATTTTATTTTATTTTATTTTATTTTATTTTATTTTATTTTATTTTATTTTATTTTATTTTATTTTTAATTTTTTTAATTTTTTTATTATTTTATTTTATTTCATTTTATTTATTTTATTTTTTTTAATTTTTTATTTTATTTTATTTTTTTATTTTATTCTGTTTTATTTTACTTCATTTATTTTATTTTATTTTGTTTTATTTTGTTTTATTTTATTCTGTTTTATTTTATTTCGTTTATTTTATTTTATTTTGTTTTGTTTTGCTTGATTTTGTTTTATTTTATTTTATTTATTTTATTTTATTTTGTTTTATTCTATTACATTTATTTTATTTTATTTTGTTTATTTTATTTTATTTCATTTTATTTTATTTTATTTTATTTTATATTTTATTTTATTTTGTTTTATTCTATTACATTTATTTTATTTTATTTTGTTTATTTTATTTTATATTTTATTTTATTTCATTTTATTTTATTTCATTTTATTTCATTTTATTTTATTTCATTTTATTTTATTTCATTTCAATTTATTTTATTTTATTTTATTTTATTTTATTTTATTTTATTTTATTTTATTTTATTTTATTTTATTTTATTTTATTTATTTTTTTATTTTTTGCTTCAGAAGTCCAGGATCTCACACCACCATGACAGAGGTCAATGGATGTGTGGGGATGTTGGGAGAGACAAAAGGGATCAGGGAAGGGAATAAATGGCTTCATTTCAGGAGATGGCCAAAGCAAAGTGATGGGAAAACAACTCCCAGCCCTCCAGAGCTTCACAGATTTTCCACAGCAAGAGACAAAAAAACAAAGAAGCTGGAGAAGATTCAGAAAAGTGAGGGAATAGTTGGGTTTTAAAAATTATTTTTCACAGATCATCACTATCAAAAAGAGAAGTGGTCATCATAATGCTGCATACATGTTGATATACATTATACATATAATATCTAAAATATTATATATATAATATATAAGATACATGATATATATGGGATAATAGGTATCATCCCTCATTTTTTATTCCTTATGGATGTTTTAATCTGTAATCTTCTGGCCAAAATAAACCCTTTAAAGAAACCAGTGCATGGCACAAGGACATCCCATCCCATCTGGTCCCGTAGACTTGAACTGCTTGGATCCCCACAAGTCTATGGGACCAGATGGGATCCACCCAAGGGTGATGAGGCAGAAGAGCTCTCCAAGCCTCTCTCTATCATCTACCAACAGTCCTGGCTCACCAGGGACATCCCGGATGATTGGAAGTTGGGGAATGTCACACCAATCCACAAAAAGGGCTGGAAGGAGAACCCGGGAAACTCCAGGCTGGTCAGCCTGACCTCAGTGCCTGGCAGGGTTATGGAGCAGATCATCCTGGGGGCAATCACACAGCACCTGCAGGATGGGCAAGGGATCAGACCCAGCCAGCACGGGTTTAGGAAGGGCAGGTCCTGTCTGACGAACCTGATCTCCTTTTATGATCAGGGGACTGCCTGGTGGATGAGGGGAAGGCTGTGGATGTGGTCTACCTGGACTTCAGCAAGGCCTTTGACACCGTCTCCCACAGCATTCTCCTGAAAAAGTGTCAGCCCACAGCTTGGACAGGGGCATCTGTGCTGGGTTAGGAACTGGCTGGAGGGCCGGGCCCAGAGAGTGGTGCTGAACGGGGCTGCATCAAAATGGCGGCCGTGGTGTCCCCCAGGGATCAGTGTTGGGCCCAGTGCTGTTCAATATCTTTATTGATGATTTAGATGAGGGGATTGAATCCATCATCAGCAAATTTGCAGATGACACTAAGCTGGGGGGGAGTGTGGATCAGCTGGAAGGCAGGAGGGCTCTGCAGAGGGACCTGGACAGACTGGAGAGTTGGGCTGATCCCAATGGGATGAGGTTCAACACGGCCAAGTGCCGGGTCCTGCACTTTGGCCACAACAACCCCATGGGGAGCTCCAGGCTGGGCACAGAGTGGCTGAGAGCAGCCAGACAGAGAGGGACCTGGGAGTCTGGATTGCCAGGAAGCTGAACAGGAGCCAGCAGTGTGCCCAGGTAGCCAAGAAGGCCAATGGCATCCTGGGCTGGCTCAGGAACAGCGTGGCCAGCAGGTCCAGGGAAGGGATTCTGCCCCTGTGCTCAGCCCTGGGGAGGCCACAGCTTGAGTCCTGTGTCCAGTTCTGGGCCCCTCAGCTCAGGAAGGAGATTGAGGTGCTGGAGCAGGTCCAAAGGAGGCAACTGGGCTGGTGAAGGGATCCAGCACAGATCCTATGAGGAGAGGCTGAGGGAGCTGGGGGTGTTGAGGCTGGAGAAGAGGAGGCTCAGGGGAGACCTCATCACTCTCTCCAACTCCCTGAAAGGAGGTTGGAGCCAGGGGGGGGTTGGGCTCTTTTCCCAGGCAACTCTCAGCAAGACAAGAGGGCACAAGAGGTCTCAAGTTGTGCCAGGGGAGGTTTAGGTTGGACATTAGAAAGAATTTCTTTACTGAGAGGGTGATCAGACCTTGGAATGGGCTGCCCAGGGAAGGGGTGGATTCTCCATCCCTGGAGATATTTCAAAAGAGCCTGGATGTGGCACTCAGTGCCATGGGCTGGGAACTGCAGCGGGAGTGGAGCAAGGGTTGGACTTGATGATCTCTGAGGTCCCTTCCAATTCTATGATTCTATGATTCTATGACACCAGGCCCAGGGTATGGGTGAGGTTTACTCCAGGGATAAAACCTGCCCATTACCTTGGCCACATCCTTACATTTTCTGGGATACCAAGTGGTCAGAACTCCTCAAGCTGCTGACCAGCCAGAAATAGAGTCCAGAGCAATGAGGACCCAGGCCCAATAGCCTAAAATCTGAATGACTTGGCCTCCTCTTGGATTAAACACTGGAATAACAAATCCCAGAGGATCTGGCCAGTGTCTGGCAGCCAGTGCTTCTGGCTTTCCAACAGCAAGCTTCAGTCTGAGTTAAAAAAAAAAAAAAATTAAAAAAATTAAAATATCAGGCTGAGGCTAAGGCAAGTTGTTGTTTCCTTGGGAGTTCACTTGCAAAGGTCACTGCTCCTCTCCCCCTCCACCCCAGTGTGTGTCTCTCTCTCTGCAACTCCTTTGTTTGTGCAAGACTTCAGGAATTAAAACCTCATTTCAAGGGTTATGAGTAGACCACAGCAGTGATAGACTGCACTGATTACCAGCAGCAGCCCAGCTTTTCCCTCTCAGCCCTTTAGCTGCAAGACCTATCTGGCTTACACTGATTTTTCTTGCCTGTAATTTTCTTTTTCTTGCTAACAGGGACTCCACTGCATTAGTGGAACAGAGCCATGGTGATAAATTACCTCGGATTAGATTGTTCCAGGGAATTGCCATCACCTCTGCAGTAATAGAAAAAGAAGGGGAAAAAAAAGATAAATAGATAGATGACTGCAAGATAGCTGGGAGTGCAGTGAGAATAGAAATAGGCCTGGTAGGGGAGCAAATAGATGTCTTCCTCAGGTGAGAAGATTCATTTACAGAGACAGCACTCTGGGAAATCTTTGAAAGAACCAAGCTGTAGGAATTTAAGTGTCTTTATGGAAAAGAGGGGGGCTTAGGGTTTCCTAGGGGCTTAAGGTTTCTAGAGTTCATTTGTCACTGCAATGATGGGAACAGCATTTTCAGCAGTGAACAGTGATTTTCAATGGCCTAATTTCTGGATGGATGGATGGATGGATGGACTGATGGAGAGAGAGAGAGAGAGAATCCTTGGAAGATGCCAGATTTCCCAGAGGCAGCTGGTACCTGCCCTGGGGATGTCAGGCTTCTTGCATCAAGACCCCTGAAAAATGAGGGAGCCCCAAATCCCTCAGTACTTTTGCAGACAGGCAGCTCATTGATTAAAGGCCTGTCAGGAATGTTATCTTTCCTGGCCTCTTGCATAACAGAGGCCAGATAATTAAATTTTATAATCTTTGCATCAAGCCTGTAATTCCCTGATTGCGTTAAGAGCAGGGCTTGGAGAAAAAGCCCCAACCTAAACGTCTGGAGAAGCCTCCCTGTGCAGTCTTTATACTCACCCATTAGTATGGGTCATGACTAGGAATGGTTGAACATTTCCACCTCCCATTTGGCTTGATTTTATCTGAGTTGAGCTTCCAGTTTCTGCTGGCTCAGTGCAAGACTGATTTGTCACCAGGAACTGAGGGAACCACCTCTTGCCTTCCTCCTTGGGCACCTCAAGGGCTCAAACTCTGAGCTGCTCACTGCACAGCCAGGTTTTCACACATCAGCCTTCAGGTGTGTTTCCCAAAGTTCTCACTAAATCACTGGAATCCTCTCCAAGCTCCATCCTCCACACCAACCCTGTGTTCTCCACACAGTAGCAGCATCACTCACCCACTTGTAACACCATCCTATGCCTCTTTTCTTTCTCTATATCATTATGTTGATGTAATAAATATGCAGAGGAGCTCCAGGCACTGGCCATTTCCTTTGTTTGAAATGTTCTACCATGTTCTCCCAACTGGGTATTATCATATGATTATACACACGCCAGGGGAATAATTCCTGATGTCAGTGCTGCTTTTATTCTGCATCTCTGCCTCCCTGGCCTGCTCTTTGCATGTCCCATCCCACACTCACACACTCCTATTACATGGCTAAGCCTATATTTTTCTCCTCTGCTCTTGTTGCAGCTCCTCTTAGTAAGGGAAGTCTTGATTATACGTTGTGGCCAAGTGACTTAAATCATAGGGGAAAAAAAAAATAGAATGAACGCAGAGAGAGGAGGTCACAGGGAAGTTGGAGCCCTCTGGTTTGGAGGTAGCTCCTTGCTGAGATCTGGTCAGCACCTTCCATTGCTCTGCCAAACCTCTGCACACCCAAAAGGACTTAAACTCCATCTGGGGAAACTCCAACCACTCCAATCCAGCCCACAGTGAACTGGGCAGAGGGCAAAATCTTATAGACAGGCTGCAATTTTCAGGCACTGGGAAGATTCCTGCCTTTTTTTCCAGCACTGGGAAAATGTATGAGTGGGGAAGTCATATTTACATAAGTTGAGGAAAACACTGTTTCCTTCTTAGGCAGGAAGCAGAAGTTATTCTCAGAGCTTCAGCAAAAGAACAAGAAATTAAATAAAGCTCTGGCAGCCTAAACTTGTTTTATTCCTGTGGTTTAACAATCTCTGCGTCAAAATAAATACATTTTCAATCTCAGGAGAATTATTAGGGTAATAATAGAGCTGAGGGGGGGGAAGTTATTTACAGGCTCCAATGGAATCATTGGATGAATCATGCAAACTGAAACAAAAGATTCAGAGCAAAAAAATTCACATTTATGCAACTCTCTGCTTTGATTTGGCTCTTCCCAAAGTTTGCTCTGGTGCAGCAACACAAGATTGGGCAAACCCCTGGGTGCTCCCAGCAGGAATTTTCCTGGCAGAAATGCAGTGATTATTTTTTCCAACACTCAATTTCTTTAATTTAAGAGTTTTAATGGATTGTGATGGTGTTGTCCTTCCTTCAGCTCTGCCTGGACTCCTGAGGCCATACAGAGCTCACACTCCAGGCAAAGTGTGGTGCTCATTAAATTGTCCCCTGATACCCAAAGATTAGATGCAAATGAGACATTTGAATATTCATACCTGGATGTACCTGCTGTCCCAGCCATTAAAAAATAACCCACTTTGGCACTGGTTTTCCCTGGGACAAGAGACCAACAGCCCACGTGTCATCCCAGTCCTCCACCTTCCCTTCCCAACAGAGCAGCTCTGCTTGCCCAAGGACATCCCAAGGACATGCTTAGGGGGATTTCCCTGCCCACCCCTTCCAATTTACACCTTTCCTGGGAAATCCAGTGGTATTGCAAAGGCAGCTTTTTTCTAGCTGAATTCCTGTCTTACACCACAAGGAGTAAATGAGTGGGAAGGTTATCTTAATATATTAACACCATATGTTAGACTCCACCCCCAGCTTTAAGAGGGACAACACCATTAAAATCAAGTTATAAATATATATATATATAAGATAAATACCTAATCCTTCCACTGATTTATGCTGATTTATGCATTTTAGGCCTGCAGGCAGATTTGTGTTTATCAGAAGTATCACATCATTCCTTGGGGCAGTGTCTACAGCCAGCAAGATCTCCAGGCACCAGGGCAGCAGAATGGAGTAGCCAAGAAATAACTACAGGTGGTAGTTACAAGGTATTTACAAGCACCAGAGGTAGCAACAAGGCTTTTGGCACTCTGAGAGTCAAAGGCACTGGGAGAGGAGCTGCTCTGTGGATGCCAGGATGGGAATGATGCAACCACAGCTACACCTGAAGCTCTTTGCAAACTTCTTGCCTTTCCCTGGGCTCCTGGGAGACAAAAGCAGATAGCAAGGAGGTGAGAAACCCCTCAATTGCTTCCTCCCTTCCAAGCCAAATTGGGCCAGGGGAACATTTTGCCCTGCACAAAGCAATCCCTGGGCTCAGGCTGCTGTTGAGAGGGTAGAGGTTAAACTCAGCCTGTAGTTTTTATAAATAAGGCTCAGATTTCCCTCCTGGAAATATATATGTGGAAACCTATGTGGGCACAAACTCTAAAACATGCTCCAGAAGAGCACTGAAGCCCCATTTTCTTTACTTTTATTCTTTTATTCTGATTTTATTCTTTTTTCCTGGTGCTTTTTTTTATCCCCATCCCACCTTGGGGTTGGCTCCCTTTTCCAGGATAAGGTTTTCACAAGAAAAGGTTTTCACAGGACAAGGTTTTCACAGGACAAGGTTTTCACAGGGCTGAAGGGTTCTTTGTTCTGGCCCCTTGGGCTGTCCCTGGGGGGTGGTTCTGCTCTTCCAGGGAGGCAACAGCAGAGAGGAAGAGGCAGAGGATGTGAACTCCCAGCTTCCAACACAAAGCAAGAGAGAGGGGAGCCTGTTTATTCTTCTGTGAAATGTCCCCCAGCAGAGATTTCCATGTGTTCAGCAGTAAAATGCTAAAAAAAAACAACAGGGAGGGGGGGGGTAGCAGGATTTTGCAGCCCTGGGTGCTGCTATCACCCATCTCTTAGGTGAATTCTTCAGCCTCCTGTGGGAGTTGCTTATGGGACTTCCAGGTAGCAAACCTCTTGGCTCCAGAGAAGCTGCTTCACATACCATGGTGAGGAATGTAAATATAGAGCAGTGCCCATGGGGCTTGGGAGAGAGCCATGGCCATTCCAGGGAACACAGGGGGAGCAGAGACCACCTACCTGATGGAGGCTCCTCAGTCACCAGCTCCTCACAAACACCTTTGCCAAGGTGCTGGCCAAGCACTGGCTACTCACTTCTTTCCTGGTGAGCCTTGCAGCTGCTACTGCTCTTATTAAAAGCTTGGCAGAAGTATCAGAGCCATTCAGTTTGCCTCCACGTTTGATTTTTATTTTTTTTTTTCAACTAGAGGGTCGTGGAACCTTTTAGAGGAGAACCCAGAGTCCACTTTATGGATGTGCCATCGAGTTTCCCTTTTTTTTTATTCATTATATATATATAAGACTAGTAAAAAAAAGAGAGCCAAGACACATATTCACTCACTGCAATATTTTCCCAAAATACTCTTTCTTTTTTCATTTTGCTTGCACTCCTGAGAACATATATGTGGACAGGGGGTTGTGTTTGGTTGTCTGGCAGCATGGTGAGGAAACCACAGCCCTTTCCTCCTTGTCTTATGGCTCTGGTGGTCCTTGGGTGAAGCCTGAGACCCACTGGGTTGGTTGTGAGACCAGCCAAGGGCTCTTGCCCTCTACACTTGCCCCCAGCAGGTGGCTGTGGATGGTTAAATCATTAAAGTGAATAATTTGGTGTCATACAAGGTCAGTTTTAAACATCTTCTGCATCTTTATTGTGGTGTTGCCTCCACCACTCCCCTTGCCCAAATTGTACAGGCCAGATCCTGTGCTGTAACCAATATTTTTAGGAGGAGAAAGTGAGAATTCATTTCAACAAGGATAAACTTCTCCCCAGCCCAATATGCAGTGGTGAAGAACACGAATGCACTGGGAAAAGGGAAGGAGCTTCTTATTTTGGTTTTGGTTCTGGTTTTGGTTTTGCAAGCAGAGCCACCATGGCCTGAAAACAGAAATTTCAGAGCCATTTCAGCCATTTTCAGAAATTTCAGCCCTTGTGGGGCCCATGTAGTTGTAGGGTTGGATAGTCCTGGGTAATGCCAATGGGACCTGGGGATGAATCCTGATGAATCAATGAAACAGAGCTGAGCTAACTCGGGTTTATTGTGAATTAAGGAATTTGATTTAAATTAAGACAATTACTCCAGGACAAGCTGGTTAGCACAGTCCCTGCTTGGTGGGAACCTGCTCTATAGGCTGTACCCATAGAGAGGGTGGCTGGTGGTTATCTCCAAGCCCCATGTGCAGGAAGCAACCAGGATGATGTGAATATTGTGTGAGTGGGAGCTGCTCCTGGGGCTATCGCTGCTTCCAGGTCAGGCAGGACACACAGGGAGTCACCCAGCCCCAACCCCAAGCAGGAAGAGGTGAAGATGGTGCCAAAAATCCTAACAAGAAGGTTCAAAGCCAGAGCAACCAACCCTTGTCACCAGAGGGAGACCCAGGCTGCAGTGATGTCCACCTGGACAAATTGCACAAATTTAAAGCCCCCAATTTTTGCTTTCAACACCCCACCCACCTCTACTCTCCTTCCATACCTTCAGCTGCCAAGGTTTGAGTTTAATTTGCACTTTTTCACTTTTTTTCATGTGGAAGTGCCCAAGGACAAGCATGATGGTCTTCAGATTTTTTTTTTTTTTTTATTTTTTTTTTTTTTTTGCCAGCCTTTTGCAAGAATGTCCCTGCCTTAGAGCTGCAGTGCTGAGGTGGAAATCACAGAAGCCTTTGGGGTCTTTTTGCTTGACATTGATGTATTTCTTCATCTGAAAGCATCCTGGTCCACAGAGGAGCTCACAAGCAAACCATGAGAGCAGCTGCAATAAAATCACCACCAGCATCTGGAGCTTCTTGAGGGTGAAAACAAATGATGATGTGGCTGCAGAGCCATAAAATCAACAGCAGCTTCCCCCCCCCCAAAAAAAAAAAAGCCAAAGGACAACGATTTTGCTGGAGCAGCAGCCATCAGGAATGTCTTTAAGGGTTAAAGGAGCAAGCTGACAAAAGCCTTCATGTTTTTACTGCCCACAGACTTGTAACATACAATACAGGATGATTTTTTCTATTATCTAAAAATGTTTAATGGAGAAACAGGCTGTTAAAATACAGGATACTTTATAGGTTAACTCTCCCCCATACTTCATGCTCAGGTATTTGCCAAGTTAGCAGAGCATCAGACATCAAGTCACATTTAAGCCTCTTTAGAGCAGTTTTTCCACTAAAAGCTGAGCTAAAAGACATACATATTAATGAAAAGGATTCATTCATTCTTGTCACATATTTTGTCCTCAAAATAGTTGCAAATCCTGCATATCTTTTTTTTCTTCTGATTGAGGGGAAATAAAACAGCTTTTATACAGTCACACAATTGTCCAGTCTTTCCCAAGAAAGGAAAAATGCCCTAAAAATGGAAAGCAGGTGGGTTTGCTCCACAGCACAGCAAAGAGGCTACATCTTTGATTTCTCTTTAAAAAAATCATAATCAGCACATCTTCTAAAAGAGCCCTGTGAGCTGGAGATCTGTTGAAAGTGGGGTTTGGTGCCTGTGCCAGCTTTATGTGTCTATAAGGTTCTTCTAAATGGGTTGACAAACCTTTCCTGCTTTCCTGCTGTACCACAGCACCCTTGGCATCCCACCTTTCCATCCCTTGCTTTGGTGTTGCAGTTGGCTTGGGAGGGTGAAACCTGAAGAAGAAAACAGGGGACATTTTCAGAGAGGTTGTGAGGCTGGGGGGAGATGAAGTGAAGTTTGTTGTTTGCTTAAAAGAGATGCCTGAGGAGTGCAGAAGGTGAGATTATGGCAAAATAATTCCTGCTGCAGGAGCCTGGGTCTGAAACCCCTGGGACTTCACTGAGGATTTGCTTCATTCCTTCTGAATATCTTCATTAGCTCAGAAGCCTCCTCAGTGGGAATAAAGCTGACAAAAAAGGACCACTCTGGCATGTAATTTTTTTTTTCCATCCAGGTGGATCTCAGCCAAGCAAAGAGTCAAAGCGTGGTTTCAGCCACGGGTTATCAGCAATGCACACAAAAATGCAGGGTTAGAGGAGCAACGTTCAGAAGAAATGCTGCTGATAAACCTGGAAATACTCTCAGACCTCCCATGGCACAGGAACAGCCAGGAATAGTTAAGAGCTTGCCAAAGCAAAACCCTTGACCCCAACAACTGCAAATTGCAGAGCCACTTAAAACAAAATCTCAGCCTGAACTCAGAGGCATGAGAACGGGCTAGAAAATTAGGCTGATGTTAATGAGGCACCAAGTGAGTTTAAGTTTAGGTCAGGGTCAAATTTTGGGACCTTCTTGTCTTTTTTTTTTTTTTTTTTAGTGCTCTTACTCAGTGAGAAGCACTTGGTGGACACCTTCACCTCGTTCTCCACTTGGAGCATCCCTCCCAGATAAACCAGTCAGATAATGGAGGGCTAAAAGCAGATGGGATAGGTCCATTTTTTTCCTCTTTTTCCTCTCACCTTTCCTCTCCAAGGCCCCTCACCAATTCCTTTTCCTCCCTTTCTCATCCCCCCCTTATTAAAGCAAAACATCTGCAGCAGTTTGGAGGTGCTGGGGGTTTTGCAGCCTGTTACCTGCACTTGGCAGGGATGAAAGCTGAGTGAGTGCCAGGGCAGGTGAAGGGGTTGAATTCCCCTGGTACTGTAATCAGCTGCCATGGCCACGGGAGGCAAAAGGAATGATTTCCAAACCAAAAAGAGAACTCTGGCAGGCAGGAGCAGGGCTCTCTGCAGAGCTCAGCTGGTGACTAGTCACTGCGTCACTCCTTTCTGATTAAATTCCCATTAAGTTGAAAATAATAATAGAGCCTTAGTGGAATAAGAAACTCTGGAAGGAGAAAAGGGAAAAAAAAAAAAAAAAAAAAGCCTTTGTGAGGATTTTTTGGCCAGCTCTGGGCCGGCCCTTAGGAAACAGATGGGAAAAATGATTCTAGGAGCATCGTTTTCTGCTGTTAAAGTGTGGGGCTTATCCTTGTGTTTGATATGACCACAAAATCCAGATTCAGCAGTGAACTGTGACCCTTCATATGATTATGACAATGAAAAATGCCAGACAAGGTATGTAAATTATTAAGTGTGAACTAGAAGGTACAGAAGAGCCCAAGTCTTTCAGCAGACAATTTCTCAAAGGGGACTGATCAGAACAACCTGCACAGTTCTGTCCAAGATATTTGGTCTGACCCTTTTTTTTTTTTTTTTCATTATCTGTCTGCTTGGTGCCCTGTTTGGGAGCCAAGCAGAGGGAACACAAAGGCCACAGAGGATTTTGGCAGTCAGATCAGCCCTGAAGGAAAAGAGAAAAATTGGTCCATGGCTCTGGAGCCCAGGGTAGGGAGGTACCATCCTTTTACAACCATCATGCTTTGACTGTACACTCATAATGACTCCAGCAGCAATATTAATATTTATACCAATATTACACCTTCTCATTTTTTTCTCCTTTAGTTCTTACAGTCCACTGATCACTGGGGAGGGAATACTGGTTTGTGGCTAACCCAGTGATTGTATCTTACTTGTTTTATCACTAAAAGGGAAGAAACAAAGCTCATTTTCATTAGTGGAACAGTCTGAAACTTTTGGCTAAATGTGAGAATTTTTTTTGCTTCACTTGGGGGCTATATAATCTTTTTGGATAACCTTTTCCAAGGTTCAAGTTCATTTTTGAAACCACAGCACTAGGAAAAGAAAATCTGAAACACATGAAGATGCAGAAAACAACAAAATGAATAATCACAGCATTTCCGTGGCCAATCTTTGCATTTAAGAATCATTGATAGAAAAATAGGGATATTTTCCAGGGCCAGCATTCCCTCTTTTCACAGGTCTGACTCTTCACAGCCTTTCTCTTCCTCAAGCCCCATTTTGATGGGTGAAAAAGTGATAAAAACTTATCCCTCCTACTTCTGTAGTGATCACTGTCCCAGAGAGGCAGCAGATATGGATGAGCCATTTCCCTACTTCCCTTCCAGGAACCAACATCCCATGCAAACCTCTCCCTAAATTTGACATGGTGGGTAGGGATCTGCATCCCATCACAGTCCTGGGAGCAAGTGGAGCACCTGCTGAAATTACAGAGCTCATATGAATCCTGACAAAATGCCTGGAAAATAACACCAGGCTACCTGATGTGTCAGTCCAAGGTGTGTAAAGAGGTGGTGGAAGTGTGAAGGCTCTGCCAAATCCCCACTTTTTCTTGTGATTGCTCACATGGCTTCCCACATCAAAGTCAGTTTACGTGGGAAAAGACTGAGGAAAAGCAAAAGAAGAGGCTGTAAAACATTTGGAGATCAGGTTGAATTCCTTAGGACCACAAGGTTGGGGCCAAAGCTGAGAATGCAGCTTGTAAAGGCCTCGCTTATCACCCTGGTGCCATGACCCAGAGTTATTAATGGCCTCTGGTGTACAGTGACAGAAATACCAGCTTGAGAAACAACCTCATAAAAAGGAGGTCTCCCAGCCAGGTCACTTGTAGGCACCACAGCTTCATTTCTGCCTTCCAAAGACACCTTGCTGGTCGTCAGCTCTTTCCACCGTGTGGTTCCTGCATTGAGATTCCTGGAAGAATCCTAAGGGCTCCCATGATGATTTAGGTCCAATTATGAAGGCATTAGAGAGTAAAAGAAAGCTCCTCAAAGTCCTGGGAAACTCTACCTGACACTCACTGAGGGGCTGATAACACCCTCTGCACCACGCTGGCAGGGGGTAGAAGGAGCCCAACCATTAATCTTTTGCAAATCCATCTGGAATTAAGTGACAGTGATGGAGTACTTTGGAATGGCCTTCCTGAATCCTCATACAAATGGAGGAAGTGACCACCCTTGACCAGATTTCTGCTCATGTTGCAGCCTGTTTCCCTGCATTACGTAGTTTTCCCTTTTGCAGTCACCTCCCCCCCTGCTTTAGCAGGACCAAGGAGTTCAAACCCAGCTTGTGAGAACCTGGAGGGTCTGGGGGGCTCCTTGGGGAGCAGTTCTCAGGGTGACATTCAGCTGAAACCCTCAGTGCAGAAAGGTCAGCAACAAGGAAGCTCTAGGGCGGCCAACCCCAAATCCTTGTTGCTCGAGGAAACCTGGGCAGTGGTGCTCCAAGGCACCAGGGCTCTCCTGGGCACACCAAAAAATGCTGTCCTTGGGCTGTGTCTGTGACATGGAGGTTGTGTGGCATTCACTGGTGGCTCTGGTCCCTCCTCAGCAGCAGGGACATGTCCTTCAGCAGGGCCAGCATCTGCACGGGAGGCACTGGGGCCTTTCAAGTCCTTCAGGCCGTGCTGGGGATGGGATGGTTTTATTTTTGGAAAGTTCCAGTTGAGCTCTATTGTCCTGGCACATCCATGTTACAAAACCCTGTTGGGAGACCAATCCCTGCCTCATGACAGCCTTGCACAACCCTCCAGCACCACTGGTGTTGAAAAGAACCCCCGGCCTCCCCTTTGAGGAGCAGCTTTGCATTGCCAGCCGGGAGCTCTGGCAGACAAGTTTATGAACTCCCTGTCTCCCACCCAACAAGCTGCCCCTGAACATCCCCTCAAGGCTCCTCTTGAAGAGTCAGTGTGAAACAAAAAAGAGACCACAGATTATGGCCCGTGGGACCTTCAAACCACCCCAAAGGCAAGAGCCAATGGACACTGGAGCCAGAGAAGGGCATGTTCAGAGGCAGTTCCCAGCATCCCAACCTGGCTTCCAAGCTCTGGCTTTGGAAACTCTGGCAGTCTGGGTGGGCTCTGCCTCTGGCACAGGGGCTGGCAGGAGGAGGGAGCTGCAGGAGGAATGGAGCTCAGAGAAATCCCTTTGCTAATCTGGCCCTGGGAGTCTGGCAAGCACAGGGGGAAAGGTCTGGGCTGGGTTAAGGTGGCTGCAGAAAGAGAGCAGAGGTGACCCCAGCAGGACATCAAGCAGCACAGTGAGATGTCTGGTGGGTCATGAATAGCCCCAAGGAGAGCTGGCCCATCACATCTCACCTCAGCTTTGTTGTTTTCATCTTTTCCCTCATCAAACTCCCAGGCACTCTGAGCAGGAGGGGATTTGAGGGAGGTGCAGGCCTTGACACCCACTCTGGCTTTGGCCACTCAGTCCTGACACTTTTTAAAAACTAAAAGCACATTCTCCATGATCTTTTGTCCCCCCTCCTGCATCCTGGAGCCCATCACTCAGCAAAGAGCAGCCTCTGATCTTCACAAATGTGGATTCACTCACTCCACAGGGGAGGGTCAACATCAGGGCCTGGGGTCTGTGCCACCCGATAGTCCTTCGGGCTCTTGATTTTCTTTTTCATCTTCTTTTGGTCTTCCCTCAGCTGGTTAAACCCCCACTTGCCTAAATCAGGAAGGTCTAAAGATTTAGTGGAGAGTTCAGGCTACAGTCCAGTGTTTTTTTGTCACTTACTTGTATAAATAATGCAGGAAAAGCTCCTGTGTTGCAAGCCAGGCTCTCGGTGAAACGTGTAGAACAGGAGAGGTGCGAATGGAAACCTTGGTGGCATTAGGTGTTGTTTTTCTAAACATTCCCCATCAGCAAGCATGCAGCCTCTCAGTGCTGCAGGGTCCCACCGAGGGCTTTAAATCCTATTTCTAGGATTTCTCTAAAACAGGGGGCCTCAAGCTTTTAAATACAAAGGGAGCTGGGGAAGGGTTTCTTTAGCAAGAGATTTGAGCAAATCAGTGCTTTCTGACTCAGTCTTTTCCCCTTTTCTTTTCTTCTCTTTTATTTTTTTTTAATTTGTAATGGATGTCTGCTGGGGTTTGTATTTTTTGAGTCGTGGGGGTGCAAGGGGTTGAGGGGGAAAGCAGGGTTTGCAGACGGGGTGAGCACAACATATACTGGAAAAAATCCCGGATGCTATAAATGGGAGCCCCCTAACAGTGCAGCTCATCTGAAGCAAAATGAAAATATCAGGCATCCAAGAAACATATGTGCAGATGGCTTAGAGCCCAGTCTCCTCACTAGGGCTCTGCATTAAATAAAACACACCAGGTCATGTTGCTACAGATAGAAGAGAGCACTAGGTGCAATGTGCACTGCTCTGTGAAACTGCAGGGTTTTAAACAATCCCAAAGCCAGAGCTTGTTTGGGGATCAAGCAAATGGCTTCAGTCGAGCAGAACAGCCTCTCCCCCTCCCCTTTTTAAAAATTTTTTTGCTAAGGCTGGGGTCAAGAGGTTTTTACTCTTGTACTCTGACAGATTTCACTGCAGATGCTGCTCAGGAGGAGAGCAATCACCTCCCCAACACATGAAGCAGAGTCCAGGAGGGCGACTGACGATGACCTGGAGTTTGGAAGGCTGATATGAATCAACCCAGAGCTTTGGCAAGACCTCAGGGCTGGGGCTTGTGCTTTCAGCCAATGTCAATTATGTCATTCCTGAGCCTGCAGAAGCTATTACTAATGTTACTTTTACAGTTCACTGCCGACCAGAGAAAAGAGTTTTTCACACTGTTGTCGTTTTGTTGGAGCAGGACCCTACGAATCACAGATGGCTTCCATGCCAGATGTGGCCTCGCAGGACGGCGGTTGGGGGTTTACAAGAGGTTTAATGAAAACTTGGCCTTTTTCCCAACTTTTTGGCAAATCCTCTTGGGCTGTCAACTCACGCGAGCAAGGCGAGATTCTGAAAATCTCTCATGACTGGTTCTCACCAAACCAGGAGGTGAAAAGTTTCACCTGAGAAACGAAACCCACAGGAGCAAACCAGTATCTGTGATCACCAGGGTTAGTGCAAGCTCTGACTGCAAGCTACATCTCTCCCCAAATCTTTGCTCTTGCTCTTGAGGGGTTCAACAGGTTTCTACTGGCACGGAATTGATGGTGAACAGGCTGGGGTGTCAAAAATCACATCATCCTTATTTCAATGTCTGCTGCTTTGTTTTTTTCCAGTTATGACTCCTGGGCAGACAGTTCCTTTCCTTGGGGTTTGTTTCTTCTCATACGAGCAGTTCATGAAAACTACTAAAAGAAATTCTCAGCTTTGTGCCTTCAGGTGTAGGATGTTTCCTGCACCCAACATGCCCAGGTGGAGCAGAAATAACCAGTGCCTTCAGCTGCAAGCTGGAAACTCTTCACATTGTTTGAGTTTTCAGATATTTTATTTCCTTTTCTCTATTCATGAGGATTTCTGCTCGGTGAGACTTGGCATTACACAATGCCATTTTAAGCATAACATATCTTATTTTATCAGCCTCCCCATGTTCCATTCCCATCTCCCTGGACTGATACTCATCCTGGTTTAAACCATGAGTCAGCTGCAGCGATTTGGCAGTGAAGTTCCTCCAGCTCTGGTTTGGATGAGAAATGAGCTCCTACATCCCAAGAGACTCCAAAGGCTGCCTCATGGGTGCAAGTTGGGCACCAGTTGGATGAACTGTGCCTGACAACACTGGACAACAGTGCCTGTACATATAAAAAATGCTTTTGAGCCACTAATCAACTCCAACACCCCCCTGCCCCAAACATCGTTCCTGCCCATCTCACTTGTGGGCCTTTAGCAGTCTTCCATAACCATCTGCCTTGGCCTCAGCTTGTCTGCTTCTCTTTAAATATCTTCATCCTCAGCCTAGCTTGAATGGTACATTTTTTATCACCACTGGTGCACAAACCAGATGATTGAATTCTCTGGAGGAAGGAGGAAGTAGCACTTTACATCCATGTGGCAAAGGGATTAACAAACCGGCTGGAGAAACACGAGCATGGAGATGTTATCCTTTTTCCACTGACTGAGGTTTGGAGGCAAACCTGATAGCTCAGCCTCCTGTGGATCTGCCTTCTTCAGAACTGCTCTGAAACAGGCTTATTCTGGTTTTTTTGTGTGTGTGAGGTACTCAGAGATGTTACAGAAATGAAGGTCGTTTACCAAGATGCAGATTGAATCAAGGTCCCTGAGACAAAACACACCAAGCTCTGTGGGTCCCCCTCTTTTTACTTTGGTAATTCTGTGATGGAGTTGAAGATCACATGAGGGAAGCTGTAATGGACTGTAAATCTTCCTCTCTCCTCCCCAAAAGAAAATCTTTAAGTGCCAGGCTTTCCTAAATGAGGTTTTGAATAATCTTCGGTGTTATTGAAGGACTTTGGATAAGAGCAGAAGAAATAAAATGATTTGTGATGACTTGTCTTTAAAAAGTGCCATGTGTCTTCTCACAGAATCCCAGCTTGCTGTCCTGGGAGGGCAATTGCTAATGAAAGGCTGCAAAGCTGCATAATATTCCCCACCTTATGCAATAGAAGAGATTTATTTTAGTACAGCAGTAGCTCTAATAGTAATCACCCTAAAGAATGCTCAACTTGAAATTATCTTTTCTTGGACAGATGTTTTTTCCTCCAGTGAAATCTTGAGCACCATTGTTCCCATGATGTGTAACATCTCAGTCTCTCTGTAGATGACCCAGAGATCTTCATCTTTGCAGAGTTTTGGGTAGGGCTTAGCTCACAGGCAGGTGCTGGCTCTCTGAAGAAGTGCCCATAAATCTCAGAAGTGCAGGAGGGGAAGTTTTCATTCCTTTTTAGCTAATAAACAATTTGATGTGGGCTCTCAAGGAGGGCAGATTTTATCTCACTATGCCCCAACTGCATCTGTAGTCTGTGAAGAAAGAAAAGGAGAATTTTCTAGAGCTCCTTGTGGACATCTAAAATCTTCACCTTGGAGATGTCAGTGTGTCTTTTATGAGTGAGATGGGAGCTGGGTAGTATGGGTAGCTAGGGGTAGGTGAGATTACTCCTGTCCCTATGACAAATTGTGCTTTTTTCCCTTCTTTCCATAAAATAGAAGTGGATATATTTCCACCTGACAGAGCTGCTATGAGGACCCAAATCTTACAGACAGGGAAGTGCTTAAAGGAGGTCATGGTAAATACTGACATTCAAGAGCACAGGGTTGGTAATGGATAACATTCCCTAGTAAAATCACAGCATTATTAATTTTGCTGCCTTAATATGCCTCTGGAATGGCAAAAGCAAGAGGAGAAATCTGGCCCAGTGATCCATCATCTGAAGCTTTGAAAAAGAGCCAACTTTGGTGAAATTTGAGTGAGCCCTTAGAAACCCAAGGAGGGCTAAAGCAGCAAGTGCATTTCACCCAGCTATGATATCAGCCCCTTTCTGGAGGGGAAGCTGTTTTATGGGATGTGTAGGAGAGAAGAAAGAAGCAGCAAAGCACACACATACATTGAAATATTCAGAGCTGTCCCAGGAAAGAACTTAAAAATCTGAGGTCATTTCCTTGATGAGCTTCAAACATGATTTGTCATCCACACTGAACCAGCAGAGAAAGGGAAATAAAAGAAGGAGAGGAACAGCCTCTTGCACCCTTGCCATTTGTGGGTTGAGTGGGAAGGGGTTTATTTCCAAGGACTGGATTCCAGCCCTTCCAGGCTGCCCCTTTGATCCCCTCCAGGAGGGCTCTGAGCCCCAAGGTGGCAAAATTCATGGAGGGGAAGAGAGAAGAACTTGGCAAAGCCGTGGTACCACCTGGGACTGGTTTATGTTTCCTGACCAGCAAGGGGATTTGTCAGAGCCTCCAGCTAAGTGGCCTCAATGGAATGAATTTTTTCTCTCCTCTGCCCTGTGTGTATTCAGGGGGAAGCATTAAATTCTTTCTGGAGAAGGTAGAAAGAGCAGATCCAACCTGCACCCCCCAGGAGACTGCCTAAATAGCTTCAGGAGTGTATTAATTGATAATTTGCTGGGGTTTTGTCTTAATTTAATAGGCTCCCCTGCCTATCTGTGTAAAGTGGGTGTAATAGGCTGTCTTTATGTAGTGTAAATAAATGGAAAGTTCAGAAGTGCTTGTGGTCATCAGCCCAGTGTGGCTTAGAAAAAGCACAGCCTGGCAAAGCTGGGAGAATGCAGGGTGAAGCAGCACTTTGTGCTCTGAGGTGCAGTGGCTGAGTAACTGGAAGATAATCTGGTAATTCCCTAAAAACTAAGTAAATAATTTGGGGACCATGATCTGCCCCAGGACAACATCCCTTCATAGAATCACAGAATCATAGAATTGGCTGGGTTGGAAGGGACCTCAGAGATCATCAAGTCCAACCCTTGCTCCACTCCCGCTGCAGTTCCCAGCCCATGGCACTGAGTGCCACATCCAGGCTCTTTTGAAATATCTCCAGGGATGGAGAATCCACCCCTTCCCTGGGCAGCCCATTCCAATGTCTGATCACCCTCTCTGGAAAGAAATTCTTTCTAATGTCCAACCTAAACCTCCCCTGGCACAACTTGAGACCTCTTGTGCCCTCTTGTCTTGCTGAGAGTTGCCTGGGAAAAGAGCCCAACCCCCCCCTGGCTCCAACCTCCTTTCAGGGAGTTGGAGAGAGTGATGAGGTCTCCCCTGAGCCTCCTCTTCTCCAGCCTCAACACCCCCAGCTCCCTCAGCCTCTCCTCATAGGATCTGTGCTGGATCCCTTCACCAGCCCAGTTGCCTCCTTTGGACCTGCTCCAGCACCTCAATCTCCTTCCTGAGCTGAGGGGCCCAGAACTGGACACAGGACTCGAGGTGTGGCCTCACCAGGGCTGAGCACAGGGGCTTCATGTCTCAAGCACCCTTAATGTTGGGAAATGGGGATTTAAAAGTGCTCACTGACCTGGCTGAGACCTTCCAGGGCAGCCCAGGTAGAAGAGCATCCTGTGAACCATGGAAAAGCAGAGATTAATGCTGGCATCTGTGGGACGCTCAGCTCTGGTCCTGCCTCATTTATTATCATGGCTGCAGCTGTGATGTCCTGGAGGATGTGAAGACATGAAGAAAGCATTTTCCCCTTTTCCTCCAGCATCTCCAGAGCAACTCCCTGCAAACTTTCTGCTCCCATTTCAGTTGGAACACCATGATGAGACTTTCTCTGCAATGAGCTTGTGGTCCACCCAGAAGCACTGAGCTGGTCTTTAATCTGCAGCTGCTCTTCAGCCCCTGGATTGCAGAGCCCCAGCTGTATCATCAGTTCCCTGTTATCAAGGGCTCTGATTCAGAGCTCAGGAAAACCCTGACCAGCCCTGGCTGTGGGAGCTGTACATTTTTTCCCTGAGTAAATTTGACTTGAGCCACATCAGTTATGTAAGAAATCAAGAATAACTAAGGAAAGACTCCAAAAGTTTTGCATGTTTGCCTTCAAAAAAAAAAAAAAAAAAAAAAAAAAGAGAATCTTGTGACTCAGCTGAGGGAAGCTTTGGTGTTTGCTTTTTCAGAATAATGATAATAAGCAGTGTGTGAGGTATTTCTCTCTGCTGAAACTTGGACTAAGGACCAAAAGACCCTGCACACAACCTGATGAAGGATCATTAGTGCTTGGGAGCAGCAGCAAATGCCATCCATCCCCTTCCTCTGCCACTGCAGATCCCAACAGATGCTGCTGCTTCTCTTCCCTAGAAGTCAAAGCAGTGCCTTGTCAGCAGTGCAGTTCCTGATGCTGTGATATAACATTTTAATAGGTCTTTTTGATAGCCTTACCATACTCTAAGCAAGAAGTTCCCTGCCAGGGAAATGCTTAAGCCCTTCCTGCACCTCCCATGCTGCACAAAAAGAGGATCCCCTTAGTGAAAGGATGGCAGGAGGGTCCCCTTAGTGAAAAGGTGGCTTTGAGCAGCTCCACACCATGGGAACAGCACAGAGCCATCAGTCCTCTTCTGCAAGAGGGCAACTTTTGTTTGCCTGACCCCTGTGTGCAGCAGATGGGAGCACAGCAGGGAAACAAAGGCCAGCAAGGCAGCAAGTGGTCTGTGGCACATCAACACCAGGAGGTCTCCTCACTTCACCATAAACCAATAAACCCTCCCAGTTTAATCCTGCAAGTGAGATCAACTGACTGCACAGAGCCATAGGGGTGTGAATAGTCCCTGGGTACTTCCAAAGCTCATTTGAGTTCATTTCATCTTGCTCTAATCCCCAGGAAAAACAAAAAAATTATTTTTTTAAGGGGTTATTAATCCATTTTAGGGCCAGAAGGATCCTTCCAGCTCCACCACCTGCTCTACACGGCCCATCCAGCTTCACTCAGCAGCATCAGCCTCACCCCCCTAACTGCTGCTTGAGCAAGGATCTCATTTTCATCAAATGTGGAAAAGATTGGCTTCTTCCTCACTCTAAACAATCATGCCTAATGGTTTTTGGGTTGTTTCTTATTTTTTTTTTTGTATTAGAATTTTAAGCTAACAACGTGGAATTGCTCAGCAGGGCAAACTTCAACCCTAACCACAAACACAGCCCTGGCTGCAGAAAGCAGTGAGCTGGGAGACATTACCAGGTTGTGAGTGTTAAAAGCAAGAAATGGTGAGGAAAATCTGTTTCTCACTCCCTCCCAACATACCAATCCTTGGTCAGCTTTCCCAGCCAGATTATTCCCCAGGAAATCAAGCATTCTAGCCAGCCATGGAAGTATAAGGAGATAAGGCTGGTGGTGGGGAATTCTCCACAGCTCATCACGAGCCTTGATCAAATTGCCATAATCAAAACCTGCTGAGCCATCTCTCCCTGTTCAAAGCCAGATGAAGATGGATTGAGGCAGAGATGATGATGGGGTCATGCAGCAGGTTTGTCACGACAGCCAAGTGCAGGTTTGTGCCTCTGAACAGCACGGTCCCCTCGCTCACTGCCTCCCAGCACCAGGAGGGAGGTGGTGGAGTCACTCAGGGTGCAAAGGGCCAAGGAAATTCCTGGGTTACATCCCATCCCATGCCTTGTTCTAAATGATAACAAGGATTCAGCTCACTCAAGTCTTGCCTGGCACCCTGGCAAGATGCTTTGCCACACGGGCAGCCAGGGGAGAAGCAATGCTCCAAAGATGACAAAATGCACTCAGTACCTTTAACATTCCTGTTTGCTTTTCCCTTTATTACAGAAACCATCTTCATATTTTTTTTCTCTCTTGTCTCTCTTTGCTTCTGTAAAATTTCTCAGTCTCCTGGCCTGGACCTGAGTGGGTTTGTCACAGTCCAGAGGAAGCAATTTTAGCTGGTGCCTTACATTAAGACTTACAGCAGATGAAGGTGAGAGCTCTGTGGGTTTCACAGAGCCCAGGGGAGCAAAATTGGCTTCTGAGAGGCCAATGCCTGCCTCTAGATATCCCCCGTGCCTCCTCTTCCTCTCTTTTCACCTTTAGCTCCCTTTTTCACCAGCTACCACACCCTCCCACCCCACAGCCCTGTTTTCCTTGGCCCCAGCAGACCTTCAGCAAGGCAAAGCTTCCACAGGCTGGTTTTGTCCTCATTTATTATTTTTTGAGACCTGGTGCAAACTTGATCTTCAAAATTCATTTTCAGTTTTCCTCTTCTTGTTCCTTCTGCAGGGAGGACAAGTTCCCTGATTATTCTTCACTGGGCCAGGCTGCAGCCAGCCCAGGACCACCAAGGTCCTTTGAGACACCCCCAAAGCCTTGACTTTCCTCCTCTCACTGAGCCCCTTGGTGTTTTCCCACACCCCATAAAACACTATCTGTGCTTTGGTTTGACTTTTCTGTCAATAACCTCACCAGGCCAGTTCTGGGATTTGTCAGGAGAAGGATGTTTTCTTCATACACAGCTTATACCCTACTTGAACCATTCAGGATTCATCTCTGCCTGGCATTTTGTACACTTTGAGAAGCCCTCATGGTCTGGAGAGGAATTAGATAGCCCTTTAAAGGTGGTAGGGGCACAACTGATAAGGGGTCAGGGTGAAAAATGTCCTAAATCAGCTTAAACAATAAACAACAGCTGCTTTGAACCCAAACAGGACTTGTCTGTGCCATAACAAGGCTCATCCAGGTTAGGGGTAGGTGAGGATGGGCACCACACTCTTCCTTGGCTTCCTAGCAGAGAAAATGTTATGTGTTCCTCAGACAGGTCCATGGACCCAGTCAGTGCTCCCAAGAGATGAGACTCTCCAGACTATGTCAAATTTCAGAAAAAATGCAACCATGACAGCCTTGCTTCCCAGATCCTAATATTTCAGAAATGATAAGAGCATTTTTCAAAGCAGAGGGCGAGCAGCCTGGAGTTCAGTTACATTGTCAGGGTGATTAATGTGTTATTTGGGGAGCAGACAGAAGCAAGGAGCCTGAGAGAGGTCTCCTCTCCTCTGTGCCTGCTTTCTGGTGCTGGGGAAAAAAAAAAAAAAAAAGAAGAAAAAAAGCACTAAATTTAGCTCATGTGGATGCTTTGTGTTTTCTGACTATCTAAGGAACATTTGAGGTACATCATGTGCATGATAGCAATGACCCAAACAGTGACTTCTGTGTACTGAAAGCAAGTGCTGATGTTTAGCTGCTTCACAGACACAGCTTATCAGTGACCAGACCAACAAGAAAAAGAAAATGAAATATTGCAGTTTAACCTTACAGATGTGGGATCCAAACTGGTGCATGTTCTGTGCCCTAGCACTGAATCTCCTTCCCTATCTCCTCCCTTTGTATGACAGAGGTGGATGAAAGGAGAAGGAAAATTATCCCAAATACGAGGTGTCTGTGGTGGTAGAGATTCATCAGAGCTGCTCAGCTTTGGGGTTGCAGGTGAGAGCCTTGTGCAGCCCATGGGTGCCTTGAGGGGTTGCAACTGGTGCACAAGGGAGGGAGCTTGCTGGTCCATGTCTGCATCCAGCATCAGGAATGGGAAGGATGATGCTGGGAGTATCCATCTCCCATTTTCCCCCTGGCTACCAGGTGCAATAAATACCATAGCCACCAATCCTCAGTCTCTAATTCCTAAGTGGGAAGTAGGGACAGCTGGGTGTCCCTCAGGAAATATTCATTCTGGAAATCATTCTTGGATGTGCAGCCCTAACGTGTGGTTTCCAGACTACATATTTCATCACATGGTTCCCCCTTACCACTCCCCTCAGGGAATATAGTAAAGTGCACGCATTTGGCATGCTCTGAAATGTATAAATAAACCAACATTTTGCTGGGTCAGCCCTCAGCTGGCAGTCTCCTTGTACTTTGTCACACGAGGCCACAACTCTAAGTGACCATTTTGTCTTGGCAGGACCCACTTGCTTATTCACTCCCTCCTCAGCTTCACTCCTGGGTGCCAAAGCATGAGGAGAGCTCCTCAGCTGCCCTTGGCTTCCCCTCAGTAAAAAAAGCAATGAGCTGTTGGGACAGTCCTAGGAAAGGAAAAGAAATGCCACTTGCCAGCATCCAGGAGAAGAGGGGAGATGGATGCTGTCAGGTCCTATTCAGCTGGGGTCCCTAGGAAGAAGTGCAGGAGGTGTTTGCAGATCCCACCACTGGCTTCAAGATATCCTTGTGAAGAAATAGAGATAAATATCTCTTGGTCCTAATGAAGAGGGGCACACAGGGCAGTCATGGCTGCTCACATTTCCCATACCAGTGAAATTCCTCTCTTTGTGTCTAGAAACTGAGCAGGCTGACTTCCACTTGCCCTTCATCCAGAGGTAGAATTGTTTTTCCCATCCTAACTCTGCAGCAGGTTTAGGGGTTTGGTGTTTTTTTCAGTCTTGCACTGGTTTTAAAGTGCAAAATATCTGCAAATGGAAAAGAAAGAAGTTACAGGCACAGGGTTCAATGGTCCCCCCCCATCACTGGGAGGGTGTTAAGGGCACAGGCTCAGCATCCATCAAGGTGAGCTCTCCCTGTTTCAAGAGGGAGGCTGAAATTTGGGAAGCAGCCCCACGATTCCAGATGTACAGCCTCAAAGGAGTCTAATTCTCCAAGAACAAAAATCATTTGTATCACAAGCCTGACACTGCTCTGGAAAGCATCAAAAATCTTGCGTGACATTTCAGAGTGATGTCCAAAACATTCTTATTTTGTAAACAGGAAGCTGCATTGTCTGGAGAGGATATTTTTTCCCCTTTCAATAGCTTCATGCAGCCTTTTTACATAACGCTTTCTGGGGGTTTTTTTTCTATTTTTTCTCTTCCTTCTTTTTTTTTTTTTTTTTTTCAGTATTTCGGGACTGAAAAGTTCATTTCCCTCTCCTAAGCACACAGGAGGCTGCAGCTGCCACCCAGACATCCTCTAAATGGGACCACATGTAAGCCACTTAGGCTCCAAAAATGAAAGGAAAACAGAGTGCTGTCATCACTGCACGGCACCGTCAATCAGAGCTGCTCACAACACTCTGCCCCTTTTACATCTCATGCCGTGTTCATTATAAGCTTAGGCTAATGCATAATAATAAAGCAGAATATTACACATGTTAGAAACACTGGATTAGCAAATGAGGGATAAGTGGAAACAAAAAAAGTTGGGATTCAGTCTCTTTTCTGGCTGGCTGGTGAAGAGGAATTCCTCGAACGCTCGGCTGAGGTGTTCTCCATCCCGTGTAGTGTGCAGCCTCCTGGAAGGAACTTGTGGGAAGGAGCTTTTCTTATTCATGTTACTCCAGTGAACAATCACAACCAAATTATTTCACTTGCAAGTTCAGCAAAATGAGTTTTCCAGGGACACTCTTCTGTGGTGTGGAGGTGTGGACGGGACACAGCAAGGTGGCTCATTCCCAGCTTCTGTCATCTCCCCCTTTACCCTGTTGGTTCCAGAAAGGCCACAATGGGATGTCCTGTGAGGGCAGATGTCACCAAGAAGACAGGGAGTATCCGGGGCCTTCAGGATGTTTCTGGGATTGCCAGAAAAAAAATAATTAGAAAAATATACCCCGTGCAGCGAAATAGTTGATCCGCATCAAGTCCCCAGATCTCACAACTCTTGTGAGTTTTAAAGGCAGTTTTTAATCTATAACAGGTTGATTAAAGGGGGGGCCATCAAGGTTCTTCCCTTGTTTAGATGCATGAAAGGCCAAGAAGAAAAAAGGAAACATCCTCCTACAGGTGGGAGAACAGTGAAGTGTACAGACTAAAGTAACAATATCGATAACTGCACCTTTCCCATATTCACCTAAACCCCCAAAATCTCACAAGACTTCCTAAAGGCCAAATAGTAAATACCATTACTTCTACAGCATAGCATCATTGCTAGGATCCAGGGCTTGGATTTGGAGAAAAAAGATCTGGGAAGGACAGGTGATGGGATGGTGCTCTGGTGGGAGAGCTGCAAAGCACAGGGGGAATAGGAGAAGGAGATGGGGCCACTTGAGGACTTGATGCAGTGGAAAAGATGTTCAAGGAAGGAGAAAAGCCTTGGGAAAAACACAGTTCAGTTAATATCATGGTAGATCTATTGCAAGGAACATTTTTAAAACACAAGGAAATAATGAAAATACATGTGGTCATTTGTGTAAAGCCCTTTCATTACCTTGACATCATCTGCAGAGTGTTTAAAAGAGAGGAGGGAGTTCAGTAAGAAACAAGGTTCAGGTAAGAGGGGCCAAGGCTCTCTGATGGGGACTGCTGGGTGGTGGGAAGGTGTTTCCACTCCTTTCAACATGCCCTGGGTGTAAAAGTAGTTAGAGTCTTAAACAAACCAGCTGGAACGGGCTTAAAAATTTGTTGTTATTCATATGCATCCAAGTATAAAACATGGCCTGTATGAGCTGAGTAAATAAACAGGCTCAGTAGTCTCTGGTGAGGAAGTCTGGGTCATTTTATTCACACTTTTTACCATATACTTTAGGGTCATTTGCCAGACTGGGAATAAATGGCATCTGGTTCTTTAACCCAGGCTTGATCTCTTATAAAGATACTTCTCTCCTGGCTTCTGGGGTGCCAAAACCAGAAATGAGATGAAAATTTAGCCATAAAATATCTTGATTGTATCAGAAATAATTAGGCCTGTTTCTGACTGTTTATTCTCTTTTTCTGCCCCCATAACAGGGCAGAGAATCTGATGCTCTTGGTTTCATTACATTCAACAAGCCAGCATTTATTATACATTTGCTAAAGCTTAGTAGAACTGATTTGAGTAAATCAGCTTCTACACATGCAACAAATCTATTATTAAACACCAAGCACATTTCAGGGGATGATCTAACCAAAGTGATTTTAGAGAAGAAAAAAACCCATTTGTGGGAAGAAGGCCCATTTCAAAAGTCAATTTGTTCAACAGTTGCACGGGATCCACACCAATTCAACACAATTTGCCCAAGTTCTGGGTCAGTGTCATGGAGAAAGGCAATTGGTCCTCACAAGTTGCCTTTATAGAGACTGTTTGATTATTGTGTTATTATTTCATGATGGTGTTTGAAATGAAAGAACAACTCAGATCTTGATGCAACAATGCAACATCCCCCACTACCAGCCCATTGCCAACCAGCAGCATTACCACAACTAGGAAAATGAATTTTTTTCTTTTTTTATTATTGAACTCAATCCTGCAAATATTTATAAACAATGTAAAAATAGCTCAGAGGAAAATGCAGAGAGGTATAACGGGACATCAGGTCATAATGAAGTGGTTTGGACTAAGACGCAGGTGCCTGACGACCATGGTCAGGACTTCAACCTGCCACAAGCATGTGTGCCACCACCTGAAGGTGCTAAGATCCCTCAAAATATTTGATTGGGAGAAGGAAAATCGAGATTGGTGAATGCTACTGCTTGGTAGTGCTGGGCTGCTGTGGTAAATGGGGCATGAGGGAGAAATTGTGGGCACCCCAGTCACCCACATCCAAGCAGAGGCCGTGAAGTTTGGGCTGGGGTTTCTGTAGCATGTGGGAGGCTCATCGCTGGAAAAGGGGGCACTTTCCTGGGTCCATGAGAAACCTTTCCCACATTATTAATTTTGTGACCCCCTGATTTCATTAAATACCTCCCTTCAGACGCCCTTCACGCATTTTTCATGCCGAGGGCCACGCAGTGCAGGCACAGCAGTTCCTGGTAGCGTTTCAGGTGCAACATTTTTGACCTCCTACAGCTTCTGACAGGGGAAGAAGAAGAGCAAAACCAGTGACAGAGAAGCTTTAGCTCTCTTGCATATTGAAGGTCAGGAAAAGGTAGCCAAATCCTCCTGTTATTGAAATAAATGGTGGGTTTGCCATGGGTGTCCATGAGGGTAGGGCCCAGACCGCTGCGCCATGCACGGCAGCTCCTGGTGGCATTTCAGCTGCAACATTTTTGACCTCCTACAGCTTCTGACAGGGGAAGGAGAAGAGCAAAACCAGTGACAGAGAAGCTTTAGCTCTCTTGCATGTAGAAGGCCAGGTGAAGGTGGACATTTGTAGCCAAATCCTCCTGCTATTGAAATAAATGGCAGGTTTGTTGTGTGGTCTGTGGGGGTCGGCCTAGACCGCTGCGCCATGCACAGCAGCTCCTTGTGGTGTTTCAGGTGCAACTTTTTGGCCTCCTACAGCTTCTGGAAGGGGAAGAAGAAGAGCAAAACGAGTGACAGAGAAGCTTTAGCTCTCTTGCATGTTGAAGGCCAGGAAAAGGTGGATATTTGTAGCCAAATCCTCCTGTTATTGAAATAAATGGCAGGTTTGCTGTGGAGGTCTGTGTGGGTCGGCCTAGACCACTGCGCCATGCACGGCAGCTCGTGGTGGCATTTTAGGTGCAACTTTTTTGACCTCCTACAGCTTCTGACAGGGGAAGGAGAAGAGCAAAACGAGTGACAGAGAAGCTTTAGCTCTATTGCACGTTGAAGGTCAGGAAAAGGTGAATATTTGTAGCCAAATCCTCTTGTTATTGAAATAAATGGCGGGTTTGCCATGGGTGTCTGTGTGGGTTGGCCTAGACCGCTGCACCATGGTGGATTTCAGGTACAGTATTTTTGACCTCCTACAGCTTCTGACAGGGGAAGAAGAAGAGCAAAACCAGTGACAGAGAAGCTTTAGCTCTCTTGCACGTTGAAGGTCAGGAAAAGGTGGATATTTGTAGCCAAATCCTCCTGTTATTGAAATAAACGGCAGGTTTGCCATGGGTGTCTTTGGGGGGGTAGAGCCTAGACCGCTGCGCCATGCACGGCAGCTCCTCGTGGTGTTTCAGGTGCAACTTTTTGGCCTCTTACAGCTTCTGGAAGGGGAAGGAGAAGAGCAAAACGAGTGACAGAGAAGCTTTAGCTCTGTTGCACGTTGAAGGTCAGGAAAAGGTGAATATTTGTAGCCAAATCCTCCTGATATTGAAATAAATGGCAGGTTTGCCGTGGGGGTCTGTGGGGGTCGTCCTGGACCACTGCGCCTTGCACGGCAGCTCGTGGTGGCATTTTAGGTGCAACTTTTTTGACCTCCTACAGCTTCTGACAGGGGAAGGAGAAGAGCAAAACGAGTTACAGAGAAGCTTTAGCTCTATTGCACGTTGAAGGTCAGGAAAAGGTGAATATTTGTAGCCAAATCCTCTTGTTATTGAAATAAATGGCAGGTTTGCGGTGGGGGCTTGTGGGGGCCGGCCTAGCCGCGGCCTGTGATGGAGGCAGGGAATTAGGGCAGTGCTTAATGGCATTAATTAGGGTTTGCTTAGCAGAAAAGTGAATCCCCAGAGGTACAGGAGATTATTTAGCAGTGGAGGAACCTGGGTTCCTGCCTTCTGTTATTGAACTGCTCTCAGCCCACGTTCAGACCCAGTCCGTGCCCCAGGCCTCCCCGAAAACACTTCCCTCCCGTGTAAGATGGCAGCAAAAGGGCTTCCTGAGGAACACATGGGGACTGGCTGAGTGGGCACTTTTCAAGCCTGGTGACAGGGGAGAAAAAAGCAAAAAAAAGTGCACTCCACAGGTGTATCTTTGAAGACAGAACCTGGGTCACGTCTAGGAATTTAGGGATGCTCATATAGGAACAGTTCACTGGGCTTTTAGGGTTTCTTTGCAATCGTGTTTCATAGCAAGAGAGATTCTCATCTGCTACCTATCACACATACCTAATTGCACAGTAATATACCATGGGGAGGCATATTTTTTTCTTTACCTTGGCTCTTTGCCTCGCATTTTCCTCCTACCTGATGTAACTGTGGGTATAATCTCTGTTCCTACACGTGCTTCCATTTGCAGATCACCTATGTCACTTTTCACCCAACCTTACAAACATCTCACCTTGGTGCATCCCAAAAAACAGCTTCTCTCTCAGCATTTCCATTTCCCTTAGCTGTAAATTTGCATTTCCCTTCCCTGCCAGGCAGAGAAGTACAATGAGAACCCAGCACTCGAGTGGCTCAGCAGGGACTGCCATCCCACATACACATTTCTAGGAGTCAGAGCCTCCTTTCTCTGTGTCACAACTAGGGCTGTGCCATGTCCTAGCAGCATTTATGGGGTGTAAGACCCAGAAGAAACCCCAGCCCAGAAGAAACCCCAGCCCAGAAGGCTGTGCCAGCTGGGAGTAGGTTTCCCTAAACTGCACATCCATTAGCTGCTGAGATGAATGTCCTTTCAACCCTGCACATGGAATTCATTAATTCACTGAAGACTTCTTGCCCTTGTCGTTCTTTCCTGGAAACAAGGATTGCTTTTAGTTCTGGGAGACACCACTATTGCACAAAGGAAGAAAGAAGCCAAAAGCACAGGGCTGGATTTTTTGCGAGTGGCAAAGACTGAACTTTTCAAAGTGGTTGAAAGATGAGATTCATCCCCAGTCTGGTGAGGAGTTCACTCAGTTCTGCAAACCAGTAAACCTGGAATATGGTTGGACATCAAACTCCTGGTTAGCACTCAGTAAGCTTTGACTGGTTCTTGCAGCTAGGAAAGCAGGACATTTTGGCTGGGATTTGCTTTGTCCTGGATGTTGGGATCATCCTAACACATCCTGACTCAGTGCTTCAGAAGTCACAGCTCTGAGCAGCTCTGCTGTCACCCACCAGCTCTGATGGCAGCTTTTGTTTTGGAATTTTTTTTTTTCAATGCAATATTGTGCAATATGTGTACATACTCCAAAAGTGTATTTATCTCCACAGTGTAGCAGTGATTCACAAGAGTAATATTTTATTATTTGTCTTTTCTCTTACTTACTCACTATTTCTCTTTTCCCAGATGCTGCTTTCGTGTTGCTTCTCCCTGGTATTTCGATTCCAGGACTGAAACATCTGTCTCATGCTGGTACTTCATGTGACCCCACTCACACACAGATCCATTTTTATTTTAAAAGCAGGTTCAGAAATGGTTGCCCTTGCTGGGAGGCTCTTCTTGACCCCAGTGCCCTCATAGTTGCAGGAGAGCTGAAGAAAATTGATCCAGAGCCCCAGATGGTTTAAGATCTTCTTTGGCAGTGCCCAGGGGAGATGTTTGATCAGGGTTTGGAAACTCTCAGGGGTTTGGGTGGTTTCTGTTGTGTTAGCCAAGGACTATTGTCTCTCTGTGTCCACATGGGGCTGTGTGGCCCAGCAGTGAAATTCTCCTTCATCCTGATGCTCACCGAGGGAGATTGGGACCATGTTGCAACAGCCCTAAATCCTCAGGGTTAGCCCAGGCTTGAAATAAAGCCTATTTTCCTAACATCAAGAATAATCATTCTGAGAACACGGCCCCACAATTCTTTTTAAAGATCTCATTCTCCAAACACTTACTCCCTGCTTGTTTCCAATGTCATAGCTGGCTCTACTTCCCTTCACTTCCAAAACTTTCCTGCTCTCCCTCTGTGCTTCAAATTCATCCCAAGCCCTGCAAAAGAGCTTTGAAAGAGAGGCTGTATAGAGGTTCCCATGGAATGTTCAGCCCAAATCATGAAGTTTAGAGCAAAAATACCATTTCTTGTACCTAAAGTGCCCCTGAGCTTGAGGTAGCTCCAAAAGCAGCAGAGAAAACCTTTGGATCTGGCCAGCCTTATTCTGCTAGGTTATTTAATTTAAAATTAAAAATGTCTGCACAGACAATTTTTTTTATGGTTTGTCCTCGTGTTACAGTACCCCAGTACTAAGCTTAGCTCAACTTTGCACTTAAATGACAGCAAACAAACAGATTTGAGATAAATAAAAAATTAGGTTGGAGTTTTCTCCCAAATAATATGTCCAAATCTTTTCAGAGCATATAAAGTTGGGAAAGAAAGTGGAAATAATGAACTACTATTACAAAAAAACCCAAAACATTTCTGCCAGTGTTTCCACCAGAGGAAGCCAAAGCCTGGAGGTGCTAGATACATTTTGGAAAAATCTACCCTTGTCACTGGGAAGTCAAAATTCAGCATCTCAGGGTGATTCAGAAATCCAGAAGGTGTTTGTTTGGGTTTCTCTTTGTCAGTTTATTAAACACCAACAAGAACAACAAAACAAAATATTTTTTCCTTGTACCTAGATTAATTTCAAACAATGCTCAGGTGATGACAAGGCAAGAGGTGTTTTCAGCCCTTTTGTGGATAACATTGGAGCCTCAAATGATCTGGACAAAGTGAAAGAAGAAGGATGCTATTTAATGTGTAAAAAGGCACATACTGACATTTCCTCAGACAGGTTGGGGCAGCAGGCAAGGAACTGCAGAAAAAGGCTGAACTGGGACATAAACTGAGGTGGCTGTCCCAAAAATGCCACAGAGACATCCTGGAGTGGCAGATGACTCCTGTAAAATGCAGAATGCACTATGGAATATAGAAACCAGAGTGTTATGTGCCAGGCACATCTCTATCCATCACCCCCAGATGTTTATCCCCCCTGCTCAGGGTTGGCCAAGCCTCCAGGCTCCAACTTTGGTGATCCAGGCTTCAGGAAAGATCTGGAGAGAGTTCAGCAAAGTGATGTGAGGTCTAGAAAATGTGATTGCTGCAGGAAGATGGCAAGAACTGAGCTCAGGCTGTCCTGAGCTGGAAGGATGGAGGGGGAGGACATGATGTTAAAACTCAAATATTCAAATAGGAAAGAAATGAATAAACTGGTTTGGTGTCAGCTAAGGGATAGGGAAGGAAATGATGGGTTCAGTCTGTGGCAGAAGAGATGGGGGTTAAAGGGAGGGATGGTCCAGAATGGATTTTTAGGACAGGTTGTGGATTTGCTGCTGCTTCTTGGCCACACTGGGCACCTCCACACAGCAGGGGTGGTTTGGAGAGATCTTGGACGTGTTGCATGACCTCATGAGCTCCAGCTCCATTTGCTGTGATTTGGAAATAACAGCAAAACTGCAGGCTGACAACCTAAGAGCTGGGATTATTTGTTTTAGGATTAATATAATTAGGCTAAGCATGAATCAGATGTTTCAGCTCTTTGCAGTTCAGGCGTGCAGGGGAGAGGCAATGCTGTCTGTGTGTCAGTGAAAACCTCTTCTGTCAGGGCAGAAACCAAGTGCTGACAGACACTTTCCCTTCACCCTCCTCCTGCCACGGCAGGTAGGAGCACACCAAGGATTAGACATCATTCCTTTTAAGCCTCTTGGATAGTCCCAGGCTGAGTTTTGGGTGTATAACCAGAGCTTTTCTGCAGTCAGCCATTCAGTGACTTCATGAACATCAAGAAATGTTAACACTTGCTGGATTTACTGGGGAGATTTCACTGCCAGCTTAATTCATAAGCACAAGTGAACCCTGAAATCTGTTTGGAGATCACAAGGGTTTGCTCTTTGCCATCTACCTCTCCTGCCATGGTGCATCAGGGCCACAGGGAGGGCTGTGGCAATGCCCTGGGACTGGCATCCAATCTTGGTCAGGAATCTTCAAGTGATGAAGAGGCAACCACATCCCTTGGGAGAGCCCCAATGGATAATTACACTCAGGACACAGGTTTGGTTCCTGGCTGCAAGTATTAAAACTTGTTTACTTGCTATTGTAAGCCCTTTTGTGGATAACATTGGAGCCTCAAATGATCTGGACAAAGTGAAACAAAAAGGATGCTATTTAATGTGTAAATAGGCACATCCTGACATTTAAAACTTGTTAAATTCCAGTTTCTGTCTCTACCTGGTTTTCTCTTTACCTGACAGATGAGTACATCAGCAAGCAGGTCAGGAAGATGATGACTCCCAGAAGAACTCACTCCCCATGGTACAGCTATCAAGCCAGGAAATGTCAGACAGCCAGATATCTGGGATTATTCCAGCCTTGGTCATGACTGCTTTTGGTCCTTGCTCCCAGCCTCTTTATTACAGGTAAATCATGGAGATTTACTGATTTCCCTCAGGTTTTCTTCTGTTTGCTTTCACACTTTGAGGATGATAAAGAGTTTAGCTCAGGGAGGCTCAATCTTTGCCCTGCAGTGTCCTGGCATGAGTGAGGAAGTAATCTTTGATTCTGTCTGCTGCTTTGGGTATATTTTTGTTTGAATGCAATGTTAATTACACAATCATAGATTGGGTTGGGTTGGAAGGGACCTTAAAGCTCATCTAATTCCAACCTCCCTGCTATGGGCAGGGACACCTCCCACCAGCTTTCTCCAAGCCCCATCCAGCCTGGCCTTGAACATTTCCAGGGATGGGGAAGTCACAGCTTCTCTGGGCAGCCTGGGCCACCATCTCAGCACCCATACAGCAAGGAATTCCTTCCTCATATCTAATCTAAATCTTTCTGTTTCTGGAGTATTATATATACATACTCTATATAATTGAACATGCCCCCAGCTCAACTACATCAGTGGTTTACTGGGAAACCAGCACAGGCTCAAGCTTTGATTGGCATCTGCCAGAAACAGATGTTGGGGAGACACAAGGATTTCTCTGACAAATACTTTGTTTTTTTTAAAGTGCCTCCAGAAGTTTTAAAATCAGCCTGGACTCTGGAAGTCCTTGAAGTGGGGGGTTAAAAAAAAAAAAAAAAAAGCATCCAGGCTTTGCTCTCAACATCAAACTCCTCTAAAAATCCTGGCTGGAAACGTGGACATGTGATCCCACCATCCAGGCTGCTGTTTGCAGCCCAATTTAGCAGAATTCCTGCCCGACCCCTGGTTGCAGTGGTCTCATCTGTGGTCCATTAGCAGGGATTTCATACCAGCTGGGCAGCAGGAGCTTGCCTGAAATCCACCCCCAGCCCACAGCTGATGAGCTGTTTAGCTACTGCTTGTATTTGTCTTATGAAAGTAATAATAATTATGTGTTCTGCTGCCATTAAGGGCTGGCATTAAGTGCATTAATTTCCTAATAGATCTCAAGCAAGAGCTGGGAAGGCCTTTTATTTTTAATGAACTGAAGACTGTTGTGATCTCATTCATCCACCCATGAAATCCACTGACTGACAAGGTCCCATTTCTGGGCAGTGGGGTTAAATGTGCTTCAGACAAAAGCCAGATTTTCCTTTCTTCTGCATGCCATGGGCAGGATCAAAGGAGCAGGGAAATGGACATTAAAGCCCTTGTAATCAGGGATGCAGACTCCAACCCAGCATGGGCCAGCCTCTCTGAAAGCTTCTGGAAATGCTCTGCATTGGGAGCCTGGGAGCTTTGGGGAGCAAAATGGGCAAGTAAATAAGGCTAAAGGGCAAGTGCTGCACGAACTGGGCTCATCTGTCATCAACAGGAGCTTCTCCTTGGACACCACGTGGGAGCAAATTCCCCTCACACCTTTGGTGCTTCCTCTCCAAGATTTTTCTTAATGAGGCTGTAACATCCCTGGGGCTCACCAGGTGGTGATGGTGGTGATAACCCCAGAGACAGAGCATGGCTGGGCAGACCTTGGGGGGAAAAGAGACAGCAAGAATGCCAGTTTGATTCTGTTTCTTTGTAGGAGTGGTGGTGATGCAGCAGGAAAGCTTTCCTGATTCATCCCATTTCTCTGCAATTGGAACCATGCTGTGGTGAAGAATCCATGGAATAGGTGTGAGGGAGACCTGGGTGCCTGGCAAAGATCACTGCTCTTGGCTTGCAAAGCAAACCACAGGACCTGGTTTGGAAGTGAGGATGAAGGTGACCTTCAGAGAAGCTTGTGAGTCATTTCTCCTCTTGCATTTTCCTGATGTTTTAAAATACCTTCTCAGCCCTCTCAAATGGGCTTGAAAGGAATGGGGAAGAAAAGGCTGCTGATGACTCCCAGGAGACAGCAAAGGGGGAATAGCTTGTTAGCACATATGAGTTCGTTTTCTTTTCAAAATTTGCATTTATTTTTAACTGGATTAACATCCAGCTAATGTGGATGTCAACTCACTGGAATGCAATTTGGGGAATTATGGAGGAATTCAGCACTGCTGATATAAACCAAATGTGATGGTGGTGGTGGAAAGCATATGATATTTATCTTCATGGGCCTGGTGTCATCAGCATGCTCTATCTTTTTCCTAGCTTAACTCTTAGGCAAGCAAAATGGAAAGAAATTCTTCTTCTGCAGCTTCCATATGACTAATATGGGAGTATTAGTGTATTCCTGGTTTGGGGCTTAAAAGAAATAATAGGGAGTTTATTAATAAGACCTTCCTACTAATAGGGATGGGAAATGACACTATATAGGTGAAGTGGATTTTTTTTCTTTACTTGGTTTCCTGTTTTGTTTCATTTGTACTGTCTGAATTACTTAGATTATTGTAATTTATAATGTTTGGTGAGCAAATACACACCAGCACCAGGATACCAACATTATTCTGCAACTATTTGAAGCATCCTCAGTCTTGCTGCTATGTGCTGAGACCTTATGGTGATAAGGTAGGAAAGGACTTAAACATCCTTAAATCCATACCAAGAAAGGAAAGCATTTAAATACCCAGTCACACCTTGTTTTTAGGGTGTTTCCCTCAACAGCACAAAGGAGAAGCATCATCCCTTGACATGGACAAGGTCCAATGGCCTTCTGAGTGCTGAACTCCTGACTCCAGAAAGGGAGGCATCAAAGCAGAGAGGATGAGTTGTTCCTTAATCAAAATATTGTGAAACTGTGGTTCTGTCAATGGTTTGCTGTTTGGGTTTTGGAGATCCGTGGGATGGTTGGGCAGCTTCAAAGAAAGATGTCAACCAAATGTTCTTCAGAATCACATGCAAGACAGAAGGAAATGTGCTTCCTAAAGGTCCTACTGGCAGATTAATATCTTTCTGCAATCATTAAAGTTGTTAAGTGGTCCCACCCTGCACACACATGAAAGATGATGGGATTTGCATGTCAGCCAAAACCAGATTTGGGAATCAGACATTTCCCTTGGAAGGAGCAGCATGCTGATTTTCCAGCTGATAAGCAGCTCCTCACCCCCTGCCATCATGCTCCTGTATCCCAACACCATCTGGCAGCTCCTTGCAGGGACCCCAGAAGAGGGACAGGGATGGCCACTCTCCATGTTTTGCTGCTTCTTCCCATACAAGTAGTAAAAATAAATAGAAGAGAGGTTTGGTTACAACTATTTGCATTTATTGTGCAGAAATACATCTCCTGGCCTGCCCCTCCTGCACAGCACAGGGCTGCTGCTGCCAGTCATATTGCTAGAGCCTTTTTTCTAGATGACCAGAGAACCTGAGCAGAGGAGATTCCTCATCTCTTAAAGCTGGGAAGATTGCCCTGTGCTGGCATTGATTACCCACAGCTTCCAGAGCATGACCTCTTCCCACAATCCTGAATTCCACTGCAGCAAAGGACAGCTGCCTACTTTATAGTCCCAAACCAGGACACTCCATCATCCCTCTGCATCCTACCTGGGGGAAAATGGATTTGGGAATGATGAAGCTGACAGAGGCCTCTCACATTCCTGTTCCCACAGAGTTCCCCCAACTGTATTTTCTCTCCCATAAAAATATCTAAATTTACGTGTAGGAAACCCCTTCCACCAGAGGACAACAACATCAGAGATGAGCTCCAGCACCTCCAGAAATGAGTTAAAAGGATGAGAAAATAAAGATATGGTCTTTGAACTCACACCTCTCACAAGCAGGGTTTGTAGCAACTATAGCAAGTTGCTTTTCAGACAAAGTAAGTGCTTTGGTGAATATGGATTGGAGTATTACTCCCAGTTTCTCAAATCAAATTTATGTTCTACCAAATGAGGGTCCTCAGGAATGCAGAAGGGTGATCTATGGGTGATGGAAGTGGGAAAATGGCTTAAATTCATCCTCCTCCTTCTGATAACTCCTTGAGTCTGCAGGAAGCTCGAGTCATTAAGGCATTACAACATCTTTAGCATAAGGTTAAATTTAAGGTTTCTATTATTTTATGTGTATGAGTCTCCTTGGAATTGCAGATCCTTGAAGAGATATTACTTCTGCAAAACAGTGGTGGTGGCACTTCCCATGCACAAGATCTGAAATGCACTCTTCACTCTTGCAATTAACTGAGCCATTCCCTATGAAGCTCCATGAATGGTCAGAGGGCATTAAAAATTCTCTTATCACTGGCTAATTCCATAATTTTTCGAAATAGAAACCCCACGTGTTTTTTCAATAAGCACTTCTCCTTCTGACAGTGCTCCATCTTTCACAAACACAGCAAGAATAACCTCTGGACTTTGCCTGCAGCAGTGAAGTATGAAATTTTGAATTCCATGGGTCACTGTTTTTGCTGTAGCCAGATGTGGATAAAAGGCAAAGGGTGTTTTATTGTTGTTTTTTCAAGAAACAGAGCAAGGTTTGTACTAAGGTACTCCCTCCATCCTAAAAACAAGTGGCTAACATGTGGCTTGAATACCACCAATTGCCATTTCAAAAGATGAAACTTTAAAAAAAAATATTTTGAATTTAAATATTCTGTCTGCAGCTAATAAAGTAGGTTATGACTTGAAACTGGGTTTGGGAAAACACACAGGAAAGCTACAACTTTGATGCTGAGCTGCGTGTTAGCAATGTGACTGCTGGTGGTGTTAGCTGGTTCCCTCTTGGTGGTTTTGTTGGCATCACTGGTATCAACAGGTCGTGGTGGATGTGAAAGGGAAACACTCAGTGGCTCAGGAAAAACAGGGTAGTGAGTCCTTTTTGTTCTGAGCAGATTGGGTTATTCATTGGGAAGAAATTAACAGATGAATTCAATCCCACTTTCCAGTGATGGATGAGCCTATGAAAGCATTCATTATTGGTATGCATTTTATGCAAACTCTTTTGGCAACTGAGGAGTGTTAAAAAAAAATGCTTGGTTTAATTTCTGTGAAGTCCCAGTGTGCCACTGATGATTTAAACCCTCTGTTTCTTGCTTAGGGAACTGAATATTAAGTAACCAGAAATGAATCTCTCACTTCTACATTTTTATGAGGAAAAGCATCTTCATGGTAAACTTTGGTGGACCTCACCACTTGGAAACATTGCCAGAGAATAGCTGAAACTATGAAACCCATAAATAACAAACTGAGAGCTTCACAGTCTATTTGTGGGGGGAAAAAATATATATATATATTTTCTTTTTGTATTACTTAATCCAGCCCTCCCTGTTTTTGCACACACTGGACAATATTTGGGTGCTCAGCCACTCTCTGTACAACCCAGCATCTGCTACAAGATTTTGGCTTCTGGCAGTTTCCCCACTGTCTCCTCAAATATTCTATTGCAAAACCATGGATAAAAATGAACACACAGAACAGAAATTTTGTTATCATCCTGTAGCCTTGATTGCTGCTGCTTTAACCTGCTGCTTGGTAGCACACTTGCCTGACTCACTAGGAGCTGGGTTGTGACAACCCCCAGAGTTTATGGCTTTGGGAGGGATCACTAATGTTTGAGGATGATGGACTCTAAATAGCAAGAGCTGTGAGTCATGTATAGTCAGGTTTTTCCCTGTGGCAAGGGAAGATTTTGTAGGAAGTTTGCTTCTTCTTTCTCTTGCTGCCTAAGTTTCCCTTGTCAACAGCATCATGACAGTGAGAGCATCCAGAAACCTCCTGCTGGGTCTCAGGCACCAACAGCTCTCCAGGTGCAGGGGATGACTTAATCTTAAACTCCTTAAGGTGTCTTTGTCACCACTCAAGGATCAGTGATGTATTGTATATATTATAAATATTGTAAATACTGCACTGGATAACGCTGCCAGCTGCTGCATGGGAAAAGAGATCTTGGGAAAGGGAAAGAAAAATGTTCAGCTGGCCCTTTGTAGATGCTGAGAGCACCCACCTCTTCTCCAAATTACAGGATTCTGTTGCTTGTGATCTCCCAGGACTTCCCAGCTCGGTGTATTTCACACAGATCCTGCCAGTTTGACTCACTGGTGTAGCAGGAAATATCTGACAGGGAAATGAAGGATCATTTTTTGTTCCCAAAAAACTGACAAAGGAAGAGAGGAGCATGAAAGCAGAGTAAGAGCATGGACTATTGCAGATGGTAACATGGGAAAGTGGAGGAGGAAAAAGAATTTGGAGAGAAGAGCAATGGGGGAAGGAGGTCTCTTTCCAGTGGCAGTGGGAGAGGGGACCACCACAGCCATCTGTGGGGACACTGTTTTTCTGCAAGTAAAGCAGGGTCCTTGTTCCCTTCCCTCCTGAATCCCAAGGCCAGAATTGCCCTTGCAGCCTTCACACCACACAGGTTGCTCCTGCTCCAAGCAAACCCTTCACAGCAGGACCTGTACCACCAAGGACCACTGGAACTCAGACCCATCCCCAGTGATTTAAGGATGTCAATAATCCAAGCACTTTGAGGAGCAGATATTCTCATCCTTTTCTAATTTGCAGCTGAGACCTCAGGCAATCTTTGTTTCTGAAACTCTGGAGTAACTTCAACATCTTAAGCCACAGAACAACTGCTCCTTTTCTCATCCCAGTCATTTGAAGTCTCCCTGTGAAACAGCTGCCCTCTGATGTGCAAGATACCTGCTTCCCACTACTTGGTTTCCAACAGCAAGAAGATGACTTAGGGCCATGAACTATCCCTTAATTTAACACATCAAAACCGAGGGAAAATAAACAAAGCAGAGTGAAGAACACATGTAGATCATGAACTCACATTCTGCACCTTGCACTTTTGCCCAGAGCACATGTTTTTGCAGCTTATCTCCCTGGGTATCTGTGATGGTGCCTTCTTGTGTGTTTGTTTTCTTTGTGTGGGGATACTTGGCAAGAAACTGCCTCTCTGGGAGAAAAAGGAGTTTTTACTTTTCTCTGGCCATGGAGCAAAAAGAGACCATAACTGGAAGCTTTACCACAAGCTTGCTGCAAAACTCATCTGGATGAATGAAATGCCTTGCACTGATCCCAGTGGCTCTTGAGGAAAGTTATGTCCAGACTGTTTTGTCCTTTTGAATGACACTGCCCACCTTCATTTAAAACATAGTTTGCTTTCATTTCTCTCTCTTTAATCTCAGAAAGCCCTTCAGCAGCCCCCAAAACACCATTCAATGGCACAGCAGCAATGGAGCTTTTGTCTGGCCTCTGGGCCTCAGATGGGGAAGAGACCCATCCATGGGAGAAACCTTTGGAATTGTGGATTTATCCTGTGGTGTGGCAGGCACTCATCTTCATCTGCCTCTGCTGAGTGGGAGTAGAAGTCTAGTAAGATGCTTCCTACCAAAAAAGATCTATTAATACTTCTTTTTACTCCCATGGTGTGATTTTGTTCTGCTGCTTTTAATTGCCAGGCTACTGAGGTCTGTCATTCATGGAAACTTACAAATTATGGTGACATCAGTGCTTCCCTCTTGGAAAACAGATTGTGTTGTTTGCAAAGGCTCAGAAATGTTTTAGACCAGAGATTCCTGCCATGGGCTACAAATCTTGTTGCATTTAGTAGCTCTCTGATTTTGCAGTTGGGAATCAGAGTTGGTGAAGTCCAGTTTCAAGTTAACTGAAAGAGCCTGTAACATCCCCTGAAAATACTTTTAACTAATTTCTAAATTTATACACTTCCTCATACCGGAATAAATGGCATTAAAAAAAAAAAAAAAAAAAAGGAAATCAATCCCAATTTCTGCTGCCTGAAAAACAGACTGAGTCTGTCCCATGGATGCTGGGCTTGTGATGCAGCTGGCAGCATCTGAGCAGCCACCTCCTTCACCAAGAACAAGCATCTGAGTCCACTGCTCCTTTTCCAGAGCCCCAAAACATGCTCAGAAACTCACTCATGGATCTTATGGACACAAAACCACCCGGGCAGAGCCAGGAAGAAGGTACAGCCAGTACATCCCCACTCCTGATAAGGAATGAAAACAGGGCCTTTTCTCTGGTACCCACAGTGAACAGAGAATGAAAGGATCAAATCCAGAAGCTTGGTCAGAGATTCCATTTGGCCAAGGGTTAAGAACAAATCTCAAGGAGTCAGGAAAGAGAAAGGCCCCAAGTGTCCTCAAAATTTCCATATGACATTTAGGTATCAATAACAGCATTGTTTGGAAGCAAGAGCTCATTTTCTAAGCAAGGCAGCTTGCTCCTTGCAGATTGTGCTCCATGCAGCTGAGGATGCCAGGCTGCTCTCTGCCAAGAAGCTTGCTTGTTCATTTTAAAAATGCCCAAATTAAATGAGGTATAAATCAACACAGTTCCACTCACATCAAGACACATCAAGTTCATTCTCTGAAGGACACTGACCTGAAAATATTTTGTGATGTCAACATTTCTAGAGATAATTTTTCTCACGTGGAACTTCCACAGGCTTTCAGTGGGGTTTTTTTAGTTTATTTTATTTTTATTTTAAAAAACCCATTTGCCATCTATTTTTTTTGTAAGGGATTATCTGTTAATCTTACCCTGTTACAAAATACATTCATAATCCTCATGGCAGTTACTTAGCAAGTCTTAAACCTGTCATTAAAATACCTCCTCTTGTTACTACAATCAGCAGTCTTAATCCACTGCAACTCTCCTTTTTTTTTGCTTTTTTTCCTCTTTTCTCACTTTGTTCCCAAATGACTTAACCCAAGCTATGACAGGTAGCAAACAATCCCCCATCTAATTACTTGGGAGACACAAATAAAAGGAAGGAACATGTTTGTGTGGCAAATTCCTGAGAGTTTGGAAACTGGAGGCTGTAGGAATGTGCTCTGGGAAATTTTAAACCCACTCCAAAGCTGTGGCTTTGAACAGCAAGGGATTTAGTCCCTGGAAGGCATGGATGGGGAGAGGTACTGCCAAAAGAGGGGGTGGCTGCCAGCAGCTCCAGACGTGCAGCCCCAGCCCCGTGGTCCTGTGAGGGAGGATGCTCGTGGGTTGGATCCAGCAAAATAAGCATTGAACTTTACCTGGAAGTGCTCAGCAGTGCCTGAATCCTACCCTGCACTGAATTCCCTGGGAAAAGCCAGGTTTGG
Organism: Heliangelus exortis; assembly: GCF_036169615.1. Taxonomy (NCBI): domain Eukaryota; kingdom Metazoa; phylum Chordata; class Aves; order Apodiformes; family Trochilidae; genus Heliangelus; species Heliangelus exortis. The sequence continues at coordinate 4,528,247 of NC_092429.1, forward strand.
GAGCTATGGGTGGGATTGGACGCTGGTGAGTAGGAGGATGAGTGGTGGGAAGCAAAAAGGACCACATTGCTGGAGAAGGGGGTGTGAGGAGCAGGGAAAAAGGGATGTTGGGTAGCAGGATGTCTGATTCTTGGGAAAAAAGAACCAGAAGTAGAGGTGAGCAGAGGGAACACAACAGCTCTGTGCTGCTAATGGAAGGGCAAGGAATAAGGTGTCCAGTTCTGGGCCCCTCAGCTCAGGAAGGAGATTGAGGTGCTGGAGCAGGTCCAAAGGAGGCAACTGGGCTGGTGAAGGGATCCAGCACAGATCCTATGAGGAGAGGCTGAGGGAGCTGGGGGTGTTGAGGCTGGAGAAGAGGAGGCTCAGGGGAGACCTCATCACTCTCTCCAACTCCCTGAAAGGAGGTTGGAGCCAGGGGGGGGTTGGGCTCTTTTCCCAGGCAACTCTCAGCAAGACAAGAGGGCACAAGAGGTCTCAAGTTGTGCCAGGGGAGGTTTAGGTTGGACATTAGAAAGAATTTCTTTACTGAGAGGGTGATCAGACATTGGAATGGGCTGCCCAGGGAAGGGGTGGATTCTCCATCCCTGGAGATATTTCAAAAGAGCCTGGATGTGGCACTCAGTGCCATGGGCTGGGAACTGCAGCGGGAGTGGAGCAAGGGTTGGACTTGATGATCTCTGAGGTCCCTTCCAACCCAGCCAGTTCTATGATTCTGTGATTCTATGATTTGGTCAGTGATTTAGCAGGATGTGGCACAGAAATCCCACCCCTTGGAAGCTCAGATTTTGTTTTGTAGCCAACCCTACCCCAGAAGTGCATTCCTGGAGAGGGGGTATCTGTAACTGCTGGCAGCTTTCTGTGAAGGTTTTATAGGAAAACAAGAGCTCACTTTTGTACTCCCCAGAGAGCCTCCTCTGTCTTGGGAGCAGGTCTGAAATCAGCTCTTGCTTGTGCTAAACTCTTCAGAAGATAATTAGGCTGAACCAAGATTTTTTAAAGGCATTAACTCCATGAACTTTTCAATCTCTAACAATGCCACAATGACCACATTGGGAAGAAGGCATTGTGGCCCTTCTTGGAGATCTGTGCTGAAGTTCTCTTGTTAGGATGGAGACCTTAAAGCAATAAAGGAAAGCATTGTGGCCTGGAACAGCTGGGCTTTTCTAACTGCTTGCCTAAATGTGGGTGATTAATGACCAAAATGCATCCTTGCTGAATGGCATTGAAAGTCTGGAGGTATTTCATGGTATTTTCCTCTTCCCATTTTCTTGTCAGAGATTTCTTGCAAACAAAGCTCCATTGATGTAGGTCCATTACAGATATGCAAAGTGACCACTATTATTGCCTCTCTGGTGGGTGACAATAATGTGACTTTGTTGTCCCATGTTTTATGCTGCAGGATCCGAAGATGCTCAAAAAATCCTCTTGGTGTTTTTTGGAGACTGGAGCCATGCAAACATTTTAATGAGCTTTGTTGTTGTTGTTGTGTGTTGGGCTTCATCCAGCCCCAAACTTCTGGCGTTGAAATAATCCCATTAATAACATTTTCATGGGAAAGTTTTCAGAGTTTCTGGGGTCAATTTATAAGCAGGGAATGATCTAAACAAGAACACAGATCTTCCCAATCTGAAAACAGATGTTTCAATGGTAACAACAACAACAACAACAAAATTCCCAAAATCCATTTCAGAAGCATTTGAAAAGTTTGGGTTTTGTTCCACACTTGAATGAAAACAAATTTCTAGTCCTCAGAAACCTTTGTGGAATTGCACTGCTGATCTCTGGCTGCCTCAGCCAGAAATTCCATGGCCCTTTGCTGGTCCAGCCACATCATGGCCACCCACCTTCAGTGGGGACATCATCCATCTCCTGCTCATCTCTGCTTTTCTTCCCCACCTCCCCAGAAGCTTCTGGCAATGCAGAAAAACTGCCTTATGTTTACCTGCTGAAATGTGCAAGGTGGCTCACAAAAAAAATTTTAAAAAAAGCTCATTTGGACCCAGCAGCTGTCATGTGGGGAAGATGCAACATTGTGGGAGCATGGGAAATGAAATATTATCACCAAATAAAACCAGAGGAGACTTTTAATAGAGTCAGCCTGTGTTCAAGGGCAGCTTGGAGGGGGCTTGGAGCAACGTGGTCTGGTGGGGGGTGTCTCTGTCCATCACAGGGGGTATGGAACTGATCTTGAATGTCCCTTCTGACCCAAACCAGGCTAGGATTCTATGACCAGGAGTGCATGGCAAAGCCAAAATTAAAGCTAGAAGACTCTGCAAGAGCTGTCCCAATATCCCACCTTCTCAATGTTACTCTTCAAAAGCATCCCATGGCCACCAGCATGCAGGTTTGTGTCTCATCCATCACAATGACTTGGGGACTCTGGGCTGATAGGAGGTACTTGGACAGGACAGGTGGATGGTTCCATAACTCCAGGGTCTGACAGTCAGTTTTGACTTTCTTGCTGACACTGCAGCTTTGCAATACATTTGGTAGGAAAGAAAAAACATTCTGACATCAGTCCTGCTCACTGACCCTGCTCCACTAGCACCACGTCTGCAAGATCATTTCCTTCACTTAAAGGTATCACTGTCACCAGGAAATCTATACCTTGGATTTATCCAAGAATATGATTTACAGGGCAATTTTTTTTTTTTTCCCCTCCTCAGCCAACATCTTGGCTTTTATCATTCAACAGGCCACGGAATTGTTTTCCCTAACATCCTTTTAAGAAGGATGTATTTTTCAAAATACTGCCATTCCCTTCTCTAAAACAGGTTTTGATGTGGCTACTTCAAATCAAAACCAGGAGCTTTCCTCTCCTCACACCCCCTGAACTTCAAATCTACCCCCAATGCCAGTGGTTCAGAACTATCCAAATAAAGCAGCTGCTTTAAGGACTGTTTGCTTTTCCTCTCAGGCTCCTTCTCCTGACTCTATATTGTTTGTGGAAAAAGACTTCTCTGGGTGGGTCATTTAGCTGTCGTGGTTAAGAAGCTGTATTTGAAGTCTGGTTCTGTGTAGAAGAAAAACATGTCAAAACAGCCTTGAAAATACACTCGCCTTGTTTTTTTTTCCCTTCCATGTCAGGATGTTACCTTTTTCCCTCAGTGAAACAGCTCTTTCCCATGAAAAACAGCTTCACCAGGACATTAGCTGGGTGGCTCCAAAACGTGGGGAACATAACCCTCTTTTCAGAGCAGGAAAACAAATTACTTCTTTAATAAATCCCTGCCTATATAGCTCTGCGTTTGAACTTTGCTGGAGCACTTACTCCTAAATATCTTTATACCAGGGAAACATGCTTCATTATTCCTGAGTAATTTTGCCTGCTGGACTGCAATCCCTCAAATTAATGCTACAGGGGATTTTTTTGTTGACGAGCTTGGGTTTTGTTTTCTTTTTTGTTTGAAATCATGGCAAGGAGCAGGTTTCCCTCTTCCATCTTCCCCTTCTACCTTTTGACTTTAAAGGATGTGCTGTGTGTTCCTTAAACAAACACTCCTCCTTTTTTTTTCCAGAGTGCCATGGACTCCAGGAGCCAAAAATGGCATTAATGCATTTTTCTTCTGGGGCTTTGGAATGACTCTCATCTTAATGTCAATGTGTGTTGCCTCGGAGAATTCTGGTTTTTATTCTTGCCTTCAATTTTCTGCAGCTGGGCAGCCACGTTTCACAGGTGGTTTGTGAGCTTATTAGATTATTCATAACTGGGTTTATTCCTTTTTTTTTTTTTTTTCTTGTTTTCTTTTTTATTTTCAAAAGCAATTAAAAACACGTGTCAAAGGAGGCCTGTGATGATTTGCTGACATCTATTTCCCAATTACCTTTGGCTGTTTTCACTTGGGTTACACAGAGCCCAGTGCTGGCACTCAGACCAGCTTGCAGCTTACACGTAGACATGGCCCTGAGCCCCCCCCAGCCTAAGGAGCAGGAAGTTCATGCTATTCCTGTTGGAAATAATATATCTTAAACAACAACAAAAAAAAAAAGTTAAAAAAAAAAAAATTGCTGATGGTTTATCAGGGATTGCTGTGTGAGAAATTGATGTTGCTTTCCTGGGAATGAGCTGCAATTGCAGTTAAAATAATGATGAATGTTTTGAGGCATTTTTCTGCTGGAAGCTGTGACAAACTCTGGGCAAGCAGCAGCTCATCCGAAGATGAATTCCTGATCTATGGCAGCCTCCAACAAGACACATAGACTGGGAACATGACCTGGTTTGAGAGGACTAGGATAGAATTTGCCTGCAGCCATCCTGGCTTGAGACATCCCCAGACCTGACCCAGCTGCTGCCAGGCTGTTGATGTGGCAGATAAACGAGGAGCAGCTGAGCCTTGTTGGGAGGAGAAGGTGGTTCAGGTGACCTCAATGTCCCAATTAGAGTGCTCCTTCCCATGGTGCTCAATATAAAATGGCTCCTGAGCAAGCTTTTTTTTTTTTTTGTTTCTTTGCTGGCTGGGGTGAGGTTGGTTTGTATTTCCTCCTGCAACTTGTTTTCTTGCTGGAGAAGGATGTTGTTCACTGATCTTCTCCTGCCTTTCTGTGTAGGACTTGATTGGGTGCTCCAAGGTTATTGTGGACTCTCACTGGGATGATGGACTCATTTTGGAGAGCCTTTGGAGACAAAAAAAGGAGGGGTGAGTGAATCTGGCTTCTCTGATCATCTGCATGTGATCATATGATCAGACCCACATATGACAGATATGCTGTTGGTTTCTGCTGAGTGGTTGGAACCCAGAGGAAAGACCTGTGGGCAAACTCAGAGTTATCATTTGGCCTCTTTCAGATGATATTTCCTCCCCACAGTGTTAGGAAGAGCCAAGCTGTGGGGTATGGGGCAACCTCAGCTTGCTCACAGATGTCAGGGGGAAGAGAAGTGAATTTCTTCCTGGGAAGGGAAGGTCCCTAAGGAGTAAGGCTCAGGGCAGCCTCCCCCAGTGCACATGTACCCCCCCAAACCTGCCAAAAGGCTCTGACTGGGGACATCTTCCACCCAACATGTTTTACAACTCTGAGTTACCCCAGGAGGAGGCGAGGTGTAAGGATGTACTCAGCCTCTGCCATCCTCTGCCTTCCAAAATGTTTTTTTTCCCTTGCTGCTTTCCAAGAGCAGCTCCTCAAGGTGGGGGATTTCCAGAGCCAAGCTGTGGTGGGTGGTTAGAGTGGGAAAATGAAGAGCTGGAGGAATTGCTGGTGTTATATATTTTGCAGTGTTTGGACTGTTTGGGAGCCTAACCTGAGTCAGCAGTCTGGGTTTTCTCCCAGGCAAGAACAGAGATTTCAGGCAAACTTGGCCATCCTGTTCTTGTTTCCTGTGGAGAGGAAATGACCCCAAGACAGAGAAAGAGACAATGCAGAAAATTCTGATGCATGAAGGTCACTAATAAGCAAGGAGTGATTTAAAAGAAAATTTCAGAGAAAGAGACAATGCAGAAAACTCTGATGCATGAAGGTCACCAACAAGCAAGGAGTGTTTAAAATACAATTTCACAGCCTCTGAATTTTTTTAGAGGCAAGGAGGGGGTTAGTGGCTGGGTGTGGAAATTGTGGCTGGGCTGTGGGAGCCACCAGGGAGATGTCACTTAAAGCCAGTGAGGAGGGGGAAGACAAAGACCACCTGCTCCAGGGGTGTTGTTGAGGATGGAGGATGCTCTGGAGATGGGGAACTGGCTGGTTAATTGCTCTGCTTGGACCTACAGGGTTATTGCCTATCAGAGTAGCTGCTTTTCTGACTGATGAAGGCAGAAAAGGTCCCAGCACAGTTTGTGAGTGCTGGGCACCTCTTCTTCCTCTTCTTGTAGTTCTGCTCTGCTGGTTTTGTAAGGCATCACCCATACAAAGGTTTCTGAGCTTGGTCTTAGAGTCAGCCCTGAAGAGAGGAATTCCAGAGTTTAAAGGGCTGCAGATACCTTGGCAAAGCAGGATATCCAGCAGGATCTTTTCTCTGTAGGTGCTGACTGTCCAAACTACTTCTGATATTGATTATTTTACTCATTCTCCTTCCATTGCATGTATGAGTCCTTTCAAAAAAACCCAGCAGTTTCAACCAGACATGAATTCTCTGTGTTAAAACAAAAAAGCACTTTAAAAAGCTCGTATAGAGTGTACAGCACTGAATTAATTTCCTTTGCTAGAAGTTTCTCTCTGGAAATCAGCTCAGCTTTTTGGGGTCTGCCTATCCCCAAGGGATAATGCATGGCCTGAATCTGAGCCAGGCAGAGCTCAACACCTCTGAGAAGTCAGCCTGGGCTTCTCTGAAAACCAGAAGCTGGAAAGGCCACATGAGAGCTACCAGAGTTCTCCTCTGGAGGAGATGCAGAGCTGGTATCTGGCTCACACATGGCTGGGACCAACCTGATGGAGGCTTGCAAAGCCTGGTAGTCTGGACTAAATTTTAGCTGGGATTCATGTTAACAGGGCCAGTTCTGCTGGCTCAACTTCTTCCCATCAGGGATTCCCTTAGGGCTTTTCCCCTCCTGGTCTGGTTTGAGAGGGTTCAGGGCAATCCAATATTCCCCATTCTGGGATTTTACTGTGCAAATATCAGGCCTCTCCCCCTAGAAGTCACCTGTTTTCCTCTCCAAAGGTCTGTTCCCACTACCTCAGGCACTCTTCAGCTTTTCCACTTTCAAGTTTTGTCTTCTGAGATGTTGCCCAGGGGGTGAGGAGAGATGGATTGTGCTTGCAGGTCTGTTTCTGGTGCCCCATGGAGCTCACCAGTGGTGTCATTTCTAAGAAGAAGCTCCTGCTGGAATCCAGGAGACAGCTCTTCCAGCCTGTCTGGCTGCATCCATTTGGGATATACAGCCCTGACTGGGACTATCACAGAATTGTCACAGTTGGGAAAGACCCCTAAGATCACCAGCTCTCACCCTCCCCATCTTCCCCTTTAACCCTGAATAAAAAATATATACATATAGAACAATATTTGTATCAATATCTGAGAGGAGATAAGGTCTCCTCTCAGCCTCCTCTTCTCCAAACTAAACCTCCTCAGTTCCCACAGCCTCTCCTCACTGGGTTTTTTCTCCAGACACAGCTATTTTATCCATGGTAATGATGCTCCTGTGGATCTCAGGAGGAAAGCTGCAATTAACTTCAGTGAGCTCAGCCCTTGTGCAGCTCAGAGTGATTCTGAAAATCCCATTTCTCATTTTTTTTGGTCCCTGGGCTCCCCTGGGATGATATTGTTTCCTTTCCCTGTGCTGGAGGTGGAAATACCTTACTGCTTGCTTCTAGTCCTGTAGGATCACTCAAATAAGTGGATGGCACCACCTGAAACCTATGGGAGTGAAGACTGGGGTTTTAGTTGGCTAAAATCAAGGGAAAGGTGTCAGGGGTTTTGTTGGTGGCTGGATTATTCTTGGTGAAGAGCCAAAAAAGACCCTCCTGCCAAAAGCTGTGCCAGGGCTTATCTCCTTTCCTCCACTCCTGGTTTATTCATGTCAGGTTCTGCTTGATGAGCTGTGCTGCTGGGGTTACTTCTGCTTCCTTGCTCATCTGCACAGATTGCTTTCCCAAATGCTCCCATCTCCCCTTTCCCTGCTTACTCTGCAAATATCATTTTCTATGACCATGTTTTCCAGTCCTCCCAGCTGCACTGAGCTGGTTTTTCCTGGGGATAGAAGTTACTCCAAGCTTTTTCTACAGCCTTGCTGGTTGGGTTGGAGCTGTCAAGCAGCCTACGGAATTCTCTCATGTTTCACTCCTAGATCACTTTTTTTTTTTTTATTATTTTTTTGCAACTTGAGCCCTTTATATTTTTTTTTTTTTGTGGGATCTACAGTCACCAATGGTGTTTGTGCACATCCCACTTAGCTCCCAGGCAAAGCTCCCATCACTCCAGGGAGCTGGGAAAAGATGTGACTCTTCCATTAAACCTAAAGACAACAGTTTGTGGTAGGCACTGAAGGGAAAAAAAAAATCCCCTACCCCTTCTCATCTTCCCTATGGGCAATGATGCTCACACACATTTTCCCAAGTGTTTTCTCTGCTTTATTTTCATGGAGTCAAGGAAGCAACTTGCTCTTTGGGATTTACATGCCTTTGAGGTACAGGCAGAGCTGCTTTAAACAGGAATCCTCCTCTCTCCTGCCTGCTTTATGGCCTTGAAAACCATGGGAGAGGGATTTTGCAGCTTGAACCTTGCAGCCTTTTGGAGCTGACACCTTCCCTTTGAAACTGAGAACATGGCAAGGGGCTTTGCTTTTTTTTTTCCCTTTTTTTTTTTTTTTTTTTCCTGGTGTCTTCATTCGAGGGAGTCAAGATTTCTGTGGGCAGTTTCTCTTTTCATTCCTCCCCTGTCCCACTTTGCTCTTGTGCTTGGAGAAATAATTTCTGCAGGGTAAGAAGGGCAGCCAAAGCAAGTAGTTTAATGTCTTTTCTCAGGTAAAAAAATCATAAATTATCAGTCTTGCATTCACTTTGCCACAGAATTAATACTTTGCTCAGACACAATGGAAAAATAGCACAAACTAAAACTGCATAAAGAGTCTGGCTCCAAAATAGTTTGTACCTTCCTGAGTTACTTGTGTTCAGTCAGTCAAGTTGTGATTTCAGCTGGGTATAGAGGTGGCAGTAAATCTGGAAGTTTTCACCCCAACTTTGCCTGGTTTCTCATCAGTTTTGTCTGATCAATTCACCCCATGTTGTCTTTGTAGAGCTGGAAGCAAAATGGAGCAGTAAAAGATTGGTGATGTGATAAAATATTGTTATTCCTGAGGGAGTCCTGCCAGGGGAGAGAAAGGGATGTTATTCCCTGCAAATCCAGGCTCCTTGCAGCCTGGAATATCCCAGGGTTTGGCTTTGAAGTCCCTGCAGTGAGTGTGGCTCTGGCACAACCTAAAACACCCATCAGTCAACTCCTAAGATCTCAAGATTTCCCTTTAAATTCAAAAAATGAGGATTGCAGCTTGGTTCCTCCTTAGGAGACCTCAATGGGTTTTGGCTTCTTGGTGTAGGAGGAGTGCTGGGATTTCTGATTCATTTATCTCCTCCTGGGGCTAAAGAGCTGTCTTCCTACCCAAGGATTTTGCAAGGAGAAAATTAACAAGATGTGGCCATTTAAAAAAAAAAAAAAAAAAAAAAAAAAAAAGAGAGAGAGAAAAAAAAAAATAAGAAATAATGAGGCACCCAGTGTTTTTCTTCTCTTTCTATCCCTGTCTTTTTCCCAGTTGGTTCTTAGGTGATGCCATAACAAGGAAAACTTTGGGATTTTTCCTGTCACTGTTAGAACTCCTCACCAGCTCCCCTAATCCCCCAGCAGTTCCCTCTAGCCTGCTGCTGAAGTAGCCCAGCTGTAGATCTTAGAAGCTTGAAGTTTGTTTTTTCTTTACTGACTCCAGATAAATAGGTAAAGCTTTGTCCATGCCCCAAGGACAGGTAAGAAAATAGAGAAATTCAGATAAGCTGGAGGCAAAGCATAATTTCAGAGTCATGTTTGGGTAATGTAAACAAAAAAATGACTTTGTCATTAAATTTCATCTGATTCACTGTGTTGTCCCACCTTAATAACCACTCCAGATCAGGTTTTATAGTACTCTAAACCAATCTGGTGAGGCAATTTAATCTCAGAAACATGTGTGATTAAAAAAAAAAACCAAAAAACAAAACTCTTCCAAAGTAGAAAAGACTTTAAAACATTTACTCATCTTCCCCAACAAAAACCTTTCTGGGGATGAAGGGGAAAAAGGGAAAGCCATGTTTTCCAGTACTCCCCAGAGCTGGAATTTCATATGGAATTTTAATTCATATTTTTAATTGTAGGATAGGATGGTATCTGCATCTCATGTATCACAGATGATGCTGCTCAGAAAAAAAACCACACACACAGGAGGAAATGGCTTCAAGTTGTGCCAGGGGAGGTTTAGTTTGAGTATTAAGAAAAAATTCTTTATTGAGAGGGTTGTCAGGGCCTGGCACAGGCTGCCCAGGGAAGTGGCAGACTCAGTATCCCTGCAGGGAATTAAAAGCTGTGTAGATGTGGTGCTGAGGGACATGGTTTAGTGTTGGGTTAATGATTGGATTTGATGTTCTTCAAGGTCTCTTCCAACCAAAACAATTCTATGATTAATAGACTTATATATTGAATTAATAGGATGGATTCCTGCCAGGATTGGAGCACACAGTGTGATGGATCAGCTCTGCAGCCATCCAGACCCCTTTGCATTGCCCCTTCACCTGGGATTGCCTCATGGGGCATTGCAGGACCAGTGCTGGTTGATATGACACCATTCTGCATTCACCTTTGGGGTTTGCATCTTTTTTTTCATTGAGTTCAGTGCATTTTGGGTCCCTAAGGCTCAGGGTTTGGCAGTTCCCTGGTGATGCCTGGCAAGCTCAGCCCAGGCAGGTGCACAGCTCAGTGGACTTGAGCCTGGGGCCAACTTTTCTCCTTCCTATGGCTCTGTGCTCACTGCTCCACCAGCACAGATTTATTTCCCTCCTCCATTTGTAGGAATAAAAGAGCCAGATAAGAAATATGGTTTTAATTGGAATGTCACAAACGAATGCTGAGGGTCTTGATATCTGCCATTAAGTAAAAGCAGGGGTGGAATGAGCATCATTTGTCTGTTGCCAACTTCTCTCAACTGGCTTTCATTTTAAGGAGGAAAAAAACCCCTAAAAAACCCCACCAGTCATTGCTATTGCTATCCAGGTAATAGTGAAATATATTTGTTGTCAGCAACAGGTCAGAATTCAGAGCTATGTTATTCACAGCAAGCTGACTTCACATTTTCTGAGCTTAAATGCTGGATCCCTTTTCTCAATTATTCACATATGTTTTCTGGTTTAATAATAACCCCCATGCTGTCCCCAGAAGAAAGCTTGCTGTTTACAGGCTTCATGATGTTCAACTGGAGTACAAATCTCTGCTCAGCCTTTTCTTCCAGAAGCTGAGCTGTGGGATCTTGGATGAAATTAAAGGTGCTAGGACAAAGTGCATCCTGTTTAAAAAATAAACCATTTACCCACCCAAGGCACTACAAGTGAGGGAAGTTTTAATGATGGAGCTTCAGGGGAAAGATTTAAATAAGAAACAAAGCCTGATGGTCAGATTGTGTCAGAACTGAGTTCCCCCCAGCACAAAACCACTCCATCTTTTAGGGTAGAGAAGTAGAGGAGTGTGTGCTCTGGTCTGAACCAACACCTCACTTCTGTTGTGGGTGCTGGGGCTGTAGGGCAGGTGTCTGTCTTTCCTTCTGGCTCTCTTCCTTTTTTCCACTTGCCCTGGTCCAGGCCTTCTGCAAAGCAAATGAGTTTTCTGCCCAGAGGTTGGGCTGCTTTTCTATCAGCTTGGTTGATGCATTTTCTTATCTGTTGAAGCCTGCCTGGGTTCATTTGCTGAATAGCAAAGGCAAAATTCACACAGCAAACATGAGGTGTCTTGGTGTAAAAAAAAAAAAATCATCAAAGCCCCAGGTAAGTTCTATAGCTGATCTGTAACAGAGGTCTGTTCTCTGCCATAAAAAAGGATGGAGATGCTAAGGATGGAGTTAATCCAGGAAAAGGAGAGTTCAGAGGCAGCAGGCATGGCTGGAGCTAGAAAGGGAGCAATTTGTGGAGTCAGTGATGTGCAGGACAAGAAATGAGAAGTGGGAAGAGATGAGGTCAGGGTCTCATTCCTGAAGTCTCCTTCTCATGTCACCATTCCTGTCTCATTCCCAGCTCTGGGGCAGCAGTGCTGACTCAGGAACTCAGACATTACATTAGGAATTCTTTATTGTGAGGGTGGTGAGATTCTGGCTGAGGTTTCCCAGAGAAGCTGTGGCTGCCCCATCCCTGGAAGTGCTGAAGATCAGGTCGGATGGGGCTTGGGGAACCTGGTCTAGTGGAGGTTGGGACTGGATGAGCTTTAAGGTCATTTCCAACCCAAACCATTCTGGGCCTCTGATGCTCATCATTGTTAGAAATCCCCTCCTCAGGTTTTGGATCCAAAGAACTGGGCTGCTCACCACTGGGGGTTTCAGTTTCCACTAGTAAAAACAAACCTTTGGAGAACACAGATGGTGTTGACATAACCATACCCCGTGTTCTCCCTGAAAAAAGTTCAATGGGAGACTTTTTTTGACCAGCCCCAAATTCCAGTGATCCCACCAAAGATGAAAGGCTGAGTTGTTTCACATTTCCCCTCCTCCTGTCCATCACCTCTGGGTGATGCCTCAGCAATGGCATTAACCAGTGTCCTGTGACTCCTGAGCCCCCTTGTTCTTAGAGATCACTTTCAGAGGTACTGCAGCAAAGCCTCATATGATTTCCATATGTCTTGCTCCTTGAATATTTTGCAACTGATTCCTGGTGGAAAAAAAAAACCCTTATAAACACGTTATCTTGACAGGAGCAATTCTTGAAGTAGCAGGAGATGTGATAGCAGAGGCTTTGAAAGCAGGTTCTTATTATCCAGTAGCATTTTTCACTGCATGTCTGGGAAATTTATGTCAGGGAGTCCCATCTTTTCCAAAGAAAGACTGGGAAGTGCCCTGTAGGACAGGTGAGCTCCTCCCCAAGCTTCCCTGGGACTATTTAGCTCCAGAGCTGCTTGCAAGGCTGCCAGCAAGGCTGTTAGCAGAACAAGCCACAGATCCAGATGCCTTGGCCGGGAAAGAAAATGATCCAAGCTTTGCCATATGGGGTTTTGCTCCAGCTGTAGCCACAAGAGCTGAATCCTTTGCTGGAGGACACAGAGGGGGCCAGATGGAAAGAAAAGCAACGTTTGCCACTGCTGCCCACAAAACCAGATGATTTTTCAGGCAGCTGGTGATGAGATGGCACACAGACTTCTGATGGAAGTGGCCTGCAGAGCACAGCTCCCTGGGCTGACAGCTCTGGGGAGCTCTGAGTGTTGTGCCCAGGATGGAAAAGCCTCAAGGTCTCTGAGGTCTGGGCCTCCCAAGCATCCCCTCTGAGGGCTTTTCCCTCCTCCTGGTTGTGGGACCAAGTTTGATGCTCAGGATGATGCTTTTTTTCCATAGCAATGACCTGTTCTTTGATGCCTACTCTGATACTCTTAGAGGAACCTGTTTTCTGGAGAAGGCTTTTTTGCAAACCTCTGTCTGGAGCCACCTGGGTTGTAACTGGGAGTGTATCTCTGGAGCCATTCCTACACCAGTTTACCCACAGAGCAGCACATCTGCATCTAGCACACTTTAGAGATGTGGGAGAACCTGTGTGGCCCAGGCAGCCAGACCCAGCAGATGATGATAACCTGGAGGAGCAGCACCTCTGCCCTGCTCAGGAAGATTCCTGCTCCTCTTGCTTCAGCACAGAGCCAAAACCCCAGTGACAACCTCAGCTGTAAATAAACCTGATGGTTTATGGCCTCATCCCAACCATAATGGGCATTTTTGCTAAGTCATCCAGTCCTGGTTGGACCTGTCAGCCTGCTTTGCAGGTTGAGTTAACCCCTCCCAACTTCATACCCCACTTTCTCCTTATAAAAAGCAGCAAATATTCCTCTCTGCAGCTGGCTTCAAGCCTAAAAGGTTCTCAACCTCTCCAAAGGAGGGAATTTCAATTAAAAAGAGCTGGAAACCCCACACACCCACCCTTAAAGTAGCATCAGACCTGGGTGATGTAGATATTGGTGGTGATGGGCTTCAAAAGATGAAGCAGAAAGGGAACAACAGCCTCTTGGTCTTTTTTCATCACTGGTCCCAAACATTCCTTCTGGGAACAGCTCTTGTGAATGGCACAGAGCTGCCTTGAATCCAGGTGGGATTTAGTGATGTCCTGAGACAAGGTGCAGGAGCTCTGCCCTCCTCTGGGGATCTTTTGACTTCCCACTGAGAAATTCTGGGTTTGGTTAGGGAATCTGTGAGGAAAACCCTGGATTTTATCTCCCTTTCCTCTCTATTTGCTCCCTGAGGTGCCTCTGTCCCTTTACCTGGGAGTGGGGAAGAGAACTCATGCTCCTGGGAGGTGAATGTTGTGTTATTCTGCTCAGAAGACCTCTGAGAACCTGGTTGGGTTGTACCTTTTCAGGGGGAAGGGTGGCTCAGCTCTTTGTGAATTTGTAGTAAATCAGCACTTTGAATAATAAGAACAAATTGTTTCATTTCTGCTTAAAATTTACTACACTCAGAGGCTTGTAATGTCCAGTTTTCTTGCAAGGGTTCCATGATGGGAATTAAAAGCTGTTCCACTTTCATTTACAATTAAAAAGGTGTCATTTTGATGGATGAATTAGTAAAAGAACAACAGGATAATTTTGGAAACTACCAGCTTAGTCAAGTTGTCTGACCTTACAAATAACCTTTCCAGTTTAGAAGCCTTTAATACCTTAACTCTTAGCTGATCTCCTGGGCAAAAGTAGGATGGAAATATAACCCCAGTAATAAGGTTTCCATCTTTCTTCTATCTTGATCTTTTTAATTAATTGCCACTCAGGAAAAACACAAAGCTGGGAGATAGGGGAGGAAAAAAAATCTTTGCAAGGGGAGGGCAGGGGTTAACTGGGGGCTGTTCCTACCCTTTACCTGCATTTTTTTTTTTTTTGCACAGATTCATTAGGTGCTGAAATATAATAATTGTTAAGGCCTCACTGCTGCTTGATTGCTTGACACTTTGGGCTGAAAACTGTGAAAGAGATCACTTTATAATGGAAAAAAAGCTGCTCCTGCTTCTAATGAGCAAACATTTCAAAACCTTCAGTGCTTTGCTGAGCACCTCAAACAAACCCCTGAGAGCTTTTGTGTTGGAGTTGGTTTTTTGGGGGGCTGTTTCTACCTGGGGAAGGGCTGTGGTTTTTTTAAGGGCAAGCAAATGGGTGCTTTGGTAAGGGAAGAACAAAAAGTTGGGTAGAAGTGAAGAGGGTAGGGTGGAAATTCATGACTCTGGGGGAAAGGTAGGCTGACATCTAATCTGAAACAGGTCCTGGGCTCCTTAGCATCCTACTTAGTTGATTTTTCCAGAATTTCTAGTGCTCTTTCATCTAATGGTCCTCCAATACAAGTGTTAATGCTGGATGAATTCTCTGTAGTTTTACCTGGCTGATAAAGGGCTCCTCATTTTACTTTTCATGCCTTTTTGCACTGGTTTTCCATGCTAGCTGGGGGGAAAAAAACCCCAAACTGATTTCCAGCCTAGCAATGTGTCACCTTTTCATAGCTCTATCCCTCTGTCAGTCCAACTCCAGGTTCTGCTGGTGGTCACCCTCCTTCCAGTAAGGGCAAGGGACATCCCAGTACCCAGGGAGATACTGGGTGTCTGCTGTCCCAGTTGTGCTTCATACTTTCAACCCCATGAATTACTGCTCTTCCAGTACTAAGAAACCAGAAGCCTGGAACTGAAATGGCCTTTCAAACAATAAATATGAGTATTTCCATTTGAAAAAGCAAAAAAACCAAGGGTTTTAGAGAGACCTAGAGAGCTCATCCTTTAACAGGTGAAGGCAGAGTTTAGGTAGCAATAATATGGCTCCTGGACAAAAAACATCCAGAGATTTGGAGTGAAGGAAGAGATCCATGGGGACTTCCCTCAGGGTTACCTTGAGGTGCTGAGATTTATTTTGCAGGTCTGTACTTTCAAGTTTTTGGGCTACAGGGAGTTGAAGGGAAATGCACCAACCCTCTGGGTTTTTGCTCTCCAAGCATCTCCTTCCCTGCTGAGTCTGGGTGTGATGCCCTGAGCACAGGGTCCTGCTCTGGGGGCTCTGGTTTTAGGGAAAATGAGCTTCAGCCTTGCTCAGGGACTGGTGTTGCCTGCTGACCTTTGAACCAGCACTTAAGCCCCTGGAGCAGAGAAATTAGATTTCAGGCTGGGAGGACCTCAGCAGATGCCCTGTTGTTTTATCTTGAGCAGTGGCAGGCAGGGAGGAGGGGTTGGCACATGGTTTTTAGAGCTAATCACTCATGTTCCTTGAGGAGAGAAGGAATTTTGCTCCCTCCCCCTCCAGTAACCTGGGACTTTATTGCATGTCTGGATCATTTCAGGCTGATCCTTAATTTTTTTTCCTATTTATTTTCCCCTGGGCTCAAACTTCTGCTACAACCCTAGGACCTCTCCAGCAAATGTGATGGAGCCTTTTCACATCCAACCCCTTTCCATGATGAAGGTCCCTGTTATCCTCCTCTGTCAGCCACCTGCTCTGTGTTCCATCCTTCTGGGATCCCTTCACTGAGCCCTGAGTCTCCTTTTCATATCCAAATCCTGTCCTATTGCCACTTGCACTTCCATCATCCATCCCTGATGATGCCCAGGCAGCAATCCAAGGAAGAGGCAGGAAGAAGCAGCTCCCCACTTTTTTTTAATCTCCTGTCAAGCCTCTAGGGAAAGCCTGAGACTACAACCAAGTTAGAAAAGTCAATCTTCAATCTTTCATGCCTCTTAAATATTTGTTGTTTATTCACTCTGGTTCTGCTCTTGCCTAATGAGGGTCTAAAACCCAGGTTTATGTCACAAGAAAGTGACAGATGCCATGGTTAGCTGAGAGAGATGGAGATTCAAACCAAGAGCCCTTGGGATCAAATGGTTGAAAGCCATGGGTACTATGTACCCAAACTCCCCCCAAAAAACTTACAGGGGAGAAGTGGTGAATGGATTGAGTCCCATGGGTGCTCCAACCTCCTTCCTCCCCTCCCATGAGGTCTGAATCACCTGCAGGGTCTCTCCAGGGGTGCTTGCTGGTCACCACCTTCAGCAGTAGGGCTGGGCTGCTGGTTCAGACCTTAATTCCTCTAAGCAGCTACCCAGGGCATGTTCATGTCATTACTGTGGGGACATCCATGCTGGATGGGAAATTAGATGCAGTTACTGACAAAAATCTATTCAGAGATGCTCAGCATCACATGAGACAAAAAAATGAACCTGTTATGACAGACTGAGAGTCTCACTGAGGTGGGTGTATCTCCAACAGAGTGGCTGTGACCCCCTTCTCCAAGCCACCCCCTTCTCCAAGCCACCCCCTTCTCCAAGCCACCCCCTTCTCCAAGCCACCCCCTTCTCCAAGCCACCCCCTTCTCCAAGCCACCTCCTCCACAGTCATCCTGGACCTCTGGTCTCCCTGGAGATATCCCTGGTCCAGGGCATGTTCATGTCATTACTGTGGGGACAGAGAAGCTCTCAGTGGGCAGGATGAGACCTTGTGAGAGGAGAAGCAGGAGCTGATGTTACCTCCTGGCCATGCTGGATGCAGTTACTGTTAAAAATCTATTCAGAGATGCTCAGCATCACATGAGACAAAAAAATGAACCTGTTATGACAGACTGGAGAGTCTCACTGAGGTGGGTGTCTCTCCAACAGAGTGGCTGTGACCCCCTTTTCCAGTCCACCCCCTTTTCCAGTCCACCCCCTTTTCCAGTCCACCCCCTTTTCCAGTCCACCCCCTTTTCCAGTCCACCCCCTTCTCCAAGCCACCCCCTTCTCCAAGCCACCCCCTTCTCCAAGCCACCCCCTTCTCCAAGCCACCCCCTTCTCCAAGCCACCCCCTTCTCCAAGCCACCCCCTTCTCCAAGCCACCCCCTTCACAGTGATCCTGGACCTCTGGTCTCCATGGAGATATCCCTGGTCCATTCCCATCCAAACCCTGGATGCCCCCCCAGAACTTTCTGGAGGTCCCTGAGCTAATGGGACTGGACTTGTCCTCAGAGCAAACTGCCCCACAACCCAGAGCAAAGGCATTTAATGAAAATGCAGGACTGCAAAGCTCCTGTCTGGCTTGGGACATTGCAACTGCAGAAGAGAATTCAGGGCCTCTTGCAGAGGCCTGTGCTCAAAGTAAATAATATTATTTCAGAAAACAAAATTCATTTTGCAGCCCAAGACCAACTGCAACAGGATACGAAGCAGATGGGGGGGGGGGAAAAAAAGCAAAAATGCCTTGTCCCCAGGGCTGTTTATTATTTATCCACCCCTGTGCCTAGATACACTCCTGTTTGAAAGAGTGGGATGAAAATAATTCTGCAACGTGGAAACAAACTCCCTATTTAAAGGGATTTTATGCCTGAATGGCCTCATTATAAAAACAGTCTGCATGCAATAACTTTTTACCTTTTTCTACATTATCCAATGAACTGCTTTTTGTCACTCTCACCACTTTCAGTGCTTTCATGCAACCACCTTGGTGGAAAACCTCCCTGGTTTCCTTAGAAACCTCTTCCTTCCTGGATGTTGACCCGTGGTGGTTGAGGCAGCAAAAACCCAGGAGAGGTCCTGTTCAAACAGGAAGGAGCAGACAGTTTAATGGCCAGCTTTGCAGCTCTGCTCCTCTATAGTTTGCAGTTGTTGGGAGCTATAAAAAAAAATTAATATAAAGAATAGTTTTTTTAATCTTCTGGTTAGCTTTGCTTTGGTGTTTTTGAGAAAAGCTGGAGCTCAAGGGCTCTGGTTGGGCAGCAACTGGGGTGGAGATGGTTCACTTGCAGGGTTCTGGTGTGGGGGAGATGGTTCCTCAGGTGCAAATAGACTTTGTTCTTGGGAAAAAACACACTGAGGAGCTTGTAGGTGAATTCATAAGTCAGCAGAGCAAGGGAGGCCACCTGGGAAGCCATAAATAATGTCACCTTTCAAGTGTTTTGCAGGGCTTGTGTATGAGTGCTCTGTGATGTCTGAGCAGGAATCAGGGGGCTGGAGTCCAGCAGACACTGGGAAAAACACTCATAGGACCAGGAGGTTATTTTTCACTAGGATCATCTCCAGGTCTGCTCCTGGCCAAACACTTGTTCCCAGGAACAGGAATCCACCTGCCTCCTATTGGCATTCCTGGTGATGTTGCTGGCAAAGCTGGAGGAGGCTTCCAGGTGACTCTGGTGAAGGCACCTGGTAAAAACTTATTATTAATAATCATCCCCACCCATCCAGGTCATCAGGGAGAGCAAGGGGGGCAGGGCCTGCAGGTGATTCCTCATTTTTCTTGCTTTCCAAAGGAACAGATGAAATCTTTCAGCTATGCTAAGGCCTGGGCACTGGATGCTCCCTAAATACTGATGGCATCTTCCCAGTCATGGTTTTTTCTCCAGGCTTTGTGGTCTTTACATAACAAATGACCCCATTACAGTTGAATCAGCCACTCTACTCTTCTTAACACTCTGGGATGCACTCTCCAATCTCCTGTTCTTCTTCTGTAGAGCAGCCACAGGCTTGGAAAATCCAAGGTATGAGAGCAAAATCTCTCCAGGATCATGACAGCATGGTCCAAGCTGCCCAGTGATGAGCATGGCACACATCCTCTCCCCATCCAAAGGAGGAGAAATGTCTGACTTGAGCACAGGGTTGTGCTAATGTTGGGGCAGGAGGGGAGAGCACAGCCAGCTTGGAGCAACCTGGGATCTCCTGCAAAAGCCCTGGAGAGCTGGCCCAAGGCAGATGTTGAGGGTGCTACCCACATGTCTGCTTTTTCTGTGCATCCCTCGTGGGTGCTCATTCACTTGTAGAAAGTCTGGGTTGTTTACAGCTCTATTGCACCCACTTAGCTGCTAAATCTAAAGGTAAAAGCTTGGTTACAAAGTCTGGGAAAAGCAGAGAGGATCCAGGGAGAGAGGCAATTAACAACAAGAAAAAATAAATTATGCAAGAGCATTCCTCTTGAAGTTTTTAATAGCAAACAGTCCAGAGAGCAGGTTTTTCAAGGCAAACAGGAAGGAAAACAAATAAACAATTACAACCAACTAATTCACAGGCTTTTAAATGTCAGGTTATCAGCCAGGGACCCACAGCCAGGAACTGGTGAAGCACAAATCTCCAGGGAAACAGATGAAGTGTTCAAAGAACACAAAACCATAAAACCCTTGAGATGTAGGAACATTTATATATAAATCCAGGGAAGAGCTGGACACCTGAGCCCCAGGCTGAAGGTTATGAGAAGGTTTTGAAAACTTAATCCATGCAGCTAAAGTGTGGAAATGGTTGGAGAGGAAATTTGGGTATGTGCCAAAATCTTGGATAAAAATCAGTGAGGGTGACTGCTCTGGCCTGTATGTGACAGCAGGAGAGGAGGGCAAAGAAAAGCTGAAGAAAATATAGAAATGTGAAGGTGAAGCTCTGTCCTTTTCCAAGGATGTTGGGCTATAGGAAAGTGCTCTACAGCACTACAGAAATACTGCTCTGAAGTCATAGCAGAAGTTGTAATGCTCTTGGGGGATCTCAAGCTCTGCACTGGGTTGATCTGCTCTGGACTGGGCTCCTCTGTCTCTTTCCAGACATCTGTTGGCCTTCAGACAGCTCAAATTTTTAATGCCACTGTCACAGAGTTTAATACCTACAGGCAGGAGTTAAATAGCCTCTGGGTGATGTGTAACAGTTGTCCCAGAGAGAAATGGCAAACAAATATTTATTAGTTGTCTCAAAGAGCTACAGCCATAAAACTTTGTCATTTGGCTGCCAAAGTGTTTGTGTTTCTACTGAAAGCAGTGCTAAAGGTGCTGGCTTTACTCTCAACTGAGGTAACATCTGTAATTCTGGGATTTACTGCCTTCAGGTAACATAAAAACCAATCTCAGAATGTGTTGGAATATTTGTTGCTCTTGCAGTGTGCTAGGGGGATGCCCAGAAGGAATTTAAGTATTATTTTTCATGAGGAAAATCACTGTTGGTTTCTCTAAAGCACTTGATTTTGTGACTCTTTTTATCAGAGCAATCCCCCACCTTCTGGGCCAAGGGCTCAATGCGGATGCAATGGGACAAAATGGTGTCACAGGGCAGGTGACAGGGAGAGCATGAGCACTGGAAAGTGTAATAGGGCTTGATTATTGTCCAACAACCCCATTAACAACTGGGGAATGGAACAGAGAGTACTCTCAGTGGGTCTACAGAGGGCAGTGTGGCTGATGGGTTTGCTGCTCTTCAGGGGGACCCCAAAAATTGGAGAAATGGGACCAGGGGAATCTCTTGATGCTCAGCAGAAGGAAGGGCTGAGTGAGGGGGAGAAACCCCACATACCAGGACAGCCTGGGGGCTGGGAAGCAGTCTGGGAGGATAGGATCTGGGGTGCTGATGACATGAGATGTACTCTCCCAACAAAGAAGCCACCAGTGCCCTGGGCTTCATTAGGAATAGGGTTGCCTTTAGGGTGAAGGAGCTGATCCTTCCCTTCTCCTTGGCACTGGTGGGGCACAGCTGGGTCCTGTGCTGGGCTCTACTGGGCAGGAGGGAATGGACATATTGGAGACAGTGCAGTGAAGGGCCTCAAAGATGACTGAGTCTTGTATAGATATCTTAAATATATGCATATGGCTATAAATATATATAACATAGATGTGTTTCCTAAATCACAGTGACCTCTAATAAGATCCATGCTCAACGATGAGCAGTGTGAATAATTAATTGGTGTTTTTTCCCTGAATTTGTTAAGATGTCACTAAATTTTGATCGAGGTTAACTTGAAGACAAAAAAATAATAATTCTGAGCCTATTAATAGGTTGCTAGATAGGAGCTTAGACAGAAAGGCACCAAGCACTTAGGAAGGAAAAGGAAATGATGAAGGCACCTGGGTGTGTGCTGGGGCTGAAACTCAGTGCATCAGCTTCAATAATGAATGAATGACCTGGACATACCCAATGGGGGTTGAGGATGCTCAGCCCTGAGCTTAATATACAGTGCTAGAAAAGTTATGGGAAGACCCCAAACCCATCAGTCTCTCTCTGTGCCATTTTTTTATCCCCCTCCAGACACAACAGTGAGTGCTCCTGAAGTGAGAGCTGTGGCTTGCTATGAATTTATAGGAGCTCGTGGCATGTAAACTCTGGTCCAGCCTTTGAAATAACTCCCATTTTAGTGACCCCAGCATCCTGAGTCAACTTGGTGAAGGAAATATGCACTGAGAGGTCATAAAAGAGGCCAGGGCTTCTATAGCTCTGTGGAGACTCCTCAGTGCCTGCAGTCAGGCATCCCTCAGGCTCTGGTTTCCTACAACTTCTCCCTTAATCCCTACAGATCAGGCCCTGACCCTGTCAAATGGTCACTCTTTAAAATAGATGGCCTCCAAACTGGGGACTGAAACAAAACTCAGGGAGAATATTCTGATGATTTCAGTCTAGGGAAGATGGTTGGAGGATGATTACTCTCTGCAAGAATTTCCCAGGTCTGCAGGGAAGCTGTTTTTTAGCTTTCTGTGGGGAAAAGATGTAGCCAGTAGTCTGTTTACAGGGGGGAAAATAGATTTTTTTTCAGTAGGCAGGAGTGAATAGTGGCTCAAGTATTCACTGTCCCTGCTAATTCCTCTTCCAGCTGAGCCTGTGACCAAACACAAAATACCATCCCCAAAGGAAGATTTCATCTTGCTGGGAAGAGGTGAATTAGCACAAATTAAATTCCTCTTTGCATAATCCACTCAGAATTCCAATTGAAATCCTTTTGCCATCTTAATTGCAACATTTGTGCTTCAGTTTCCTTGCTTAAGGCTGCTGAAGCAACTGGAAAAGGAAAAGCTGCTGTCTGACTTTCTTATGAGACACCTAAGCCTGGGTGGCTTTTCCTGGGAAGATTGGAGCCTTTGTCATCAAACAGCTGCTCCCAACCCCCTGAGGCTGAATATTTTCTGTTCTTCTTCAGGACACATGAATATGAACCTAAAGAAGCCCTCTATGCCCCACCAAAAGCCAAGTCCCCCTGATGCCTTCAAGAAAGATCTGACAAAATGAGAGGCAGAAGAAGAGGAGGAAGAAAAATCACTCCAGGATTAATTTAGGTGAGTTGTTATTCATGATAAAAATTCCTTTATTAACCCTTTTCAAATTAGTTTTCCTCTTACTGGGACAGGGAGAGGAAAGTTGTAAAAATAATTGGAATACATTAAAAGGATGAACTTCATAGCCTGGGCAGAAAGCTGTGACACATCAGATAAATCCCTATGGACTATAGAAACATTTTTGGTGGGAAAGAGCTTTAGGATCATCAAATCCAACTCTTATCCCAGCACACTGCCAATCTTCACAATTATCCTGGGTTTTTGTAATGCAACTGGATTGTCACCCATGGAGTGCCTCCACTTTCCAGGTTACAGAGCTGAGGGACTGCATCTGAAGCTCAGATGAGTTTTCCATGGCCTCTTCCCCCCCAGACTCCTTCCTTCCATGAAGACCACTCCTTCACTAGTGAATTTTACAGCAAGTCCATTCTCATCAGTTATCTTTGCCTTGGACAAGAGGACTTTTGACATAAACCTGGAAGGTGGTTCAAAGCCTTGCAGCATAAACACACATCCATTTTTTTTTTGTGTGTGCTTTAGGAATAGGTAATGTAAGAGTTGAAAGGTGAAGGTTATGGCAGTTTGTGTTTATTTCACCAAGAGCCAAGAGATGGGAAACATCTGGCACTTACACACCATGTGAGCCTGAAAAACAAAGAGTCCTAGGCTTGAGTCAGGCTGAGCAAGCACTGGGATAAAAGCTAATGACAGGCTGCTTATTTAAAGGGATCATAATACAGAACAGCCACGGAGGCAACCAGGGAGGATTTGGGAGGGTGGGGGAAATGAGGAAAATTTAGTTTTGTATTTCCAAGTTAAGGGTCAAAGCCTCCTGTTGCCCTCCGGTGTCAATCCTGACCTGCAGGCTTTACAGAGCATGTTGGACCTTCCAGGTTTCACCTTTTCCCACTTTCCAACATGACCAAATGTCCAAAGGAGTGCTTGGAAGTGCTGCTGATGTGTTTCATGTGTGACAAGGTAGAAGCCCTCAGCTCTTTTCCTGGAGGTGAGGGAAGGGGCTGAGCACTGAAGGAGTGACTTGCAGTGGGATGAGCTGTCACGTTAGTGTGAAAAAAGCTCCTCAGCATTTCTTGGGGGAGGTGGAGGTGCTGAACACATTGCAGTGGCTTCCCTGAGCACATCTTCACCTGCTTTGCATCTTTTTTGCAAAGGCTTGTCCTGAAAATGGTGTTTGATAGAGTGGGGTTCCTTCCTTTAAAAAAATTAAGCAGAGATTTACCCAAACATTAGAATTATCTCTCTTTTTGTCCATTTCCCAGTGATATTGTACAAGCCATGCTCTCACACCAGCCTAGAAGTTGCATGAGAACTTCATCTCCCACCATAAAAAAATTCATGTAGAAGGAAAAAAAAAAAAAGAATTATTTGGTCATTCATGTGCCATTTCTCAGGCAAGAACACAGATGCTACACCCATGGTTCTTTTGTGGTCCAGTTTGAGGACCTTACAGTTAAGGAGAGCTCCACTTTTTGCTTTTGGCCACCTAAGTTTCCAGTCCTAACCTCCTCTAGCACCAAGAATTAATATTTAATCTATCTCCAGAGCAACAAGGAAATGAGTAGTCCTCTTTCTAGGATTTTAAAGGTAACTATTGAGAACTGGGCATTTTTTTTGTAGCAAACGTGCATCAGAGTTCTCCACAGGATGGTGGTTTATCAAGATGCAGGACACAGCTAAGCAGCCTAAAACCTCTTGATCCCATCACATGTGATAAGGAAATGATGGTTCATGCCCTCAGAAGAGATTTCCAAGGGGAACTACGTGACAGGAGCTCAAGTGCCAATTCTTATTAAGGCTGTGGTTTGCACCCAACTGGAAGATTTGTGGTCTCATCCCACCAGCACCATGTCCCAGCTGAGCAACGTGCTGCTAGGCCTTAGAAAAACTCCAATGAATGGTTCACATTTATCAAAACCAACAACAAACCCCTTATACCAGCAGGTTTTTCAGCATATCAGGATTGTCTCAGCCCTGTCAGGCCAGCTATCTTCTGCCTTTCCACAGCAGGGGTGCAGCTAACACACAAGTACAAAGCTGGGATAAATTCCCTATCATGTCCCTTGGCTAATTTGACAAAACACAATCATGTGTCCATGCCTTATCCACATGAGATTTATAGTCCTGGGTGAGTTGGTAGTGCACAGATCTGGTATTAATAATCCTGGAACCACAGCCTAAATCTATTAGCTGGAAACAGTTCTGTGATTCTTAATCCTATTTTGTGTCAGAGCAGATGACTGGGAGCAAGACAGAGCAGAAATTGCATGGGTTTGCCTGGCTAAACCTGCCCCAAGTCTGAGCCACTCCAGGTACCAAGCTTAAAAATGATATTTTGGGGGCATTTTATGGGAACTGAGCTGGGAAAACCAAGAGCCCAAAGGATGAATCTTAGCCCAATAAGAAATAAATTCCCTTTATGTGAAAAGATGCTTGTATCCCATGCAAAAAAAATGTCATCCATGTTTGAGAAGCCATCATTGGAGCAGGATGAAAGCTTCTGTGCTCACCAAAATCTGCAGGGCTGGTAAAGATTTGGAAGAGTATTTGCTGAAAATTTAATGAGACCCATACTGCAAGAGTCCACCATAAAAAAGTAACTTCCACCTTAGAATGATTTGCCCATACTGAATCTCTGAAAAATCATAATCATTGCTGTTTCCTCAGCAATTAGATATTTTTATATACCACAATTCTTTAATAATACTACAACATTATTATTTTTTTTTTATCTAAAAAAGCTGTCCCTTACAAACACATTATTAAATTGCAGTTTATAGCTCCTGCAGTGGGGTAAATCATGGTTGTTTTATTAAAGTATTTTAAAGACTGGAGTTTTACCAACATGTTGCTCACTGCTAAGAGCTGGCCAGGCCCATGAGTGCTGCAAAGGTGCAAGTTGCATCTCCTGGAGTTTTTCTGCACACCAGGAGGGAATTTATGCTTGGTTTTCCAAATGATGGGCTAGCACTGCAAGCAAATCCCTGAACATCCATTTTCTATGTTGGGGGCATTGTATTTTCTCTCTTACAACACTGAGAGGCTGTTAGACCCCAGGAGGAGGAGGCTGCAGCCTGTTCCTCCTCTCTTTATTCTTATTCCATGAATTTGTTTGCTTCTTTGCAAGTGACCCTGCTTCTCCCCAGCTGCTGGCCCACCAGGAGCTCCTTGCCTTGAAGAGCTGCACATGTTCACCAATTTGAGAAGCAGAAATAAAGCCTTGGCACCATCCAGGCTGCATAAAGAGGTGATTAAAATGCAAACTCATGCCACTAGTCCAGCCATGCCAAAGGCCACCTGTGCTTCTCTGTGCCACCCTCCCTGGAGCCACTCTGGTGTCAAAGTGACATCAGGAAAAGGAAAAATCATCTCCCAGGTATTAAAAGGAGCACTTGGGGCTGGTTTAGAGTCCATTTTCCCATTTCTGCATGCTTGGACCTGGTAACTGTGTTTCTGTCCCTGTGCTCTCTGATGCCTCATGGCATCACCAAAGCTCCAACAGCCTCCCTGATCCTGAGGGGCAGCCCCCTTGTTTTCTGCTCCCAGCATTTCTGTGTGCAGCATTTGGCCCTGAAACAGGAAATTAAGGGCTGTAGGAAAGCAACCTTTTGGCCTTTAATTCACTTTTTAATAAAATCATTAAAAGAACCCCACTCTGAGCCAGACATTCTGGGAAATGGCTTTAACGATACTTTTAAGCAAAACACGTTGGCTGAGCTGCATGCATGGCTTGGGCAATAACTTCAGCTTGTTTGTTTGTGCATTTGTAGGAGGAAAATGGTTTGAATTATGAAGTCAGGCTAGAAAATTTTATATAAACCAGGCCGTGATAACAACTAGAGGCCAGGTTTTGCCCATTATATGCTTCCCTCTCATGTAAACAACAGACATCAAGTTCTGCCAGAAAAGATCTGGAAGTTTCAGCCAAAGATGAGCAGCAACAGAAAAGGACAAAGAGAGCTGAAGGGGTTTGTGTCCTCCCAGTCTCTACTGGGAAATAAATGGGTGCCATTAACTGCACAAGTGGTGGGCAAACAGTAGCCTGGGGGAGCACAAACCCAGCTGCCCCCAGCTTAAAGCCTCAGGCTGTGGGTCTTGCAAAAAAAAAAAAAAAAAAAAAACCAAACCAATTCATGGGCTGCTTGTACAACAAGAGACAACTTTTGCTTTAGAACTGGTAAGGCTGTAATTTACCATTTTGGCATGAATAAATTTATTTAAGAAATGTTATTAATTGAACTGAGCCTATGGAAAAGTAGGTGGTTACAGAGGATATTTTAGGAATTACAGGAGTGAGCTGTGGTAAGCCAAATGAATTGTTTTGTTACAACAGTGACATTTTAAAAGATCAAATCACCTCTATCTAGTGCAAATTTTGCCCTCGTGTACTTTGATTCTTTGTTTCCCATTGTATTAAAAAAAAAAAAAAGTTAATCAACAAACCTGGTAGTTAGTTTTCTGCAAACAATAAATTCTAAGTCCAAGCCACAGTAGCTTTTATGTCTGTAGGCTGTAAAAGTAAATTTACATCGTATGTCAAACATTACACATGAAGACAAAAACAACACTGATTTCTAGTCCTAAAAGATATATGTGCATCCATAAAATCAGCAAGCTGTGTCCTGAATACAGCTGGATCATCATACCCTGACCAAATGGCTTTTTCTCTAAGCCTGGAGATCTGTCAGACTCAACTGTTTTCCAGAACCACATCTGTTTCAGGGAGCTTTGGGGAAACGCAGGACGAGACCTTGGTTTTCTACCAGTCCTGGAGAAATCCAATTTTTCCTCTTTCCTGGGCTGTGAAGCATCCCAAGGGGTCATGTCAGGTTCCCAGGAACTCCAGGATGCCAAGAACCAAGCCCAGATCAGAGCTGTGCTGCCTGGCAGCCTGGTGGAGCTTGGTCACTGGAGGGAAATGACAAAGGAGAAGAGACCCAATTGTGCTAATTAATCACAGGATAACTCAACAACATCCATCAGGGAGATCTTGAGGGTTTCTGGTCCTGGTGAGAGGGACTGAGCAGACACAAGGGAGTAAGGAAGCTCCCCTAGGCATTTGTAGGGCTGATTACTACAAATTGCCACCTGGTGAAGGATGAAAAGTATTTTTGCCTTCACTATGAGGTCTGGTTGACACTTTCCAGGGCTGTGAAGCATCCCAAGGGGTCACGTCAGGTTCCCAGGAGGTCCAGGATGGCAAGAACCAAGCCCAGATCAGAGCTGTGCTGCACAGAGCAGAGAGCCAGGCAGCCTGGTGGAGCTTGGTCACTGGAGGGAAATGACAAAGGAGAAAAGACCCAATTGTGCTAATTAATCACAGGATAACTCAACAACATCCATCAGGGAGATCCTGAGGATCTCTGGTCCTGGTGAGAGGGACTGAGCAGACACAAGGGAGTAAGGAAGCTCCCCTAGGCATTTGTAGGGCTGATTACTACAAATTGCCACCTGGTGAAGGATGAAAAGTATTTTTGCCCTCACTATGAGAGGTCTGGTTTATACTTTGGAGAAGAAGTGGTCCTCAGATGTTGTGCAATCAGAGGTTACAACAGAAATAAGGATTTGATGAAATTGTTGCATCCCATTCTTCCAGCACAGGTGATTCTATTCAATGGTTCCTTCCACAGCCCTCAGGCCAGAGCAGTGTGGAACCAGGCATCTGCAGCTCCTCTTAATCCAACTTCTTTCATCAGAGATGTCTTCAGGAGCCATCCTGCTGAGCCCATGTGAGTAACACAGAAACTGCAGGACTGCCTTACAGGGATGCTGCAGGAAATGTCCAAACCCAAGGGTGATGAGGCCACAGAATTGTCCAGAGATCTGGGATGCCAGGCTGCAGGAGCTCCTTTCAGCAACCTGGAGGCATCACAGACCTGCCCTGAAGCCTGCTGCCATTCCAGGACTCCCACTGGTTTTTGTCAGCTTAGGGTTACATCCTTGGCACATGGTTCATGTGCCTCTTTATTTATAATTTCGTGCATATGAGAAGCAGCCTCCCAGGGAAAAGATGCCAACTCATCTTCTTCTCAAAGGAGCTGTGATTTCATTGCTGGCCCCTGTTTGCCTTTGCAGTTAAATTCTTTAGAGAGAGAATTTTATTTCCTTGGCACAGCTTAAGCAGTGTGCTGTGCAAACCTCCTCTGTTTATCTCATCCATACCTATATAAAAAGCATATATGTGATGAATAATAAGTACACAGGTGCTATGGGTCTCCTTTGGATTTCTTTGGCACTATTAATAGCCCCTAAAAGTGGGAATAACTCTCATTTGTGCCAGTTCTAAGCTGTCTTGTTAGAATCCAAGCATTTTAAAGGAGTTTTATCATAAACAGAACATTTCTGATTAATTAATCATTCCACTATAAGACACACATACAAATTCCAAATAACCTCTCTGTGCTTTGCTGCTTGAAAGGGGCAAAAGAAAGATGAGGAAAAAAAATTAGGAAAAGCATATTTTCCCTATAAATGGGTAAGATATCCAAGTATACCTCTGGCAGCTACAGAGCAGTGGGACACAGGGAGAGGCTGCTGGAGAGCATCATCTCCTATTAACCACCAAGAATGGTCCCAGGCAGCAAGTGGACACACAACCTGTCAGGCTGCCCAGAGGTATCTCTGTGCCTAAACTGGTGCAGCCAGCCTCTTGTTTTGCTTCTGAGAACCCCCAAAAATGATAAACACATGAACTTTAGCTCCAGCAGCTGTAGCAGAATAAGGTGAGGTGGTCAAGAAACCCCTGCAAGGCAGGAAGTTTGGTGCTTGCTTGTAAGTTCAAGGGATGTTTTACCCCACTCCCTTAATTTTTTGGGGGGGAAATATTATGAATATTATGAAATATTATGAATAAGCACACTCAGCTTGAGGAAACAATAATCTGGAATGAATGTAACTATTACTCACTTGTCCAGCTCCTGTTGCTGTACCTGAAATTCAGTCTTGCCCTACCTCAAACAATCATTATCATATGGAAGCAGAGTTATGGAATGGTCTCTGTATGGCAAGGGCCAAGACACAAAATGACCCTGAGTGTCTAAACATGCAGCACAGCTCTGAAGAACCCATAGGGATGAGTTGGTTTTTTTTTTTTGGGTTAATCATATCCCAGGACCATCTTAAGAATGAGAGCTAACTTCTGCTTTTTTCCAGTCATCTCATCTGTTTTCTCTTGTGCCATCTGAAGTCTCTGAAATCCAGCCAAGCACATCTTTAGTAAATAAAAGTTGAAAGGGCTTTGTTTTGCAGTCATGTAACATGAAATTATATGTAACATACGAAGCTAAAAACAAACAAACAAAAATCAGAGCACTTTTAGGAATTATTCATTTCTTTTCTGACTAATACAGAAGGCATTGTCAGAGCACTCCCAGAACCAGCCTCTATAAACCACCTCAGCCTCTGAAATCTTGCAGCCAGGTATTTCTAAACCACTGATGAGCTGGTGATTTTCCTCCATGCCATGAAACCTGGGCTGAATTTAACTTCTTCTTCATGGACAATACTCAAGAGTCATCTTTGCCAGGACAGCATCAATGAGGAGAGAGGGATCCCTGTGATTTTTGGGAGCACACCTGTCCCTGGCCAGAATAATCCTGTTCCACTAATGGATGGCCCAGCCTTTGCAATTAAAATCCAGGTCCAGGATGGGCTTGCAACCTGCTTAATTTGGCAGTGTGGTTTGGATTATCCATGCTAATTTCTGCTCTTTGAATTGCAGGAGAGCCTCTTGCTGGTGGCTGCAAGCTTACATTTTATCATTAAGCTGGAAGGAGACTAAATAGTCTAAAGCTGGATTGTCAGAGGAATCATGGAAAAATACCAAGAAACTGGAATTTGGACAGTGCATCCCTAGACTTCAGTAGCAATTCTGGTGTCTGGAAAAGGCTGGTATTGTGTTTTTTTTTTTTTTTTTAAATATTCTCTATGATGATTTTAATGGGAGGGGAAAATGGAGTGCCTGACTTTGCAGCTTTCTTTGGGGATTTGGAAGGATTTTTTCCTTACTAGGGATCAGGATTTTAACTACAAATCACTCTCAAACCCCACTGGGCTCCCTCTGTCAATGGAGTGCCATGCCAGAAATGTGCTTTCTGCACCCTGAGGGTCCCTTAGGCCTTAACACCTTGGTCCCTGGTGCTCAAAAAACCTGGCAAGTGAAAACCTCTGCATTTATAATGCTACTACAGCAGGGCAGCCTCTGACCACCCAGAAAAATCATACAAAGTCCTAAGATTGTATTGCAAAGCTATAAATCAGCCCCATTTACATAAGTGGACAAGTTCAAGTTGAAGTTATCAAGCATGATGGCTGGAGTGGCATCCTGTACGTCAGGCCCAGAAGGGAACGACCCCTCTTTTCCTTTTGCCAAAGAGACAAATGGTGAGAACGTGTCAGATTTTATCTCTGCTTGACTTTTTTTAGCTGGGGACAAGGGAAAATTTGCAACTGAAAAGAATATCTTTCTAGGGGCGGGTGTCAGCCTTTTCCTGACAAAATCTTTATTTTGAAAAACAGGGCAATAAACAGGACAACACCCAAACGATGAGGAGGTTGAACCATCCGGATGGTTTCAAGCATTTGTCATCCCAGAGATCCTGAGCTGCTTGTCTCCAAAGGTCAGTTCATAAATGACTTTCCAAGCATAGAATGCTTGTCCTGTGCCCCTACCCTGGCTGAGATAAACCCTTGCCAGTCCTTTCATCTTTGTCCCACGGACAGAAGGTCCCTGGTGATCCCCTGTTGATGTAGGGGGATGTCACTCATGACAAAACACACTCAGTCTCCCACCATGAGGTTCCCCAGGACCATTCTTTGGCCTTGGAGAAACCAGCAGTGGCTCTGGCACCAGCAGGGATGATTTGGGGCAGGGCAGGAGCACTTGCAGATGTCAGAAAGCTGTAAATGGGATGCAGTTTGTTGGTAGTTGGGGTCTTCAGTCTTTTTGCTCCCTTTAGCCAAGCTCCCTCACGTTAAAAACAAACCCAAAAGGTCTCAGGAAGCACCACCCTGGTTCTTCACTGCAGAGCAGTCAGATCATGTAATGTTAGGACACATCTCAAGCAGAGACTCTTTGCCCTTTCCCTTTGTGTTAGATAAACAGCAGCTTCTTCCCTTTTTTCTTTTTCCTTACTTTGTGAAGGAAGCTGTGCAGCTTGCCATGGTACTCAGAGGCCAAGTTACTATAAAATTCTTCACAATCCTCTCCATTAGGAAGCAACAAAACAAACTTGACAGGAGTGTCACGTGTTCAATTATTTTTACTGAATTCTGTTGATGTTATTTTTAAAGTGGAGTCAGCCTGCACAAGACTACATCACTTCTTGAAATACAGGCAACAGAAAAGGGACAGAAGATTTCCTCCCCACATCCTTGAAACCTCTCTGCTGCTCTTCTGCCTCTTGAGCCAAATGCACAGCAAGGTCTCCCATGTGTTGCAGAAAATGCCAAGAACACACCCAGAATATTGATAATTTTCTGTCTCTAAGAAAGTGAGTGGGAAGGTCAATCCCATGGACTCATTCAACAAGTGTAGACTGACAGCCTGATGCTGGTGGTTGCCACCACCACCAAACTGGACTCCATTCAGGCAACTTCTTCCTTCAGCAGGATTTTAAGTGGTGGCTTCAGTGGTCTGGCCTTTAAGGGAAAAAAACCCCAAAAATAAAACAGTCAGAAGCTTCACTGCCATCCCCTCTTAAAGCCTGTACCAACAACAAAAAAAGGAGAATGTGTTTGGTTTCCTATCTACACCTGGACCCACCACAATGCTTTGTGACAGCCATGCAATTTGTCTCATCTCCAGGTTATCCTCCAGAAAGCAAGTGGGATATTAGCCAGGGAAATTCTGCAAAGTGTGGTGAGTCATAGCAGTAGCACTAAAAATGTTTCATTTTATCCAATTAGCATATTAGGCTGCAAAAGTATGTTTCTGAGAGAATTCCCATTTGTCTACAGTAAAGCTAATTAATTTCAACTGGCAATATTGTATTTTGTAGCTAGAAATATCCCTGGTTTTTGTTGTTTTTTTTTTTTAAAGAAAAGCTCTTTGCTCAGCCAGGGCAGTGGTGAGGCAGCACTTGCTGTTCCTTTGTCAGAAGAGACCTTATGCCACGAGCAGACAAAAATGTGGATATTAACCCTAATTCCTCCAGTGAACATTGCACCAGTCCTGCAAACCACTTGCTCATTGTGATAAGGAAGGAAAAACATGAAACAAAAATTTATTGCTCATCAGGCAGCACATTGTGGCTGGAATTTTCCAAGGAGATCAGCATCTCCAGCACTGGCCAAGCACTCGAAAGCAGCTCTTCACAGTCCAAAACAAATGTCTACATTTTCAGAAGACAGGCAGAGATTAGGCACTGTCTGGGAAGAGATTCCATTTTTTATCACTTCCAAGTTTTATTTTTGCACATGAATTTTGTCTGCTGGTCTGGCTGAGCTGGAAGAGACCCACGATGCTCTGCAGCTCAGGACCAGCCAAGCTCAGGCACCACTGATGCTTGTGCAGGTCCAGGCACTGTTCCAGTTGGCACTGGGCATCACTGCCCCTGGAAGATCAATATGGGGATGGTCTGGCCATCTGCTCCATGTCTGGGCCAGGCAAAGAGTGGTACAGAGTTGAATTAACCTTAAATCAGAAAGATTCATCAGCTTTGCCCTCTGGAGTGTAAGAGAAAAGCCTTGCAAAGATTCACTCCCCACAAAAGCACACACACAGATTGTGTGATGTAGCCTACTGTAACACAAGAGAAATGAGAAATCAAAGACATTGGAGACTTTTATTGTTCTCTTTAAGTTCTCTCCCAGCAAATAGGGTGCCCATATTTTACAAGGCTACAACACAATAATCTACCACCACCACTTTAACGACCAAGCAGTTGCAGAGTTGATCTATAAACTGATGTTGCCATTTAATGTGGTTTCCAGTGCACTGTAAAATTTATGGCTGTAACTAACACCCCCCCTGCCCCTCTCTCTTTTATGTTCTCCTCAAAAAACAAGCTGCTCTGCAGCTCCACAAGGCAAGACACAGAAATTCAATGTGTAACCTGAAGAGAGTTAATTGGGATCACATTCACATGCTGTGGGGCTGTGGCCTTCTGGTCAATTAAGCAGAGATTAATGTCTGACACTGGGTGGATGAAGATCACCAAAAAGAAAGCACAGAAACATTTACATCCACCCTTCTTGCACAGCAAAGTGGCAAAACCTTTGCAGAGAGCAGAGACCCTCTGAGAGATTTTTTTCCTTGGGTTTTCCCCACTCTCCAAACTTCCCAACTCTTTTGGGGCAGCCTCACCACCAGCATCACCTCAGTGTGGTACCCCTGACACCCCTTCTTTGGGGTGTCACCCTGCCATGGGTGTCCCTTCCCTCAGCCATGCTGATAAGGCCACATCTAAGATAAAATTCACTTTGGTCCCCACTCAAGTGAGGGATGGGATCTCAAGAGGCTCCACTCCAAGCCACAGCTTGGGGGGAACATTGTCCCAGCTGAAGGTAATGTTGGAAAATCTGCTGGGGCTCACAACCTGATTTAAGCTCCCTGTTGTGAACACTTGGAATAAAAATCAGGGGCCTGAACCCAAAGCCCATTAGCCTTTGGAAAAGCTCCCTATGATGTCAGTGGATTTTGGAACAAGCTTTTCATGCTTTTTGGTAAAGGCCAATGGAAAAAACTCTCCAAGCATAATTGGGAGAGGGGGGGAAGGAGGTAAGGGAAATGTTTTTTGATTAACACCACCTTTGCAGGAAGTGCACGTCCTTGTTTGAGTTCCATTGGTCCTTTCTGTGGGAAACCCACACACTCACTGCTTTTGTCTATTTTTTTCATCTTTGTAATGCTTTGTAGGGGAGGGATTGACTTTATGACCTCATGCAAGATCCCATTTTTTTTTTTTAATCTTCTCAACAGCTTTCTAATGGGAAGGAGAATCCATTTCAAAACATTTATCTGGATATTCAACCAAAACTTTGGCCTCTGCTCCCCTGCCACCATCTCCTCACCATGAGCATGGCTGACTGTGAGTAGCAGGAGTGGTGATGATGTATTGATGATGTATTGATGGTGTATTGATGATGTATTGATGGTGAATTGATGGTGAATTGATGGTGTATTGGGCTATAGGTGAACACTGCCTCCACGGGAGGCTTCTCAGGGGAAATATCCAAAGGGACATGAAGTCCTTGGCTTATTCTGGGGGTGCAACATGTGTATAAGGGCTGGTAACAGAAGTCCCAGGGTTGAGCATCATGACTGCAGAACTTCCTTATCCTCAGGTTTGCTTTAAGGCTTTTCCTGAAACCAGAGTGTGAGTGGCCATGGTGGATAAGGCCACCTTTGGATGAGTTTTGGAGAATTGTCATGCTAAAGCCATGCTTTTTATTAGAAAACAGAGCAAAAGAAAAAGAGGAATGGCTTCTGATGGAACATTTTGCAAGCTGAACAGGGCATAAGGCAACGGGTAATAAAGTTGCCACTGGAGAACCACAGTGCTGCACCATGTAATCATGGTCAGCCCCATAAAATCAGTGGAGGTGGGAATGGAAGAGAGCAGCTGCCTTCTGGGGAGAAAAGAAATTAGGAACTCTAATAGTAGGGAAAAATGGGATGGATAACAAACAACTTGATCCAAGTCCCTGGTTTGGGATGTTCAAAAGTGTCAGATTAATTACTTTTTTCCCCTTAATTCATTACTTGCTGTCTCCACTTGCCAGGGGGGACTATCCACTGGAAGTCTCCCTGCTTTTTTTCTTTTTTTCTCCTGGGAGGGCTGGGTGTGGAAACCCTGAGTAACTTGCAAGCATCTTAGTGGAGCTATAGGATATTGCTGGCTGGTGTGTAACCCAAGAGCCCATAAAGCAGAAACAACAAAAGAGCAATTACAAAGAGCAACAAATATTATCTCTGGGAATCTGCTCTGCACACTTTACAGCAGGGAGAGCTCAGCTCTGGTTTTACAAAGCAGGCTGGCAGCTGTGCTATTTATATGTTCACCACTGAGCTTTCATTAATTTTAACACCTTAATGGACACCCCGTATGATTTTGGGAGACTAAACGTGAGATATATTTAATTTCCTTAAATATCAAGTATGGGTCAAGCAAAATAAACCATGGATCGTATTTTTTTTAAGGAAAAAAAAAAAAAAAAAAGTGTTAGTTTAACAGAATTCAGACAGAGCAATGTCTGATCATATTTACAGCATTTATAGGTTTGCAAATCTCCAAAGAATTCTGAGGAAACCTAAAGCCTGCCTGAGTATATTGAGTGAAATTCCTCTTGGTAATGCATAAATATTCCACAGGTCTTTACAAGAAAACCCTTTTAAGTATATGTAAATATTCTGCAATCTTTTTAAAAATCTCTAGTTTGAATGTTTGAAACAGGCTCATTTAAAAAAAAAAAAAATTAATTTTTTTAACTGCTAATTGGAGATCCTATCATTTCCCTCTGATTTCTTCCTTTTCCTGAAAACATCAACATTTCCAAATAGCCATACAAAGGCTTTTGAAACAGAGTCCTTGTGTTGGTTAAAAAAAAGTTCTCAGAGATGGAACTACCTGCACCTAAATCAAACTGCAGCCACCAACAAACTTCCTTCTCACCTCATCTTGTTCCTCAGGAATTAGTGGAAAACTGGCATAAAGCAGGGCAACAGGAAAAATACCTGCCACAAAAAAAAAAAAAAAAAAAAAATCTGTCAGACTTGGGAAAATCCATTCATCAAAAGAAAGGAGAAACACAATGAAATCATGAGAAGTTTATGGAATAAATCTGTAACTGATTTGGCTCTAATATTTAATCTCCTTCCTCTTCTTTGTAGTGTGATATTGTGCTCACCCTGAGTAACTTGAACATGACAGTGGGTTTTTAGTAGCAAATTTATAACTTAATCAGGATATTACTGGTGTGGTAGGACAAAGACAGTGTCTTCTGAGTGTCTCTGATTCTGGCCAGAGGGCTTGATGCTCAGGGTGGTAAATCAGCCCCAGTTTGAGTGGTAACACATGATTTTGTAGAAACACCATTGATTTACACCACTGGAGAGCC
This sequence comes from Heliangelus exortis, assembly GCF_036169615.1. Lineage (NCBI taxonomy): Eukaryota > Metazoa > Chordata > Aves > Apodiformes > Trochilidae > Heliangelus > Heliangelus exortis. The sequence goes on from NC_092429.1 coordinate 4,564,942, forward strand.
TGGAAAAAAACCACCTTCAAAGCAAAACTGGCCCCATCCACACCCCTTCCAGTTAAACATAAATCTCTTTTGTCCTGGGAGCCAGGATTTGGGATCCCAGGTTTGTAATGAAAAAGTGCCAAGAGAAAGGCTCTCAGCTTCATTCCTTGAACCCAACCCAACCCTTCCCCTTGGTGCACGGAGGGGCTGAGCTTGCCCACACGCTGGGCTTCAAAGGAGGGTGAGGGGGCCACTGAGCAGGACCTGACCTTCTGCAGAGGTTTTTTTTTTATTGGCATGAAGCTGTGCCCTCCTCCAGCCCAGGACTCAAACAGCTTCTGTTCCAACCCAGGAGCTGTGGAAACCCGAGAGCCCATGGGAGGGCTGCAGAGCCCATCCAGAGGTTTGACTTTTTCTTGAGTGACAGCTTGATGAACACAGGCATGAGGAGCTGGCCCTTTGAAGAAATAATTATGCTGCTCGTGTAGGGAAAAAAAAAAAAAAAAAAAAAAAGCTCTGGATTGAGCTGTGTGTGTTTGCACAATGCCAAAGAGACAACCTGGAGCTCCTGGGGACTGCAAGGGGGAAGAAATATTTCGGAGAGTTATTTATTCACTGAAGGTCCTGAAAGGATGTTTGTTGGATCACACAGAAGAGTGGGAGCTCCTGAAGTCCAGGATGAAGTCCATAATTTCAAGTAGAGGCAGGTGGCAGAAGATTTATCACTCTGGGCTACTGGGAGGCTGCCACTGCTCCAAGGGCCATAATTACCACTTGGTTTCCCTCCACCCCTGACTCCCCAGTGGCTGTCTCCTTGGTGCCAATCCTGATGGTGATTATTGATGTCATATAAATAACATATGTTGGCATAATCATCTTTTCCCCACTTATTCATTCACCAGTTTCTCAATGAGCTTTGCAATTTCATGGAAAAGGGAAGGAAAAGGATCAGGGCTAAGCAAGCAAAGGGGTTTTGTCTGAGCTCCCCTCCTTGCCAAGGCAGACTGAGTGTCCCTGCATGCCCCCAACCTGCTGGGGACTTGGGGAAGCCTTGGCCTGGCTTCATTGCTTAGGATGCTGTTGCCTTCAACTGCTTCTCAGGACATGATGGAGTACAAAAGCAGTAAAAAAAGTGAATATGTGGCTATTTTTTTACAATAAGGCATCCACTTTCTGCCTGTGCTGCATGCTGGCTGAGATGGACACCTCCTGTCTGCTAGCCAGCCCCTTGCCTGCAGCTTATTCCTCTCTCCCTCTTGTTTTGTCTGCTCTCTCTGTGATAATCTCCTGCATTTGCACACTGCATGGTTTTCATTCCAGCCCCCAGTGAGATAAGACTATCAGTTTATCACTGCTTTTGCTTAGGAGAATCAGCTGCCAGCTCTTGTCCCCTGCAATGCCACAAGGCCAGTGCTGGCTGTACCAAAGGGATGCTCAAGCAGCCCTGGTCTCACTGGACAACCTGAAGCAACCTGCCTCAGCTATTTTGCCTTCTCTGCCTTTTTTTTAAATTTTTTTTTGGAGTACAGCTGATTTTTAATAGCTAGATGAAGCATGGACCTTGACTGAATCTCTGCTGGCTACTGCAATATAAATTGCACTGTAGTGTACAATAAGTTGCCTCAGGTCCAAGTTATAGGCAAATATTTGTATAGATAAGCTGACATTTTGTTTAGTACATGCACTCTAATTCCCCATAAAACCCCTAATACAGAATTATAAAGTGAATTTATTGCTTCACTTCAAAGCAAGGACATGGTGCCACTTTGAAGGGGTATTTGAAGTGCAAATCAATTTCTATGATGCTTTAGTACATTTTCTGTACTTTTTTTTTTTTTTTTTTTTTTTAGTTATTTTAATATCATTGTGTCACTCTGTTAAAAGGCCATAAAATATTTTAAAGAGCAATAAAAGTAAACAGAAATGCTAAAAAGCCCATTCTTCTCTCTTCAACCCACTGAGAGAGGAAGAGACAGGGGATTTAGGCATAACAAAATCCATGGCAGCTGTGTAAATAAAATAAAAGAGCACACTGTTTTTCTGTTGATGGTGATCCTTAACATCTTCCTATCTAGCAGGAGCCCAAGGCAAGCTCTGGGAAGGAAGCAGAAACACTGAAGGAGAGGAAGCAATGGAGGGCAGGATTTGCCTCCTTCCCACAAATGGGAATTGAAACAAAAGAAAACCAGAGGAAGCTTTCCAAGCTTTCATCCAGCAGATTCACCTGCTGCAGGCAGGGACCAGCTGAAGGGGGTTTTTACAAGCAGTGGTAATAAGGATGTATTCCTTGCCAAGCCAGGGGAGCTTTGGTAGGACTGAGTCCCCCTGAGATAACATCCCCTCTCCCCTTGGGCTTTCATTGGACCCACTCTGAGCTGGGTCCCTGCTTATGGTCCACTGAACTTTTAGAAAATAAGGCTTAAAGAAGACATAACTCAATAAAGTACCCAGTTCTTCTCAGCCCACCCATGAATTTCATTCCATGTAGAGAGAGGAAAGCCTAGCTACAAAAACTGAAGTTCAAGTGGGGATGAAAAGGGTCTTTCAAAAAATCTGAATAATGACTGCTGGTGCTACTAAAACTGGAGACAAACACCCCTGCTGAAATGGGCTTATCTCAGGGAAAGGGGTTTCTCAATGTCAATGCTCTCTGCAGAAATTTAGAGTAGTTCTCAAAAAAAGAAAATACTGGAGTTTGAGCTGACACCCCTTCGTTCTGTAAAGTATTCTTGAAAGAAGTGTTTGGTTTTTGTTTTTTTTTTTTTCCCATCCATTTTGGAGATGTCAGGCACGTCCTGGAGAGCTTCCTTACTTTGCTTGATGCTGCTACAAACTTCCTGAGCCTTGGAGAGAGTGGTACCAAGCAGTTCTCCCAAATGCAGTGATTCCCAGGTAACAGTCACCAGGGTGATGGCAGAAGGAGCAAAGAATTTGCCTTCAAAACCAAGTTGTGAAAGAAGCATGGATAACATATGAGAGAGCTGGTGTGAGGGAAAGCAGAATAAGAGCAAAATGTGATTAATGCCTGGGTTGATCCAACAGGCAATGAGCATCAGAGAAGCTCCTTCAAGAGCTGGAGACCTCCTGGTTTTTGTTAGAGGGGTTTCTCAGGTTAGCAGGAGCATCCCAAGCCTGATCAGCCAGGGGGCATCTGAAAGGGCTGCAGGGGCCTTGTCACCCCATTGCCTCACACTGGGCAGGACACAGGGCTCTCCTAATTCCCAACAAATCCTCTGCAGTCTGGAATGACAGCACATTCACAGCCCCACGTGTTGCACGAGCAAAGCACTCCACAATGTTTTTCTGGAAGTGACTTCACTTGGTCTGAGACCTTCACACAGGATTTGGTTGTATTTATTTCTTTTTTTCCCTGTGTTTCCTTATCCTAGACAACATATTTGCAGCTGTGAAGGGCTGATGGCTCCCTTTGCTAAGCAGACTTTCTCCTGAGAGCTTTTTTTTTTCCAACTGTTCCATTGGAATGATCTGGATTTTGCATTTCCGACGTCGTCCTGACGAATGGAGCCTCAGGATTTGGAGCCACTACAGTGAGCACCAGGGCAGAAAATCACAGCCAAATTCACCAGCACAGCTCACTAACCACTGATTTATTTCCCTCAGTGACCTCTCCATGGCTCCTATCCAAACCTGAACCCACATACTGCTGGATTCCCACACATCATTTCAGGGTTTTTACTCATCATTTACCAGACCCTGCTCTCTGAGTTGTCAGGAGATTTCCAGGAGCTGAGAGGCTCTCCTTGCTTGCAGCTGGGATTTGATCAAGGCTTTCCGGAAGGACAGGAATACTGAAAATCCTAATGTCCTCCAAGTTATTCACTTCAGTGAGCCTGGAAGGTTCTGCATATGGAAAATTATTTGTCATTTCCTCACAGACACTAATTTCAAAGGAGAGATACATCATGCTGGCAATGGTGCAGCACCATGATTTAATGGGTTGCTTATCTCTCAGCCCAGCTTTGCTGCTTGAGTTCAGGAATTCTGTCCCCTCTTTTGTTCCTTTTTTTTGTTAACAAGCCCACAGTTCTGGTCTCACAAAGCTTCTTCATGGAACAACCTCCACTGGCATGGATTAATCCAAGGGAAACTGGGGATTGCAGCACCCCGAGCTTCAATCCAGTGGGATGCTGGTGTTTGGGAGCCCAGAGTGACTCCAGCAGCTGAAAAGATTTAGGGATGGGGATTCATGGCACTGTTTCACCAGGAAGACACTGTCATGACATTGGAGCACAGAGTTAATGGATGACTGCTGTGGGAGAGGCTTTCTAGGGGAAAGGACCCATGGAACTGGTTCTCTTCATTCATGTTAGCAGAGTAAGTGGAGGAAGGGATAAAAATAGGGTTTTTTTTTGTGAGGCACCAATTTTCTCCACTTTCAGCAGCCTTGGGTGCCATTTGTATCTGGACTATAAAGCTCCCATGACTGGCACACAGGTAACATAGCTCAAACCAACCCTGGACCTTATCACTCATCCTGATAATGGGGATCCCTTGACACTCCTCACCCCACAGCTCAGTGGTTTCAAGCTCTTAAACTGAGAGCTCAGTCCCTCTGATTTCTATATTTCTATATTATTTCTATAGATAATATATTAGATTTCTATATTATACCTTTAGGATGCTCTGAAGCAGGAAGAGCTTTCTCTCATTCTCCTCTTGTTTGGTTTTTTTGTTGTTTGTTTGTTGTTTTCTTTTTTTTTTAATTCATAAAATACTTTATTTTTTATGTTTCCCAGAAGCAAAGTCTCAAGGACTTTGTATTGTGAGGGTTTCAGGGCAATTTGCTTTGATGGAGTTTGGTCCCAACATGCACATTGAGCCCCAGCTCTGCTTTGAATAGAAGCTGAAGTGCCTCTAAGTTCCAGCTGAAGAAAAACCATGGATGTAGTCAGACTTTTTACAGAAGAATTCAAATTACATCTTTGAACTGCAACCCAGACATTGCAGAGTTGAGACAAAAATTCATTAGAAATAAAAAGACAGAAGACTGTGAAGCCCAGGATTGTGTATGGAAGAAGTTAAATCATCTCCTGAAGCCTTACAAGGCTTCTCCTCCACCAGAACATTAAAGATGCCTCTTCAAACACACAAAAAAAAGCATTTTAGGGCTTGAGAGAGGTCTCCCTTCAGGAATTCCACTGTCCATTGCCCAAAAGTCTCAGTATCAGTTACAGCCTGTGAAATATTCAAAGATTTCTGGGGTCTCTTAGCCAGCAGATTCCCTCTCACTGCTTCCAAGGATTATTTTTTCCCCCATTAGAATACAAATTTTGGACAATTTCCCCTCTCATCGTGCACAAGTGTAACAGATGATCCCTCACTGAATTATTTTAGAAATGCATTTGTGGAGTCTGTTGTCTGGGCTATGGAAGCTCCATCTTTCCTATGCTATTTATTATCAGATATCAGCAACAGGCTCCAAAACATGAAAGGATGACTCTGCAACTGAGGAAAACTTTCCACCATTCAACCCAGACTCTCCATTATGCAGCTGTCCTGTGAGCATAATCCACTTTGTATCACTCTGGAGTGCCTCTTGCACGTGGAATCATAGAATTCCAGGCTGGAGAGGACATCAAGGATCATCTGCTCCAGCCTTTTGAGGTGGGAACACAGTTTAGATGAGATGGCCCAGCACCTTGTCAGGCTGAGTCTGAGATTCTCCAGTGCTGGAGAACCCAACACTTCCCTGGGGAGATTTTTCCAAAGTCCAACTGTTCTCAGAGTGAAAAATTCCAGTGTCTAACCAGGATCTCCTTAGGAGTAGCTTGCACCCATTAGCCCTTGTCTTTTCCATGGGATTCCTTGTAAACAGGAGTCTCCATCTTCTTGGTAGCCACTTTTTAAGTACTGGAAGATGGCAATAAGGGCTCCCCTGAGCCTTCTTTTCTCCAGGCTGAACAAACCCAGTTCTCTCAGCCTTTCCTCATAGAGGAGGCTTCCAAGTCCTGTGGAGGACAGAAAGCCATCACTGATGCCAGCTGAAGGAGCTGCTCCTGGAGCTCCAGTGGGAAAAGCTCATAAATCCCATGCCTTCTTCTCACTGAGGACATTTTTAGCAGTAGCCCTGATGCTGTTGATGCCAAATAATGTTGTGATGCTCCTTGCTGAGCCAGTGACATCTTTAGAAAAGTGACAGCTTTCTGCCAAATGATCGGGATAGAAGAGAAGGGTCCTGGCCACTTGTTATGGTCACCCTCCTGGTCCCTGGGTGCAGAGGTTGTCCTGGCTCCTTGCTGGAAAGTGGCCTAAAGTGGCCTGTGTCCCCTGTGTCCCCTGTGTGTCCTCTTTCCTTGGGACAGGTGGGGATCATGGGATGGCTCATGAGATCCCTTTGGGGACACAAGCTCCAGGCATGGAGCATCATTAGTCTTGAATATCCCTTGTATATCCAAGTCTTCATCCCTTGGGCTAGATTTAGACAAGAGAAAGACATTATAAGGACTTATTTACAAAGAAAAAAAAATGAAATCACAAACCAAACGGGTTTGTGAACCAATCACAAACCAATCAAACACTTAAGAAGATACTTGATCTTCTATTTCTCTTTAAAATTTTACATGTTCAGAGGTCTGGGCACTGACCAGCTGAGGCAATTCAGCCCCCAGCACTGCTGTGGAAATTCTTCATTGTTTACAAGGCATCTTTATTGCAGCAGTCCATGATGATAAGCATTAATAGAAAGGACATTCCTCTCCCCTCACTTTAAAGAGAACCCATTAATTCCCTTTGCAGCAATGTGTGCAATGTGAATTCCTGGAAGGGTGAGGCAGGAGGGTGCAAGCCCTGAGAGATGAATAACTTGGGGGAACGGTCTCAAAACTAAAATGTAAGCTGGATGTTGCATTAGGTGGCCTTAGGGAAGCCAGGTCTTGGTGAAAAAAAAAAAAAAAAAAGCACTATTAGCAGCATGTCCAACTCCATCATCCTGTTTCAGCTCATGTCCCATGTGCTGAGCACTGCAGATGTTGCTGGGCATGGCCAGCCCATTCTTTTCCCCATTAGTTGGGTTTGGGTTTGGGTTTGTCCCAGCTCTGTGCTGGGCCAGAGCTCAGACTGTCTCAGCCCTGTTGGCCTTGCTGGGTGATGGGCTGAGCTGAACCATCCTTGAGTGAGCCAAGAGCACACGGAGAGCAAGGACCAGAAGCATTTGCAGACATGGCAGGGTGAGAACAGGAACATTGCCCCTGTATCAATTTGCTGCTATTGCAAGAAAAAAAAAAACCCCACTCCTGTAGGTCATGCCTTGAGTGCTGGCCCTGAAGTGTGGAGATGTTGCCACTCAGGCTGTGGACACGAAGATGGCCACGAGCCACCAGCCTGTGACAGCCAGCCCACTGGGGCAGGGAGCCCAGTGGGGAAGAGAGAAGAGAGAGATGGGAGGAATCAGAAAGGCAATTAACCACAGGCTCAGATAAGAGTAAAACATCCCCTCTGTCTCTGTTTTCATGTCACTGATCAAAACCAGAGGCAGGATGATTGCCAGTGCAAAAGTTTCTGGGCATAATCCCTGTTGGCTGGTGGAAATATCTGAGTGTACTTCAGAGTGGTAGCTGCCCTGTTGGTGCAGTTTATCTTCTGGTTGGCTCAAGACTTGAGGGAGATGAATTTAACAAGGGGTGAGTAAACTTCACAGTTGTCTGCAATATTTTATTGGAGTTTGGAGAGACTGTTCAAACATCTGCTCAGGAGAATAAACAAACAGCCCTGCCACGTTGGTTAGAGCTGACTCAGAGTTTTCATGAAGAAGGAGATGAATGGACTTAAATTACAGTTTGAAAGTGCAGGCAAGCTCCTGGATTAATTAATAAGGCAAAAAAAAAGAGCACAAGGAGGGTGCAGAGCCCCCTGGCAATCAAGTGCTGCCCCCTCCCCCCCCATTACGTTTGTACCTTAATATCCCATCCCAGCAGAGAGATGCAGTGTTTTTTGGTTTTTTTTTTTTTCCAGAATGAACATTCTGGGTCAGAAGCAATGATTAATACAGCAGAGATCTGGGAAAATACACCCCTATAAACAAAGAAGTTTTATAGCTGTGAGAGGAACTCTGTGTATCAAGAGTCTTCTGCCTCGAACGCAGCAAAAAGTGATGAGAGGGAATTTCCTCACTTGGAGGAAAATATTCAGGAGATTTCATTTGTCCTGTACATTTCACCTAATCCATATTTCCCCGGAGTGGGGAGATAGAATAGTGGTAGGAAATGAAATAAAAGAGGAAGCAACAGAGGAGTCAGTGGGATTTCTTATGTGGATAAGGTAAGGAAATCTGTTAGAAAAGCTTAACTTTCCTATCAGTCACTGAAGGGAAATATTTAAAATTTAAAATATAGAGCCTGCCTGCCACAAATTTCCAATGTAATGTTACTCAAAGAATGCTGCACAAACACACACACATATATATATATAGTGCCATAAAAAATACAGACATTAAACACTGGAAAAATCTGTGTCACTCAAATGGAACCATGAAATACACAGGGTGCAATGTTATCTATTATCCAGGTGCCAGTGCTGCCAGGAGCTGGGAATACAAATTCCACAGGAGTGGGAGGTCAAGAGGAGAAGCCCAAAGGGGTAACTAATAGGGCAGGAATGATTTTCAGTGAACAAAGGAGAACTTCATGGCCACCTCCCTTGGAAAGCTGGTGGGTGTTGGAAGCTGAACTATTTGTGCCTTTGGAAACCTCTCCTGAAATATTTAAGTAGAATGGTAGAATTTTTTGAAAAAAACCCCAACCCACCACCCCAAAACAGGCAAAGGTGGAACCTGTCTTAATCTAATGCTGTCCAAAGATAGGAAATTCATTTGAATGAGTGAAAATTTTTACATTTTCACACATGGCACTGATCAAACTGACTTGACCAGTGCTCAGGGCTGGAGGGGATTCCTCTTCATGTTCAGGTGAGCCCTCCACAGACATTCCCCTTGCTCTGTGTTCCAGGATATTCCAGAATCCACTGCCACAGAGACTGGGAATGTCATTCCTAGAGAAAGCAGAGCAACCACTAAACTTAGACCTGAGCTTCTGAGCTTAGCATCCTTCTTGTGTTAAAAGGCCAATGGTGTGACCAGAGAAAACCTTTAAGGGTGACTTTGCTCTCTGCAGAAACCAGGCATCCAGAATCCTATTTTTACCACAGATAGTCTCTCTTTCAATGGATTTTATGGCTACAGCCATCTTGTTACACCAGCTAGGTTGTTTTTGCAAAGAAAACAGAACTTCTCCCTCTAAACCCCTGCTTCTTTCAGAGGAAGACTCCTTTTTACCTAAGGAAAAAACAAGACCTGTGCTTCAGCAGCAAGTCCTCCAGGACATTTTGGGGCTGCTTTATTCTTCTTTGGTGCCAGCTGTGTCCTGTCACACATGGACACCACTTCCATAGCCCTTGCAGAAGGGCTCAAGGACAGGAAGGTGTCCCTTGTGCTTTGCCCCCTGGCCCTGCAGAGGAGGAGGTGGTAGTCACCCATGCTGGGTGAATGTCAGCCACTAGATTTTAGATTACTATCCCAAATCTTTCTGGAAATGTAACAATTGGCTTAATAAGAGGAAGTTGGGAGCTGGCAAATTCATCTTCCTTTATAATCAGAATGGAGTAGGAGTTTTGTTTTGGCAGTGATTTCCACTTCTCATTAAAGCAACCTGGCTTAGTCATATCTTTTTTTTAAGGCTGTTTTTTCTTTGAAAGGATAACAAAGTGGGTGCCCCTTTTTCTGAGACATTAATCCACTGTTGGCTGAGTTTAGTGATGGAGGAAGCAGATTCATTCCTGTGTACCAGTCCTGTATCCCTTTGATACCAGGCTCTGATGGGAAAAGACATGGAACACATCAGTCCCGTGGTGTGGTTCTGGGCTCAGTCCTTTCAGCATGCTTATCTCCTCCCTTGTTTTGTTATTTTTTCCCCCCATTTCTCAACATTTTGATGTGGGTGTGACTGAAAAGTCACCAAAAAAAAATAAAAAAAAAAAATAAAAAAAAGCATAAAGAGAGGCTGATGTTCTCAGGGCCTTGGCCACCACATGGATGGCTGGACCTGGCCCAGGTGCCAGCCCATAACCCATCTGTGCAAGAGGGATGTTTTGTGATCAATACCTGAAACATCATCAATCATTTCCTTTCCTACCTTTTGGGCAGTTTAAGGCTCACTCAGATCTACAGAGACCTTTTTCTTTTCCTTGCTGGTTCAGTCCCTACCCATGAAGACAGAATAATGGGTCTTGTAGAAAGAAAATGTATAATAAACAGATTGGTTTGAATATATTGTGACTTTTCCCAACAGCAAAGTCCTTTTGGAAACTTTATTCTTGGTGGAAACCTTCTTCTTCTTCCTACCTGGCTGCAGCCCTTCCAAGCAAGGGGTTGGGAGAGATAATGAGCAACAAAAAAACTGCACAAATCACAGGGGGCTTTGCAAATCTGCTCAGAGACACAACAGTGATAAGGCAGAAGTCAGACAAATCCTGCATGGCCAAAGGTGTGGATCATCATGATCCCACAACAACATTTACACAGAATTCCTGGAATGCAGTCATTGAAGGGATAAGGCTGTATTTTGACTGACTGCAGGCTGAAGGTTGTTTTGGAGGATTTCTTTGCTATGGCCCCAGAATCAATGGTTTGAGTCCTTTGCTGCAAAATAGCAGGAGATGAAGCAGGAACATTAAAAAAAATAAAAACAAAAACTTGGCATAATGTTCATCCAAATAGGGACTGCATCCTTTGAGTTATATTTAAAAATGAGCAGAGACCATGAGTGTGTCTTCATCAGGCTGAATATAAACCAAAAACCTTCAGGCTGAGCAATTTAGAGCAGGGAGGAAATCCTGGAAAATCAAATTTTCCCAGTTTTTCTGTAGGAACTAAACAGCCTAGCAGAGAAAGGATTCAGGTCCCAGAGGTCCAGCACCTTTTGCTAGACAGTAGTATGTACCCTACTGTAAAATATCCTCTCTGCTTTGTCTTGGGTGGAGCAAAAAAGGATGGGAAGTCACAACAGCTCTCCTGCCTTTATCAAAATAGCCTGAGCCTATCTAAGAATCAAGGATAAATTAATAATGGGGATCCTTTGGGATTTGGGCTCTTGCTGGAAGCCAAGAAGAGACATGGTGAACACACATACTTGAATATCATCCAAGCATTTAACACCCTCTGATTTGGACAACGTAGCATCCCTCCAACCAGTCCCTCTGTGGCCTCATAAAAGCTTGAATACAGTTTTGTTTTTTTTTTTAAAGCCTCTCATTCCTTTCATATTCACTTTTTTTATCACATCCTCCATCACTCTCCTCCTGTAGAAGATCCAGCACTTTCCAGCCCTGCAGTCTCCCAGAGTCCCCATTGCAGATGGGGAATGGCACCTTCTGCATGGCCTTGATGTGTTTCTTTTTTTTTTTTTTTTTTTTCAGCAGCTTAAAGATATCCCAGATGAATTTTCTCATTTGCCCTTTACTGGAATAACCACGCATTTCCTAAACTTAAAAAAAAGCAGTGAAGAATTTTTCTTTTCCAAGGAAAGAGGAATTAAAACTTGACTTGTGGTCAATCAGCTTCCTAAGCAAAATGCAGACAAAAATCTGGAAATTATCAGAGACAGAACAGCAGGACTGCCTGACCCTGCCCAAAACTGAGAGGTGCAGAGCACAGCCACACTTCAGGCCTTTAGCAGGACTCATCCTGCTTTTTATTCCATGTTTCCTGGGCACATGGAGGAGCATGGGGAAGAACTGTGCCTGGAGGAGTGACCTTTCCTGCCATCTCCTTTTTCCTATCCCTCCTTCTCCAAGGGCAGCTGCAGATATATCTGGCCCTACTTCACCATGGAACTATAACTTGCCCATTGCTTTCTCCAGAATTTCCAGAATTCCAATCAAAAGAGCAAAAAGTGCCCACACAATAGGCACACGTGTCATGTCTTAAGGGGTGCAGCATCCCAAGAAAGAGGAAAAAAAAAAAAAAAAGGCATATTTTCTCATGATTTATGCAACTGATATGAAATATTTGTTGTACATTTCCTTTAGGATGTGTTTTGGTTCAAAACCTGTGATACCAGCTGATAATGAGTTACACATTTATTTTGAAAGAGTGCAGAGCAGAGCTAATTGGAAGCACGTTCTGTTTGACTGAGCAGGTACAATAACTCTAAAATATTCAGTGTCATTTTACAGGCTTCTGCAAAGCTATTAATCAAAGCACTTTTTCTAAGCTAAGAAAAAAAGTCAACGCAGCAGTGAGCAACTGTGATAAAGCAACAATCAACCAGGACCAGCCAAGGAGATTTTTCTTTTCTAAGACTGTTAGATTTTCCATCAAAAAAAAAACAAAACAAAAACCAAACCCATAAAAATGCTTTTGACTGGGGCTAGGAGATTTTTCATTGTCAGCTGAAAACCTCTGGTGATTTCAGGAAATGTCTATTCTCCATACCAACCCCCAAATCCCCTCCCCAGAAAGCAGCTATTTTTTTTATTTATTTTTTTTTTTTTAAAAAAAAGGTGATTTAAATTATAAGGCTGGCTGGAAAGTCATGACAAAGTTTTTCTGACATGTTCTTTCTGTGCTCTCTGGCAATTGTTCTGCATCCACAAACTTTGACTCTGGCCCAGCCACAGCTGTGAGAGATGGAAGGAGAGCACTGGAACTCTTACAAGATGAAGAGATGAAGATGCAAGGAGGTTATGGGAGCTGCTGCTACAAAAGCAGCACAGCTGAAAGCCTGCCAACACTCTTCATCATCATCATCATCATCATCTTTTGCATTAAATTATCCAGCACAAGCCAGGCTGAGGCTACAAACTGCACATGAGGAGGTTGCTGGATCTCTCAGCACAGGATTTCTCTGTAGTAGAGTAATTGCAGAAGAATAATTAACATCAGTAATCAAGAAAGTGATGCAGAAAACAACCCTTGCTGTGCTAAAAGGTCACTTGAAATTTAAAATTATCAACAATCTTTTTTTTTTTTTTAACATAGAGGGATCCACCTTTTATCCCTTGACTATTTATATAGATAAATGGATAGAAACCCATCCATGAGGATATGTAAGTAGGAATCTTCTTCTGTGAGTGGGAATGGATTCAGAAAACTGAATGAATTCTTTACTGCTTTCAGTATTGGCTGCTCTGAAAATCAGGTTGGTACAAAGAAGGTGAGGAGGTGGCCAGAATAAGACTTTTGGTGGTAAATCCTACAGTCAGACACCTGACCCCCAAGCTGTTTGTGTGTATTGAATTTCATCATCCTCATCACAGAAATGTGGTTTTCATGGTGACACTCAATGGGGGCAATCACCAGCTAATTTGAAAGCTGGGTTTTTCCCATTGCTACATCTCAGGGAAAAAAGGGGAAAAGGTATTCTCAAACATATTTTTCCTAATTTTTCAGGTGTTAGACCCTGTTTCCTTCTCCAAATATATGAAAAAATGTGGTGGTTTCACTTGTGGGGTTTTTTTTTTCTTTTTCTTTTTTTTTCTTCTTCTTTTTCTTCTCCTCTTTCTTTTTCTTTTTCTTTTCCTCTTTCTTTTTCTTTTTCTCTTTCTTTTTCTCTTTCTTTTCCTTTTCCTTTTTCTTTTTCTCTTTCTTTTTCTTTTTCTTTTCCTTTTTCTTTTTCTTTTTCTTTTTCTTTTTCTTTTTCTTTTTCTTTTTCTTTTTCTTTTCCTTTTTCTTTTTCTCTTTCTTTTTCTCTTTCTTTTTCTTTTTCTTTCTCTTTTTCTTTTCCTTTTTCTTCTCCTTTTTCTTCTTTTTTTTTTTTCTCCTTGCTTTTAATTCCAGCCCAGGGCTGATTCTGTGTACCTGGCAATTGCTGCTTTGCTATCTAATAAGTCCCTGTTGAGGGTTGGATCACTCAGATCCTCCAGTATGAAATCTTCCTACCTGGCAAGGTTACAAAAGAAGCCTTTCTCCTGTACCACAAGGAGATTTAATAAACCAGGGAAGCCTCTAACCACACAGGTTGCTGGAAGAAGCCAACACAGAGGGACTTGGGAGGTGAGGGAACCAGGGATGAGATTCTAAGTGAGTAAGGAAAAAAAAATTTGCAGAGCATCATTATATCCTATGTGGATCTCTGATGAGGAATCCACTGCCTGAAAATAATCCCAGGTTCTTTGGTACTGCTGGGCTGGCAGGAAAACAGAAACACAGAGGGATCTCCAGGAAGGAAAATTTCCATAAAACTGCATCATGAGGACATCTTGCACTGACTCCCCCCATGGCTTGTTCCAAGGAAAACAGCCAGCAGCCCAAACCAACCCCCAGACAACACAGACCTTAGAACTCTAAATAAAAATGAGCAGGAGAAAGAAAGCCTTGGGAAATTTGGGAAAGCAAGGAAAGGAGCAGCCCAGCTGAAGCCACCACAGGACTTGAAGAAGTCCAGCCTGTTACTTATTGATTGCACCAGAGGAATGGCACTGAAACTGTCCCTGGGAGCATGGCATTTGGCTGGGTGGAGGACAACAAGGTGGCTGCTTCCCAAAACAGGAGGTTTCAGGTGGAATTGATCACCAGAAACCAGCACCTTCCATTCAAAAGCCAGAGAGGAGATGGACTGGGGTGGTGTCTTTCCCAAAGAAGAAAGCCACTGTGAACTCCCAGTCCCTTGGATGATGGATACAAGTCCATGGGTTAGAATGTCTCTTTCCAAATGCTCCAAAAAGCCACTTCAAAAAAAAGGGTCCTCTCAACAGGCCACAAATGGTGGTGAGGGTAGGAATGGAAGTGCAGCTGACATCAGGAAAAAAAAAAAAAGAAAAACATTCTCCAAGAAAAACAGCATCAGCTCAAGTCCTGTGCCTTTAAATAATAAGCTCTTCTCTTCCAGATGATTCTAATAAGCCCAGGCACATGTGTTGTAACCCCTTGATGCAGTACAATATGAATAACCAAATAAAAGATCTCTCCAGATTTGAAGATTTACTGTTTGTGATGGGAAAAGGCCAACCAGATGACATCATTATATTTCAAATATGAATTACTGCCAAGTTTGGTAACACTAAACTACAGAAATTGATCCTCTATGTTTTAGCAGAAAAATGAATTTTGGCTTTGGGGGTGATATTTTTTTTTTTTTCCCCTCTTGTTATTTATGTAACTGTAAGGTTTATGTTTAGGAAACTTGGATTTTACTGAAAACTGGACCCAGAGTACCTTATCTTACAGGTTATTTGTTTTCAGACATGTGCTTAGCTGGAAATAATTGAGTTTGACAATTTATGAGTTAAAGAGTCAACGGATTGTGTTGGATAAGTCACAAAGAGCCAAATTCTATCTCAGGCAAAACCCTCCTTGGCTTGGATGGGAGTTTGCTTAATGAGGATGTCAGGATCTTGGTCCCTGTCTGGAAGATGCTGCTTTGTTTGCCTCTAGGAAAGAAAAATCCATACGTATATAGTAAAAACACCCTTTTCATGTAAGACAGCTGGGTTTCTGGAAGTAGAAACCCCCAATCCTCCAGCAAGAGTGACAATACCACTTCCAGACCTCCCTTCCACATCACCTCATCTCTTGTGGACATTTCAAACACCCCCTTAAGTGAGGTCCAAAGGCAGAGCTGAGCAGATTGAGTCCCCACGAGGTTAAGCCACTTGCCCAAGACTGCAAAGTGATTCACAGGCAGAGCTGAAACCCAAAACCACAACTCTCTTTTTTCCCACATCCCTGCACACCACTTCTTTTAGACTCTTTGTTGATGATGTGAACAGAAAGAGTTGCAAAGTTTTGCACTGAAGACAACTCCAGTGATTTTTTTATACATATAACTATATATATCCATATCTATCTATATATATATATGTATTTTTTTTTTTTTTTAAAGTGCTAACTAAAAGCCTTTTTGTTTTTCACTACAGAAAAGGATTCTGAAATATCACGTTACGGCGATGTTTGCAGGCAAATCCATACCCTTAGGGCCAGGAAAATGTTCTATTTTTACAGCACACATAAGTATATTTCTTAAGGCAGCCATAGATACATGGAATTATGCTGGATCTGGGTTTTTTTCAGAGAGGAAGCCCCAAGCTGTACAACTGCTCCTATTCTCAGAAGCGTGGCACCCCTGAACTGCACCTGATTCCCCGACTGCGACAGAACACTTAAAGCTCAGTGCTGTGACTACTCCAGAATATCAGGTGATATTTTCCAGCCTTAAATACCAATCCCCCATCCTTTGCTGGTGATGCAGGAGCTGCTGGCACCAGGAGGTGACCCACACACCAGGTCCTGCTGGTGTTGAAAGCCTCCGGACCACAAGCAGCGCCGTGCGGTGGCTTTTTCCTTGTCGGCATCAGTTGCCAGTGGGTAAATTTGGGGGGTGGACAAGAGTTTTCTCCACACTGACAAAGGGGTTGGGTTTGAGGTGAGTACTTTGGCAGGACTGTGAACTCCATGGAGGTGATGATAAGCATTTGGTGGACGTGGCAGTGGGAAGAATGCCTGGAGCGTGCCCACAGCCCGGGAGCAGCGCTGGGAAGCAGAGGATGAGGCCAGAATAAGCACAGGAACTGAGAAACTCCAAAGGGAAGGTTTGGGGGCCAAGGGCTGGTTGGGAACAGCTCTCTGAGCTAAAAGAGCCTTTCCTGCTCTTTGATTCCTGATGGGGGGGGGGGAAGTGGGATTTCATAGCTTCTCGTGGAAGGAACATCACTACCAGCTCTACCTCCAGCCAGGCATTCCTGGAAAGAAAGGATGGGAGGAGGGGGAGATTTTTTTTTTCTTTTAAATTTTGTCAAGCTGTTTTAGCCAAAAAAAAAAAAAAAAAAAAAAGGGTTGGAAGCCTCTCTGGTTCCAGTGAAAACCACTGTTTGAACTGTGGGCAAGTTGAAACCTAGAAAGCTTTTTTGTAGACCCAGTTGTGAGGGGGTTTGGGTGGAGCAGTTCCACACCTCATCAGACACCAGTGCTGGGGCAGGAGCTGTGGCCAAGCTGTAGTCACACCAGCTGGCACAGGGACCTCCAGGGAAGGTTCATCCTTCTCTTAGATCTTTTCAGCCTTAGAAACTGGTTTGCCTGAAGCTCACAACTCAAGGAGTTCTGGGCAGCCCCAGCTTTCTGTTGTCAAAACCAAACCTGGGGGTAAATGTTCAGGCATCACTATCTCGTGGGCATTGAAAGAAGTAGAAATATTTGCTGCTGGTTTAAAAAAAAATTGTCCATTTCTGCCCAGCTACACAGATGTTCTCCAAAGATCTCAGAGAGGATGGGGGTGGGAAAGCAGGAAATCTCTGCTCCTGCCCTCCTTGCTACTTGAGGAGCTGCTCCTAGGTAGTTAAATTGTTGGTGGAGATGGAGATCTGGCAAGCAACCCACCAGCCACATGCTTTAACCAGGGAGTGTGAATGCACTGAAGTGTTTCACAGCACGCAGAGTCTCCTGTGGGCTTGGCAGAGAAATCCCCATGAGTCAAAACAATAAAGGGATACATAAAAAACTGCATTCATACACCCAAATGAACTAGAAATAAATCCCAGAAAGGAGAAACTAGAGAATTTAAACACAGGTCCCTGCACTGAGACACCAGGGACACTTTCTTTCCACTCCAAAGCTTGATTTTTAAGTCAGGAAAGGCCATTAGAGTTGAGAAGGACCAAGCTGCCACCCCTCAGCAAAGAGATGGGGGAGCTACCACGAATCCCTCAGAGGAAAACACTGGATTTTTCCCATATCACTTCCTTCCTTCTTCCTCTTTTGACCCATGCATGGAGCACAACTATCCCAGTGCCCCCTCATCCCTAAGATGTTGCCTTCAATGACTTCCCAAACCAAAAAGAGAAGGAAAACCCAGAAGCCTAAATCTTCCCCCACCTGAATTCCAACCCTGTCACCAAGGGAGGGTAAATCCCAGGATAAATGAGGCAGGGACCACCTTGGGAGAGCTTTTACAGCCAGGAGGATGCTCTGAGTTCCCCCCACGTTTGTGCTTCTGACAGCTTTCAGATCCATTTTATTTTACAAATAATCATGGCTGGCTGCCTGACTTTGAACTTCAGTGGGGTGGTGTTCTGCATTTCAGCAGAAGCCTTGGATTTAGTGGTGTCCAACTAAAACATGTAATGTGGTCAGAAATGTGTTTTCCCTCTTTTAGGAGGAGCAGCAGAGGGAAACTTGGAGGAGCTTCTGGTCCCTTTTACCCCCCCCCCCCTCCATCTCTCTCTTTTGGAGGACTTGAAAAATGAAAGAGAATCTGGTTTTGGGTGAATGTGTCCCTTTGGGCTATTTTGGAAATACATTATTTAGAGCTGTGCAAAGAATGGATTTAAAAAAAAATTATTTTATTTTTAAATTTGGCTGCCAAATCAGAAAAATCAGGAAAAAAGTTCATTTCAGAGTGACCAATCTATCTTGTGTGACTGTAAAGGAATGATTCTGTTTCATTTTCAGGTTTGCATTGTTATTTGCTTCACCTTTAGAAAAGAAGTGGAGCTGCTTTTTTTCAGGGGGAGGAAAAAAAAATGCCAGATCTAAATAGAAGAGGGAAAAAAAAAAGTCTATTCAAAAAAGGCAAAAAAAAATATTTGAAAGATACTCCATTTTCTCATTGGTTTGCAGGTGAAACTATCTGGAAGTTGCCTAATTTCTCAGAACAAAAGTATATTTTAGCAAATTTTCATTTCAGCCAAAGCTCCAGTGAATTTCCAGGAATTGTTCAATACAAGCAGATCCTGTCCCAAGCCCAATGTGCCATTTTAGGAATAACAAAATAACCCAATTTTTTTCAGTGCTGCCTTAACAAGCAATGTCAAAATCCTGAAACCACAAAACATTCAGAGCTGGGTAGTGGACCTCCAGCAGAATCTCACCAGCCTGAAACCAAAACATGTCCTGAGTGCAAAACCTTTCTGCAACACAATTTCCTTTTCAGGGCACAGGGAAATCAGCTCCAGATGCAGGGAGGTCTCCTCTCCTTTCAGGTGTGGAGCCCCAACTGACTGCAATTTATTTTCACAACCCACCTCAATTCCAACCCTTGGGCCTCAGCAGCATCATCTGACAACATCTGCCTCTCTCTGGTTACTCCTGCTCTTCTCCAAGCTGTGTTTTGGGGAAAAAAAAAAGGGAAAATGGTACAGATCCTCCAACTCTTCTTAAAATCAGGTAATGATGTGCACTGGGCTGCCAAAGATGGGTTTAGGAGAGGTTCTTGACACAAGCCATGATCCAGATGATTTTTTGAAGCCATCAAGGCCAAAGAATTCCATCTTGACATTTTCAAGGTGCTGGGACAAGATTTGGGAAAGTGAGGCAGGAGCCTGATCATTGCAAGCCCAGGGGACAAGGTCCGAGGAATAAAAAAAGAGCAACTTTTTTCTCTAAAATTCTCCCACAGTTTGTCCAGAACTCAACACTCTGAAAAATCATTGGTTTGGGTGAGGTCAGAGTTAAATCTTTCAGACATATTTTTCCAGCCAGAACTGAAGATCTAGAGAAAGTGCCCATGAAGAAACTCACCACGATTGGTGTGAATTTGGAAGTGTTGGATTTGAGGGGCCACGAGATTCAACTTCCCTGGACAGAGCTCAGGTCAGCACAGAATTTTGGGTGAGGTGTGTGAACTTGAGTTGAGGAATATGAACTAAGAAGCATGATGACACTAAGACACTGAAAAAATACATAAATGGCTGAAAAAAAAAAAAAAAAAAAAAAAAAGAAGAAAGGAAAAAAATCCTCCTATTTTTCCACATTATTTCAGTATGTATTTTGATGGAATTTTGGAAGAAATTCAGCTAAAGCTTGGAAAGCCTTTGGGTGTTTTACTATCTTAACCATATGTCAGTACTTCAGTTCTTCCTTGTTAGATTTAAGGTGGCTACAAATCCATAAAAGTCTAATCAGGAGACAACCCAGAAGTGTGTGACCAGCACAGTCCCCTTTTACCTCCTTTTTTTTTATTTTTTATTTTTTTTTTAAAACTTCCTGGTGTGCTAATACAATTATTGTCTGCAGCCATGGAGCTTTTATTTTAGGGAAAGCTTGGAGTGCCTTGCAAACACATTCCTCATCCTCTCCCTGAGAAAACATTAATGCTTGTTTCATGCTTGGGTAGTTGCTCAAATGCCCATGCAATGTGTCCAAGGGGAGCTGCTGGGTGAGAAGCCCAAGCCCAGCTGCTCCAGGAAAGTTGCCCTGAGGGCAAGCTTGGCATTTCTCCCAGTTCCAAATTTTATTTTTTATTTTTTTTTAAGGCTTTCAGTGGAGCACCTGACAAACTGCTCCCACACTGGCTGGGCTCAGGGGTGATGCTGATGGTGCAAAGTGCTCCAAGCATCCCTGGCTGACCCCCTGTGGCCCCCAGAGGTGGCTGATCCATCCAAGCCCTGTTTGGCCACGGGTTGTGCAAAAGGGGATGGAGAGAACAGGATGGGGGAAGAAGTTCCCAGGCCTCACTTCCTCCTGGGACATTTTCCCAGTTTTGAGAAGAGGAACAGGCTCCTCTCAATTCCTCTCATGGAGCATCCTGGCTCAGTTTTCTTTTGGTTTCACTCCCCTTTTCAATTTCCAAGAAATAATTTTTTATTCACTATTTTATTTATTATATTATGTATATAATTATATTATTACATTATATGAATATAATGTAATATATTATTTATTATATTATATATATAATTATATTATTACATTATATTAATATACTATTATATTCTATTAACATATCATTATATTATCATATCATATAATATTGTTATATTATATGATAGTATTTATTATTATATGTATTTATTATATTATTATATATTTTATTTTATTTACTTATATTAATACTTTTATTTACTTATATTAATATTTTATTTATTCACTAATTTATTTATTCAGGATGTCACCAGCTCCTCTTAAATAATCCTCTTAATTAAAAGGAGTAATAAGAACAAGTAAAAATTCCTTGTATTGATAGGAAACAGCTCAATTAAAGGTTTTATAATTTACTTCTTTGGCAGCCAGGTATCTGCATTAAATCAATGAACAAAAATGGGGAAGAAAAAAACCATAAATCTCCATAACTTTGAGATAAAATGCCACAGCAGCTTAGCTGGGCAGATGGAAATCATCCATAGCAAAAATTGTTTTTACTCCTTAGTGGTGAGACAAGGAGGTAACAGGAGGTAACAGGAGGATGGATGCTCCTGATCTGTCTTCTGATGCCACTCAGGTGGTGATGGAGAGGGAGGATAAGGAATTATTCACTGGAGCAGTTCCAGTTTTCCTCCTTCTATTTGAAACACTGCTTCTCTTTGGACACAAGGAAGGTGAGAAGAGGTGAAATATTAATTGTAAAGAGCAGGTGTGCAAAGAGATACCAGAGAATGTGCAATACTAACTTGTGAGCTACACTTCAATCATTTTTCACAAAGGATTCACAAAATACGTGGAGATTTTTTAGTGCTTCATTTTTTTTGCTAGAGTGAAAAAGAACCTTCTAGTTGAACAGACCAACTTTCCAGACAGGCTGACCTGAAAATCTGCCAGTATTTTTCTTTCAGCAGATAAGCAGAGACTTTTCCTCAGCACTTATCTCCCCCATCTTCTCCCTGACCTGGTGGGCACATGAAGTGATGTGCAGAAAAATTGTGAAGTTAAAAGGAAAGAAAAAAGAAACTTGTGTGTCAAGCCCAAAGTATCACAAGCTCACCTTTCATTTATCAGCCTGACAAGGAAGGCAGCAATTGCTTTTTTTTGGCCATTCCCTGCCCAGATTCTCCCCACTGCCTGGTTCCAGCTATTTCAGATATATATATATATATATTTATATTTTTTTTTTAGTATTGTAAAGCTGCCAGGTAATTCCTAGGGACTGTACACAAGGCCTTTAACCTTTTTTCCCTCCATCAGATGCTTCCAAATGCTTTTGAATGCTCTTAAAATGCCTCCTGCAGCACATCTAAGAGGAAAGGGGCACAGCCTTGAAGCAGAACCCATGCATGGTCCCACTGCTGTCCCCAAAGGGAGCTGCTTCACTGCCCAGAAAGCCCATGCATCATTTACACACGACTTAATTTCCTCAGATTTCTTTAAGATCACCTGAGAATTGAGCCAGAAGCCTTTTACTTCCCTTCCTCTCCTCCTCTGGAGTATATTTTGCTCCAGAGTTTGGGGCTTTGTGGCAGTGAGGTCTTCAGAAGTGGAGTTAATTTCCCATGGAGAACCCAAGAGCCAGCAGGCTGATGTGGATGGCTGAGTTTCTTCTCAATATTTGGATAAACTTGGATTCAACTTACTAATTTTTTTATTTTTTTTTTTTTTTTAGTATTTTTACAACGTAATTATTTGGAAAACCAAACAATGTACATTACCAGGAAGAGTTGAAAATAGAGATTGAGCAATAAGAACATTACAGGACTTGATTTCAAAAGAATGCAGGCAGCAATTACTCCAGGCTGTATTAAATTACAAAAATTGAGAAAAGCTGTGACCTAGATATTTCTTCTCTTGAAATATTTTTCATTTCAAGCATCTACTTTCGTTTTTTTTCCCCTTTTTTTTTTTTCAGCATCTGTTTTGTAATGAAAGGAGTATTATTTTGTTGGTTTTATCTTTGCAAACCCTTTATGCTGTATTAACAGGTTGCAGGGGATATTTAAACACAACAGAGACTTGTGCTGTCCCAGCAGAGTGAACCAACAGATTTGGAAACCAAGATACCCTGCAAACCACTGGAAGTTATACAAAACAGAGTTATTTAAGAGAGGAAACCTGATATGGATCCAGAGCTGGAATTGCAAAGCTGAAAAGCTCAAAGAGCAAAATTTGAGTATAAAATGTTATCTGTGCAGGAGGGGATTACATTAAAACACACTTTATGCTAAGGAAAGTTCTGATACACATCTTTTTCTTTTTTTTTTTTTTTTTCATAGGAAAAATACAGCCACTTTTCATAGATTTACCACTCCAAAAGTGGTATTGTACACAAGCAGCAGAATTATAGCTTCAGATATAAATCAGATTTGTCAGTGAAACCAAGTGCTTTAGAAAGGGAGAAAAGACCCAGAGAAAATTTAGTATCCTGTCAAAAGCTTTCAAAATAGTGTGTAAAACTGAATGAAAAATACCAAAAGCAAGGAGATTTTAATTGGAATAATTACTCTGATTCAGGGGCCCTGCTGGCTGGGAAGATGATGTGCTGAGTCACATTTTTACAATGTGCTCCTCCATGGTGTTTAGCAACACAGCCCTGAGTTCATCCATGGAAGTCTTACAAGATTAGTGGGTGCTGACTTCAAGATTTCAGTAAATTCTTATTTACTGAAATGTTACTCATGTCTACAGTGAAATCAAGCACTTACTGTCAGTACACAATTTGCTCAACCTGAACTGGTTTCTTAGATATCATTCATACCCTAAGTTCTCCTGCATCCTGTTAAACACTTTGGCAAATCCTTAACTGCATCATCATAGGTCAAAATCAGTTTTCCCTGAGACTTTATTGCCCTTTGGAAGTATTAACTGGTAGAAACACTACTCTGCATCCCACTTAGCAACATCAAGCAGCAGAAATATTACCAGATCCTTGAGATGAAGATATTCAGATGGGAATTCTGATAGAGGCTTCAAGTCAAGCATCCATCCCTCCTTTCCCAGAGCTAGATGTGTTCTTGGCTACTCCCTCCATGACTCAGGACATCCCACACCACAGTTACAACAGGCCAGGGGCATGGCAGTGATCTAAGAGCTTCCCTGCCTGCCTCCATGGGCAAGTGTAGAAGAATTCCCTAAGGAATTAACACCTAAACTGGATGCACCGAGGTCCTCACAGCCTACCCCAGCCTAAGGAAACCCTTATCATAGAATCATAGAATCATAGAATCATAGAATCATAGAATCATAGAATCATAGAATCATAGAATCATAGAATCCTAGGGGTTGGAAGGGACCTGGAAAGATCATCTAGTCCAACCCCCCCTGCCAGAGCAGGGCCCCCTAGAGTACATCCCCTAGGAACGTGTCCAGGTGGGTTTTGAATGTCTCCAGTGAAGGAGACTCCACAACCCCCCTGGGCAGCCTGTTCCAGGGCTCCGTCACCCTTACAGTAAAAAAATTTTTTCTGATATTCAACTTGAACCTCCTATGCTCCAATTTACACCCATTACCCCTTGTCCTATCACTGGTCACCACTGAGAAAAGCCTAACTCCATCTCCCTGACACTCACCCCTTACATATTTGAAAACATTGATGAGGTCACCTCTCAGTCTCCTTTTCTCCAAACTAAAGAGCCCCAGCTCCCTCAGCCTTTCCTCATAAGGGAGATGTTCCACTCCCTTAATCATCTCAGTAGCTCTGCGCTGGACTCTTTCAAGCACTTCCCTGTCCTTCTTGAACTGAGGGGCTCAGAACTGGACACAATACTCCAGGTGTGGCCTCACCAATGCAGAATAGAGGGGGAGGAGAACCTCTCTTGACCTACTAACCACACCCTTTCTAATGCACCCCAGGATGCCATTGGCCTTCTTGGCCACAAGGGCACATTGCTGGCTCATGGGCATCTTCTTGTCTACCAGGACCCCCAGGTCTCTTTCACCTACACTGCTCTCCAGCAGCTCAGCCCCCAACCTATACTGGGACATCATGTTGTTCTTCCCCAAATGCAAAACTCTACACTTCCCCTTGTTGAATTTCATCATGTTTCTCCCTGCCCAACTCTCCAGCCTGTCTAAGTCATCTAAGTTATCAAGAGAAGCTGGTTGCAAAAGCAGATTCCTGCAAGACATGGTTATGATTTATACAAAACCCCAGCCACTGAAAACAGCCTTAACAGGAAATCAGGAATAAGAGGAGAAAGATGCCCAAGGACCAACATTTTCCAAGAGGAAGCGTTGTCCTTGTGCCTCCAGGGTTACCCCAGGGATGGGATGATATCTGCAAACTTGTGGGACTCCATGTGATTGTGACCTGCAAGTGGGAACCTGCCACAGTTTTCCCTGGAATTAAAAAAAAAATAATCATCCTATAGAGCTGATTTCTGGAGATCAGAAGATGCAAGCCCTGTGCCCACAGTTCCCCCAGAGCTCGACAACTGTCAGTAAGAAATATTTTCCTCCAGCCTGAAAAATAGCTTTACCCACTCAAAAGAGATTTTTAAGCATAAATATGGCCTCCATAAACTGAAAGCACTTCAGTGCTTTTTGAAAGAGCTATTAATGTCTATTAGGTCAGACAAATGACTGAAATTTAACATTAAAAGTGCAGCTCCACACCTTGTACCATTTAGCGACAGGAAATTAGGAACAATTAGATCTCTGTAAAACAAGGAAAACCATGATTGCTGAAGGTCAGACTTCAGGAAAACCCTGCAGAAAGCTCAACAGCAGAAATTCTTTACAGGTATTCTTCTTTACACTTATATCCTACATATGGTTTCAGCAACAATCAGGTACAATGGGAGAAACCAGATTTCCCCCAGCAGCTGTAATAAATTCAACCCTTTCCCCCCTCTCCTCTCCTGTTACAAACAAGCAGAAAGGTTGCACAGAGCAGACATTCTCTGGTCTTTTATAGGTATTATTGTGCTCTGGAATGGAAGAGGACTGGCAAAGATTGCTTGCAAGTACAAGAAAATGAAAGAGAATGAAAGGAGAATGAAGCCGATTAATTTTCTGCAACTCATGAGGTGCATTTCTTGAGGTTTAATACTTTCACATTCAAAAGGTTGACAATGAAACACCTTGTGTAAATATTGCAAGCCCCTGCCTGGAATTCTCACAATGAGCTGTCAGCAGATAAATTTTTGCCTGTTATTTTCTGTAAATGGATAACCTTGAAAACACACACACTAAAAAAAAAAAACAACCAAAACCCGAACCAAACCTCCACTCAGATCTCAGGATTTCTTTTCGAAATGGGCTGAGATGCTGATTCCTGGTGAGTGTGAGTATCTTAGGTTACACAGGAAGAACCAGTTTCCAAAATGTTCTGTCCAACTCAAAGGAATTTGAAGAAAGCTTTGTTAGGCTTCTGATGGTTTAAGTTGTTATACACCTGCACCATTTACTTTAGATAGGTAGATAGGTAGGCGGGTAAATAAATACATGGATGGATGGATAGATAGATAGATAGATAGATAGATAGATAGATAGATAGATAGATGTTTTTTTCTTCAGTTCTGGCTAGCACTAGAGCTAAACTTGCCAAAACACAGCAAAGAGGATTATTCTCTTGATACTCCCAACCGTGGCCAGGAGAAATAGTGCCTGAAGTCGTGTGAGAAAATGTTAAGATAAATGAGCTTTGGCCAGCTCAGCTGTGAACATTTGGGTGCTTATTTCAAGTGAAGTGACCCCAAATTGCAAAGCACTGGATGTTTGCTCATCACTAACTTCTAATAGTCACCCTGAGGTGGGTAAAACAGCCAAGAAAGGGCTATGAGCTCCTTGCTTGCACAGAGGATCTAAGAGGAAAGGAAAAAATCTCACATTTGTAAGGCCAGGTTGATTGGAGAAATTTTTTTTCTTGGGTGCTATGCAGGGGTTTTGATGTTTGAACAACACCCTGTGCCCAAAGGCAGTGAGTGATGGCATCCATCAGGCTGACACAGGGGCCTTGTGGGCAGCCACTGCCTCTGCAGCCCTGAGAGAGGTTGAAGGAGTAGAGGCAAAGATTGAGTGATTCCCTTGGAAAAAAATTTTTTTTATTTTTGGGTGGGCTGGGGCCAGCAAAGGGTGAGTGTGATGGAGGATGCTAAGGAGAATTTGTGATCTTAGAAGCCAGGGAGCTTCTAAGAAGACCAATCCTGCAGCTGCTCAGTAAAACGAAGGAAATCCCATTTAAAAAATAAAAAATAAAATAAGAGACAGAGAGAGAAGGAGCTTAATATGCCCTTAAGCAAAATCCAAACCATGGATTATATGACTTCCCTCCTTTCAGGTTTTTTTCTGTGCATTTAGTGGCAGCTGGAGGAAATATGAAAGAGCATCTTCCCCACAGCTTTCCCTGATGAAGGAAAAGCAGGGAGGGGACCCAGCCACCCCAGGGTCACCTCCCTTTTCTCATGCTCAAGAGGGACACTGGCACTGGAGGGGTCAGGGCTGGTGGTGGCCTTTGCACAGGGAATGTCAGAATTGTGATGTCCCTCTTGGTTCCTCAAAGGAGGTGTCTGAGAGTGTCAGTGCCATGGCTCAGCCAAAGAAATATGCATTAAATATGCAAGGAGACAGAGGTGAAGCATCCAGCAGGTTACTTTGGGGAGAGGCTTGGAGCTTGTCCTGGAAGCTGAGTGGAGCTGAACAACACTTGGGGAACAAAGGCAGAGGCTGTGGGAGATCTGTCCCACCACAGGAACCACACAGATTTTCTCTTTCATGGTGCTTATTATGCCACTGACCCTAACTTGTTTTTAAGTGACATCTTGTTCTGCATTCTAAATCAATTCCCATGAATAATTTTTTTGTTAGTTTGTTTTCTTCTCTAGCAGTTATTTCAGTTTGGGGAAATTTTGTTGCTGTGTTGCAGAGATCAAGCTAAGAGTTCCCCTTCCAGGACAAGGTGTGTGCAGATGTTGGCAGAACAACCTCAATACAAACTGAGATCTGACCAAAAGTACTCTTGCATCCAGATTAATCTGCACAATGAGCAAGAAGAACATGTAATACAGAGCTTAGATGAATATCCATGACTTTTATGGGTGGCACCAGGCATGGAAAGCAGATTTGGGGACCAGGTGAGTTGATCTGTTCCCAGGAGCATCCATAGACCTCTCCACACCTGGCAGCTCTGTGGAGGCACCATGGAGATGTCTTTGGGTCCAGCACACAGAGGCTTTGCCCAGAGCTGGAAGATGGGCTTCAAACCCTGCAGTCCAGAAAGGCATCTAAGAAGTAACTAAAGCAAAGGCTTTTCAGACCTGTAAACTCAGATGCTGGATGCAGATTTAGGGAGTCTGAAGTCAAACATTAGGTCAAAAACTCCATTAACTCAAGCCGAGGAAAACATCATCGTTCCCCACTATCCAAGTTTAACACAAAACCCCTTTGGCTCCTTGGTCCCAGCAATTTTATCAACATTATTTGATCTCCTTTGACATCAGAGCTGGCTTCTGTCTCTAGATCATTTTGTCTAGACTCAGTGTTTACATGAGACTTACCCAGATTGGCACCATTTGCTTGGCAACCTTTTTGTGAGCGTGTGTGGATCCCTCTAGCAGCTTGGTTTAGGCAGCTTCCCACTGAGTTTGGGACCAAAAATAAACACAGAATTAAATGTGAGCAATACTCAGTGGGACACTAAATGCATTTTAGAGGGTTTGCCTCTGAAGCAAAGGATATGAACTGATTTCCAAACATCTACAAAAGGCCATAATCAAAGCCAGATCATCAGACGAGAGCGATCGTTGGGCTGGGTTAACTTTCTGCTGCTTTTCACCAGTGGAACAATTACTGAAACCTCAGTCATGTTCAATATGTAAAGTGGCAGCAAATCCCAAGCCTCAAAAAGTTTTCGAGACTGTTTTTTCTGTGCATAAATACCAGGGTCAGTGAGTGTCAGTGAAGAGCTGCAGAGTCCAGTGGACTAAGAGGTGTAATGATGGTGGTGGAAAAGGTGTTTGATAGCTCATGATGGCTGGAAGGAATTATTCCATCTAGGAATCAGTAGCTGAAGTTCAGTTTAAAATACTGAGAAAAGGCCTTTTTTTTA
The DNA here is from genome assembly GCF_036169615.1 of Heliangelus exortis. Lineage (NCBI taxonomy): Eukaryota > Metazoa > Chordata > Aves > Apodiformes > Trochilidae > Heliangelus > Heliangelus exortis. Next base: position 4,593,555 of record NC_092429.1, read on the forward strand.
ATGAGAGGATGCATAGAAAAGCAGATCTGAAAGCCATAAAACACTGTCCTAACTACCCAGCTTCCCTCCTGCAAAAGCCCTGACTGTAACAAAGGTAATTCAGCTGTGTCCTCTAGACAGACACCTTCCCCTGAGCCAAAGGACCTACATCACTTCAGCAAGGCTTCTCCCTCCATCTTTGTTCTGTGTTTGTCATGAGCAAGAAGAAAAAAAAATTAACAATACCTCTAAAGTCAATGTTTGGTCAAGTTGACTCTCCAGGTCTTGAAAAGAAGAAGCGTTGTGAATATTTGGGGTATGAGCAAAACTCAGGCAGGGAGCAAAAGATTTTATGGGAAATGACACTATTTCTTTCACCCAAAAGCTCTCAAAACTTTGCATTTTGCTCTGGGTTGATAGCACTAATCACTCTAATAAAATTAATTATCAAGATATTGTGTAGTCCTGGGTTTTTCTTTCTCTCACGTGTCTCTTCAGGCCATGTTCCCATGGCACACACTGCACTTGGGCTGCTTATTGACTGAAAAGGAGATTTCACAGGAGTGCTGGGATGAACGTTTCTCCAGTCAGAAGGAAACAACCCACTGAACACAGGCAACAGCTTTTCTGTTGCATCCAACACAGCCTCAAACAGATTTGCTTTCAGGAGAGAGCAAAAACACAAAATACTTTTATTTACTTAGTAAAGCAGGTTTGGTTTGGTTTGGTTTTTTTTTATTGGGGTTATGTGAAACTGGACCACATGGTTGAAGAGGCAGGGTCTGCAGCAGATTCCCATCATTGGAAAGGATTCCTGTGCTGCTTTGTAGAGTTTTTATTGATTCTCTGAGCCTCATTTATCCTTCCAACCATCAGATCCATGTGGCCTCCCCAGCTGATGGCAGATCTCCAGCAAGACAGCTTGGATGGCACACACAAGGTATGCAAGGAATCATGGCTGCAAAAAAAAGCCTCTCCTGAGCCAATATAATGAGTACAAGGCACAGCTGAGCTGCTGTGAAATAATGTGTGCATGTCAATTTTCATCCAGCAGTGAAGTGTCAGGACACAACTGTTTGGCAAGCCCTTTGCACTTTATGTGTCCAAAATGGGTTGTCAATGCCTTTGTAGAGCCACGGATGTCCTGGGAAGCATTCCCTTTTCATTAGCTCCAAAAAAAAAAAAAACTGCAAAAGCCTCAGAAAATCAGAAGTGAATCACAGGTCATTCCTGTTGCAAAATCTCCACGATAACCCTTGATTGTTCCAATCTTCTCTCTCACGTGTGATCACATCTTATGAGCTGTGCTGTGATGTTCCACTTGAGTATATGGAGTAAGAAATGATGACAAACACCTTTTCCCAGTTGTTGTCAAGTCAGCCCTTCCTATGTAACACTGTGATATATATCTGATGATGATGATAAGAGGTTCATGTATGGTTTTAATTCTTTGTGTTATTTCCAGCCTGTATTCTGGCAATAAAACAATTAGAAAATCCTAGTTTGTCCAGTTGGTTTTAAAAAGAAGCAAGTTATGGGCATCACAGGCCAAGTTTGTTAGAATTATAAACTTACAAACCTATAAAGGAAATTTAATGTCAAAATTAATGGGCAGACCCTGGAGAAAACCTTGCCAGTGTCAAGATACTCAGATAAGAATAACTGAATAAATTTGCTCAGCTCCTCACACAATCTCACATCTAATTAGAGCTGCCCAAGGCAGAATCTGTCAAGGTAGAGATGAAAATCCCAGGCTGCTGACCCTCCCTGCTTGGGAGCTCATGGACCATTTTTCCATGGCATTCACTGCCACAAATTAAGATTCAAAATAAGGCTGGAAAAGAAGTTTTCTCCAGAATCAGATTGGTGGCAGGTAGGCTGGACAAGTGGGTTTGTGATGGAAAAGACAGATTTTACACTCAGAAACCCCCTTGCTGAGCTGCTAATTTGAGGGAATAAAGGGGGATTAGGGGAAACGAGGAAAAATTAAGTATTATGATTCCAGGAACAGCTCTTCCCGAGTCACCTATTTCAGGCTAGCTGGGCTTCCCAGGAAACCCTGACAGAATTTCCTGGCCATGCTGAGTGGTCACTTGGCCTGCACAGCAAAGCCTGGAGTTATCCTCCCACCTTTCCACCAGGATGAGCTCTTCCAGAAGCCTCCCTTGGAGATTTCTCCCTTGGTTTTGAGACAATAGCAATCATCACAACCACCTCCTGTGGCAATGAAGCCCAGGAGCTAACTATGGGATGGATGCCTGAGGAGCTATTTCCATGTATTCTTCCCCTTGCCACCAGCTGCTTTTGTTATTATTTAACTGACTGTTAGTTTCAAGCATGATGCAGCATCAAGCTGGTGTTGTTCCTTATTAAGGAAAAATAGAATTGGCTGTCTGGCCTCCATTTGGATGAAATCTCATTTCTCTCTGGGGAGTTTTCAGCCTTAGTCCATCTCCAGAAACAAAAGCTGGGATTTTAGCACCCTCCAAAACTCCAGGTTACAGCACAAGTGAGAATCAGGTAGTGAAGCAAAATTCCCAGTAACTCCCACCAGTTTTCCCTCTGGAGAGTCAGCAGGATGGTCACTTACATGCACAAGGAATTCCAGTAAAATAAACACACCCTCCAAACTTCCTGGGCTCTAAACCATCCTGCTGCGTTTTGATGAGCACTGAAGTGATTTTGGAAAGCAAAAAGTTCTCTGGGTTACAAGAGCTCCCTCCCAACATCAGCTAAAAGTGACAGACACTGCAGTAATTCAAACCAGAGGGGCAGGGAAAAAGGAGTTATGAAAACTTGGCTTAGCCTGGAGACCAGAGGAGCTGAAGGAAGAGCAGCATTTTTGAGGGAATGGCGAATTGAAGGAATGAAGTTTTGAAATTCCTGCCTTTCCTGCTTCCCCACTGAGCAGGAGAATCTAAAGGTCCCTGGAATCCTGAGCAACAAAGCAAGACCATCAAGTTTTCAGCTTTGCTGCTCCCACTGGCTGGGTCTACATGGCTGATTTGTCTGAGCTCCAGTTCTTGTGGAAAAAGGGGAAGGGAAGGGAAAAGGAAAGGGGAAAGGAAAGGAGAGGAAAGGAGAGGAAAGGAGAGGAAAGGAGAGGAGAGGAAAGGAGAGAAAAGGAGAGAAAAGGAGAGGAGAGGAAAGGAGAGGAAAGGAGAGGAAAGGAGAGGAAAGGAGAGGAAAGGAGAGGAAAGGAGAGGAAAGGAGAGGAAAGGAGAGGAAAGGAGAGGAAAGGAAAGGAAAGGAAAGGAAAGGAAAGGAAAGGAAAGGAAAGGAAAGGAAAGGAAAGGAAAGGAAAGGAAAGGAAAGGAAAGGAAAGGAAAGGAAAGGAAAGGAAAGGAAAGGAAAGGAAAGGAAAGGAAAGGAAAGGAAAGGAAAGGAAAGGAAAGGAAGAAGGAAGAAGGAAGAAGGAAGAAGGAAGAAGGAAGAAGGAAGAAGGAAGAAGGAAGAAGGAAGAAGGAAGAAGGAAGAAGGAAGAAGGAAGAAGGAAGAGGGAAGAGGGAAGAGGGAAGACGGAGAGAATAAAAAGAAGAAAAGGAAGAAAAGGAAGAAAAGGAAGAAAAGGAAGAAAAGGAAGAAAAGGAAGAAAAGGAAGAAAAGGAAGAAAAGGAAGAAAAGGAAGAAAAGGAAGAAAAGGAAGAAAAGGAAGAAAAGGAAGAAAAGGAAGGAAAAAAAAGGAAAAGAAGAAAAAGAAGGAAAAGAAGAGAAAGAAGAAAAAGAAAAAGGCTCTCCACATAGACACTCCACATCAGGCTCCCCAGATGTCAAAAGGACCAAGGCTCCCTGAGTGTGGGGTGGAGATGAGCATCTCCTTGCTCCTCCCTGTTTCTGGGCACGGCCAAGAGCTGCTGCACATCAGTTCTCAGAGGCAGTGAGTGAAACCACCTGCAGATCCCCTCTGCTGCCCCCTCTCCCTGATGCAATCCCTCTTCCCAAACATGCACACCCTGTGCCTACTGCTCACAGCTGAATTATGAATGAATGGGACTGAGTTTTCCAAACAGATCCTGCCATCCCTGCTGCTGAGCTCCCTGAACCACAAAGAAGTAGCAGGAAAAGATGCTACCCAATCCTACACAGGACTTCCAGAGAGCCCCAAGGAACTCCCAAATGTCAATAATGTCAAATATATAACTGTATAATATACAAATGTATAAATGTCAAATAATATATATCAGGCATTGCACGGCATACATCCAGACTCTAAATGAGTATCTCTTAGAATTTTACTTGGAGAAGGAAAACCATACAGGAAGATTTATTTTTTATTAATGCTCTCACATATTTCCTCACTTATCTCCCTATCCAAGAACTTTTTTCCATTCAGGATCCCAGGCTGGGCTCAGCACTCTCCCACTTGCATCCCATTTGCACAGCCTTGGCTTCAAAAACTTTTTTGAAACAAACCAGAAAAAGTGAGGGAGGCTCTGAGTATTTTGTACAGCTGGGCTAGAAGTGGGAACAGAGTCATCTGTACCATTTCCTTCCATCCTGGTAAACAAATGTGAGAATGAGAACAGACCTAGGGATGTGCCTGCCATGGAGGAGGCAGAGAAAACTCAGCCTTGGTGCTCTGAGATTGTCACCAGCAGCTCCAACAACTCCAACCCAAGAGTAACAACAAGGAGCTCAAACCACAGCATGGGAAAATAAAAAAGTTGGACATAAATATCCACCAAGATTAACAAACAATCTGGAGAGAGCTGGGTCAAGGGTTTCAACCACAATCCCAGCAGTGAGTTAATGGAGCTGAATAAACCTGGAGCTTCACATGCACGGGGCTCAGACCTTTGGAAAATTGTGTCTTGAGCAAGAAAATTGTTCAGTCTTTTGGAGCATTTTCTATCTGGGATAAGAAAATGGGTGACCATTCATCTGCCATCAGAAATGGCTTTATTATTCTGAAAGTCTGGCAGAGACACCACATCTCAGCTGCTCCTCAGCATCTGAGCTGCAGGAACCAAAGGTTGGCATTCACTTTGTGTCTTTTATTGTCAAGGTCTGACTTCTTTTGCTGAACCTGTTAAGTGTGGCCTCTTAAGGATAACTGCATGAAACAGAAATAAAAATCAAGAGGCTTGAGCTCTGGAAAGAGAAATGGCACTCATTGATTGTTAACCACAAAATATGGGTTTCTTTTCTTTCACCTTCTTTTTTTTGTGTTTTTCTTAGGGTTAACTTCACAGTTTTTCTTCCTTGGAAGTAACCTGATGTTTCCAGAGCCTAAGAACTCCAAAAAAAAATCCTCATTAGCATATAGGGCACCCCTTGTCTAGGGACTGGAGCCACCAAGCAGCCCCTGGGATAACTTTGGCATCCTGACAGTCTGAGTGTCACCACAGCAGCACCAGACAGGCAGGAGGTTTGGGTTTTCCCTGCATCAAACACTTCACTGACATTTCCACTTCCTACAAGTCCATACCACAGAATTTCCCTGGATCATATGAATACAACATTTCTTGCAGGCTTACAGTGATGGTGCTGAGCTACAACAACTTTTCAGACCAAAACTGCACAAGTCTTTGGGGTGTCCCATTACTCTGCAAAAAAACTTCTCTGTCACCTACATGAGAACTGAGATTTGAAGTGCATGTGGTTGAAATTCACCTATTTAATGCAATTCTGTGACTATAAGGATGTAGGGGGCTGTCATGACTGTCATTTGTCACCTCCTGCCTGACCCAGGGATGTCCCTCCCTTCTTTGTTCTCAGGGTGTCTCTGAATCATGCTGAGCATGCTGAGCACCCATTCTTAATGAGAAGAAGCTTTTCTATTACTTTGATGGGATGCATTGAAAGAAGTACCACCAGCTTTGAAAGAATAAAGCTCAGCCATTTTTAATGCCATGGGGAAAAGAAGTAAGTAATGGTGGCAGAAGTCTTAGAAAATTCTGCCTGTAAAATGCAAAATCTGTGTCAGCATGATCATAGAATCATAGAATCATAGAATGGGCTGGGTTGGAAGGGGCCTCAGAGATCACCAAGTCCAACCCTTGCTCCACTCCCACTGCAGTTCCCAGCCCATGGCACTGAGTGCCACATCCAGGCTCTTTTGAAATATCTCCAGGGATGGAGAATCCACCCCTTCCCTGGGCAGCCCATTCCAATGCCTGATCACCCTCTCAGTAAAGAAATTCTTTCTCATGTCCACCCTAAACCTCCCCTGGCACAACTTGAGACCTCTTGTGCCCTCTTGTCTTGCTGAGAGTTGCCTGGGAAAAGAGCCCAACCCCCCCCTGGCTCCAACCTCCTTTCAGGGAGTTGGAGAGAGTGATGAGGTCTCCCCTGAGCCTCCTCTTCTCCAGCCTCAACACCCCCAGCTCCCTCAGCCTCTCCTCATAGGATCTGTGCTGGATCCCTTCACCAGCCCAGTTGCCTCCTTTGGACCTGCTCCAGGACCTCAATCTCCTTCCTGAGCTGAGGGGCCCAGAACTGGACACAGGACTCGAGCTGTGGCCTCCCCAGAGCTGAGCACAGGGGCAGAATCCCTTCCCTGGACCTGCTGGCCACGCTGTTCCTGAGCCAGCCCAGGATGCCATTGGCCTTCTTGGCTACCTGGGCACACTGATGGCTCATGTTCAGCTTCCTGGCAATCCAGACTCCCAGGTCCCTCTCTGTCTGGCTGCTCTCAGCCACTCTGTGCCCAGCCTGGAGCTCCCCATGGGGTTGTGGCCAAAGTGCAGGACCCGGCACTTGGCCTTGTTGAACCTCATCCCATTGGAATTGGCCCAACTCTCCAGTCTGTCCAGGTCCCTCTGCAGAACCCTCCTGCCTTCCAACTGATCCACACTCCCCCCAGCTTAGTGTCATCTGCAAATTTGCTGATGATGGACTCGATCCCCTCATCTAAATTGTCAATAAAGATATTGAACAGCACTGGGCCCAACACTGATCCCTGGGGGACACCACAGCCGCCATTTTGATGCAGCCCCGTTCAGCACCACTCTCTGGGCCCGGCCCTCCAGCCAGGGTGGGAAATGCGAGTGCTCTGATCCTTACATAACTATAAGCTCATAGGGCTGGATAAATTTTGGGCATACAAGCCTTGCAATCAGTATCTAGTCCACTGACCACTGAAGATTTCCAACATCCTCTAAGAAACCCAGTATAATAAGAAAATTTCAAAGCCCCACACTTCTAAAGCACCAGAGGTAACTGAGTGTTACCAATGGGTTGGGTGCCCTCACTAGCAGTATATTCCCTAAAGACAGTTCCCAGACATTTTGAGAAAGTAGCTTTTGCCATACTCTGAAGTAGAGGAGAAGGAGTAATAAATATAAAAGAGTAATAGATGTCTGGAGAAGTACATCCTGATTCCACATCCAACAATAGTTTTAATGTTGGTCAGATGAGCAAGACACATGGATGAGGCATGCTCAAAGAATGTCAGTCTTTTAGGAACATCAGTGTACACCATCTGACAGCCTGTCTCCAGCTCTGACCAAATTCCAGTGCTTCAGGAGAAAGAGGTGAAAAAATCAGAGAAGAAACCAGTTGTCATTTTCTTCTCTGAAAGGAGAAAAACATCTTCCTGAGCTCCATGAGTGACCAGTGAGAATGCAGTGTAAACAAAGCACCAAACAGAGATTATTTTTCAAACCTAATTGATATTACCAGCTCTGTGTTTGCTTGGCTTAAAGTGATGGAGAATTCTACACATCCCACCCACAAATCAAACCTTTAGTAGGTAACCTTATGGTTCACTCTTTTCACCATTAAAATTTTGGTGTTTCTAGCACAGATCTGGCTGGATGTTGCTTGCAGCCACTGCAGCTCGTTCCATCCCTTTTTGATGTACAAAGTTGATCCCACTCCAAAGTTAATTTTCTCCAGATTTGAAGCTGATTAAACAAATACATTTTCCAAAAGAAAATTCAAGATGCTTAGGCAGCCCACAACAACAGGGGGAAAAAAAGGGCACATTTCCCTTCTACTGCTTTGTCCTCAGCAATGCTGGATCCAAAGTCCAACAGGGATGCTGGAGCAGCACAGGAATTGTACCAAAGTGTGAGCCAGCATCCATCTAATCTTATGACTCAAAGAATCACCATTTCCTTAACTCTGAAATCATCATAAAATAAACTATTTCTTGGATGTTCTCTGACACATGAGCAACAGTTTCTCAAAGCCAGTGGGAGCCTTTCCACCTCCATTACTGTGTATTTTATTAAGTCTTGACTTCTTGTGTAAGTGAAGCTGGGTTAAAATCTCCAAATCCTACAAAAATTTGAACTTTACTGCCTATGCAAGAGAAAAGCAGCCAAAAAACCCCAGATAAATATATGGAAAAGAAACAATAAAGCAAGGTTTCCCCAGACAGCATTCCCTGATAACAGAACAGAGCTCTGTGATTGCTTTCATATTTTTTTTATGGATTTCCAAGACAAAACAAAGGGAAATATATGATATCTCCACATTTCTGCCAAAAAAGCTGTTCCCAGAGTATACATTTAATGACAGCACCACGGGAAGACAGATTTTCCCATCCTTTCTAGGTTCCCTGCCCACTGCATCAAGGACATCTATAGGAAGGGATCCCAGACAGAAAGGGCAGCTGTAAGGACACATCTGAGGGAAGTGAAACAATTCTTTTGAGCTGGTTTAAAAGGGCTCTGGTGAGCACCTTGTCATCCACTGGAAATTGCCCAAATCTGAGCTCTTGCTGGCCTGATGGAAACAAATTCTTCACTCTTTAGGCTCACAGGAGAGCACCCAATATCTGTGCCCAGGGGAATTATTCAGACTTGATGAGATCATGGGGTTTTTTTGGTTTTGTTTTTTTTTTTTTTTTTTGTCCTCAGGTTGGAAATGAGGAGTTTTATTTCTTTGGAGGGATAATTTGCAGAAGGTCAGGCTCCCCAGGATCTTGATCATCAAGAAAAGTCAAGCTCCAGGTGCCTGTGTAAAATGTAGGAGAAGGTGGTCAGTTATCCCTAGGGTTGATTTGAAGGTTGGGTGTTAAAAGTTGATTTGAAGTGAAGGAAGGACCACCCCTGATGCAGAATTTCCAGTTAAACTAAAAAAGAAAAGCCTGCTGTAAACACCAGAATATATGTAAGCTTCACTTGTGCTTAAAACCTGGCTTGAAAAAATACTCCTGGGAGAACAACCACCAACAAATCAGAAGTGGCAGAGGATAAAAAGAGGATTTCAGAGTGGGCTGAACAAGAAGGAAGGCTCCTAGGGGAAGCCAGATGGAGCACAGCCATCCATGAACTCCCAGTAACATCCTCAAGCAAGGAAGGATTTAAAGAGCCCAAGAAGCCCAGGAAATTCACACAGAGCCTTCAGGGCTGGAAGATGTATTACACCAGAAGAGATGCATTTCCTCATCAAGAGCACAAAAGCCCTTCAAATTATCAGGTGAGCTGGTCCAGATTCTCTGACAGGATTTCTGCAGAGCAGGAAGAGTTTTGGTCTGGTGGTCTCTGATAAATCACAAGTCACTGGTGTGAACTGGTCCATTAGGGTCTACTCAGCATCTCTCTCCTCCAGACTTGTGCTGAATCCCAGAATCATTGGAAAAAAACCTCCAAGATCATCAAATCCAACCATAACCTAACACTGACAAAACCTGAACTAAGCCTAATTAAACCTTAACTTGAGATGTGATGCTGTGACACTGAGGGTCTGACTGAGACCTGCCCCTGGCAATGACCCCTGTATGGGGTTAGAGAGAGGGAATTGTGCTCTTGATGGAGATTTTCTGGGGGGAAACTGGGGAAATCACCAACTATCTTGGTGGAGCCCAGTTATTCCTGGACAGGCTTCCTCATTAGTCACTATTTCTGACTTGCTTTTGATTAACCATCAAAAAAAAACAAACCAAAAAGGTGATCTCCAAGGTTCCTTCCAACCTAAGCCATTCTATGAGGATCCTCCCTGAGCTATGTGGATATCTTAAAGAGCATGAAATCCTATCAAGTGTGCAAAAAGGGAGCCAAAAGCAGCCAAAGAATCACCTTAGAGCCTGGGGAGAGGAGAAGGAAAAGGACAACTGTTAAAATTAACTCAACTAGACTTTTTAATGAGGAAAAGAAGACTCAGATGTGGTTGTGCAGGACAAAATGAAGTAGAATCAGGAGAACAGAGTTACTACAACCAGCCACTGGCTGTAGGGCTCAGCAAAGAGCTGCTGAAGAGCAGGGGGATGAAGGCAGGGTGGTAGGTGAGGAGATAACTTGGAAAGGATGGAGCTGAAAAGGAGCCACAGCATCACAAAGGGAGATCCAGAGGGATGGGAAAATCTCCATCCCAGGAGAAGGGAGAAGAAACTGCAAGTCAGGAGAAGGGGTTTGTATCCCTCAGATGGGCAGTGATGGTCTTTAGGGAGAGGAGCAAGGAGAAAAGAACATTTTAGGCACTGGCAGTGCACTGGATATGAGCTGACAGGACAGGAAACTCCCAAATTTTTTTTTCTTCTTTTTTTTCAAGAAAAATCAGACATTGTGAATCAGCCTCCACTCCCATTTCTTCCAAGAAATGGGTCCCAGCTCTCTCCTGGCAGGACATGAATCAGCCTGACCACCCTCAGTGTCATGGTATCCCTTTGGGAAGAAGAAAGCCCCTGGCACATGCCATGGATGTTGCTTTCCTGGGCATCCCTGGCTGGGTAAGATACTTCCAGCCTGAGCATCCATTCATTTTTTGGCAAATGACTAATGCCTAAACTTGCTACTGTGTTTTTCAGCACAGCTGCACTGGGGATATGTTTCTGGCACACAAAGCACTGCTACCATCATGAGAAAAACAATTATCTGAGTTCAAAAAAAAAAACCAAAAAAAAACAGGCCAAAAAGATAGGAGGTTTTTGTCAGGGTGAGGGCAGGAAAATTATTGACAAAATAACTTAAGAGAGTTTTTCTTATCATGACATCATGAGTTCTGCTGGCTCAGCTATGATGAATGATAATCATGACAAAAGTTGCTCTAGCTATGGCCTTGGGAGATGAAAAGAGAGGGGAGGAATTAGCAGGGGGTGGAGAAAAAAAAAATAAAGAAAGAGAAAGAAAATTAAGTCACAGACAATAGATCAAAAGGCTTCGGTAGATATTAAGTCAACAGGGATTGGTTTAAATTACAGTGTTTGAGTGGTGTAGCAGGAAAAATAACTCCACAAAAGCAAGGGAAGGATAATCTTAGAGTGTGTCCCTATATGCAGCTGGACACCCTGGGTGGGATTAGGGCTCCAAGGAGCTTTGGAAGTGCAAACAACCCAGAAAAGGTGCCTGCACCTGGCTGCCAGGCAGGGGGGTCACTGAGCACTGGAGCTAAAGGCATCAAGTCTTATTCTTCTCATGCAACTCTTCTCCTAAATCCACCTCACATCCCAAAACTTGAGGGTTTTTGTGCCTCTTAAGCACTCAGAGTCACAGAGTTCTGGTTATGAGAAATATGTCCTTTTTCTCCTACATTTCCTCACTGTAAAGCTATACCTGGGCATTAATTTCCCCACCCTGTATTGTCCTCTTTTAAGGATGCTTCAGAGGATCCTTTCTTAAGGATGCTGTAACACCCTCTCAACCTCCATTTTTTCATGGATAACTAAGCCAGCATCTCCCAGTTCCTTCACATCATATATCCCTTCTTTTTTCCTGGATCTCTGAGGGCTGCTGAGCACATTCCAGGCAGAAAAACCTGATCCCCCAAAGATATTTCTGCCCTGGCAATTAAGTGCGTGCTGAGAAACCCACCTCGAAGAAAAGGGCCAAAAATTCAAATAACATCATGCAAGAGCAAAGGCAAGCTGGGTGTAACAAGGTGATTTGTGTAAAGTTTAAATTGAGCAAGTTTCATGCAGAAAGCTCAAGTTACATTTTGCACGCAGGGAGAGGGAAACTCAGGCACAACTCAGGCTTCAAAGCATCAGAGAGAGGATTTCTTCCTCACTGCCTCTGGACTCCCCTCCACCACATGGAAAAGTCAAGCAAATGGATCCTTTCAGGTTTGTTGTAGATGAAAGTGAAAGAAAAAAGGCAAAATATCTGAGCTTTCCCTGTCTGTTCTGGGCTGTTAAAAGAACTGAAGGTTCGTGCCGGGCACAGCAGGCAGCCTGCCTGTCCTTGGCAAAGCTTGGGATCCAGAAGCATAAATTGTACCTGTAGCCTGAGATTGCATATGAAAGGAAAATATATTTATGGGTTTTGAAAGACTTTTTGCTGCCAGAGCCCTAAGGCAAGGCACAACTGGCTCTGGCCATGCTCCTCCACAGCCCACCCACCACCTCCAGGGCCCTGCTCACAGCCAACACTTCTCCTCTCTCCCCTGGCTTCAGGACATCCCAGGGGTGCAAGGTACAAAATAAACAGTTGCAGGTTTAGAAATCATGAGATGGAGATTTTTTGTTCTCTGATAGAGCTGTCAGAGAGTGAGACATAAAGTGAAAAGGAAGAACTGGCTTGGGAGCATGGAAAATGCAGGGAGGGCTGGGGTTATGGAACATGGCAAAGTGTTTATCAGTTCTGCTTTCTTGCTTTTTTTTTTTTTTTTTTTCTTTTTTTCCTTTTTCTTTTTTCTTTTTCCTCTGAAATTGGAAGTGAGAATAGGGATGGGTGATGGGAGGGAAAACAGGGACTCTGACTTCCTTGGGTTGCCATTAAGTGTGACATGAAGACAGCAATATTGGGAATGATGGAAAAGGAGCTGGTGGTTTGCTCCCCTCTGGCTGCTTTCAAGAAGGATTCAGATGTGATAATGGTGAAGGAAAAAGGGACAAATCCTCACCCACCCAAGAGCACCTTGATAATGACACTAACATGGGCAGAGCTCAGTCTGAGAACAGGATGCTCAAGTGCATCTCTGCCAAACTTGGAGACATGGGATAATGGTCCTGTCTCTGGACTCAGCAATACCTTAATAATAATAATAATAACAACAATAACAATAATAACAATAATAATATTAAATTTTTTAAAAGCCTTTCATAGGGGATTAAACCCAAATCTGCTGCCTGCCCCAATCCAGAGCAGATGACAGCTGAGAGGTTGGGGTGAAGCTGGGAAAAGTTCCCAAGAAACACTTGCAGAGTGCTGTAACCCTTTAGGTAGCTCCCAACATTTTGAGGTCAGTTCTCCATCACCTCCCCATTAAAAAGTTGATAATCCCAATGCCAACTTTGCAACCTTGGATTTCCTTCCACTCAAGAGGGTGCTGCCCCTAGGGTGCCTCCTGCTCCTTTAGCTTCATAGGAACATGGAGAGCCAGAAACCACTCAGTCCTAGAAAAAATGACCCAATGCCTGAACCAGAGACACATTCCAGGAAAACAACTAAAACCTTGGAGTGGTTTTGCAACATTCAGTCACTCAGCAGAGTGAAGCAATCACCCACACGAGGTGGTTTCCAGTCCAGTTGAGCTGAAGTCTCTCTGCAGAGCCCAGGAGTAACCAAGAGCAGAGTTTCTGCCTCTGTAGTTTATGGAGGACTCAAAACCAGAGTAAGGGCACCCTGGGTGGACACCAGAGCCCTTCCCACTCCAAAAAAGTTTGGTGTGGGCAGTGCTGGGTGGCCCTAAAATGCAGAAAGAACCCACTCAGGTTGTGGCGTGGTCAGAGAGAAACAGCACAAACTTCCCTTTGCCAGGATGGAAAACTGTTGCCCTGGGAGGAGGAACCACCTCTTTTTCTTATATCCTCTGTATCTGGAAAGGATGTCTACAGGAGATTTGCATTTTTGGCACCTTAACATTTACGTGAAGTTTTTGGTTGGATTTTTTTTTTCCCCTTCTGTTTCGCAAGCCTGGAAAGTGCTCATGCTCTATGGAGAGGATTTAAAAAAAAAAAAACCAAAAAAACTCAGAGAAAATGAGTCTAAGTTTTCAGTGATAAGGAAGGTAATTTTCCAAAATTTTTAAAGCAAAAGTTTTGTTCATCTGGTGGCACATTTGCAGTACAGAGAGAGCTGTTAGGAACAAGCTAGAAGCATCCCAGCCCTAGCAGGTGTTTTGTGATGCTGATGGAGCCAAGGGAAGAAAGCTTCTCCTCAGCCCAGCTGCAATTATCTGTTTGAACTGAAAACACCAACTGTGGGGAAAACAGCAAAATGTGTGTCTTCCCAAATATTTGAGTTATTTCAAGCACTCGACCAGTAGGAGGGAGCAAAGCAGGGACAAAAAACTACTCGTGTAGTGCTTCCAAATGTACAGATACTACTCAGGCTTTTCATAGCTGAATGGTTAACAACAAAGCCAATTACATTCTTGCTACAGCTGATTAAACAGTTGATCCCAGGGACCCCAGGCTTCTCAGACAGGGTTGTTTGCTGTAAGCAGAACCAGCAAAACAAAAACAAGGCTGTTGCAGAGATGCTCATCTGTCAGGGCTCAGGTTCAGGACAGCAACCCCAGGCAGATTCAGTGAGCAATCTGAAACACATCCTGTTTAGACTGAAATTAATACAATTTCAGCAGAATTTAAGAGGGTTGGAAATGGAGAGGTGTGGTTAGATTTGTAACTGGACTCAGATCCCTCTGCTGCCAGCATCCAAGAGCTGAAGCTGCCAAGCTCTGTGTGCAGGAACCCTGGATCCCTCCTTGGTTTATGGGTTAATATCCCAGGGTTCAATCCACATTTTCTTGGCTGTACCTAAAGCATCCCACCAGCCCAGCTGGGCAATTCCAGGGAATGCCTTGAGCATGCAAACAGCTCTCCAGTTGGAACAGCCCTGATTCTTGTGGAGCCTGTGCTATGAACACATCACCCAAGAGTCCACTCCCCACCTCCAGCTGCTCCCCTGGGGCCCTCGGAGCTGGGTGACACTGCAGATGTGACTTCCAGAGAAAGAAATCTCATTGAATTTTAATGCTTTATCATCTCAGCAGGCAGAGACTCATTCCGTGCTACATTCCACAAATTCCCTTCAAAAATGATTTTACATTCAGCTTTGTTTTTCCCTTTTGGAAGCATTGCCTGTTGCCTCCTTAATGTGCCTCTGCAAGAAACAATTGCATTTGTATTGGCAATCCCTTTTCCAAGATATTACTAAAGCTCCAGTCCTTTCCCTGTGGGATGACAGAATTTGGATAAATAAGAAGAAAGCTGGCTTCTGACCACTATTTTTTTTTTTTTTTTTTTTGCAAAAGAAGAAAAAAAATGTGCTTTACTATGTGGCACAACAGATAGTATTTCCACACAGTTAGACAGCAACTCTTGCTGTGGAAAAAAAATACTGCAAGGCTTTCACATTTCAGCCCAAGAGGAGTGTTCACTCCAAAAGAAAAATGCTCAAAATGTTCTTCAAGTGAGCCTGTATTTAATATTCTACATTCCACAGTCATTTCTGTCTCTGTGTTAATTCTATATACAGGGAATCTCAGACCTGAACACAGCTGACCTTTTTCTACCACTCAAGTTGGGTATGGACCACAAATCCCTTGCATTCCCAGATGGAAAAGGGAACATCAGTCCTGAGAGGTTTCCAAGTTAAAAAAAAACAAGGGAAACAGTGATGGAAAGCTGTGACCACCAGAGAGCTGGAAACCTGGAGCATGAGAGCTCAGGCAATGACTTCTTGCAGGCAGGATGTGGCAGAAGGGAGAGGAGCATCACAAGAACAAACCTACAGCTGATGTTCCTACTGAGATACCTCAGGTCTTACTGTGGGAGCAAGGATTTAGCCCTGGAAGAAACATTATTATGGTTCTTAGTGGTTTTGGTGAGGAAACTTTAGTAAGGGAAGAAAGTTTTGGTCTTGGCCTTTGGTCTTGGCCCACTGTTAGAGTCAGGGAATCACAGAATTGTCATGGTTGGAAAAGACCTTTAAGATAATTGCACCTAACCATCATCATATACTCCCTTCCACCCCAAAAAAAGAAAAAAAAGCACAAAAATATTAATATCTATATCATCATCCCCACTAGAGCATGTCCTGAAGTGCCTCATCTACACTGCTTTTAATGACCTCCAGTGACTGGGACTCCACCAGCTCCTGGGCAGCCCATTCCTGTGCCTGACTAAAGATTTGGTTCCTCCAAGGCTTGGTCTTAACCCTGAGAGAAAAGCCTGTTCCAGAAGGGATAAAAATACTGTATCACAAATATCTCTGCCCTAAGGATGTGATGCTTTTGGCCAAGCACAGCCCTGCTGTGCTGGACCTCTTCTGGAATATAAAACACAGTGTAAGACAGGACAAGAAGACACATGAGCATCCTCTGATGATGATGATGATGATGATGAAGATGACACATGAGCTTACAGTCTACCCAGGCCTGCAGCTAACAGTCACCCAGCAACAAGGAACAGGATCTGCAGGGTCTCATACATTGGTCTTTCTCCTGAAGCTGCAACTCTGATTTATAGAATCATAAAATTGGCTGGGTTGGAAGGGACCTCAGAGATCATCAAGTCCAACCCTTGCTCCACTCCCACTGCAGTTCCCAGCCCATGGCACTGAGTGCCACATCCAGGCTCTTTTGAAATATCTCCAGGGATGGAGAATCCACCCCTTCCCTGGGCAGCCCATTCCAATGGCTGATCACCCTCTCTGGAAAGAAATTCTTTCTAATGTCCAACCTAAACCTCCCCTGGCACAACTTGAGACCTCTTGTGCCCTCTTGTCTTGCTGAGAGTTGCCTGGGAAAAGAGCCCAACCCCCCCTGGCTCCAACCTCCTTTCAGGGAGTTGGAGAGAGTGATGAGGTCTCCCCTGAGCCTCCTCTTCTCCAGCCTCAACACCCCCAGCTCCCTCAGCCTCTCCTCATAGGATCTGTGCTGGATCCCTTCACCAGCCCAGTTGCCTCCTTTGGACCTGCTCCAGCACCTCAATCTCCTTCCTGAGCTGAGGGGCCCAGAACTGGACACAGGACTCAAGCTGTGGCCTCCCCAGGGCTGAGCACAGGGGCAAAATCCCTTCCCTGGACCTGCTGGCCACGCTGTTCCTGAGCCAGGCCAGGATTTAGATTTTGTTAATGGAAACCCACTGGAAAGATTCCCATTGGCTCCAAAGGGCCACACCCCAGCAGATAATGTCTGAATAAACCACCCTGTTGAATCATCAGATGGATGGACAGACTCGTTCCTCACCCCTAAGCCCCTGTCCAGCTTCTCTTTAAGGCAGCAACAAGAGGAGTTAATCCCAGGACTAAAGACTGGGGTGCTGAAATGCAACTTTCACACCCCTGCCAAACAAACACCTCTGAACACACACACACACAAAAAGGGGAAAATCAGAGCACAGTTTCCAGGGTCAGAGCAGAATCATTTGGGTTGGAAGGGACCTCTAAAGGTCACCCAGTCCAACCCCTGCAGCCAGCAGGGACACCCTCACCCACATCAGGATGCTCAGAGCCTCCTCAAGGCTCATCTTGAACCTCTCCAGGGATGAGGCCTCAACCACCTCCCTGGGCATCCTGTTCTACTTTTTCACTGCCCTCATTGTAAAGAACTTTTTCCTAAATCCAGTCTAAACCTGCTCTTCTCTAATTTAAAACCATTGCCCCTCAGCCTATCACTCCAGGCCCTTACAAAAGTCCCCCTCCTGTCATCCTACAGACCCCTTTCAGATTCTGGAAATTCACCATTAGGTCTCCCTGGAGCCTTCTTTTTCCCAATGAATGAGACACCCTGGGATGGTCCTGGCATGGATCCTGCCCCACCTACCCCAGAGGGATCTACCAACACAGGAATGTGCAGGCAAGAAAGCTGCTGCTTATTGGAGGGTGAGGATGAGAGTGAAAAAATAAATGTACTCTTGAAGGTTGGATTTTGCTGCCTGGATTCCATCTCCATACACTCAGCCCTGCTCAGAGCAAGAGGGTCCTGCAGCTCCTGGAACCTTCTGCTGCAACTTCCCATCCAAAATCTCCACGTGGACTCACTTGTAAGTGGCAAGAGATGAGAGAACTTCCCATCACCATCACACGTTCACAAAAAGGTTGGAAAAGCTCTTATTTTAGCCAGAAAAAAAAAAAGGATCGGGTCTTGAGGGAAGAGGGAGAAATGAAATATTTATAGTGTGCATTACCTAAAAAAAATAATTCATATGATGAGTCTTTATCTTAAATGCCTTGGACTAAAAACAAATAAATGAATCGTTCACATTATTGTGCAAGCAGCCATGTTTCATGTTATTTATGTGTTGCTTTTAGGGTTAGATTTTTTATTCTTCTTATAGAGAAAGGCAGTTTCTTAGTATTGCTGTGAATACCAATGTCAAATTCTATTTTAACAATGTTCAGTGATGCATGAACATCCCAAAGGCAGGATTTTAAAAAAACACTAAAACCATTTGTTAAAGAGAAACTAGACAACCTGAACAGTCTTGCCTTTTCTCTTTTTCTTTCTTTTCACTTTTCTTTTCTCTTCTTTTATTTTCCTTTTTCCTTTCATTTCCTTTTTCCTTTCCTTTTTCCTTTCCTTTTTCCTTTCCTTTCTCCTTTCCTTTTTCCTTTCCCTTCCTTTCCTTTTTCCTTTCCTCTCCTTTCCTTTCCTTTTTTCTTTTTTTCCTTTTCTTTTTCCTTTCCTTTCCTTTTTTCTTTCCTTTCCTTTCTCCTTTCCTTTCCTTTCTCCTTTCCTTTCCTTTTTCCTTTCCTTTTCTTTTTCCTTTCCTTTTTCCTTTCCTTTCCTTTTTCCTTTCCTTTTCCCTTTTCCTTTCCTTTTCCCTTTTCCTTTCCTTTTCCCTTTTCCTTTCCTTTCCCTTTCCTTTTTCCTTTCCTTTTCCTTTTCCCTTTCCTTTTCCTTTTTCCTTTCCCTTTTTCCTTTCCTTTTCCTTTTTCTTTTCCTTTTCCCTTTCCTTTTCCTTTTTCCTTTCCCTCTCCTTTTCCTTTCCTTTTCCTTTTCCTTTCCTTTTCCCTTTTTCTTCTCCCCTCTTCTCTTTTTTCTTCTTCAACCCTTACAAAACCAGGATGAAATCTGGTTTCACGTGGCTGATGTCTGAGCCAGACCCCATTAACAAGAATCTTCTTACTGACTTTATCTCAACTTTGGATGAGAACAATATATATATATATATATATATTTTTTTTTTTTTTTAAACTGGCAATTGCTCTTTGTGACCAAAATTATTGATAAGATTGCAAGAGGCCAAACTATCTGTGAAATGGTTACTGAGTTTGCAGCCAGGATCAATCTAGTTACACTCTGGAGACCTTTAAGGTGCCATTTAATGTGCTCCAAGCCAAAAAACCTTCCTCCTTCTGCCTATCCTCTGCAGGATAAAGCAGAGGGAGCAGAGAGCAGAGATCTGAGCAGAATTGACACTTGGGATGTAGAAACCCAAACTTTGCTCTCAGTTTGGAGGTTGCTCCCTTGACAAACCTGTGGCAATACTTTGAATATGTGAAATTAGGCTGGCAAATACACAGCTCCCTGTGGCCATCTCAGTGAAAAAGCAATGAATGGCACCATTAAAAAAACCAAAAAAAGCCAAAAAAAACCCCCAACCAAACAAACAAAAACCCCCCAAAACAAACAAAACAAACAAAAAAAAAACACCAAAAAACCCCCCAAAACACACCAAAAATCAACCCACCCCAAAACTACAGAACCTGGATTGTCACTAAAATATTGAATAATTCTCTTGTTGCCTTACACTGCTTCTGCCTTTCCAAGTGCAGGTGGCTCTAGTGGTGATTAGTTAAATAAATATGCAGAAAGGAAGAGTCAGTCTGGCAAAAGGAGGGAATATGAGCAAATAGATCTTCTTGCTGAGGGCTGAACCGTGTGCATGGGCACGTCCAGACAGAGCCCACCCAGGAATTTTTCAGAGTTTTCTGTTTTTCCTGGTGACAGGGATTTACCAGCTCTGGGAGAAAGTGGAAACAAAACCTCATTCAGGGGCAAAGCCTGTCTAAAAGATCAGAATAAAGTCTTTCTTTCCCTCAGGAAGATTCTTGGGAATACAAGAAGAAGGGGAAAAAATCAATGATAAGACTTGCAAGTATCTGGCAAGATCAAGGGACAAGAGCTGAAGAAATAAAGACATTATCAGGTGAGAGAGGGGATGCTTAATAGCCACTTCTGCTGATAATAAATGAAGAAATAGCAATTTTTTTGAGGGATAGGGGCAGAATTAGATGTTTAAAGCAGTAGGAGCAACATAGCATCAGCTAGCAAGGTGCTAAGTGCTCTTTGAATTTCTTTTAAAGGATTGAAGTAATTCATGCAAGGTTTTTGGGATGGGGGGGAAGGTGGGAAGCAGGTAAGGGAAAAGGGGAGGAAAAAAAAAAAAGTAGAAAAAACATCATGAGAAATATCACAGTAGCAAGGAGAGAGGCAGCTGAAAAAGTCAAGGATAACTAAAGAAGCACATGAAGCATGACCTTGAAATGAGACTGATGGAGTGAACTTTTGGGGTTGAGTGCTGGTTGGGAAAGGGGACTTGGACCTCTGCCCAAAGCCACTGCCTCCTGCTAGTTAATTCCTAATGAGTTCAGGGAACAAGGATTTTGCACAGTGTTTGAAATAAACAGGGTTGTGTGAAAGAAATACTTGAGACCATCATTAATTTCTGCTTCTAGTGGAAACAAGTCATGAGACCCCACGTCCTGGCTAAGCACTTGGGTCAAAAAAAAAAAAAAAAAAAAAAGGAGCATAATGTGAATTTCAGCACTCTATATTATTTTGGAGGGATAAATAATTGTGTGTTTTCATTTTGTGCCTCTATCATGAGTCTTCAGGAGAGAAGGGGCATTGCTAACTAATTCATTTGGTTAATTATGTATTATATATATTATTATATATTCAGCATTTTTGTTGCTTGCTTCTCCCTGCTTCCTGTGCCAGTTTTCCCTTCCCTATAATTGTCCTTCCTGTTTATGCCACCCCATATGCACAGTGGCTACTAAAAGTCAGCTGTAGAAACTGTTTACTGTTCACCATTAGTGAAATCCCTCTCTCTGACTGGATGATGGATGGTGGAAGGCTGAAGCTGTGAGACCCTGAGGAATAAACAGGGAAAAGTCGTGTGGTGAGGATGAGAATGCTCCTTCCCTCTCCCTTCAGGGTAACAGAGAAAGTTCCCTGCTCAGGACATGGAAAATGCTACAAAACACAAGGCTGTTTGCTGATGTCTGGGGCACTGAAGGGCCAGAGGATGGATGAATTATTACTGAAAGCATCTAAAATCCCAGTGAGGGGGGTAAGAGGGTTAATACTGCAACCTGTCATCTAAAAAGGTTGGAATTCTATACAGACCAGGCTAACACACACATGGAATGAGAGAATGTCAGGGACCTAAAGAGACCACTGAGTCCAACCCCCCTGCCAAAGAAGGATCACCCAGGGCAGAACATTTGGCATCCATTTGGGTTCTGACAGTCTCCAGAGGAGACCCCACAACCCCCCCTGAGCAGCCTGTGCCACTTTTCTTAAACCCATTACTCCTTGTCCTATTACTGGGCACCCCCAAAAAGAGATTGGGCTCATCCTCTGGACACCCACCCCTCAGGTATCTGTGGACATCCTTAAGATCCCCTCTCAGCCTTTTCTCCAGGCTGAACAGCCCCAATTCTCAGTCTTCCTTCACAGGAGAGATGTTCAAGTCCCTTCATCACCCTCCTACCTTGTATTGTGCATCCCAAGCTGTGCTGGGAGCACAGAAAACAGGAAAAGCAGAGATGCTGAACTACCAAAAAAATAAAAAATAAAAAAAAAAAAAAAAAAAAAAAAAAACCAACTAAACCCACAAAACCCCGTTTTCATCATTTCACAGGAGTTCAGAAATTAGCAATTAGCCCACCCCCTGCTTGAGGCTGAGATCCTGACCCAGGAGCTCTGTCCCTGAGGTTTTTTTGGTGCACATCAGGGAAAGCTGCCCTGGTGTCTCCATCCCACCACACTGTGACATGAGCTGAGGATGCTGAGGTCCCATCCAACCCAAACCTGGGGACAGAGCCCTGGAGGAGGGACATCCCAGCACTACAGGACACAGGGGCAGGGTACAGGGATGTCCTCACACCAAGGCACCCACTGTTACAGCTCCCACAACCCATCCCCTCCCTGCATGCTCCCCACTGTGAGGTCCCTTTCTTCTGCACCTTTTTTGTCCCACTTGTTCTTTCAGAAGCACCTGGCATGACAAAACTCCTATTCTCATGAAACAGAGAGAGTGAAAAAGGAAAAACTGGAATCTCCTCCAACCACAGAGCTATTTGGGAACAGCAGGAATGAGCAGGTATTAGATGGGAATCCAATATTTGCTGGAATAACTGTTCTGGGGCTTTGTTGAGTGTTAGGAGGAATTTTTCCACCCCGTGCTGTTGGACCAACCTTCAAAGAAGGGCCACTTCACACAAGCATTCAGAAACCTCTTCCAGCCAAGCCTGAAATCTTAACTGCACAAATGAGAGAATCAGGAAGGTGCCATTCCCTGGAAACCTCCAAATAGACACATAAATATACCTTGGGACAGAGACCAGCCACCCTCCACGGTCTAAATCAGACTCAGGAGTCTTATTTACAAATGGAATATAATTATAAAGCAGGGGATTAAGCTCCTTATTCCACCACAGCATGTGTTTAGATGCTGGTTTTTCAGGGATGGACTATCCTGATGATCCAGCTGATAGATGTCATGGAGCATGTCCTATGGGGAAATAACTTGGCTGTTGGCTCTGGATTTTAGACAGGACTTGTGTGCACATGAAAAAACATGGAATGACTTATGCCTGTGCTATGTGATGGTTTAGGAAATGTTTTGCATGTTATCAAATCCCTTGGAGATTCTGAACTCTGCCACTCCTGTCATCGTTTTAATTCCTACACAAATGGAAAATCCATAGGGAAACCAGCAGGCTAATTGCACTGATGAGTAGCTGGGGATTTGTCCTCCAGAACAGCAATTTTTTTTTTTTTTTCCTGACCGGTTGGTTCAAAGCAAAACCAGGCTGGGGCTGGGATAGGGATGGGGCTCATCTGAGAGTTGAGAAAAAAAGGAGTTTGGAGTAAAGGGCAGGACCTGTCCTGAGCACTGCAGGGAGAAGGTGAAGGGAAAGACCCTGTGGTCCACAGGAGACGTCTTTTAAGAACCTGAGCAAAATGGATGCAGACAGAAGGGTCCCAAATTACAATTACAGAAGAGCTAAAAGCATTTTTGGGCAGTTATTTTGTGGGACATTTGTGTTTGCAGGAGGAAACAACCCCCAGACTGTTCCCAGGGGTGACCCAGGTTCACTCTTCAGCTCCATGAAGCTCCACATCTCCCCAGCCCCACCAAGCCCCATTTTGGTGTCATTCAAACCCTCCTGGCCTGTACCAGTGTTCATCTTCCATCTACACCCCACCACACCTGCAAACTGTACTAGAGAAAGCTCCACATTGGTGAAAAAGCTGTTCTTTGCTGGCTGCAAATCCATAAACCTCCATTTTCCTCCTTGCTGCACCCCTGATCAAAGGGAGAACAAGTCCTTTCTTGAACACAACCTTTCATTTTACAGAAGCACTTTCCTTCCCACACCAACATGAGTCCCTAGCCCAGGTAGTTTTCCATTTGTAGCTCAAACTTTCTTTGTGGGAAAGTTTATTTTGGGGCCAGAGTCTAAATACTCAGCCCAATTAGCCACTGCTCCAAATGGTCTCTTAACAGCAGCCAGGGTGGAATTACTCATTCCCACTGGGAAGGTTTCCTCCATCCATCCATGCAGCACCTGCCAAGCTCCACACAGCCCTTTGCTGCATTTAATGGGAGATGGACAGGAACTAATGGTATCAGCTTTGATTTCTCCCTGTATGGAATTTTATTTCTGCTGGCACTCCTGGATGTCAGGCTGGGACATGTTATGGCACAGTTTGATGTTAATGGGAGTTTTCTGTGCCTCACTCTTGCATTCTGACTTCTCCTTCCCCCCCTGTGTTCCTCCATCCTGATCTATTATTTGTATTTATCTTTTCCCCACCTTTTGGTTTTAAGGCACGAAGTCATCACATGGGGCAAGAGATGGAAGGATCTGAGCAAAAAGCCATTTGGCATCTGTTTGGCAGAGGGGACAAAACTGGGCTGGAGGCACCACAGATGTCCAGAGCTGCATCATCTCCATCTTGCTGGTCATGCCCCAGGTTGGAGCCTGTACATTTCTGTGGGCACTGTGAGGAGGGGGATTCCCCTCTGCCCTGGAACTATTAATTAAATTGAAATTCATTAAGAAAATCACAATTTGGTTTGGGTTGGAAAGGGCCTTAAAGAATCATCTAGATCCAACCCTGGACACCTCCCACCAGCCCAAGTTGCTCCAAGCCCCATCCAACCTGGCCTTGAACACTTCCAGGGATGGGGCAGCCACAGCTTCTCTGGGCAAGCTGGGCCAGGGGCTCACCACCCTCTCAGCAAATAATTTCTCCCTAATGTCTAATCTAAAGCTCCCCTCTTTCAGTTTAAATCCATTCCCTCTTGTCCCATCACTCCTTGCCTTTGTAAAAGTCCCTCTCCAGCCTTCCTCGAGCCTCTTCAGGAACTGGAAGATGGTCTCAGGTCTCCTCACAGCTTTCTGTTCTCCAACCCCAAATCTTTTACAGCTTCTCTCCATAGCAGAAGTGCCCCAGCACTCAGAATCCTCTGGATTCACTCCAGCAGCTCCCTGTCCTCCTTATGGTGGGATCTCCAGACCTGGCTGTCCTACTCCAGGTGGGATCTCACAAGAGCAGAGCAGCTTCAGCTCAGCTGACCCAAAACTCGTGTTGGAAAGGATCTTCAGGCCCTAACCCAACCCTGGGTCACACCTGCTGTTCAGACAGAGCTTTGCAGCTCACAGGGGCCTTGCTCACAGGGCAGCTCTCCCCAAACTCCTTTGGTGCGTGCCTCAGTTTCCCCACTCTCTAACAGAGACACCCAGGGTTTACAATGAGTGCCATTGAAGAGATAACCACCCTCACTCACCTCCCCCTTAGTGACTTTCCAGTGGCATTTCCTCTCCCAAAAAGGAGCCCCACAACAAGGTATTTACACCTGGCTGCAGGACAAGCCTGCTTTTTACCAGTGCCTGCTGCACATACCTCACGGAGGTGTTGGGAGGATTAATTACTTAGAGTATGCACAGGACTTTGAAGATAAAATGTGCCAAGTAATTACTATGTGTTTTACTGATCTGGGCATGCACGGACATTTTTTTCTTAATGGTTTGTTGATTTTGTTGACTGGCAGTCGGGGGACAAAGCTGCATTTTTGTGAGGTTTCTTTTTTTTTAATATTATTTTTAATAGGCTTTTTAATTGCAGTGTTTACTTTAGTCACCTATTAAATAGCTAATTACTTGTGATCCTGTTTAGATTTGTGTTTAGCACAGACAACAATTACATCTTTTCTCCCACAGCCTACAGGTTCCTTCATTACATGCTGGGCTCCATCTATTTTTTTCCCCCTCTGTAAACAGGACTTTCTGACTGTCAGAGCTCCTTTTCCTGGTCACACTCCATAAGGTGGAACAAAATTTCAATAAAGGCTTCTCTGGGTTGCCCATAACAAAGGGAACATGACAAAAGGTGTATTTGATGGTGTGTAACATCATTTGACTCATTAATAGGTGAAAATGGGAGAGAGTCCAAGACAACAGAGCAGGGAAAGAAAATGTGGTTATGAAAAGGTGCCAGGAATACCATCTCAGGAGGTAATGAGGCTTTAATTTTAGGACAAGAAGCAAGTAGTGGAGCAGGGTGACTGCTGGCATTCACTCTCATGGTAGCTTTATGAAAACCAGGAATAGAAAGGGCAGAAGAGGCTCAGCAGAGGGTGTTCATCCACCAGAGCCTGCCTGGAAAAGAGGAGCCCAGCCAGGCACCCCTACACCTTCTCACTGGTTTGCTGTCTTCTTCAGTGGTATTTAAACTACCATTTCCACTTCCACAAACACCCAATTAAAGGGAAAGGCCTCAGTAGACAGAATCTGGCAGATCACTCCTATTTTACTTCCTCATCCTTAATGCCAGCATCAACCTTCTCTGCAGCACACAGACATTTGGGGAAGGGTCAGACCTAGCTCAGAAATCACCATCACCAACCAACACCCAGCTGAGAAGGGGCTCCTTTCCTCTGCTCCCTTAACCTCTTTTCTTGCTGCTCAACCACCTGCTGCATGAGGATTTCTAAGTTGAGAAGCTTAAACTAGGTTACTTTTTTTTTTTTGCCCATCTTCACTCCCAGCCTTTGAACAGACCCCATCCTGCAGGCTGAGCTGAGACCTTCCCCAAATACACAAGTGAAAATTTGATCTCTTCTGGCCAAGGCAACCTTTGCTTTGCACTTATTCCCTCCTGTCTTCACCATACATTTTCTTTCCCAGGCTGCAGTTCCAGTTCGAGGAGAGGAGGAGGAGGTCAAAGTCAAGAGGTGGAAAGGAACTCCTGCTCTCTGCTAAATTATCCACAACTATCTGCACTTGAAGCACTCACCTCAGCTCTCACTTTCTGTTGGAAAACTCAACAAAGTCTCCACAGTGCTTTGCTTCAGGAGCTCCAAAAGAGGAGAAACAAACCCCACCCCAACTTTGCTCATGGGCATTTGAGGCTCCAGCACTGCTGGGGGGCTGGCTGGCTCCTGCCCTATGTGCCAAGGTGCCACCTCCCAGCTCTTCTGCCCCAGGAGATAGAATCCTGGAATGATTTGGGTTAGAAGGAACCTTAATGATCACTTACTTCCAACCCCCCTGCCATGGGCAGAGACATCTCCCACCAGCCCAGGTTGCTCCAAGCCCCATCCAGCTTGGCCTGGAACACTTCCAGGGATGGGGCAGCCACAGCTTCTCTGGGCAAGCTGGGCCAGGGGCTCACCACCCTCTCAGCAAATAATTTCTCCCTAATGTCTAATCTAAAGCTCCCCTCTTCCAGTTTAAATCCATTCCCTCTTGTCCCATCACTCCTTGCCCTTGTAGAAGTCCCTGTCCAGCTTTCCTGGAGCCCCTTCAGGTATTGGAAGATGCTCCAAGGTCCCCCTGATGCCTCCTCCAGGCTGAACAACCCCAACTCTTTCAGCCTTGCATCACCTTGCATCCTCTTGGGTGCCTCCAAGAGGAGATCCTGCCACACACAGAAAGAGAGCTGATACCTTACAGATACTTTACAGAGGCTTATCCAGTTCTGCCTCTGTGTTTCCTTTTCACAGCTTTCACACCAGTGTCTGTGCATTGCAATAACTTTTTTTTTTTTTTTTTGCCCCAGGAATTCATGGCAGGTGTAGGACCATGGAGGATGCTAACAGGAGAAAATAAAAAAAGCAATTTCCAGGGAAAAACCCTCCACCTCTGCCTGTCTTGCCATCTCCAACTTAAATCAAGGCAATCCAGCTATTTGTAGCATACATTAAAAATCTTTCCAGGCACTGAAGCCCCTCCAGGAGCCCTGTAGTCAGGTTTAGCAATGCCCTGTGTCCCAAACCTTTCAGGGCAGGCTACCTTCAGGAGTATCATGTTTTTCCAGGCACAGTACTGCCAGTCACAGGAAAACAACTGTCTCATTGTTTAGAGCATCCCTAAATATCTCCAGTGAAGATCTGCTCAACTTTCCACAGTCTGCGGCTTTGGAGATTTTTCCATCAGGGTGATTTATTTCATCAAAACAGCTCTGAGGCCACCAGCTGCTAAAGCACTTGTGGAAAAGGCCAACTCAATTCTCATTATTCACTGCAGGTTTCCCTTAATAGAATCAAACTGGTTAATAAGTGCTAATACCACTAACACACTCCTCTATGCTCTGACCTAAACCCTCCTCCAACTCCCGAGGGGAGAACGGACACAGGAGGAATGCTGCAGGATTTCCTCCTGTGCATGGAATAACCTGTACAGACAACCCTCATCTGTTGTATTTTGAGGTCTAAGCCACGTTGTACTGGGCAAAATCCTGTCCAAAAGTCTCTGTTCCCAAACTACTCGTAGTCTTTTAGCATTCAGAGAGTGCCTGGTCTCAGTCCCTGCTCTCCAGAATGACCTCTCCCAGCTGCATCCAGCCAGGTCAGAAAGTCAAAGCTGGTTTGTTGGTTTTCTGGTGGTGTTTTTTTTTCCTTTTTAAAATAAAAAAAAAAAAAAGATAAGATGTGGCAAAATAAAAAGATAAGACGTGGCAAGAACAGTTTTCAAAGCTTGGCAATCACACTGCCAGCTTGAGCTCAGGATAAAAAAGCAAACGCTGCTATGAAATTAAGAGGGGAGGGGAGGCTTTTTTTTTTTTTTTTTTTTCCAGGAGAATATCCAGAAAAATCAGATTGGTGTAAACACTGCAAATGCCAATGTATTTCTGTCAGGTTCATCTGGCAGGTCAGGTTCAAATGAAATGGTTCACTGCCTTATTTTCATTGCTACACAATCCAAATTGTAGTTTTAGGTATATGAACCCTGTAGGCTTCTCTGCAAGCAGGTGTAGGGCAGAGCAAGGTGGTTCAGGAGGGGGACAAGGGGGTGAAATGAATCAACTTTATTCTTACTGGTCCCAATCCCAGCAAAAGCACCTGATACTGCCCTAGGAATCGGCCCTGAAGTGCTTCCCAAATGGAAATGGGAAGGATGCATAATGGGCACCATTAGATTTCAGGGTTAATTCTCCAGGGTGTTGAGTGTGAGGAGAGTTTACACTTAAGAGCTGGTGGAGCAGGGGATGGCATCACCACACTGCTTCCTCCTCCCAGCTCAGAGAGAGGAGGAGATGCAGCTCTCCCACCCTGAGCTGACCTCCTGCATGGCTCAGCCCTCGCTGGGAGTTTTGGCAGCAAAGGGGAGGAAGGAAGGAATGTAGACTCCTCCAGTCACCAAGTTAATGGCTTTCAATGTGTAATTAGTGTCATTCTTGAAAAACCCATGACTTGTCACCACTCTAAATGTGCTTAGCTTCTGTTTCCTCATTATTTTGGCATCTTGTTTTTCCGCCAGATTAAGAAGATACATTTTTTTCCCCTAAAAAAATAATGTTCTCATGTGAGTGTTCAGAACTGATTAAAAGCTGATTGGAAACCTCTTGGCCTGCTCTTTCCATGTTAAGCATTTCCCTGAGGAAGGATGAATATCCACTCTATAATCTGGAAGTCTAAAAAAATCCACTGTATTGAGCAGAAACCAACAAATCCCTGATCAGTATCCAGTCCTGGGTACCATAGTTCTTCAGACTACTTATACATAATGACCACAAAATCAAAGACTAATTTTTCTGTATTTGCAAGAGTAATTTTGATGGGATTTCAGACTGCCCTGAGAAGTTTTTTTTCAGCATTTGCTCTAGTTATCATTACTGGGGGAAAAATGGGTATCTTGACAGGTAAAGTCAACTCTAAGGTGGGGAGGAACTCTCTTCCCTCTCTCCAGTTTCTCTCTCTGTATCAAAGAAAACCCATTTCAGCTGACAGAACATGACTTCACATCTCTTTGCTAATCAAAACATAGGATATATTTTTTTTTAGCAACACTTCACAGACATGGCAGGGCTCCTGCAACCAAGGCAGCTTCCAAGGTCCCTTTGCCAGTCCCTCAGGCAGAACATGCAGCTGGGATGGGTTTCAGGCACACCACGGCTGCCCCAGCTGGGGAAGCTGAAGAAATGCATCCAAATCTGCAGATGCAGAGATTTGGAGTGAAGTATTACACCTTTCTGTACTCTTCCCCTACTTTATTTTATTTACTTTTTATTTGCGAGCCAGCGCGACGGCGAAGTCCCGAGGAGGGATGTGCTTTGCTTCTCCTTGCCTTGAGACAGGCAGACTGAGGAAATGCCACAGAAATAAACTCCACAAGGAAAATGCAAGAATTGAACAGTTCAGCTTTCAGGAGGCAGATAATGGCAAACAGAAGGTTGAACTTTTCCCCTCGTGTGCATACGCATCGTGATTCATTGCGTGCTCCTCTTGGGCGATTCCTCAGCTATTGCAGCACTCCATAAGCTCTCTCCAGAGGCAAACAGTAGTTTGCAGGGCTGCATACTTGTCTCCAAGTGGCAGGGCAAGGCTGAGTTCAAGCACACCCCTTTCGTGGCTGTTCCCTGAAGGAAAATCCAGGAAAACCAAGCAGCAGGTTGGGAACAGGGCAAGAGGCAGGCAACCCTCTGATACAGGTTGGGCTGAGCTCAGATTGAGCCCAAAGGTCCTAAGGGAAGGCTGGCCAGGGAAATCAGGGTCTGCCAGTGCCAGCAGGGCCCCAAGTTGCTGGGTGGGTGCCTGAGATAGATCCATAAAATCATTTTGGTTGGGAAAAAAAAATTAAAAAAATCTTTGAGATCATCAACTCCAACCATTAATCTCACCCTACCAAGTCTGGTGCTAAGCCATGTCCCTCGAGCACCATGTCTAGATGTTTTTAAACACCACCAGGTATGGTGATTCTGCCACCTTCAACCACATCCCTGAGCAGCCTGTGCCAGTTTTTGATAACTTTCAGTCAAGAAGTTTCATCTCTTATCCAATCTAAACCTCCCCTGGCACAACTTGAGGCCATTTCCTCTTGTTCTATCACTTCTTCCTTGGGAGTAGAGACCCCCCCCTCCTTGTTCCAACCTTTCAGAGAGTTGTAGAGATCCAGAAGGTCTCTCCTCAGCCTCTTTTTCTCCAGACTAAACACCCCTAGTTTTTTCAGCTGTTCCTCATAAGATTTTTGCTCCCAAACCTTTATTGATCTTCTCTGGACACACTCCAGCCCCTCAGTGTCCTTCTAGTAGTGAGGAACACAAAACTGAACCCAGGATGTGATGTGCGGCCTCACCAGTGCCAAGCACAAGGCCAAAATTTCTGTCCCAGTCCTGCTGGTCACACTATTCCTGTTACAAGCCAGGATGCCACTTGGCTTGTAGGTTCAGTAGCCAGTCCCCAAGGTGCAGGCAAGGCTGTTGGGTTCTGTTGGATCAAGTGGCCCTCCCTGTAGCTAAGCTGAAAGCTGCACCTTGCACCACCCTGTGCAGGATTTGGCCTCGTGAGATGAGAAGTTGTGGTAGGTTTGAGTCACTTCTGGCCTCAATCTCATCCCCAAAAGCAGAGCTCAGAAAAACAATTTCTGCTAGAAAAGAGGAGTCTGAAGTCATGGCTTTGTGTACACGTATCCACACCACAGCTCCTCCCCAACCAGTTTGGACCAGTGAAGCCTGGAGGACTGGTATGGCAAATACCTCTAAAACAGGTCCCTGAGCAAACTTGTGAAAGAAGTTCAAATATAACATCAATACTGCTGAAGTCAGCAGGACCCTGTCTGTGTGCAGGACATTCTCCCCTGATGCTGAGGAATCAGCTATTCCCATAGGGATGAGCCCCAGGAGAGGAACCACAACCAGCACTGGGCCTCAGCTCACTGGGAAGCAGAGACCTCAGCTTTCAGAAATCTCTCAGTGCAGGAGTAATGCCCCTCAGAACCTTGCAAGTAATAAAACCTAATGGGAAACAGATGCCTCTGTACCTTAGATTAGAATCTCTGTTTAGATTTCCAAGATAAATTTTTATCTCTGATACTTTGGCTAATGTAAGGCTGATATGATAAATGGATTTTCTACGGATCCTGAAAAACATCACGCCCAGGAATCTGATCCTGGGGAGACAGGGAAAAGTAACAGAATTAGCCTGAACAAGGAGTCAGGATGTAGGATGTGTTACACCTATGGTCAAAGGACCCCAGACTGGTCCTGGAGGAGGAGTCATCACATCTTCCCTCCATAAGCAGGGTGGGAAGGACCATCCTGTGGGATTCCTGGGAGGGCAGGGGAGCCTCTCCCCGCCTCCATCTCTCCTGGCAGTGGTACCTGATCTTGCACTGACTTGATTCCCCCAACCCCAGATAGGATCTTGAAACTGAAGAGCTGCCACTTTTGGAGGGAAGTGAAATGAGGGTTTTTAAATCTTAAATGGGGTGAGTTGAGATACTCAGAACACAGACCTAAAGGTACCACACTCCAGCAGCCTTTTTTCCACTGCCCTGCAGTGCAAGGATGGGGTATGGAGGATGGGGTAGAAACCTCCCAGTGCAGTCACACCCTATTGAACCCTATTTTCTGAAACCTACTTTTTCCTCATCAGTGCTCTGGCATCCTTCCAGGTGCCCTCTCTCCATCACCACACCTTTACTGAGGTTATGCAGCTTGCTGCCATGCTGTGACTCCCTTTTCCCACCATCCCATGGAAGCCAAGGCTGAGGACACTGGATTCAGCCTTTTCTTTGTCTGCAGCCAATAGGCCTGCTGGCAAAGTTGAGGGTTGGAGATGGACTTTTGGCAAAGGCCCGGAGTGATAGGACAAGGAGCAATGGTTTTAAATTATAGAATAGCTCAGACTGGATGAGGGGAAATAGTTCTTTACCACGAGGTTAGTGGAAAAAAGGAACAGGTTGTCCAGGGAGGTGGTTGAGGCCTCATCCCTGGAGATACTCAAGATGAGGCTTGACAGAACTCTAAGCAACCTGATCTAGTTGAGGGTGTCCCTGCTTACTGCAAGAGGGTGGGACTAGATGACCTCTAGAGGTTCCTTGCAACCCAAATTATTCTATGGTTCTATGAAACGCACATGGCCAAAAAATATAATGGAAGAAGAAATAAAAAAAAATATAATATTTCCTAATTTTTTACAATTATTATTTTCCAGCCTGAAAACTCCTGGAAAAGCAAAACTCATCAGTTCCTTCTAGCATTGTAAGCAGAGATTATGTAATATTTACAGTGATATTAATGCAATCAATCAGCGTCAGCAAGGGGAGGTGTGGGAGGCAGTTACACACACAAGAGGAAAGTGGGGAAAAGGAAAGCACAAAGGGGTCCCTGTGATGGCCAGGGAGGAATGCCAAATACTTTCACTCCTTTCCAAACTAATATGTTACAAAATAACGCAATCAGCTTTGGCCCAGTTCATTAAAAATAATTAACTTGACTGCTCAGTGACTTCCCTGTAGACTCGAGATGCTCAGTAGTGCCCAGGCATCTGCGTAAACACCTTTCCCCCTCCCCACTTGAAGAGGAAGAACTTGCCCAGCCTTGCTCCAGCAAAGTCCCAAATGATGTCAAAGGAGCCCTTGTTGGGTCTCGGGTTACTGAGAATGGTGAAAGCCTTGCAGGCTGAGAGCCTGCACTGAAGAGAAGGGGTTTGCCACTGCCCCATCTGCTTGCAAAAAAAAAAAGTCAGTGGACAAAATCAAGAGACTGTTCTGCCCCAGCTATTGGATTTGTGGCTTCTGGGCAAGTGACTTCACAACCCTGAAAGCAGCAGAAATAGGGACTTCTGATGCCTTTTTTTTAGGTGAAAATATTAAGGTCCAGAGGGGATCGATGCCAGAGCTCGATTTCTGCATCACCATTGG
Organism: Heliangelus exortis; assembly: GCF_036169615.1. NCBI lineage: Eukaryota > Metazoa > Chordata > Aves > Apodiformes > Trochilidae > Heliangelus > Heliangelus exortis. The sequence continues at coordinate 4,626,698 of NC_092429.1, forward strand.
AGAAATTCCTGGCAGCAGGGATAAGGCATTGTGCTGTAAGAGGGTAGAAATCATCCACAGATGATTTAAGAAAGGCTTCAAAAACCCAGCCCAGGCAGCTGCCAACTGGACAGACAGAGAAGAGGTCAGAATTTGGCTTCTGGGGAGCTGGGACCTTGCTGAAGAACATCATCTGGGAGTGTCTGGTCCCTGTCTACCAGGGTGAAAACACTACAAAACCAGATCTTGGAATAAACCTTTCCTAAACAACTGCTACTGATGCTTGAACCCCAGCCTACAGTTTGGCAGAGGCAATTCTGGGGATTCAGATCTTGATGTGGACTCTCTCAAGCTGTAAGAAGGAGCTTGACAATCCCTGGGATCCCCAAGGGATCATCACTGCTCTGGCTGATGGGATATTCTTGCTAGGAGAAATAAGGCACATCAGGGCAGAAGAAAGAGTCAAAGCACGTGTTCATAAAACCACAAATCAAAATAAGCTAGAAGGGATGAATAACCTGGCTTTCTCAATTTTAAAATGTTTATGTAACCATCAAGATGTAACCATCACATCCCAGTAGAATCCCTGCTCACTGATTGCTGCTGGTCCACTGAGGAGTTTTGCAGCCTTATCTGATTAACCCAAGAAATTCAGATCTACTCTGGATAGGTCACTGCCTGTTGATGTGTTTGTCTGAACTGAATCATTACACCTTCCAGAGTCTGTCCTTGCCTGCTAAGTAAAGGACAAAAACCTGCATGTCTTCAAAAATGTGAATCTCTCTTGAGAAACCTAAGCATGGACCTTAATATGGTTAAGAAAACCAGGATGGCAAGTTTCTATGTGCCTAAAACCATCTGGCACCCTCTCCAGAGGACTTGCTTGACCAAGAATTCAGTTTAACTTCTGGGGTAAGAAATTTGAGATACGCTTCTTTCAGTGAGAGGAAATCCAATACATTTTTAAAATACATTAATTCAGCACAAGAACAAGAGGTTCATACTATTTTTCCCTTGTTCATGTCTGTTATTTTGGCCCCAAAACATAAAACCAGACACAAATCAGAAGCTACCCCAAGGAAATCCCACCACCTTTGGACAAGTTTACTGCCACCAAACTTAAATGAAAGGGAAGGGAGGGCCAGGTGGCAGAGCATCAGCTGCTGAGCTCCTGAGCCTGGTAGAGATGGAGATAAGGCTGGAGCAGATGAATCCTTTCAACCCTGAGTTTGGATGGAGCTGTTGGCCCAGCTGAGACTGAGCAATGCCTGTTCCTCTCCAGAGGAAGATCAGCATCCAGGCAGCAGTCAGTTTTCCAAGAGCAGAGCTCCTCAAACAGTTTGGCACTAAAAGCCACTTGTCTTTGAACAGCCAGGCTGCATGTGATCATTTTGGGCTCCTTCCCAATTAGGAGTATGACTCCTGGGGAGAGCTTGACAGCAGATTCTGCCCTGGTCAGAGAGTGCAAAACTCTATCTGAGGCCAAGTTTGGTGCATATTTGACTCCTGAGCCATGCCCTCTTGTCCTCTCAAACCCAGGGAGTCTATTTTGGGCTGAATTCCTAGTGATACAAGCAAGAATTCCTAGAATAAGACCCTTGTGCACAGATGGAAGAGTAAACTGTTTTGACCACTGAGTAACCACAACCATGAACCACTTCCATTAACTCCAACCTTTTACTCAAAGTTTTAGGTTTCCTCGTAGATAATTTGGAAGCTTTCTGCTGGGGGAAGTTCAGTGCTCTTTGGGGAAAAAAATGGCCCTTCTTTTTATTTTTGGAATCTATCTAAGGCAGGCAGCTAAGTTAGATATCTGCAGTAAACAGCTGGAAGTGGGATAAATACTTCTCTAGTACTGTTCTTTGTGTCTCCAGCATGGTAGTAAACACCTCACCTGTGTTTCAAAATCCTTTCTCAACACCACTAAGCTGATAAAAAATTAATACTGGGCAGTAAGAGTGACTTGAAAGCTCAGAAACTTTCATTTCAGGGGGTGAGAGGCAAACAGTTGTTCTCCTCAAGCTGTGGTGATATTCACAGCTTTCTCTCTATGTCACACTGAGCAAGAATTATGCAATAAATACCCTGACTGTACATTTATCCACAATTCTGATACTTTAGCAATCTGGTGGCTCAGCTAGGGGCTGGAGCCAAAGCATATTGAGAAATGAGCTTGTGAGCTGAACATATCAGCAAAGGATCATTTTATTGTTGCCACTTACTGTTCCATAACAGGAGGAGAATGCACTTGGGGCTGTCCTGAGACAGGACTGATGGAGGGCAAAGCCCTGAACTGCTGTAAGGCCTCAGGTCCCATTAGGACCCATAGGTCCCAAAGCTTTGACCTACACAATTAGGGCTGATGGAAGGAATAATTAAGAAGAACAGCAACTCCAAGGACAAGAGGTGATGGCAGTCACCCCACCATGACATTGCAGGCTAATAGGGAATAGAAGAACTAAGCTGCAGATGAAAGCTGGCTTAGGAAGGGTTGTTCACCCCAGCCCAGGGGAGTCTGGACTGGACTGGCTTAAGCTTGGCCAAGAGTCCTCAGCTAATGCTGAGTCCATCCTGTTTGATTGTAAACACAGAGCAGCACTTGGCCACTGCTCTTGTCTGTGTTTCCATTTGTGCTGATGAGACACATTTTAAAAGATGATATTAATTGCTGCACTAGATTTAGTAGCATTAATATTATCCATCCTTTCCTTTTCAATCCCCACTCTCTTTAGCTGAACTCATCATTTTCACAAGGAGGCAAGCACAGCCCTTCTGCTTGCTGGGAATATCACCACAAAACATCAGTTGCACGTGTGCCCTGTACTCAGCACCAGTGAGGCTGCACCTCAAATCCTCTGATGGGTTTTGGGTCCCTCACTACTGGAAGGACATTGAGGGGCTGGAGCCTCTCCAGAGCAAAGCTGGGGAAGGGGCTGGAGCACAGGTTTTATGAGGAGGGATGGAGGAACTGAAGGAAGCAACTGAAGGAATTGGAGGTGTTCAGTCTGGAGAAAAGGAGGCTGAGGAGAGACCTTCTCACTCTCTACAACTCCCTGAAAGGAGGTTGGAGCAATTGGGGGTCGATCTCTTCTCTCAGGGAACAAGTGATGGAACAAGAGGAAACGGCCTCAGCTTGTGCCAGGGGAGGTTTAGTTTGGATATAAGGATAATTTCTTCCCCAAAAGGGTTGTCAGGCCCTGGCACAGGCTGCCCAGGGCAGTGCTGGAGTCACCATGCTGGGAGGGATTTAAAAGCTGTGTGGATGTGATGCTGAAGAATATGGTTTAGTGGTGGCCTTGGCAGTGCTGGGATTGGGACTTGATGACCTTTAAGGTCTTTTCCAACCAAATTTATTCTTTGATTCATGATCATCTATAGATCAAATGGGATGAATTCATAAAAGGTTATGGATAAATTACCAAACTGCTCTCTGAGAGGCCAAGAGCAGCATTTCCTCTTGACAAACCCTGAGCAACTTGAAGTGCTGCATCGAGTTTGCAGCAGAATAAGTGAGAACAAAGAACTTTTGGGGTAAAATCCAAACCACATCCTCCTCCCAAACCCCAGCGAGCAAGGACACTGAAATGGCTGAGCCTGCAGCATGGAGCTATATAAAGCTGGGAGGAAAACAGCCATTGCTTGGTGCCAGGCTTGAAGCTAAAAGGAGTTTTACAGCAGGGAGGTTACAGGCCTCCAATGGGATGTAAATTGTGTTTCTGTGCAGAGCAGAAAGCTCTGGTGTCTGTGCTGAGCCTTCCAAATTGCAGCTTTAAATGTAAGCATTGGTGGTGCCAAACAATTACCATGTTTATAGAAACTGATGGCCTACATCTGTTTAAAATACTTCTCAGTGTTTAGACTGACAGAACAGAAAACATTCTGCAAAGAGTAAGCATAAATCGGATGGTTTGATTTCTTGGATTTTTTTTTTCTTTTTAAAGGGAGGAGAACTCACATTAAATTGATTAACTACTCCAATTCATTAGCACTGTGAGCACTACAGAGGGAATGCACACCATAAAGCTGCCTTTCTGAGTGACAGAGGATTGACTCTTCCAGAGACAATTCTTCCAGAGGGTAAACCCTGTTTGGGACTGGAATGGAGTCTCAGGAAAAGGTTTTGCACCCACAGGCTCCCCAGGGTCACAGCACCAAGCCTGCCTGACTTCAAGAGGCATTTGGGTGACACTCTCAGGCACATGGTGGGATTCTGAAGGTGCCACAGGGACAGGGGTTGGAACTGATGATCCTAATGGTCCCTTCCAACTCAGCATATTCTCTGATTCACAAATCCCAGTAATGTTGGAGGCTTCCTGCTTGATCTTAAGCAAGGCAAAGCTTTTGCTCCACTGAGAAATCAGCCTTGCATGTCTTTGCCTCAGCTTCCAGTCTCTGCAATAGAGATAATTCCTACACAGATTTAGCTATTTATATCCAGACAGAGCAGCAGAGCAAGCCAAGATCCCAACCTGACCTCTTTGCAAAGGATAAACTGGATTGGTTGCAATGCACAGAGAAACCTGTGACAAAATCCTTGGCTTTATCCCATCTGCCTGGCTCTTTATCTCCACCCCAACACCTTCCTTTATTGCTTTGACTCCTCCTGAGAGCCCTGCAGAATCAGAATCCTCTCCACACCAACATCCTGATGGCACTGATGCCCCTTCCTGCAGCCAGGTAGCTTGGGATGAGAGCAAAACATCCGGATGGTTTGGGGGTGAAAGCAGCAGAGATTTTGTAGCTTGTGCCCATGGCAACCAAAAGAGCAGAGTTATGTGATGCTGCAGTCCAGCAATGGCTCTTGAGGGACCTCAAGAAACCAGTTCCCATCAGAAAACCTGGGATTATTTCAGCAATGGCCAAAGCCCAGGATGTACTGAGCTTTGCAAATCTTCCCTCAGCCACAGGAGCACCCAAAGCCATGCACACAACATGGCAATATCCAAGTTCTCAAGAACATTCCCTTGCTTGTATAGCAACCCATAGCTTGCTCTTCCTTGCCTGTGGACTGCTTCCTTGCCAGTTGACTAATCAAAGAAGCTTTCCTTCATTAGCAGCTTGGAACCTTGCTATAAATGTCCCCTTAGGGCTCACTTTTGGGTGACAGCTGCAGAACAAAGAACCTCATTCATCAGAGAAGCCTTTAGAGTTCACTTTCTGATTTTATATATTAGTCTCAGGGGGTGTATGTGTGTGCAAGTTTTACAGGCAAAGCACACAGATACTCCAGAAGGGACACCCTGCTCTGGAACTACTTATAACCAAGTCCCCTTGGGCATGGCTGCTGTGCACAAGGGGAAGGTCTCTCCTCTCTCAGTTATACTGAAAACAAATGTATGGCAGGAAAAAAACCAAAAAACCACAACAAAACCCCAGCTCTGGAGTTTTCCCATAGTTATTTTCCAGGATTATTACAGTATCTACCTTAGTAAAAGACTTGGAGTTTCCATTCTACTTTTCCTCCCAGCCCAGTCCCTTGTATATTTAAGGCCACTTATGTCACACACACACACAAAATTCCAGCACGAAAAGGCAGCCACATCAAACACATCCTCACAAATAAGCAGCCTCCATCCCTTCCAAGCCCTCATTCCTTTTCTCCATCTATGTGCTGTAAATGAGTATGCAAATTGGGAAAATCAGAAGCACGTGCAGAGTGGAAACCATTCTGCCTGGCATGGGCAGAGGGCTCTGTGTAAGCACAGGGAGGGATCACAGCCAGGGACATCTCCAGGTGAAGCACTGTATCCATCCTGGAACTAACTTTGGGAATGGAGAGGAATGCAGAGGAGCAAGAAGAGCCATTGCTTTCCCTACTCACTCCCCCAGTATCAAGCAGATCTCTGCTAAGCACCACAGGACGTGGTTGCACATCCCATCAGGAAGTTCTCTGGGACACTGGGAGTAAAAGCCCTCAACAGACCCAGCTCCACAATCCTGATGCTTCAGCCTGCTCATTCTCATTTATGCTTGCTCCCATCCCATCCCATCCCATCCCATCCCATCCCATCCCATCCCATCCCATCCCATCCCCTCAGCAGTCAGTACATCCACACATGGCTCTCTGTGTCTTTCCAGCCCTGCTGCCTCTCCCCCAGTCCCAGAGCTGTGTAAAACATGCAGAAATTTTCATCACTTAACTTTCAGCTGCCCTGAGGGAATCTGTGCAAGATTACCCACTGCTCTTTAAATCAGTCCCAGAACCACCTTTTCCAGCCCCTGCCAAACAAAAGCTTTTCCAGCAGAGTTGCATTCTTCTTCCCTCTCTAAGAATCCCCCTTTTTGCAGACCAGCTCTGGGTACTAGGCTGGTGGAAACACCCACACAAGTATCTGTGACCCCACACAAATTAATGGAAAAACCTGCTATTACAGTCAAGGATAGCAGAACAGAATTTTACACCCATTTTTCCCAGGTGGGAAAAAAAGAAAGAAAGGAAGGAAATGATCTGTTGAAGCTCAACTTTAGCCCACACTGAAGCAAAGCTTGATGGCTCTCATATTCCCTGTGGACACCACCCTAAATCCTACAGTATTCCAGACTGGTTTAGGTTGGGAGGGACTTAATGATCATCTAATTCCAACCCAACTGCCATGGGCAGGGACATCTCCCAGCAGACCAGGTTGCCCAAAGCCCCATCCACCCTGCTCCATCCCAGTGTCAGAGCTGGAAGGATGCTGTCTGGGCTAAGCTGAGCCTCCAACCTCCTTCTCCTGTATCCGAGCTGGCAGTGCTGCTCCAGGGATCTCAAGTTGGTGCTGGTCTCCTGGTTTTGTGCTAAAGAAAACACAGGACAGATGCAACACCTACCAAGCATCACCCAGTAAGCCAATTCTCAGGGAATGGGGTAATTTTTGAGCTTTATTCTCTTACTAAAATAATTCAGCCACTGACATCTCAGAGGGGGCTTTATAAGGTGAGGCTGTGCTAGGGTTGCATTGGTTTGATTATTCCACACCCAGTTTGCATCCATCACCACCAGCCCAGAGGCCCATCAAGCCTCTCTGGCTCTTGTCCTCTGCCCAGCAGCAACCCCCTCTTAGACAGCCATTTTCTCTGTCTTCTCTTTCTCTCACATTTTCTCTCTCTTTTCTGTCTCATTCTCTCACATTTTCTCTGTCTCATTCTCTCACATTTTCTCTGTCTTCTCTGTCTCATTCTCTCACATTTTCTCTCTCTTTTCTGTCTCATTCTCTCACATTTTCTCTCTCTTTTCTGTCTCATTCTCTCCCACTTTCTCTCTCTCCTCTGTCTCATTCTCTCACCCATGACTGCAGCTTCACAGCAGGCAAGTGAACCAGAAATGCCAGGATCACAGGAGAAGGGATGTCCCTGCTAGGTGAATGAGTGCTGTGAGTAGACAGCACTTCATGGCTTTCTCAGAGACTGATATCTCTTTCCTCTGGCCAGAGAGGTTGTTTTTTCCACCAAGATGGATTGGTGGATTTTTAGGTGAAGCCAAGCTGACAGATCTGCTGCCAGCTCTCAGTCCAACTCTACAACCACTTTCAGACAGCTGACATGATCAGCTGGGACTTTTGAGGTTTCCCTTGGTACCAGGTGGGACAGATGAGCATCTGAGGCTTGTGAGGATGCCCAACAAGCTGTGCACCAGAGCAAGGCCAAGCCACTGGAGTCCATTATATGGGGACAGTCCTGGGGACATCTCTAACCAGCACTGAAAGGACTTCAGGAGCTGAGGACACCAGCCCTGTCTGAAGGGATACAGCATCTGAGAGAAGAGACAGCAGGGTCAGGGCAGTGACAGCAAGCTGTTCCTACACAAGCAGTTGTTGGATCTGCCACACATGGATATTTCCATACAAATAGACTTGGGGGCTGCTCACATTGACATTTAGCTGCAGGAAATCCCAGGTGCAAGCCCACCAGGACCATGGGAATCAGTGTGTTACTAAACAAGAGCCGTTTCTCCCCTTTTCCTTTTCAAATCCACACCCCATACCAGGATTTCTCCTGAGCTGAACCACTCCAGCAGGAAATGGCACAGGATTTTAGTCTCCTCTCCCCAGTTCTGCTGCTGGTAAGGAACTCACTATCTCTGCCAGCAAATCTCTTCATCTTTAAGACCTCTACACACTCCTGACACAGCAACCTGGACCCAGGGTGCCTCCACACCCCTTCTGCCCATCACCCTGGCCACAACTTCATCTCCAGCTTTTGCCATCACAATGGCACCAGATGAAGCCTTTTGCTGGGTTATTTCTTGAGGTTTACTCATCACAAATACTGATAGTAAAGAGCAGCTTGAAGTAGCAAAGCAGAAACCCAATTCCCTTCTATGTACTGCATAAAATCCCGTTGCTTCCTTCAGCAGAAAACACTCTGCCCCAGGTTATTACACAGGCACAAGAGGAAATCATGCTTTGGATTTGGGAAATCAATATTAATTGGCACAGACTGCAAGAGAGGGCATGTTCATTTTGTTCTGTTACTTGCTCTCCTAGGCTCTTGATTCCATTTTCCTGGCAAATTGTGATTACTAATAAATTGCAATAACTTTGAGTTTACATTCTGACTCGCAGAAGATTACCCTGGGCAGTAATGACATTCCCCAAGTGGAGGGTCTCTCCAGTAAAATATCTGGCAGCTGGAAGCAATTTAGTATTTACAGATTCAGATGAAACCTATGTATTCCTGATGAAGAAACCACATTTTGATAGGGTAACAGGCAGCAGTGTGAGTCGACAAACTTATTTCTTAAATGGAAGAAAATATGAAGGTTTTAACATCTCTTAGGAAGTCAGGCTCCAGCCAGAGCTTATTGAATCCAACAGCCTGAGTCTTGCAGGCTTCACCAGGCTTGAAGATCAAATCTTCAGCCTTCCTCACAACAGCAACATCTTCTGGGGTCAGCTCAATCCATCCCAGAACACTTGATCCTACAATAATATTCCAGCCTCCTGCTTATTATATGAAATCTGTTTGTTTCCTCTAATATCTAAATCTCTCCCTCAGTGTCTCATTTTGAAACCCCCAGGGCAGCTAAAGTGGGAATCTTAATTTTATTGCTCTATTAGTCAAACTTCTTTTCTTTTACTGTAAATTCTGTTTACACAGAGCAGCTTTCCTCCCTGATCCCCTCTGGTTTGTCTTTTCCTTCTCCAGCATTTTCTAGCTGCTGTGTTTGGGCTTCACCTTGTCATGTAAATCCAATTTAATTTGCACAGTTCTGCTTGACTGGGGCTCTTTTCTAATAAATTCAAGCTCCGTGAAAAATTCCAACCAGGTGATGCACTCAGAGGCAGCAGCTCTTAATGCTCTATGTGCTAAGGATCTTCAAAATACACTTTAAGAGAAAGCAGGTGCCTTTCAGGGCCAATTGCCCTCTTATTTTTAATATTGACTTTTAATTACCAACAGCTAACCCTTGTTTTTCTATATGATCCACTGCTGCCTCAAAATCCATTTTATCCTGGGGTTATTGACACAGTTGGAAAACTGACTCTGTTGACTTTTTTTTGAGAAAACAGTTTATTTTTCATGCATTAATTTCTAACCAAGATTCTGCCTGTGCTCACACTGAAAGCTCTTATTCTGCCCTTCACTAGGTTTTAGACTTCTTCATTCCTACCCTTAGTAGGCACCCTTAAATACCTTAGGGGTATTTAGAAGATCTTAGAGGTATTTAGGAGGGGACATGGTTTAGTGATGCTGAGTTAAAAGTTGGGTTTGATCATCTTACAGTTCTTTTCCAACCAAATTGATTCTATGCTTATTTGATGTTTTTTACTACTCCTGCTTGCTTCTCAGTGGGAGAAATTTTGTGAACATTCAACAGTCAAAAAATCCCCTTTCCAAAGGGGGTGGCTGAATCTAGAAGCCCCAGCACACCACCCTGAATTAGCACCCAGCAATTAGATAACAGAAATAAATGAGTTGAGCCTAACACCAGCCAGGAAATTGAGTCCAAAAACCCCTTTTCTTCCATAAGCAGAGCCTGGGAAGCTTCAGAGCAGCTCTTGCCAAGAGCAAGAAGGCCCTTTTGCCCCTCACATCCCTCTCCACCAAACCCATTTTCAGGCTCAGCCCCAAGCCCAGGGCAGGCAGCACACGTGGTCCTGACCACCAAGCAACCACAGCTCTGCTTTGCCCCTGAACTGGGTTTGATCCCCTGTGAAACACCTCCAAAAATAGCAGCATTGCACACCCCGGGTACAAGAGGCCAACTTGAGGATTAGATGGTATTTAATCTACTCTCCTGTGCAAAAAGAAAAACCAAAAAAACCCCTTCTCCTCCTCCAAAAAACCAAAACCACAAAACAATAGAGCTCCAGCTTTTGTTCCACTTGGTCAGGAACCCCCCAAAATACTCCTTGAAGAGCTTTGCAAATAAATACAAGGCTCCACGACAGTTCAGGTGATTTATTGGCACTTAACATTATGAGGGTGACAGAAATCACTGCAACAGTTAAGTACCACGGTCATGGCCATTATAAACAATTTTATTTTTTTTTTAAAAAAAAGGGGTTTATTACAGAGCTGTAAAAGTAAGCTCTAGGCTAGAAGTTGGCATTGAGTTCCCTCTACCTTTGAAGTATTTATTGACATTAGAAATTTGGGAGGGGGGAGGAAAAAATGAAATTAATTTGGAAAGTATGGTTTCATCAGACTTTGAATAGCAAGTGTGAAAAAGCAAGCAGATAAGAAGGGGAAGGAAGAGAGGGAACAGGACCATTTAGATGAATAATGGTCAGCAAATCATTTACCAAGGAGAAGTTCTGGGTTCACCCTTTTCCGTCCAGAAGTGACTCACAAAGCAGTGGTTTCTACATAGTTTCTCTGTCTTTCAAAATATTTGCCCAGCCATTTCCATGCAGTTATTGGTGTGTAATTTACAGCTTTTCACAGCAGGGAACACAAGTCGCCTTGGGGTCCAGCCTGCTATTGAGCAGTGCTGGGAAAGCTCCTGCTCTCTGCTTTCACCAGGGGAGGAGGAATTTCTATCCAAGCAGCTCAGCTCTGCCAGGTTACACATTGGCAAGAAAAAGGGGTAAATCCCACCTGGACTCATTCTCCAGCCAGAGAGCTTCAGAAGTCTGATCCAGGCAGGAGAGGGCTGCTTTTCCATTCCTATAGGTACTCACCAAATGCAGGTACCTCTCAGATTTCAGCTCCAGAAAGGATCATTGTTAAGTTCCCTATCTGAAAAAGGCCATTCCTTTTTTTTTTTAGATACATTAAGTTAAATATCACCACAGCATTGCTCCTGCTTAGCACACAGCGTGGCTGTACCATGAGTGCTGAGCATCCCCGGGGAGACCTGCTCTCAGTGGTACCTTTAAAGCTGATTCTAGACACAGGCTGCTGAGGAAACACTTGGGAATGGGCTTACCACCCAGTGATGGAACATTAACTCCTCCATCAGCAACACCCAGGGCCACACTTTAAGCCTGACCCCCCCAGTTTTATGGCTTGCGTGTGCCCTTCTCTACTTGGTGCATCACTAGATCCACAAAACCCAGTTTGGAGACAGAAGAAACTTCCAGGACAAACCCCACAATAAAATCAACTGGGGTGACAGAAATAACACAGAAAATTGGCTTGGAACATCTCAAACCCAAGCAGTAGGGTTTGGTGAAGAGGAACCCCACCTTGTGAAGGCAGCGAAGGAGAGGAGACCCCCTGATTCCCACCACCTGGCAGCCTGGCCTGACACCACGAGAAGCTGATGATATTTTTGTCTGCCCTTTTTCACAGCCACGTTCACCACTGAAATCCTCCCACGTGCTGAATTATGGGCTGGCTGGATGAGTCCAGCTTGGGACAGATGTTTATGCAATTTGCTTCCGTGTGTTTTTAAACGTTTCACGTGTAGGAGAGCCATCAAAGCAAGAAGGTTAAACATGGGTGTCCAAAGTCTAATTCACATCCCCACTGGTAAGCTGGGTGTGTTTAACCTTTAAAAGTGTGACACCACTTCCTTTGTAACACTCATGGATCCCAGGGAGAAGCTATCACAAAATAACATATTGATGTTGTTCAGAATAATTTGATTATTATTATCATGGCTACAACGTTTGGGTGGATCAACTCTAAGACCAACACAACCTCTGTGAATCACTTCAACTATTTTAAGGTTGCAAATAAGACTGTGATGGAACAGAGTATGAAAAGAAACTACACAGGGGTGAGATGCAATTAAGGAATTTTGACAAGGGCATTTGATTGACCCAAGAAACCCATGCATCAAACTGTCAGCATCCCCAGCCACACATGCCTCAGACTTTCCAGTTCAGCCAGGTTAGAGAATGTAAGGGCTTTTTATATATGCAAAAGTGCGTGCTAAAATATAATTATAATATAAAAATGTTATTAAATAAAAAGCTTGTGCTTTATAAGCTTGCCACACTGGAAAATCTGAGGCACAATAATCTTTTCTATAGCAGGCTCTGTATTACGGTTCCAAGTCCCTCACACCTTGTAATATAATTAAGATTCCTTCTGAATGCCTTGTCCTGCTTTGATTTTTGCAGACTACCATCAAAAAAAGACTGATCAGGCTCTGCCCTCTCCAACCATCCCAACACTTGGTGGCTTGGAGAGAAATTGCTCTGAGAGCAAGTATGAGAAGCGAGCCCTAGGGGTAGCTTTGGCTCTATAAACTTACTTCATCCAGAGAGAGAGAGAGAAGGGACAAAAATATTTTCTTCCCAGATGCAAACGTGGAGGCAGGTGCCAAAGGCTACTAACTACATGACTTTATTTGGCCTGCTGACAAAATAAACCCCTGGGTAGGAAGATACAGTAGTTCTAAGCAATAGTTAGGGGGTTCAGATTAAGCAAGGCCTAAATAAGTTCTTTATCAGAGGGAACAGTGTTAATATATATATATTCTTTAATAAAATGTTGGCCCCGAGGTCATGTGGCTGAACTGTTTTCTTTTTCTTATGTTCTAACAGCACTTTCAGATGTTCATATCCTGCAGCTGCAGTTCCCATGTAAGCATGGGCTGTGCTGCCAACCCTGTGGCAAAGGGGCATTAGCACCTCATGGCCACTTGTTGCAAATTGGCTGTTCCTTGGCTCAGACTTGTGCATTTTTGAACCTCTGGGGTGAAGAGGTTAGGGAAATTAATCAGAGTGAACCTCCTGATAGTTACAGGAAATTCAGGACATGGTCTAGATTCTTTGGTTGACTGATTGCAAGAAGTTTTTTTTTTAAAAAAAAAAAGAGTTATGGCTTGACTAAAGAAGCTCATGCTCTGTAGTCATGATGAAATCATGAATTCTGAGGGACCTTATGGCCTGTGTTGACCTGGAAGCCAAGGGATGAAGGTGAAAAAAGGACAGAAAGGTTGTGCTGTTCCTACCTAAGGAAGAGACCAATGGGGCAGGGAACACGTCCCAGTTGTGGTTCTCAGATAAAGCCCTGTATGGGTGCCAGCTCCATTCCATTCCTCCAAAGGGTTTGGTTTGCTGTAAGGAGATCCAGGAAAGTGGTCAATGAAAGTTACAAGAGGCTCCTTTATGCAGCAGGTTCCAGATGATGTCCTGCACATTGATGGATGCCATCCCTTCTTGTTGCCTTCTGGATCCCTGGCTTGCTTGCCCCAAGTGACAGAGGGACTGTCCTCCAAGCCAGGAGGAACTTACAAGGGTAGAGACCATCCCTGCTGCATCTCCTGGGACAGCTCAAAGAGGGCAGACACAACACTGCTAACCCAGCTGGAGGTGGATGGGCCAAAAAGAGGTGGACCATGAAAACTTCAAATGCACAAAAATAATCTGCAGTGCCTCCAGGGTTGACTCTTAGGTGTCAGGGCGGGCCAGAAGGAGTGATATTCAGAGTTTGGAAGACTGAGTGGAATGTTCCAGTGCTTCCCAAAATACACAGTGGAAAGAGTTGGGCTCAGAGAATAACCATAGCCAGGGCAGCAGGAGAAACAGCCAAGAGTCCTAATGCTGGAGAAGTTGAGAGCTGACTCAGAAAGCAAATTATCTCCTGGCTATCATGTCCTCACCTGGCCTCTGTCAATGCATTTCACTCACATGCTGAGATCCAACCCCCCAGCCATGGGTCAAGCCAAAGGGAATGGGCTTGAACATGGGGCAAGAGAAAAGTTTGTCCAGATGCTTACTGGGGGCCAGAGGTGAGCTGGTCTGGGGTTGTTATTGCAGGCTGGGAAGTGTGGTGTGTTTGGCTCCTGCTCTTTCCAGCTGCTTCCATGGGCTGGATTTGGGAACCAGGGAGGCAAATCCATCCAGGTCACTGTTCCAGTGGGGCTGTTGAGGATGGGTGTCTTCTAAATAGATAAATCTCCCAGTGGGACAGCCTGTCCCAGTTCTTTGTTACTGTGCTGTTTATTGATGAAGGGTTTCTCAGGAGCAGGAATCACAGGACACAACTCTTTCTTTTTCCCTGCCTGCTTATTCTGTTTCACTCAAACCACCAGGCAGAATTTCTTAAGCACTTTGTTAAAAAAAAAACTTGGACAAAAGACAGCAAACTCCTTCCAGGCTGGATTGTAGTTAAATATGAAGCTCTGCAGAATCTATGGATATTTCAGGTGTCACAATAAAATGATTAGTCCTCTCGTAATCAAAATTTTACTCCAGTTAAACTAAAAAGAAGATAACACTTGGCACCCCATCAAGGTCCACAAACTTTCTGGGCCCACGAGGACACTGAGGATGACAGAACCCCCTCCTTAGATCAACATCAACACATCCAAAGCCAAGCAGATGAGAATCCATGTGTTGTTCCTCCAATTTATGGGAATTTAATCCAGGCAGCAGCCAGAAAACCACCTGCTCTTTTCTTTTTGGCCTTTACCATATCTAAATACAAGTTAGCAAGAGGAACTTACACAACTGATTACAAAGAGGTCACTGTGTTTTGAGTCCCAAAAGCACCTTCCTCATCAAATCAGGCAATCAGATGAAGCAGGACTGGAGTTGGGTTTAGGGTCACAAGTCCCAGTTCTCTTCTCAGAGGGGCAACCAGATAAAAGAGGAAAAAAAGAGTCAGGATGTGTCCACCCAAGCCCAATGTATGGGCATCACCATGGGCTTACTCCAAAGAGGAGTGGTGCTGATGTTATTTATGAAATGAGCACTGACTTTTCTCCACCCTCACTGTTCAATTTTATTATTTTTGATCATCAGGCAGGAAAGCATAAATAAAATCTGCTTAATGTCATGGTCACTTTTCAAGGAGGAAATGACACTGGTTGACACCCAGTCATTAATATGACATGGGGTAGGAAAATAATTTCATTCTGCTTGCAGACTTTTCTAGGAATTAACCAGCTTTAAGATTTATGGACAACTGTAAAGGCTCATATTAAAAAAATGGAGCATCATCATTACTTCTTGTATAGTGATTTTTTTTTTTTTTACTATGGAACCAGAGTCACTTAGGAAACCTTTGCTTTTCCTTAGCCCCCACCCAATTTTTTTATTTTCTTATTGAGAAGCAGATGCTGAAGGGGCACAGAGAAACAGATTTTTTTTTTAAGTGATGTGTGAACTTTGGTCTCAAAGAAAGAACAAGCACATGTGCCACAGCCAAAGGGATGGTGGCCATAGCTCAAGTCTCAAAGGGTTTGTTACTCTCTAGGTATCTGGTGGAGGGCAATGATGAACACCTTCAGCCAGGGCAGGGAGAAGGAAGGACAAGAGGGCACAGTCTCAAGTTGTGCCAGGGGAGGTTTAGGTTGGACATGAGAAAGAATTTCTTTACTGAGAGGGTGATCAGACATTGGAATGGGCTGCCCAGGGAAGGGGTGGATTCTCCATCCCTGGAGATATTTCAAAAGAGCCTGGATGTGGCACTCAGTGCCATGGGCTGGGAACTGCAGCGGGAGTGGAGCAAGGGTTGGACTTGATGATCTCTGAGGTCCCTTCCAACCCAGCCAGTTCTATGATTCTATGATTCTATGACTCAAAAGGAAGGACAACCAGCCTGCTTGTCACAGCCACATGCCCTAACCTGGCCTCACTCTTGGCTTCCATCTTGGGCAGTGGTGGAGGAGGTCACCAGGACACCAAATACCTGCAGAGAGGAGGTGCAGCCACCAGAGACCAGAGAAGGGCTCTGGCAGAACGCATCCTCCTCTCCTGCAAAGCTGACCTACCACAGTTTCACAGCAGCTAAGCAAACCATTCACAGGGCTTTGGACTCTCTCCCCAAGCACAACTTTGCAGCTCATGCTCCTCATCGTGGGCGTACGAGAATAACAAACCCGGTGGGGAGCGTGCGTGGGGGGGAATTCTGCCAAGTGGAAATCATCTGAGTTTTTCCTTGCAGCAGGCTCCAGCCTCTGATGGCAGTGGAGCAAGGCTGGGCTGTCCCCACCCTCCCGCTGGCCACTCCAGGGAAATTTTTCCTTCCCGCTGGGGGGAAAACGGAGGGTGGGTGGAAGCATGTGGAGATCCTTATCAGGCTGCAGTCAGGAACACCACATCAAGCAGGGTGCCTGACAGAGGATGCCACCCACTCAGGATGAATCAACTGACCCCAGCCTGTGCTCACAGCCTCTGCCAGTCCCCCTGACAGTGTCACCCCAGCCCAGTGTCTCCTCCCAGCACCCCCTTGCTCCTTCATGCTGCTTGGATTTCTTGCTCAGACACTCGTGGTCCTTTTCCTACTTAAAGAGCTGCAGGATGGGCAGGGAGATCTTCCCCAGATGTTTGCACAACTGGTTTCACCAAGAAGTGACCAAAGCACTAATGACAGAATGGTTTGGGTGGGAAGGGACCTTTAAAGACCACCTAGTGCCAGAGACCATCAGATGAAGGTTGATGCTAGAGCCTCTGGGAAGGGATGAGCTACGACAAAAAGATGGCACATCCCAGCTCCTTCTGGGCAGCCCCTGCTGATGCACCCACCTAGGAGCCACCTTCAGCACAAGGAACACCACAATAAGTGCATCCAAACTTGACTGTTGCAGCACCCAGGCTTCTAAGCTGAGAGCCAAAAAGTGTCTTATCATGGGCATAGCTACACGTTAGCAGGCTTGAGTGTGAGGCTCCGAGGTGAAGCCAGTCCTGATGTAGAGGCAAAGCTAAAAGCCTGTTGCTGTTCTCCTGTCTGCATTACCTCTGAGACAGCTCAGTCTCAGCCAAAATTCCTGCACGAACCAACCCACAGCAAGAGGGCCCCTGCACTGAGATGATTTATACACTTGACAGCAGGAGATACTGGGGGAGCAGATGTAGAGAGAGAGGGTCGTGTAAGGTCACGTTGGAAATACACGTCAGAGACAAGAACTTAGCTCAGTTGAACTAATGTCTTGCTCAGTGGTGAAACCACAAGACCAACCTTCCTCTTAAAAGGTTTTTCTGTGCCCTAACAAGCTTGGTGAGGAGCTTGATGACATCTGCCTACCCTTGCCTGAGCCAGGACCTCACGGTTTGGCCGGACGCCAGGAAAAAAAAAAAAAAAAAAGATGTCCAAAAGTTTATGAAAATAAAGGTATTTATCTTCATTGTTAGAAAGGGAGACTGAGCCTTTAATTTCTCTCTCCTGGAGGATTAAGCTCACAGATTTACAAAGAACTGGTTGATTACCAAAATAAACAGAGGGCCATGCCAATTTATGGGACACGAACGTAGGAAACCCATCCAACCAAATCAGGCAAAGTGGAACTCATGTGAGAGCCCCCAGCATGTGCAAAGGGCACAGTGCATGTGGAACAAAGCACACAGGGAAAAGATGCAAGGAACCCCAATCCCTGGGAACAATTCCCAAAGCAGTGTACAATGGAGCTGTAAAATAAATGGCTTGGCTCTCCACTGGAAGCAAAGCCCAACTGTTCTCAATGAGAAGAAGGATCATGTGTCTTTATAATGAGAATTCAGGCATTTTTAAATGTTGGCTTTGCTCGTATCACCACCAAATCTGTCTACAGAGCTGACAGGCTGCAGACTTGGTTTGGATTTCTAACTGTGATTATACATGGCAGTGATGGATACCACAGGGTTTTCGGGGGCTTAGGGTTTAGGGCTGGCTTTTGTTTTTCGGTTGTTTGGGGTTTGGGATTGAGGGGGTTGTCGGGGTATTTTTAGTGTCACTGTCCAGTGAGGCTTAAAGAGCTCTTTCCTCATTTTAATAGCTCTGATAATGCACAGAGATGAAAGTAGAGCCTGAACAAGTTTTCCTTTATATTGGCAAAGCTGCTCCTCCTGCCATGAAACCCAAGAGCAGTTTCTGCTTTCAGTGAGATGGAGCAGAATGTTTACTGAGGCTGAACATGGTGTTGCCCTCAGAGGTGTAAGCACCACCCTTAACAGCAAAGGTGATCCTCAGAGCTCTAAAACATCTGCTCACCCAATGAAAAAAATCAACAAGCTGATGTTCAGGAGTGTGGCACATGCAGGAGCTGAGGGACCTTTCCTCTCTGTTGTTTTTTACAAAGCAAAATCTTTTTCCTACAGCCAAAAGCATGTGCGGGAGATGCATTTCACAATCAGATCAGCTCCTTCTTCTACAGCCCAACCTGAAGGAGTAGTCGTGCATTTGAAGATGAAGTAGCCTTCAAGAACTCCTTAATCCCACTCTTGGAAGCAGTTCTTCCCCACACCTGCCTATCCAGCTCTGATGGGAAGGCTCACACTGCAGTGGGATGCAAAGCAAGAGGCTCTAGAGCAGACAGGACAGCAGTGCCCAAGGTTTTACAGGAGATGGGTACAGGGAAGGTATTTGCAAATTTAAAGCTGTTTCCTCAAATCTTTACTGCTCAGACTCAAGAGAAAAAATTTGTCTGATTACTGCTGGGGCAATCAAACAAATGTTAAGATCCCCAGAGCCTGATCTCCAATGTGACAACTAAGTGACACACCTGAGACCTGTGGGGCTGTTCTCCTCATATCCTAGGGAGAACATTGGTGCCAGGAGACATTTGGAAAGCAGCAACCCCCAGCTTAGCCTGACCTGGGGCTCTGCTAGGGGTTGTTCAGGCTGGAGAAGAGGAGGCTCAGGGGAGACCTCATCACTCTCTCCAACTCCCTGAAAGGAGGTTGGAGCCAGGGGGGGGTTGGGCTCTTTTCCCAGGCAACTCTCAGCAAGACAAGAGGGCACAAGAGGTCTCAAGTTGTGCCAGGGGAGGTTTAGGTTGGACATTAGAAAGAATTTCTTTATGGAGAGGGTGATCAGACATTGGAATGGGCTGCCCAGGGAAGGGGTGGATTCTCCATCCCTGGAGATATTTCAAAAGAGCCTGGATGTGGCACTCAGTGCCATGGGCTGGGAACTGCAGCGGGAGTGGAGCAAGGGTTGGACTTGATGATCTCTGAGGTCCCTTCCAACCCAGCCAAATCCATGATTCTATGATTAGGCAGACTGGAGTTTGGATACGTGGGAGAGGCCCCCAGTTGCCTTGAGTGTTGGTGCACTGGAGGCAAGCTGAATGCACCCAAACCTCTGAAGTGATGACATGAGCTGGGTTCACAGCATGTTCTTTGCAAGTGGACACAAATCAGCTTAGAGAATGGGTTCAGATGAGTTGCCAAGAACAAACGTGTTGCACAAAGGTGATCTGGCATGCTGCAGGGCTGGGTCTCGGAGGTGGGGATATCTCCCAGGCTTCCCAGCACTGTGTGGTCCAAGGTGAGCCAGCTGCACAGAAGCTGGAGAACACTTTGGACTGAGACTACTGTGGCCTTCAGGCAGCAGCACATGCCCAGGTTATGGAAAAGGAACATCCAGACCTCACCAGAGTCCTTGAAGTGATGGGAACACACCGAGGTGTTAGCTTTTCAAGCAGGGGTGAAAGGTTAGATGCAAAGCTTCTGGGCCACCCATCCCTGCAGTGAATATCATCCTGCCACTCCACTGGGAGAAAGTTTCAAGGTATTAAGGACCAATCCACACTCCAAAACAAACTAAAGCACAGATTAGCCCCAGAGTTCAGCAGCAGCACTGTCACAGCACAGCCCTATTGCTCCCAGCACCCCAGCTCAGTGCAGCTGGGGCATAAAGCAGCTGCTGAAGAGTTTTGTAAAGGAAAGTGCACAGCAAAGCCAAGCAGAGCTCTGGCTCTCCTCAACAGCATATGCCAACCCTTCACCCCACCACTCCTTCCCCAGCTTTAGCCATCTGCACACAAACCTCGAGGCCAAAACTGGAGGAGCCTTCCCAGTTGCAGCTTTTGGAGCAGTCCAAAGGCTCTGTTATGGTGTGAGCTGTGAAATATATGAACTCTCAGGCTTTACATGAGCCTCACTCTTCTGTGCAGTATCATATGGCTTTTAGATTTGTCTGCCCTGTCCACCTCTCCCATGTGTTTCTGATAATTGCTCCCATATGGAAGGGGTTCTCTTGTTTGCCCTTTAGAAGGGACCTGCTGTTGTTCCCCCTCCCTTCTCAGATGAGGCCACAGACATACACATCATTTTTATTGGTGTATTTTATTGCCCCTACTTCTTTACAGCACACACCACCGGGCTCCCCAGCCTTCCCTTTTGGGCCACGGTTTGACGTTGCTTCTCTCTTAGGTCCCCTCATCCCCTCATCCCCCATCTTCCTCAGTCCAAACTGGGGCCCCTAATTAAGAGAATGCCTTATAAATCTCTCTGCATCCAAATAAGATCCAGAGCCTGGCTGGGGAGACGGATCTGGAGACAGTGGGTAGCTCTGGCATTCCTCATGCTGCACACAGGCTTTGCATGTCAGCCTGGGGCTCAGCACCAGCAGCTCACGTGCCCACTGCTCACAGCAAGCAGCTAGGAGAGGGATGGGCTGGAGACCACCTGCTTCAATCCCCAACTTTGGCTGTGTGGAGCAAAAACCCCAAATGGGATGCTGACCCCACAAGGAAAAGCAGTCACCTCCTCTAGGGCTGCCTTACAGGACCTTTGTGCTGCACACTGATAGGAAAAGAGGGTCTTGGGTAGAGATTGGGAGCAATCTTGACCAAAAAAATCAACCTGGAGGGTTCATTCTCTGCCACAAACAATCAACAAACCCTTGGGTTAGGAGGTGAGCTGCACTCAGGGCTTGTCCTACCCTTGAAACCCCCAAAACCAACCCAAAAGCCAGCGTGGAGGTTCCTGTTCCAAAGCCTTGCCTGGATACAGCTTTGTGCCCACATTCATACTGGTGTGAGGCAGCTCCCAGTTCAGCACACCCACCCCATAAACCAGCCCATCACCCAAGGCCCCATGGAGGCACCCAAGAGGTTTGCCCTAGTTTTAGGTCTCCTGGGTTGCTCCCTGCTCTTTCCACGGATGCTGTGTGTGTCCAGGGAACAGGGATCTAACCTGGGATCATCCTGGTGGGGCAGCAGCCTGTGCCTTCCACACTGCATCACCCCAATTGTGTGTCTGACACAGAAGACCTGAACACAGCCCTCAAAACCCCCACTAACACCAAGCACCCCACTGAAAAAATGCTCCTGGTGGAAGAATGGTGCTGGAGACACAGTAACTCAACAAACACAAGGGATGATGGTGACCTGAGAGAGAAAAGCCCCCATCCCACTAAATCACCACATTATTTAGGTCCATATTTGCCCACAGTCCTGACTTTTGATCAATACTCTGCCTGGCCAGGGCTTGAGGCTCAGCCTCCAGTGGTGTCTCTGCATTACACTCACACACAATAATTTCCTCAGCGTCCACACACCACTGGAAACACAGCTGGGGCCAGAATTCCCTGATACCAAATCCCTCTTTGGGCCAGTGCCCAGCACTCTGAAAAGCCCATCAACATCTGGAAGCAGTGATACTGCACATCTGGGAGACCCTCTGAATTACAGGATGGAGAGAACACTACCTGCAGGATTACTTCTGGTGATAATTAAATCCCAAATAACAGGACACAAAGATGTCCCCACCTTCCCTAATACCTGAACCATCACCTGACCCAAACGTGCTGCTGCTGCTGCTGCAAACAACCCTTGGGGTAGAAACAGGAGGAGGATTTTGCTTGCCCTTGCAACAGGAATGCAGCTGGGGAGGCTAAGCAGGTAGGATAAAGCTAAAGAAAACATCTCTAATTATCAAGGGACTGATTCTGGTCTCTTACTCATTCAGAGAAGTAACAAAGCAGAACATTGCTGAGGCTGTCACCACGACTCAGGGAACTGGATCCAGACTTTAACCACAACCAGGACCTCAAGGACCAAACCAGGGTCATACAAAGCTTCTCCAGGCTTTATATAAACTTGGAAAATTCATTTACTCTCTCAGGCTTCACAAGACTTGGCTTTTTCTACTGTAGCCAGCAAGATACCTTCACACTTCTACCATACTGGTTTCTGAAGGCCTGGTAGAGGGGAGCAGAGAATAATGTGTGGGTTCAGTTGGATTGGAAACATTCCTTATTCCTAATTCTGGCACAACTTACACTACAGCACACAAGATACCTGGCTGGGAACCATGCATCACTACCTTTAATGCATTTTCTTCAAGACATTTAGTTTTTTACTACTAATAAAGTTCTGATTTCCTGGCAGCAGGGTCAGATGGAACAGAAGGAAAGAGAGGGTCCTGTCCTCCCTTTCCATAACCCCTCTCTGCCATTCCCCAGTCACCTCTGCATCAGCCTCGTGCCTGTGCCATGGCAGAGGGGTTCTGAAGCTTCAGAATTTGTACAGACCCAAAGGTCTTTCCCAACCTGAAAGATTCCATGAGAAACTCTGCTGGGAACCAGGGGGGTTGATGGGGCACCAGATGCTAACCATTTGCTGCACTGATGGTTCAGGAATTTGCAACAGGAGTTTTATCAAGTCAACCAAGAGTCAGAAGTGTCAGAGCCAAGAATTTAGTAAAGGATCTATTTCAGCTGCTGTTTTTGTGTACTAACACCTCCTGCTTGGCTCGAGGACTATAAAAAAAAAAAAAAAAAATCAAAGAGGCATTACTTGAGTTACATATATTTTTCTATTCTGTTTACATCCTTGATGCAAAATTCACCCCTTAATAGCCAAGATCAGGACTTCCCATCACCCAGGATATTTCCCCACGGTGGGGCTGAACAACAAATACATCCAGGCCAACAAACCCCTGTTGATACAAGGTTTTAGAGTAGCAGAAGCCACCTGCACACACCAGCAGAGCCATCCTGCTGGAGGTGACAGACACACCACTGACAGATAACAACGTGCCCAGAGAACAACATTCACAACCCCAACATGAAAGGTGAGGTAATGAGGCTTTCTGACACTCAGCTCTTTGATCTGAGACCTCAGATCATTCCACTTATTTTCTAAGCCATCACAGATAAATACTGGTGTGCATTTTCAATGACCCCAATCAAAAACTCTTCCAAAACGAGCAGCTCACAGGAGTGCAGAGCCACAGCCTTCAGGAATACATTTTGGAGAGGGTGGGGCAGATATTTTTCTTTTTTTTTTTTGCTAGTGAATAAACCCATTATGTGGACACCCAGTATTGAAATGATGAGAGATCTGGGTTCAAAAGGAGGCTTTTTGTTTTGCTGTAAATCCTATTTCTGGCTTAGGGTGCAGCTGATACGCCGTTAGCTTTTATTTCATTGATAATTCTGTGATTGTACTTGAAACCTTGCAACTTAATGAGCTGATGTTATTACTCATACTGTGTGGCCATCTGGAACCAGTTTGGTTGGGGAGCCCAAAGCACCAAAAGCCACCTGTAATGCATTAAAGCCTCAGCCCAGTACCAGCTCGGTGGATTTGAAAAGCCAGGCCTGCATAAATACTAACCTGTGAGAATGTAATTGGAGAAGTGATATTTAAGAACACAAGAGTTTGCCAGAAATGCTCCTTCTCCAGGGAATGTATGCAGAGGCTTAAAGTTGAAAGCCAAATGGTTTTTAGTTTCAACATTGGGAATCAAGAAAAATCATTGCATATGGATGTCGTCGGACTGTCCAAACCACTGGGTCTATCCAAACACACCAAGCTATGCCAGGGCTTCTCAAAAGCCCTCCTAGCACCTGAGCCTCACACTGCAGATGTTGTTTATTACAGAGGTACCATCTCCAAATGTGGCTCCAAAAGAGAGACTGCAGTAATCAGGGGTAAAAGCTTTGTGATGCTTCATAGTCACAGAGAACACAATTATCCCTACAAAGCTCTCAGGTACCACAGGTAACACCCAACAACCTGGAAAGGCACCAAACAGCTCCTAAACACCACAACAAAATATTGCACTAAATATTGGGATCAGAGAGGAGCTGCTAAAAGAAAGCCAAATGCTTTTTAGGTTCAACATTGGGAATCAAGAAAAATCATTGCATATGTCGGACTGTCCAAACCACTGGGTCTATCCAAACACACCAAGCTATGCCAGGGCTTCTCAAAAGCCCTCCTAGCACCTGAGCCTCACACTGCAGATGTTGTTTATTACTGAGGTACCATCTCCAAATGTGGCTCCAAAAGAGAGACTGCAGTAATCAGGGGTAAAAGCTTTGTGATGCTTCACAGTCACAGAGAACACAATCATCCCTACAAAGCTCTCGGGTACCACAGGTAACACCCAAAAACCAAACAGCTCCTAAATATCACAACAAAATATTGTACTAAACATTGGGATCAGATATTGAGCTGCCAAAAGAAAGAGAAGGAGTGACTGGGTTACCTGAAAGTCCTTGCTGTGTCCTGAGCAGAACCATCCTGGGTGGCTTTCTCCTGGGAGAGCACAGGGACTGGAGCTGCTGGTGGCTGCACCCAAAGGGGAGGCTGTGTTGACAGGGACATAAATTGGTTCCTCTCTGCTCTCATTAGCCCATTGCTGATTTACACCAGCTGGAGAGGGGATGAGTCACAGCTTGGATTTCAGAGGTTCAGGTGAAAAAAAAAAATGAAAATTAAAAAAAAAAATGCAGTCAAATCCTATTTTTTTTTCCCTTTGATTTTTACAGACACAGTTTGGATGCCTCAAGGTAGGAGTGCAAACCCCAGAGAAATACAAGATGGCATTGACCTTGCAAAGCTTTTAATCTTTCTGTTTTTCCCACCCAAGGAGCCTTTACAGAGCAAATATAAATGGTTGTCTTTCTCCTGAAACACATTTTCTAATTTTACCAACCCAGCACTGAGCAGAGAACTCAACCAAACCTCCGTATTGTTCTTCAGTCATATTTCCCTGTGTGAGCACCCCCAAACACAAGCATCCAGACAGCAAGACAAGATAACTCTATCTTTTAATAAGAAGAGAATGAGCCTCCTTCCACCTGATCTGCTGCTTTTCTGAGATTTGGCTTCTTCCATGCACTGTGTCCAAGGGAGGGACAAGAACTTCAGAAAAAGAGGTTTTGTCAGGGGTAACTCAGTGCCAGCCCTGGTTTGATTTATCAACCAGGTCTGCACTTTACCAAGGAGTGCTGAAGTTTTTCATACTTGCAGCAAGTGGCCAGGTCTTACCAGAGAGCTATTAGGAAGAGAGAAACTCAAGGGGATAAGCAAATGGATTAAAAAAAGGAGGAACTTGATGGTGTGGGTGAAGACCTTGCAGTGAAGCCATGTAGAATCCTTCTCTGAGGACTTCAGGATGCAGCTGGAGCACAGGGATGAAGGAAACCAAAGCCACAGAGCAGCAGATTTTGTGCTGAGTGATAGTTATGGTGAGGTCCAGAGGGCCCACCAGAATGGAGATTTTTCCTTTAAGCAAATTATTTTATTATTTTCTTTAATCTTTATGAATTGCTGAATTTGGGAAATAAAAAGTACCCCTTACTTTGCTGAGGTTTTGCTTGGATAACACACAGAAACCTGTACAGAAAGCCTCTGTAGATGAGTGAGCAATGGATTCCTTGGAAGAAAAGAGAAGACCAAATGCTCTCTCCTGCCTTTTCCATCCCCACTTCCCATTGAGCTCCAAGATTTCCCCAGCCCACAGTCAGACTTGGAGAGTGGTAAAACAGAACAACTCCAAACTTTCTCCTAAAGGAAGTTTGCTTCAACCAAAGGGCACTTCTTCCAAAGTGCTCATTCTCACTGACCTCCACCTGAAGCTTTTTGAAAGCAAGAGCTTCAAAATTACCTGGAATATCTCATTTTTGAAGTCTCCTTTAACTGATGTATGGGGAAAGCAGGACTACCATGGAGCTGGGCTGGTTCACTTCTTTTTTGCAGCAGTAGTTACAAATTCCTCATGGTGTTCCAGTGACAAAAAATGCAGCAAACACCTGAGTGGGGTGGGAGGAGAGAGCACCATGGGGCAGAAGATCCATAATAGGAGGAGAAAATAAGCATATAAACACAGTATTCATGTGAAAATCACATTTTGTTCAGCACTTAAAATACATTTCAAGGGCTCAGCATGGCCAGCAACACCCAAAGCTCAATTATCCCATCCACCTGTCTTGGCCAGAATTAGTTTGTGGTTGATTATTTTTAATGCATTTTAGTGACAGCATTGAATCCATTTTAGGTAGAAGCTGGAAGCACCCTTTTTTTTCCCTCTCCAATACCCTGAAGTGCTTTGAAATGCTCAAATAGTCATTAAAAAGAGCCATTAAAAAGGAGAATTTTTTCTGATCTGGTTTTGATATAAGTGATGCAACGTAATAGAAAAGACCATTTACAAAAAGGCCACAGTAACAGTGAAAACGTGAAGAGGTTTTAAAAGCTCAAAGTGTGGTGGATATATTCACTTGGAGTTGGGGAGAGGTCGTGCATTCCTACCTGTAGATGCTTTCCAATCCCATCCCTGCCTGGAAAACTCCCCATTCCTTCCCTTCCCAAAACACCATGGCCAGGTAGGGGCTGCAGGGGAGGCAGCAAATGCTGAGGGCCATGGAGAAGAGGGTTGTCCCCTGGCCAAGTTGACCAAAACCCCTGAGATCAACCAGAGAACATAGAGAATAAAACCAAATCTCAAAGCAAGGGCTAAATTTCCATGTGGACACGGAAAAGGCAGATCTGGCAGCTCCCTCTTTTCATTTCTTTTCTTTGTTCTGTGTCAGAATCTATTACGATACAAATATTTCTGGCTTGCAGACACAAAACTTCTTTTGTGGGACACTAGATACTTATTTCTTCATGATCCTTCAGACTTTTGCTTTTTTTTTTTGAAATTTTAGCATATTTTTCAATATTTTGTGGTGGGGTTTTGAGTAATTCAGAGCATAAAACTTTGTGAGGAATTTTTCTCTGTAACTGTTCTTCATGGTTTGATGTTCTGTGATCATATTTGAGTGAGAGCTCTATCAAAAATGCTCAAGTCTCTTAAAGAGCTCTGTGAAGATTAGGATGGGAGGAGAGAAACCCACAAAAATTTTGAAGGTTTCACAAAGGCATTTAGAAATCTTACTGCCAATTCTCCAGTATTTTCTGGGAAATTATTTAAAAAGAAAAAATGTTCTGCCTTTTCCCTGAATATATTTGTGGCTTAGACTGTGACAGAAATCTCTCTTGCCAAAATCTGATTAATCTGAACATTTATAACTCCAATTACATAGAGGCAAGGAGAAGAAATATTGGCATCCCCTACAATTGCAGCACGTGGGAAGCTTGAGCTTCTACCCCACCTTTGAACCTCCAGATAAGCCTTACTCTTCCCTACAATTTTTTTTTCAAGTAATTTTTTTCTTCTGAAGCTTTTCATTTTTTTTTCTTGACACCTTATCTGGGATGGGCAGCCCACCCATGCCTAGATGTAATTTTCCTCACCAGGGCAGCATCCTCCCAACCTCCTCTACTGCTGTTCTACCCATATTTCTTTGAGATATAAGATCTCTGAGGTTGGGATGGAAAGATTTAATCCAAACTTCTTTCACATTTAATCAGCCTCAGGAAAAGAAAGAAAGGAAGGAAAGGAAAAGGAGAAAGGAGAAAGGAGAAAGGAGAAAGGAGAAAGGAAGGGAAGGAAGGGAAGGAAGGGAAGGAAGGGAAGGAAGGGAAGGAAGGGAAGGAAGGGAAGGAAGGGAAGGAAGGGAAGGAAGGGAAGGAAGGGAGGAAATGGAGGAAAGGGAGGAAAGGGAGGAAAGGGAGGAAAGGGAGGAAAGGGAGGAAAGGGAGGAAAGGGAGGAAAGGGAGGAAAGGAAGGAAAGGAAGGAAAGGAAGGAAAGGAAGGAGGAAGATAAGGAAAAATAATAAAAATATTTTTTTTTAAAGCAAACTTCTTGGGAAGCTCAGTTTAGAAAGATCACTCACAACACCTTGAAAGCTTCTCACTGACCAACCTGCCAGTGAGCAGTATCCCCAGCTGCCTCTCCCAGGTGGGCTCCTGCAGTGACAGCAGGGACAGAAGCCACTCCAGTGGTCACTGAGCTGGCACCTGGCTTCCTGCAGGACAGGGATGCCCAAGGACACTCTCCAGCAGATGTCTGGCACAGGATGCAAGGAGAAGGTGCTGTATGCTTTGCTCTGCTGAATCCTCTGAACCACTTGGCTTTGCTCTAGGGATAACAGAAATGCCTCACTACTTTGTTTGCATTTTCTTCCTTCCCAGGGATGGTTTCCAAGGGCTCAGAAGTGTGGGCATGCAGAGGAGGCTCTGCTGGCAGCCCAGCACTTGGCTGTCAGAATAAAACTCAACCTCCACTCAGTACCTACAAGGAAAGAAAAATAAGGAAACCCATCTAGATTAACTGGCTCACTTCAGTGTCCCACAGCTTTTCATTCACAGCTTTTGCTGCCAACATTGCACTGGGAAAAACTGAAAGGTTCAAAGCTTTCTTTCCTCAGAGGCTTTTTCCTTGGTGGTAAAAATCCACATTTACTGCCACGCATCCCTGGGGCAGCCAAGATCAGCTGTCTGCACACACCAGAACAAGAAACCTGCTTGTGTCAGCCCCCCAAAAAAGAAAAAATGGGGGGAAAAGTCCACAGATGGAGCACACAGTGTTAAATAAGGTCCAAGGGCTCTATCTGTCCTGAACACTCACTCAAGGTCACCTCCAAACCTCAGCAGCATCCAGGTCACTGGGATGGGATCCAGATCACTGCTGGGACTTCCCCCACCTGTCCAAAAAGCCAAAGCAACCCCTCTGCTCCACACAAAAGTGCTTCTTCCAGTGGCAAAAAGAGATTTCTGGGCTCAGGTGTCTACAGAGAGACCAAACCTGGTTCAGCTTTTCCCAGCAGCTGCCTGCTCCTGCTTTGCACCTATCTCCCTTCCCTCCATGCATTAAAATCTAAAAAACAAACCCACCATGATTTTATAAACCAGGTAAGGGGAAAAAAACCTAAAAAAACAAATCAGAGAAGTCACCCAACACATGCTTTGGGCAGTTATTTAGACAACACACTGTATCTTTAGCTCCTAAATCACCTTACATCCATCTTCCTATTGAAATTTGCCCATCTAGACCAGCACTGGGGAGAAACCCCTGACCCAGGACAGCCTGGGGGTGAGCAGAGCAAAGTTTTCCATCCTCCTCCCCTGAGGATGTAAAATATTTGATTATTGATATAAAAGCAGAAGAAATTACATCGCATTTACCCTGGTCCTGCTCTGGGCTTGCTGCTGCTCTGCTCTGTCATTTACCTACCAGCAACTTCCCCATCCACTTGAAAAAAATAGTGTAAAGTTTTAAAAAAACTAGAATTCCACATACATAAGCATACATTTCTCTGTAAATATTTAGAAAACATGCAAATCATCAAAAGAACAGGGCAAAGTGTGTCAGCAATCTCCCTCATTGCTTTCCAACCCCCCAGCTCTCAAGTTTTGGTCTTTTTCCTTGCCAAGGGATCTTGCTCTCCCATCCCTGTGGTACCTTCCAGTACTTGAAGGGGCTGCAGGGAAGCTGGAGAGGCTCATTTAACATGGGCATGGAGTCCTCAGATGAGATGGAATGGTTTGAAACTGAAAGACAGATTTAGCTTAGATATTAGAAACCAATTCTTCACTGAGAGGGTGGTGAGACACTGGTCCAGGTTTCCCAGAGAAGCTGTGGCTTCCCCATCCCTGGAAGTGTTGAAGGCCAGGATGGATGGGGCTTGGAGCAACCTGGAGGTGTCCCTGCCCATGGCAAGTGGGTTGGAACCTGATGGTCTTGAAGGTCCCTTCCAAACCAGCCCATAATTCAGTCCCTATGATTCAGTGACACTCTGTGCCATTGCACTCTGCCTGGTGTTTCACGAGGGTTTTTTAAATAACAGGTGTGTAAGATGCAACCCTGGGGCAGGCAGTGAGGATGAGAAGCTCCATCCAGTCCAACAAACCAAACCAAACCAAACCACAAAACCCTTCCTTTTCATGGCTTGCAGCTGGTGATGAGAAGGCTGGAGCCCTCCTGAACCTCAAGGTTTCCAGGGTCTTCTGGCTGGGAGGGGAGGGGGGTGCCTGGCAGAGCTCACTGCTGTCTCCATGGAAGTGCTTATCAAGTGGAAGGAAGTTATAATAAAATTTACTGCAGTCCCACCAAGTACCACTGTTTGTGTGTTATTAATCACTTTACACAGGTCCCTGTCAGAGGAAATGGCAGCCCTGACACTGATTTATGTGCTATTTAGATAACCTGAAGAGAGCTCCATGCCCAGGCTGTCATCCACCCAGGGATGTCCCCTCCTCCAAACACCCACAGGTCCCCTCACATCTTCCCTTTTGCCTTCAAAGCCACCCCCATGCCTTATCAGGGCCACAGCCAAAGCAACTGCTTTCCAAACACATCTCAAGCTTTTTCCCATTGCTGGGAGATCAAAAGCTCCCTCCTGCCTGCAAATGAAAATCCCGACAGGAAAACAAAGTCCCCAATCCCTTCCTGGGGACATCAAATGCTGGGGGACAGCAGTGTCACAGCTTCTGCCCAGTGCCAAAAC
The DNA here is from genome assembly GCF_036169615.1 of Heliangelus exortis. Classification (NCBI taxonomy): domain Eukaryota; kingdom Metazoa; phylum Chordata; class Aves; order Apodiformes; family Trochilidae; genus Heliangelus; species Heliangelus exortis. The sequence continues at coordinate 4,657,332 of NC_092429.1, forward strand.
CTTGCAGGGCAGTAGCCAGTGCAGGTCACAGCCCCCAGCCCCCCCAGGAGGAGAAAATAGCACCAGGATGTTCATTTTGTAGTGGGAAAATGATGAAAGGATGAGGGTGACCTTTCAGTAAAAGAAATTTTCATAACATGTTAAAAAAAAAAAAAAAAAAACAAGCCAAACACAAACCTTTTATTTTAAAATATGGCTTCAGGAAGCCTGGGGTACAAAGTGGAGCTGAAGGTGTTTGGGTTGCAACCTGCTAACCCCTGATGGCACTGATTTTCTCCTCCCCATCATTCCTCCAGCAAAGCTTTTCCCACTCACCATCCTTACCCCTCCAGCAGGGTGCTCTGGTTCAGGCTCCTGGAGGATGAGATCTTGCTCTGTAACCATCCTTGGATGCACAGGAAAGGCCTCACAGGACACAACCCGCTCTGAGCTGCAGGTTGGATGTGGTTCTTTCTCCAAAAAGCAGCAAAATTCTTTTTTTTTTTTCTTTCTTTTTTCTTCTTTTCCCCACGCTTTCTCCTTTTGGTAACTTCAGCCCAGCAGGAATGCCCGATTTCATTCACTCAGTCTGAACCCAAACATTCTTCTGCCCAGAAAAACCCTCAAATCTCTTTTTCCACCCTTAATTTTTTCTATATTTTTTTTTTCTTCCCTGTGATGTGGAAGTTTCTGTATCCTTGAAAAATCCCCATGCCCATTTCAGAGGGAGCCTGGAGGAAGCAGCTGCAGGGGGGGACAGGGCAGCAGCAGAGCTCAGCTCAGTTTCAGTAGACAGGGGTTGTTTTCCTTGCCTCCAATCTCTCCTGCATATCACATTTCCTCTCTGTTTCATAAATGAACAAATTTACTGTAATCATTAGGGTTTTCTTCCAAAATTAAAGGCAGGCTAATACAAAACTATGCACATATTAACTTGGGCTTTGCTTTTGTTAAGTCAGATGGTCCTTAATCGAAACCACATTTTTTTTTTTTTTTTTTTTTGCACAGTTTGGCAATTTTAGACACCTTAAAAAAAAAGACAAAAAAAAGACAGAATGAAAGATAGAAAAAAGAGTTAACCTTCCATTAAAAATTAACCTTCCTTCATCACAAACAAGCCAGCTCCAGATCAATGGTGTTGACATTTGCTCTCCCAAATGCAAGTGTTTGTTTCTCTCCTTCTGCAAACAGAGGCAATGTCTTTGTGGCCCTTTCCTTTCAGGAGACACTGAGAAATACATGCTATAAACTGAACTGAATATATGCAGAACTGGCTCTTCTGGAGAGATTCTGAGTGCCCTGCTAAGAGTTAAAGCTCCAGGGATTTGAGGGCTTGAAATGCAGAAGCTTCCTCAGAAATTCCTTTGGAAGGAAATCTGGATCTGATGTTTTGGCCCCTGCAGCCTTCCAGGTGGTGATGCCAAAATGCTGGAGGTTTCAGGCAAGCTCAGGACCATCCATTCCATGGGGCAGATGCCCTCAGTTTTGTCTGAATGATAAGGACCATCATTGATAAGAAGCAACAGAGCTTGGAGCCAGGTATTGGAGCAGAATATTCTATCCTGACTTGCAAATACTCTGCACCTGGCAAGGGATCACTCTCTGTGTGTGATTTAGGTTTCCTTGCCTTCCCATGCTCCTTTTTTTGGTCCTATTTGGATGGTTTGGGTGTGATCAGAGACTTGAAACCATATTAAATGCTTGAATCACCTGAAATGGTCCCTTCTTTCCCCTGGATCTGCAGCTTACTTCAGCCTTCCCATTGAAAACCTCAGTCACTCCTGCACCTCTTTGGGGCATCAAATCCTTTCTAAAACATCCCCCCCTGCACAGCCAAGTGTAAAACCCCTCAGAGCCAGCTGCCAGGATTTGGATTTCCTCTTGGTAACACATCAGAAAGCCCTTCCCCAAAGTGGTGGCCTCCGTGGTACCAGGGCAAAATATTTTGCTTCTTATGCCTGCCCAGGACAAATTTTGCATTTTGCTGGAGCTTCTTTTCCCAGTGTCAGTTCAGAAGAAAGGGAATGGAAGCACTCCAGGGTGAAATGTGTCTTCATGGGGGTGGGGTTCAGGAGCCACGAGGTCAACGTGGAAATATGGGAAGATGCCAGCACTCAGTGAGAGGTTCCCTTCCCATTCCCCCCAAAACTTAAAGGAAAAGCTTCCAGCTGCATGCAGCTCATCACTCTCCAATTCAGGGTTTGCACCTGAGTCTGTCAATCCCATTCCCACTTCTTCCTCTGCTGGAGCTCTGAGCAGCAATCCAAAGGAAGCATTAAAAGTGCTAGAAAAAGGATTTCACAGCCAGGAGACCTTACCCATCCCTGTCTCTGTTTCAACCACCAAGCTCCCCCACAGGCCACAGGGCCAAAAAAACTCACGTTCTTTAAATCAGAGAGCAAGATGTGCTTTTTCCCCCTCATCCTGCAGTTTCAAGTAGCTGCAGCTCAAATAACTGATTCGTTTTGTTGCTTTCCTCAGCTTATTTTAATCCTCATATGGACAAGTTATGAAATTGTGGTGGCACATTTAGTGACTTGAGGACTTCATTCAGAAGCTTCAGACCACTGAAAGCCACAATTTGACTCATGAAGCAATCCCCCTCTGAACAAAAGCATCAGTTTCATGCTCATAAATAACAGCAGAGAAAGAAGAAATTTAGAAATAAGCTGAGAAGATGGGGTTCAATAACAAACACAGCTCCCTTTTCCCAACAGCCTGACAAAAATGCTGTTTGTACCAGAGGTTTTTACTGGACAATAGGAGGAATGTCAGGAATCCCATTCCTAGAGTCCAATCTTTGGGGAAAAGAAGTTTTTAAGAAAACCCAATGATGTGATCCTGAAAACAGCCATACAGAACACAGCCCAGAAAACAGCTACTTGGGGGCTCTGCTAACCACAGCAAGAGATCTGCACTTATCTGTGGGTCTGTGTCTCCTACAAGATGATTTAATCTGTTTTATAAGCAGCTCAAACCATCCTTCAAACCACCATTCTGGAGGAAGGTGTTTGAGCCTGAGCCTATTTGGCTGGCACACCATAAATGAGAGAAAAATAACATTTTTGTGGTAGCACCTCGAACTTGTTTGCATCAATGTGAAACATGTTTGTGCCTCCTTCTTGAGAGTATGGCAGACAAAAAAAAAAAACAAAAAAACCCTCTGATGGTGACAGAGGATGTCAGTGGCTGTGTGAGCAATTTAGGACTTGATGTCCTCACTGGCAGGTTGGTCCCATACCAGCCCAGGGAGCAGAGGCTGCTGATGCCAGTTGACAGATTCCCATTCCCAAGGGATCAGGGATTCACAGGAAAACCCAAGATGTTCTCCAGGCATGCCTTGTGCCTACTGAATGCCCCATCCCTTGCTCCATGCCCACCTGGGTGGTACCCAAGCTCCTTCTCCCTCTCCCAGTTCCCCAGCCCCAGGGCACTGGGGTGTCTGATATCCACAGGCAGGAGGTCAGCCCTGCTCCCCAACACCAGTGCCTAAATTCTCTTTGAGCAAGGCTTGTCCTGAGTGCTTAACCAGATGACCACCCTCCTACAGAGGATACAAATCCTGGCTGAGTGACTTGGAAGCAGTTTTGCTCACGACATGCTTGGACTCTGCCTGGGGAGAGCAAAGGGTGAAGCTAAGAAACATCATTCACCAGAAAGCACATTTTTGCATTTCAAAGAAAAAACAATTTTACTTGCTAATAAATGATTTGTTTATTTACCCTTTCCTCCCAGAGAACAGTTTCATGGCTGCAAGTCCAGATAACTTATGCTTCTATTTCATTCAGGTGTGACTTTCTGTCCCACTCAGGGACATGCAGTATTTCTTCTGATGGTATGGAACAAAAATAGGCTGGAATCTTGCCAGAAAGGAGGTTTGCATCTCCCCAAGTGATAACCTGGCTGGTGGCCATGCAGAGAAGTCAGGGCCATCCATCAGGTTGGGTCCTTTCTGGGTGAGCAGAACCAAGTCACTAAGTAGTTAAGTTGCCTGCTCCATCCCTGGAATTGGAAACACCACTGGGAGTGGTGGGTTGTTTTTTTTTGTTTTTTTTTTTGGTTTTTTTTTTTTGCTGTGCAGTACAGCACAAACTGTCAGGCAGTTTGTTTTGTTTGCTAATGTAGCCCAACAAGTGACTGGTGGGTAAATGTAATCAGCCTGAGAACACACAGTTCCTGGAGAGGTTTTGAGATATGCCCAATAGTGAACCTGTGACCCTGGATGGCTTCAAGGGTTGGGGTTTGGATTTGTTTGCTTCCCTTTTGCTTTGTTTTTTTTGACACAGAGCAGACCTCATTCAAGGTAACAGGAAAACTGAGAGCTCTATAAAGTCATTATTACACTGCTGCCAAGTGTTCGGGATGCAAAAATTGGGATTTTTTTTCTTTCCCCAATAAAGACAGAGTCCCCTGCTCCCTTTCACAGGTAAACCCATTTCAACAGTCATTTTTTTTCCTGTCCCCCTTGTGTTTTCACAGCCTTTGTTTCACAGGTTGGTAATTTTCAGATGAACACACAGTGACACCTCTGTGATTCAGAATTAAAGAACCCACATTCAGGTCCCCAATAAAACCCCAAATTTTCCAATGAGACATTTCCACTACTTGCTCAAAGAGAAGGCTGCAGTGCTCCAGAGCCCATCACATTCATCTTCCTTCCACCTTGGGTGTGTGAGGGCATCAACCTCCATTTCCAGATGAGGAAAATGAGACAGGAGGGAGATGAGTGAGAGCTGTAAAGAACACCCTGCTTCCCAGGATTACAACTTCTAAACCCCTGCTTCCCAATCCCCTAATCAGTAAACACCATCCCTCCTCCAATGGACCAGAAATGGATATTTTTGAATAAAGCAAAATATTTCTTTGAGATGCCTGGCTTCCTGCACAAAATCTTCATAGAATCATAGAACTGGCTGGGTTGGAAGGGACCTCAGAGATCATCAAGTCCAACCCTTGCTCCACTCCCGCTGCAGTTCCCAGCCCATGGCACTGAGTGCCACATCCAGGCTCTTTTGAAATATCTCCAGGGATGGAGAATCCACCACTTCCCTGGGCAGCCCATCCCAATGTCTGATCACCCTCTCTGGAAAGAAATTCTTTCTCATGTCCAACCTAAACCTCCCCTGGCACAACTTGAGACCTCTTGTGCCCTCTTGTCTTGCTGAGAGTTGCCTGGGAAAAGAGCCCAACCTCCCCCTGGCTCCAACCTCCTTTCAGGGAGTTGTAGAGAGTGATGAGGTCTCCCCTGAGCCTCCTCTTCTCCAGCCTCAACACCCCCAGCTCCCTCAGCCTCTCCTCATAGGATCTGTGCTGGATCCCTTCACCAGCCCAGTTGCCTCCTTTGGACCTGCTCCAGCACCTCAATCTCCTTCCTGAGCTGAGGGGCCCAGAACTGGACACAGGACTCAAGCTGTGGCCTCAAATCTTGCTACTGAAGTTGGCTGTGAGCTCTGCTTCTGACACTGTCACCTCTCCTGCCTTTGCTGGTGACAAATCCCTCTGCAGGGAGAAAATACCTCCTGTCCCCTGATGCCAGAGAGGGAAGCATTACAGAAATGGAACTGCTCAGCAAACCTGGGGGGAAAAAATCTAGCTGGGGGACTGGTCTTTATCTGGGGGGCTGGTCTTTAAGTGCTGATTAAAGCTCCCATGCTCAGTTTGATTTGCTGAGCATTTAGGTCTGGGTGCCAATGGAAACCCAATTTCATCAGCAGCTTTTGCTGGCAGGAGAACATAAAATTGATCAAAAAATAAGTCACCTCAGTAAGGATCCAGAGTGTTGGGTAACTAAGTGCAAAGCAACTCTTACTTACTGGAGCTGACAGGTTTTTTGCTTGCACTGCATGCACACAGCAGGTCTTGCACACACAGAAGTCCCAGTGATTCCAAGGAATTCCCCCATGCCAGTTGATTTTATTTTGCATCCCTTCTCCAAGCCTAGAAGAAGAAATCACAGCACCACAGAGAAGACTGGGTCTTTATGACTGCATCCCACCTACCTACAGCCTTTGAATATTTCCCATCTGCACATTTAAATCTCAAACTTTCATCAGCAGTTTGGGTTTAACAGAGCAGTTTGCACATTTTCCTGAAAAAAAGGTTTTTGTTTTTTTTTTTTTTCCCCCCCGTACTGGAAAATAAATAATGTTCTGTAAAAATCTAAGCTTCACAAAGTTTGTAGAACAAGGTCTATAAAAACTATTCTGACTTTTCTGAAATCAGAATGGATTGACAGCTCTGGTTGGCAGATTTCAACTTGCTCTTTTATTTGCAATACAGGGATATCATTTGAGAGAAGTCAAAACCACTTTGATTAGTGAAAAAAAAAGTTTATTTTTTTTGGTTTTGAGATTTTTTTTTTCTTCCTCCTTGGCTAATGTTTTCTTTCCTGTCATTTCAGGAGGAGTTTTCTCTAATTTCAGCTTTTTTCCATAACTAACAAATACAATTCCTGCCCTGCTCTCTTGCATCCTTTATGCAGGGTCCTCCCAGGAACAGCCATGCCTCAAGGATTAAAGAGATGAAATGTTTGGAGAGAGATAAAGCTTAAATTCTCTTTGCTTTTAGACTGAATTTCACTTTGTATGAGTAATCACAACTGAAACTGCTCCTCGGTAGAAACCACTCTGCAACCATCCATTTGCAGTTGTAAAAGTCAATATATTTAAGCCTGCAGTGCATAACAATGACCCCTATGGATCCTCCAACGTTTTTCTTGGATCTGGGTAAGCCTGTTTTTCATATATTACTCATCGAAATTGTTCCTGGGACTTGATTATTTGCTGGAGTGAAAATAGCCAATCTTTTTTAAAGATGTGCAGGCTTGAAATCCCCACTGCAATAAGCTGCCTTTAGCTCGACTAAAACTGCCCTGCCATTAAAAAAAAAAATAAAAAAAGCTTTAAAAAAAAAATTAAAAAAAAAAAAAAAAGAAAGGAAATAAATCTCCAACTAACTGCTCTCCTGGTTGGTGGAAGCTCCCCAGGCAGGATTCCTTAGTGATGATAATCTCTGGTTTTGGCTTGGTCTCTTTGGGTCCCTGGAAGAATAAAATGCATTTTGCAGTGAGCTGTACAGAAAGGTGAAAGGAGAGGGGGGCACAGCCACCCTCCCCTCCCCTGCAACCTCCTTCTCCCCAGCACAGGGATACTGGATGTGCCCCAAAGAATAAATAAATTAAAAGAACAAGCCAAACTGTGGCCAGCCAAGCTATCTCCAAAACAATATTGATTTATGCTGTGGCTCTGAGAAGAGGATGAAATCAGCCCTGTTTGCAGGCACAAGGGCTCCCTGCATTCCTTCCCCTCACCATTCAAAACCAAATCCCTGTCCCTTTGTCACCACTGCTGGGGCAAAGCCTTCCGAATTTTAAAGCTGATCAAAAGACCCTTCAAGCCTTTGTTTCATTTACTTTCAGCTCCTTTTTTGGGATGCTGGTGGAAATGAAGGGTCAGGCTATCGAAGGAGATGAAGTTACAGAAAAAACAAACAAAAAATAATAAAAACCTGCATGGTGTTCAGCAGGTGACTCTTCCTTCTCCATTTCTTCACAAAAGAGAATTGGGTCATCTCAAAAATAACTTCATGAGGCCCAGCTTTTCCCCCCTTTCTCTCCTTTTCTATATGGAAGGGCAATGGGGCAATCATGCGAATAACTCCCCACAGTTCAGCACAAGTGGGGGTTTTGCCCCCTCCTCCTCCTCCTCCTTTGAATAACTTCCCTTTTGTTCCACAGCAATGAACACTAACAGGGGGATCCTGATGTTTCCAGAGGGTTAGGATGGTGTTCAGAGCCAAATATTTAATTTCAAAAACTTAAAAGTTTTACGAATTGTTGGGCTCTGAAGTCTGAGGGGAAACACCCTGATTTATGGATCTTTGATGGTGGAAATTCAGAATGTCTTTATCTCAGCCATACAGGCAGATTTCTGTGGGTTTGAGCACAGAGCCTCCCCTACAGTTTCAACATCTTGATACTCAGACTGAATAAATCTGATATGTACAAGTTTTTACAACCCCTTGTCTTAGTCCCCCAAGGTAAAACAGCATCTGCCCTATTGTTGACTGCTTGGATTTACCCCCACCATATCCCTCCCATCACCATGTGATTAATCACCCGACTCCAGGAGGCACCTCTCAGGAACCCAAGACCTTTTACAAGCTTTAATTAAGCCTTGCAACATCCCTGTAAAATAGGTTGAAGCTGGGGTTAAATGATTTGCCTGAGGTGAGAGAGCAAATCAGAAGCAGGGCTGGAAAGAAGAAGGAAAGCTGCTGCTGCTGCTTCTCAAGTGTGTGACAGCTCCCAGTACAAAATAAAATAGATTTCTTTTTGGAGAGAGAGAATCACAGAATTGTAATGGTTGGGAAAGACCTCTAAGATCACAAAGTCCAACTGTTAACCTAGGAAAAAAAAAACTCCATGCCCAATAGAGCATGTCCTGAAGTGCCTCATCCAACAGGTTTTTTAATACCTTCAGGGATGGAGACTCTACCATGTCCCTGGGCAGCCTATTCCAACACCTGGCTACTCTTTCAGTAAAGAAATCCTTCCTAATACCTGGTGTAAACCTCCCCTGGTGTAACTTCAGGCCATTTCCTCTAATCCTATTGTTCCTTATCTGGGAGGAGAGGCCAGCACCCACCACACCTCCTTCCAGCTCACCGTAGGGAGCAATAAGGTCTCTTCTCAAGCTCCTTTTCTCCAGACTGATCATTCCCAATTCCCTCAGCCTCTCCTCCTGTTCTCCAGACCCTTCACCACCTTGGTTGCCCCTTTCTGGAGTTCTCCAGCACCTCAATGCCTTTCCTGTAGTGAACCCAGCACCCAAGGTGTGGTCTCACCAGGGGCACCATCACTGCCCTTCTGCTGGCCCCATTATTCCTGATACAAGCCAGGATGCTGGTGGTCTTCTTGGCCACCCAATCACACTGGTGACAACCAACTTAGCTGGGTGACAACCAACACTTCAAGGTTCTTTTCTGCCAGGCAGCTTTCCAGCCACTTTTCCATGGTGATGTTTTGACCAAAAAGCAAGACCCAACACATGGCCTTGTTTAACCTTATATTTTTGGACTTGACCCATTAATCCAGCCAGGAGGTTCTACAGCCAGAAAAGCCACGGCCCCATGCAGTGAGGCTTCCCCAGCTCCCAGCCACACACTTATTTCATGGAATCAGAGAGTGGTTCATGTTGGAAGAGTCTTTAAATGGCATCTGCTCCAACTCTGCTGCAGTGAGCAGGGACATCTTCAACTAGGAGAGGTTCAACCAGACCAGGCTGCTCAGAGGAAAATATTTCTTCCTAATATCCAGTCTTAATCCACCCTCTGTGTTTACAACCATTACCCCTTGTCCTGTCACTACAAAACTTGCTCATTTGCCCTGATTCCTTCAGCCTGGGCATCCCCTGCCACCCCTTCAAACTCTCCATGTTTGAAGTCCCCTGCTACTGGCCAAGCTTTAGGTGCTGTAAACTGGCAGCTGAGCATCTTTTACCAGCCACCTCTCACCCTTTGACACCCAAACTGAAGTCAGACCCTTGGCACTTGGCACCCCATCAATCCTAGAGAGCAAGTGGGGAACCAGAGCCAGGAGTGAGGATTCTGGGTTCAGGAATCTCTCTGACCAACTCTGCAATCAGAGGGGAAAAAAAAAAAGTCACATCAAGGAGGGTGAATCCAGTGACACCTTCTGGAAGGCAAAGTGGCAAAAAAAAACCTTTTTTCAGAGCCTGGCAAATACTTTTGTGGGGTCACTTATTTTCTAAACAAGAATTAATGACTCTCACACAGGTGATGGCAAGGGCAGTCCATGTGCTCAGTTCTTTCTCCCCACTGAGTTATGAAACACAATCTGGGGTTCTGAGGTTGTTGTGTTGGCTTCCCCCCCCTCAAGAAAATACTTTTTTTTTTTTTCTTAATTTGCCCCAGATTTTCATGGCAGACTCCAACACTAAACAAACAAACCAGCAACCCAAAAAAAAAAAACCCAAAACCAAAACCAACCAAGGTTCCCTCAGCTGGTTTAGTGGTTTCCTCAATGACCCTGAAGTAGTCCAGCAAGGGTAGAGAGACAGCCCTGTGGCACCTACCAAAGCAAGATCTTGTTGGGAAGCATAAACATCCACAGGTCAGGGAAAATTTCCTTCTTCCTTGAGGAACAGGGTTCCTCCATCCTCCCCTCCACTCTTTGCACAGCTCCTTCAATGTAATCCTAAAGGTCATGCAATGAGACATGAAAGTTCCTAGAAAGTTCCTCCTGCCCCAAGGCCTTGCATCTCCTCTCAATCTTGGCATAATATCAAATAATTGAAACATAACTGATTCTGTGGGGAAATGATGCTCTGACAGCCTTGTGCATGTTCTGCTGCTCTTGTTTTGGCTTCATGGCCAAATTCAGCCCTGGGCAGAGGTCTGGGGGAAGGAGTGGGAGCATCAGCCCCATTTCTGAAAGCTGCAATGAAACATGAGAACAAGCAAAGCCAGCAGACCCCCCACTTCAGTCTGGCATCTATCTTGTCTCTTTTCTTGGGGATCAGATCTTTGGCATGTACCAAAGCTGAGGAGTATCCCAGGGACATCCTGACAAAGAGATTAATTATTTATCCAGAAAATATTACCCACTGCAGTCACCCCTTGAGCACACAGGAGCTTTCCAGCCCAGTAGCCTGGTCCACTACACATCCCTGGAGACAGTCCAGGCCACCAGCTGATAAGGACAGAAGGGTGGTGGCCCCAGATGGCATCCCCAGGGATGCTCTTGCGTGCCTGCCCGTGTGGGCTACTCCCAGGAACAGCTTGTCTCCAGGTTTGCTCTGCTCCCACCACACTCTGAACATCTGGGCAAGTGGCATACCACAGCACTCAGGCATCTTTGCCTTGAAAGGTCCCCTGGGAGCAGCATAAAAAAAAAAAAAAAATTAAAAAAAATCCTCCTCTTCTTTCTCTACTTCTGCTCCACAGTTGGAGCATCACACAGATGCTCTGCAACATCAGCACATGAATCCCAGAGATTCACCCCATCCCTGCCTGATGCTCAGGGGCTGGAAGTAGTAAATACACAAGGTGCCAGGAAATAGTGTTAAAAATCCACTGTGGGGTTCCTCCATAGAACATCCCGTGCCTTACACATGGCTTTTCCAGTGTGGCTCTTCAGATCAGCCCTTGTTGATTTTTTTATTTTGTTTTGTTTTCCTGCCCCTATTTCAACATCCCCAACAGAGCCACAGGCAATGGGGTGGGTTGCTCCCCATCCTCTTGCAAGCCCAGTGTTCCCAGCTCCTTGGGTCCTTCTGGCAGATTTTGCAACATTTGGCTATTTTGAAACCCTGAGATAAATATCCAGGCCCGTGTTTACAGCAAAAAAAAAAAAAAAAAAAAAAGCTTGAAAATACCAATCCCAAACTCCGGAAGAAAAATAGACATAACTCTAATTGTTGTGTTATTCTAATCCCAACAATTTTAATTAAGTACTTGGGTTCTTGATGGGGTTGGGCTGTTTTTCCTGCCTTTCGGAAACACTTCCAGAAATACAAAACCAGCCTCAACTGTTGGAGAGGAAAACAGGAAACCAAAAAAGTGCACAGAAAATGCTAATTGAAACAGAACCAAATTGCCCAAAGCTCAGCATTTTCCCCTGTCACACTCCACTGTCTGCCTTGGCTGCTCCCAACTCGCCTCTCTTTGGAAACAGAGACCATTCCCATTTCAAACCCCTAAAAATGCAGGATAAAAAGTCCCTCCTGTATGGACCTTCTTGCCAGGATAGAACCCCAAGGTGCAACGACCCCTCAGACTGTCCCTTCCCCTAAAGAAAGCCCTGGTGCCCTTGCTGCTATCAAGTAAAATAACCATTTTCCCCACATGGTTATTTGGGCTGGTTCCCCTAAAACCAGCCACAAAAGAGTTAATCCCAATTAGCTCAAACCAGCAGATATCATTCTTTATATTTTGGCAGTTCTCATTTTGAAGGAAAAAAATCTGTTTGTGTTCTTGGAGTCAGTCTGAACAATAAAATCAGATGCCAATTTTCTGGTCTAAATTAGGTGAAAGACCAGACTTTTTATCCTATGTGTGTCTGTGTGTGCTGCTCCTTTCCATGTTTATTTTACTCCAAGTTGTGTTTATCCCCAAAATCATGGCAGAACATGGCAGAGAAACACGACAGCCCCTTTCTTTGACCCAGGTTGGAACCTGGCAGCAGGAAAATTCAAGACACTATCAACTGCAAAAGGAGATAACACCAAAAGATAAACATAATAAAGTCACTCATTGTCAGCCTATCCACTGAAAGCCTTTCCAAGCTGCATGAATAAGGGTTTTAAACTTTTGCACTGGTTGAAGTGTTTTTATGTCCCATTTGGATGAAAAGCATCCAAACCCTGGGCTTCAAAGAGGCTGAAATCAAAAGGATTAATGAGTGGGTAAAACGCCAGGAGAAAAAAACAAAACAACTCCAAGGCTGGTACATCTCCTGTGGGACATTGTCCTTTGTGAGCCCCGAGCTGAGGTGCAGGCAGCTCTGCTTCCCATCAGAGAGGAGGGGGGAAAAAAACCCCAAAATGCCAGTAAAACAAGCAGCACTCCACACACTGTTCCCATCTGCTGGGATCAGCTACTGGAGGCCAAGCAGGGCCAAGCGATGCTGTGGTACCACCTCCCTCCTGGGCAGCTCTCAGCCACCAAGTGCCAGCCCTGGTGACCCAGGGCAAACCCTGTGCTGAGTGACCATCCACCCTGGAAGGCTCCAACACTATTTTGATGCAAGCAAGCTTTTCATAATCTTGTTTTCAGCAGTCACTTTCTTCAGCTGTCACTCATTTTCAGGACCCAGAGCCAGCAGAGATGCTGGCACGCAAGGGAGAAACCATCCCTGCAGCAGAAAGGTTCAGTGTTCCCCCCCAAAATGTGCCTGATTTACCACCAAAATCAGTCCCAAAATCCCCCCCATCCTCTGGCCATCACTGGCGAGGAATAGTTACAGAGAGAGCCTGAGTTTTCCGTCCACTTAAATAGGAGAGCACCTGGGACTGAACCTCTGACATCCCTGTTACCTCCCTTCCAGTTGTTTCCATGACACTAGAGGGAGACAGGATGCAAATAAGATTTTTGCAGCCTGAAACCAGTATTTATCAAAGGCAAAAAACACCCAGAAATGCTCTCGGAGCACAATGAGCCCAGGAGAAAGTCAAAAAACACCCAGAAATGCTCTCAGAGCACAATGAGCCCAGGAGAAAGTCAGTGCCACCTCCAGCTGCAGCCCAAGCAGAGCCTTTGCAAAGGGTATTCAAGAATATTTCAGGCACTTTGCTCCAGAAACACACATAAAACAGATAAAACTGGAGCACAGGCTTAAATTTAAGCACATAATTCAGAGTTTTTTGGTACGAGGGCTCAACTGAGGATTAGGAGCCCCACTTCATGTTACTTTTAATTGAGCTACTGTCTTCCCATATGGTTTTCCCTGGGGAGATCAGTGGCTGGCTGATGAGTTCAAATAACAACACTGGTTAAAAGAGCATTGGAACAATTGTGGCTGGCAGTTCTCTGAATAATATGAATGTTATAGAGTGTTGGGAAAATGTCATATCATCAATTTTCTGGTTTCCTGCACTCCCTGCTTTTGATCTCCACTAAAAAGATTTATTGAATGGTTTGCATTTTTATATTGACCCACTCCAAATGACACCAATTGAGACCTGGGATTATATATAATTTTTTTTAATTTTTTTTTTAACTGTATGAAGAGATTCTTTAGAGCTGAGGCTTTCAATTCCTTCCAGTTTTATTTTTTGAAGCAAAGAGCTGCTTTGGCAGGTTTATGAGATGGTGTCTGTTTTGCTGGCAGACATGCCTGATGGATTGCTTGTGTTTTATTTTTGGAGCCATTGCCACGTTATCTGCATTTAAAAAACAATTGATTTTGATTAAAATTGAGATCATATAAGGAGATACCAGCCTTGATTACAATCAGATCTTAAATCTATCTTGCTGAGCTTCTCTTTCTCAGCAGGGGCAAGTTGTAATGCAGAAGTGGTCCCTTCTCCAGAAATGCCCATGCTTGGTCATTGCTGCTCCCAAATGAGGATTAATTCCTCCTCACAAGTCCTGCAATGCCTTGAGTAGTGAGTGAGGACATTTCTTGTGCTGCCTGGCTACCCTGAGTGTCCCACTGAGGAGTGGGAAATTAAAACATTCCTTAAAAAACAATAAGTTTTAGCAGCCAGGACATTTGACTTGAGTCTCTCTGGCAGTAGAGAGTTTTGGAGTGAACACAGGGCACATGAAGGATTATTTCCTTTCCTTTCTCCTGGCTGTTTAACCCTTTGTAGTCTTTGGGATCACCTAGGGATCTCATTCCAGGAGCTGGGAGTTGCCTGACCACCCTGTTTTCACCAGCCTGTGCCACACACCAAGCTTTGAGTGAGTTAGGAAGAGAAACAGAACTTAGAGTTTTTAAGACCAACACCTCTGCAAGAGACCTTTGGGTTCAGTTTGAAATTTTCCCACTTGCTGTGCTCCAAGGTTCTGCTATCACCTTTGTTAAAAAAAAGAAACATAACAGGATCTTTCACTTAAGCACCACTCAGCTTCCATTTTTCTGCACTGATCACCTGTTGGATCAGGATTTGGATTGCATCAGAAATGCCTGATGATGAGCTTGCACAAGAAATAACCTTAGGAGGAGACCAGCAGACCAAATCTGCCTTGAAGGGATGTTTTCCACTGCCTTTCCTCAGCCTGGGGGGAGGATGCAGGACCCCAAATGCAGGCAGCACCTCCCTCACCTCCATTTCCTGCTGTATAAAACAGAGATGCCTCATGCAGGCACTGAAAGCCTCAGTGGGGGAAAAAAACAAGTGAAAGAGCCCATTTTTCTTCACCACTCTTTGCTGTTAGACAGCCCAAATGTGCTGATTCCATGAGCCAAGTTCACCCTCACAAAGTCCATCTGTGACAGCACTGATGAGCTTAGCCTTGCTGATGCTTCCTGAAATAGCCTCCAGCCCCAAAATATTCCTGCAGGCTCCACAGCCCCATTTCCTGAGCCTGAACTGCAAGGAGGAGGCAGGAGGGGAAATCTGTGGCAGCTGATGACTGAGCATCAAATTTGAGGGTAGTCCAACTTTCTATAAATACAGCTAAAGGAGGCAGAGAGTCCCTCCTCTCCCTTTCAGCATTCTTGTTTTCCCTTCTCCTATCTCAGCTGAATTTTCCTACCAGCTTCCTGAAAACACTTCCTGATTTCACACCAGAAACATCCTCCTCTTTTATTGGACCAACGTTTCCTACCCTGCAAGACTTTCTGCCCTGCTCCTATGTTGAGATAAAGATGGGGAAACAACCAACAACAACAACAAAAAAAACCAAACAAACAAAAAAACCCAAACCAACAACTTTTCCTGTGTTAGGTCCTGACATACTTTAGGCTTTTTTTTTTTTTTTTTTCTACACAGACCTAGAGTTGGGAGGACTCATTGCTCCCAGATCAAGGGTGGGAGGAGGAGGATGCTCAGAGGGAGACAGAGCAGAGCTGGGGGGTGGCTCCTGCACTGCCAGGAGCCCTCCAGACCAGGGCAGGGACATGGGGAACAGGACTGTCCCCTGCCACCCTGATCTCCATGAGGAACACTCCTGCCAAGCTGCATGCCAGTGTCCTCAGATCACCTCTTCCTCCACTGGGGGAATTCCCAGAGTTCAAGCCAAGGTCAGCTGAAGGTGAAAGATGTCTCTGTCAGCTTCAGCAGCCTTGGAAGAGTTTCCTGGAGAGTCAGAGATGGGCAGAGAGATTTCCTTGGGAGAGGTGCTGCTGCCAGCCAGGTAAAGTGAAACCTTTGTGCCATCTTTATGGAAAGATTTAGCCACTGCTGGAAACCATGTTTTATCATCCTATTGTTCTTTTTCAACTTTTTATTTTGCCATATCCATTTTGGGAATGGATGAACTTAGCAGAACTCAAACCATTTACAATTCTTAGAGCAACAAGTGTGCTCAGCCCTAAGCAACAAGAGAAAGAATGTGCTCTCCAGCACAGGCAACTCATGAACACCCAAGGAACTGTTTTGTAGGTTGATGAACACCAACCAAAGCTGGAAGAAGAGTATTCAGCCCTGTTGGATGTCAGCCGAACACCAGGCCTAAGGTGGGATACAAAGCATTTTGGGTGCCTGAGCTTTGGTGGCCTGGTTGTAGGATCTGCAGCACCCAGCAAGCCTGATTTTTGGCAACAGCATCACCTCAGAAGTTCAAACAATTCAGCTCTGGTTTAGGGAGAGGCCATGTAACCTCAGCTGCTGCAAAAGTCTTTCCAGAGGCACTTGGCTACAGCACTTCAGCAGCAGCTTTGGAAAGATCTTCTGACATATGAGAAAGCAAAAGAAATTGCCAGGAAAAGTAGGTTGAGGAGCAGCAGTGCATATTTATGGACACCCTGCAAATGGGCCATCTTAACTCCCCATGATTGTACTGGAGCCACTGATGGACAAATGCCCTGCTTCTGATGTAAAAATAAAAAAGTGAGGATTAGGTTGAGAACTCTTATATTTTGCTTCAGCCAAGTTTTAGAAGTATCAGATGCAGCCAGGGATATACTACCCTCCCCCTGAGTGGCCAAAGATAACATTCAAAGCTTTGCTAGAAAGGATGATGCTGGAAGAGGAGGGAGGGCTGGGGAGGATGAGCAGCACTGAGCATTTAACCAGCAGCAAACATGATACCTGTCCCATCACCTGGCACCCACCATCCCTTCCCTCAAGCAGTTTTATTTTTCCCACTCTGTCATTCACAAGTGACTCTTCAGATACCCTTTAACTGCTCTGTTTCTTTTAACAACCTTTGGGTAGCAGCTCAGAGCATCCTTTGCTTGATGGATGGTTTTGATTTGAAACCAGGGAGCCAGTAGGTTCTGCAAATCCTCACATAGCAAAATGCAGAGCCATGATGCACCAGCTTACAGTCTTATTAAAATAACCCCCTTTGGTCATCCAGATCCTAAACACTTCCCTGGAACACTTGTTAAAGGCCTCAGTACCCGAGGGTTTCTTCAAGGGAAAAAGAACTCTCTTCTTACAGGGGCTCAGATGACCATGATCATCTGATAATCATCTCCTGATCACAAATTACTTTTCATGAGGACCATTTATGAGGTAACAACAGTTGGCAGGTGGAAAATATTGCATTGTGCCAGCAGCTTACCCAAAACAAAACATCATGAACCCCAAAAAGAAGCCAAGGCCTCAAAGGCTGCGTTCTTCTCTCCCACAGTGACCTCTTTGTTTGGGTCTACTCAAAAGTTTCATTATGAAAGTTTGATACAGGAGCTTTATTAAACTGTGATTAAATGACACATCCATGTAGAAATCTGCTCCTTCTGCTGTTGATGTCAGCTGGCTTAGACATTTAAAACACAGAGGTTTATGAACTAGCTGGGATGTTGCTAGGAGGGTCTTTGCTCCTGCTCTAGCCATACCTGGCCTCACTCCAGGGGATAACATTTTCATTAAAAGTGCATTAGGTGCACGATTCCCCATGCAGCCATCCCAATGATCCAATGCTGATCCAGCTCAGGAACCTTCAGGGGCTTTGGTGAACTTTGCTGGGCTCCATACAAACAGAATCAGCCACCCCCTGAGTTATTTTGTGTTGCTTTAATCACCAGGAGGATCCAGTTTTCTCCCACTGCTTCCTCTTAACTCTCTTGGGTTTAAAAGAAGCAGCACAAGCTGAATCACAGCTCCGGGCAGATAATTTCTAATTATTTTATTACAGCAGCAGGGGTGGTATTTGAACCCTAAAAAAGGGTTAAACAGTAGGAAGCCAAACCCAATGACCTCTTCACCATCCTGACCAAGTGCTGGTTCTGAGCTCCCAGTAAGCAGTGATGCATCTTTCCCTTCAGATGACTCACTTTAAGTAGTGCCCAGTGACTTACACAGAAAAAAATGTGTTAATAAATAGGAAATACACAAATTCATACGTTTTAAGGCCAGGGGAACCATCACAAATGTTCAGCCTCACCCTCTGGAGGCTGCAGCCTCACCCACCAACTTCTGCCTGAAACACATGGCTTCTGTTTCAGTGAGAGCATCCAAATATTGCAGGGGAATGCTTCAAAACACTTTCTCCTAGGATTTTTTTCATAAGGGATCTTTCAAAACCAGAACCCCCCTCTTTAGACTGTTTCAGAACGTCTAAGGACAGGAATGCCAACATTTTTTGTATTATTATTCTTTTAATCAGTATCCCTCTGTAACATGCCATTTCCACACTCAAATCTGTGCAGGGCTTTGGACCAAATTTTGTTGGAAGCCCCCATCCTACTCCCCAACTTTAGCCCCAAGCATGCCCATCTGTCCCATAGATCCTTACAATCACCATGATGCTGGAGAAAACCAGCTGGTGAACCCCTTCACATCACCCCCAGCTTCCTCCAGGCAAGAGCAACACCCTAATTCTGCACAGAGGAGCTCAAGTCACTCACAAAAGGTGGCCAGAAATTTGGATGGGTTATGGGTTATTTCTGGGAGCTGCTGGCAGCCTTCTGGCCAAGTCAACAAAAATATCTCCATGGGGCACATATCCCAGGTTGGCCTCTTCAGAACCCCAGGACCAGAGGCACTGTCCCACCCATCCAAAGGCAATTTAAATTATGCTTTATAGAGTTACAAATGTGGGTAAATATTTGGGTAAGATAAGATGGGTGAGCAGCCCAGTGATGTTTCAAAGGGCTGAGCAAGGGTGAAAAGCAACTTATATGGAACTGCTTGAGAAAAAGAAAATGAGGAAATTTAGCAATGTGTTTGTGTTAGGGTAACATTTGCTCTGAAGGGGGGTTCTGTGGATGGATGCCCTACACATGGAAGGAGCAAACACAAGGGCAGGATATAAAGAAAGATTTATCTAAAGTTCTGACCTGAATCTCATGAGGGACTCCAAACCAAGCCATTCACCAGGCACAGGACACCAAAAGGCTTTCAGGAAAGGTTGGTGGGTTTCTCAGATGGGCACATGCAGGCAGCCAAGTTATGTTTTATTCAGAGCAAACAGTGAGCATCTCCAAGGTAATCAATCTTTTTGTATCCAGAAGAAAAAGTTTGCTACCTGAAGTAGCTGCAATGCTTTCTGACAAGGATATGACAGATTTTAGCTTTTTAGATCTGTATTTTTGATTAATACTTGGAGCCTGGGGTCACACCATCAAAAACCATCCTGGTTCAGAAGTGCCATCCCACCCTGCTGGCCACAGCAGGAGGACATTGCTGGGGCTGCCCCTTGATGCTTCCACACAGAAGCAAAATCTACTGACAGAAAAGGCAGAAAGAGCAGGAAAAAAGTCTGGAGGAAGCAGAGAGGCAAGCTTCACATGGCTTAGCCAGAGAATCAGCCAGCTCTCAACTTTCCAGAAGGTCCCCCCCTGTTTCCCAGGGATGATCCCACTGCCATAGCAGATGAATACAAAAAAAACCAAAAAAAACAAAAAAACCCCAAAACCAGCATCATTTTGTAAAAACTTTGGAAACTTCAGATGTCTTCTCCATCACAAACAAGATTCTCAGCATCTTTGTCTAAAACTAACCCACGGGAGTCACCTTGTCTTCTTCTGCCACATCTTCACACTGAGCCCAAACCCAACCCCCTTCCCTAGTACCCAGCCTTAAAATCATGCACAGGAAACCTTGGTACAACAACTTGAGCTTTCCAGTTGTAGCCATCAGTTTGGAAAACATTGTTCTCCATGAGTTGGAGAAGGAATGAGAGATGAACAAGCAACCAAAAACCCAACAACCAGCTGCCTTCCCCCCTCCCTTTTTTTCCTTCTGCAGCTGCTCTGCATTTTGCCCTTCCTCTGCCAGATGTTCTTAGCACATCAATGCTAAAAATGTTCTAGGATCCCAGCCTGCTTTTAAATAAAGTGCCACAGAGCTGTTCCTATGGAAGACATTTCTTGCCAGAAATATTGACTAATTTGTAAGCATTTTATGCTTTTCTAAGAGTTATAAAATAGAGTACTAGGAAACAAATAGCCAATGGAAAAGAGCCCTCCTGGTAGCCAAAGTGACCATTTAATTGATTTTTATGATCAGCATCTGAAGAAATGATTCACAACCCATATGGCTATTTTGGAATCTAGATACACATCGTGTTATAAGCCTCTCAGAAGATTTATCCAAGTTTTCTGCATATAATCAATGGTGATTAGGCAAGGATATGAATCATGATGGTTCCTAAGGCTGAGCACATGTTTGAAGAGTGCAGGATTCACACATTCCTGCTCTATAAATACCCATCCAAGGTTGTCCAGAGCATGAGAAACTCAACTGGCAGAAAGTAAAAAGGTATTGGAGAGCAAACTGCAGACTCATTACAGAACCAGAGGGCTCCTCCCTTAGATGGGTGTAAATATTATTAACCTAGGACTTTTTTCAAACTTCAGATGAAGTCACTTGGAAAAACTTTACCTCTTAGGCAGACTGTGTATCCTCTTTCTCCATGACTTGAACCATTTTCTCATAGCTTGGCCCCAGCCAGGAGGTTGGGTTACAGATTTGCTCACTCAACTCTGATGCTCCACAAATAACACCCCCACAGTTCACATGTTCATGGGAAGAGTTGGGCACATCTGTGCACATCCAATGGTGCATGAACATCCCTTCCATGGGCTCACATTTGCACAACCACCCCCACCTTTGCACACCCAGACTTTCTCCTGGTCCCTGGGTGCAACTCCCCAGTTTAAGCCTCCTCCACCACCTTTTCCTCTGCCAGAGGTTTTATATTCAACAAATGACAAGCCAGGACTCTACCCTGCATCTTCTGAAAGATGCTGAAAAACCCAATTTGCAATCACTCAGGACTTTTATTACTGTCCTCCAACTGATCCAACAGCACTGTTGGGAATTTTCTTTACACCAACAGCAGATGCAACAGGTACAAAAAACCCTGAAAAACTCAATCACTGCAAATGTGATTGCTCCATTATCTCATCTTTCCTTTCCAACTTCAGGTGCTGGTCCCCAGTCCCCTTCCTCTGTTCCTGACATGCAGCACCTATCCCCCAGCATGCCAATTTCTCAAGACTCCCAGGGAAGGAAATATCTCCCACTTGTACAAAGCAACATTCTTGTTACCATGGAAATCCTGGCCAAATAAATATTTTGCAGATTCATTCACCGTGGAATTAAGAAAAAAAATAAAAATGTAAGCCAGGATTTCTGCATGAAGCATCAGGCTTAGTATCCCCAATGCATTTTGTTCCATCAGCCTGCTACACAGCCACAGTTTCCAGTGCCCTAAAAAGTGCCCAAGAATGCTAAAAGTGGTTGGCCTAGACTGCAGTTATAACTTTTATAGACTTTTAGAACCAGAAGGGCTGTTACTGTGCTTTCTGTGAAGCACACACCAGTCTCAGCTACTAATTTCTGTCTGAAGCCCCAAGATTCTCCATGACCCAGCACATTCCCAAAGTTCTGCAGCTACCACCCTGTGTACATCAGATTTTCTGTACTCCTCCAGACAATGCCAGGACAGCTTCTGTCCCTCTTACCCTCTCTTCATGCTACCAAATGAGGAAGCAAACTGCTGGCTGGCAGCATTTTTAAAACCTGGAAAGCCTCAGCATTCCTTGGAAAAAGACATTTGGGTGACAGAAGAGCCCAGGATCTCTTACACACAGGTTTAATTTCATAACACAAGCAGGCATTCAGATTTTAAAGAGAAGCTGAAAGATTTAGCATGGGCTCCTGGTGGAATGAAAGCCTTGCCCATGGTTTGACAGAGGCACCAACAGGGGCTTTCATGGTGATGATGCCCAAAGGAAGTCTCCAAGACAGCCAAAAACTTTGAGGTTAAATTTTGAAAGGAAGACAAAGTTATCCTCATATTCATGTTACAGCACATGATAAACTATTCCAGAGGGGATTCTTAAGCAGGATGCTAAAAGAAATTTTATGGACAACTAGAGCCATTCATCTAAAATGAGGATGCAAAGGTAACATATTACCTAGGAGGAAATAAAGAAAGGTAATATTTTGCCTACAAGTTTATTGTCTTTCTAAGGCAATTCACTCAGCTAAGTTTGCAAACTTAGTTTGCAAAGCCATTTGAAGATGAAAAGGCCTGTGAAATAACCAGATCCAGAGGCTCACAGTTTAAAGAAACATTATGCCAGTTGTAGCAAAAGTCCAAGTTTTCATATTTGTTATTCCATATTATTATGAAACATACCATGACCAGCATTCTTCCACTCAGATTTCCCACCCACATAGAGCCTGAAATCTTTATATAAGGAGTTTTTCTCCCAGGCCCCACACCAAAGCAACTTTCCCTGTGCTGGCTGCTCAGCTAAAAGTAGGGCTGACACCCCTCAACCCAGAGTTTAACATCTTCAGGCTTCATTTTATTCTCAGTTAACCATTACACCACCAATTAGCTGCTCTTGGACTCCTTGCCTCTGGCAGGAGTAGACACATAGGAGTTTTTCACAAGTTCCCCCATTAGCAGAGATGATTAAATCCCCTTCCCCCCAGCACAGGTCTGTGCCCTCTGTCAGTGTGGGGCTGGGGGGTTCTCTCCCTCCCCAGTGGTGTCAAGGAACTATGATAAAAACAGCCCAAGAGACAACTCCCAAGCCAAGAACAACAGTAAATAACCTGCTCTCAACCAAGGAGCATGAGGGTTTTCAATCTCAGCTGGGGCCTTTCTCCCCCTTTTTTTTTCTCTTGCCTGGGAAAAGTCAAAATTGTCCAAGATGCTTTGGAAAGAGACTCCAGTGAGTGTTGCTGCAGAGGATATTTGCAAGGAGCAGTGCCACGACCTCAGCTTTAAACACACTTCAACCAGGACTCAGAAGTCATGCCAGTGCTTATTTAGCCCCATGAAATACAAGAAATGAAGCTAATCCCTGCTTCTTGATGAAGATTAGCACAATGACAAACACCTTCTTGTCAGGATTTAGCTGGGAGCCAAAGCCCAAGTTGTCTTGGAAGAAAAACCTCTTCAAAGGAGCAGCTGATGGCCAAGCCTTGAGTGGTGCCTTGCACCACACCAGTGGTGTTCAACAAAACAAAACATTTGGCTTTCCTGGCTTCTCTGCTGCTCTCATCCCTGACACAACCTCCAAAGTTTTGGATCCAGGCAGGAATGTCTTCTTGCCAGTGGCCACATTTGATTTTCTAGCTCTTCCACCCAGGGAATAATCCCTCAGGTGATGAGGTGCTACAAGACTCTGCAGAATGACACAGCCCTCATGGCTTTGAGTGGGACCAACTTCACAGATTTATTGGGGGAAAAAAAAAAACCCCAAACATATTCCTAGTGAGTGTGATGGTGAATAGACATGGCAGTGAAACTCCAGGCTGATAGTTTCAACTCCCAGGCAACTTTCCATGCACCTACCAGCACCCCCAGGCAAGAACTGGCTATTTTGAAAAGTCATCACAGAAATAAAAGTTTCCATATGGATCATCTGGAGCTGTTGACTGGAGTCTTGCCCCTGGCACCTCCAAAGTGACAAGTGAGGGTTTCAAGCACAGTTCTGCCAAGCAATAGAGGGCAGAGGATGAGCCCAAACCAGAATTACCTCAGGCTAAAAACCTCACTGCTGTTTTCCAAAGGTTTGAGGCTGGGATCCCAGAACTCCCTCAGCACCAATCCTTTCCTGTAGTGCCACCAAGTATGTGGCAGGAGAATAATACACTTGATTGCTTCTGAGACAGCAAACTGGTAAAGAACAGCAGGAGCAAAAGCTTTACGTGTAAAAAAGACCCATGTGCCAATGTCACACTGCATCCCATCAGGGGACAGATGCCACCTGGCCCCACAGCCAGGGCAAGGGATGCACCTTGAGCTCTGCTTTCCCCAGCACAAGCAGTGAGCAGGGGGTATTGCAAGGAAATTTAGAAACCCCACCAAGAAAAAAGCCAAACCAAACCCCAACTGAATTCTGCTCAGAACCACTTCTCCTCTGGAGAGATAAGATGAAAAAGAGCAAATCTCTTGTGACAGATGGCAGGGGTGGTAGGGGATGCACTAATGGGAAGCACACACATCCCAGGAGGATGAAAGCAGTGTTAAACCTTATAAAAAACCCAGTGCACGTCTCCTTGGGCTGCTTCTCTGTGGTTCCTTTTATAAAAGATAAATTCACTCAAAGGCAAATCTTGATTTCTGTCATGAGCCCATTACCATGCAAGTGCTGTGACTTGGTGATAAAGATACAGTAAGCCATAAAGAATGCATCCTATATGCACCCACGTGTATATTGAGCCCAGATTTATACAGTCAGTGCTACAAACTAGGCACTCTTTTTATTTACTAGATGTTGAACTCAGTGCATCAGCAGCATGAACTGCAGAGAGCTTAAAAGCAAGGTGCTGCCTACACCAGAGCTGCAGATGTAATTTCTGCTCAGAGCCACAGCAGCTGGGTCAAAACCCAAAAATTTTTTTTTCTTCTTTCCTGGTGGTGCCTAAAATGAGCATTATTACAGGAGTGCTGTCTTTCAGCAGGGTTGTTTTACAGCTCTGATTTCACTTCCAGCTCCAGCCTTAAGCCAGGGTCATCCTAGGGATGAAGAACTTGGATAGAACCTTTTTTCCAAGCCCTTATGGCAGCTGCTTCACCCACAGCCTGCTGAGTCCCACTGATCTACCAGGTGAGGTGGTTATTTTTATTTTTTTTTTTAGGTTTCCTTCACTTGGTATTCTCCAGTTATACACCCTACTCAAATTAATTGCTGAGGAAAGTAAAACCACCTCAAATACCAGGGCCTGGGCAAAGGGGCCTTTCAGGTGAGGGGATGGGACACAACAAGACTTACCTAAATAACTGAATATAAAGGGGGTGCCCCTTAGCTCTTTGCAGTCTGTGGGTTCTCATCTCATTCAGGGCAGTGCCTTAGCATTAAGCAACACAATCTCATTTACTGTATAAAAACCACAAGATAAAATTGAGTGGCATAATCTCAGCAAACACTGGGGAAAAAGAAAAGAGGGAGGAAGGACCTCCAAAATCTCCATAGCCCCACAGGTCCCCAGCCAGCTCCAAGTGAGTCCAAGAGGACACACAAAGCCACAGCAGCCTGGCATTGCATTTGAGTTGAAGACATGCAGATACCTGTTCTGCATCTCTGAGCTGGTTATTTACCAGCATGATAAACCCCTTCTTGTATAAGCAAGGTGGCAGAAACATCTACCACCCCTTCCAGGCACTACCCACCTCCTGGAAAGGATTTTTAGATTCATCACACATCACAGAGTCATTTTTCTTTGTTTATATCCTCTGACAAAAATGCACATTTTACCTCCTCCCAGGATGCCCAAGAATCCCACCAGGCCACTAGAAAAATCCAACTGTTATATGGGGAATATTTCATTCCAGCACTCAGTAGTCTAAAGGACTCATTTCTTTTCAGACATTGAGCCCACTGCTTCAGAACAGCACATGCTGCTTTTATTAGAGGGTCTGGAGGAAAACAACCAGAAAACTTATCAGCTGAAACCACAGGTAGCACCCAGGGAAGGAGATGAAGGGAATAACATGGTTGGTGCTGGCAGCCATGCCCCATGCACACACGGAAAGGCCAGGGGACAGTAAACCCTTAGTACAGCTGTTAGGGTTTAGTACTACAGACCCACAGGGATATTAATCTCTAATTCCCAAACAGGCTGGAGTTTTGGAGGG
Source organism: Heliangelus exortis (assembly GCF_036169615.1). Taxonomy (NCBI): domain Eukaryota; kingdom Metazoa; phylum Chordata; class Aves; order Apodiformes; family Trochilidae; genus Heliangelus; species Heliangelus exortis. The sequence goes on from NC_092429.1 coordinate 4,682,991, forward strand.
ATTCAAGGAAAACAATAGCGGGTCTTCCTTCATTTAGCATCCTGAGCAAGTCTGGAGAGAAGAAAAATCTCAGCATGGAACAGCCAGAGGTAGGAGATGCTGGAATGCATCATTGCTGGAATGCAGCTCAGGCAGTGGGAAGTCAGTAGTAACCCATCTATCAACCCCCTATCAACCCCCATGACACTCCCAGCCCAACCAGGGTGCCAAGACCAAAAAAGGTTTCAAATCATTAGATTCAGGAGGTGACAGAACCACCTTCCACTATGGGAATGGAGGCTACAATATAAACAGCTTTTAGGATGGATCTTGACCAATTTATATATAAAAAAAGAAAATCCAGGATGTGGACTTGTCCAGCAGCTGAGGACAGTGGCCCAGGATGTCTCTCAACCCAAAAGTCCAAACTTGTGCTACTCACAGCAGAGGTTTTTGAGGTTAGATGTTTGCTGGGCCAGGTCCAAAGTGTTGTCCTAAGCAATTTCTGTGATCCCTACTGGAACACATTGCTCTTTTCCTTCTGTCCACGTTTTCCATCTCTGGGTGTGCCTTATCATTGTGAAATCTGACTCTGCCATTTAATTAACACCATAACTGCTCCCTGTAACAGTTTGCCCTCTCCTGAGCACCATCCACATGCTCAGAGCTATTTTTTTGGGTGACAAGGGAATACAAAGCTTTACGTACAGGAGATGGAAAAGGTTAAAGTCAACATTTTGGCTGGTGGAAATATTTATGGAAAGAACTCATGAATTAGTGAGCTGTATTCATTCCAGTGACATTTCCTAACTGTGTTAACCTTTTCTGTTTCTTGTGGTTAGCTCCTGTTTAATATGTCCTAATTATATGAGAACCAGGAAGCAAATGAAGGGCTGAGATTAAAGTTAAAACATCAGCCATAAATACTGCAGGACAGAATCTCAGCAACAAACCTACAGATTTACACCTCCAGGTTCAATGCCTCACAGCTGAGGCACACAAGGCTATCAGACATGTGTAGACTCACAGTTTCTTGCCCACTCCATCATTTGAGAGCAAAATTTGTCCCTCTGATGGCACCATGTCTTACAGTGCATGTAGTAAAGCACTACATGTAGTTCATTCCAAGAGGGTTCACAAAGGACAAATTGCTCCTGGAAAAAAAAAAAAAAAAAATCATCACCATTTCCTCTGGTCTTCACGCCAAGAAAGGAAAAAGGGATTTAAAAGCCTCATGTTAATGATGGGCAGATGTTCTCAGAGCCAACCTTAAGCACTGAGCAGGTACTACTCCAATTCCACCCCACATCCAAGCAGGAGGTCACTCAGCAGTGCTTTATGAGCACAGCAATATCTGTTACAAAACACACAACATTGGGATAACTTTCCCCCAACAAAACCTGACATCACAAGGCAATGCAGACAGTTGCAAGATTCCCATCCCCAAGTGGAAGATGTTAGCAATCTGTTCCTCTTCAGCTTGATGCTCAGCAATGCCAGATGGCAGCTCTGCTGCTCCCCACCTCCAGAAGCAGATGGAGGAGGGTCATGGATGCAGGTTGTCCCTTCAACAGCTGAAACTGGTGCACAGCAGTTTGCCAACACTGTCACAGCCTCACCAGACTCAAGCCAGCTGGAGATGCTGCCCCACGGATCAACTGCACTTCTGGAGGATTAAATGGAGCTTCAGTCAGACACTCAACCATCACCTCCGTTTTGGGGGATAAAAATGACAATACCAGCATCACCAATGCTTGCACATGGCCATGGTGCTGTCAGTCCACTCTCCTGATCACACTGCCATCCACAGCTACCATGGGATAGCATTTAAGATGTTTATGAGTTGAGCAAGAGTTCCAATGACATTGCACAGATTCTGATTTAGTGACCTCCTTGCAGACAAGGCAGAGATCCATGTGCAGCAATAAGGAAAAAGGGCATCACCTGTTTATCTATCTATCTATCTAGATGTGTGTCCTCTCTTTGCTCCCCTCTCTAGCCATGCTCCATATAACTGCTCAATCTGCCCAATTCCTGTCTTGTCTGACAGCCTCCTGCCCAGGGAAGGGGTGGATTCTCCATCCCTGGAGATATTTCAAAAGAGCCTGGATGTGGCACTCAGTGCCATGGGCTGGGAACTGCAGTGGGAGTGGATCAAGGGTTGGACTTGATGATCTCTGAGGTCCCTTCCAACCCAGCCCATTCTATGATTCATCAAAGGGTTCCCCACACGTGGTTACAATTAAATCTGTGCTTAAGCACTTTGCTGAACCCAGGTATTTATTGAGCTGCAACTGTTTCTGAGGTAGGGGCCATCTTTTCCTACGAGATGCCTCACACAGTTTGACCCCAGCTGCCCCTTCTCTATCTCAGTAAAATAAAAATAAATAACTGGGAGTAATAATAATAAACGGTGTCACCCTGGTAGGAGTTTACTTCCTTTGTGTTTCCAAGCACTGTAAGCTATCCTCAAGGAGGGATGATGCTATCTCCAACCATCAGCAATGCTAAAATTAAATAGGAATCAGTGAAAGAGTCAAGTTTCAAGTGGCAAAAATTCAACCACAGCAAATATTTTGTGTGGATTCAGTATAGTTTAGACTCCCAACATGTTTCTTTATGCTCTATCTACTTCCTCAAAAAGTATCAAACAATCTCACTACAACAGCCAAACCTAGCACAGCATATCCAGTCAATAAACATCCCTATTCCACTGTTGCTAAAGGAACAAAAGGAAACCTGTAAATCTGTAAAGGATTTTTTAAGTGCAAACCTCTTGGTTTATTTGTTAAAAATCAGTTTTTGCCTTACACAGTGCTAGCACAATCTGTTAATGGCCCATACAGTTTCTGCTTTTTTTTTCACTAATCCTACTTTCCATTTAAAAAAATATATAGTGATCCTGGGTATTTTTTTGTAAATACATATGTCCTGTCTGTATCAAAAGCAGCATGGCCAGGGAGGTGATTCCCCCCTTCTGCTCTGCTCTCATCAGACCCCAGCTGGAATTCTGTACCCAATTTCAGAGCCCCCAACACCAGAAGGACATGGAGATGTTGGAGCAAGCCCAGAGGAGGGCCATGAAGATAATCAAAGGGCTGGAGCAGCTTTCCTACAAAAACAGGCTGGGGAAGTTGGGCTGGGAAAAGAGAAAGCTCTGGGGAGATCTTAGAGGGGCTTTGCAATACCTGGAGAGGGCCTAAAGAAAACCCAGGGAGGGTCCTTTTAGTAGGGTGTGTAGTGACAGGACAAAGGGCAATGGCTTTAAACTAGAAGAGGGGAAATTTAGGTTAGAGAGGAGGAAGAAGTTCTTTATTGTGAGGGTGGTGAGACACTGGCACAAGTTGCCCAGGGAAGCTGTGGATGCCCCATCTCTGGGACCAAGACCAGGCTGGATGGGGCTTGGAGCAACCTGGGCTGGTGGGAGATGTCCCTGACCATAGCAGGGGGTTGGAACTGGGTGATCTTTGAGGTCCTTTCCACCTCAAACCATTCTAGGATTCCATGATATATTTACACACACAAATATATATATATATATATTTTATACATATATATATATATATCCCAGCACAGCAGCCTGTAGGCATTAGGCCACCTCTGTTGCTTTGCACAGGGAAAAATTTCCTCTTTGAGTGGGAAAGCCTCTGCTTCTCACCACCACTTTCCCATTTTTAAGCCCACTATCATTAGAGCCTAGAAGCACTTAATCATTTACCCCACTTTGGGCTAAAGAGCATTACATTAGCACAGGTGCAAATAGCTTTCTATTCTTATTAATGCAGTAATACAGTGCTGCTGGTACACACTAATTAGAACCATGTTGTTCTGGAGCAGAGGAACAACACCAGAAATTTCCCCAGCTGTCAGCTGCTGTATCCTACCAATTGCTATGGAAAGCAAACAAACCATAAAGGCAATTTAGAATTATTATAAGCACTCCCTAACCTAAACCACGTTGACTTTCCTAAACCAGAGCTGCCTGCTTGCTCTTGTCTGTGGTGTCAGAAGCAGAACAGAGCCAGCAGAAAGGACAATCAGCTTTGAGATGATTTGAGGGCTGAGTAATTAATTAGTTTGGGTTTAATATGTTGTTTTAATATGTTTCCCCCACCCCTCTGACCATGCCATCCCACCTCTCCATCATGTTGATCTTGGCTTGAGAGAACATTGGGCTTTCCAATATTTTTTTGAGTTTTCCTGCAAGGTAAGTGCTGTGCTGTTTGGAAAAGCTTTTCCCATTTCTCTCCATGGGGATTTTTTCTCCCCAGCTAAAAAAAAAGGAAGGAGGGATTCAGTTCCCCATGCCTGCTGCTGAGTCCTTCTGGTTTTTTTTTCTCAAACTCATTCCAAGAACATGGCTTAAGCTCTTAAGTGATATTCAAAGCCCTCAGCATGAGGTTTATGGCTTTCAGTGTCTGCTGAGAATATAGTTATAACCAACAAGTTCAGAGGCAGGTATTTGGATACTCTGCCACAAAAACATCTCTATAAAACACATCTCAACTCTGCCATAGACCAAGACTTCATTTAAAGTACTTGAGGAGAAGCAGCTGACTGACACATGCAAGAAAAAAACCCAAAACCAATGCCTTTCCAACAGGACCAGGACACTCTGACTCTCCCCTGAAGAGTGTATCACTCCCTGATTTTAACTTCTTAAATTTAAATTGCCAGTTCTACAGTAGAAGAGAAAAAACCCTGTTTGCTGTTGGTCTTACATCATGGTTTCATTTAGATTTCATTATAATAATTCTGGTTTCAATTTGTGGTGCTTCCTGAATGACTTCTTTGTCTTCTGTGAAAACCCCTAAGGACAATCAGAGCTGACAAGCTCAGGGTGAGGGGATCAAGAAGTTGTCCCAGGGGAACCTCTGTCCCCACACATGTCACGTCCCCAAATAGACAGATGTGGCTCTTGCAGAGGGATGGATGGAGCCCCAAAATTGGTGTGACTCCACTTGTTATCTCTCTGGCCAAAACCAAAAGGCACTCCAGGGATCCCAGGACACCATAAATTAAGCAGCATTGCAGAAAGCATTGCAGCTGGGAGAAACCCCTTTGTGCTTTGCTCCAAAGCCCCCCTTTTTTTGTGCTGAGCTAAGACCTTCCCCTTCCCAGAGCATTGAGATGAAACCAGGCCAAATGAAAAGTGGAACTGATCTGAAGGATGATGTTTCAGCCTTATAAAACATCTAGGCAGAAGAACTGCTTTCAATCCTCAGCTCCCCCAAGCCCTCCCAACCCTGAGCAGCACAACCAGGCTGCTGCCCCTCATGGACCCAAATGGACACCTCCATCCTCTTGCACCCTTCAGGCTGGGACCAGGCAAAACATCAGGTGTGGGCCCTGCTCACTTGCTCCAAGTAGTCAAACAAACAGAAGTCATCAAGGTGACTGCTTAATTGCCCTCTTCAAATCACCATGGGACCTTCCCACCTCCTGCACACGGAAAAGCCAAACAAACTGCCCCACTCTACAACTTCCCTCTCTTTTCTATCACACCCCAAAGCCTGAAACAGCATGTCCAAGACCTACCATGCATGAAAATAGGCTAAAAAAGTCTGGTTTTTGCCCCATGGACTGATTGCCACTTTGAACCAAAGAGCTGCATGACCCACTTTTCCTAAGCCATCAGACATTATACACTCTCCTCACACTTTTACTAGGTCTCCCCACAAGCATACAAATTCAACTTTGTAGCCAAGACCAGGTGGGAAAATCCTACTATTAAAACACTAGCAGGAAGCTGGGAGGTTATTCAACATCCCTACCTTCTAATAAAAGCTCCTCTTTTACTGATGTGTGGCTGAAGTCTCTTGCTTGTCTTTCCCTAAGCACAAAACTGGACTGGATGTTAATTTGAAATAGAAAATTAATCCAAATGTGATAAGAACCTACTAAAAAAGAATCAAATAACCTTTGAGAAGTAAACTCTAAGTGCAAGAGCCACATGGTATAAGCACAAGTTTCATTTGGCTTTAACAGCTTTGCTTCCAGCCCAGCAAATCCCCCAGTAAGAGACATTTTTTATTTCATTGTGATCCCAGTGAAACATCCTTAACACTGCTCCCAAAAATAGAAATAAAATAAGCCAGGGCTCACCTCCAGCAATGCTCCATGTGCTGTCCTGCATCCCAGAAGATGGAGTGTGGGAAACCTGAAGCCATCACCACTGCAGCTCCTGGCAGGTACCAGCCCAGGCCTCAAGCTCCGAGTAGGGGAAAACGAGGGAATTTGTCTGAATTTAAGCTTTTTCAGGATATTACACCCTGTATAAGATGGCTCAAGGCTGGCTTTTCCTCACCTGCCATAGGTTGGAGTCTAAATTAAAAAGTGGTATCACCTGGGAGCGTTGCTAAGCTCTTTAACCCTGGCCCTCCTTTTGAAATTGGTGGAGTCAAAATTAAAAATTGGTATCACCTGGAAGTGTTGCTAAGCTCTTTAGCCCTGGCCCTCCTTTTGAAATTGGGATCAATCAAATGCAGTTCAGCTGCAGTTAATTGGAATGGATAATTTGGATCTTCTGGTTGCTCTGGGGCCATCTCCAGCATAACCAAGCACACAGAGTGTTGTTTGTCACCTGCTCCAGGGGGACAAACAGAAAAAAATCAGAATTATGGCAGGAGCAAAATGGAGATAAAATGATGCTGAGCAACATCCTCCTGTCGGGGCCAGATCATTAATTAATCAGTCCCGGTCTAAAGAACTTCTGTCTTATAAGACTTCCTTCTTTTCCTAACATATCATCTGTGGGTCAGAAATGCCAGCATAGTATTATCATTCTGTCTTTGCATTTGAAATACTAGCTAGCATGTTGATGAAACAGACCTTTCTTGAACTTCAAAGGCCCATAATGACATATCCTTTCCTTGAGCTTTGATATTTTAATATTCAGCTGGTGAAATTATTATCTATTCTAGCCACAGAGCATTTATTTATTTTGCTTGCTTTATCTCTGTTATTTCTGTGGTGGCAAGAGGCTGAGGAAGAAGCCCCCCTGCTTATTGGCAGCAGCAGAAAGTGGGAATTGACTGTACCAGGACTTTTATCTCCAGCAGCTGAAGAATGAAGCATTTGAACTCCTTGAGCCCTGACGGGGCTCAGAAACCTCTCCCCCCAACCCAGTTCCTCTCATTTATGCTTTTCAAGAGCCAGGCAGTTTTCTTGATACGGGTGTCCCTGTGCCATGGGGGAGTCAAGAAGACACCATTCAGTACTAACCATGGTATGAACTTTTCATCCCAAAAGGGCACTCTGGTTTTGGCAGCTGAATAAAAAAAAAAAAATATTACTTGTGTTTGCCCAGCTCCAGCCTCCCCTGGGCAGAATGGGTGTGCAAGAGAGGCAGAAATATTTTATGTACACCCAGCCCAAACATAAATACCCACAGGGAGGGCACAGCTCCCTTTGCTGCCTAACCAAACAAAAGTGTTTCATGGCTCCACATCCCATCACAAGAGAAAGCCCCATGGGTTGGGTTTGGGGCCCTTCCTCCAGGGGCAAAGGGACAAAATTCAGAGCAAAACTTGGACTTTTCCAAGCTCAGCCTCCAGGCCTGGCCCAAACCTTCAAGAAAACCAAGTGCAAAGGGCATTTGCATCATGAAGAGATTTCTGAATGGGCTGAAATCCCCATCGTTTTCACAGTATCTCTGTGGTGAGAGGTAACAAGCAGGTGTGGAAATCCCATTGGAAGGTTACTGAGAGATTGCAGTGTGATTTCTAAAATGAAACCCCTTGGATGTGCCTCCATCTCTCTCCTGGAAGAACAAGCTGATGGTTGAGCCTGTGCAGGCATTTCTCAAGAGTCATCACAAGCCCCCTCTCTGTTGAGTCATCTCCAAATCAAATCCCAAAATCAAACCTGTGTTAGATGAGCCCAATATCAGCAGCATATGGCTTTCATCAGCTCCTTTCCAAGCCCTTTAGGAACCTGACTTAGTTGCACTTCCCAGCAGCCCCTGATGGGCTTCAGCAATCTCCATTCTGCCTGGAAGAATGGAAATTGAGGAAAAGGCTCTACAGCACTTCTTCAACCTTGCAAAGTGAAGTGGCAGCAGTGGTAGAACAACCACTGAGAGGTCTGAACTCTTTGCCTCCTGCTCAGCATCCTGGGCTTCCCAAAACCCAGCTCTCTTAAGAGAGTATTTCATCAGGAAGATGGAAAAAAAAACAAAACCCAGCCAGATGGAGAAGGACATCAATGCTGAAATGTTCAACAAAATCGCTACCCTGCACTTAGAGAAATATTTGAAGTTAGGGATTCTCATCAGGGCTTCTCAAGAATTAAAACTGAAGATTATTTTGCTGTAATATGTAGGGTGGGTGTGCAAGCCAGAAGCCTTTCCCATTCAGTCCTGGGAGTCCAAGCTGATGATACAAGGCAGGTATCAAAGAATTGGATAGAAATCTCTAGGAGAGGAGCACAGTTCCCACACGGGGCCTTGCACAGCTCTGCATGTGGCTGCATTTGTCACCTTCAGACACCTCCTGAGGCCACTCAAACCTGTGCCAGGGCTTGCCAGGAAATGCTGGTAAAAGAGCTTTAAAAGGCAACGTGGACACGTTCCCTTCCTCCTGAGCCCTGCTCTTAAGCCCACCCAGGGACCCATCCAGAGGTGAAGGTGAAGGGCTGGAGGCAGAGAGCTGGCAGCAGCATCCCAGGCAGGGCTTGTGCTGCACAGCCCTGTGACCAGAGGCAACCCAGCCCCAAATATTTCTCCTTGACGTCATGGGAGCCCCAGACCTCAGCTTTGCTCCTTCAAACCCTCCCAAATATCTCAGTTTTCAGCTCTGTTGTTGTTTCCATAGCATTTCTCAGCAACGCAGCCACTGGTCAGCTTCCTGCGGGAGCCTGATGGCTGTTTGCAGGATTAAGTTGTTTATCTTCTTATGTTGAGCATAAAGAAAGTTATGATCCTGTTTACATCACGGTCAGTGTTGCCAGAGTCCAGAAACATCAATGTCTGAAAAAAAAAAAATATGGTGAAGCACAGTCTGGGAGCAAAGGGACACTACACGAAGCAGAGAGGTGACCAGGAGCCAAAGCATCTCTCCTGCGAGCAATACTTGGCTTGGTGCTCCAGCTCACAGTCAGCTGAAGGATGCTCAGCCCAGGAAAGAGACAAAAGCCTCCTAAAGACAAATTGCATATCAAATTACACATCAAACTGCAAGACAAATGACATATTTATTTACCAGGAAATTTGGGAAGAAGGAACGGAGGAACCTCACGCACCACTCTCTTTCTGCAACTGCAAGAACTTTAGGTTTTAAAAATACTACAAAATCTTGGGGTGGGGAGGGGGGAGAATTTTCAACTGCTCCTACAAAAGTGACTTTGTATTCAGAAATGTTAACGCCTGACTTTCAGCCCCTGCAAAGATGCAAAGGAAATGGAAATCTAAACGAGTAGCATATGCCATCCCCTTGGCTCCACCAAAGAAAATATTTGGCTTCCACTTGCAGCTACCCCAATCAAAAAGAAGTTTGGGTTGGAGGAATGTAAGTCAAAGTGAATGTCAAATTTACATTAGGCATTTGTTAATTAGCCAGCAAATGAATCACCCCCACGGACTGGCATGGTCCACCCAATTTAAAGCAAACACTGTTATGTCAAGTTAAACTGTTGCCCTAGAGTTGTCTAAGCAGAAACATTCCAAGATGTAATTATTAATAAGATTTTTCTTGTGTTATTAAAAACACGAAGATTAAAATACCTTGGTGGATATTTACAGGCAGGGAAGCAGGAGAAAGACTCAGGAGGTGTTTATTAAATACATTTCCACATCTATATCTGCCTTTTGTGAGCTCTGCATTTCCCTGCAAGCAAAAATCCTCTTTTACTGGTACCCTGTGGGTACCCCTTTGGTTATCACACCCTGGGCAGCATGATTTGTTGGCTTGATCAATATTCAGGTTAAACAATAATTTTTTTTAGAAGGAAGGAAGCCTGTCAATCAACTGGCTGAGCCAATACATTAAAGGACCAAAATATTTTCCTGGGTTGTTAAAGGTACATTCCTGAGACAGTGCCTCACTGGGGACTGGAATAGCTCTTGGAGCTGGAAGGGCTATAACATACACAAAGTCTTGGCTATTGAGTCTTCCTCTTCTTCCTGAAGTCACTGACACCTTCTAAAAGGCTTTGGTAGATAGAGGATTAAGTTCCTACAGTTCCTGATCCCACATGGCTTCTCCACTGGGTTTTCTTCCCAATGAACAGACCAATAACCCAAAGAAAGCTGTTGGGGAGCTGGGTTTATTATTGACACTGAGACCCTGGAAAAATTTATTGTACACTAACATCTGAAACACAAGTGCCCCAAGACCTTCAGAAAAGGATATCATTCTTTTTTTCACTTCCTTTGAGCTTAGGCCAAAAGCCAAAGTCATAAATAGAAACAGTTATTCTGGGCTCAACATCACCTTTTGTGCAATGACAAAAATAATGTGTTGTTGAACTCTTTGGCATGACCATCCAAGCATGTGACAAGAAGCTAATTACTTTTGAAGCCAAATCCACTCAAAAAAAACAAGAATCCAACTTATAGCAACTCATATTTTGCCAAATTCGCTGCTCCAAATGCATATTTTCTTTCTTTTTTTCCTCTCTCTCCTGACATCCTTCCCTTTTTTTTTTTTTTAAATCCTAATGCAGAGTTTGCAGCTAAACTTGGAAAGTCTCTCCTGTCCTTCTCCAAGCCTTGCTCAACCCCAGTGATAACCAAAACCTTCCTGCAGGGCTGAACTCTTTTTCCACCCTTGCACAGTACATTAATTCAGTCAACACATTTGTTTGCAGCTGTCTCCCTTCCTATTTCATTTTCCACTAAGGAAGGTACAATGACAGCAAGTCTATGGCCTTTGCTCCCCCCAAAATATTGCTTAAGATTGCTGGGAAAACAAAAAAATGCAATAAAATGCTTGGGCTGCTAATTCTGGCCTTAGAGTAGGTGATCAAATATGAGCCTCTTCAAAAAAAGGAACTAAGGAAAAAAGTTTCTGATTTTTAAGAGAGTTCAGCTAAATCCAACAGTGTCTTCTTAACACAGGCTGGTCATTCCTATCTATATTTATTTTTTTATGTCCAGGTAGTGATTTGTTATCAGTGATCCTACTACTGTCTTCTTCCATTGCTCCCCAAAACCACGTCCTTATTTGCTTTCATCTAAATGATAAAGCAAAAAAACAACAACAAAAAAAAAACAGGAAAAAAAACCAACACAAAAAAAAAAAAAAAAAAAAAAAAATCACTCAAACCAAAGCCTCACCAAATGAACAATAAACAAATTTCATACTCATATGTTTCCAAGATTTGCTTGAAGTTTTGTCCCTGAGACTACGGACACAGCGTGAGGTTTTCTGTCCCTTGAAATTTCCTCTGCACCTGATATTTGGGTGGAATTTCCCTCTTTTCTCCCTCACTTTGCAGCTCTTGCTTCTAATGTCAAACACAGGCAGCAGCTTTGAAGGTTTTCCAAACAAAAATGCCAGAAGAGTCCTGGTTTTCCAGTCAGCCTGCCAACTCCAGCAATCATTAATTTTGTGTGCTAATTTTAAAGTTGATTGGTTTTGTGTCTTTGACTTCAAAGGCACCTCTTATGAAAAACCTAAAATGTCTTCTGAAAGGTAGAAAATTATGTTATTAGAATGTATTTTCTTGAAAAAAAAAAAAAAAAAAAAAAATTCCATTATTTTATTTTAAGGAACAGATATTTTCTCCCTCTAGCCTGCCCGAATGTTGCTGAAGATTTCCATGCCAAATATTTGGTTTATTCCAAAGAAGTCTTAAACAGAAATAAAAGAGTGAAATAAATCAGCCTAAAAGTGCTTCCATTTGTTCCACTGGTGGCACTGTGGATTTTATTAGTGAAGTGTGCATGTAACATATGTGGAGAGCAATTATGTTTTTCAGTTACAAAACACTATTCATTAGATTAAATAAAATGACAGAGATTTTGGTCTAATTCTGCCCTCAGATATTACATAGTCACTTGACTGGAGCACAATTTTGACTGTTTTCCCAGCTCATCAGCACATTAAAACCAGCTGTAGGGCTCAATAAATTGCTTCAGCAGAACCCACTGAAAATATCTGTATTTTCCTTCCTCCCAACCCAAGAAATGAAACTTGGAGGTCATTATGGTAGTTTTAATTATGATTTGGTAGGGATGTCCTTCACTGAAATCTGTAGTTCCATAAACAACAGGCTCCTTCTGTCATCTTAGATTTCTGTATTTCAATAGCAAAGTCACAAATGCATGTGCTTTTTATTTTAGCTCCTGGACCCCCTGCTAAACTTCTACAGATGGGAGAGTGGTAGCAAAAGGAGAGAAAAAAAAAAAAAAAAGAGAGCAGCAGCCAGGAGTGTCCCTGGCTTTATTTGTGCTTGGGAAAAAGATGTTTACTCATTGTGCACACAAAGAGGAAAAAAAAAATAGGGAAAAAAAAAAACAGAGAGAAAAAAAAAAAAACCAACCAGAATTGGGAGCAAAATGGTGTCAATGTGAGTGCAAACTGAGGTGCAGAGCAAGAGGGGTTGGTTGGTATCAGAACTGCATTTTCTGCCAGCTCCTGCATGGCTCTCAAGTGAAAGCAGCTGCCTGGCTCCTGATGGGTCACAGGAGAACCTCTGGGCCATGGCAAGGAAAAGTTCCTCAGCACTGCAAATCATTATCCCAGTGCTTATTCCTTCCATTTTATCACAGCTCTCAGATGAAAGGAGAGAAATTTGGAGGGAACCAAATATTTAAGAAGGATTCACCTGGGTTTAGTTTGGTCTCCATCAGGTTGCATCCAAGATGAGGTTCCCATATCCCACTCCTGTATCTCACTGCTAAGGAAATTTTAAGTCTCTCCTCAACCTGCTGGAGCATTTAGGCTGCATTTTAACAGAGATCTTAAGCATGTGCTTAATTTTAAGCACCTGGTTTATCCTATTGACTGCAAGCCTGGTCTATCAGCAGGTGATGCAAAACGTAGTTAAACACACATTTTCCTTTATTCAATAACTCCCAAATAATCCAGGGCCCAGAATATAAAGATGTCACTCTACCAGTTTATTTTTTTACCACATGTAACAATTTTTAGAGTCCTGGACAAAACCAGTTAAAGTGCTGCTGAAATGGGCCTTTCCAATTAGGGGAATGCTGGAAAATTCTATTGACAAACAATTGTCTTGACCAAAGCCCAAAGTCTTGACTCCCTTTGGCAACGTGCTCTGCATTTATAAGATAAATTTTGGCTGGGGAAGGGACATTTGGGACAGACATGAAGAACATTTGTGAAAGAAAAGTTCCTGTGGAAACCTGAGAAGGTGGTTTTGGCCTGAAGAGTTCACACAGTTGGCTTGACCTCCTTCTCATTCCCTTATAGCTTCACATAAATACTTGAATTATCTCAACACAGACTGGAAACAATCTAATGAGGGAGACATTTGTTCCTGCCTCACCCTTAAAAGTCACAAATTTTGGTCAGATGAAGAGTTTAAGGGACCAAATTTAAGTTTGGGAAATATCAGAAAATGTCAAACTTCTCGGGGGGCAACCAAGTTTGCAAAAATCAGTGCCAGGAACAAAGCAAAGAAGGGGAAACTCCAGTTGCAAATGTTAGAATGGGTCCCTGCCTTTTGTTGACAGTCAGATTTTGGAAAAGAATAATTAGTGGAAGAGGTTCTGGGAGCTACTGAGCCAGAAACTGAGAAAAATGGAAACCGAGAGAAACAGCTGAAATATCTTCTCATTCTCATTTAGGTTGTGGTTAGAGCAGCTGAATGGCTGTTTTTTCTGGTCCACTTGTGTAATCCTGAAAACTGGGAAGGGGAGGAATTGTCCCAAGTCGACCTCGTGGAACAAAGGGGGGAAACTGTGGGACAAAAAAAAAAAAAGATTTTTTGAGAACTGAGAATCGTGCAGCTTTTTCTGTTGGGATGCATCGATGGCTTTGCCCAGCCCCAAAATTAGATTATTTCTTTTCTTTACAGACTATTTTTAGAGGGGAAACTGGAGAGAGATGCTGGGTTGTATAAGGAAAATTGAAGAATAATCCAGGAAAAAAGCAACAATTTTTTAAGGAGCTGTTTCAAATAATAATTAAAAATAATGCCACAAGAAAGAACAGATAAAGCTTTCTGATTCAAACCTGCTGAAGTATTGCTTTTTCTTTTTATCTTTTTTGCAATTCTGGAGAAAAAAAGGCATTTGATATAAGTTTACAAAATAAGCAAATTAACCCATTTTGAAGGGAAAGAGGGCCAAAAGCACTGTGGTGTCCCCAGGGAGGATGGGGAGGCCATGGAAGATCCCCACTCAGCCCAGCACGGGGGTCCTTTCCCAGGGCAGAACTTCCCTGGAGCCAGGAATGGCCCCAAGGCACAGGGATCCTCTTCCACATTCCCATTCCCCCAATTCCCACCCTGCACATCCACGGGGGCTCTAAGGGCTGGGAGGACCCTGTTGCAGGAGGAGCCACCAGCCCAAGGCAGAAGGAAATAAAGATGGGGGGGAGGCTGCAAGTGATGAGAAATGGAGGATTTGCAAGGTGGGGGATGAGACCTGAGTGAGATCAGCCACCAGATTCCTCCAAAGAGTCAGGAATGGAAAGAGGGATAATAAAGCAAGGCCAGGAAGCCAGGTGCTGGTGCCATGAAGCCAAGCAATGACACCATCTGCCTTTTGAAGCACAGAGATTTGTTACCTGCCAAGCTGCTGGATGCCTGCACTTTCATTGCAGGGCCTCAGGCATGAGATTTAGGTTATTAAAACCCTTCCAGGCCATGGGGGCTCTAAGGTTATTATTCAATAATGGTTTGGGACGGATCTGGGTCAAAAGGAGTTTTCCCAGAATGGAGAGGTGCAAGGGGCAGCACGTCACTTTTAGTGTTAATCTGGATTAGTTGTAGGACTAAGGTCAAGAAGACTCAGTCTGAGTCTTTGATGCTGTTAGCACTCCCACAGTCCCATAGGAAGACTTGGAGCATGGCAGAAGGTTCATCATCTCCACAAGATTTCACCCTGGAGGTCTTTTAAAATGCCCTCCAAGATGATGCCCAAATGCCTCTGTGGACACTACTGCATGCTCAACTCTTTTTTATTATTATTTCAACTGTTGCTTTGTTTTTTTAAGGATGCAAAATAGTGTTTTCTCAGGCCCAGATGATAGAACCAAGCCCTCACCACCCTCCAGATCTACAATAAAGCTCTCAGAGATCCCAGATCTGGTGTTCATGAGCAAGGCCAACATCTCCAGCACACCATGCTGGTCCCACACAAAGTGGAAAGCCACTCCTGGTGGGTTTGCTTTTTCAGCTGACCCAGGAGAACCCACTTATCTCTACCTTACTTGTAGGGTTGAGACCCCCCTCTATGCCCTGAAGGACCTTTGTACACAGACCTGTGGGTTCATTGCAGTTAGTAACTTGGTGTTGGGCAGCTAGAGGAATTTAAGAGCTTAATTTCCAAGGAAAAGTGGTGGTACCTCAATTCCCTCAAAAAAAAAAATGAACACTTGAACAAGTTCAGAAAGTCTCATTGCACTATTGAGCAAGCAGAAGGAGTTATTTACACCACTGATTTGAGCAATGCTGGAAAAAACCCTGGAGGGGAGAGCAGAGTCTTCTCCTTTGCAGAACTCCAGTTGACTTGGAGGGGCACTAAAAATATCCTTTGTGACACGAGGAGAGGAATCCAGATATGATCTTCCCCTAATCCTTTGCTCCTCACTAAAAGGCATTACATTATGTTTCCAAATGATGCTTCCCCTTGGAGCTGCTAAAATTGTCTTGGATAACAGTGTCAGGAGGAGTCTTGAGATAACAGCGGGGACATGAGGGAGATGCTGGTGGGGCCACCCCTCCCTGCAGCTGCTGCTGTCCCTTGATCCAGGCTGCCTGCTCCTTGCTCTCAGGACACCTGTAATGGGGGTTGCTTCAAAGAGGGACTTTTCACAGTGGAGAAGTGCCAAACCCAGACCTTCACAGTGCTAAAAGGAGAATTCTGAGACTTTCTGGTTCTCACGGTGAGGTTACACACAGCTGTGCTCAGACCCCATCCTGGGCCAAGGACTTTCAAGCTATTTAGATACTTTGGCCTTCCCACATCTTTGAAAAGGTTGTCAAGACACTGTAAAACAGCTGAAGAGATTTAATAAATCCTGCAGAAAGCTCCAGAATTTGAAACAGGCTATGCTGTGTGTACTCAATGGCATTGTCACCAATTACCCCTGCACGTCCCAGCTGATGTCACCAAGCCCTAACACGAGGAGTTGCATTTTCTGGGTGCACTGAGCTGCTCTGTTGGGACATCCATTGCTTATTCAGCTGTACATCTATTCCCCCTTGACCACAGTCCTAAGGCAGAAACCCCAGCCAACCATCCTCTTCACCCAGTTGACTTGGGAGGTCATCATTTAACAACTGTGACATCATAGTTTGGAGAAACCCAAAGGGAGGTGAAGTCACACACACTCAGGACCAAGTTTTTCCTTCCGTTTGGAGGAGGGAATGGCACAGAGCTGCAAAATTCCAGGTGCCTTCCTGGAAAGAGGCAGGGAAGGGGTGCATGGATCGAGGAGTAAGGTCTCAGGGTTGTTCCCACTCACTTCCTTGATGAGATGCTGGGAGCAGCTGGTGCCATAATTGGGAATTTCATCCTGAAAGCAGCTTCACACCCACATTCCCCAGCTGTGCAGAGATCCACATCCTGACCCCCGGCTGGCACGGAGCTTGCCAAGCCAGGAAATGTCTCAAATTCTTGGCCTCATGTTCTCCATCCTATCTGCCCCACCTCACCCCTGTGGCACCTGCCCCTGTGGCAGCAGAAAAAGCAAATTGTGTTGAGCATCTGTGAACCACCAGCCTTCTGTGGCTGCATTTCCACAGACAGGAGACATCTCCCCACTCTGGCTCTGAGAAGACCAACAGGAGGTAAGGTACAGACTGACAGTGAAATATATGGAGTTTTCCTTGCTCCAACAGGGACTGATGGGAGATTCGTACTCAGTTGCATGGATAGCTTGAGAGCCAGGGCTCTAAAAGAAAATTAAGTATTAAATGTTCTTAACAAAAGCAATCTGAGCTCTCTGCATTCTGTTTTTGTTATGGTTTTCCACTGTTTTATGCTGCCTTAACCTTCAGTTGTTGCTGTTGGAATCTTTTTTGTGCTGTTCCACTTGTCATTGTTCTTATTTTCATTAGAGACACTTTGGCAGAAGACTTATCAAAATGAGCTGAGCTTGTCAACAAATGTCAATAGCAATGGTTTGAGACAGGCAGTGGAAGCAGGGAAAGGGCATGGGAAAATATGCAATATAAATTTTATATATCAGAGAAGTGCAGTGGAATAATAATGGCAAAGGCCTTGCTGTAAATTATTTCTGCTGTTAAAAAAGTAAGTTCCCACTCTTATGGGATTTCTAGCCAGACTTCAAAAGGTCCATGCATGAGGACAGATGCTCTTCTGAAAGAAATGGGGTAGTTTCATCAAAACCAAGGGCATGGATATCCTGTGTGCAATGTAATCAGGTTGAGACACACACCTCTTCACACTGGATAACTTTAAAATCTCAAATGACAAACTAAAGACAAGATATCTCCAGCTCTGGAAATCAAAATCAGCCCACTGTGTAACTGTGCCATTTATGGCAAACCATGAAATCATAGGATCATGGACTGGTTTGGGTTAGAAGGGACACCTCCCATGAGACCAGGTTGCTCAAAACCCCATCCAACCTGGCCTTGAACACTTCCATGCTTTGTTCTGGGCTAATATTACACCCTGGTAATGGGTGTAATGGGTCCAAGTGGCCTGGACGTTGCATCATACTGGAGTTTGTTCTCAAGATCCCAGGCTGTTAGTTACAGGGCTAAAAAGGTGCCTCTCTCTTGATCCCCTGCTTTGAAGTTTCCTCAAAGACATTTGCTTACTTAAGCTGATGCAAAAGAAGGTTTAGTCTGACCCCAGCATCCACTGCTGGTGTCCACTTTCCTAAGGGTATGAGAAGAAAAATAAATCAGTGTAAAAGGAAGGTAAGCAAAGCCATAGGGTGTGCTCACTTAATGAGGTGTAAGGTTATACCACAGGTTGCACCGGGCTGTACGAGGAGGGTTGGAATTCAGTAGGCTCAGGTTAAACAAAATAAATTATAAGGTCAATGGGAAGGTGAAAAGAGAAAGACATCCCACCCACACACCACAGTCAGCAAGAACGTGGACTCTTGGTATCCTGAAGGCCAAGGAAGACACATGAGCCTGCAGGTCCAGGGAAGGGATTCTGCCCCTGTGCTCAGCCCTGGGGAGGCCACAGCTTGAGTCCTGTGTCCAGTTCTGGGCCCCTCAGCTCAGGAAGGAGATTGAGGTGCTGGAGCAGGTCCAAAGGAGGCAACTGGGCTGGTGAAGGGATCCAGCACAGATCCTATGAGGAGAGGCTGAGGGAGCTGGGGGTGTTGAGGCTGGAGAAGAGGAGGCTCAGGGGAGACCTCATCACTCTCTCCAACTCCCTGAAAGGAGGTTGGAGCCAGGGGGGGGTTGGGCTCTTTTCCCAGGCAACTCTCAGCAAGACAAGAGGGCACAAGAGGTCTCAAGTTGTGCCAGGGGAGGTTTAGGTTGGACATTAGAAAGAATTTCTTTCTGGAGAGGGTGATCAGACATTGGAATGGGCTGCCCAGGGAAGGGGTGGATTCTCCATCCCTGGAAATATTTCAAAAGAGCCTGGATGTGGCACTCAGTGCCATGGGCTGGGAACTGCAGCGGGAGTGGAGAAAGGGCTGGACTTGATGATCTCTGAGGTCCCTTCCAACCCAGCCAATTCTATGATTCTATGATTCAGTCCCTTCAGCTCCAATTGATTGCAGCTCTTTGGAGATCAGCTTCTGATAAGTAACTAGATCAGACTGCTCCTAGCTAAGGCTTGTGGTCCACTGATGTTATTTAACCTCCTGCACTTCCACGGGGCACTGGAGCCAGATGGAGACCTCCCATCAAAGGTCACTGGACATGGGTGAGGAACAGAGGGGAAGCTGCAAGGAAATGAAATGGCAATGACACCGACTCACAGCTGCAACCAGCAGTGGGAGGAGGGGAGTGTGTGGTGGCTCCTAACACATCATAAACACTGCTGGGTTCAGCTGAAGGCAGGGATGGGCAGGGGGAATGTACCAAGGAGTGGAAAGTTGGAAGAAAAATCTAATTAAAATTTAAAAGGCTTTAATTAATCACACTGTTAATCTCTTCAATATCTCACTGTGTCTGATGGGCTCCAACAGGCTTCCTGGACCACACAAGGGAATGCAGACATCTCAGAGCTGGAGTAAAAGACATTTTCCTCCATGGGGTAGCGAGCTACTCTTCCACCACTGCCCAGCCTGGTGCAAAGAGCTCAGAACTACATGTAAGGAAGAGAGGTGTAAAACCTGACTCAGCCTTGATGGCTGCAAATGAGATTTCCTCAGGCTGAACACCTTTCACAGACTCTTTTGCCTCAGGGAGCACTTTTATGGCCAAAATAATCCATGCCATCTGGGAAAGCTCCATACAAATTAATAGGAGTGCAACTAGTAGGAATAGAGAGAAACTGAATAATCAATGGAAAGGGCTGTGTAATCTTGATAATTTGAGAGAGAACAAACCCCTCTCCCAAGGACTTTTTAAGACACACTATCGAAGCACAATGATGTAATTCCCTTTTCAATCCTATTCAAAAAACTCCAAAGCCTAAGAATGGTTATTGTTTCCTTATTAAATCCTGTAAGATTTTCCATAAAGAAAGATCTGGTATTCTCATAATATCTCCACTACCCAAATCTGAAGGAATACAAGACCACTGCATTTAATTATATCAGGAACATAAATGTCTTCCAAAGCATTACATGTATCTGTTCACAGGAAAACGTGCATACAAATGAGATGCCACTGGAATCAACAGAGCTGAAGCTCTCTGATGGGACCAGCTACCAAAACAGCTACAAGGAGTGACATGCTTTGAAAGGCCACAGAAGGGAATAGGCTGGAAAAGCCTTATGAAACATTTCCAGAGGTGGAAAAATACCAATGCGTTGAGATGGAAACTCTTTGGAGGAACACAGTGGGTTTGCTCCCACTTTTTTGGCAAAGAGGAATTTTTGGTTGTGTACAGAAAGGGAGTATGCACAGTGGTCCAGAGCATCCTGCAGCCTATGGTGGGGAGGCCAGCTGGGATGTGAAAGGCAGAGCCTTTCGAGCTGGGAATGGAGCCTGGAGTGCTGGCAGCCCAAGCACTTCCCTCACCAGGGGACTGTAAGGTATTTGTTCTCCTCCTTTCTCTCCCACTCATTCATTTCAAGTGAGAGCTCTTGGTTCACCAGGAGATGGAGAGGGAAAAACAAGCCTGCAAAAATAAAGTGACGTTCGGGAGATGGAAAAAATGTTCTTTACTCAGATCTGCTAAAAAAAAAAAATTAGGGAAGAGGTAAAAGGGGTTGCTTGAAGCTTGCCCATGGGTCATGAGGGGGCTGCACACTGGTGGAGAATGCCTGGGATTCCTCTGCCATGATGCTGAATGGGCCCTGGTGATAGCAGCCAGGGGGAAGTTGCTCAATGTTGTGAAACAGCAGAGGAAAAAAAGTTTTATTAAAGTAATAAATGAAAGCAAAAGTGCTCTCTGTATGGGGGCTGGGAGCAAGGGAAATCTCAGTGTGTGGTAGACTGGTGCAAAATGCAACGTGGTGTCATTTTCTGTACTGGAGGAGGAAGGGACATAAAAAGAGGCAAAAAATCTTATGGCTGGCTGGTAGAGTATGCATGCACGTGTTGTTAAAGAGCTCCAACCACTGATTTAGTGAAGTACTTTAGTGTATGTTTAATTTTCAGCATCTTAGTACTGAGCTGGGTCAGAGCATTGTTGAAAATCATTGGCAGAGATCTAAAAATTTTGAAAAATAAACAGTTAAGAAAGACATATATTTCTTTTTAATATTTCTCGGGGAAATTATTGTTTCCGAATAAAAAGCTCTGAAGTGTTTTTAAAGGAAGCTTTCAAATTTAAAATTTCCTATAGAATTCAACCCCCTTTCCCAAAGGAACCCAGAAAAAGATCCAGTTAGAGGATTTCCATGGAAAACTCCTGGTTTTGCCATTTTTTTAAACACAAAAAGTAACGTACAAAAGTCTGACTGTGGATCTTCTGGCCAGGGTCAGGGTCACACCAATAAAGCCCTTCTGACCAACAGAGACAACAACACATTATGGATGAAAAAAGCACCACAAACCTTTCATATCTACTCCCAAAACGTGATGAATTTGCCTCAACTTGGCTTTTATTATTCAGTTCAAACTCCAGTCCCTGAGGTGGACCAAATTTCAAACAAGCCTTGGCTGTGCTTCGTGGGAGGAAGGGCCAGTTTATAGCTTCAGGTGCAAAGACACCATGACTTTCTTTTTCACAGAAATCTGGCAAAGTTAAGATGTGACAATTTTAGCCCTGCTGTGGGAATCTTCTCACATCTCTGCCTTCTCCAAGGCCACCTGTTGGAGAATGACACCCTGAGCCTTCAGGCTGCTGGGATTTATATTCAATTCTTTTACTGGACCTCAGGAAAGACTGCAGTTAAAACATGAATAGTATATCATCAAGGCAAAAGTTTCCCTTTAATAATTGTATTCAGCTGTTTTCTCAACAAAGGCAGTCCAGGGAGGGGCAGCAATTTTTGCTATATCAGCCTAAATCTTAATTTAAAATGAATAATAAGTGCCTCTTGTTTGGGAACAGAGAGGGCAGAAGAAAGGCAGAAGTTGTTTTTCTTTATCCGAGAGCCATCAGAAATGAAAAATCCCACTTTATGTTCTGGATTTCATCACTTCTGCAGACTCCACACATTGTATAAGATCAACCTGCCATCAGCAAGGCTGGCACAGAGCTGCCAGAGAACCTCCCTGGAGAGAACCGTGTGCCTGGGGAAGCCCCTCTCATGGTCCAGAAGGTCCTTGCAATGTGAAACTTTGGAAATCAGACTGCCCCTGGTTTTTTTTACAGGATGTTCAATACTTTTAGCTCCCAAATTTCCAAGACCAAGCCATGCTCAGAGCTGGATGGGCCTCCACAGTGCTTTGCAAGTCCTGGGATGGGTTTTGGAGGAGCCATCTGATGGCCAAAGGTATTTGTCAGCCTCTGCAGTTTTGTGCAAGTGCCAATGCATTTTTGGCTTTCTTTCCCATCCCATGAATAACCCTCAAAGAGGCAGCAGCAGCTGCCTGGGATCTGTCCTGGCTGGCAGAGAGTGCCACAGGTGGCACCATCTGTGTCTTCCACTCCAAGCCAAACAGCTCAATTCCAGCTGGAGGGAAGGGCCAGCAATGGGACAGTGATTCCCAGGATGGCTCAGACACTGGTTCCCTTGTGGAGAAGGAACAGTCAAGAATTAGCACCTGTAGGCAATTCCCAGTATCCCTGCAAGAAACACAAATATCATTCCTGGCACGGCCAGCTGGGAAAATAAAAGTTGAAAAAGCCTCCTGTGGCAGACACATTCCAGTGCCCCTGTGCCACTGGTGCATGCCAAGTGCTTGCTGTGGGGACATGTGCTGGGGGGACAGCAAACAGGAGCCTGGTACATGGGTAGGGAGGCAAATCTCTTCCCCTCTGCTTTTTTCACACACTTCACAGCACGTATGGACTCCAGAGATACTCTCAGCTTCAAGGTTTTTTCTAAGACTGAAGGGAAGAAGTGACCCCAAATGGATTTAGGTTATTATTTTATGCAGTGAATGCTTAATTCATCCAATGAATGATCCAATGAGAGGCTGAGTGGAGGCCCACAAGTGTCATGCATGCCTTTCTATTCCCTCTTATCCCTCCTGCCATCTGAAAACACTCACAAAACATAGCATGAGGAGCAGCAGATGTGCAGCAGGCAAAAAAAAAAAAAAAAAAAGAACAAAAAACAAACCTGGAACCAGTGAAGGACATGAAAAGAAACTTCTCACAATTGGTAGGAGATCTTCTCTGACGCCCAGAACCCACCATCTTGTGAGACTTGGGAAAGACCTTGACCATGAGACCACAGATGATGGTCCAGACCCTTTGGTGATTGCAGTGAGAAAACTTTGACGAGCCCCAGACCCAGAGAGACCTTATCCAGGGGATGGCCATCACCAGGATGTGTCAGGAGAAGGGAAGAGACACCCCTGACCTTTTGCCACCATCACTTGGAGAGATGAAGGTTGGCCAGGGGAAGATCCCATCACCACCCATCCCACCCAGGGGCTCTGTCAGAGGAGTTGCTGCTGCCCCCAGCCCAGCTCCAGGTACCCCAAGCCCAAAGACAAGAAACAAAAGGACTTCACACTCAGAGCTGGGGCTGGGCACAGGGTTATGTGATTTTTGGAAGCTTTGCAAGAAGCTGTGTGTGACAGATAGAACTGAAAATCCCTCGGTGCTGCATCTGCAGCCTGGTGCTCCCAGGCAGTTTTGCTGAGCACTTTGCTAGGTGGTTACCTGCTGTGCAGCCAGATCTAATCAATGCCCAACATCTCCAAAGGAAACAGCTCTGAACAGTCCCATTGTTTTAATTCTTATGCTCTGGGCTCACGAAAATCCTGGGGTTTCAGCTCCAAAGTGTGAAAATTGAATGTAAAGCAGAGCAGAACCAGCTGAGGCTTAGCAGGGCACTGAGCTGCACATCAGTGATGGGTTTGCATATAAACCACTTGGCAGAGCTTCCAGGACAAGTCTATTCCTGGAAGGAAAAGTGGCTGACAGGTATGAAATACACTTTTCCTTGTACCAATAAGCACTAAAGCCAAAGATCTGGCTGTCAGATTGATATAAGACTGACTATGGAAAAGCCTCCTGCTCCTGAGCAGTCACACCTGAACCTTTCTTTCTCTGAAAATGATCAAAAATTTCCTTGATCAAAATGAAGCTTAGGGCTCAGCACCTGAGGTGGTTCACAGTGTCCATTAGTCCCAGTTTAGCTGAAATTCCTCCTTGCTTCCCTGCTGTGCCAATTTGGACCCAAGTTTTACCTGCAACTGGCCCGGGTAAGTGACTGACTCCTGCTCTGTATTTTCCCATATAAAAAGAGCATTTGTATTCTTTCAACCAGGGTGGCTTTTGGTTTAGATTCAGAAGAAAAAAAAACAAACTCTTCCTTACAGGGCCAAAGAGCGTGGCACCTCCATAACATGCTGCATAAACACAATTTCCCTTCTGGCAAGCAAGACCCACCTGAAATACAGAAGAGCAGCACTGAGCAAACCCACTTAAAGGTGTGATGGAGCTACTGAAGGCCCAGCAGCAATGCCTGCATTCCCCTGACTCCCTCATATCCTTTAACAACCTGAAATTCCATGTGGACAGGGACACATTGGCCCAGAGTGTTACCATGCATCAGTTGTAACTCATGGACCTTCAGATGATGTTCCTCAGTATTCCTTCTTTTCTCTAATATTGGTAAAATGAGCAAGTTTTAACAGCTAACTTTTCCCACTGTGATTTTTTTTTTTTTTTCCTCATTGTCCTTGTCACCCAGGATGGAGTTAGTTCCATTTAGGTTCTTGTGTTCAATAGAGTTGGAGAGGAAATTAACCTGCAGAATAAACATGTTGCAAAAGAAACTGTAGGAAACCCAATGTTGGAAACAATCTGAGCAGTGCAGGTTTCACATGTTGAGTTTAATTAAACTGTTTGGTACTTTTGGAGTCAGAGAAATTTGGATGAGTCCAGACCTGGCCTGAGGATCCGAGATGGCAAATTTCCTAAATAAAGAACAGTGATCTTAATTATTTATAAAACCCTCCAGTGTGCTTTTAGATTTTTCCCTTTTGCACGGAGATTAATGTTGTGCTATTGCAATGGCCCAGATAATAACCCCATCAGAATGGGTTCCTTTATTCATTTACAGATACACAGAACCCAGGAGATTTCTGAGAAAACATCTCCAGGTCACAGTCAATTTTCCTTCTTTCCTTCCAACATGAGCATCCTCACCCTGCCAAGGAGGGGCTGTTTTCCCAGGAAAGGGGGAACTGCCTCAGTTACTCTCATGACCTTTTTGTAGATGTTTTATTCCATAGCCCATGGTCTATCTGTAATGATGATAAGGCACAAAAAAGGCAACCAGCCCTGCTGCTCCCAGAGAACTCAATGTTAATTCATGATTCCACCTGGGCTGAAGACTTAAATTTCATTATGTGCTTTATAAACTTAAGTGGTTTAGAAATAACATATAATATTACTGGCTCAGAATGAATTTCCATCTCAAGGCAAAGCTCTGAAAGGGACATATTAAATCCAGGGAAATTCTGCTTCAAAAGCTTCATGGACTTCTGAACATAATATCTCAAAGCCAGACTCTGAAGTTAAAATTTGATAAAAACTGGAAATTACTTGGCATCTGAATGTATTTGGAGATAGTGAGTAATAAAATGGATAAGATCTGTGCCAAGAATAAGATGAATTTTTCCTATTTATTTAAGTATTTAAATTGTACAGGATGAAAAGGAGCTGCTCAGTATTTTTAAATGTGGCAGATTGTTGGTGGCATTAGTTTGTGTCTCCATTGCTCCACATTTTTTCTCTCTGAGTTCAGTGTAGGTAGCTGAAATCTCATCTCCTGCTAAAATAAGGCTTTAGGTGTACAGCCAGAAACACCTATGCAGAATTTTTTCCCATTATCAGGTTCAGAAGGGATTTGCTGATTTCAAGACTTTAGATATTCTACTCTTCTGTCATCCAGGGCTCAATATGAGATTGTTTCTTTCACCACAACAACTGAGAGAATCCTCCTTTATTCCATTTCATTGCTCAGGATACAATTCCTCTCAAAATTTGTGTTTTGGTTTGGTTTTTTTTGCTCTTGTGCTGCTTTTTTCACGCCCTCTCCTCTCCAGGGTGATAAATACCCAAGATGCCAGCCACAGGTTATTGAAAAGAGAAGAAGATAAATTCAAGCAAGGAGAAAAGCCTGTTTGCTGGGGTTTATTTTTGAGGGGGAGTTTTGCAACTGGAAGAATGTACATGGGTTGACTTTGTTCTAAAGGCCACAAAGACAGAAACATGATGATGTTTTTTTGATGATGGAGCCTGCAAACTGCATTATCTGAAATGAAGTGTTCTGCCTGCAACAAAATTAAGTTTCTTTGAAAATGCCTGCTGAAAATTAAATGCTAAGATGTCATTAGATGTGCTGGGCAAGATCAGCTGAAGGCCATTTCAGTGAATAAAGCCAAGTGTGGGTTTTAATAGCCACCCTGGGGAAGGGAAAAAACATCTTTGGCTCCTCAGCATGTAAGAAGAGTAATTAGTGATTTAGAAATAGGTGTGTCAGGAGAACAAAACAGAGGACTGATGAAAGGATTGATACATCAAGAATACAGAAGAACTTGGAGGAAATCTGGAGATTTACCAAGAGTGTTGAACCAGAGTATGCAAAAATAGCTGCATTCCTCCTCTGTCAGCTAATCCAGAGGTGGTTTCTGTGTTCATCCAGTAGGGCAGCTCCTTTAATCCAATTTGCAGAAGCAGGTGGGATTGTTTTGAAGAAAATAATGCAATTCTTTGGTCAGAATCTGGGGTTGTGGTGGGTGCTCAGAGAGCCCAGGCACCTCTTCCTCCTTGGATCTTGGAGCTGGTTGAGTTATTTGGTTCCTTTATAGCTCAGTTTGCTTTTACCTGTAAACAAAGTTTATTGTATATGGGGAGCATGTCTGTAGCACCTCATTCATTCCTTGAAAAAATACTTCTAAAGGAAAGATGTGAAGAATGATTAATATCAAAGAGTCTGACCTCCTACAAGCCACAAAGAAGGCAGAGCATTAGAGCATTAAGAAAGCTGCCAGCAGACTCCCAGGCTGCTGCCCATGACAATCTTTGGGGTTTGACATCACTATTTACATTCATCTAATGCAATGCAGCTTGTTTGCTCTCTTAAAAAAATTAAAAAAAGAAACCCAAAAAACCCCCTCACCCAAATACAAAATCAGATTCACAAGAATCCGGAGTTGCTGTGGGAAAGCATCCCCTATTTTAACTTTTTTTCTTCTTTTTTTCCTGTTTGCAGTGGCATTGAAGAGCCATTGACATCAAATTTCAGCTCCAATTTAAGGCAGAAATGGAGAGATGCAATTTTTTTAGGACTTTGTACCACTCAGCAGAGATGAGAAAATATTCACAGATAGTTCAGCTTTTAAAGTGTCCTGATTTGATTGCCATTAAATAATTATTAGGTGAAAACATCTGCAAGGTTTTTGTTACCTGCCTTCCCTTCTTTTTAGGAGATGTCTTTCTGGAACAGATTTTTCCAAAAAAATGGGGTGTAATGCAATACATGGCTATAACATAGATTGTTAATTTTTAGTGTAGCTGAATCACAGCATGCTTTGATTGAGAGGAGCCAACACAAACATGCAAAATATGTGCCTCTTTGAACAGGATACACCACATCCTGCATTTGGTAGCCAAAGGTTCCAGTTTGCATCACAAATGTAGTCCAAGATTTCTCTCTCCTTGAGGTATGTACCTTGGAAAGTGCCAAATCTGCAAGACATGCTGCCTTATTTTTTTTTGTTTTAATTTTTTTCTTTCGTTCTTTCCTATTAAAAAAAAAAAAAAAAAAAGTGTAATGGTTTGCTTGTTTGGGTTTTAGTAAGAGACCCAGCAGGTGACTGAAAGAAAAGACTGCATTGTCATGAGGGTCTTTGATTAATCAGAGATTTGATCGTTTGATTAATCATCCCAGAAAGAGCTGAGTCTGGCAAAAGTGCCCCAGCCAACATGTAAACACATCGAAAGAACATTTTCAAAATACAGAAAGACAAATTGCAGTTCAAAGCTACTCTTCCTGGCCTCTTGATTTGACTGCTTGAAACAAAAGTCTTTCTGCCCAGCTGATAGAAACCAGACCTTCCACGGGAGGAAACAATTGACTTCAGGTCCTTTCAAATTTTGCAGAAAAAGAGCTTGACATTTTCGCTTTTAATTATTTTTTTTTTTTTAACTCCTCATTCTTGTTTACAGCAATAAATTACAGCCCTTAGTCTTTTTATAAGGAAAGTTAAGTTTCCTCTCATTTTTAAGCAATTCAGGACACATGTTTAAGACCTTCAGTTCTATAAAGCTCTGCAGAGCTTCCCAGCAAAGCATAAATCATCCCAGGGAAGGAGCAAACCCAACGTGGTGGTACCCATCTCAGTCATCATCACACTTTACCTGCCATTTAAGGGTCCCCAGTAGGAAAAAAAAAAAAAGCCTGTCTGCTTGCTTAGCAATCTCACTGAATAAGGAGAAAAAAAAAAAAAAAAAGGTTTGCAAATTCAGCTGGCTACCAAGCTAGAGGAGGTCATAAAAACCTCTTTCTTGTGATGGAAAGACACAGGGAGCTGCTTGGTGCATGTAAGCACTCAGCTATGTTTTTTCTCAAGTTCAGGAAAACCCATATCCATGCTGCAATCCAGCCCTGTTCAGGACAGCACGTGAGGAAAGGCAGTGAAAAGTAGAAATAGTGTTTTACAGGAAATTTGGGGAGGGCAGGAAACAATTTCCTTCCCGGAGCAAAAAGAAAACTTTCCTCTAGACTGGGCAAAACAGAGAATATGGGAAGAAAATGGAATGTTTCCAATATTCAAGGCAGAAGCAAAGGGTTTGATCTTCACCCCAGCTCACCTGGGGAAATCCCTGCTTTGTGGGTGCTCTGCCCTTGCTGTGGGCAGGCCCAGAGACACAGCCTGGCAGCCACCAACCCCTTTCCTTCATAATCCAGTTATTATAAGTGGCTTAAACACTGCTTTGAATCAGCTGTTTTTCTTCTCATTAGCAACACAAGAAATAATCTAAAGGCTTAGTTCAAGTCAAACCAAAAAGAGAGACTACTTGGCTTTTGCTGCTGCACACCTGCAACCTCCCAGCCAAGAAAAAGATGCTATTTTTTTTTTTATTCAGCATGGTCAGTGGGGTACAAGCTGGGCAAAACCCTAATAATGCACCAGCAGAATGTGGCACTTTTAGGGAAAACTTTAAAAAAAAAAAAATCAGTGCAACCAATCTGAAAAGAGCCCCCAGGATGACAGTCCAATTGCTTGTAAATATTTGCTGAAATATAAATAAGCAAAAAACCTCATTCCCAAATGTTTTGCTAACAAAAAAGGAGGAACACAAAAACATATTGGATGCATCTGTAATAATTGATTTGTAGTCTGTAATCGTGCTTTAGTTTGCTTTACTTTTCTATATCATTTCTTCATCATGTTTTATTTATCATTAATTAACCCAGCTTTGTCAGAGTCCTTGAATCTCAGCCCTAAATTCTAGAAAAGCATCACAGAGAGTTAAAATTACCAACCTCTCTTCCCTCCAGCTACAGATAAGAGATGAAGATTTACTTTGCCTCTACAACTTCCTCAGAGGCAACAGCAACCTGAAGAATACTCCTCCCCTTGTGTATATATCAATTGTAAGTCCTTTGTATTCCCTCTTATTCCCTATCCAGCCATATTTTAATTAATGAAATCAAAAGACCATCACTAAAATAAACCAGACTTAAGGAGGGAAGAAAATCAAAACAAACAGGGACTGTTTACTTCCTTTGCACTGATTTGCCAAGAAATGAGCTCCATCCCCAACATTATCAATTCCTGTCAGAAGTTTTAACCTCTCCCAGCAGCATCTGGATCAAAAGGATGAGGGGGGACAGGCATGTGGTGTCATTTCTGCATGGTTTGGTGAAAATCTTCACCTCCACAGGTAGCACCATAGATGGAAATAAGATATTCAAGCTCTCCCATTTGGTTGTGGCTCCAACCAGTGGAGAGGTGATGGGGAGAGCCATGTGCATGGTGTGTCCTCCAGAAAAGGGCTGTTCCAAGCCACATCTGGAGTTCCTGGCTCTCTAAGATGTGGTCCCACATGAGCAGAAGTAATATAATTCAGCTGTCACCTACCCCTAACCATCCCTAGTTTGAAAGAGCTCGTGTTTGGTGGCCATCCCAACCAAAGGGGATGGCCCTTCATGTGACTGTAAGGAAAGGAGGCAATCCCACTGTCCCCAGTGCAGAGACATCCAGTCTGAGAAGCATCTTCACTTGTTACAGCTCTGCACACAAACACCTCCAACCCATCTGGAATACTTTATGTGAAAGAGTGACTGAAAAAGCAGTTTTTTCCCCAAACCAAAAGACTCGATGCAAAAACCTAATTTTCAATTAGAGCTTTCCCTTCACAGAAAAGGATTTTTAAACAAAACAAACTAGGGTCTTCTCTTTGGTTTTTAGAAAATGGAAGTGTCAACAGTACTATCTGTACTTGATAGCTGTTCCTCTTTTATCCCTGGCCCACCTTCCATTCACCACTGCATGCACCAACAGGTTGCTTGGCTGCTGTTTTATCTTTTTGCCTTTAACATCTCCGAGCCTTTTCTTCTGCAGGGCAGCCACGTGACCCCCTGCAGGACCCACCTTCAGCTGGGGCATCATCCTGGGAATCAGAAGCAATTTGTAGGGCTGTAATTTTTCCTCATAAACCCCTATTCTCCTCCTTCCCAAGCAGCTCTGCCACCATTACGTGCGGATCTCGCAGCGCCGCTGGATTTCAGCAGCCCCCTTTTGTTATCCCCCTGTTTTCTGAGGAACAAAGAGGGAACTGGATGGCTTCTGCAAGTTGTACTGGGATGTGGGCTCCCCATTTGCTGTTTGAGATCTGAAGCTGCCAACAATGAACAATGGGAAGGCACTGCCTCCCCGCTGCTTTCCCACTCCATGTGGTGTGCGGATGGGGCCAAGGGCATGGACGTGGCTCTGGGACAGGGTATTTTGGTTTCCTGCCTTTTTTGTCCAACATGGAGAAGAAGCCAGAGCATCCACAGGGGTATTCCCTTGCTACACTTGGTGGCATCTGCCCCTCAAGGGCTGTTTTGTTGCTGAGAATAGCAAGAGCACTCAACAGAAGCCAAGGAAGACAGCGACGTGCAAATGTGCCATTAACTCCATCCCCATGACCAGCTCCTTTCTGCTGGCAAACAGCAGCACAACTCCTCCAGCACCTCAGGCTTTGCACCTCCTGCTCCCCATAACTGACCAGAAAATGGTCCTTGCCCCCGGGCATGGACTTAGTGACCTATTTTGGGAGCAAACACTGCATCAGCCAAGCCACCTTGATGTCCAAGAGGGTAGACAAGCACTCCAGCAGCAGACTTAGAGGTGGCCTTTCCACTTGGGGTTAAAAACTTATTGTCAGTCTGAACACTTGCAGCCCTGTAGATAAACACAGGACTGCCCGGAGCCAAGCATTAAATCCACACTCAGATGCAGAATAAATAAAGAATTAAATGCTGTGCATAAATAAATACAAATGTTAAGCAGCATGGAAACTAACACAGCCTCCTCTGTGTCCTGCTGGAGGGGCCTGGGTGAAGGAGCCCTGCCCGGCTCAGCTCCAGCCAAGCTCCTGCAATCAAAGCTGAAATGCAAACGTACTCTATTCTTTTTTTCCCTCAGATCTGGTTCCTAAATTCCCACTTTACATGGCTGGCAGCAGTCAGCACAAATAGTGCAGAGCCAGGTGTGATGCCTTTGTGCAGAAACAAAGCCAGCTAGGACAGTCCTCTCGTTCCCTTAGGCCAAAGCATTGGAAAAGTCATAACCAAAAATGCTGACTCTCTTGTCCTCATTTTTTT
Source organism: Heliangelus exortis (assembly GCF_036169615.1). Classification (NCBI taxonomy): domain Eukaryota; kingdom Metazoa; phylum Chordata; class Aves; order Apodiformes; family Trochilidae; genus Heliangelus; species Heliangelus exortis. Next base: position 4,714,607 of record NC_092429.1, read on the forward strand.
TTCCAGATTACAAGACACAAATTGACTTTTCTGGGTTCTTTTATCCTTTTAACCCATACCACAGAGATGTTTATTTCTTTACCGTTCTTTTTAATTTTCTTTTCCATTTTTCCTTTCACTCCCTCTACTCCAAGCCAGGGTGTCAGCTACAAATTATATACATACAAATATATATATTTCTTTTCAGAAATAGTTTTCAAGTACCAGCCTTCCAAACAGACCTGTCCTTACAAAAACTAAAGCAAGTCAGCAACCACACCACATGGAACCCCCCTCTCATCTCACACCCTTTATATCCAGAGACTCATTTCTGACTTGATTCCACGTGTGTTGAACCAAGGTTAAGTTCCTCTTGCTCACGAGGGTGGCTGGACTTTCACATGGGATATTTTTCTTAAGAAACCCATGCAACACACAGCTGAGAACCAACTGCTCTAAAGCTCTTCAAATGAGATCTTCAGTCCAGCAGAGGACACCACAAAGGAGCAGGTCTGGGTCTGCTAGAGATGCTGGATCTACCCCCTGAGCCCAAGGCTGCTCTCCAAAGACCTCTTCAGCTTCAGTCTCCTTGCTCAGTGGAGACAAGCAGAGCATCAGGATGTTTTTCAGGAGGAGCTGGACCAAGTTTTTCCACGTGGGTTGTCCAGCTGAGGGTTTGGCACACAGGTCTGGTAGCCACGGCTCTTGGCCACCATCTCATTGCCCTGTGGTGTCATATGTCACCAGCACGGTGTGAGCAGAGGAGCAAGACACTCCTAGGAGGACTTCCTAGTCATCCAGCTAATTCTAAGACACAGCTTACACCTGAGAAAATTGGTAGCAACATGGACTTTGCACAGGGAGCTGGAGTTGTTCTCTAATCCCTTGCAGATGTGGCCCTTACATTCTGCTCGTGGCAACAAACTTTGTAAAATGTCCCTTGGCCAGGAGAGGCAGTGGTGGCTTTGAAGATGTAGCTGATGGGCTCTGGAGTGATAGGAAAGCCAAGCTGCCTCTGCTGGGTTCCTTCTAACCCCTGCCCCATAACTGCTCCAGCATCTTGAAATCCTCACCCTGCAGGCGCCACTGGGGAACCTCTTTGGGTTGCGTGAAGACATCTGTGGATTTCAGCTGAGGAATTTTGGGTTTCAACCATTTGGAAGATGATTTTTGCAGCAATTAGCTATCAGCTCTCTCTCCATTTCCCTCACTGCCTATGGATTTCACAGCGAGCAACATGAAAGCCATTAGTGGTCAGATAGTCACAGGAGATTCAGAACACATTTCCAGCTGAAAGAATTAATAACTCAGATTTGGTCAGGGTGACATCCAAGCTCCACTAACCCCTTCCCAAGGACTCAAGAAGGGATTGTGTCTGTTTGGAGGCAGTTAAATTTCAGGGGTGCAATATCTCATAATTAAGGTGGGCTGGGGTTGTTGTTTTTTTTTTTGGCTTATAGGTTTTTAACTACATCCTGTGCAAGCCCTTAATAAATCTGCATAACAATTGAATGAGATGAGCTTCCTATTAATTGCCAAGCCACACTAAAGGATCACAAGTGCTATCAGATCCCAGGCCACAGATGGAGGCAACTGGGCAGGCCAAGCTGCCTCATTGCACAGGGGCTCTGCTTACTGATTTCCTAACTCCAGCTGGACCTCTTTTGGCAAGGGAGAGGATTTTTATGAGGGGAAATGCTATAAATCTGCTGTCACTAAGGGACATCAGACACCATGTGGCATGTTCATGATATCACCAGTGAGCACCAGTTTGAAAACAGAGGTTTTAGCCATAAAGCTGCCAACCAGGAAGATCACATATGAGGGCAGTGCTGAACTTTTAACAGTGAAACATCCCTTTGAAAACCCTTCTTCCTGCTCCTTCTCAATCCCAAAGCTTTAGAGAGATAGAGAAGGGGAAAATGAAGGGTGAACGCTTCAAAGTCCTATGATAAACATCCCAGGATTAAAACAAAGCTAAACTTTGTGTCCCGTTTCTGAGCAGAAACAGCTGTCACTCAGCAAAAATGTTTGCTTAATGATGAGGAAAAAAAAAAAAATAACCAAACTTCCTTAAAGTGAGCATAGCTGTTTCATAGTCCTGTCCTAAGTTAAAAATCAGAAGGAACCAGTGCAACACGGCAGGCAGGAGTCAGAGATGGAAATCTAGCAGGGTGTGAGCTCCACAGCCATAAATTGCTTGCCTTAACAATTTGTGACAATTGGTAGCAGACAAAAGTTATCTATCTTCAGGAAGCATTTCTGCAGTACAGAGCTTTCTGTTCCACTCCAGTGACTGTGCCCTTTCTGACCTGCTCCTTGCGAGAGCTTTTCCCTGCATCCCGTGGAATCGCTCCGGGCTGGGAGGACTGGGGAGCAGCCAGAGCAGGGCCAGGCCACTGAAACCTCTGATATGGACTAGAGCAAACCAAGGCAAAACATAAGAAGCCTCAGGGGACCCAGAGCTCTACGAGGCAGAGATTTTGTGCATTGATACCTGCAGACAAAATCCTGATTGTAGACACCAGCTCAGTGCCAGAACACTTCTCCACTAGGAGACTTAAAATTTATGCTTCTAGTAAGGTTGAGAAGTTCACAGAAAGGTCACGTTCATCTACTTCTTTGCACTGCAATGCAATCCCTCTCGCAGTGATTTTAATTAGGCCCCTCACAATTAATTTCTTTCCCCATCACATTTGTATTTTCACTTCTTATCACAAGTAAAAGAAACGCTGCTGCAGTCGCTGCCTTCCTGACCGAAAGAAAAATGAAGACCCATGACTTATGTCAACAAATAAAAGGTTATTCACCCTACCCCCCACTACACCCTGGCCTTTTGCACACAGCTGGAAGATAACTGCTCATTTCAGCAGGCTGCATGATGCCCAAGCATCCTTGATTTGGGGGGTTTTACCTTGTTATCCCACTGCCTGCAACTGGAGTACAAACCAGCTGGCTGTGTGCTTGCAGAGCAAACTGTGCATGTGCCAAGGTGTGGGCATGGGGGTGAGAGCAGGAATGAAGGGGGAGAGCAATTTTGTAATGTTGGTATCATTTATTTGGTGTCCCTGCTGCAAAGGATGAGCACTGAGGAGGCTGCACAGCTGAGTATCACTCAACTCTGGTTGAGCAAAAACTGGAATATTTGCAATTTGCTAGATAAAGTTACTGTGATTGGGAAACCCTCTTCAAACAACGAAACACACGGAGGGAAGATGTTTCCTGTCTATGTTGGTGGGTGCAGGAGAGAAATATTCAGCTCCTAAAATGCCCTCAGGTTTCTTTCTGCTTCTAAGTGAAGATCAAGTTTTCCAGCTTGTCCATGTAGAATGCAAACAGTTGAGAGGATTACAGAATTTGACCTTAAATTAGTGTAAAAGTTTCAAAGCTTTTTTTTTTTTTTTTTTTTTGTAATCCAGTTACAAACTCCATTTTGCACCCTGTCACTTATACACAGGTCACATGTCAATAGATTTCAAGGAGATTTCAGATAAACCCCATGTGCAGGCCAGACAGATTCTCTACTGTTGCCCTTTCACATGGCTCACAAGTTTGGGTTGGACAGACATGCCCTTAAATTTGGCTAAAAACATCCAGAGGCCTCCTGGGTGTCCAGTTAGTATTTAGAATTTAGTATTTAGTATTTAGTATTTAGAAACTTCCAGGTAGTGGTGGTGGAGCCCAAGCTCTCAGTGAGTTCCTAAGGAGAGAAGGAGCTTTGAATCATTCCAGATTGAGCTGATACAAACATTGACACATTATAGTTTTTCATCACTCTGTCCTGCCCTGTAAACTTCTTCCTCAGGTTTCTTTGCTTCTCCCAGATGAGTAATGTTCAACTCTACAGAATGCTTGGAAAACAGCTTTGGATGGAGAACAAGACATCACCAAAATTATGCAGTGCATGATCCAAATCTCTGAAACATGGGGGTAGAAAAAAAGAATTCCTTCTCTTACATCAGTACCAAATTCATTCATCTGTTGAGGACTCATGAAAGGCAGGAGCTGGCTGGCTACAAGGCAGCTTTTCCACCCTCTCTGTCTATGATGGGGATAAGCCCAGGTGAAATCATTGAAACTCTTGAGAGGTTTCCATGAGGTCACTTTAGAGCTGCCCTCACTGAAGCAGGGGGATGTATAAATCTTAACACTGGATACCTATTCATGCTAAAAGCATCCTTAACCCTTTCTGGAAAATGGTGTTTCCACACTGGGCAATAAAGCAAGGAACAGACATACCTGACTGCTGGCTTTGCAAGTGTGGTCCTTGCTATAGGGAGCTGGGTCTTTCCATTCCTCACTCACTGATGATTTAATCACCATCAGAAAAAGAAAAGGCTGGTTAGAGCTCCCTGCTGTTAGCAACAGTAGGATTAAGCTCAAAAAATGGAGAGAGAACGCAAATGAATTGGACAAATTTTTAGCAGTGGCTAAATAGCAGAGACCTGGGCCCTCTCTCCAACTATCACATCCTGGGAAACAACTCATTGCTCAGCCACTTTGGCCTTTAGGGGGAGAAAAAACCACCTAAGCACATAAAGACATGGTGAATGAGGTTCTTAACACCATATATTTCCATATTTCAGGGATCTGAGGATTTAGGCAGCTTACTGACCATTAAGAGGCAAACCTGCCATCAAGTCAACAACATGCAGAAGTGTGGTGGTGGAGGGGAGCAGATTGTGGCCACCACCCAGCACAGCTCCTGCAGGCCAGCTGACATCAGCCTTCCCAACCTGAAACTGGAATTACTCAGTCAGCAGCAGAGTGCAGACAGCTGGTTGGCCTTCAGGACAAAATCTGGCTCCTATTCCTTTGGATTAGCCCTTGCCCATTGCTCCATTTGTCTGCTCTGCTGCATGTGTCTTCCAGGTCTTTCTCCAGCTTTGGCTCTTTTCTTGTGCACTGCTCTAGAGGCTCTTAAATGTATTGGCCCAGGGAGGTATCCCCTGCCAGAAATATAACAAACTAGCAGGCAAAAATCGAGGTGTGAGTGCAGAGAAGAAAAGAAAGAACCAAGGAATACAAAAGAGAGCACTGTGAGCAAAGCCAAGCCTGCCCTGTCTTCAAGGAGTGGATGTAAAAACAGTGCAGAGATGTTGATGCTGTTATGAATACTGATAAATACCAAAGGCCAAACACAAGTACCAACTGGTGAGATGGCTGCTTTGCAGCACAGTCCCTCAGACACTTTCAAGATACATTCAACCCTCCATCACGTGAGACAAAGACCCAGACAAATTAAAAATACAAATGGTGTCTGCTTTTTCTAGGCCGCCCCATTGGCATCGCACAGAGGGAGCTGACTCTGGGCAGCTCTTCTCATCTCTTGTAGTTCCAGGAAGGTTTAGTAGTTTGGCTACAAGTCTACACCCTGCACACATGTGGAGGTGCTTCTAGGTGTTCCAGGCTACTTCTGAAAGTGGAGATGCAAGTGTGCCATGCTGCTCTTGGACAAAGAAGTTCTATGGAAACAACACCACTGCCTCAGATATTTTTTTTTTCTGTGACTAAATATCTTTTCAAACAGTTATAACTCTACTTTAGAGAGGTCTGTGCTTAATGCCTGCCTGCCATGGCAATAAATAGAATTTCTGTTCATGCACTTGCTTTTGTTTGGTATCTCTTGGGGAAGTGCCCAAACCAGTTGTGCCTGGCACAGCATTTCCTGCACAACCTATCTCAGGTGTCCCTACAACCTAACCCCAGTAACTGGTCATTCTCAAACCAGAAAAAGAAGAATTATGGTGCATGGAAAGCTCCCAGGACATCATCTCAGCTATCTTCATGACAGAAGCTCTCACAGCTGCAACCATGTCCTGAGAAAGAAGCCAATGTGAGGGGCTCAGACTGGTAGGGGTCTGAAGGAGAAGATGACCAGTGCAGAAAAAAATAGGGTTCTCTGAAAGTGAAAAGACAAGGAGGTGGGAGGAACACGATCATTTAAAGAAGGGCTTGATGAAGATCAAAATTCCCAAAAGAAAAACCTAATGGGTCCACTGTCAATCAGCAAGAAAGACCATTTTTCTACCCAAGGAAAGTTCTGAACTTGTAATCTCCGGGCCCAGCTAGTAAGCAAATGTTTGCACAAAAAGCACAGTAACAATTGTTTAAAGGAAAGATGTAGCAATCTACATGAAATTTTGAGTAGGAGATAAAATTTGCTCCTAACTATTTGCACTTCACAAGACTTCAGAGCTATTGTAACCACTTTATGACCATGAAAAATGTCATGTTGTCACTCCACTAAGCCCTGCAGTCAGATTCTAAAAGCACGATCCATCACTTGAGGTGAAGAAAAAGATCTTGTAAGGTTTGGCACTAGGAGGTTCATGACACATCTTCTGACTCAGAAAAGATGGTGACACACATACACACCAACTACAATGTACCAAAAAGTCTGACAAAATATTTTAAGTCCTGCTCTTCCTTTAAGTACCCCAGCCTGAAAGCACATTCATTGAATGGTTCTTCTAATCTGTTTCCTCCCAAAAGTAGCATTAAAGCAACAAAAGTAAGGTAGTGTTCTGACATAATATGTTATATATAATATAGTTAACATAAATATTCTATAATGTTGTAAATATAATATTTACTTGCAACAAAATGAGTTTGTGTGGCTAGCTGAGAGTTGGTACTGGGCAACAACCATGGCATTTTTCTGTGGATAGGAAAGAGTCCAAGCACAGTTTTACTGGTGCAGCAGGAATCTGCTTTAGTGGCTTCAGGAAGAATTGCAATCTAAGTAGAAGGAAAACACACAATATTTGAAAGCAAATTCATCTCAATCCAAGGCGAATTTAAAATTTTTGTTGCTGGCCAAACTCTCAGTTTTATTAATGCTGATCATGCACATTTCTTCTCTCAGTGTTACAGAGCCCTTAGCATGGTTTCAGTGAGAGACAGCATTACAATTGTGTAATATGACTGCTTTATCTTGCATTGCCAAATTTCTCTCCTCCCTCAACCTCCCCTAAAAGAGCTTCCAAAAACTTATTTCTTTGAGCTCTCTTAATAGCTCTTCTCCCCCAGTACGGAAATGCCAGGGTTTGGGAGCTGTTTTAAAGGCCTTCAGGTTTGGATGAGGTTTGAGGTTCAAGATTTGAAAAAAGCAAACACATCAAGTATTTCTTGGTCAGATGGAGAGCTCTCTCCTTAGCAAACTCACATTTAAACATATGTTACTACCAGGAATATCAGAGATATGCCTAAAAAGATGGGTAAATATGTCCTTGCGGGAGTACCAACAGCAGTGGTCATCCAGTGTCCTGGGAACTCTGCAAGTTCTTTTAGAAAAAAAAACAATATTAAAGAAAAAACGATACTTCCATGGATGTATTGGATCAAACCAAGTAGCAGTAAAATTGCCACAAGAGCAGCTACGTGCCAGCTGTGCACAGGGCCCCTGATGGCCCCGCATTATCACCATCCAGCACACACCACCCAGCTCATCGTTTTTGGGAAAGGTGTGAGCTGATTTCTGGATTTAGCTTTCAGGTCAAACCCCACTGTAAGCACAGAACAGATCACGTTGTGTAAATCTGCTGTGGCCACCTCACTGGTAATTTCATCTTTCCTGGAATGGCTGACGTTGGAGGAGGGTGGAAGCTGTTGGAAGCACGTTCCCATCCTGCCTGGGTTCAACAGTTTCTGAGGCAGTAGATGAAAGATAACAACAAATGCTAAGATTTTTCACAAATGCCTGTTTTGGTCTCTATCCTGCACTCAACTAAAAAGAAAAACTCAGTTTAGCAGTAAAGTGAGGACCAAACACAAGCAAACAATGTCAAAGCTCTCTAGTGAAATGCTTTTCTCTAAGTTGCATTACATGCATGATAAACTGAATCAGCTCTAAATTCCTGCTCCAATTGGATACGAGGCAGGGGAGTAATTAAAACAGCATAAAACAGTAGACCATGTCAAGAGTAATCAAAATTTACAAGCTCAATAGATAAAGATTGTTGGGGTTTTTTTCCCCAGAAGCTAAATCTACGAGAGCATTAGAGGCCACCAACAAAAAAAATCTAAGCATTCTCACTTATTTTACAGAAGACAGTAGCAGAATTATTCAGGACTACAAAATATACAGCCCTCTGCCCTGGCCCTGTTGGCAGATGTCCCATATTCACCATGAAAAAAAAAAAAAAAAAAAATCACACAAAGATTTCAGTGTAGAGCCCCAGACTGCCATGGTGTGAACTGGAGAAGCACCAGGGACTGAGCAGGGGTAGGAACTCCTAAGACCTGTGGGTCTTTAGGTCATATTGCAGAAAACAAACTGCTCAGATGAACAAGTAAAACCCAGGAGAATGAGGAGTCTCTGTCTCTATTTAATATAAAAAAATAAAAATATATTTGTTCTAAGGCAGAGCTGGACAAACTGCTGCCTCCTTAGAGGTGCTGAAGCCAGCCCAGATAAACTAAAGCTAGAAACAGGGCAAAGGAAATATTTGCTGCCTTTATTGTTGGCTTCTATTACACAAATTAAGTCTTATAAAAGACAACATCATGCTGAGGATATAAGATATCAAATAAAGCCAGCCTAAGAAACAAGATTTCCCTAAAACCAGATTTTTCGGTTTTGAGGTTTTCAAGACCAAGTTTTGTTTTGTTGCTTTAATTAAAAATTCCATTTTACTAAGAATTCTTTTTCTTCTGGGAAAAAAAAAGACTAAAACATAAACCAGAAAGGAACTGCAGTGGAAAAATACAGATCTATCACATCATATTTTTGATTCCTGCTTGATTCCTGGTTGCAGGCATTCTAGGAGAAGCTCTGCCATATTCCAAAGGAGGCAAATTCAAGCAAGTGGCAAAGAATAGGCTGGGTTACAGATGGAACATGGATAACCATGGAAAATTGGTGGTGTTCCTCTCCTGATGTCTTGAAGTTGAGAAGATGCTTTTCTGGAGGTGATCCTTTCACCAGCACTCACTCAACTGGTCCCTAGACCAGTTTAACTGGTGAAAGGACTGAGGATGTCAGCCTAGAAGGTCCAAGCACTCTTATTAATCCTCAACTTCACAGGCCCAGATTCCTAAATGAACCATCTGAGAGGAATGCAGCAGTAATTCCCATCTTGCCTTCAGCAGTAGGTCCTCCACCAAGAGGTGGTGACCAAAAGCATCATCCCCCAGATTTTACCCTGAGATAAATGCACACCATGGAGTCCATCCCCCATATCCTCTCCTGGATGGGGCCTCAGTTCCTGAAGGAGGTTGTTTCAGCATCACCACAAGGTCCTGTCCTCCTGTACCATCCCTGGGCCTCTCCCTGAGCCCGAGGTACCAGTCCCACACCAGTTCAGACATGGGGGTTACAATGGCAAGAGGAACCAGGGGAGCAGCAAGACCCTTCCATGCTGAGTTCCCAGGGCCAGGATCTGGCTGACTCCCTGTAACCATCACTGGATTTGTGTTGTAGTAGCACCTAGTGGTCAGGGCTATGAAAACACTGCAAAAAGCTGCATTCCTGCCAAAAAAACCCAAATGGAGTTCAGCCTAACCAAGAAACAACAGGTGGTCAGATGTGACTGAGGCAGCCAACACAAGGTAACTCAAGTTGACTCTGAAGGCCTAATTCTCATGTGAAAGTGAGAGTAAAAATAATTTACATCCTGTGCTTGCTGGCTCAAGAGACCTCAGTATAAATGAGAATTCAGTCCTAAATCCTCAATGGCATCCAGGCTTTGAGAAGGATTTCAGCTTGAGAAGGGGTCTGGGTTCTACTTTGCAGCGTGTGAACAGCTGAATGGGCAATTCATATTATTTTAAGAAATGTCATGATGGGGTTTATTTGGGTTTGTTTTTCCTTTAATAACTACATCCCACTTATTAGGCTGTAACTAAGGGATCTGTAAAGCCTGCTGAGCCAAGACCAGAAAAAATCATCCCACCAGAAACACACAGTGGAATAATGGGGATGCAGAAGGAAGAGGTGTTGCTGGAGGGAGCATGAAGCATGCAAGGAGAGCTATCTCTGGTAAAAAATACCCATTGCTGAATCCTTCCTAAAAATAAAAAGAGAGAAGGTGGTGGTTCTTTCTTACTGGCAATACAGCTGTCTAACTCAGACGTGCAGAATATAAAAGCATCAAGAGAGGAATGTACCTTGTACAAGCTAAATTTCCCTTTGCCTTTTTATTATTTGGGCAGAGCCAGGAGAAATAAATGTCATGCAGAAATGCAGAAATAGGTCCTGAAGTCTCTGAGCTCCAAAGGTGTCTTGCTGCAAGGGTCTGGGTTGAAAAAAATGAGAAGTTTTCCAAGACTTGTTCACTTGACACTATGAGCTCAGCCTATGCTCATGGCTAGAAACCACATTTTGGACTCACACAGGCAAACTGTCCATGCTGTCATTTTTTGGCTTTGTCTGGATGCTGTCTGCATCAAGCAGCTGACCCTGGGAAACCCAACAATTCACATTCCAACTCTGTCCTGATGGAAGAAGGGGACAGGAGCCACTGGCAAACCCAAGCTCCAAAAGAGCTACCAGGAAGAGAAGAGTTGCAGCCAGTGGTGAGAAAAGTCATCACTCCTTGTCCTGCCATGCATCAGCCTGTAAGAAGAGAAATTCTAGAGGTCTTTCAAACCCAACTAACAGATTTCCATGTAGAAATTCCCTACCACAGACAAGATAAATAAATAAGAATTGATGACAGGGACTTGGAGAATGAAAAATAGCCTAATGTCAGGGGAAGTTCTATTGGAGTGGGATGAGCTGGGCTAAGATGCACAAAGATTGTCTCAGTTCTGAGCCTAAAAGGGAGTTGTGTAGAACAGGCCATCACTGAGATATCTGGAAAATTCACTCCAGGAGCAAGAATATACTTTCTTTTGCTCTGATAACCTTCTGGCAGAAAAAAACAGAGAGGGAGAAAACTCCATATTTCTCGTAGACCTCTTTGTTTTAAGATTTTTTTTTTTATTAGGGATGAAAGAAATGTTCAGAGGGAAAATGAGCTCATTTCTGTCATCTGCTGCCACCATCTGCAAACCCAGCAGCAACATCTTTGAAATTTCTTATTAAATCTACCCACTTCTCTTGTTTCTGCCTTCCCTCTCAGTGTGGTGGGAAGGATGAGCCAGTAAACTGGAAGCTGGGCTGGGAATAAGGATACAAAGAGGGGCAGGACAGACCCAAGTTCCACTGCCACTGCTGTCATCAGCCTGCCCCACCAAATAAATTCATTTTTCTTCCATTTCTCCCTCTCTAGATTGGCTGAATTAACTCTTCCTCTATGCAAGGTTGTTGAGCTACTCTAGAAAGATGGTGCTGGAGGCAGCTTGGTGACTCAGGGAGGAACAGAGCACAGAACTGTGCAGGACCACAGCTCATTTTTGCCCCATGATCTGTGCTTTCCAAGGTGTGAGCTGGTCTGGTGCTGAGAACAGAGCTTGAGAAAGAAAGGAGAGCTCACATAACACTGTGAATGTCCAGCCTGGGTTGTATCCTTCAGTAAAGGTTTCAAAACAAATACTGGTAGTAAAGCATATTTTTTCTTGTCCCACTGGTTCCAACTAGGACTGGGACCAGATGTGGCCATTTTCACCAAGAAATGCCACTCATGCTGTTCTTGGCACAGCTTGAAGCAGCAAGTACCACAAATCCTATTTAAGATAGAGCCTAAATGCCACAGACCTATTTGTTGGAGTTCTCCTGCTTCGTTTTTCAAGCTCTGCTGGTTCTGATAACCATCTGACCTTTGAGGCCCAATTCAGTCCCAACTCTGTCTCTCACTCTTTACAATTGCACACATCACTGATGTTTCCCTTCTGGAAATGAGTTTTTTCCTATGTCTGAAGATTGCCTTGCAAATAAAGCACAGTGCAGACACTTCATAATGTTTGAGTTAAATTGCATCACGTTTTCAGTACAGAGATAGAGATCATTAAACATTTTTTAGGGTTTGGAGGTATGTTGGCATTCCAGATCAGCAAGATGGGCACGGGTGCTACTGACAGATGTGTAGTAAACCCTTCACATAGTTGGAGATAAGGGATTTACTATCCAGAATATCCATGAAATTAAGAGGAGATAGAAGCGTATCAAAGTTGTGTAGAGAATTCATCCTCCCTTGGACTTCAGTCTTAGAGGAAATAATTTTACAACATTCTTGGTGAATGTGATATTCAGACACAGTTGGGAACTTGTATCTTTGCAAGGACCTTATACAGGCTCTTAAGTTGTGCAAGGATTCCCATTACAGGAGACTGTTCTGCCCCAACTCAGCAAAGTAAATCCCTGCCTCATCCTCAGCTCTGGATGAGTACAACCTGTTACCCTTTACTTACAGCTCAAATGGGATAAGTTCACTGAAAAAAATATCATTTGTAGGGATGACAGAGAATGACTTTCAGTCTGAAAAAGACTACAGTACTAAGCATCTTTTTTTCCCTTTGTCTTCACCAACAAATCTGCCTTTGGACCTCTGCACAAACCAGAATTGCTTGGGAAAGGAGAGCCAGCAGCTGAGGAGCAACAAGTTAGAGACAAGACAGAGTAGGTGAAAATATTCACATCCACGGAGATGGATGGGTTTCAACTCAAGGTCCTGGAGGAGATGAATGATGTGACCGTTAGACCTTTATTACCTGCAAAAGATCACAGTGATTGGGGGAAAACCTAATGACCAGGAAAAGGCTGATGTTGCACCCATCTGTAAGAAAGGTAAGAGGGTTTTGGGTAGCTGGGTTCTCTCCAGCACTGAAAGAACCACAGAAAACAGCTGCTAGAGTCCATTTCCACCCATGGGAAGGACTAGAAGACAAATAGGGAATAACCAACACAGGTAGATCACACCTGACCAATCTGATTGCCTTAGCCAATGAAATGACTGGTTATACAGATGAGATAAGAGCATTGCTGTCATATACTTTGGTTTTAGTAAGGCTTTGGACAGTATTTCCCATGGGAGCCTCTTGGGTAAGCTGAGGAAGGATGGGCTGGACAAAGAGATGATTGTAGGGGTTGCCCATGGGCTGGACAGCTGGCCCCAAAGTGTGGGAATCAATGATTCAGGAGTTCATTGCCAGCTGGGAAAAGACAGGATAAAGGAGCTGGGCTTGTCCAGTCTGGTGAGGAGAGGGCTAAAGGGGAACCCAAAGCCACCTACAGCTCTATGAAGGACAGTGACAAAGGCAATGGAGAGAAATGTTTCTAGGTGAGGAAAGTTAATAAATAGAAGGTGCAACACAAACTGCAACATGGGAAGCTAAGTTTGAACATTACAAAGATGTTTTACTTAACAAGGTGTTGCTGCTCTGGAAAAGCTTCTGGAAAAGCAACCAGGGTTGGTTTCAAGCCATGGCTGATTTGATCTAATTTTGGTGATAGTCCTAATCCTACTGAGAAATATGCAATACAGAAAGATACCTTAATGAAGGTATCTTAATGAAATCTTAATCTTCTTTCTTAATGAAAGAAGGAAATAGGAAGCAAGAAGGCAAAAGTATGTCAGGGTAGATCCTGGTAATCTATCACTCAGTATCCCCCACAGAAACAGGACAGGGACAGAGCTACTCCCAGTGCAAGGGATGGATGGGACATCATCTAAAGGAGAGATGGTCACCTGTCTGGTTGATATTAATGAAGATTATGATATTAAGTCACTTTTGCCTTACTATCCCCCATCCTTGGTCCCCTCTCAAAAGCTGGACTTGATAGTTTGCTGGAAGCCAACCTATTAACACAGGAGAGGAGCTCCATTACTACTGACACGAGATGAATCATTTACAAAACTGAGAACCAAGGCCAGACCAGCTTTTGTAGGAAATAAAAGCAGCTCTTTGTTGTCAAAAGGATCTTTGGCAGGGCCTGGTGACAAAGCAAAGCTCCACATGTGGGAAGAGAGCCATAAGAGGCTAAAAGCATCTGCTAAGATATGCCTGAGAAAAAAAAAAACAGCAATAAGGTCAGTGACCATTTAGGACAGGACACCCCATTTCCAAAGAGGCACCTTGATTTGCTCCAGATTGTGGGGCTACTGAGCTACAAAGCCTTGTAGCCATGTGATTTCAGTCATGCTTCTGGCACATACATTTTGTCCTCTGCTGGCAGAAGTTACCCAGCAAGCCTGGCTCTGGTTAGGGCCTCCCTTCCCTCTCCCCCACCCCCTGGTGTTACTAAGCAGGGCTTTTCTGTTTCGTCTCACTTCACTTTTATTATGGCAAAGCCCTATAAAACTATCAAGTAGAGCTGGCTGAAAAGCTGTGTTTCCAGTGCCTTGAAAATGTAAGGGTTTAAATATATATATGCACACATACACGTGTGTATATACATATATATATATATATAATTTGGGGTTTATCCAAATTGAACTGAAACTTTTTTTAGTTTTTGAAAAGAGAGCAATTTCCAGGAAGCCAGAAAGTCCCCAGACCCTGCTGCAGCCTCCCAGTGAAATGCATGTCAAAGATTGTCAGATTCAGTGGGCAGCTGCACAGCATCCCTGGCCTTGGGGCAAATCCACCAGGTGCATCCTCTTGGGATCCAGAGATTGTACACATTAAGTTTCTCCTGTCCTGGAAGAGATCTGCCAGGAGTACAGGTGGGTTTCCTCAAGCTCTCTTCCTCAAGCATGGGGAAAATCTTCAGTACTCAGCACAGTTCCAGCAAATAAGCCAAGCTTAAGGAATGATATTTCGTGGGAACATTTCTGACCAGCTCAATCCTCTGGGATAAACCACCAAAGAAGAAACTTGCTGGATGAAGGAGCATTTTCATTGTAGGATATCTGATCCATCTGCAACGTGACTTTGCCTCCCATGAGTGCCCAGTCTCAGTGATCCTTCCTCATTTCAGCTGGATGCCAACAAATAGAATTCCATATGGAAATGTCAAGATGATGACCACCCCTCCGGTGCTAATGGTGATGTCAGTGGATGACAATTTCTAACCTATAAACTGCTGTCTTTAAAAGCAGAAGATCCTGGTACTGTTTTTGGACCTTCATTGGGTGTATCTTCCCTTCATGCACTCAGGCCCAGTGATGAGAACTTCCAGAAATTGTTTGGATGACTTTTAAACAGATTCTTCCGAATCAGCCCAGATGGATGTGACGAGCTGGTGAACCATACAGCATGCTAGAGCTTGGCATCATGCCTGCAACTTCTTCCCATAAAATGGGCAGCTTTTTAGACCCATTTAATCACACTTAAACAAGCTTTTTATCTCATTTGTTCTGCGTCATAACTCTCCCTCCACACACTATAAACCATTGTGGCAATACCATGAAGTGCAGCCCAGCCACACGGCTTGGAGTCATCTGCCTGGCTCTCACACATTGCTTAAATCAATATTTCATTACAAATATCTGTTTTCTGCAGATTATATATATTTTTTTAAATGCTGATCTTCTTCCACAGCCCTTAAGGAGGCCCTAAGTTCATTTTCTCACAGTGAAATCATTACCCTGTTCAGCCACTACATCCTTGTTGGGGGCTGAGGCTCCAGGTTTACTTCCAGTGCCTTCAGCCATCTGCAGATGGGATCTAAAGGAATATGCCAGGCTTAGCCCTGCTCAAGAGATCCCCAAAAGTCATACAGGTTGCTTTCTGTCACCCACTCCTCTGCACAGAGGTTATGGGATCATATAGAGATCATATAGAGATCAGTTTGATTTTTACCTTCTTTTTGGTGCCCAGTTTCCCTGCACAGCCCAAGTGTTTAAGCACTCAGATGGAGAAATTCCTGCTGCTTGATTAGATACAGTGAGAGATATGGAAAAGCCACAGGGTGATGGGTGCAGAGAAGGAAATAAACTTCACATTGATAAACAAATTAAGCAAGCAACTCCACTAGAAAATCTGCCATGAGGGCTTCAAAAGGGGAATGACCCAAATAGGTATTTATAGGCCACCTTTCCCTTTCACTTACATGAAAGAAAACCCAGTGGTGGCAAAACTTCCCTTTCCTATTTGTTACACTCAGTTTTGCCCCATGACAAATCCTGGGAGCAAAGCAGGATTAACCAGATGCCCCCATCATAACCTGAGAGTGCCAGCTCCCTCTGTTCTATAGATGTTGCCTGTCACAGGACCTCAAGAGTTAAAATACCCTGATAAGCTTTAACCTCCTGAGAGAGAGGGAGAAAGGCATCTGCTTTTTATTTTCACAGCCCAGCATCTCTGGTTTTGAAAAGTCTGCATTCCATATAACCAGAGAGAAGTCCTCATAATTTATGCAATGATACACTAACACATTAGAAGGGTTATATTTTACCCTAATGAGAGAAATAAGGTATAATTTCCTTCACATGGAGGAAGAGTTGTTGTAATAAATGCCAAATGGGCACCACTTCATTTCTTTAAGGGCAAAAGTATTATAACAACAAAACCTTTGAGTTCTAGATATCTATTAGACAAATCCTTACCAAAACTGATGCTGACACTGCAAGGACATCTTGGGAACTAAAACATGCAAATTTATTTGAATAAGGTTAACCAGGAGAAAAGCAGGTCTGAAAATCTGTAGTATTTCTGAAGAACTCTTTGCAAAAGGAATCCAGGTAGAGCAGATGAAAAGAACTCAACCTGACAGGCAATCCACCACTAATAGCAGAGGGAGCTGGGGTTTTAACACCATTTCACATCTCCCAGAAAGTTCAATTTATAGCTCCAGTATCCAGGTTCCCCCACACAACTCCTTTTCTCACCAACTGGTATTTAGCATGTGCTTCTCTGGTGGACACAGGAGAGCAACATCTGCACTGCAAAAAAATCAAGGTAAATCCAAAGCTAGAGGCTGCTCTGTCTTTTCTGGGGTTCATGTCATGAGAGAGAAGGAACAGGAGGCCAACTGTGTCCTTTTTTCTTATTCCTCCATCAACAGGAGACAAATATAATCAAGTCTCTGGTTCTGCCCATCTCTGGCCTGTCTGAAGCATCTTTCTCCCCACACCATCAGGGAAGAGCAAGGTTACACCCAGTGAAGTGGCTGCATTAACCTTGTTTGCTCCTGCTGCCTTTTTTAGCTGTCATCTCCCCCACACTCCCAAAGCAAAATGTTTTCTTGGTAGCAGAAGGCTCAAAAATCCAAGAAGAAAGGCAGAAGGGCTTTTCATCTGCAAACAGTTAGGAAATTGCACAGGATCTGTATAAAAAGAAATGGAGAGTCTACAGGTGAAGGAGAGAGATGAAACAGCAGCAGCAGTGTAGGAGAGGATGTTCTGCTCTTTGATTTTCCCCTGGGAGGACATAACTTTTAGACAGCAAGAATAAATGGAGATCTTCATTTCTGCTCCAGTGCTAAACTGTTTGTAGCTACTGACTGGGCACACAGAACAAAAGGAAAAAAAAAAAAAAAAGTGTTTGAAGAGAAGGAAAAAAAACAACCAAAATCACCTCAAAACAAATCCTGATCACACTGCAGATTCTGTCCAGCTATAGATACCATGACAGCCTTTCTGTGTAAGACAGGGCTTGTTCATATGTTTGACTCTATAATTTACCTCATGAAGGACATGATTCAGTGTGATTTATACTGAGCCACAAAAGGAAACAAGTTAAATTACTGAAGGCCAATAGATCAAAAACTTTCACTTCAGAAACACTTTAAAATGCTAAAATAAGGAAACAAAGGCAAGATGAATTTCCATTTCCACTCTGCAACACTGTCTCAGAGATCACTACAAAGGTCCATTCAGCTAAAATCACACTTTCATTGGAGGAAGTCCTCTTTATGCACTGTTAATTACTCCAACAATCTATAAAATTAATGGCGAAGTGAACCACATTTATAGACATTATATTTCAGATATTATTTACACTTAACAGAATATCCTTTGTTCATAATTAGTAGATTTATGAACTGTTTGCAACAGAATGGACACACCCCAGGGAACCTGCTCAGCCCCACAAACCCCACAGCCATGGATACACACCAGGCATTCAGCCTGGGCCTGCAGACCAGCACCAAGGCTTTCCACCACCCTTTGCAGTTTTCCTAAATCCTGCATTTTGTGGTCCTGCAAAGGAGGAGAAGGAGGACACAGCAGCCAAGCTCCTTCTTTCCAAGGCTGGGAGACAGGAGGTGCTGGGAGGACACAGTGCTCATCACTCTGCAGGATCCCTCAGCCTGACTTCACTCATTATTTCTACTTGAACATGCAAGAGAAATCCAAACTAAAAATCTGGCTGGAAGACACTTCTCTGCCTACAAAACACCAGAGGCCAAGGCAAGCCACAGCTCCAGCTTCACCTAAGAGAAGAAAATTTCTCACCCACGTCTCATCTCACACATTGCAAGATCCAGATTCTCCTCTATTCCAGCTTTCCTCCCATGCCAGACTCTTTGGCATTTTATTCTCTATTTAATGAAGAGCTGAACTTCTCTCTTCTCTTTGCTTACTTTCCCAAGTCAAACCCACACCTTCCTGTTGGATGGATACATTCTCCTCCTCCTGCCACACTCTGGGTAGGTGCCCATTTCCCTTCTGTTGCATCCAGGTTTCCACCTACCAGATTTCAATTTCTGACAAGTTTTAGACTCTTCTTATTCTTTACTCATATTATACTTCCTCATCTGGTTTGGCTGGCATTTTTCAGATTGGACAAATTACCCATTTCTTTTGTTTCAAACACAGGCAGGTGTTTCACACGTTTTATCTCAACCTGAGACAAATTTGAGATAAATATTTGTATGAATATCGATGTAGATACAACCCAAAACTTCTATTTCCAAGCAGGAGCAAAAGCATGAGAATAAATCTCCCCTTTTCACATCTACTCAACCCTAATCCCACCTGAACAAGAATTTAGGGGGTGAATGCATAAACCACCTTCAATTTCTTCCCACACAATGGGCAAAGGGGAAAAAGGAGAAATAAAATTCCTCCTTTCTCCACCTGGGCACAAAGTGTCACAAACTTGACCCCCCCACCATTTCTGACTGAGGACCACTGAGATGAATGACTTTTCCCATGAATGGGCTTTTCCCATGCTTTTCCCACTTGGAATGCTAGGACCTGACCTTGCAATGCCCAGATGCCACTGGCTCTCCTTTCCATGGAGAGGATCCAAGGAGGCAGCAACCTGCTCTCCAACCTTACAAACTCTGCTCCAGGAAAGTGTAAGAGTAGAGGAAACCAAGAGCCACTTTGAAAGCAAGGTTACAAATACTTTGCTTTAAAGCAGCAGGTAAAATCAGTTGCCATTAACCATTTTTAATAGCATACAAAGCTTTAAAACAGCAGTTGGAGGAAAGGCTAATTAAAGACACAAGTAAATATGGGAACTGAGATAAAGAAAAAGTTTGGGATTTGCCAAAAAGAGATATTAATTTCATCTGGCTTCTTTGCTAGAGATTTCCTAAAGGACAGATAATGAATCCAACTGATCAGGACTTCAGTAAAGTACATCATAGAAAATGGCTCTTTATGGGAAAAAAATAGGAATTTGTGCAAGATCTAAAAAGTACAGAAACTGCTGATTTGTATGAAAGGAAACATATTATGTGAAAAGGAAATTCTTTGACTAAAGGGAATTACTCATGAAGCTCTTTAGTGTTGGGGTTTAGGAATGTTGCTGCATACTCTCATTAGGAACTATGACACCAAATGTAATGAAACTTGCTGATGCCCCTGATTTCAGAGATACTTTAAACAGAATATGAAGGTTAACATCAACCTGATGACCTTGAGATAAGAAGTCACAGAAAATGCCCAGAAATTTGTGGTGCAAGGCAACATATCACCACAATTGCTCTTTTTGAGTAATGAAAGATGCCTGATCAGTTTTTGGACCTCAAATGGTCTGAATGAAACAATGGCTTTAACGTGCATAGACCAGAAAACCCCAAAACCTCTTATTCTGCCTAGGAATCATAAAAGCAAAAGCTCTGACAGGCTGTTAAACTTAAAGATACTTGGTTTTATCAAGGAAGGACCAGAATCTCCTCCCAGTGACACCAGCTTTAAGTGCTGGCATTTGCACGATCACCTCAAGGTGGTAGAAATGCCCCAAGCTTCAAAGGAGAGAAGCAGCTCTGGGGTAGAAGATGAAGCACCTGGAAAGGGTGAGCAGGCTGAGGAAGCATTGCAGACCTGTTTTCTAAAAGGTTTCTGCAAATGGTTCATGAGAGAACCCAACAACAGGGAACACACTGAGGTTGGGTGTCTGCAGGCAGATCATGAAGCTGCCCAAAGAGCCAGGTGAGGGTCAGCAAGGGAGGGTGACTGGAAATAATAAGGTCCTCCCCAAAAGCCATGGAATACCTTGACACTAGCAAGATGTTAAAAGCAAAAGTGAGAAGCTTTGAGAAAGGAAGTGGTAAAAAGCCCAAGTTGTGTGAGGTTTGTATGTATAGAATAAGTCCAAATCTCCATATTGCCACAATTTGACATCTTAGAAAGAAACAGACTTCCCCCCCCTGCTTTTAAAGAATAAAACATTGCCTGCAGTCAACACATCCCAGCATCCTGTTATTGTATCCAGTCCAGGAAGTGAAACCAAGGCCCTGGGTCTGTAATTGGGGCCACATGGATGTCCCCATGCTCCTGCTGAATGTTCCAGTTTGATCAGCCCAGGCACGGGGCTCCAGGTGAGAGCTAAACCCAAGTGCTGCTGCTCAACATCTCCACCATGACTTTAGGCAAGTAATGCTGACTCTTCATCCCAGTTCCCCATCTACAAACCTGGGGTAACCATCCAGTTTCCATCTGCTTAGAAGCTCTTCCAGGCAGGGAATGTGTTTACTGGATGAAGGTTTACTGGATGACCCTGATTTTGGCTGTGGCAACTGTGTGTCATGGTAATCATGGATACAGTAGAAAAGAATCATATTATATACTTTATTATAATCAAGAATCAGTGGCTACTCTCCTGTTCAGTCCCAGCATTTAGTGTGTTTTCATGTTTTTTGTTTTTAGAACAGATTAATAATCACTTTCAGATCATAAACAAATAATAGGTTTAATAGATCCCATATTTATGGCACTTTTACAGCTAACATGCAGCAAGGCTCTTGTCCTCCACAGGCTTTTTTTTTTTTTTTTTTTTTTTTTTTTTTTTTTTTTTTCTGAAATAGAAAAATATATTCTGTAGTAAATTAAGTGTGATTCACGTGGCAGTTTGTACAAATGCACTGTGGATGTGGCCTATGAAACAAGCTTTGTTAGATTTCTGTAGCCCTTATGTTCCATTTTTGTGCTTTTAACTCTCAGTATGTTTTTGCTGCAGTTTCATGTAAGGAACAACAGGGGAGCCTTTCTCTGTCTCAAGTCACACCTCTGAATTCCCATCAATGCAAGAAACAGATGGGGAGGAGCTGGATGCTGCCATCCATGTGGTCTGTGTGCTCCCACCCTGCTCCAGGGCAGAGTAAGTGGAGCCAACTCCTCTTCAAAGCACGTGTAATCCTTCACAAGTTCAACTCCTGATGAACCTGGAGGTCTCATAAATTAATGTCTGCTTTGCTGGGTTACCCTGCCTTGCCTTGCTGTGCTCATACCCAGCCTGGTCCCAGGAAGAGGCTTCCAAGAGTGCAGGAGGCAGAGATAATCTCTGGTGGGATGAAGTTTGGGGAATTCCCCTGGATTAGGTGGCACTGCTCTCTGCAAGCTCAGCACTACCACTGAACTCTCCTATTGCTTTATTGCTTTTTTTATTTTTTTTTCTTTTTGCTGTATTTGGTACCTCTGCATCTGTTTGAAAAACCCAGCTCCCTACAGAAAGGTTCAGCTTATAGAGACTTTGTCCAAATTATGCCTCTGTCAGATGATTTCTCTTCTTAAACCCAGAAATCCCAGCTACAGAACCTTTGCTGCTGTGAAAAGAAAACAAAAAAACAGCACTTTGAGTTGTATATGCCTAGCATAAAACATACTGGACTGAGAGGCCCAGAGAAAGGTGCTGGAGACAAGATTAATGGTTTTAACTGGGAGTGAAATCCAGTAATTAAGTAGTGACCCGTGACACTTGAGAAGCAGTAACAGCTTGGTGACCACAAGAATGATTGCTCTGAGTGCCTTCTTAATGTTGTAAATGTGAAAATGATTTACAGCATGACCAACAGGGAAAAAAAAGCAAGCTAGCAAGCAGATCCGATTGACATTAGTAATTGTTCCTGACTGCACACACATGTGGAGGTAAAAAAGTTGAAATATTTTCAGTCTGGAGCATGGTAGCAGTATATCAGCATCACTAACAGCAAAGGACTCCACCTCCCTGAGCTCAGATGATTAACAAGCATCCAAACACTGAAATAAACAAGAAGCCTGAAAGGGATGAAGGCTCCCAGCTTTGGTTTTCAGTGGGGCTCGTTGGCCTTAGATCTGGGGCTGGGAGAGTTAAAACCAAATTATTCATGTCCAAGCCTCAGGGCATGGGCTGCTCTGCTTCTGAAGGAGAAGCAGGGAGACTCTTAGGGGATTTCAGCAGCATCTGAAAGAGTGATTTGGTGCAGATTTAGCAGCCATGAGAACAAACTGGAAGTCAACAGAGAACTAGCAAAGTGTTTGGGATGCTTGTCCTCCAGTGAACTGTGCTCCCTGGCACACTGGGGATGGGGGAGTCCATCCAGCCCTGCAGAGGCACCGTTTGTGATCCTGAGAGAAGATCTGGACATCAGGATATCCTGGCTTCCTCCTGGCTTGTAAAACAGGAAGACAATCAAGTCTTCTTCCCCTTGGTCTCAGCCAGTCCCTCTGGTAGTTCACTGGGGCTGTCATGGTCTACAGCATGACCCAGGGGCTGAGAGTCTCCCAGAGCAAGTTGATGGCTTTTCTCTCATCCCATTGCTGCTACCAGGAGAAAGGAAAAGGGTTTGTGCTGCCCAGCTGTACAGAGCCAGGGATCTGCCCTGTGCTGCTTTGGAAATGTTCCTTTTTTATTGTCAGGGAAATGGCTCTGCAGCTTGCAAGACAATTTGAGAAAATTGTGACATTTTTCTTTTGTAAACACCTCGAGGACTCTTCTCGAGGAGAAGAGTCTCCTTTCCAGCCACTTCTTTTGCTACCAGAACCACAGCTTTGCTTTCTTTTTGTGAATGATTACAACATGTTGGGTCAAGGCAAAGAGGTTTTCTGAGCAGAGCAGGACTGGTCAGTGCACCCCAGAGGAGCCACCCAGCACCCTTTGGGGTGGCTCATCCAGATCCTGGGCAAAAAAAGCCCTCATCCTATTGGGATTGAAACCCAGGTACAGCCACACTCAACACTGGCATTGTTCAGACTTGAGATTTTATGGGAGCCTTTAGCTGGGTCATTAAGATCAATATTAACTGAGGCCAAAGGCACAAGGATAAAAAAGAAAGAGGGCTCTGGTCTGGCCAGCTGCATGTGTCCCAGGGCTGAGATCTGTGCCTCCCTCTCCTGTCTGACAATTCCAGCAGCACTGGATTGTGACAGCAGCCACAGCCCAAAGCTGCTCTTCTCTCCAAAATAGAATAGAGAATGGCAAATGAGATGTAGAGGGGACAGGAGCCAGAGTCATGATGAGGCTGAGCACAGGAAAGGCCAGAGCCTTGTTTCAAATTCTGGTGCTTGGCTTTTTCAGCATCACTTGAGCCCTCTGTTCCACCATCCTCCTGTTAAAAGCTGGTAGGGTTTGTTGAAGTTTTTTAATATGGTCATAACCCCATTTTATATAGAAGGGGAAATGCTGGCTCCCCGTGGCTTTCATGTATTTTCAAATTGGTGTAATTCAAACAAGATGAGGACTCCACTTGACGTCGTTTCCTGGCTGCAGTGGGGTTTGTGGTAATCAAGAGTTGAAACTTTATTGGGATGCCTGATGGGGGAGCAAGCAAACACTGCAGAGAGCCCTAACGAAGGCCAAAAGCAGACAGGCTGGACAGTTCAGCCCAGCAAGGATATTTCTTACCCCAGATTGGTGCCATCCAGTCAAGAGAGGCACCCAAAAAAGCTGCCACCTCCACCTGATGTGGTGCAGTAATTCAAAGGGTCACAAGCATGTGAAGAGAGTGAAAATGAGCCAACCCCACTCCCACTGCAATGCTCAAGAAGAAAGTAGAGGTACAAGGCATCTATGCTGCTTTCCCAGCACCCTGGAAGTTGGCTTTGTGCCACCCCAAAGCCATTGTGAATTCTCCTCTTTAATAATTCTCAGAATATGAGAAGAGTCAGTGTTTTGTTCCACTGAGGACAAGAAGC
The DNA here is from genome assembly GCF_036169615.1 of Heliangelus exortis. Lineage (NCBI taxonomy): Eukaryota > Metazoa > Chordata > Aves > Apodiformes > Trochilidae > Heliangelus > Heliangelus exortis. The sequence continues at coordinate 4,738,696 of NC_092429.1, forward strand.
ATTTGCGGTCTGGTTTTAATTACAATTGGAGGAAGATGGACAACCCAAACTTGAAGAATTAAGGTTGAGAAGAGAGAAGGGACTAAAAAATGGTGACCTGAAAGTGCAGGACAGCCACGTTTGGACACATTTCCAGCCAGAAGAATCCTGACACAAATTCATGTCTTTGTCTTGGGTGTATGCACATCCCTGTTAGATGCACATATCTAAGAAGCACGGTTGGTAGCACAATCTATTATTAAGCTTGCCAAACATTTTCCAATTATAAAGAGCCCTGTTTTCAATTGCTAATAACTTTGTTAAACTTAAACCACTTGGGCTGCAATTTTCCATGCCAAGTGTCTGCCTTGGGCTGAATTTTTTTGCTTTGCCTTCTTTAAAAAAGTTCAGCTGTTTCAGAGAAGATGGTTGGGGAAAATACAGGGGTTTGCAACATAAAAAAATCCCAGCAACCTTCTCTTGTGAAGGTCTAGAGTCCTCCTGCTTTAAAGGAAGGACTGGAAATCTGCATGTAGTGGAAAATCTCACCAAATTTGACAGAGTAAAATTGCTCTGAAAACCTTTTTCACACCCAAGCAATACCTCTTACATCTCTGGGACTCCTTCCATCTTTCCTGAGCACACTTCAGCATTTTGCCCCTCTGGCCACAGCAGAACTGTTTGGGGTTGCCCCATCAGAGCCCAGCTGCATTCAGATGGAGAGGAAGAGAACCTGGTTTTCTTCCCCCCCAAGTTCTGCTCCCAGCCATTATCCTTCCCTTCCAAAAGACAGATTTAATCCAGAATCCTTCTCTCCATGTCCAGCACGCTGCATTTTTCAGTCCCAACAAGGAATGCAAAGCAAGGTAGAGTGTAAAAATATTGTCCTTCATTATAAAACCCACATGACAGCCAAGATGTGTCTTTGTCCCTCCTCCCCCCCTGCAGCAATACCTACAGGATCCCCGGAGTTTGCCCATTTATTAATCCCACTAACACTCACATCTGTTTCAGATTGGTTTGTGTGGATGGGCTTTAATAACAAATATGTTCTTCATTAATGCTGGCCCTTGCCATGCCCACACTCACTAACAGGGTTATGTATCTTCTGATCAGATCAGATGTTCTCTGGGATTTGTTTGTCAGATTTCCTGTTTGGTGACTTTCTTCTAGCAAATCAGGGCTGGAAATTGTAAAACCTGCAGAGAGTAACGTGGAGCCACCAGCACCAGCAGGGTCAGAGAAAACAAAGCTGGACAAGCATCCTGCAGCCCTATTTCTCTTGGATTTACAGACTCCTGGCTTGATACCCAGATTTGTCAAAACACCCCCAGGAGTGCCACATCCCCTGCTGCATCACACTCCTCTGAGATGCTGGAATGTGGCAAATGACACTCGTGTACCTCTTGGACTCAGAGAGGGCCTTCAGTGGCATGGAAATGGAGCTGAAAAACTCATTCCTACAGGCAGGTGGGTGAGGATTTCAGCCTGACAAGAGTATAAACAGAGAGCACAGGGTTCTCAGCAGTCATGTTTCTAAAGGAAGGAATCACTGCAGTAATCTAAGTCTAAAAACCCTTACCATCTACCCACAAGGTCTAGTAGAAAGGCTTGGTTCACAGAGGATGCTGCAAAAAACACAGGAAAGGAGGAAAAGAAAATTTAAAGGAATTTAAAGGAATAAATATTTTTACTTGTAATATTTTTGGTTTTTTCCACAGACAGGTTCTGCATTTGAAGGAATTCCTAGAGGACATGTTTTTCTATATCTGCCACAGGCAACTTTTAGTCTTCCAGGTTTTTTTGGTTTTAGGTTATCATGAAAACTATGGAATTTCAGTGGTGGGATCTATAGGGAGACTAGGAAAAATTTAAAAGAAAACAAAACAACAACAAAAACAGGTCTAATACAAAAATCTTAGTGTCAGAATTTGCCATGGGTACATCATCAGACTTAATTTCTTTTTCACTAATGATCCTTTTCCAAAGGGAATGTCTAATGTATCATCCCTCTCCCTCTTTCCCTTCGGTGGCTAGAGGATTTGGGGATGGTCAGAAATGTTTCTAAAGGAAGGAATCACTGAAGTAATCTAAGTCTAAAACCCCTTACCATCTACCCACAAGATCTAGTAGAAAGGCTGGGTTCACAGAGGATGCTGCAAAAAACACAGGAAAGGAGGAAAAGAAAACAGTGAACCTGCTATGGCTTTTCAGGTTGGGCTTCTCACTTTGGAAAGGGACTGAAATGCCACAATTTGGTGGTTGCTGATATCAGATAGAGGCTTGGGGCACGAGGCTGAGCCTTTAGTCATAGCTGAGCATAGCTCAGGAATATTCAAGAGAGGAAAAAAACCACGGATAGGAAAATCAGGAGCCTTGCAGTGAGGCCAGACACGGGTAGGTAGGAAGTGGTAAAGCCAACACAGTGGCTCCTGGTAAGACAAATTCATATCAATGAAGAATAAACATTGGTGGTCCAAAAGAAAGATGCAGAAATGCAGATGGAATAAAGATAAAATGCCAAGTTTGTTATGCCTTCTGGAGCAAATGCATGACATAAGAAAAGTCCTTCTGTAGTGATTATTTTGAGGGACACTACCACCTTCCCTAACAATCCCCTTCTCACAGACAATTTCATTTAATTCTTGAGAACATACATTTTCTGCTAGGAAAAAAAAGCCCAGAAATATGTTTTCTGAAAATACAGCCCAATCTCTCAGACTAAAAGTGACTGTCCAAAGCCAATCATCCCAGCAAGGGACACACAACCCCCAGCACTGGAGTAGCAGAATTTAGACCCAGGCAAAGCCATCAGCTCCCACCTCATACATTCAAGAGTCCCAGAGGAAAACCCCCCAGCAGATTAAGACATTGAATTATTGTCTGGAAGTGATGTTTTCTTTGTTTTTCTTCAGGGTGGAAGCTGTTCTGCCCCCAGACAAGGTGTGCTCGGAGTCAGCCAGCAGGATCCATGAAAGATAACAGCTCCATGACCCTGCAAACCATGGGCTGGGAATGTGAATTTCTGGTTTGCTTCCAAGCAGCTACTCCAGTGCCAAACAGGCTGAGAGTCAGAGATTACAGGATGGTTAGAGCTGCCCAGCTTGTGGGCAACTGAACAGAATGAACTGGAGTTTCCTGGTGAAATTCCTTGCTTTTATAAACTTATGTCTACACAAGCAAGAACCAATACACCCAAATTTTTCCCTTTCTAGTTGACCGAACACAATCCAAGACTAATCCAGGAATTTTATAGCCCTCATTCCTTGGATATTCTCCCAGTGGACCATCTTTGGCCAGACCTATGGAGAGGTTCCCTTTGCCTGGCTGAAGCTGTGCTATTTCCCAGTCCCAAAGAGGATAACTGGAAACCAGGGAGGGTTCCTGCTCTTCCCCCCAGACATTTCAGCCTGGCATAGGCAAGACACTGGCACAGGTTGCCCAGAGAGGTGATGGAAGCCCCATCCCTGGAAGATTTTAAGGCCAGGTTGGATGGGGCTCTGAGCAACCTCATCTAGTGGGAGGTGTCCCATGGCAGGGGGTTGGAACTGGATGAGCATAAAGGTCCTTTCCAACCCTAAAAATTCTATGATTAACTCTTCAGTGAGGGCCCTGGTGCCCTGATGTGCATGGATGCCCTCACAGGGGAAGCCCAGCCCAGAGCTGACCATGAAGAGTGGCCCTTGGGGCTGCTGCAGGCAGAAGAAGGTGCATCAGCACAAGGGAGAATTTAACCCATCTCCCTCATCCTTTTTCTCTCCTTCAAATGCCAGGTGGGAAGTTTGACCTCGGGCAGCAGGTCCAGGGACTGTCCCAGGGTGCAGACACACACGTGCAGAGGAAGATGAAGAGCTTTTGCCTGTGACCCCGTGCAAAATGGCAAGCTCCAGTCAGCTGGGCTGTCCTAATACCCACTCAGCATTTGTAAGCTGTCCTCTGGGTAGGATTTCCAGGCACACAGTGTCATATCTTTCACACTTTTGGAGCAGGGCTATAAATTATGGCCAGAGGCTCTGTAACTTCAGCCTGATCATTCCATACTCCCGGCGCCTGCTGGGTTGATGTTGTTGTTGTTGTTACAGCTACAGCTCCAAACAGGGATGTGTGATGTACAGCTGGGAAGGGACTTCTCCAACTGCTCAGCAAAACGGTCACAAAGAGGAAGAAAAGTGCAGTTCCCTGCAATATTTAGCATTATATAGGCCCTCAGCAGTGCCACACTTTACTTCTTCATTTCTAGCATCCCCCTTTGAGAGTTCTACCCTACTTCATCATCATAAACGTGTCAACAATCAGTCCCTGTGGAGGGCTCTGCTGTTTGTTCTTTGGCTCACATGGAGAAAGCATGTCCCTGCTCCAGCCCTCAGCACACATTTCTCTATGCTCAGAGGGGCCAGAGTTGGAACGTGGCCATCCTGGGGCTCCCGGACCGTGATATTTAAAGAAAAAAAAAAAAAAAAAAAAAAAAAAAAAAAAAAAAAAAAAGAAAGAAAGAAAGGAAAAAAAAAAAAAAAGAAAGCAAGGAACATGAACTTGATAAATCTGATCAGCTGCCGGGAACGTGCCTGAAGCCTCCTGCTGCTGTTGTTGACATCAGAAAGCTGCAGAGCCTGGGAGACACGAGGAAGTTTTATTGTCTTGCTCCTACCAGGAGCACGCGAGCGTCGTTCCAGTCGCCTGGTGCTACCCAGAGCTTCTCTTGAGCTTGTCACTGAGAAAACAGGACATCAGTTCTCACCTCCCAGACCCCACAGACATCACTTCTCACCTCCCAGACCCCACAGCCCAGGGGGGGGCTTCTTGCTGCCTCTCCCAAAGCCTCAGAAGAGCTTTTTCACAGAAGCCAGGGCCAGCACGATGTTTTCCCAGACTGATTTTTTATTGCACCTGAAGCTTTCCCTTCAGCTCTGGGGCTGCTCATGGGGTTAAACTGGATGGCCAGACAGGGTGCACCCACACCCAAGGAGAAGTGACACTTGAGGGTGCAGCTGTTTGGGGGTCCTTTTTGTGCAATGGCTCCAGTCCATGGAGCTGGGCAGCCCCAGCTGAAAGTTGTTTCATGTTTTAGGAAGAAAGAGGATCCAAAGTGCAGGCAGCTGCCTCCTTTGAGGCTGTGTTCCCCCATCTGAGCTTAGCATGGAAATTCAGCCTTCCTTAAACCTCACTAACACAGCAAGTTGGGCTACCAGAGGGCCAGGAGTCAGCTTCATTAAAAGTGAGGAAGAAGAAAGCAAGCTCATTCTAGTTAATAGATATAATATCTGAACACCAATCCAAGGAATTCAAGAGATGAAAACTGCTTTGGGGAAAAAGGAAGCAAAGCAGCGTTTTTAGAAGGGGTCTGTTTAGAAGGTTTAGTGTTTTAGAAGGGGTATGATGAGTAATTTTGTAGTGACAAGTCATGAACATAATGAAGACAGAAATGCCTGACCTGAGAAGGTATGGGAAGATCCTACACAAACCCCTTTCCTGTACCTTTTCATCCTCTTTTTCACTTCCAGTGTGCAAAGCTACCTCAATTTTTCAGGTCCATGGCAGTAGGTAGAGTACAAGAGGGAATTATTTTCTTCCATATAGAAAGTTTAGGCCTCCCAGAAAGGGGCTGGCTGGACAGTTATGAAGATGTAAGCACTCTATATAGACCCAGAGAAAACTTCCCCAGTGCTTTGCTAAAAAATATAGTGCTTGGCTGGATGAAGTGTGGAGAAAAAGCTCAGTTTTCATGGCCCATTTATTCTGGGACTTTTCTTCAGGGACAGCCAGCAAGAGCACTGATTTTTGATCACTTTCTCCTGATGAGGCCAAAGTTATTCTGGTGTTTGGGCTGAAATTGGCTTATTTTACAGAAGTTCTAAGAGGCTTCAAAGTGGTCACCTGGAAAAAAGTTTCCAAATCTGTCCCACTCCAAGCCAGCCAAATCCTTTGTCACGTGAACTTAGAGCAGCAAGGTGTTTGGAAAAGAAAAACATCTTTTTGGAAATGTTTTTCTAAAAAAAAACTTTGCCATTCAGCTATGGCTGCAAGGGAATGCCTCCTCACCTCAAGCTTCCAACCTTTTTGTAAAAAAAACCCTAACTCAGATCTCTCTTCAAAGTAAAACCTTTTTTTTTTTAAGAAAATAGTTTCTTGTTTAAAAAAAGAACATTATTTGGCATAAACAGACAGTTCATCATGAGCACTATGGGTTTTTAATGGCAATGTCCACTTGCCCAAGCAGCCTTGTTGTAGCAATGTTAGAGGCATCCAGGTGTGAAGGTGCTGAGAGACCTCTAATTATCTGGATCAAGGAACAGGAAGAAAATGCCAAATGAAACTCTACTGAGTAACTCCAGGGTTTCTTCTCTTCCAAAATCACTAGAAAACTTTTAGCCTGAACTCCTCCCTCGTTATCCCAGAGGCAGATTTAAATAGCACTCTTTGCAAAAGGATTGTGAAGAGCCCTAGAGCCAGCCAGCTGAGATAAAAGGCCACAGCTGAGTGTTTCTGTAAAGACAACAGTTGCACCCTGAGTGACAGATATTTCACCTTATCAGTACACCAGGCTGTAAAAGGAAGGAAAAAGACCTTTGTGCACCCTTCCAGGGCTCTTCCCCTGCACCCCCAGCACGCAGGGGCTCCCCTTGCTCCACACGCTGCTGACTGGGATGGGCAGGAAAAAAAGGCACAAAAATGACTCTATCAGCATCAAAGAGTGAAACGCAGCCTTGTGCTGGCCCATGGCACAGGTGCACAGATCTAGACCTTCCTAACTTTATTATTTCTGACCCCTGAGAGCAGCAGCAGCCACATTTGGGGAGCACTCCCAGCTCTCTCCATGCTTTAATCCCTGTTTCCAATCCCTGGGAGTGATTTCCTTCAGGAGAGCCCCTGGCCCTGAGCAACCCCTGCTGCAGCACATGCATTGGGTTGCAGGCAGAAAATTGCAGCTTTTGCCCCTGTCCCTGCAGAAACCTGCACTGAGAATGATGTCAGCTTGCATAAACCTGCTCCCTAAAGTCTCTCCTGCAGTTCTATAAACAGCTTTTCCTATCCTTGTGAGGCTGAAAGAAAATAAACTTTCATGACCAGTTTTATTATCCCACTTAAAAATTGTTTACCACCTGTTTCATTTCCATGTTAAAATGAGACATTAATTTGGACCCAGGTGAGGCTCTCCTTTCTCATCAAATATTTGCATTTTGAATAACCAAGACAATGACTTTTTTTTTCCCCTCTAAATAAATTTACTTTCTTCTCCATGCTAGCCACGATCCTCGGTAAAGATGCTTAAGAGAGGAGCTTGGAGGAAATGAATAATACTTTTCATTCTAGAAAAACAAATTTCAAAAGTCAATTTTGAAAAGATAATACAGCTACAGTTGAGTCATGTGTTTGTCAAGATGCTGGGACTCTGTAAAGCCCCGGTGAAAGGAAGAAGCTGTGATTTTAAACCACATAAACAGTTGATCTTTTGCACTGTTTGGACTTTTGCACTCACATCTGTATTTTCAGTTAATAAAAATAAGGCAGTTACTCAACATTTTTTTATATTCATGAAGCAAGCAGACCAGCTCCTGGAGACACCAGCCAAGTGCCTCTAGTAAAGCCCAGCTAAATGCAACCCCACTCTGCCTGCTTCTCCCTCACTAATCCCATCATTAAACCTGAAAACCACATCCTCTTCTTTTCCTTCACCTGGCAGTAGCTCTTCCCACTTTAATTGCACACCCCTACAAGCTGACATCTCACCCCAAACTCCACCTCGAAGCTGTCAGCAGGAACACCCTGAGCAAGTGTTCAACAGCCCTGTTTGCCACATGGTTCTGTGTTCTACCTGTGAGTTTCCAGGTCTTCCCTGAGCACACTTGCATGATCCTATAAGGCTTTAAGGTCTGACTGGTAAAAGCTCTGTTTATTCCCTGGGAAGTCACACACAGGGTATTATTTTAGTGGTCTGTCAACACAAAGCTTCAGCCTGACTGGGGTTGTGCCATCCCAGGCATATATTAATGAATCACTCCAACAGAAGCCATAGCATTTTGATGCAATCATCCTTTTAAAAAAAATCAATCAGAATGAAATGTAAACCGCAGGAGCAGTAAGTGGATGTATTGTTAAGAGGTTTTGATTAAAGCTTTGGAAATTAAAAGGCTCAGCCTGAGGATCGCAGAAACATACCACAAAATCATCAAAAGAAGATGAGGAGCAGATTTTGTAGCCCTTGCTCTTCAGGGAGATAAATCAGTATATTTTATGGAAGGAGAGGGTTGCAAAACTTGGCCTTGGATACACAGAACATTTTCTGAAATCCCTGAAGCCAGTTTTGCCCTTTGGTGTCTCCCCTATGAGGAGTCTGCCCCAAAGAGAGGTTTATCTCCTGTCACTTGCCTGGGTGTGCCAGGGTGACTTTGGGCACAACACCAGCATGGTGACAAGTGGCAAGATGCTGTACTTCATCCACCTTTCACTGCTGGAAGCAGAGTAAGCTTTTTATAAAGCCATCCTACCACTGAGTGAGAGAATTGCTTATGTTGCCTGATGGGTGCAATTTAATGCTTTGATGTTATAAAACTCCTTGCATGAATTTCTCTACAGAATAACAGCAGCCATATCCTCCTTTTTACAGACCTTAGACATCAACATCAATTTCTGTTTCAAATCACATTGAGGAAAGGACCATTACCATGTAGGCTAAGGGCCAAACCCTCATCCACCCCAAATCCCCACTGAAACTCCATTCTTCTATTTATCCACCAAGCCTCCTATTTCTATCCTAATGTCATCTAAAATTCAGCCCATTGTGGATGTGTCAGTGTTAAAAATGAGCATTGGGTTTAGCCTTTGGATTTAGAGGTCTGAAAATGCACTATGGGAGCTGAAGGCAGAGCAATGTAGCTGCCTTCTAGCAGTTATAATCAGCAATTCCAGCAGATTTTGTGCAGTGAATAGAGCTCTAAATCCAGATTCTAGTTTACAGATAGCCCTTCAGTTCAATTACAGTAAACTTCTCATTCTTAGGCTACTCAAAAAGCCACAGAAATTAAACCCCTTTGCAGGATGCTTCTGTTGAACTGAAACTTGGTTAAACATGTACTTCAAGAAGTCACCTTAGCTATTATTCTATATTTACTGCATATTTAAAGTCATATTTGCAAGTGACAAAGCAAAACAAAGCAAATCATAAAAAATAATAATAAATAAATAGGTCCTCTGCTGAGAATTTATGTGGCAAACTTTGCCCTAGAGTGTGTTTTTATAGCCTGGTTATAAACCCCTGGAAACAGAAGGGTATATAATGGAAACACTGACAGATCCTCACCTAGAATATTGCAAATGAGCAGACCATAAAAATGACTAATTACAGATATTGTAAAACTCAGCTTAGCTCCCAGGCTCTGCTGCTGGGCTGGAGGAGGGGGATGCAGACAGTGATAAGAGAGGGCTCAGTGATAACAGAGGGCTCAGCCCCTGCTCCTCTTGGCTTTGCCTGCAGCCAGATGGGGAGTTTTGGCCCTTCATTAATGGACCTGACCACAACAGGAAACATTTTCTATAATGTTGTGAGCTTAATGGCAAGAAGAATGTTTAGAGGTTACCTGACCTGCAAAAAAACCTGTTCACTGCCTGCACTGAGTCTCTGGCATGTCCACCCATAAAGTCCCAAGCAAGTTTCACCTTAGTAAACCTCACCTGTCTGCCTCGGGTGGGACTTGAGGGTGTGTGAGACCATGCAGCAAAACCTCAGATTCCTCTGAGTGCCTTGATCTGGTTTCTGAGGGAGGAAGAGAGTCCCTCAGAAGCAGGACAGAGAGACAAGAGCTGGGAGCTGCCTGGATGGAGTCTGGTCAGATGAGGACATGAGTAATTAGATGGGTTTTGCACTGGGGCTGATCCCACCAAAAAAAAAATAATAAATGGAGACCTGATGACACCAAGCACCCAGCAGAGGAAAATTAATTTGGTTTACGTGTTTGAAGAAGTGTAGTTACTCTAAACAAGAGTTTCTGCATGATTGCAGGGATGGTGCACATGCTCTGCGTGTCATGGATGGGATCCACATAGCTATTGCCTGCTAAACTGGGAAAGTGCTCAGGGCCATTCCAGCAGGGAATCCAGAGCTGATGTCCACTGGAAGCTGTTTCCCCTGCAGGTCTGAGGGAGGGTTTTGCATCCTTTCCACCCAAGGAGAAGCTGCCATCAGCTGGCAAAGCTGCTCAGGGCTTAGAGAAGGTCTCAGAGAAAGACAACCTCCAGCATTCTTATTTCTCCCTGTCCACCTCCCATCTGGGGAGACAAAACTGCTCTCTGGTACCTCCAGAGGCCTCCAAGAATGGGTGCATCACCTGGATGCTGGGTGCAGATCCCTCTGTCCTTCTGTGCCCCCCCAGTGCTTGCAGAAACCCCATCCCAAGGTGACAGGGAGCTGATCTGTCTAAGGACTGGGTAGATGTGTTCCTCAGCAAAGCTGAGTGGAACCAGTCAGCTTGACAGGAGATGGATGAATTATTCTTACACTGGAGGGTCCTGCAATTACAACAAAGGGGACAGACCCTGGCCATGGACACCCTGAAGGCTCAAGATAAAGGGTTGGATTACACAAAGCAGCCTCTCATTATGCACTCCTTGATACCAGTTGGTAACTTTGTTTTGTAAAGAATCCCTTAATTAGGTTTTACAGTGCATAGGTTAGGCATTTTCCAGCAAGAGCTTTATTGTAATGGCTTGCACATGTTCTCTTACTGTACACCAAAATGAAACTTAGCTACAGGGCATTTCCTTCCACTGCTCTTGCTGGGGAGCAGCAGCTTTAACCTCTTTGCAGACACAAAGCCATATTTCACTCCTGAGAGGCCTCAGCAGACCCCCACTCCCCATCACTTGGGTGATTTCAACCCTTAACCGTGCAGAGAACTCACAAATGTGCTGCAAGGAGCAGTCCTGAGGGGCTGGGGGAGAGGTGAGACAGAGATGGAAAAGACCCAGGAGGTTATAAACCCAGCAGTGCCTCTCTGCCAGCAAAGCCCAGGAGCATTCCAAGGAGGAGCTCGTGGTCCCCAGCACATAGGTGGTGGCCACATGGGTGACCACTGCTGGACCATGAGGGAAATCACCTTGGGAAGCTCCTCCAGCACCAGCAGTGCTGTATTTCTGTGTCACACTTCAGTGCACCAAAGTCAGGACTGGTTTGGAAAAAGAATAAAGCAGTTTCACAGATTCCTAGCTAAAAACCAGATTGGAATGGTCAAGGATTTGGATAAGAGTTGTCCAGAGGAATAAGCTATGGTAAAATGTTCTCCTGGCCCTAGACTGTGGAGATGGGTTCCAGAGCAAGCAAAAACCTACAATACTCCTTGGACTGTAGGTTTTTTTCAGCTGAGATTACTGTGAGACTAAAAAAAATTAAAAGTATAAGCAGAAGTTACTCACAAATCTCTCTATTCAGCCAACCAAGTTGTTGGTGCATTGTGGCCTTCAGAAAAAAATCTCCAGCTATGATTTAAGCAGACAGAATTCACCCCAGGTTTTGTTACCAAGCCCAAAACTTGGAAACCAGTGACCATCAAATTTCTGACCATCTTCCAGTACAAAACCAGTGATATCAACGAGGACTTCCAGGTGCCAGCTTCAGACCAGCCAGAAGCAGCTCAGCACAGAGATGTAGGGAAGTGGTGGGATGTCTTGCCACAGGATGTTATAGGAAAAAACACATTTACGTGGGTTCAGAGGGCAAGTGGACAAATTCTTGGAAGAAAAGCATCTTACAAGGTCTTAAATATCTAACTCACCACACCGGGTTTGGTTTTCCTACCAATCCTTTCTTTCATTTGGATACCAGAGCTACAGAGAGAGTTTTTCTTGCAGGTCCTCTTAGAAGATGCTGAGAACTTGCACAGCTCAGTGCATCTCTGCCCTGCCTGAAAACTGTGGCCAGAAAGTCTAAATTTGAAACTCAGAAAGTTCACCCTTGAGCAGAGGACTCTGCTTACCTGCACAGCAGCTTGAGGAGTTAACACAGCCAAAATACATGTTACTCTTAAGGCTGCTGTTTAGGGATTAAACCTCAGCCCTACAAACAATCAGGAATCTGACAGCTCTGTGCTCCTGATGAAATGACATCTGTGTAAGTGTTTCTAGGAACAGGAATTTGCAGCTGGGTTTTCCATGGTACCCGTTCCTGTTTGCACTTGGACCTTTGAAAATCAGGCTATTAGTGTGTTCCCATTGAAGAAGGGAATTTATGTTGTCTTTATGCTTTAAGTCTGAATTTGTCCCGAGGGAACAGTAGCAGAAAAAACAGCCATTTATATTTAATAGACACCAGTGTTGTTACTTAGGTCTGGTGAGCTTAAAGGATTGAGAGGTGAATGATATCATCAAGGAAGTAATTTCTTTCTTTACTTTTAAAAAATTATTTAAGGGAAAAAAAAAAAAATCCCACACAAGAATATAAGAACAATGCTATGGTTTGTAAATGCTGCAGGGACTCCAGACCTCATTTATCTTGTCTGCTGCCTCTTCCCTAAAGCACAAACTTCACTTCTTGTGCTGTGCAGGGGAAAGGCACCTTTTGGTGGTTCAAGAAACGAACCAGGTGATGGCAGAGCTGCCAGCAAAACCCCATATCCCTCTCTTGCAAAAAGACAGAGAAGCCCCTCTCAAGAAAGGAAAAATTGGGATTTCTCTGCAGTGACAGCCCAGGCAGGCAGCAGGGAGAGGGGCCCCCCACCCTAGGACACCTTGGGGTCAGCACAGGCCAGCCAGAGCACCTCGACTTGGCTGTGACCTTGCAGGAGCCTTTGCAAATCACATCTGGAATGTGTTTCAGCTTCAAGAGCAATAAATGAAAACACTGAACACAACAGGGCTGAGGCAAAGTTGTTTGAAAGAAAAGGTAATGATCTGACCCTTATTTGGCCCATGACATGTCTGGTTATTCCACCAGAAGAAGAACTGGGGAAATGTGGCTTGGGATGGGTAAAGGATAATAAGCTATTTTGTCATAAAATAATACAATACAATTAATTTCAAGCTTCAGTGGCACCCAAGAAAGGGAAATGTCACACTCCAAGCCATTTCTTCTCTTTTGTCTCCAGACATCCGAGAAGAAAAGGAGAGCTCCAGTGGATTCACCCAGAAACTATCAACATCAAACAAGTCCATGCCATTTTTTTTCAAGCAGTTTGGCAAATCTTGATTTGAGAAAAATTTAGAAAAAGACTCGTTCAATTTATAAACTATTAACAAATGGGAATTCAACTTAGAGTGACTACATCAACATAAAAATGACACATGACTTCTGTCATTTTTTTTTTCCCCTCTCTAAGCCCTGGGTGTGACTTCAGCACCCTGCTCCCTAAATCCAGAGGGTCCTTCCACACCTGATTCTCCTCCCCTGCCCATAATATGTGCAGCTCAATGCCCTGCTCCTCTTGGTCAGTGCCTGGTCCTCTGGCCACCTGCATCAAAAGCTGGTTTTCCTTTCCTGATGTGGCAAAATGCACTTTTTCCTTAGGAAAGCTTTTGCTTGCAGGTGAAGTGAACAGCATCCTTCATTTTTTTTTATATATAACTGAAGTAAAGCCTTGTTCTTGAACCTGAAGACTTCTGAGATTTCAGGTCTAAATTTGGAGGTCTCCTCTTGTCCAGCTGATGCCACTTGTATTTCCATTTATATTTGGCTGTCAGCACTGACAGACAATCTCTTCTATTGCATCCATGAATATCTTGCTTGCATGAATAGTTTTCCACTCAGAAAAGCTCCAAGTTGCTTTTCTTTTGCTGCAGGGCCCATTTCAGAGCTATCTGCCTTCTCATGCCTTAGCTGGCCCTGATCTATGGGGTTTCTGCTGTGTCTGGACTCTTCTTGGAGGCCTCACCCCATCTGAGATCCATGAAAATATAGGGAATTCAAGACATAGAACTTCCATCACAATGATGGAGGGGTTTAGCTCAGGATATGTTACAGCTGTGGCTGAGAGCACTGTGGCCCAGGGAGCAGAAGACAGTTTATGGCTTCTGCTTCCATCCTGGTTTGTTACTACATGTAGGGATGGGAGGGAGAAGAAAAATGGCTTGGCACAGGATGCTGAGTGAACATGGCAACCACCTCCCCATTTTCATTGCAGCAGTTTCAGGCAGTATCTCACTGGCTTTTTCTGTCTGATTTTTAAATTAAAAAGGAAAAAAAAAAACAACCTGACCACCCTCTCACTGAATAACTGGCTTACAGAAAGCTGTCACTTTTTCTCCTAAAGGATTGAGAAACAGGGGCCTTCAATAGCTTCTTTGTGTAGCCCAAGACAGCATTTCTTGACCGTGAGGATTTGCTGCCCTCTTCCAGTCTGGGACACTGCAGCTCAGCAGTGCCAAGAGAAAAAATCCCCATGGATCTGCAGGATTAACCCAAAGGGTTGGCAACCCTCTGCTTCCATAGGGCCAGTTTTTCTTAGCAGGCAAAGGGTTAAGCAAAACCCATTCAAAGGGTAAAGGACTTTAAGGAGGCTCTTCCTGACCTTGAATCCCCCACCTGCCCTCTCTCCTGCCCATGTGCAATGCTGAGCCCCTCTACACTACCCCCCAAAACCTCTCCTCACCTTCCCCATCATACAGCCAAGCAACTGGGCAGCCTCCTTCCACATTTAAGAAAAAAAAATACCTTAAATTTCATGTTTTGGGGTGGACAATAGAGATGAGTGAACAAGAGACAGTGCCAGGACCCTGCCTTGCCCAGCTCAGGGCTCAAACCTTTTTCTCCCCTTTTTGGGAGGAGGACAGATGAGGACTTTCAAGCCCTGAGTGGGACTCTGGGTTTTCACACCTGCTGCTCTCCCAGGTGCCTGTGTGCCTGAAGATCCCCTCCAGCAGTTCCCCTGGGACTGCTCTTATCAGCTGCTGAAGATGAGAGGTACCTTGGAATAGAAACTTCAAGGAAAAAGGGAAGGGGAGAATTGCATTTCAAAGAAAGTGCTTGAAAGAAACCTTTGAAGGACCCTATTCAAAGGTTCATGACTTGATGGAACCATTTGAAACAGATAAAAATTCCTGTTTGGCTTTGTGGTTGGCTCTCACCCCAGCAGGACAGAAAAGCTGCCTTCTTTGTAGGAAAACAGTCCCAGCACAACACAGGAGATGAGATCCATCTGATAACATCTCACATTACTTTCCACCTAAAAAAATCCAGAGGTAATATATTAAGGTAAGACCTGCTCTTACATATGCAGGAATAACTTCCCTAAAAACACAAGAGTTTGTGTGCATAAGCTTTTAGGTAGCACAAAGAGAGACAACTATTTGCAAGGCTGGCTGTACAACATATCCTGGTAAAAATCCTCCTCCCCACTCATCCCAAGTCCCCATCTTGCTGGCAGTATCATTGTCACACAAGAGCCATCAGGCCTGACAGCACCAAGATGCACTTGGGCTGGTAAATTGCCATTAAGGGATGAAATCAGCTCACAAGCACAAAAATATCCTGTGTTTTTCATTTGCTGGTACACTGTTTCCTGGTGGATTATTTTTCTTCTGTTTGGAATTTTATTTCTCTTGGAAAAAATATTTTATTTCTAGATACACTGAGGAAATAGCTGATCTTATCTACTCTATCACTGGGGACTTTTTAAACAGATTGTCTTAAATGATGCATGGCCCTCCATTTATACAAGCCTTGGTTCAGCTAAGCTCTTATGTACCCCTATGTAGCACGAAGGGTGTGTTTAATGGGATTCCTATGATTGTATTTTTAAGGAATACCCAACTGATCTCCTGACTAAGAACTCTTACCACTCCCAATCTCAGCCCCTCCTTCCTTTTTTGCATCATGCCTCCAGTTTCATAAATCATAGAATCATAGAATTGGCTGGGTTGGAAGGGACCTCAGAGATCATCAAGTCCAACCCTTGCTCCACTCCCACTGCAGTTCCCAGCCCATGGCACTGAGTGCCACATCCAGGCTCTTTTGAAATATCTCCAGGGATGGAGAATCCACCCCTTCCCTGGGCAGCCCATTCCAATGTCTGATCACCCTCTCTGGAAAGAAATTCTTTCTAATGTCCAACCTAAACCTCCCTTGGCACAACTTGAGACCTCTTGTGCCCTCTTGTCTTGCTGAGAGTTGCCTGGGAAAAGAGCCCAACCCCCCCCTGGCTCCAACCTCCTTTCAGGGAGTTGGAGAGAGTGATGAGGTCTCCCCTGAGCCTCCTCTTCTCCAGCCTCAACACCCCCAGCTCCCTCAGCCTCTCCTCATAGGATCTGTGCTGGATCCCTTCCCCAGCCCAGTTGCCTCCTTTGGACCTGCTCCAGCACCTCAATCTCCTTCCTGAGCTGAGGGGCCCAGAACTGGACACAGGACTCAAGCTGTGGCCTCCCCAGGGCTGAGCACAGGGGCAGAATCCCTTCCCTGGACCTGCTGGCCACGCTGTTCCTGAGCCAGCCCAGGATGCCATTGGCCTTCTTGGCTACCTGGGCACACTGCTGGCTCCTGTTCAGCTTCCTGGCAATCCAGACTCCCAGGTCCCTTTCTGTCTGGCTGCTCTCCAACCACTCTGTGCCCAGCCTGGAGCTCCCCATGGGGTTGTTGTGGCCAAAGTGCAGGACCCGGCACTTGGCCGTGTTGAACCTCATCCCGCTGGAATCAGCCCAACTCTCCAGTCTGTCCAGGTTTGGCCATAGCTGAACCTCCATGTGGAGAGACTTTACTTCACCCTTTCACTTTCCCCTGCACCAGCCCCTTACCCTGCCTGTGACCTTTGCCTGTTCCTGCAGTTCCTGCAGGCAAGCCCAGGAGTGCCCCAGGGATGCTGGGCAGTGGCCCAATGGGCAGAAGCTCTGGCTGTGCTCACCAGCACAAAAATGAGTCTGAGTTCCACCTTCAAAACCAACTGAACAAGCACGTCCAGTGGCTGAATGCTGGTAGAAAATTCACCTTCAGGTGCTAGGCCACCCTGGCAGTGCCAAGGAAAGGGTGCAGGCTGCCAGAGCAGGATCCCAGGAGCCAGCTGAGGTGGAGAAAAATGGACAGTGAGTGGTTCAGCCTCCCCAAGCAGCATCAGCATCTTGCAGGGCTGCACTATGAGAGGACTGGGCAGGAAGCCAGGAAATCTTGAATTATATTCCTGATGCTGCCATTAATTTCTTATACAGCCTTGGGCAACTTGTATCACCTGCCAGTTTGGGGTTTTCCTTAGATAAAGTAGGGAAAATACTTAACATTGTGGATTTATGGAGCTTAAAACTCTACAAAGAAGAGTCTGGTCTGGCTTCTCTATATCAAAACCCCCTTTAATTTCACTCAGTTGTGCCTGAATCGAGGCCAATTGCTGATGTCTGACCAATATATATCTCTCCATCTCTTACAGAAGAACAACTTATCTTCATCTGAGACATCAAGAGATGGAGAAAAGCCAGCACTTCCCTTGGTATTTTCCCCCCTGTGATTAATTCCCATCCCTATTGAGCATGCAAGTTTAATTTCCCACTTGACTTTTTTTTGGGGATTCTTCTTTCAGCCGCTACTTCTAACCCCGCGGGTTTTTTTCTGCTAAATTAAAGTGTTTGCAGGATTCGGGATTTCTCTCCACACTCCTTGGTGGGCTAAGGGCAATCGTGGCAAAGATAATTAAAATATGCCCTGTGCTTTGAAATATTCAGCTCTTCTCTAAGGCCCATGATCCTGCTCAGTGTCAGGAGTACCCCTGACAAGTCCTTGACTTCAGCCTCTCAGGCGGCACGCAGCTGCCAGAGAAAAACCAAGAGTGGAAAAGTCCTGTCCCTTCAGAAAAAACAGATGTTGCAGCTCCAATTTGTCTTTTGCCAAGACAAAGGAGATGCACTAAATCGATCTTTTGTCAGGGATTTTATTTGGCTTCCAAGATTAATATCACAACCAACTGGGAGGCACCATACCTCCGGGTGCAATGCTATATTGCAGAAACGAGCTAAAAACACCCGTGCTGAGTATAATTTAGTTAGTCTGAAACTATGTCTGCAGAGGGGGAGATAAACTTTTTCCAGGCATGTTATCTAAAGGATCACTCAATTTCAGTACACAAAGGCTGACCACTCAGCTTCAAAGCCAGGCAATAGCTTCTAGGCTTGATGCTGCTCACCATGGAATGCCAGTGGTGGTCCTCAGAGCCCTTGCTGGTGGCCTTCTTGGAGCTGCTCGGTCACACAAAAGGAAAGGAAAACCAAAAGGATGAGAACGATGACCTGGGCCATCCTGTGGGATGGCTGGAGAGCTCTAACTGGAGCCAACCATTATCACTGGACAGAAAACCTCATCTCAAGTCATGCAGATGGGTGAAGGACACCCAGCCAGGGCTCCAGCTTGCGGGGAAAGTGACCTCTTGACACCTTTCACAGGAAGGACACTCTGCTTACCCACAGAGCAGGAACATTGCAGTTTGTATGCTGGCTTTTCACCCTAGGATCATGTTTACTTGTCTCCATTAATGACATCCTCCTGCAGTACTTTTTGCCCCTCAGACAAAGGGACAACCCCTTTCCCAAACACCAGCCCCAAGCATGGCTGTTCTTCCCTTGCTGATGTGAACCATTGCAGCCACTCCTGCATTTCAGCAATACTTGCACTTCAGCAAAAGGACTAAAAAATCCTACTTGTACAACCTGCTCAGCCTGTGTGTAGTTTAAACACATTGGTTCAGCACTCCTCCAGATAACAAATGGGTCCTGATTTTTTTTTTTAACAGATTGATACAAGCACAATCATCAGGTTATGGTATCCCACATTTCTTCATCCACCTGACTAACTGCAAATAAATTCCCTGTACTTGCTTTACCAATTCCCAAATCCCTCTGTTGTGGCAATTTGTAAACAAGATCTAACCCCCCCCCTCCCCAGGTATAATGCATCAATAAAAACTGACAGGACAAAACAGCTTTTTCTAGGATTGTTTTTTTCTCTGCACTTTGGGAAATCTTTTACAGCACTGGAAAACACACATAATGTGCTACCTCAAGACAACAGCAATTCTCACTGGTGCATGGAAGTGCTCCTGAAGCATGCTGACCCTCTTTCTCCTAGGATTAATCTACACAAGGAAGTTTTGCAAGCCTCATTATGTCAGCCAGGAGTGTGAAAAAACAAATACCTCATCCCTCCAAGAGAGCTCCGCCAACAAAAAGCCCTGGTGTGGATGCAGTGCTACAAAAGGAGGGATTATTATTTTTTATTTTTTTTTTCCTTTCTAGTATGGCTAATTTTGTTTGGGTAGTTGGGATAAACCAGCAAAAGAAACCTCTTGGCCCAAATAACTGTGTTTCCAGCATAGGTTGCCAGTCTGGTGATATCTGTGTGTCAGCACATCCCTCCTGCTGGAGAGGAAAGACCTTCTGCTGAGTTCCCTGAAGTCTTTACCTGGGATATAAGAAGGTTCAAAGAAGGATCAGACCCTTCAATGTTTAAAAGGACACTGAGCATGGTGAGGGGAACAGCTCTGGCTGCTCTGGCCCATCAGACAGCACATTCCTGCCTGACACTCACCCTCTTCCAGCTGCAGAGTTTCTTGCTGGGAGATGATTCCCAGCCAAAAGATTGCTTCATGATAATGTGCAGTCATTCCAGGGATTCTGCCATGACCCCTGCCCACATCAATGCCCAGGTTCTGCTTCATGTGGGGGCTTATAGTTGGACCTCAGGGGGTTTAGTCCTTCCTGTTCTGGGCACAGTGGGCTGTGAGATGGCAACCCAAGGTCACAGTCGCTCCACGCTCTGGGGACGTGATGGCAGAAAGTGTTTTTTTTAAACTTAGAATTAAAAAAAGGGTCTCTCTGGGTTTACCTGGAGGCTGCAGCCAAGGTGGGATGGATGTATCCAGGCTGTGCCTTTCCCTTCCACTGCTTCCAGACTAAGATTTGCCTAACATGAGCCTCATGTACCCTCAGAGGCTGAATGCCACCTGCTGTGACCATGTGCCTGACTGCCACACAGCCAGAGCCACTGCCAGGGCCATCTTACAGGGAAGGTTAAACCAAAGACCAGGTATCTACACCCCACTTGCTGCAAATGGGCACTTGTTGGGGCAAGATGCATTCCTCTCCCCTGCCCTCTTCTGCCTTGTGTAAGTAACCTGTAAGTATCCTCAGGTAGGATGGTCTGAGAGCCTCTCCATCTTTCCTGCTCCAACACAAGGGGCTATTTCAGTGCCCTGGTTAACAAGGGATTCAAAGCTGTGGCCAGGGCCCCTTCCTTTGCATCCTCTGGAGCAGCAAGTCCCACCTTTTCCTTCTTGCAGAGCTGCATTGGCTTGTTGCCCTCACTAATCCTGGGGGAGGTTGTTTGTTGGGCTTTTCTTCCTTAATCAATCCCCTTAAGCCAGCCTGCAGGAGGCTTTGCAAGCAAGGTGTAAAAGTAATTAAGGCACCAGGCTTCAGCTTTCTGACACTGCAGTCCCTGAGCTGTCCCCAGGCAGCCACCTGCACAATGAAAGCACAGTGAGGGGGGGAGGCAAAAGGGGGTATCTAAAATCCATGGCTTTTAGAAAGTCACTTCATTTCTCAGTCCAGCTCCCTGGGGGCCAACAGATAAACAGCACTGTCCCAAGGAATTTCCTTCCTCTGAAGGTGGGAACTGGCCAAGAGCTGCCACGGCCTCCCATCCTCTGATGACATCAGCTTCCTCGGGCGTGGGGACTTCAAAGGAGGAGTTAGGGGGAAAAGTTCTCCTGTGAGAACCAAGAAAGTCTGCTTTCTGCTCAGAAGGCTGTGTGGCAGAGCCCCCTTGTCACCCCAGAGAGACAACAAGATTGGGAAGGAAAGAGTCAGCACAGCAGAGGCAGCCACACAAAATCAGCTGCAGAGCTGCAACCAGCAAGAAGCTGCTGTTCCAGTGCCCCCAGCCAAATGGTCCCAACACAGCCACATCTCTGCCAACATTTTCCAACACAGGTCCATGTTAACCCAGGGACTTGCCTTGCCAGAAGGCCACCAGTTTCCTGGGGCTCGTTGCCCCAGAGCTGACATCACTGGGAACTTCCGGATGCCAAATCCAGGTTCATCTTCCACCCAGTCTCTAATGGTGCCATTTGCACTTCCTTCTCCCTGCAGCTTCCTCTACCCTTAAATCTCAAGTAAAATATCTTTTAAGTCCCCAGCCCTATCCTAAGTTTCATTGAAATTTAGCCAAGAACTTCCTGGGGGAAAAGGAAAGAGAAGGGACTGGCAGGCAGACACGGTGACACTACGTTCACATAAGCTTCATTTCCTTAGGAAACCAGGCTAAAAATAATAGTCAAAAATGTTGGGCAATTGCCTTCAACTCAACATCTCTCTCTAGACAGGAAGAAAGGAAGGAATTAGCAAACTGTAGGTTATATTTCAAGGTTTGTCTACATGATTTGAAGCAGAGAAATTAGAAATGAAATTAAGAAGATATATTAGGTCGTCTTGCCTCTCCCTGAGGTAACAAACCTACAGCAGTTTCCCTCAGCATATTTTTTAGTGAAGTGTGGAGCCCAGTTTCAAATGATCCAAATGATGGAGCTTCCATCAGTTTTCAACAGGGACCCATTCCTTTGCTTATACATCTTTCTTTTCTTCAAAAAACAATTTCAGATCCTTCCACCATTGACCATGTTTCATCTCATTATTCCTCACACACCTCCTAATTGTTTTAGAAACTCACTAGAGTGGAAATGTAAATAGAAGTGTCTACACATGCCACCTATCTACTTCAAATACTGTAACAGGATGACTGAGAGGTTCTTTTTGAATACAGCTTCATGTTTTTAACTGTCTTTCTCCTGAAGAAAATGCCTTTATTAATAAATACCATTTTTTTTTTCAGAGTTACCACCCTGCCCCTGTTTCAGCTTCAGCTTGAAAGGCTCAGCCCACTCAAAATACCTTGCAGAGGTTTTACTCATTCCCTCAAACTTTTCTACTTTAGTTTTTCTGTTCTGGGCAATGCCAAAAGCCTGGAGGGAGTCAGGACCTACCCAGGGGAATTAAGACATGGACAAATCACTTGTCTAGATGCAGGACAGCAAGTGAAATTAAATTCTTCTATCCCAGCTATGTGTTTGGAGCAGGTCTGAATTTGACAGCAAAAATCCAGCCATTGATCCACTCCATGACTGAGGAGGTACCAAAGGATGGATTAGTGCTGTCATATATACTTGACAGAGAAACATATTTCTTTTTGCTATTTCACATCTATATAACATGAAAAAAAACACAGTGAGGTATCTTCAACTTCACATCTTCACATCTTCAGCTTCTCCACCCTAAGCACAAGCACCCAGAGGCTTTGACCCAAACTCCCATCCTTAACATGCCTGTTCCACATTCAGAAGGAGAAGACATGAAGATGTGTGAGAAGACACAGTTTTCTTGGCCATGCAGTGCTTGTCAGAGGCCAGTTTATAAAGAATTTTATGAAAACAAGATTCCCCCATCTCAGAATTGTCTGACTTAGATGAGGCGTTGGTTTCTGGTATTCTCACACCTCCCTGATGGAGAGCAGCCCAGCCATGGCTGCCAGCAAACACAGTGAGGAAACGTGCACACATTTGGGACTCATCCCACAAGAATCCCTGGATTCCTCCTGCATCTTGCAACTCCTCAAGAACCACAGCAGCAGTATTTCTGCGCCTCATTCCCTGCTTACAAACTGGGAACTGCTGGGAAGACAGAGAAAGAAAGGCTGGCTCTGTAAGTGGGATGGAGACCCACACTGGGAATATTTCCCAGAGGATTTATGGATCTCGAGGCCTCCCCAGCTCTGTAGTGTGGAAGTCCCCCGGGTCCCCATCCATCCTTTGTACACACATCTGACCCACAACTAACTTCACTGCTGTCCTGAGCTGCCTGCTTCACCAGGCCAAGTGCCACATAGAGTTTCCACAAAGCCAAGAAGTAGATTCAAGGCCATATTAGGCAGAGTGAGGGGATATTAAATGGAGGTTCCAAGAAGTCTGAGCCCTTTCCTGAGCGCTGACGGCTGCTTCTGAGTCAGCCTCACTCTGCTGTTCTCTGCTGAGTCACTTGGCCCCAAATTGAGCAAGGAGGAGGAAGAAGTGAGGGAGCAGAGCCAGGAGAAGGTGCATGGCAGGAGCAGAGGGCACCAGCCTGGACCTCATCCCAGCTCTTCTGACGTTTGTGCTACTGTTGGGAAAAGTCCTCTGAAAATCCAGGTTTTGTGAAGGTCAGGAGGTGACAGGAGAAAGAGGGACCATGGCATTCAAAAGCAAGCAGAATACTTGAGGAGCAACAGTGTGCCAGTGAGAGGAGAAGTTGGATTTTGGAGTGGGGTCATACCAGAATATGTGTGTGTGTGTGTGTGTGTGTGTGTGTGTGTGTGCGTGTGTGTGAGCACGTGTACACGTGTGTATGAACACTGTGTGCACGCATGCACTCGCACGTGGGTTTGTTTGGACAAGGAATGTTGGCAAAGGCAGCAAAAACTAATTGCAAACAAACTGCCTTTACATTCAGCCCCCAAAACAGTTGTACCAGTGGGAGTTAAAAGCATCACTAGCTACACGACCCAGTAATTTCAGATGCTGTACCTTCCACTCCATCACAGTGCTTTCTGTTTGCTGGCCAAAATGAACAGTGAGGTGCTGAGAGTCTGGGCATCTCCTTAGTCAGGGCTCAGTACTGCTTTTCAGGAGCACTGTATAAAATGAGAAGTTGCCTGAAACAATAAATAACTGTGACAGGTACAGAAACAAAGCCTGTAGCTCTTGGGCTAATGTTTCCTTCTCTGGAGAGTTTTTTGTTCCCTCGTGTCTGCAGGACAGAACATTCCAGTGATGTTTCAGCACTGATGGGCCCTCAAGTCCCAGCCAGGAGAAAAGTCAGCTTTCTGGCAGCAAACCCTGAGTAGCTCCTGGAAACGAGCGAAGAAAAGGCAAAAAGATGAAATACTTTGTTTATAATATCATGACATCACTATCATCACTGGAGAAAAATGCAAGTTCATCTTTCTTCTCTGGGATGGTCCCTAGGACCTGACTGTTTAACACCACTGGATAACACAGCAGTGTCCTTGCCCCAGGCAGAGCTCTGGGAGAGCAACGTGGGCATCAGCACTCACATACAGGTTTGACCTCCTGGCCACTGACTTCAGCAGGGTGCAGATGAAACCCAGAAAATTTCCAGCACTGGATTCCCTTTGAAAAATGAGTCCAGCAGTGATGTTGTCCCTCTTGGGTTGAGCCTGAATGTGCACGCAGAGTTGCTGACTGGCAAACACCATCACCTGGGACAGTTCATGGGCTCCATGGAGACACAGAGGGATTCCCTGCCCAGAAAGTCTTGGCATTGTCCACAACTTGAATCGTTGGCATCACGGGATGGCATACAGAGAAGGGAAGAATGTGCCCAGGCCTTCACAGAAAGTCATTTGTTTCCTCCAGTCACTTCAATTGGCATCTGTCACTCAGGTTACACAGAGGACTTGTGGCTCTCTGGAAAAAATCTGCCTCCAAGGAAACGTCTGGTTTCATTCAAACATGTCTAGGTTAGCAAGGTCTTTTTCATGGATAGTTTCCTTTTGCTTCCTTTCTACCCCTCTCCCTCCAAACTCCACTGTTCCTTGTGCTCTGCTCTTTACTATATATCTGTTTCTGTTCTCTGGTAACTGAGAAGTTGTGGGAGATTTCATGGGACACATAAAGGCAGGATAGCCCACTACATCACATTTTACCTTTTTTGGTTTTCTCTGGTTTTGCTCCCATGGCCTCCCGCCAGATTAGGTCCATCAAGACCAGTTTTAGGCTTCATGACAAAAAGCCTGGTTGAAAGGAAAAGGGTGGAGTTCCTACCAGAAAGAGAGGGGCCACTGCTCTATTCTGAGGGTAAAAAATATCTGGAAGCATGTAGAACTGCTGGGATTCTGACAACCAGAAATGCAGGAAAAATACAGTGGTAAATGGCAAGGTAGCCAGCTGAGATGTCCCTACAGTGAAGCCTTCCATTCCCTAACTGGAACTCTGAGTTGTCAGAAAACTCCAGAAAATCTTGTTACTCACATAAGACCAGAGTCAGGAATGTGTTTAATGTCCTGAGATGGAATGGAAAATCAGAGCTTCAAAATCCTTACAAAGGGACCATCTCAGGAGGGGAAATGGCATGGATCAACTGAAACGTTCCTTCTGGTTTTAATGCTACAGACAACAGCAAAGCAAGATAAAACTGTATTCAAAAACCATCCAGATTTCATGTTTTCCATTTTTTAAACCACTTGGAAACATTTCCAGGACAGGGAGATGTACCAAACTGACCCTTGTACATGCAAGCACAGACAGGTTATCCTAGATTATTGTTTTCTGATTACAAAAACCCAGTCAGAAAATTCCTGACCAGACATTTCACGTAATTACAAGTGCAAGAAAATGCCATATCAGAGAATAAAGAAAAAATCCTGGCAGATTCCTACCTGAATAAAAATCCCTGTTTTAAAGCATTAATTTGTCATGAAACTGCTCCTGTGGAAGCCAGAGATCACTCACTTCAAAGGTAATCATAGAAGCCCAGAGAAAAATCTGTTCAGTGAATAGCACCCAGTGCAAACATACCCCATCCCTAAGCCACATGTGCCTGATGAATTAAAGTTCATTTACACTCACCACCCTTTATATTTTTCATTATTAATTGGAGCAGAAAACCTCTATTCCCACCCTGCTCTGCTGGGTTTTATCCTGGAAGTGAGCAGAGGACCCAGCACTGAAAGGACCTGAGGGGTCTCAGCAGGCACTGCTGCACACCCATCTGAACCACTGGCCCCAAACAGACCAGAATAACCTGAGACTGTGCATGTAGATGGGCAGAATAATTCAGAAACATCAGCTGAAAACCCCATTCCTCTGTGTGAATTCAAAGGGAATTTGTTCCCTCCAAGGGCCAGTAATTCATTTGAATGTCAATTCCGAGCTGACATTATGGGCCTGTCCTTCACAATTGCTTCAAGTGTAATTTTGGCCTCAACAGTTTCTTTAATTGAACCCGATTTAGATGGGAGTCCACCAGCACTTCATTTTTATTTTATTTTTATGATTCAATTTAGCACTTAGCCTCAGTTGCCATCTGATTTCATTATAGTTTTTGCTAGTGGAAAACGTATCCACCTATTACTAACACTACATAAATTCAGATGCTGTCTTGAGAAACATTCTCACACGTAGGAGTGCTAACATTTCATATATAATATGCCTACTTGTTGATAAGGCTTGCTGCATGACTCAGTGCCATGACCTTTCCAGAGGAAGCATTGTTTCAATGCATAGTAAGTTACAAATGCCACCTTCCCTATTGCTCTAATGGTGTTTTTGGGATGTATCCTCTAAAGGTGAAGATGGTTCAGCCCTGCTCTGTGCACTTGCTCCAATCAGTGTTGATTTGAGAATCTTCCTTCAACAAGAAAATGAAACTCAGATGTCTGCAGGACTTCTTTGGGTATGAATAAAAGGCTCCATTTCACAGATCTAATTTCCCTGCCTGCTTACCCTGTAGATGCTGCAATGGTGCTGCACCCTAGAAGTGGCTGCACTGCAGTATTTGCTAGCTAAAGGCAGTCAGAGGAGGTGTAATATTTCCAGAAGACCTAAGTATTCATGAGTTAGTATCATCACATCCACTGTAGTTGCAATAAGAAGTAAACTGAAGACAGAAAAGCTGGGATTACACCTTGGAAGAAACTTTTCCAGGCAATGAGGATAATATAGGATTGCATCAGACAGCCTGGGTAGGCTGCAGTGTCTCCATCACCAGCTGTAATCTAGGATTGACATGGGGAGAGCTGGTCTAGCTCCACAGCTGAGAGAAGGAGGAGGTGACTTTTTAGCAGGGCTTTTCTAGCCCTGTGATTTTACCCTGACATCCAGGCTTTGTGTTTTGGGATCTACCCCCAAGAAGCAGGAGTTCTCAGACACATCTCCATCACTGTGCACCAACAGCAGCCCCTACCTGATGCACTGCCTGGATTTCCATGCCCCATCCAGCTCCATGCTGCTGTAGTCACACTGGAATCTGCTCCAGAGTTGCCTCCTCTCAAATTGGATTCACTGCAAGAGAAACCAAGTAGATCAGTCCAGATTCAAAAGCCCAGAAGACCTTTGAACACTTCTGAACACAAAAAATTTAGAAAAAATATAGACTGAATTAATTCCTTTCTTCTTTTCTCTTTTCTGACCTGAGCTACGAGCTCTTGTAGCATCTGAAACTTTTATCAGAATTGACAATGGTATAAATACCATCCTGCCAGCTCCTAGAGTGCTAGCAAACAATCTTTCATCAACCAAATGAACTCTTACAGGCAGAGAAAGATATAAACACCCATATGTAATGCACATTCTCTGGACCAGCTCCACAACCAGCAAAACCCTCCTGCTTCCCTGGAATCAGCAACACAAATTCCCTTTATATGTCTTAAGTGTCCACAGTACAAACAATAACACATTAGCATGTTCTTGACACTGCTGTCAAAATAAACAGCTATTTATTAGCATTCTACAAGGCATTATTTTTAATGTCAGAAAAAAAAAATAATAATCTATCACTCTGCCTCAGAAAACAGCATCTCCCTTTTTATTTAAGACAACATCTGGTCCAGATAGCAGCTGCCAAGGGCTAAAGCTAAGAGGAATAGTGATTGCTGTTGCTTGGTAGTTGCCTGAGTATTTTTGAGAACATTTTTTCTCTGCATGGTAAAGCTGCCAACTATTCCCTGGAATCCCAGGAGGACACTGCATTCCCCTTCTGCTCTTACTGGGTAAATGGAATAAAGTCTGAATGTGATGCTCACCAGTCAAACCTGAACTAAATATAAAAAGATATTAAAAACTGCCTCTCCCTCTCTGTTTCTGAGGTGAAAATCTCCCCATCTTCACACAGGGAGACCTTTGCTGCCTTTTGTTCCTCTGCTTAAAGAAAATTTAAAGGTATCAAGGAACCTCTTGAGAAAACCAAGAGAGGAAGCTTGAATGTGAAGTGAACTTACAAACAAAAAGCTATTTTTAGTGTGGGGGGGAAACTCTTAGCATTGGACAAACAATACAAGGAAGTTTCAGACACTGACTGCTAGAGAGAGCTAATATCCCTTTGTTGCTGCCCCACCTAGTCTGGATACAGGAATGCTCCTGTATTCTCAGGGATATCACACCACCCCCCCAAAAAAATTCTCCACCTTCCCCTCAGCATGGTGCAAAAGTTCAGGGCTTAGGCCAAGAGCCACCTGGTTGGTTCATTCACACAACCTCCCCCTCCTGCTGGCACGGGTGATTTGAGGTCACAGCATGGCCCTGGTGGGACTGGGGGTGCTGGTGGGGATGGGTGGTGGGATTTTCCCTTTGCAGTCCCACCAGATGTGGTAGCAGAGCACAGCTGGAAGCACGCACAAGGCTGAAGCCAAAGAGCCTCCTGTAGCCCAGGCAGGGAATTAGGACCAAAGAGCTGGGCAGAAGGAGAAAGAATGCCATGAAGGTGCTTGGGACAACCCTCCTGAACACAAAGCAAAACATCTCCCTGTGCTTCTGCCCTTCCTGCATTGCTGGGCTCCAGGACATTGCAGGCAGAGAATGGAACAGACTCATGCTGGTGCTCAGCACCTGGGGACCTGGCTGTAGATTCAGGAGAAAACAAAAATGCTTTGGCAGTCCCCAATGATTCTTCTCTTCTTTATACAAATAGTATCTTTTTTAAGCAGTTAATCAATATGCAGGTTCTTCATGGTGGAAAGCTTTTAAACAGGAGCTTTTCTAGCCTGTTCACCTCTTGCTTGAGCTGCATTTCTCTTTATTCAGCCATTAAGAAAGGCTCTTGAAGGATGTGGGCAATTTGAGCAACACCAGAGTCAAGAGGAGAGTGGAGAAATCCCTTAAGTCCTGTGCTTAAACAGAGACTGCACCTCACTCCTCTCTGTTCCCAAAGGAAGTATCAGTGCCACAACCATCATTAAATGCAGCCATGTTAAAGGGGACATGGGAACAACCGGTGTTCTTATGTACATACACATCACCTCTGGGATTAACTGCCCACTTTCCTTCCACTAACATTCAAAATTCACTCTTTCCCACTTTGATGGGCCCAGCTACTGGTTCAGGTACAGAGCAACCTAATGGCATTGACAGCAGTGGGGAAATCCTCAGCACCCCAGCACTGTACTGATCCACGGGGGTTTGCTGAGCTGAGGATCAAATCCGAGAGCATACAGAGCTCCTCCAACCCAGAACTGACACTACTCCCTTCTTAACCCAGATGGGACCTCCAGAACCCACAGGTCCATGCCTAGAGAAGCTGATGGGGTGGAAGGAGGCAGGAGGTGTCAGTGTGGATCAGGTCCAGCCCAATATCCTGTCTACCAGATGGGTCAGAGGAAGGTGTGAGGGACCCCACGTGAGGCAGATGTCACTGCTGACTCCAGGCTGCCCCACTTAGGAAAAGATGAAAACAAATGAGTTTATAACCTTTTGTCAGCTTGTCCCAAGGATGTAACTTCACAAATATTTAGGTCAAACGGGGCACACCCTGTGCTGCACAGAAAAAAAGAAGACAACTCAGTGCTTCAATTTTTGGATGCCATACTCTGTGTGCTGGATAAGATAGTGACAGTCACTTGCTGTGCCTGGGGACACTGATCTGCTGGCTCAGCCCAGGAGCTGAAGGTGGCTTAGAACACAAGTGGAGTGGGTACTGCTGTCTCAGTGCAAGCCACCATTTTCCACATGAGAGTCACAAAAAACCTGCAGTTCATCAAAGGAAAAAAGGATGAAGCTAAGTCAAACAAGGCTGCTCGATGCAGATTTTTTAAAACTCAGTCCAGCTTATCCAAGGGATTCACTGCACTGAAAGTCTTTCCTTGACACATGAGACTGCACCCACTTCAGCTACCAGTTCCCAAAAGGTCAGGAAGAAGTCCTCACAACTGTGATGTAATTGTGAAGATGAGCTGTAGGTGCACGTGGCTCCTGTCTTGTCCCACTCTGCTCCTCCTTGGTGAAGACAGGAGCTGCTGACTTCAGCCAGGGAAAAACTGTCAGCCATAGAATGCTTCATATGAAGTCATAACAGGATTTTTCAGGTGTTACAAAAAGCATCAGTAAGGTTCCTAAATATCCCAGGCCTCTCTTTCCTCAAGGCAAAGCCTGACTGAGGTGCATCTTCTCATTTCTGTCTTGCCAGTGCCTGGGGGTCTCACCCTGCTTGTGGAAATGGGGCTCCACTGCCCATTCCAGGGCATCACAGTGGAGGGTGGACATCACCTGGCCCACAGAGATTTTTGTCCTGAGCTGTCAGGAGGGCAGGAATTGAGTCTGGCTGCATCTTCCCCAGTGTTGGTCCCTGATGCTGCAACCCCCAAACTTATTCCTTTAAGTTCTGCAGGGCTGGGTGTCCTGTTGGTGAAGCAGAACAGAGGCAAAAGCAAGAATCCTAATGCTCTGCCCCAACCTGAGTGGGGGGTGAGGGAAATTCATGCTGTGGTTTGCCACAGAAGGGTCTCCCATGTCCTTGGGATCCCCAGGGTGGCATCACTGATGACATGTGAGCAAGGCAGAGACATGGTGTGACTCTGTGAAAAGCCAGCTCAGAAGCAGCCCTGAGAGCAGCCAGCCTTCCCCACAGCTCTTTTCCTCCATCAGCTGTTAATCATTTGCCTGGGCTGTGTTAATTCACAAATTTCTTTCTCCCAGCCCTGCTCCCATTGTTTCTGAGCAGGGCATTGTCATGAAGCCAGGTCTATATTTACACCAGGAAATCAGCCTACACTTACAGTTGCCTTCTTTGAATGGGATCCTTTTACCTTCTGTGCTGGCAATGATGCAATTGAACAGAAAGGTAGAAAAATAAACAAATGTTTATTTAAGACACTTGGTTGTATCCAAATGAACAAGTGGCACTTCTTCCTATTGACTCTTCCATGCTCCAGGCCAGCAGAGCACAGGTTTTTTCATGGCATAAACAAAGGATTATTTCCTAAGAAGATTGAGAGTTTCCTTTAAAGGGAAAAAAAAAATGGAGAAAGGAAGGAATCTGCAGAATAGCCCTTAGGAAGTTACAACTCTGGAGGCCCTGTAGTCCCTCACCAGCAAAATGTATTTAAATATAGCACGGCCTGCCCAGAGCACAGCCTGAGAAATGCCATAAACCCAGCAAAGAAACAACTCTGCAGGCAAAGCCAGAGGGCTTCAGACACATCCCCCTTTACCAGGATCTGCAACCAGGTCTATGAGTTGCTTCTTTGAATTCAGGACTTGATTTGGCTGCTTCTAAAGGTTTGATTCTGCTTTTTCATTTCCACACACAGCCACACTTTTTGTTTGTGCAGCAAAAGCAGACTCAGCAGTTGTTGACCCTGTAGAGAAGAAGATTGTGTCTACACAAAAAGACCACAAAGCTCTCCCCATGCTCTTCATGATCTGGAGCCAATCTTGGGAGGTTTGCAAAGCTCTGACCTTATTCTCCATGAAGCACTTTCTCAGGACTGCTCTCAGCTAGGTTCCTTACAGATAAATGTCATCTGGTATTTCTTGGACAACCAGAGAGCTCTCATGCCTATGCGAACCCCCATTCCTTGCTGAGATCATGAACCTTAGTGTTCAACTACAGCAGATTAGAAAGTGGGTGAGAAACTCCTTTTCCTCCTCCGAACAACAATTTTTAATGCAAAAAGAAAATGCTTCCAAGCTCAAATGGCATTCATGCCACTTGGGAGATTGCAGCTCCACATTCCAGCACTATTTCCTCAGCAGATGAGTGGGGTGGGTGACATTTCCCTTTACATGCCATGGGCTCCTCTACCAGTGCAAAGGGTGATGCACCAGTGACATGAATGGCTGGGAGTTCACCAGGGAGCCTGGACACTGGTGGGAACAGGGACATGTCCAGTCATGAATTGGAATTTCAGGACACAAATGTCTCATCTCAACCAAGATTACAGCCATAGTTTTGGTTGGGTTCATTCTACTTCCTTGCCAAAATGTACCTCTTTCATCTCCATGGAAAGCAGACCACTTTGTGATGGAGGAATAAGCAAAAAACTTTGTTTTCTAGGCAGATTGCAGCCAGGGGTGGCAGTTTGGAGCCATCCCCTGTCCTAACAGCCTCCATTTGATGCTGTACCTGTTCTTGAGCTACACACACAGTGACTTTGTGCTCCAGGACATCCTGACCTGTCACCCACACACCTTTTCCAGAGCACAACCAAACAGTTACTCATTGCATTCAGCTGTAATGAGAAGCCTGAAACTGCTCAGGTTCCCTGGCAAGCAGCTTCTGTTGTAACAAGCAGCTTTGGCTGTAGATTTATCTGCTTCCCATACAGCACAGGGCAACTGCAGCAGGATGAACCCCAGAATGTAATAATATAAGCAGGAAGAACTGTAATTTGAAGCCCTTCCCACATCAAGCAAGTGAAACAATCTCTTCTTTCAGAATGCAACATCATTCTTGCATAAGGGTCCTTTAAAATAATATACAGTGCTGCTGAACAGGAGCCATGGGGGGACTCCCTCTGATCCTTAGGTCATCCTCAGCTTCAGCTGATAGTTTTGCTCTGACTGCTCTGAGTTTTTCTTTCAAAAGCAGAAAATCCCCCCGGCTGTTTCCTGAGCCTTCTGCAGGAATAAAGGTACAGACACACAATATGGGAGTTCATCCCCTTGCTTCCAAATACTGGGTGTCCCAGTGCCTCAGTTTCCCCTCCCCAGGTGGTAGCAGGTTCTGCTCCTGCTGCATTTCCCACCCAGAAGGACTCCTTGGGGGACTCTCTTCAGATGCCAAGGATTAAAATTAGAATAAGTTAGAGCTGTATCAAGTGAGCTTCAAGAAATGAGGCAGCACGTTCAGACAGATATTATGATTTCCTCTTTCACTGTGCAGGAATCATATTTGGGATCCTAAGTTAACTCTGGAAAAATCAGAAAGCCATCTTAAAGTTTGTTATGTTACTTAGGGCAAGCAGACAGTTTATGGAAGGAATCAGTATTCCTGGTCCTCACTGCTGTTTGCTTTCCATTTCCTTCTGTCTTAAGACCTGGCTATTTTTTAGTGATCCTACAAAATCTAGGAGATAAGAAGAGAGCAGAAGACCATGAAATATCTGGTGAATAATGAAATAACCTAAGACACTCCAGGGAACAGCTCTGTGTATTTTGCAATTACGTTCCTAGGACAAGATCTAATAGCAGTGCCCTGCTTCTAATTTTAGAAGGCTTCCACAGTGCAAGAAACTTTTGTTACCTCTTGCTCTGAGGCAATCACTGCTGCTCTTCAGAGTTACATTACACAGAAAATTCTCTTTGGATTAGATGTCACAAGAGCTATCAAAATCTCCATTACAATCACTGGGAGACCTAGCCCAGTGAAAACCCTGGCCTTGTTTGCTGCCAAAGTCCTAAATGTTGTTTGCCTGCTACAAAAGCCAGAGATGTTACAGGTCATGGCAGAACAAGGAAGACCCAGAGCTTGGTGAACAGGAACACAGTGGCCCAGCAAAACCTTGGGGGCTGCATCCAGATGGAGCCTCAGTAGGTTAACCCTGGGTTAACCCTGTGCCCAGAGGTGAGCCAGAAGCTGGAGCATCCTCACAACATGCTCTCCACCACCTCCAGATTCACTTCAGCACAAGTTTGCACCTTCCAGCACCCACCAATCTCAGCTGTAACACTGGCACTCGAGGGGCTGTTGGACAATGGTCTGTATTACACTGATCAGCAGATCAGAACATGTAGGATAGCTTGGGGATTAAGAATGAATTCTTTCCTGTGGGGGTGGTGAGACACTGGCACGGGTTGCCAACAGAAACTCTGGATGCCCCATCCCTGGAAGTCTTCCAGGCCAAGTTGGATGGGGCTTGGAGCAACCTGGTTTAGTGAGAGGTGTCCCTGTCCATGGAACTAGATGAGCTTTGAGGTCCTTTCCAACCCAAACCATTCTAGGATTCTGGGATATCTCACCCACTTGTCTTTATTAGGGAGTAAAAAAAATCAGAATCCTTGGCAGAGCCCAAGCAGCACCAAAACAAGCAAGACAAGAGGGCACGGTCTCAAGTTGTGCCAGGGGAGGTTTAAGTTGGATATTAGAATTTTTTTATGGAGAGGGTGATCAGACATTGGAATGGGCTGCTCAGGGAAGGGGTGGATTCTCCATCCCTGGAGATATTTAAAAAGAGCCTGGATGTGGCACTCAGTGCCATGGGCTGGGAACTGCAGCGGGAGTGGAGCAAGGGTTGGACTTGATGATCTCTGAGGTCCCTTCCAACCCAGCCAGTTCTATGATTCTATGATTCTATGAAAAATTGTGAAATTGTGTAACAGAAACCTGTTAGAAAAATAGAAAAAAGGACCAGCAATTCTGCAGGGCTGTATTTCATTGCTGCACACTCAGTTGGGAGCAATGGAAACAACCCAAGCTCTGCAGCAGAAATCAGTCACCACGGACACTCCTATTTCACCAAGTGCTTTAGAGAAATGTATGGCTCATCAAAACATGACATTATTAATGCACTTTGTACCCAGCCAAGAGCAGATGTGTGCTTGCATAAACCTTTCCTTATCATTACTAAAAGCAACGTGCTGCAGTCTGTCACTGCTCAGGAAACAATTCCACATCCAAGATCTCCGGAGCTGCCGCATCGCGTTCGGATCGTCTGCGATTCCCTTCTAGGGAGTCAGAGTCAGATATAGGGAAAAAGAGATGATCCCAACCCCTTGGGGCTGATGCATTTCCAAGGAGAAGCAAATGTTGATTACCCTTGCATGTTATTTTGCCTATATATTGTTAAAATAAAATCCAAAGTCAAAATATCCCACTGGCTTCACTGGGCTCTGCATCTGGCCATTAGTTACTTGAGTTCATTAGTCAGATTTATGTTTTTAGCATAAAACAGGCCTTAAAGTATCATCCAACTGCAGTTTCTGCTTTGGGGAAAGGCAGACACAAAACACTCTGGTTCATGAGTCTTCTGATTTTGCACTGTATTTTTGTTATATGAGTTTTCTTAATTAAACACATTTACCAACAAAATTTCCTGCAAATGCCACCACCCCAGCTTCCTCTCCGTTTTGCATAAATAAAATAAAATAAAATAAAATAAAATAAAATAAAATAAAATAAAATAAAATAAAAAGAGCTGCAGGGCTGCAGGTGCATTGCCTTTGCAGCCACTTGTCCCATTTCAAGGTATATTTGGTTTAGCTTTCTTCAAGCCCTTGTTTTCCCCATTCCTCACTCTTGGCTGGTCAGGATTGCTGCAGTGAAGATTTTCCATTTAGATGCAGGGAGGGGCTGGAGAAGACATTTGGCCTGGATTCTGGTGATTTTCTTCTTGTAGATGTAAATTGGAAAAGGGAATTGGGAAAAGAAAAAGGTAGCCTTTGCTCAAGCCACATCCTGCAGCAGCCAGGGACCCACCTGGTCCCCGGAGAGCATTAGAAAATCCTCAACATTTTGCTCACTTGTGATCTGCCTCGTGTGGCCCCTGAAGAACAGAGGAGCACCAGAACACTGTTAATTTTAGCTACACCCTAAACCTCGTGATCCCAAAGGTCTGCCAGGCACAGGCAGAGAAGGCAGCTGAGTAGGCAGCTGCCCAGGGCAGCAGCCATCAGCTTGGGGCAGGTGATCCCTTCTCTCTCCCTTCTGCCCACTGCTAGAGCTTCAAGTGATGGAGGGGATGGAGGGGATGGAGATGAAGCCACAATGCACCTCCTCTTGCTGCTGATGTGCTCAGAGCTCAAGGAGATGTGGGCAGGGTTGGGCCAGGAGTGCAGGTGGGGTTGTCCTGGGAGGAGAGGTGCAGAAGTGGGTGCTAACCCCACTGAGCCAAACCCGTGCTGCATTTCTTCCATCACCATCAGTAAACTGTATTTTCCTTGACAGAAATAACAAGGACAAAGTTGTTTTGGGTTTTTTGGGTTTTTTGAATGAGGGACAAACTCAACTGGCATGGGGCTTGGATGTCTTTTTTCTCTTTCTTGATAGGCAAAGGTCCTATGCTGCTCTGGGAGACTGTTGTGGATTATTTCAGAGAATCAATGTAGAGAAATTTAGAGGTCTATTAAAAATATTTTCTCTCCCTGGAAGTTTATTCAGCTGTAACTCTGCAAGTTATGTAATGAAACCAAATAAAATTAGATTTCGGATGAAAACAGCACTAAAAGAAATCTTAAAGTTACTGCAGCATTTTGAGACCACTTTGGGGTTTTTATTTCTTCTTCACCTACTGGCACAGGAAAGCAGCCTTTGCTCTGAGCTGAGTGCCATGGCATTGGCACTGCCAAGGAACAAAGTCACCTGAGGTGGCAACACTCTGGTTTGACATCCATCTGTGACACTGGGGATGGAGCAGTCCTCAGGTTTGCTACAGAGCAACACTGAGGCACAAACCTGCCAGTGAGGCACCACTGAGCTCTCAAACCAAGCTGAAATCTCTGGGAAGCCAAATGTTCTCTCTACATATTTTTGTCCCTCTCAGTCTGTTACATAAACTCTCAAGAGGCAGAACCATAGGGAGGGCTTGGAAGGATGTATTTATTCCAGTGGTAATTCTAGCATTGAAACTTTCTGACAGCTGCTGTGGACAAATAGGCAATAAAAAGCAAAGCAGATTCAAAGCTGATATTCAGAGATGGGAGTGTGAGCCACGTGGTGCCTTCTTTAGCAGGCAGATGGTATAGAGGACTGCAAAGTCTCTTCTCCACATTCAAGTCAAGCTCAAGACATTTTGGCTTCATTTTCCAGTCTTGGCTGCATGAAGTTGGAGCTCTGGCTCCCATTATCTGAGCAATGGTCTAAACCATGATTGGCCCATGACACACAGCTTGGGGGAACAAACATCCTGAGCATCCTCAGCTGCTCCAGTTCCTACCTTCCCACCTGCTGCTACAAGATCCTCTGGCAGAGACACAGGCTGAGAGCTGAGGACAAGTAAAAAGCTCAGATCCCTGCCAGGGCTTGGCTGTCAGGGGTTTTGGGTATTCACACAATGTGCCTCTTCACATCAGCTGGAAATAAAAGCAGCCTGTGCTGCAGAGCTTGCTACCATTCACTCCTGGAATCAGAGAAAAATGTAGGTTGGGAGAGACCCCTGGAGGTGACCTAAGCCACCACTGGAAGCAAGGACAACCTGAAATTAGTTCAGATGAGCTCATGATGAAGCTATTCCAAACATGAGTTGGGCTTTATGTGAAGCCAGGAGACTTTACAAGTGGATATGGATTCCTGCTCAGAAGCCACGGGCTTGCTCTACAAACAGCCCCACTGATGCCCACAGGAGGGATGGCATCAACAGGGGATCTGCTGAAAGCTTTTAGAGGAGGTCAGGGATATTTTCTTGTAACCAAACCTGCCCACAGTGTGAGGTGGTAAAAGGAAGAGTGGCCCAGGTTGCCCAGGTAGGTGGTAGAAGCCCCATGTCTGGAAACATTCAGAGTGAGGCTGGATGGGGTGCTGAGCAACCTGATCTAGTTGAAGATGTCCCTGTAGATTCCATGACCTCTAAAGGTCCCTTCTGACCCAAACCATTCTATGATTCTGCATTTCAATTCTGTAAGAAACTCATACTGCAAAGCTTTCAGAGAGCAGCACCCACTGGAGTTGCTTACATGTGCCTGACTCTTAGCAAGGTTACATCTGAGCACATTTGTCTGAAGTACTCAGAAGGGAACTCAAATTATTCCTTCCTCAGAATAGCTAAAAGCATGGTACTTCTTCAGCCAGCACATTTGTTCTCAAAGCAATCATCTGTCCAGGAGTGTGCACTGTACCCTTTCTGTTCCAGGAAGGGAAAGTATCTGCTGTCTCTGCTCTCAGAGGGACATAACATCCCAACATATCAAGACATCCACTAATGGATGAACTCTGAAGTGGAAGCTTTCACAGCATCAGCTGACCCAGCAGTTGTTGACCCTGTAGAGAACATTGTGTCCACACAACAGGCCCGCAGAGCCTTCTCTGGCAGGAGGCATGCACACCTTCTGCTAAAACTGCTCCAGGTTCTAAGCTACCATTTTAGGTAAAGGAGAAGCCAGTTTCAGGACATGTGCTGACATCCTTGCCTGCCTATAGAAAACTGATAGAAAAATTTAAGTGCTTTTTAAAGACAGTTTGAGACTCATCCTACCACTCCTTCCAGCAGTGCACCACACCTGAGCCCAGCCTTCACCTGAGCAGTTTCTCTACAAAACTCAGCAGCCTCCACAGTAGGAAAATCTGAACTGGGGGAATGAGCCCAACTTCACCTACACGTACCCTAAAAGCCAACCCTAAAGCCTACAAAAACACAAGCCCACAGGGAAGTGTGGAATAACAGTGACTGCATTGTTCACAAGACCAGTTATGGTTGATAAAGCAGATATTCCTGCTGGGCATCCAGAATTCCCCTAAAGAATGATTTCAGGAACTCAGCCTGTTATAGGCAGTTCCCACTGAGTGTTTTCAGGCTCTGTGTTTTCTGCAGGGGTAAATAAGGACTCACACAGTAGCTGTGGGTATTTTCTTAAGTAACAGGAGGTGTGTGCCACGTAGCCAGCAAGATGATTGATCCAAGCCTTTGGTTTCATTCAAGCCCTTCTTTCATTAGCAGTGAGGAAGTCAAGGTTATCATGCTAGGTTTGTCAGTATTTAAGCTAAGTGGTTCTCTGGAGACAACCATAAAAATGTTGGGGTTTGGACCTGCCAGGCCAAATGCACTGCAGTGGATCAGCTATGGGCATATTTTATTATCTTTGACAGAAATGCCATTTTTATCTGTAATCTTCTGTTATACTATGTCTCAACAACCTGTGGAGGAAGAAAGAATTTGTATAAGATCTCATGCTGTTCTGAGCTGCCTTGCCAGTTTTCAGTACTTTTGCTGAGTTAGTTGAAAGAAAAATATACACAGCAGAAAAGGATCCGTCAGTAGAATGGGGAGGAAATTGCATCCTGGAGGAGAGGAGGCCTTGAGTGATGTTGTCTTCACAGTCTCCTGTGAAGCCAGGAAATCCATGACCCCTTCCAAGCCCACACTCATATTTTACCCACCTAATCTATCAGACCATATTATATTTGCCATGGGTTTTGTTACTTTTTTCCCCTTGATCTTATTCTCCCCACAATGCTTGTCAGGTCTCCCTCCCATCATTGCCACCACTTGGATTCTCAGGTTTTGAGATGTGGACTGGTTTACACCTCTTTAAAACCCATATTAACAGAATCCAATAAATACCAAAAAATCTAAAAACTTGCTAAGGCAGATAACTTATCTCCTTCTGGTAGATTTCAAAATTCTCTGTAATTTAAAGAACAAAGGTTCTTGCTGAACTGGTCACAGTGGGAGGTCTGGGACCAACTTTATTTCAGAAGCTTCTAGAGAAACTGGAGTGATCTGTAGTTGAGGGCAAGATAAGCACAGCAGGTGTATTCCCTGTCTCCAGCATCCTGGATTCTCTCCAAGCTGATTTCCATCCTCTCCATTCCAACAAAACAGTGTTCACAAGGGTCACTGATGATGGTTTCTTGGCCAGTTCCCTCTTGTCTTCCACTTTGGCCTCTGTGGTTGTGACACCCTTACATCTTCTCTCAGCTTTCCTCATCCTCTCCTCTAACATTTCTCTCCTGAGGAAGCTTCCCAGATGGAGCAACCCAAAGAGCCCAGGGGCTGAGGGGTGGCAGGAGGGCTGTTAGTTTGAATCAAACTGTCCTGGGACCTTCTAGCAGTGTGGTCTGGTTTATCAGAGTGAGGACGACAG
Organism: Heliangelus exortis; assembly: GCF_036169615.1. Lineage (NCBI taxonomy): Eukaryota > Metazoa > Chordata > Aves > Apodiformes > Trochilidae > Heliangelus > Heliangelus exortis. The sequence continues at coordinate 4,778,340 of NC_092429.1, forward strand.
AGGGATCCACAGCCCAACATTCTACATGGGGTTACAGCAGTACTGGAGGTCCAGTTCAGGTCTCTGTACTGGCTCTCCTGTGTCCAGCTCCAGGGAGCCAGAAAGTTGAGCCAGATCAGAAGGAAAGTCCTTCAGAAGGTGAGCTTACACTGCCCATCTCTTGCAGGAATGCAAGTTTTTCACTCGCTGCAGGTCCCAAAGCCCCAACTTTGATCAAAATACATGAAAGCAAAGTCCAGCAGATAGCAGCCACACAGACTGTCTTAAAGGGACTCCCAACTAGCCCTAAAACTGCCAGGTAAGATTTTAAAGAAGCCAGGTTGGGACATTCAAAGATCATCTGGTCCAACCTTTCATGGGAAAGGGAGCCTAGGTGAGATTTTCTAGCACTCTGTCCAATTGCATCCTAAAAGCCTTCAGTGATGGGAAGTCTACCACATCCCTGGGTAAGTTTGTTCTCACTGTAAAAAAAAATAAATCTTTTTTGTATCAAGATGATGGGATCACCCTGCCAACAAGGAAGCCCTTTTCAACTCCCTCTGATTTATTACTGACAATCCAAACAATATGCAGTATTTTCTCATTTTTCTGCTGCTTTTTTCCTACTGTCCATTTCAAATGGTTTCAATCTGTGCAGATTTCAAAAGCAATATTAAGAAGGTCAGCTCTGGTCACAGTCAGCTCTAAGTACCAGTTGTAGCAGGGTGCAGTCTTTTCCTTACCCACAACCCTTGAAATATCCTCTAGGATGACCACAATGCCTGTTACACCATTTCTCTCCTGATTTTTGGGAAGAGGGCCAGACAAGGACCACAATCCCCATTCATAGTTCCAACCTCTTGCCTGTCCTGGTGCTAAGAATGAGGCTCCCACCTCCACCTGGGAAAGGGTCTTTGTCTCAGAGTCACACACTATCAATCAGTCTGCTCCCAGGAATGAGGAAAGATGCTTTCCTTCCTTCCACCTCCTATTTGGACCTCTGCCTTCCCAGTGGGATCATTTTACTGGGTAGAAGAGAACAAAGAGAGGCAGAAAGAAACATGTCAATATGTGCATTGAAGAGGAATTGAAAGCAAAGCATAATAAAATATCTGAAAGCACGTGGGAATTTGCTGGAAACTGGAGGAGAGAGGAAGAGAAGCAGCTACATCTGTCACTGCTGCACACACTTAGTTTTGAAAAGTTCCTTCTCCCTGTCCCACCTCCCTCCCCCTGCTCTCCCACTGCCCCGAGGAGGGGAAGGTAGCAAAGGCATCACTCCAAAACTTATCACCTTGAGAAGGGTAGAAACCCAAGATTTTAAAATCACTGCAAGAGGCAGAAGCATCTTTGGGGGAAAGTGCAAACAGCTTTTTTTACTTGATGACTACTGGAAACAATATGGCAATCATTAGCTTCTCTCTCCCCAGTTCAGGGTAAGTCCCTTTAATTTACACATGATGAACAACAGACATGCAGCACAGGTCCATTAGTAATATTAAGGTTGTCTCTCTTGCCAAGAATCATGCCACTAAAAAGCACATGTGCAAACCCATGAGTGTCTGGGAAGGGTTAAAGGGCTGCTGGGGGCTCATGCTTCTTGAAGAGAGGTAAAAGAGGGAACAGAAGCTCAGCTGGAGAACTTGCTTCACTCTCAGTGTGTGACTGGGTCTGGGAGACTGTGTTGTCTGAGAGGGTAGACAACAACCTCATCCTTGTCCACCCTCATCCTCAGCTGAGCCAGCTGCATTCACCCTGGGTTTTTGCTAAAGCCTCCTGGAATGCATCTGAAAAGAGAGAATCAGACCTGGTGTGGAGGTGCAAGGATCCATGAGTCCTGCTTGATTTTTTTGGTAAAGTCTGAAGCCTCACAAGAATGCTTAACTTGGGCCTCAGACCATTGCTCATTTCTGAAAAAAAATTATCCAGGAAAACTGGGTAATTTTTTATCTTTAGGGGGGATCACTGGTGATAACCAACACCACCTGTACCCACCTCTGATGGGGTAGATTCCCAGAATGACAGAGACATTGTACATAGACCACTAGCAGGGTTTTCAAGAAAACCCTGAGTGCCAAAAACCTGCTCTGTACTCTTCATTATCATTAAAAAGAAACATCTCATCCAGGCAGAGTCTCCTGTTCCCTGCCATCAGACAGATCAGCACAAAACCAGGAGCTGCTGTCTGACCTGAATTCTTCTTTACATCTTCCCAGTGCCATGTGCTTGTTCTGCACACAAAGAGCCTGTGCCACTGAATTCTTGGTGTCAGGCTGACCTGAAGCAACGAGCTCTGCAGCATAAAAATAATTTGATTTTACCCAGAAGCCACTGCACAGTGTAGGAGGATATTTTCCACTTTGGCATTGTCTGGTTGGTGACCTTGGCCAGGTAGTGTTATCTTTCTCTGTCTCTTTGTAAAACTGAGACACTGGTACTGAGCATTCTTGTAAAAGTACTTTGACGTCTCCCAGCAATAAAAAGCCAGGTGCTGACATTACTCTGCAGCAAGTATTTATTCTCATCTGCTTTAAATCTCTCCCTCCTTCATTTTCATTGAATAACCCCTTTGTTCCTGCATTATGAAACACTGTAAGTAGACTCACAACTGCTCACAGAAGTGAAAACTGATGGATCCAGCCTCAGAGAGCCCCTCGTGCAGAGCAGGACTTCCAGGGATGAAACCCTGGCTCCCCTGACCTCAGTGGGAATGCTGCCAGTGGGGTGACTGCTGCTGAATCACACTCAGTGCTAGCAAGAAAAGCATTTCAGAACATTTTCTAATCTGCTTCTTCAGGTTTTAGTCATCCCCAAAGTCAATGTGAATAAGCATTGCTCTTCCCTTTCAACAAATGGACCCCTCATGGAGAACCCAGCCCAGTTAACAATTCCTTCTCGTTATGGGTTGGAGTTTATTTTGTTCTGCTGGTGAAGTTACCACCATCTGTGGCCAAACAACACACTCAAGCCCAGTAACCTTTCAGAAAAATGACAGATGATGTCTGCTGCTCATTTCATGTGTTTTTTGTCCAGTGTGGTCTCCAAGGAAAGGAAGAAGGTGCCAAAACTGAAATAAGAAAGATAACACTGGTAAATGTCAGAGCTCCCTGGTGAGTGCAGAGGTCTTGAAGAGTTGGGAATGCTGAACAGATGACTCACTGGGAAGGGTTGCCACACGTCCTGTTTTTGACAGATGGGACATGAACTTATTTTATCTGGGATCCTACATTTTTATGGTATCATAGTAGCATCTAGAGGACTCGATAGTGAAAGGGATGGCTTTGGGGGCTGTGGGAGGTAGAAAGTGTCACATGGGATGAAGGGATTGGATTAAATGAAAAGTTTTGAGGCCAATGCTCAGCATGGATATTTTGGAGTTGCTTACAGCCAGGCTCTGGTTTACAGGTGCAGAAGGGTATCTCCATTACTTAAACACAGATTCTGTCACAGGTACATATATATACCAGGTTGTTGGGTTTTTTTCATAGACATAGTAGATAAATGCACTGAGTTGGCTGGATTTCAGAATTATTTCTGTTCAGATCAATCCAAAAGCAAAACCTTTTAGTGTTTCTAGCACTGAAAAAAAAGTCATATTAAAAAGTAAACATCATTTCCAAGTGAATAGGCAATGTGCTCTGTATTTGAAACGTTGAAATCACATTCTGATTGTCCCATATTTCCTTCTGCATTTTCAGCCAAAGCCACTGGCTGAACACAACAGCACATGAAAAGCCCTAAATCCCACACTATTTTTAATTGACTTCACTATTCAACAAAGAAATAAAGCCACACAGCTCTAATGTAATGATGCTTGTGATGACATTTTCCACAGCCTCCTCCAGATCTCCATGTCATTTGTCCCACCACAAGCCAGTGTAACATACCCTACAGCAGGATGAAGAGTTTGGAGTTTGCTACTGTCTGTGAACTAAACCAGACCTGGAGTGGAATCCTGACCTCAGACAAGAGCAGCTTTGCCACCAGCATAAGTGGGACCAGTTTATTAGCCCAGGATTTCTAACTCAGGCATTAGAAGCTTGTATTTTTGACAGGTTTAATCCAGAAGCCCTGAGCTCACTATCATCATCTGTGAATGTGATTACAGGGGCAGACAGGATAAAGCTGGAGTACTCAGAATATTTCTGCTCCACTTCTGCTTCCCACTTTCAAGCTGTCACTCAACCAGTTCTGTCCAGCCAACTAATTGCATATCAGGGGACCAAGTCCTGTGGCTAACGCGTCCCCGTGGTCTCCTATTTAACACGTTGCTGAAGGAATACAAATTTGTCCACTTCCCCCCCTCCCCTTCTTATTCAGTTGAAATAATAAATATTTTACTGGTGATTTATTGGATTTCAGCTTGTTGAAAAGATCCCCCAAACAAATGAAGTTTTAATGGCAACAAACGCCAGCCGCGGAGCATTAGAAAATATAAACAGCAGCGGAGCCCATTAAACAAAACCCACTTTGGATTCAGCTGACACAGTGCTCAGCAATCTTCACCTCCTGAAGCAAGGGCCCTCAAGAGAGGGTCACAGTGAGGACCTCACTGGAAAAAAAAATCTGGAAGTATCATGGATTTTCATCCCTTGAATACTGAGGGCTGCAAGAGAGACTCCGGAATTGGTCAGTCCAAGCTTTGGGCTGGTCTGGGTCACACTTCAATGACAAAATTCATTTCTAAAGAGGAAGAGCCAAGGCAGCCCCTATCCACTGCTGCCTTCACACTGCCTTCCTCACTGCAACACCCGTTTTTGCCACTCCAGTCCATCCATCCAGCTCCCACACCTCTGTCCTCTGCTCCCCTCCTAACAGATGGGCTGAGTCCAGCTCCACCACTGCATGAGGTCCCTCTACAACCTCTGAGCTGGAGCCACCCAGCATCTCCTTATGTCAGCAGCACCATCCAGTGGTCCTTACTGATGATCCTTACTGCAGGAAGGGCTGATGTGCATGTCTCTGCAGCCTGGGGGAAGTAACTTAGGTCATGCTGCTGTGCTATGGGAGATGGATGTGCTACCTGTACACAGGAGTCAGTGAGTGGCTGGGTACCACAGAGGAGCTGTCACCCACTCCAGGAAGCACCCAGAGTGCTCACAGCCCATGTCCCTCTCCTTCACACATTTTTCTTTGGGTAGAAAGAAGTGAGTTTGTTCTGTTAGTCTGGGTTTTGCTCAGTACACTCCACTGCCCTCCCATCAATCAGATCTGCCAGCACAAAGTGCAATCACTCCTAAAGCCAACTACTTCCAGTAGAATGATTTTTTTTTTTTTTCTGACTCTTTGACAGCTTCCAGACCAGAGCAAAGACTCAATCTCAGGAGATTTTGATGGTTCATCACCAAGCAGTAGCAGGCTCTTGCCCACCAGGTGGGCCCATCCTTCTGCACTCACAGGGGTGGATACAGCCCACCCAGAGCACTGCAAAGGAACTCAGGTTGGATCCTCTCCACAGTGCTGTGACACAAAGGAATCCATCAGGAAGGCTCTTCAAGGCCCAGAAGCTTAATTAGGCCATTTAAGAGACTGGAGGCTGAGAGATAAACCACAGTATTCCTCCTCAGCAATCACATCAAAGTTTAAGGAAAAGGGGACCAAGAATTGGTACCCAACAGCACAACTCCCTTTTGTCAAGCCCAGTTCCAAGGATGCTTCCTGCTGCACAGATCCTAGGGTCTTATCTCTGCACGGCTTTTTCTTAACTCATAGAAGCTCCCCAAAACAACCTTGATGAGTGCAGAGACAGGATTGCCACCTTTTATTCAAACAGAGGAAGCATGGACAAGTAATGTGTTCCAGAGACTGGAAATCAGGATGTTTTGATTGGAGATAAAGCACAAAACATGTGTGAGTGACCAAAGACACCCTGCCTGAGCCTTTCAGGAAATAAGTGATTCAAGACATTTTACCAGAAGAGTTTACTGTCAATAAACCTTTGTTTACTGTCTACACAAGAGCTGTGACTATTACTTTATTCAAACATTCCTATTTTGTCTACTTAATCCATTCCAAGGCACCGCAAACAATTTCCCTTTCATCAGTCATGGATGCCTGGGAAAGGGTCCTCTCTCTCTGTATGGAATCCAAACTTGGACATCTCAGCATGTCCAGGGCTTCAATGTGTAATTCCAACCCTGCCTGGACACAGACCTGAACAGACACCTTTTCCCTGCTGCCTTCCCAGCTCTGAGGGCAGGCAGCAGATTTCACACAGGATTTTGCTGAGGCCATGACCTGAATCCTAAATTTCAGGACCTCATGCAGCCTTCACACTTGAGCTCATCTTTGGAGACTTGAAGCTAAGTCCATGGAGTACCAGCACAGTTCAGGCAGATGCCAAATACTTGGAAAACACTGAGTTTTATTTTAGAAGAAACCAGACAAACCAAAACCCAACAAACTCAAACCAAAAGAGCCATAAAGCCCACACCAACCTGTAGGATAAAGCTGGTTCTGCCCCAGCCTATGGGCTCACCATAAAAAGACTGATTGCACTGAAGAAAAAAAAAGTCATAATCCAGTTGATTGTAAACCACATCCCAAAGACTCACAATCAGATTTATTTAATGACTTAGAAAATCACTAAGTCATCACTGTAAGCACCATGCTGTGCTGTGTGCTGAAACAGACCAGAATTAAACTGCAGCAGACCAGAACTGCTCCAGGAAGGAACATCAGGAACATCAAGTGGCCAATGTGGATTTGCAGGGTAAAAAACCTTTGGTTGTTTGAATCCTGAGCATTTTACTTTCATTTTTAACTAAAGATCAGGCCTGGATTTAGGCTAAGGAGAAGGCAGCAAGCAAGAAAGATGAGGTAGGTAAGTGAGGTTAATAAAAGTAATCAGAGATAATAGCAGAAAGGGTAGGAAAACATTGAAATCTAAATGCATTCACTGAGGAGACATAACTAGAAACATCTCAAAGCTCTGCAGTGAACAAGCCCACACTGGTAAAGAGCCTAATCCAAAGCTCATTGAAATCAGAGTCTTTCCACTGACTTTGTCACTTGTGACTGCATGACAAGGAAAACTTTTCCCATTGCAGACTGTCTGCCACAAAATCTTTTCTGTTTCTCAACATATTTTTCCACTGTTCTTAATAAAGCCATTTTCTCACATTATGTTAATATTTAAAAAAGAAAAAAAAGAAAAAAGAAGAAAAAGAAAAGAGAAACCCTTCATAAATACACAATCAACCCTAAGGTAATTTTCCTAAAATAATTTTTTAAATAAACTGCTCTGTACAAACTTCAGTCACTTCAAAATGTTCTTTGAAACTGAAGACTGTGGAAAAGTTAAAGAAGTGATTGCTGATAAATAGTTCCATATGATTTATTGAATATAATATCCTCCTCCTACAACAGAATGCTTTTTCAGATCTTAGGGTATGGACTTTGTGCTTGGTAAGGGATGTGTGCTAAGGTTTAATAAGATATTTATATGCCAAAGAACTTCCTCCTGTTCCAGAACACCCCTATAACTCTTCATCAGCAGCTTTACTCTCTTAAATAGAAAAATACTTTAGAATTAAAATTAACTAAATCAATGGAGTTGCACAAAAGTGACTATTAAAAAATACTTGAAAATGCTCCTCTTTGCTCTCAGAGCAGGAAGGATGCCCATTTTCAGTTAACTTGTGGCAATACCCTAAGGTTTATCACAGGTTTTCCTAAATTCCACTGAAATTTTTTCCTGGGGTCTGAAGGAGAATGGAAGTTGTCACTGCCTCACAGGAGCATCAGACATATGTGTAGCAATATAAGAGCAAATGGAGAGCTTTTGATAGTCAGATTATCGAATATAGTAGCATAAACGTCCCCAAAAATCCCATCAGACTCAGTACTCTTCTACCAAATGCTCCTTCAGCTGAAAATGGAGCTTAGCAGGAGATGGACACTACTGATCAGAGAGGTGAGGAAGAAGCCAGCTGAGTATGAACACATGGGACTCACTCAATGTTTTGTGTTCTTCTGTTTCTTGTAGAAAAACAAGATTGTATGTGGGTGGGCTGTGAGCCCCCCACTCACACAACGTGGAAACAATAAATCCTGGGCAGCCCTGAAGAGCCACTTGTGATTTTCCAGTGAGAAAAGCCCCTTCTCTCCTCTGGAAGAGTTTTGCCTCCTCTCTTAATCTCAACCCAGCACAAGTTTCCTGGGAAGGGTCTTGCAACTCATAAAACTTTACCTGGGCAGGGCAGCCAGTGGGGATCTGAGACAATTGGATGAACCCCTGAAGTCTGGTTTTCCTTGGATGATATGGATTGAGTCTCCACTCTACATACACTGTTACACCACTAAACCTTGCTCTGACCAGCCCAAATTCTCCCCACAGCTCAGTACATGCAAGGAATGTCTTCATCTTTCAGCACCCCAGTTCTCCTTGGCTGACTACAACAGATTTCCTTGGAGGCACCACTTGTCTCACCCCTCCTTTGCACTTTTCACCTGTTTCTGCTTTTCACAGATCTCTTTCTTCCCAAGATTTCCCAGTGGGGACCTCTGAAAGTCCTTATTCCCCAGTACTCAGCACGGAGCAGGGCCAAGAGGAAGAAAGCAGTGGAGATCCTTGATCCCACCATGGCCAAACACACATGGACTTCAGACCCTGGTTTCTGTAATTCCTCAGCCATTCTCCCATCCTCTGGAAAGGGGTCACCGTGTTGATTTATAAACTTAGGAAGCCAGAGCTGGTGGGTAACCAGGTCAGCCCCCCCAGCAGCCCTGCACAGCTACATATGGCAAGCAGAGCTTCACAAAGGCTTTTGTCTGCATTTCCCATCAGTCAGACTCGATGAAGACAAATGACTAAACCCAAACTCTGGCCAAGGTTACCTTATCAGTGACCCCCAGCCTCTGGCCTTGCTTCAGTAGGCCCTAGAGATCCCAGAGTGTCCATTCCCAGCCACACACAGATGCTCTCCCCTGCCAGGCCTGCTGTCCCCATAAACATTTTGGTCTTTTTCCCTGGGAAGCGGGGGCTGCGGAGCATGGAATGAGCTGCACTGGTCTCTGGGGCATCTCCAGTGTCAGCAGAGGGGGGTTGTTAACCTGAAATGAGATATTTTCCATTTTTCTCTGTTATGTTTCTAAGCCTCCCTGGCATTCTGGTCCCAGTGCCAAGGAGGTGAACAGCAGAGCACTGTCTCCATCAGGATGACACACACAGAGTGCCCAACATGCACAGACACATCACTTGTGTCAGGGACAGGAGACATCCATTCAGAGCACTTTTTACCAGGAAAAACAACCTTTACTTGTCTTCCCTTCCTGCCTGAATCTAAGTCTGCTCTTGGTTCCTGCTAGCAAATACAATTGGTTTCTCTGTTATCTCTGTAGATGTGACATATGTGCTGCTATGTTTGCATTTAGAAGGCTTTCAATGAAATCTTAATTGCAAACAAGAAGTATTTTAGTCATATTTCCACTGGCTAGAATGAGCAGTGAGAATTCATATTGGGTCAGATGTCAGAGGTTTTGTTGCTGTTGTTATGCTTTTGACCAATTCTTGAGCATAACTGAAGCCATTTATAGAAAAAAAAAAAGTATCCTGTATTCTCTTTCACTCCATTTTTGCAATAAAATCCAGCCCTTGTCTCAGCTACAAAAGAGTTAATTTGAAGAATAACAGTGGGACCCATGCTCTTCACAAAAGGGATATTTATTTGGTTTTAAAGAACTCGTTCTTCATGCAAAGAAAATGAAGGTTAGAAGCAGAAGAGAAACATCTGCCTCCTCCAAAGTTGTGAGAAACTGTGTTGCACATTCCTAACCTTCCTCCTGTCCTTTGGGCTGAAAATCAATTACTTTTCTTTTAAGGTAACACATACATCCAGGCAACTGGGCAACTAGGATATAAAAATCACTCTTCAGAGCTAACACTAATAGATTAACTAAAAAGAAAGGGCATAATATATTTTCACTCCTGGGAAGAAGTATTTTCAGTTACTGGAGAGACTCCTTTCTGGTGGAAAGATCTGATCCTTTCTGAGGAAAGTAAGGGATGATTGCAAGACACCACTAAATTGCTTTGGGTTTTGGAAAAAAAGTAAAAAAAAGAGAATGCTTTACAACACTTTTGACATCATTTGCCCCTCCACCACTCCTCTACATGAAAACATTTGAAAAAAATGTTGGTTCCTTTGAGGCTGGTGTTGACCTTAGCACAAGGAGTAAAACCAAAAATTTTGAATATTTTTCCTCATTTCTGCTAGGACTGGGGGTCACCAGAGCCCCAGTAACACCAGTTTCAGCTTTGCTCTGGGTCGTTTGGGCTGAATTAGAAATCACAAAAAAATATGGAGGAAACTGAGCACAAACTGATAAATGGTTTACTAAATTCTATGACCCTGGCAATTCTGGCAGGGGAGAAGTGGGGAAAAGAGTCAAGCAATTATAGCACATCCAAAAGGTGCTACCAAAACATCTTTATGCTTTAAACAACGCAAACTGAATTTAATAAAAATGCTTTTCCATTTTTTTTCAGCTGCCTTTCCTACCCTTTTACAGGTGGTTGCCTTGACTGGCTGCATACAACTGTAAAAATATGAAACTAAAGCACTTAAAGACACCAAATAATGCTTTTGAGAACAGGTAGCTTTACAGAGTCCAGAAGGAAATAGCTGGAAGCTAAAATGTTTGGTTTATTCTGCAGGAATGGGGCATAATGAAAACAGATGGAAACAATTTGGATGGCAAACTTCTTTTATGGATCTCAGCATCTCCCTAACCTCAGCGTTCACCTTGAGTACAAATTGCCCCAACTTGCAGCCCAGGATTAAGAAACTATTGCTTATTTAAATACAGATTTGCTGGGGATATCCACAGGAAATTTGAGGAGCTACTTACTGAATGCAGCCCATTGTGTGCATTACAGTAGCACGTAGAAGGCTCCAGCAAATCAAGCCCAGTGTGCCTGGTACTGTACAAATTTTGGAGGTACCCTCCCTAGCTCAAATTGCCTTCATTTTCCACCATTACTACATCACCAAAGTGCTCAGAAGTTCCTGTTGAGTTGAAAAGCTCCTTTTTTTACCCTGAAGCTGTCCTAGCCCCATGTAGTTAATAAAATAAAATTTAAAAAAATAAATAAAAAAAATAAAAAAAAAAAAAAGGAAAAGGAAAAGGGGTTCTCCTCAGCTCCAATTGTGGGCACAGAGGTGAACATAACTGGTTCAAGGTGACACAGGCAACCTCTGGCAGAGCCAAGAGTAAACCCATGTTTTCTGGCACCAAAGCCTGTGTCACAACCAACCCCACTTTTTCTCTCTGATCTTGCTTCTCTCTTGCTCATATAAATATTTGCGTGGCTAGAATGAAACCACATTGCATTTTTTCCCCCTTAGGAAAAACAAGTACTTAAAATATTTCTGTAGTTTTCCTCTCTTTTCGAGGAGGTGGGGGGGGGGAAATATACTTTTATTTTTCTTGGCAAAGAAGAAAAGAAAGAGTAGGCTCAGGTGGAGTCAGGCTCCCTGAAAGCCCTTCATTCTCCATCCCTGCCCTGCAGTGGCATCACTGCAGAAGAAGCTCAGACACAGCCCCAGCAGCCTGAGAGCTCAGCTCAGGTCAGGGGAACAGGTCAGCAGCAGTATGAAAGTTCTTGTAAATGAGTCACCTGAGCATTTTTATGGGAAAAAATTGTGTAATCCAGGATGGATTACCCATGCCACAAGTAGTTCAGTGTATAAAACTGGCTGAGGTCTGATGACAGTAGAAGCACACTGACTGTCAGGATCATCACAGAGGATGAATGTGACTATCCCAGACCTTTCTGTCCTTCCCACAAACAATCAGAACAATTCAGTCCCTTTAAAAAACATCCCAGGTCATTTCAGGCTCTGCCAGAGGAATTTCACCTGCTTGTGCCAGCACTGTGCTCAGCTCCAATAAAAGTACCCAAACACTCTCACATCCACACAAAACAAGGTGGCAAAAACTTCCTACTTTGCCCTCTGGATCCCTCTCCTGGGCTGAGGGATGGTTGATTTTGAAGGAGAAACCAAACCCTCTCCCAGTGAGGTGAGACACAAGAGCAGCTTCACCCCTGCTTGGCTGCAAGGGTGCAAAAGGAGGAGGGGGAAGGCATGGATGCCTTCAATATGTTTGCCCATTTTGAGCCTTTATTCCTAACACATGTTTCTTCTTTTATGCAAGACATGGCTCTTCTGCTTTCTGTCTCCTCAATTTCATTTTAAAATGCACTAGTTTTATGGCACAAAGAGATAAAGATATGAGGAGGGGAGGGAAAGTGGTACAAAAAGCAATTAAGTCTGGTGGCTGGTTATTGTAATGCACTAAGAAACAACCAAATCCTTTGAAAAAGGGGCCACTTCTGCTGCTGATATGCACAGGGTTTTCCCAGCTCCCATTAACATGACTGGAAACCATCCAGGTAAAACTCTTGTTTCAGTCAAAGATTAGACAATCGTGTCTGAGATGAATGGAAAACTTTCAAAGGAAGAATCAGCATCTTTGTTGGATTGCTCCAGCCTTGTCTGCCATTTATTTAATCCATATTTGGGCTCCAAAATTCTTGTATTAATACATGAAGGCTCGTAACTAAGGCAATAAACTGCTTTACTGAGCTTTATTGAGTACATCTCTGCTGAATGGCTGGGCAGAAAGAAATTCAGGGAGACTCTAGAAGCTCTGTTCCAGAGCAAATGGGTTGCATGGCTTGGTTTTCACAAAAAGTGCTTTGTATGTTTCTGAGATTGCAGGAAGTTCATATCTGTGTTGATCCAAAGCTGAGGCAAGAACTATGGCACAGTGCTTCCAGGATGCTGTTCTACACATCTGATCCTGCAGAAGTCCCTACAACTTGATTTAAATAATTTATTTTTTTTTTTAATAGAAAAATTCCAGACTACAATATTGTCTGTGAACCGTGGATTATTCAGAAGAACTCAAACTGGAAACTGAGATCAACCTGGTTTTAAAAGGGAAGGGAAAGCACTGCAGACTGGGAGTATGTGATACCACACACCTCCACAAGACAAATTTTTCTTGCCCAGCTGCAGGCAGCTCCTACTGGGAGGATGCCCCTGTATCCATGAGCATTTCCAACCCTGCCAGACTGTCCCAGCCCTGGACACACCTTAAAGAAATTCTGAGCCACCCTGACTCCACCTGGACGTGAGTTTTCCAGTTGCTCCTACAGACCAGCTCTGCTGTCAGTGCTCCCAAAAGCAGCTGAACCAAGAACCTCCTCAGCACTCAGAAATCACCCTGAGCCTCCCAGTGGCCTCCCTGCAGTTGCTGTTGTCTCCCACAAACCTTGCACGACCTCAGCACTGGGGTCCTGGTGGCGCCGGGGAGGATCTGGGGAGGTTCTGCTCCCCTCACGCCCTGGGCTACAAGCACATTCCTGGTGAGGGAAGTTAACATGAGCTGCTACAAGCTGGGACTCCTTTCCATCCTAATCTAGTCATAATGTTAAAACAAACTATTTCCGGGCTGCAATTATTGCACCTCATAGAGAAACTGCACGATGCTGAAATTAACAGAACGTTGGAGTGCATTTAATTACTAACAGATACCTTTAAACTTGTGGTTAGGAAACTGTTAGCCATTCCTGAAGCATGTGCCCCACAACTCATTTTCAGAATCTGCTGATCCATGAAACCTACCATTGGAGAAGGTTTGTTTTGGCAGAGGTCTCAGTTTTGTCCAGCAAACTAATGGTGTCCGTTAACACACCATTACATACATCGTTAACATACTTGGCAACTGGGATTTCCCCTCAAGAATAAAGAAATCGTGTGTAAATCATAATTATTGTCTGCCTGGCAGTATCAATCATCACACACAAGGCACTTGTTCTAATTCTCTACCCACAAAAGAAGTTCCTTGGGAATCACAGAATTATCATAGAATTGGCTGGGTTGGAAGGGACCTCAGAGATCATCAAGTCCAACCCTTGCTCCACTCCCGCTGCAGTTCCCAGCCCATGGCACTGAGTGCCACATCCAGGCTCTTTTGAAATATCTCCAGGGATGGAGAATCCACCCCTTCCCTGGGCAGCCCATTCCAATGCCTGATCACCCTCTCCATAAAGAAATTCTTTCTAATGTCCAACCTAAACCTCCCCTGGCACAACTTGAGACCTCTTGTGTCCTCTTGTCTTGCTGAGAGTTGCCTGGGAAAAGAGCCCAACCCCCCCCTGGCTCCAACCTCCTTTCAGGGAGTTGGAGAGAGTGATGAGGTCTCCCCTGAGCCTCCTCTTCTCCAGCCTCAACACCCCCAGCTCCCTCAGCCTCTCCTCATAGGATCTGTGCTGGATCCCTTCACCAGCCCAGTTGCCTCCTTTGGACCTGCTCCAGCACCTCAATCTCCTTCCTGAGCTGAGGGGCCCAGAACTGGACACAGGACTTGAGGTGTGGCCTCACCAGAGCTGAGCACAGGGGCAAATGGGCAGAATGCAACTGTACAGAATGCAACTGGGCTGCACCATGCACAGGGCACCTTCCTAGGAAATCACCAGCCAAGCCTCGTCTGCAGTCAGCTTGTACAGTCAGTCCCCATCAGGAGCACAGAACCCCAGAGAAACAGCTTGCATCAGGTGGACAACAATGTATTGACGTGGTAAACAAGGGACAGGTACAACCTATGGAGCTGTCCCTGCCCTTCCCAGGCAGTTTTTCCAGAGCCATGGAAATGTTTCTTTGCCTCGACATCTTCGGTGCGTTTGGAGAAACTTTGCAGAATGGGCTCTTTTTACAGCAGAGTTCAGTACGAGGCTTTTGCAGGAGGTTCAGCAACCCCCAAGTTGCTAAGTGTGTTTTCAGCAGAGCTCAGAGCTGCTTCTCTAAAGCTCTGCCAAGAGACTGGCTCTAAGAAAGTCACCTGAGAGGTGACAGCACAAACCAGCTCCTCTTTAAGGGCACACACAGGAGGGTTTGGGTCTCACTCCTAGAACTGAGATCTGGGGCTGGTGGGTGAGGTTTAATTCCTTGAGCTGATGCATGTGATCAGGCAACAAAGATTTTTTTTTTTTTTCACATCCAAAATCACTCTCAAAGCTGTAGGTCAAACATTAAAAAAAAAAAAACCACAGCAGTGATAAAATACAAATACCAAAAATACTGCAGCAGATGTGACTACCAAGCAACATCACCCACTTGATGGTTTATGCTGTACATTTGATAGAAAACACTTGCAGCAAGAGGGATTGGCATCACAGCCAAGGAAATCAATGCAGCTGTGCAGTTGGTACAAAGCAGGGGTGGGAATTTGGAGCACTGGAATTTTTCAGGAACAGAAGTGGCATTCTCTAAGAGCTGGCATTGCTGTGGGTCTGGCTATCCTCTGGTTTTCTAGGATTCTGTGATTTCCATCTGATCTGAAATGGCAACCTCCTGAAGTGTGGAAGTCACTGCCTCTCTCTCCCTTTCCTCGCCAGGAAGGGATGGATCAGCAGTCACATTAGGTGATGAAAAAGCATTCACAGAACACTCCTGACAGCCCCTGGCCTTGGTGGAGGAAACTGAAGCAAACTGGATGCAAACTCTGTATTTGCTAAAGAGGGAGAAGCTTCCAACAGAATTCATGTTTCACCTCAGCACACATCACACTTGCAGTGCAATGGTAGGAAGCTGGAGGCAGAATTTAGTGAGAAAAACAAAAGAAAACAAAAAAGGAACAGGGAATTTCCAATAAGGAGGTAAAAGCCTTTCACAGCTCAGCTTGGTAGTCTCATGGCAGTAAAGAATATCTATTTATTTTCTGTGTCTGCATTTGGATTTCATCTCTGACCCCTTCCCAATACTCCCACCCTGTATTGCTTATTTTAAAAGAGATGTACTAGAAACTCAACTTCAGTCTGTATTATTTTCAGGCCTTGATGGAAGTCTGCAGTCTATTTTTCAGGCTTGTAAATCTCAAGAGAAGTGTTTCATTATTCTGTCCAGGCAGTGTGGAATATCTGAGCTATAGATCCTCATGGATGTTTCCTTTCTGGGCCATTCTACAGTCAGGCAACATTTTGCATTTCAGAAGTGCCCTTAAATTCTTTCACCAGCCCATTCCTCTTCAAACAAGTTGGAACTGAAAATTCTTCTTTCAAGTCCCATATAATAAATTGCAACCTCCACATTCCTGCCTGAAAGGAGCATTTTTTTTTTCCTCTTCTTTTCAAGTATTTTGCCTCGTAGGTAGGGAAGGAGAAAAGCCATTACTTTCTTCAGCAACTTCATGAAGGAAACAGATTTTACAGTGTGTTGTAGCACTTAGGAATAAAGTACACAGTTTCTTTCAACAAACTGTTTCTGGTACCTTCACTATAGGCTAACAGATATATTAATTATCAACAGGATAAACTTGTGAAGTTTGTGTGTGGATACAAATCAGCTTTTCATTTGGAAGCCCTGGGTCCAGGACCACCTCACCTGTATTTGTGAGATCCTTTAATGTTTTTAGATATGTGGAAAGAATATTAAATCAGCTTTGTTATTAAGCTATCTGAAGAACTTAAGCTTCATTCTAGAACTGGATGAATTTAAGCATCTGTCCAAATACAACACATTTCCAAGCCATTCTCACTTAGAAAACAAAGGAAGCAAGTGAAGCTTCACCCAAGAAAAAAAAAAAAAAAAAAAAAAGCTCTTGTTTCTGACCTAAAAATCACAAGGGAACTGAGTTTGGGCAAAGAAGTTGGTGCAGAAATGCATTTCAAGCTGGGAAGAAAGTGTTTCCAGTCAGATCTCCCACACTCCAGAGTCCCCAGAAAAGGGCCCAAAGCATCAGGCTGAAGGGAGCAGAGATGCAGGAGTCTGTACTGTGCTGCAATGCACTTTTGGACCTGCAAAGTTCTGAACTGCTCATGCTCCTGGGTAGCTTGCAGGCTGCCTAGAAAACAGAGCTGATTTGCTCAAAGAAGACAACTGAGATAGAAGTACCCTCCTTTATGTCCTTGCTGTAGTGCTTCTGCCAGAGGAAGGGAAGAAGAGGAAAGAAGAGGACAAATCATCAAGAAAATCATCAAGAAAAAAGATGAAGATCTGCTTTACCTTTTCCACCTTCTTTTTTAGAGAAGGGTGGACCTGTACTGAAAGTTCTAAGTCAAAGACTTCATATGACTTTGACCTTAAGTGATGAATAAAAACATAACTGATAATTCAAACCTGCCATGGGGTAAGTTTAAAGGAGGGTTGCCCCAAATGCTTTCATTATGTTCAAAAGCTACTGCCAGGAACATAGATTTTTTTTTCCTGTGTTTGTTAGCTGCTCTGCATTGAAAACATCTCTGTATGTTTGGGTTTCTTCCGGTCTCTTGTGGTTGCTTTGTAAACATCTGGGCTGTTTTTTCAGTCCTTTGTACAAGAGGAGTGTGTGTGTGTCAGTTTTGCCAATGGCTCTTCTGTAATGTTTTTGGGGATGAAGGAATTGGTTAAAACAGCTCCTTTGAAAGGCCACCCCAACCCAAAACTACTGTGGGAATAGCTCACGAAATCTCCTATTCCCCTTCCCATACTGCACCACCCATTTCCCCAACCAGGTTAAAAACAGAGCCCTCTCTTTCAGAAGTAATTACTCAAGATTACATTTATTTCTTGTAATGCCATGATTCTGCTGCATTTCATGGTGGTTTTATGTCACCAAAGGACACCTATGCACTTTCAATCTAAATGGATTGGCTCATTTGTAGGCACAAAGGAGTACATTGCCCAAGAATGAGACTCATATATTTCTTCCCTCAAAAACAACACCTTAATTCAGCATAAAAATGTTAACTTCTCCCAGTAGTGTAAGAGCAAAACCTGGCAGCCAGAAAATAAATTGTTTAACAGCGTTTTCCTGCAACAGATATGAAGGGTAATTTGACAGTCAAGATCCTAATTCTTTCAAGCTCTGCAGTTAACATTTTCACTTTACTTCAAGCTAACTCTCCCCCAAGAAGTGAAGAGCTTTTAAGACCAAAGGAAACACTTTGTCAAACTCTACTTTTCTGTACAATCCAACCCATAAATCTTCACCTAGCATTTCCTGTTCTGAACTCCAGGATTTTGGTTGGTTTGTCACAAGTTTTCACCAAACATTTGGGTTGACTTGGACATCTTTGGAGCAGAGGTCGAGCCCATCATGTCCCACACCCACCTGCTGATCCCTTCCCACTGCTTGAGCTGTCAGCTGCCTCCTTTCCAGCCTAAGGTGAGAGACTTCATTGCTTTTGGGGAAGGTCCCAGGGAGCTGGGTTTTTAAGGAAAAAGGAGAGGGCAGGAGAGTGGTAAGAGAGGAGGCTCTGTGGGAGGAAAGCTATGGATGCTGAGGGAGAAAACTGCAGAAGGGCAGCTAAACAGGCTGAGAAGAAATAAGTCAGTATGATGGGGCTATGTGGCTTGTATATCAAAATTTCTTAAAGGGTTCTCTCCTTTAGGAAAAAATAAGATTATTTCACAGGATTTCGTGATCACAGGGTCCCCCCTTCTCATTTAAAAATACCCCCACAAAGCTCAATCTTCGTAATTTGTTTGGTCACAAATGGGAACAAGCTGCACTTTCCAAATAAATATTTTATGCTTTTTTCTCTCCCAGCTATGGAGTTCATGTAACAGATTATTTGAACCAAATGGGTTTACAGTTTTCCAGTTCCTCACCAGTAAGACTGCCCCAGCAGAGACAGACCACACTTCAATACCAGCAGTGTAGAAGAAGGAAAATGTAAATTAGAGTTTACTCCACTGGGAATTTGGGTCACTCTACCCACATTTTATTTACCACTAGACCACTGGTCAGCCCCAGATACAGCTCTGCTTCTCAGGAGTTGTAAATGTTTTCATTTTGCACCCATACCCCAAGCATTAGCCAGACAAGGTACATTTTTAGGGAAAGGGGTGGATTTCTACATGGTCTGATCTTAGAGTACAGGCACAGGGTTCTGAGAGAAATCAGTGGTTATCCAAGTGCAGCTGCCACTCACACACCTCAGTGTTTTACAGCTTTGCTCTGTGTGGTTGTGGTTGAAAGGTGTGTTTAAAGAAGTGACAGCAAAAAAAAGGAGAAAAATATGATATCATCAAGAAAATGTTATTCTGGATGTTGCTGTAGTTGAAGTTAATGAATAAATATGTAATGATGAGGAAGAACTAAGATGGAGCACTACAGGCTTGACCTGAAATCTCCTGAGTTGATAAAACAAGTTGAGCTTTGTTCTAGGTCACTACACAATGCAGAAGGTATCTATTCTGGCTCTGGCTTTCTCCCACTGTTTCCCCTTCTATATAAAAAAAAAAAAGTCCATGATTTGGACTTTGAATATAATTTTAATGAGAGAAAGATGTTCTTCCGACTTGAAAAATATTTACCCACCCCTTAAAAACTCCACATAAAGCATCCCAGGGTCTGCCTCAGAAGATGCTGGAGGATTGATACTCCCCTCTGATGCTGAGTTCTCAGGATATATGCCCAGGATAAGCTGCATCAGCCCTTCTCTCTTTGCACAGGGTAATGCCTTTCATTTCCCTCCATAGCACACACCTGAGCAATGGGGTCTGTAGGAAAATAAGGCTGCAAACAGAATCCCAGCCAACAAAGAGGAGATGCTAATAAAAAACTACATGACTTAACTATGGCTGTCTGAGTGTGTGTGAATTTAAGCCTCATGTGTTCTTCCTCACCGAGCTGGAAGAATTTATGGAAGGATTTCAGGATCACTGAAAGAAAGCAAAGGTAGCAGAGGGAAACTTCTGGTCCTGTCTCAACTTTTTCTCTGTTCTTTTCTCTGACAATACAGGTGAAAAGGTAACACTTTTTGTTGCAGCCAGACGTTTTCCTGAACCAGCTATCAAAAGGGAAATGAGCACACATTGCCAAAGACCACACAAGTCTAAGATAGCAAATACTGCAAGAGAACAACCCTTCCCCCTCCCTCCACTCCCCACCCCAATGCCCTGTCTTGTTCATGCCATGGATGCCAGCAGATGAGAGTGACAAACATGCTATTGTAACCCTCTGATGACAGAGCTCCTCATGCTGTTGGGGAGAACCTGGGATTATAAACATCTTGGCTGGCAAACACCCCATCAGTGACCCCTCCTGAACTCCAACCCCAGGTAGCAGAAGGTTAGAAAAACATCCCTACATAAGCACTGCCTCTGAGTGGCTCAAGGAACAACCATTAATCCCTTCAGCAGCTCATTAATGAAGGTACAAAGCTAGAAATATGGGCTGGTTGATGATGCCTGATGTACAGAAAGAAAGAAAAAGAAATTAAGAAATTAAGAAATTAAGAAATTAAGAAAGGGAGGGAGGGAGGGAGGGAGGGAGGGAGGGAGGGAGGGAGGGAGGGAGGGAGGAAGGGAGGAAGGGAGGAAGGGAGGAAGGAAGGAAGGAAGGAAGGAAGGAAGGAAGGAAGGAAGGAAGGAAGGAAGGAAGGAAGGAAGGAAGGAAGGAAGGAAGGAAGGAAGGAAGGAAGGAAGGAAGGAAGGAAGGAAGGAAGGAAGGAAGGAAGGAAGGAAGGAAGGAAGGAAGGAAGGAAGGAAGGAAGGAAGGAAGGAAGGAAGGAAGGAAGGAAGGAAGGAAGGAAGGAAGGAAGGAAGGAAGGAAGGAAGGAAGGAAGGAAGGAAGGAAGGAAGGAAGGAAGGAAGGAAGGAAGGAAGGAAGGAAGGAAGGAAGGAAGGAAGGAAGGAAGGAAGGAAGGAAGGAAGGAAGGAAGGAAGGAAGGAAGGAAGGAAGGAAGGAAGGAAAAGCTTTGAGCAGGAAGGGTATGAATGACCAGGGAAATAAGCTATAGAGATTAAAGAGTTATTAAAACCAAAGAAGTGATGGTCACAACTGTAAGGTAATGGTGTTTCATACCAATCACAATGGGTTAAAACTCAGCAGGATATGCAAAATAATCCTAAAGAGGTGGAAATCAGTGAAGTAATAACGGGAACAGCAGCAAACACCGAGGTCTCTGAGCTGAAACGGAAATTCTGCTCCCATACATTCAGATATCAGATTTCAAAAAAAATATACCTGGAAGTAACTAAGCCAGGCTCTTCCTCAAAGAATGAAGACTTTTTAGGCAAAACCCAGCTTGGACTCCTTTCAAGAGAACAAGTGAACCTCTCTATCCCAAACAACAACTTCAGGGAAGTCCAACCTGTCAAGTTTCTGTTTCTGCTTACCTCAATTTTAGATCTGTTTCCAAACACCAATACATCAAATACAGACCAGAACCCAAGCACAGAAATAAACTCCCAGTTCTTTGTCTATACATAAATCCAAACTTTAGGAAAATCAAGAGGAATCATGAATTCCACTTTTGTGCATCTCTGAAGATTTCCAGGGTAGAACAAGAACTTCGTGCACAGAGTCTGGAGTGTGTCTACAGCTCTAGAAAGGAGAAGCAAACATTCCTATGTCCAGGTTTTAGGGTGGGTTTTGTTGTGTTTTTTTTTAAGGAAGTCATGAGTTGGATCTTCTGTCTAGCAACTCTTTTCCCACTGAAAACCAGTTTCTTAAGAGCCAGGTGTCTTTCCAAAGCTGATCATATTAGCACTGTTGTTCCACACAGGCCCTACATGAGGCCAGATGTTTGTAGGGGGACCCATTGCCCAGGAAGAACTGACATAAAGCCATATATACAGATACAACCTCTTTTCTCCACCAGACCTTCCTGTTAGTCTTCCCTCTTCCCCTGGGGCTTTTTGAGTCATTCCTGATGTACATGGGTGCATCTTTGGCTAACTGTGGTGCAAGTAACATGACCCTGCAAGGGTAAAGGAATGAATCTGGCCAGAGGTGACAGAAGAAAACATGACTTCAGGCAGAGTCCCTCTAGGTTTTGCACTGTCAAGCAGCCAAGGCTACAGCCTGGAGCTGCATGAGGTGCAGAGCTGAGATAAACAACCACTGGTGACATTTGAGGCCAGCTGAGGTAATAAATGAGCACTGACCTCCATCACTATCACAGATGAGTGGAAAATACTGGCTCCGTTGGCAAAAAGTTTCCATGAGCAGACTTTGGATAACAGGCCGTGCCCTGCTTTTTGCTGTGTTTTCCATCAGGGTTTTGAATAGCTTTTTGTTGCAGAAAACCTTTAAACCACGCAGCACACCCAGAGCTCCAAGCCATCCGAGCCAAAACTTGGGTCAGGAATGCTCTGACCTTGATACAGGACAGATACAAGGGCTGTAGATTACCATTATTTTTTTTTCCATGCCAAAACTAATTCCCTGAGCAGTGCTTGGAAGTCAGGAAGTCCCTGATAAGCAATGTTTGCATGCAGTGCAAAGCTCTTTACCAGGAGGGCACAGCCAGTGATAGGCACCATCATCTGAGCCAGCCCAGCCTCAGAAAGCTCAGGAAGAGCCATTACACCACAAATTATCAGGAGGAATGCAAGAGGATCCCTGACAGCTCAGGGGAAAGCCCAGCAGGAGGATTCCCTGGCTCTAGCACTTGCCTGGTGCAAAGTGGTTCAACCACAGCCCACAAACCAGAGGGATAAACACACCATGGGATGAAGCTTCACTGGAAGTTCAGGTAGGAAACAGGTGCACCCACAAAAAAAGGAAAAAAAATATGCCAGGGGGCAAGGAGGGGAGATGTTTGCCTCCCACCAGAAGGAGCCTGAGTGTCTCTGGAAACCAAATGAAGCCAGAAATTGCTTTCATTACTATGGTCTGGTCTGCAATGACAGCCTCTTTTCCTCAAACCAGGTACTGATGATGAAAAGGATGTTTTGCTTAGATCCAAAGAAGTCCCCTTGCCCTAAATTCCAGGCTGTGATGTACCAGAAGTGATGTGCAGCCTCTGTCCATACCCACTGTAGGTACTCAGGTCTGCAGCCAGGCCTGGCAGTGAAAGAGCAAAGCTCAGGTCATTCTGATGAAAGCAGGGGGATAAAAAAGCAGCACTTATCAACAGGCCTGCAAAATGGTACCAGTGTGAAGAGTCATGGACAAAGAGATTGCTGAGGTGAAAGAATAAAGGTAAAGAATTACTCAAACCTGAACCAAAGGGTCTCTGAAAACCCCTGACAGCCCTTCAGATACTGAACAGGGATGGAGTTTGCCTACAGATTTATGGAGTAGATGAGAGTTTCACAACATGGATGTGCTCAACCATTCCCTCATACCCATTCTGCATAAAGTATTCCTGCTTCAGTGGTAGAACAAAGCAAATTCTGCCTCTGACTGTTATAAATTCTTTCAAGGATGGGAGTCTTTCCTGCAGATCTGAGCTTTCTTTTAATTTTGAAATCACAGAAACAGAAACCTGAGTTTCTTTGGCAAAGGTTCTTGGTTTGCCTTGCTGGAGATGCAGTAACCAAAGCAAAGGAATGAGGGGCAAGATGAGTAAGTCCATATCTATGCAGCTGATAGCCATCTTCCAGAGCTATTTGAGGGCAAAAAAGTACATTCTCCTATATTGAATCAGGACATTACAACTATGGAGTGTTCCAAGTTAAACAATTCCAAAACCTGTTTGACTCATGTTTCACATTTAATTCTATATCTCTAAAAAAAAGTTTACAAAAGCAAAGCTTGTCTGGACTAAACAACTGAACTGCATGAGGCACGTGGCACTAGCTCAGGCTTCTCTGGCCAGCTTTCTAAATGAAGTGTTTGGAAAGAGGAGAAACACACAGATTTGGGAGTAGAATGGATAAGAGATTTAGTTTCTCCTTCTATAGATTTCTGTGTAAATCTGAAGGAGCCTGCAAAGCTTCAGCAGGACATGCATTAAAAGCAGCAGCAGCTCTGTCCACGTAGAATAGAATTATTAAAAGCAAAGTAAAAGAGAAGGATTCAACATATTGCTGGAGGGCTGCCCAAAAGCCTGCAGTTGTGATGCAGAGTTTGGACCTGAATGGTGTTTAATAGAGCAACATAAACCTGCAGAGAGTAAGACAAAGTCTGAAGAGAGTGGAGCTAGCCAAGGAGGCCCAAAAACTGGCCATGGAATCAAGTGGTAGGTAGTTCAAAAGGGAAGTATTTGAAAATCTAATTCTGTAGAGCAAAAAGTTGGCTGTGCTCATAGGTGACACATACATTACAGCACCAAGGGAACCAAATCTGAGTGATCAAGAGAATGGCAAAGCAAAGAGCACTATAAAGCCTTCATCTCCCTCACAGGTTCTGCAAGGGGCAGCTCAGTTATTGGCAGTGAGGATGTTATTTCTAATATAAACATTTCACTTTCAGCACAGCTGAACTGGGAGGGATTATAACAAGTAATGAATGAACCTCCAAATACCTCTCCAAGCCAGAAAACCCCAGTGATGGCCTGCAGAGCTGAATCCTTCCACTCATCCAGAAAGAGATGGAGAGGATTTTTGCATGGCTCTTAGTAATTACAACTTCCAAAACTGCCAGCTATGCCTTTTCCCACCTCTCTGTGGTCAAGGCAATTGCTCTTCCAGGTTCTCACTCTTGGCCCTCACTTCCATTGTCAAGTCAATGAAAGAATGACACCATCCACCAGCTGCCTGGACATCATCCAGCCTGGCTTGTTACAGTGAGCTTGCATGAGAAACAGGATCAGAAAAGCAGAGAAAGTCTGCTGATAAAGCTGCCCTGTATGTTTTGATTCAAGATATTAAGGTTGTTCAGTAAATATCTGGGGTACATGGGAGATTTCCCTGCCCCTTGAACAGCTCCATGGCATTCAGTGAACTCCTGCTTTATTGGAAGGTGGGATAGGTGCAGGGTGAGAGCCAGGTCAGGTCAAGTGAAGGCTTTCTGGGTTTAGTGTTTGTATTATTTTCTCCTTGGTGTAGTAAGAAGTGATCCCAGTGACTGCCTACAACGTGATGGGAATGGAAAGTTCTGTGTGCAGGATCTCACTGGTTAATTTACAGAATATCAAAATGTTCCCATTTCTTGTAATAACACCAGCTAATACCCATACCCTCTTAAAATATGGTCCAGCCAGATGGGTTTGAATATTTACAAGTCTAGCAATGAAATATTCAGTGTAGTAATTGCTTGTATCACATCCATTTTGTTAAAAAAAGCTCTCTGGAGTAGTCTTTAAAAAAACCTAAAAAGACCACCCTGTGCTGAAAACACAGGATACCACTTGACTGTGCACACTGACTTTGCTTGATGAATTGGTGAATGAAATTGTAGAGCAGGACTGTTCACCCAGGAGTCTGCAGAGAACAGACCCAACAACCAAGGAGGTCCCCTCCATGCCTACCTGCCCACTGAGCTCAAAAAGGATCTTGTCTAAAATGAATGGATTAATGCTGGTGTGGAAAAGGACACACTGGGAGCTTTGATAAAGAAGGGACACTTCAGCCCCTCAGGAAGGTGACAAATGACACAGTAGCAGCCATCATCTGCTTGAGATCACTGTCATTATACAGCCACCTCTCTGGGCTACATCTAAAATTGCTGTAATTTCACTGATACCACACCCAGGCAGATCCTGAAATCAGGGAATGACTGGTTGGAATTTCAGGCATTGGAATGGGCTGCCCAGGGAGGGGGTGGATTCTCCATCCCTGGAGGTTTTTAAGAAGAGCCTGGATGTGGCACTCAGTGCCATGGGCTGGGAACCACGGGGGGAGTGGATCAAGGGTTGGACTTGATGCTCTCAGAGGCCCTTTCCAGCCCAGATGATTCTGGGATTCTGTGACTCTGTTCACTTCTGCTTTCCTTTGCTTGTTGGTTTGCAAGCCCTCAGCAAAACAAAAGAGCTACATAGGAGAAGACAGTTTGGAAAAAAAAACCCAACAGAGTGCTTGGCTGAGCAAAACCCCTGGTGTTGGAATCTGCCAGGGCACATAATACAGACTTTTTTTTTCTTTTTTTTTTCTTTTTTTTTTTTTTTTTGTGAGAGAACAGAGATATTTTCTACTATCTTCCAAAGCAAGGAAAGTGTTTTATGATCTGGAGGATTCTGTGAGTGATGTGGGGTTTGTTCCCATGTAAAAAAAGTATTTGATCCTTGGCTTCAGCCTTGTTTTTTTGAAATGAAACCAGTGAAAAAATGAAGCAGTGATTACAAACTGTTCCCTCTTCTTAGAGGAATAATGAGTGTAAAAAACACACTCCCAAGTGCCAAGCAAAATGGCTAAGGTTAATATTATTTGTCATTACAAGTGCAGAAAGAATAGTAGCTGCCAGAAGCCCTCTGCAAGGATGTAAAATCCACATTTATGTACTTTTTTTCTGATTTGACAGCTAGAAATAATATTTTTCAATTGCTAAATCGACCTAAAACTTATGGCAATGCAGCCTTAAAAGGATTCAGAGCCTGCACAACCTGCAGAGGTGCTGGGGTCTGTGTGCAGCTCCACACAGCAACTTTGCTCAGCCCTGTGGATCCTGGGCCAGGTTCTGACCTCATCCAGATCCATATAAATCCACAGCCATTTCAGTGGGGCTGTGGGGATGTGAGATCAGAATTTGGCTGGTTGTGTTGGCTGAGCTCTGGCAGGTGGGCACTTGCCAAAGAACTTCCTAATGGATCATGTAAACACCAGGATCACACACAACAATTATGTAACCTGCAGTTCTAGGGCTTGACAGAAAAATTTACAAAAGGTCTCCATGGCTCTTCCTGCTCCACCCTTGGGCCATCAGAGAGATCCTGGATGAAGGTGGTGGTGTTTCCAAATGAAAAAGGCAGCACAAGAGGTCAATCAACAGAAAAGCCCAGAGGGCTTTTCTCACAGAGGGCTCACCTGATCAACACCCTCAGTTTTCACCCTTTCCAACTCCAACACATCTATTTCTGCCTCCTGGACACCATGGAGCTCTGTGGTTTGGGAAGAGGGCTCAGCTCTGGAATCTCCAGAGTCAGCTCAGTTCAGGCCAAGACAGCAAGGGAGAAAACTTTTCATGTCAAGAAGACACCAAAGGACTCCTCAGGCCACCTGGTCATCAGGTCAGGGATCCAGGTCATCATTCCAAGTCATCAGGAAGGCAAAGCAGGGAGATTGGGAAGGTACCTTCTGGTACTCAATTCCCGGTAGTAGCTGCTCACCCACTACCTCAGCAAATCTCTAAATATCTAATATTTACATACCTGCTCCCATATGCATTCTTATCACTATACCAGATCCTCCTCCTTCTTCTCCCTAAGTTTATGGCCCATTAAGTTATGGCAGGTGATAAAGAACTGTAACAAAGGCCCAAATTCAGGAAAAAAAAAAAAAACCCTAGGACTTGACTTTTAAGAAAACTGTCCATAGTGCTCAAAGTTTAGTCTGATTCCTCACCCTTTTGCATACTTCAGGAAACATGACCATGTTGTAATATACTAAAAGATTTATTTCTAATATAAAACCCATATTTAGTATTGGTTTGGCAGTGCTAGGAAGGAAACCACAGGCAGCTGGCACGGATTAGTTGCTTGATAAACCTGGAGCTGTCAGAATTTTCAGCTTCCCTACTGAATGTGCTGCCATGCAGATCTAAATATTTGGGAAGGGTGCCCTTGGATGAGCAAGGTTTCATTCTTCACATCTTAGCTGACTGGGCACCCACAAGAGATACAGTTCTGCATGAATAAAATTTCCATGAAAACCAAGAATTGTTTGTAGCTTCTCTTGCATTCTCATTGTCAGATCCCCAGTCACAGCTTTAGTTGCATCTTCAGTACATTTCTTAATCCTTTGAAATTACAAATATTACAAACACAGTAGCTCACTGTTTCCTGGAATAGCTTCACTAGCTGAAACTTCCACTGTGGAGAATTCTCAGTCTTTTCCTCAGAATGCCAGAGACATTTACTGACTAAAATTCAGCTGTTTTCTGAGGGAAATGCAAAGCACTGACACCTGAATGAATGTGGTGCTCAAGAGTGCAAAATTTGAATTAGATAGTCCAGATAAACCAAATTCACTTCCAATGACTCACAGAAAATTTTGAACTCTAAACCCTTTTTTGCCAGTAAAAGGCTGGCACCCAAGAGTTTCCACAAAGCTAACACACAAGGCTTTTGAACATTGGCCAACCAAATTCATTTTGGAATTTGAAATAATATACATAAGGATTTTTTCCTATTTGCTCAGTTCAAGTCACCATTTCTTACTGACATGCCATCTGACTTGAAGGAGAAATGAAGACTCTTTAAAATATCTTGCAATTATTCATTTATGAAGTGTGGGACAAAGCAGTGAAAATTGAGATGATTGCCTTAAAAATGTCAGTGCAGGTGTCTTGACAATGCTCATTCTCTACCATGTGTCCCAGGCATGGAATTCCCACTCCATAAAGCTTCCTCAGCTTTGGAAACTCCAAGAACTCAAGAGTCAGGACACCGTCTCCATCTACAACTCCCAAGGAAATAATTCTGTTTACAGACCAACCAAAGCAAATAACCACCATATTCTTAATTCTTGCTTTTTGGTTTATCTTGCTCAAAGGGCTTGTATTTTTAAGCATTTTCCTGTAACTTGGAGCACAACAAACATTTAATTCCAAAAGCCCTGCAGAATCACTTGATTCTGAGAGATGCTGCTTTAAAGAAAAAAACTCCAGAAGTGGTAAAAAAAACCCCAAATCTTTATCAATAGAACTGAGGAGTGTCCATTAAATTTCACAGTATTTTCAGGACTTTACACCTTTTTCCATTTAAGTCAGAAAGCAGATTTCCTATGGACAAAATCACCTTTGAGAGCTGATCACCACAAAGGAAACCGAAGAAAATCTGAAGAGATGTGGGAGGTTCCTAACAGGCCACACTTCTTGCTTGTCATGGGAGAAACATTTCAGAAAACAGGCTTATATTTAGCAAGTAATCTTGGATTTCACAGCCCTAAATGTGATTACATGCCAAATTTTTGTCATCCAACCTTCCATTAAACCTCAGATATTGGTCGAGTCATATGCCAAATGGCCTCTCACAAACCCTTGGAAAGTGACTGCCACTAAACAAACAGTTTGCTTTTCCTGGCAAGATTACAAGGGATTCTCATGAGAATGAAGCTGCTTTGAGTTCATCCACAGCAGCTCAAGATGAGTGAAGACCAGCAAGGAATTGTCCATACAGCACTACTTTTACACAGGAATCTACAGAAGGCCCGTGAGCTGAGTGGATTACTAATTACAAAGTAATTTTTTAACAAAAACCTACCCAGGGTTGGTTTAACAGCTTTGTCACTGCTTGCAGCCTGATTTCTGGGAGTAGAGAAGATTTCAGCTGGCAAGGTGTAGGCAGCTGGAAGGAGGTTGGTGTGTGGGTATCTGTGGTTCAGGTGTGTTTCCAACAGTAAAGTCACTGCACCGATTTTCCTGCAAACATTTCAGCCTTTGGCTCACTTCTCCCCACACACACCCATCAGATGCCACTAAATTAAAAGTGAAAAATATAACTTGGAGAGCACATGAAATGTAAGTCAAGAGATTAAGGAGTTTATCTGTCAACACTGGAGTCCAGATGTTTTTAAATCAAAGAAAAAAACCAGGCGATTGAGAGAAATGTTAATTATAAGCTCTTTTCTTCCCTTTAAAATGTTTTAAAATATTTGTTAAAATACCTAACTTTTCCTGTAGGTTTTGGAGAGCATTTAAGAAAATACCAGCATAGATTTCAGACCAAACTTCAGTGTCTACACAGGCCTGAGAAGGCATGGATCTGTTTCTCATAGGATGTACCTTCCGAGTTTCCCTGCATATCCAACACTCACAAAAAAGTTATTTCTGTGTGTGATTTCAACAGTACCAGAGTTCTGGCTCAAGAAGATATTGCATTCCACTGGTTTTCATCTTCAATTTCCATCAAGAATCCAGTTCTAAGAGCACTAAAATCACGGACCTACAACTGGACCTACAGCAGGCTCCTGTGGCACTGATCTGGCTTCCACAAGGATAAAAATAAAATTTAATGACTTTAAAAAACAGAACATCCCAATAGTGGTTAAATTCAATTCAGAATTACACCACTATAAAAAAGGGAGCCAGCCCCCTCTGTTTTACCTGTCTCATAGGAGGACACCTATTTTAAAATTCCTATGGGCTGAACCAGGGACTTCTGAGATTTATTTGCTCAGTTTGTGCTGAGTTCTTCCTGCCAGTTTCTCCATAAGAAAATCTTGACTGATGTCCCATATCTAACACCAACTGTGTTCCTCTAGCCTTAATATACCATGCAAGGGAAAACAGAAGACAACACAGGGCACAACATCTTCTTCAGTGGGATTTTTGGAGATCCCTGTGTGAGACACATGGGAGTCACTACCTCCCCCATGGGTCTTAAGTGTCATGACTCAGCCTGAGGAGAACGAAGGGGAAAATTCAGCATTTTGCACCCAAGTGAGCATTTCATAGTCCCAAGGATCTGGTGTTGCAGGGCTGGGAGAGCTGACTTTGGATAATAAGAAAAGACCTCCAACCCATGGGTCCTTCTAGCACAGTAAATCAGTTGAGACTGGACCTTCTAAAAGAGCAAGCATTGTGTCTGTGACTACACCAGGCTACTTTGATCAGCTAATGACCAGATACAAAACAGCTGAGAAGCTAATAGCTTTTTTTTAATTGCAATAATTAATTTTAGCAGGAAGGAGTCAATTTTCTTTTCTAACTCTAGCTCTGAGTGTGAATCCCCAGGTTTGGGATGTGTAAAGCTGTCTCTCAATACCATTCTGCAGAGATAAAATGGATTCTATGGAAGACAAAAACAGGATCCCCAGCCCACATTCCTTATGAATCCATGCCTGGAAAAAAAAGCCTCTTTTTCCTTACAGGATTTTCAGAAGTGTTCTAGATTTCTACTTGCACAAGCCAAGACTGTCACCCAGTCAAGAACACTGAATATTTTCAAATACTGGGACATTCTGCAGCTGTGGCACAGTTCATTGGGTCAGCATTGCAATGAGGTTTCTAAACTCTCTGATTTTACTGACTGTAGCATCCCTAATAGTTTCTTTTCTCCAACCCAATGATCTCTCTACCAAAGGATAAAAAATGCCTATCTGTATGGGGGATATGTTTCTTCATAAGTGTAATATAACTCTGTTGGCTGTATTAGCTGTTACAGAAACAAACTCCATTTTAGTACGGTTTTTTGGCTCAAATGATCCTTTTCTTTCCAGTTTTAGTGCCTTCCTGTCCTCATTTTATTGAACTCCTAAAAACATTTCCTAAAAATATTCTATTATTTTATCTTTAAATAATAAAATTTTTTAAAGCTATTAAAATTCTTGGAAAACTTCACTTCTGAGAGCTTTCCTCTTACTTTCCTTCCTGGTCCTATATTTTTTTTTTTCCACAAACCCTGCAGCTTTACCCTTCTTCTGGACCACGGATACTTCTCAAGCCTCCAGATCACTGTCAGCACAGGGAAATGTTTGAGAGCCCCAAAAGCTGATGAGCAGGAGAGATGAGAGATGCCTACAGAGAGCCTCCAAACCAGGTGATACAATAGCATCTACCTTGGAAAAAGAGCCTATAAAATCTACCTACAACTGAAGAGCTCTGCAGAAAAATGTGTTCTCCAAGGATGCTCACACAGTAAACACATTCCAGAATATTTATGTGCTGACAGATACAGGGACCAAGCTGCTAAACTGTTCCACAGGAAACCAGAAACACTGAGGGCACTTCCCAATGAGTCCTAAGCAATTCAAAGGTCTTCAGGAATTCAGGATTCATTCTCTCATAGGAAAGCTGCATCTATATGAGACATCAATTCCTCTTCTTTCTGTCATTGGTATCCCAAAGTAATTCTGCAACATCCCTCATCTGCAACCCCCCCATCTCTTAATGGAAAACCTTTAATTGGGCCCAAACCCATCTTCCTTTTTCCACGAAGACAGCTGACATCTTGAGTTCATATGAGGCAGACTGTGCTGTCTTTGGCATATTTCTAGGCTTTACTTCACTGTTTTTTATTGATGCAACAGCAAAAAAAGCTTATGCCATGTGGATGTGCTGGTATGGGGCAAAGCAAGCAAGCTCTGGTGAAATCAGTGGGGTTATTAAAGTGGCATAAATGTGTAGGAAGTTTCAGAGCACCCTACACAAATGATCTCAGCCTGAAGACTCAGAGCTGGGCAACTAAAGAGATTTCTGAGAAGTTTTGGATGGAGTACAAACAGCCCCTTGTGTGCCCTCATGCCTGATTAATCTTTAAGTGGAACAGCCTTTCACACATGTACAACCAGAAGAAAACTCAGTTTGTAAATCTACAGTTATTACAAAACATGGTGATCCTTCTTGCAGTCCCTAAACACCTCCATATGTTACTGTAATTTTAAATTGAAGTGAAAGAAGATCTCTGTAAAACTGCCACATCTCAGCCTCTGTTTGCAACCTGGGACAGCACAAAGCCATCCCAACATGGGAAATGGCTACAATATTGTCAGAACTGGGGGCAACTTCAGCTTTTATGTATTTGGCCTGTTGCAACTCATTTGCTAAGGATCAGCTACAGTCTGAGAAGATATCAATGACTATTTAGGATATGGAATAAATCCTGATTTATACTCACACTCCAGGCATGAAGAAGAGCAGTGCAGGATGGTGACTTGAATGCCCATTTGAAGGGGAAAAATCCTATTGTTCTTAAGAGCTAAAGACAGAATGGGAAATGGGAAGATCTTTGTCTTTGAGAATAATACCTCAAGTTCAAGTCAAACTGGTACATTGGCTCCTGCCTTTTCTAGTCAAATGCATTAAAACAAAACAAAACAAAAAAACCCAAAACAGGAACAATGTCCCCCGGACAAAGAACATCCTGTGAACTGGAGCCACAGCACATCTGGGGACCTCATGTTGCTGCTGAGTAATGCATGACCTGGGGACACTGTCATTTTGTGCTTAACAAGTCCCCAGAGGGAAAGCTGACATTTGAAAGAGACAAAAAAGCTTCTTCATGTGATGCCAAGGCACCCTCTCCTGTTTCACTGGGAAGTGGGAGCATGTGAACAACACAGACATGAGCTCATGTTGCTGCCTTGATGTGAGCCACAGCCTCCCAGTGTCCTGCCAATATCCAAAGCCAAGTGCCAAGACCCAGGGCATCTCACAGCACCTTTTATTTTCTATTACTCTTCTGCTAAGTTTCCCATCAAATTCTGGGTGGAAATATCAGTCAAGGTGTAGGGATAATCAGAGAGACATCAGAACCATTGCTTGGGAAAGCACCTGATTTTCTTCATCAATACTTCCCCTACAAGGCTCTGATCCATTCACCACTTTTTTGTCCAAGACTTAAAGGAGAACAAAACCATCCCCACAAAACCTAGGAGCACACACCCCAAGCCTGTGTGGAAATGATGCATTAACACTGGAATGCCTTCACATCTTCCTTAAAACCATCTTGAGTGTCTCCAGGCGTGTTCTAGAGCACTGAAATGCTTCTTTCCATCTCTGCATGGAGGAAAATTTCCAAGCATGTGTTTGAAGCTGGACTTTGTCAGTTGCTTACACTTTGTGGCATCCAAACGTAGAATGACCTGATTGTTAAAGTGACCCCTTTATGAAGGCTGCCTTGGCTGGCTACAGGGAAAATTGACAAGTTTTCTGGAGAAGAAAGACCAGCTCAAGTTATTTTCTGTTCCTTGTTTGTTGCTTCCTGCCAGTTCCAAAGAAAGCAGTGAGAAGAAGAGATTTCACTTTTTAAAAGGAAACATGTTCTCAACATGGTTCTTATAAATTAAACCACAGCCCTGTTTCAAAAGATGACAAAGGAACTGCATGCATGATTGATGAAATATCCTAAACATCCTTACAGAGGAAAATGGAACAAATGCTTGGGCAGATCCTAAGCAACGTGCAGCAGAACAAGGCCTGACAAATAGCACAGTGCAGTAATGAGCATTTTGAGCTTAACTGTGAATATTTGCTTACTACATGTTTATTTATTTTAATTGGAAATAAATAAACTGGGGCGATGAGTCTCTAGGTACTGGTCCAGACATTTTCAAGTGTCACACAGGCCCTGGTAGGTGAATTATTACTTGGTGTAAAGGATTAGAGCTCCCCAGATCCAGCTGCAGACATCAGTTGAGGAAGCAAACCATTGCTTAGGTCACAAAACTCATTTTAAGGAGATAATCAGGTTTCAGCAGTCCTGTGCAGACTCCCCCTGGCTCACTGGGAAGCCAGGCTGTGTGTCACAGGAAAAGCTGGGAGGTAGTTTGTTCCATGTCAGGGTGGGAGGCTACCACTCTTAAAAAGATCATTTTTATTATTTGCAAACACTAGAATTGCTTGAGGCTCTCTGGACATGCCAAAGCCTTGATCAAAATCATGTCTCTTTTGTGGGGACAAAACATATGTTCACATTATCCCAAAAGAAGCAAGGGGACACGGGGGAGAAAGGGGAGGGAATCTTTTTATCCTGGTTTAGCATGAAATTACCCTACATGGCTGCCAGTTGTTTATCAGCTTTTCCAAATCAACAATATATTCTCTCTTAAGGTTGTTTATTAAAGAGCTTTCTGTCAATCTAAGTTTTATTAAATAACAAAAACCAAATGGGGACAGTCTCAGGGTTTGGGTCTGTCACATCCCAGTGCTGTTTAAAGAGCTTTTTCGGTCACCATCTCAAAGCAGGAGTATTCATGGAGGATCTAATCATAAATACTCACTGCTTTTGCTTTGGGATACTTGCCTTGTGATTCTGTTTTTTGTTTGGTTTTATTTTTTTTCTTGTGACAGAGGAAGCAGTCTGCTTGCTGCTGAGGTCAGGCACCTCCACTTCTTCATTGGGTGCTTCTGCTCTTGGTCTTCTCTTTGCATGGTTGGTCCCTTCTTTGCATTGTGTGTCCAAAAGAGAATAAAAATTCAAAGCAGGATAGCAGGGCAGAATTTCAAGTCATGCAAAGAAGATCTGATTCTTGCAGAAGGAACAGGGAGAGAGAAGAGGTGTCCCTGTTCTGGGATTGGAGTTGGGGGAAACAACTAGAGGAAACCAAGGTGGCCTTATCTTCTAAAAAACATCTGTCCTTCAGCTTCAAAAGATCTTCTGGGGACAAATACCATAAAGAAGTGGTTTGAACCAGAAGAAGAATGAATCAAAACAGGTTCTTAACAACCCCTCTGTTCCAGGGACAGGGGAAAAACTGCAAATCCAAACACAGAGGATGTGTCTCAGCTGGGGGTACGAGAGAGAAGCACACAGGATATCAGCTGGTCTAATGGTAATTACAGGGACTCTGTCAATCATTAAGGCAAAGTACCTGCTATTCCTTCCTGCCCAGAGGAATTCTCACACACATTGTGGCAGGTCTTTCCAGATGGATGAGTCCAAAATTGCCAGAGGCAAAGGAAACCATCCATGCCTTAAACTAATCCTAAGATGGAAGAGATAAGGCTGCGAAGGGTTGGCATTTGGAGTGACAACAACAATCAGGACAAAACACAAAAAAAACCTAAAAAAAAAAAGGAGAAAATCATCAGTCAACTGTTTCTCTCCTAACATCATCTTCCAGGTGGTCCCAAGCTTCGGGCTTTTTGATAATTTAAGGGTCACTGGTGTGTATTCTGTTATATTATCTGTCCTTCTGGCAGTGCTTCACCTGATAACAGCCACAGATAACAAGGTCAAAGAGCCTTCAGTTCCTGACACCTGCTTTGCACAGGATGATTTTAGAGCTCCAGGTGGGGTTGTCTTTGGGCATTGCCAGCACTCACAGCATCCAGCACTCCCACTGCTGGCAGCTGCAGAGCCAGAGGAATTTTTTTTCCTATAGTTTTTACTCCCACAGTCTTCAACTATGATGGATAGGGACACCAGAGGCATTTCCACTGGACCAAACACATCTCTTCAGCAACTCCAGCAACATTTTGTGATTTTAAAGTACTACTTATTTCCATATTTCATATGACTACTTTTATATAAGGGTTGAATTTGTCCATACTCATGGGTAATTGAGAAAAATATTTCCAAGGCACAATACCTGCAATATCTCCCAAAAGAAACTACTGGAAATTGCCAGTCTTCAACTAACATGAAGGACACAAACCACACTGAATTTATAGCCAGTGAGAAAGTTAGTTCATGTTTTCAGTCCCTTTTACCTTTATTACCAAACCTATAGCTCTTTTTTCCTTAGAGCTGTCAGTGGAACTCCATCAAAAAGGACCAATCCTATATTCTGTTTCTGGGGAAAACTTCAAATCCATTATTTATAAAGAAACAAATATCCAAGAAAATACTTAAGAGTCATCACCCACACCATCTTCTGTGCCCAAGGATTTGCTAGCAGAGAGAACACTTTTCTTTTGGCCTTCTTCAACTTGGAACTTGGCTCTCAGTCTGCTACTGAACACGGGAGCATCACAGCTCCAACTTAAGACAGAGGTTGTAGCAAGTGAAATTAGAGGACAGTTCAAGTACACTTAAAGTCATTGCATTCAACTATTTTTCTATCAAGCTGTCAGGCACAAAGTAGCAGGCAAATGATCCCTTAATAATTCTAACATCTAATCTGAAGTAATCTACAATAGATATAAGAGGTTTTCAACCATGGCAATAATCCAACTCCTTTAACATCAAGTGCAGATATAACTTGTAGTGTTCCTCAAGAAAACTAAGGGAAAGATGGAATAAACTGATGCTTTCCTTTTGTCCCTGGATAAGACTTTCAAAGTAAGTATGTGAAAAGGATTGTAAGCAATGTAAGCACAGGATGCCCAGGTTAGGAACCTATCTCACCCTAGAAGTAGCCTGAAATGACAACTGACATTATCCTATCAATTCATGAATTAGGCACACTGTGAGAAAACACAGGTAATTTTTAAATCTTTTAAATCTCTTTTAAATCCTGTGACTGTGGTTTTTGCATCTTTGTCCACAGTGCATGTGCTGCACTCACTGAATCCAAGGATTTAGATCTCAGCCTGCAGAGAGTGATGGTGCAAAGTGCAGTGGCAGATTATTTGGCCCCTTCCTCCCAGCCCAGTCCATAAATGCTATTTTCTTACTTATTCCAGACATTCACTGCTCTGATAGACAACTGATTAAACCCCACAAAAATGTGAGATGATGGCTGGCACTCTGGCCTTCATTCCTGCACCACTGCCTCTCCACGCCAAAGTTCTGGGCAGATCATCAGCCTTATCTTTGAGCTTCCTGCCTTATGTCACAACCCTGCTATTATTTAAACATAGTTTGGTATTTAATTTAATTTCCTTGGCTTTGTTTAGCTTTGATAAAGAAAAGGAAATCTTTTCTAATCGGTGCAAAACAAGACCACTGAGTGAAGCCCAAGTTCAGTGAGCTCTCAGGGGCAGCAGGATCCTAAATGGGTAATGCAAAAGCCTGAGAAAGAGTCATGGGAACAAAAGCCATTGGAGGAAGAACAACTTGTCCTTTAAATCTGTAAAGAGGAAATGGGATGTGGAGAAAAGTTCTGAGCTGAAAAACCATTGCAAGAGGGATTGGGAGAGAGAGGTAAGCAAAGGGCCAGGGTGAGCTGACAATTTGATGAGCTGAGACTTGTGTGTGTATAAATATAAATGTATGTGAACATATATGTGCATATATATATACATGAAATCATTTGTATATGTAAATATATGCATAAATACATACATACCTATGATCCTTTTTTTTTTTTTTTTTGCCAAGCAAGGAAACCAGGAAGGAGGACTTAGCTATAATCACAGAATATCAAAGAATTTAAACCAAAGTATTTCTGGAGTTAGAAACTGTCTAGATATCAGCTCCCAAAAGATGTAATCACACATATTCTCTCTCATAATACCAAGTAATGACTCACTGGTGAGCTGACTACATGCCAGTGCAAAGTAAAAAGATTTAAGAAATTAAAAATACAAAGGGTCAAGTTCTACTGAACTAGGTCAACATCTAGAGTTGGAACCTGGCACACAATCATGCAAATCTTTGGTTCTGAGAACCAGCTGCATGACAGATCCACAAGGCTTTCCATGAGCTTCAGAGAACTTTGGCTCATATCTCAGGACAACTATTTTTCTAAGGCCAGAAATACTCCTACAAGTGAACAGCATGACACATAAGTCCCAAGTCATAAAAATACTGTGCTTTGAGAAGGTTGGAATTCAAAAGTAAGTGAAGAAACAGATTGAGGTCAAACAGTCATAACAAAATAATCAAAGTCTCATGCATTTACAACTCCTTATCTGCAGCAGAAACACCTTTTTTAGGGCAACTGGGCTGGTGAAGGGATCCAGCACAGATCCTATGAGGAGAGGCTGAGGGAGCTGGGGGTGTTGAGGCTGGAGAAGAGGAGGCTCAGGGGAGACCTCATCACTCTCTCCAACTCCCTGAAAGGAGGTTGGAGCCAGGGGGGGGTTGGGCTCTTTTCCCAGGCAACTCTCAGCAAGACAAGAGGGCACAAGAGGTCTCAAGTTGTGCCAGGGGAGGTTTAGGTTGGACATTAGAAAGAATTTCTTTACTGAGAGGGTGATCAGACATTGGAATGGGCTGCCCAGGGAAGGGGTGGATTCTCCATCCCTGGAGCTATTTCAAAAGAGCCTGGATGTGGCACTCAGTGCCATGGGCTGGGAACTGCAGCGGGAGTGGATCAAGGGTTGGACTTGATGATCTCTGAGGTCCCTTCCAACCCAGCCAATTCTATGATAATTCTAAGAATTCACATGAAAATCAAATCTGCAGCCATAAGAACCCTGCCAATATTTAATGTCCAGACCATCAGTCCAACTGCTTTCTCTCCCAGTTGTTAGTTCAACACCTCTAACCTTTCTGAATCCTCCCAGGTATATTGGCCCTGATTTTCAGACCTCCATTGATACAGAATAATTGGGTCAGACCTACCCAAAATCCTTCCTGCATATCTACTGCCTCATATCTGCTGTTACAGAAACAATGCTATGATATTCAGCATTTCACAGAGTGCTCGTTACTTATTTACAGACCCCAAAGAGTCCCTGGCTCTTTTCATAATTTGCTAAGACTGTCAAAGGCATTTTTTCCTCCATTGCTACTAATTCATATTAGGGGCCCTTGGTCA
Organism: Heliangelus exortis; assembly: GCF_036169615.1. Lineage (NCBI taxonomy): Eukaryota > Metazoa > Chordata > Aves > Apodiformes > Trochilidae > Heliangelus > Heliangelus exortis. The sequence continues at coordinate 4,817,168 of NC_092429.1, forward strand.
TGCTCAGTAATAGCTGTCTCTTTGATCAGCACCCAGGTCAAATACCATGAGAAAAGCCTTCCTAGAAACATTCAGCTGTTCTGGCTTCCATCATCCTAAAAGTAGGCTCTGCCAACAAAATGGCTGGGGATTTCATTACCTTAACTATATTTGGTTCTTTATAGACTTCAAGCTCATCTTCATTAAATCTTCCCCACACATTTTCCTTTATGTTCTCCAAAATTCTATCTCAGAGTTTTGTTCAAGTTCTTTAACAATCATCCTCCCATCTCAGAAGAGGTCCAACAACTTGGATCTCTACAGTTTGGTGCCTCTCACTATTTTGGACCTAAGAGTTACCTGCAGAAAAAAAACCAACATCAATCTCACTTTTTCACAAGCATTCATTTCCTCTGAGGTGTTCAAACCATTGCCATAATCTACTGTATTTATTGACTCCCAGAAAAGCTTTTCCAAGATGACCTTAAGCTAACAATTGGGTTTTATTTTCTCCAAATTTAAGAACTGTTTGGAGTTTGGCTTTTAATTTGCTGTGCTTTCTAGTCTCCAACTCTCTTTTGAGCTGTATTTCTTCTCTCTCACAATAGGTAACTCACCAGCATGGTCAAAAAGGAAATGTGAACCATTTAAATTCTCACCATTCTGAGAATTTCACAAGGACCATATTAGGATATTAATCCCTACACAGTCACATTAAAAGTATGAGGAATGAAACTTATGCATCTCTCTGGCTTAATCTTTCCCTGAGATCAAATAGAGCAAAATGTCTTTGCCATTTCAACCAGGTCACATTTGCACATTTCTAACACTTTTTTCAAGATATCCATAAACTTTTTTCTGCTGAAAGTCTGTGTCAAATCCACAAGCTTTCTTAAAGCTCCCCAGAAGCTACAGAGCAAACATCTTTACATACACCCAGTGATATTTTTATCCTGATAGCATCCTGACCTCTCTTGAGCACCTAATGGATCCAGTCTCTCCCTTCTGTGAAAAACAATGGTTTATAAAGCAAATTGGACATAATAGGCTGTACAAAGAAGGGAAAATGCTGCAATGTTTCTTCCATTCTGGTTTCTCCCTTCTTCAAAACTGGGCATGTTCATTTGGAATTTCTTCAAGCTTCCAAACCAAATCAGTTTCTGAAGTCTTGGAGTCCGTGTAGGGCCTCCTGGTTTCAATAATGCAGCAGGAATACTATCAGCCCCTGGTGCTTTATTGGTCCTGAGAATTGTAATTGTCTCTCAAAGCTCCTCAGACTGTGGTATTTCTAGAAAACAGCTGAGCTGCCTGGATTATAGCCAGAATTTCTCTCTTTTTTTTTTTTTTTTTTTTTTTTTTTTTCTCCTTAAAGAAATCACTGTATTTTCTCTATCTTTTCATAGTTACAATGTCTTTTCCACTTTCATCCTTAATCATGGATCCTCACTCATCCTCACATGGATATTCTTGTAAAACACATTGATATATTAATACCTTTCTTCTCTTCTATCATCTCTACTGTGTTTTATTATCCAGTGCATCATTTAACTCATCCTTCATCTTCACTGGAATTCTCAGCACAAGGTGGCTTCTCAGTCAGAAGACAACTTCTTGTCCCTGCCATAGCCCTCTCAGCCCCTACACATAAAGTTCCAGATTCAAGTTTCCTCCCCCTGTTTCCAAAAAAACCTCTCGTTCACAATCAACAGCTTTCTAAAACCTCAAACCTGTTCTCAAGCTCTTATCAGCAATACCTGGGGTTTCTGGATATGTCAAGTATTCTGTCTTGTCTCATGCATTTTATTATGTTAGGTCAGTGCTTCTTTGAGGGAATACACTGAATAAGTTTGAAGGCTTTCTGGATGCTATCTTGTCCTTTTAATAAATAAATATAAAGTCAGACTAAATGATAGCAGCTCTGTTTAAGCTCACAAACATTTTAGTGCTTTTCACAATTGCTAGATAACAAAACTAACTCATCTCTAGTATTCGATTACACGAAGTTTGGGGTCACATTTTAGAAGATCATTCAGAATTTTTCTGAATTCCAGGTGGAATGCAGTTTTCACTTTAGTGTGTGCTTTTAATGCAAGTTCATATCAATCACCAGGACCAAAAGAAATTCTATGTTATCCTTCTGTTCTGAAAAATAGACATATTTGCTATAGCTTGAAAAACAAGAACTTCTGGATGCTGTCACTCATTACAAAGACTTTACCCATTTCATGCCTTGGAGTCTTTACAGCTCAGTATGTTTCTGGAGAGAATTATGCATTGTGGGGTTTTGCAGTCACAGGACACTCTGGAGGTCCAGTCCTTTGACAGTGTTCCTTTCCTGAACTACAAAATAAAAAATAAAATTGGAGGTACTCATTTTTCAAACAATAAAGGCCATATATGAGACTTGCTCATTTCATATAATTTAGAAGCTTTCAAGCCCCATCAACTCAGAAGTTCCATGCTTCCAAATTCCAGTCCTCTTTCTGTAGATCCTCTAATCCATAGAACTGACTGTTTGGAGGTTTGGTTTGTGGCTTTTTTAAGTAGTTCCCTGAGATTTATTTGTCCTTTGTTGTTCAAAATATCTGACAGAAGAAACACTTGGGCCCTGTGTCTATTACCAACATCACTCTCACAGTCACAGGAACAATTTGCAGAACTTCAGGGAAGGAACCTCACAGATGTCTGGACAGGGGATTTGTAAGGATGCATCCTGAAGGATTTTGATGCTGAATGTTTATGAAAGACAACTTAGATACAGACTGAAATGAAACATGTGGAATCTGAGATTCAAAAAATCTTCTGAATATGAAACAGTCTGAAACAAGTAAGTGAAAAGCTTGGTCCCGAGGCTTTTCCACATTCTCCTTGGATGTCAGAAGCACACCAAGATCTCCCCAAGTGAAAAAGGCACAGCTCTGCATCAGTATCCCAGAAGGAAGAGCAAGGGATGTTTCAGACCACTTTATCCATCAATCTGGGTTTAGAAACAACATTACAATGAACAACTAGTGCATGGCTACACCATTGTGCTCAGCTGAATGGGGGCAGACCCCCTCATTTCAGTGTCATAATAGAGCCTTTAATGCTCAGTGCTGAAGTTTCTGTTTCAAAAGTCAAATTTCTACAGTTGCAGAGAGAGAAGTTCTATCCTGGTGTTGAGAAGTTCAAAACATTGATTTTCAGCCTGTCCATTTCCTTAGCATGCTCATGTTTTGACCAATGGAAAACATACAAAGTCCTGCAGTTTATTTCTTTTTCTTTATGGGATTGTTATTTTTTTTTGCTGCCCTGGTGCTTCAGATGAGACAGCTTCTGGGAATCTTGTTTGGAAAGACACCACGGGCTCACATATTCAGGGAGTCCAAACTGTTCCTGACTCTACGATTAAGATTCTTCATTCAAACCAGGTAGACACAAATAGAAGGAATTAGAATCTTTGTTCCCTAATTATTATACCAATATCTATCTACACTATTTAATAAGATTATTTGATTTGTAGAAAGGCAATATCATTTGAAGATATTAAAATTGTTTTGGGCACTAAATGCACTTGAGCAGAGAGACAATACACTTGGAATCAATTCTAGTTCTAGTCAGTGGTCACTCCAAGTAAATGAGGTTTGAGAAGGCAGTGAAACAGAGAAAGACCCTGACAGGGTTAACTCCTGATGGGGTTAATTCCTGTAACTTTCCACTGAAGCAATGTGAACATCTTCTGTCTTGAAATCTTGCATTTAAAAACAAGACACTGCCAAGGCCAACTGGGCACCGAAGGGATTCACTTCTGTAAAAGTGTCTCTAAACAGTTTTGCTGGCCTTTTTGGGCTTCAGCAATACCTACTGCAATCAAAATCCCCAAAATGCTTTAAATTTAAAGTTCTCTGTGTTTGTTAGGTCATGGAAACACTCAAGTAGAAGGATTTTCAATTATGTATTTTACCTAAAAACAGACTCGGTGAGGCCCCTTGAATATTTCCTTTATTTCATTGAGATAGCACTACAGAATTCTCCTCTAACTTATTTGTATCAAAACAACAGAAATGGCAGTGGGCAGAATTCTTCTCTCTCTTGCAAGAAGGCAGCCTGGGATACCACCAGAGCCAGTGGTTAATTCCCAGGGATCTCAGCAGCATGAACTATGCTGACACTTTCCCTGCCAAGAGCAATTCTCTGCAGAGGGACTTCCTGGGCTGATAAGGGTAAAGAAACCTTCTGCCTGTCCTGTTATTCCAAAGCCAAACTGATGAAATATATGGAAGTTAAGCAACTGCTGGAGACCAGCTCAGTGCATGAGGCAGCTGGGGAGAGATCGTTTCAGAATTAGCACCTCAAGGTTTTGTACCAAGCATCAAACTTAGATTTTCTCCCTTCTCCAGGAATTTTTGCCCTAACAAATCCTTTTCTTTGGAACTTGAAGGAAGCTTCTAGAAACAAGCTTGAGGAAGACAGGTCATGATGAAACAATTATGAAGTTTATGGTGTTGGTACAATCTTTCCTATATATTTTTAAGAGCGCCCAAGCAAGGTTGTATAATGAAAAATTGACTCATAAAAGTGTCATTCAGCTGTTCTGGATTCACAGTTGTGACCAGTGTTAAGTCCTTGACAAAGAGAGAACTCAAATACTGTCAATACTTTGTGCCCACATCCAGTAGTTGTAATAATTGCTTTTATTTAGAAAAGTAGGGTCAAGAACAAAAGGAGGCTCTGAGCAAAGCTGCAGCAATTTCTTTGGAAATAGAAATGTTTTTCTTTTAGAATGCTCCAAAACATCTTTTTTCATGCAGAACTGTAGGGTCTGTTAAAAGTTTAACAGGACTTCAGATAGCAATTACAAATGCCTATAAAGTTTCACTACCTGCCTGGATTTGAGAGATTCTGGGACACTTTTTGCCCTCTTCAAGGCTTCATCCACAAGCCTGCTAAGGATGGCTTTGTCCATCCCAAAGCCCCCTCTCTGCTAAGTGAGCCAGTCTCTGTTTGCTTCTGCAAACATCATTTTCCTATTAGAAATGATGGTTTTATTACTCCTCTACCATGCTGAGGAGTGGGGGATATTACTTCTCCAACAGCTGGAGCACAAGGGCTCTTACCCTGTGGGGATTTGGCAGATCCCAGTTGCAAACTAAGTGGAGCAGTGGGTAAGCTCTGCAAAGAGGATGTCTTTACTCACAGCAGACACATCACTCCATTCCTGCACATCTAAAACCAGGCCACTACTTTGCTTTTAAATAGACAATAGGTTTCTTTCTCCCCTCCTCCTAAACGGGCCAGGCACAATAGCTCCAAAATGAAAACCTTTTGTCTGCACATATTATTTGATTTCAAGCTGCTTGGAGTATAATGATGATTTTTTCAGCTCCTCACAGCAGCTGCCAGCATTTCTGACAGCCTGCACAGGGAGATGGGGGTACTGAAAAACTTTGTGTGTGTTGTTTCCTATGTTTTTTTTTTTTTTCTTTAGTTATTATTTGAATTCCAAAAGCCTGTTTAAGACATTGCTGCCAGTCCTCCTGGCAACCCCAACTTCCATAAGGAAGGATGTTAAGCAATGAAAGCCACCACTTTGGTCTAGAGGGCACTGATGTATCTGGTGCTAAAACAGAAGCTTGCAAAGCTCAGGGGAAACTCTGGAGATAGAATGAGAAAAAAACCATAAAGCCTTTTAAAAAACAATAGAAAGACTCATCTCAGACTCATATAAGAAATATTACTATTCAGAAAAGCATGGAACTTAAACGGCCTATTTATCTTCCTCTCATCTTTTTCCTCCACCTCGGTCCTTTTGTAAGAAAGAAGCTCCTTGAACTCAGCTTTTAAACAGTCCCTGGCTGTGGTTACAGCCAAGAATAAGTAATCACTGATGCAGCCTTGGGTATCTGGCTTTGTAACTGGCTCTGCAGGGCTGTATTTTTGGTTTTTTTGAGAGGGCTGGAGGGTAGAACTCTTTCAGTGTCTTGGGCAAGAACTAAGAAGGAGAATAAACAGAGCAATTTTATTTTTACTTGCTTATTTTTAGTTGCACTTCATCTTTATAGAAGCTTTTCAAGTAACTGAAGCTGTAGATTGTCCTGGACCACCTGATGAACTGTTAGATGACTGCATTCAGATAGGCCACCACATGAGCAAATCCTTGTACTTGCAAGAATGAAGCCCAGGACTGAGGTTTAAGATGCTTTCCTGTTCTCCTCACAGGGTGAAATTTGTGTTGTGTGAGAGACACTTAAGGGCTGTGAGCTTGTGAAAAAGCAGTTTCTCAAATCTTGCTAGACCTATAAATATCATTGTCATTTTTTTTAATTTCCTCATTGATTTTTAGAATGCCTTCATGGAGAGTTTCTTTCTCATAGAAAAAGTTAGAAATCCAGCCCAGGAGAGGTACTGGAACTGCAGACACCTTTTCTTCCTAGGGAACTGCTGGTTCTTTGTGTCTTGTGCCACTGTCTGTGAGTTCCTCATTTTTTCCTTGAACATATGAACTCCTTGAACATATGAAGGCACCACTGCTTTCCTCAGTTGTTAAAAAACCTGTAGCAAATCTCCATGTTTCTCCAGGCACAGCTAACATGCTGATTGTCACCTTACCCTAAACAAACTCCACTAACTTTCTGAAGCTCTGCTCTGGCTCCTTGGCCACTTCAGGCTTGGGCAAAGCAGTCTCAGTTTCTTTGCAGGAGATGCAACCCAAGCCCAGGAAATCAGAGGCAGGATCTCAAAAGGTAGAAGTGTATTTTAAGGTACAAGTCTCTGACTTCCAGAGGTATCTGCACAAATGGCTTTGTTTTTGAGAAGTGTTGAGTATCTTGGAGTAGAGAGCTCAGAATTGTACTTTCAGTCTGCAGTTATTGTCATGTTCCCAGGGCAGAAGATTTTGGAGGCCTGGAATGTGAGTTTTCACCTTCCAACTTCTATGTGCTGTCACTTGCTCCTAGGCAGGTTATTGATATGACATTTTACTCCTGGACAGAAGAGAGCAGGGACTGCACTGGTTCACTTTTCTGCCATGCCATTAAGCCTGGGGCACAAGGGATTTTGATTTCTGGCACATGAATCCTTCACATGAATCCTTCACCAAGGATTAAACATCTGCCTTTCAAACAGGCTGCTGACAACTGAATCCAAGGGCTACCACTCAACCATATTTGCAGAGGCTGAATTAGTGTTCCAGTGTTCAATATTTGTGAATAAACTGTCTACAGTGGCTACAAAAAAAACTTTCCATGGACACTAAGGCCATACTTACACCAGGAAATAGGGTTCTGTATTCTCCTTCCTGGTAAAGCTGACCCGGATTGATGCAGTGCACCTCTACTATGCATACAGCTCTATTTTTTTTTTTATTTTTTTTTTTTTTTTTTGGCACTAATTAAAGCTTTGCCCTTCCTAAGGCTTATAAACCTTAAGTTTGGTGTATGAAAGTGAAGCACAACTGATTCATTCTGGGGAAAGGAAGAAGAAGCTTGCAGAGGGCTTTTGGTTCTAAGCTTGTCCTGCTTGGAGAGAAGACAGGAGGGAATCCAAACCCAGGCTGCTGCTGCTCTGCCCCATCTCTCACAGCAAGAAGAGGATTTGAGTGTGTTCTGGCTCACAGTGCTGGAGCCAAACTCTCTGAAACTTGTTGAGTCCCAGGCTCCAGTGGCTTTTAGCTCAGACTTATCTCTAGCAATCATTCGAGTGTTTGCAAGGCAGGGAACAGAGCTGCTGCTCTTCATGGTTGTGCTGTCACAGCCTGAGCCAGGAGCCTCCTGCCTCCTGATTGCTGATTTCAGTTCATTTCTCTGATTTACAGTTTCCTGATTTGCAGGTTGTTAAAATACTTGTAAAAAACACTGGTCTGTAAAATGTTCCTAAATAATTATGTTGACGACTAAAAATCAGCCTGAAAGGGATTTAATTCAGAGCAGCTTATACAATAAGGGGGATTTAGGGAGAACTTTTATTATTGACTCATATTTTTAATGTTTCATTCATGTTCATATCCTGTACTAGACCCCAAAGTGAGTTTATATGGCTAAACTCTAATTCTACACTCAGGAACTAGTTCATTCTCTGGAAAAGCTTTTTTTTGGCAAATAAATTCTTCTTTCTGAAGGCTAGTGTTGTGTTTATGTTCTGGAGGGCTTGTAGGGAATTAGAGGGAATGGAAAGGTTGGAATTAAAACTGGGAGCCCAAGCATCAGTGAGAGACTGAGGTCAAGAGTGTGCCCTGTTCACTTGCTGCAAGCAAAGATCACATCTGAGTCTGTGCTCTGGGATTTGTGCAGCACAGCCTGAAATTTCCTGGATCTGCAAATGAGCAGGACACATCCAAGAGGATTTTGATTGTTACCTTCAGTGCTGAGAGGAGAGAGATCTGTTGTCATGAGCCCAGGCTAATGCTTAGGCCTGCAATGGTGTCATCACAAGTCTCAAGTTTCTTATTTAAGCAGTCCCAGCTGTGTCAAATCCTGCCTGCAGCAGGACCCAAGGTTTGAATTAACCATTGAAATTCCCAAAACATATGACTGACTGACTCTGTTGTAAGGTCTGCTTAGGACCATTTTGATATATCTTCTGCTGGAACATGTCTTAGCTAAAACTCTTCAGAAATGCATCTGTTACTTAATGCCAAGAAAACTCAAAATATCCTGAGTGAGGTCTGGCCAGGATGGAAGATGGACTTTACCACATCCCAGGGAAATACATTTATTCTGTTGTGAGCCACTTCTGGTTTTGCACTGACCCTCATCAGGAAAAAAACCCAACCTTGAGATTCCCAGTTTTTAGAAAAAGAGGGAAACATCCTCTGCTCAGCTCTGTTTGCAAGTCTTACATTCTTTAAAGACCTCAGTTTGCAATGAATGCAGTTAACACAAATACCTGACCACATTCAGACAATCCTTTCTAAGCAGACAGAGCAGTTTCTGCCTTAGTCTCATGTGGATGTGCAGGAGTTTGCCTGCCAGATGCAGTGCCTGACACATCCTCATGCAGCACTGCAGGCCAAGGCATGGGTGCTTTGGGTGCAACAGGCACTGCCCTGAGGTGCCAGAGGCTCAGGTGAGACTTTGGTTATTTCTAGAGAAACAAAACTTCTGGAGGTCTTGCTAATACAGAATACCTACGTTTGGACCTTGCTTAATAGCCTTATGTATTAAAATAAGCATTAAAAAATTTTTTTAAATTGTTTTTTTAAAGCCCTGGTTAGTCAGTGCAGGTGTCTGCTTGGTGTGCCAAGAGGCAGGCATGGGGGAAGTGTTGCTGTTTTCAGCTGAAACCAATTACCTTGATGAGTGAAATAACTAGGACTATAAAAACACTGTCTCCTGCTGTATTAAAAAGTGAGATATACCCAACATCTGCATTTGTCAGGACAGATCTAAGTGAGATGACCTGCCACCTGCAGATTATTCAAAAGCAAACCAAAGAAGTCATTTATTGCCTGGGTTTTTGTTTTTGAAGCCTGTAACACTTGAAAACATCAGGAAGAGTTCTGAATCATACTCACAACAGGGAGAATGCTTAATGAATTAGAAGAAATTTTTTTTGAGTCTGAACACCACCATAAATGGAGGGGTAGGAGTCCATGCAGAGCTGTAAGGTCAGTGCTGGTTATAAGAACCCAGTGAAATTGTGCTATAAGAAGTACCTCAGCTTTGCTGAGGCTTCCTACCCTCTCCAGATGACCTTCTACCCTCTCCTGATGATCTCCTGATAACAGCTTCTTGGTACATTTCAATGTCTTCCTGACACTTTGGGACAGATGTTCATGAAGTACTTGACAATTTCACTTTGAACACTGTCAGGAACCAGAAACTGGAGAACTCAGAAATAAGAAACCTCTTTTTTTTTTTTTTTTTTTTTTTTTTCCTGCACCTGATGATTCTTGAGCCTCGACACTGGGGACTAAGATTTGGGCAAGGATCCAAACTGGCTCTTCCCCATGAAATCCCTTCTTAGGTCCCTACATGCACATTAAGGTGAGCATTAAGTCTAGAGTTTCAGTTTTAAATCTCAATTCCCTTGCTTAGGTTCTGAGCCAAACATTTGCTAGGAGAGAGACATGCACAGCAGATAAGGAGCTTTCATCCAGGATACCTTTTTCCATTAAATGTGTGATGAACCCACAGATTGTACTGGGTGGTTCTAAATGTTTATTCCAAGAGATCAGTTAATTAAGCAACAGTGTGGCCCCACACTGACCAAGTAGATGATTTTCGCTTAGTACTCTCCACAGATTATTGCCAAAGTGCAGTTGGCACCATGACCTGAAATTATTGCCTGAGACATCTGCATTTCAGACAGCCACTTCTTCAGGTCATGGACTAAGTCAAATCTTCTGGAGGAGTTGGTTCAAAGGATATCCAAAAATGGGAGAGGAATGTGTGAAGTGGCTCAGTAAAACTCTGTACTGAAATGACACCCTGCACACTATTAAAAGTCTGTGCTGTATCTATTGATATCTACATAATTATTTTTTTTCCTGTCATGCCTCCCTTCCCCAAACAAACCTCACCCAAAGACAACTGCATTTGGCTCTCTGTATGGTGCTTGACCACTTCAAATGGTATCTTTTTTTGTTGTGAAGGTTTTCCAGTATATGGGGTGCTATGCAAGCCCTTAATGGCTTCAAGGACCACCTTATCGATTAAAGAAAAAATAAAATAAAAAGGCTGTTTGGCTTTTTACTACTCAAATCATCATAACTTGAGATAATTGTGATTTGAGTGGCTGGGAAACTCTCATTCAGGCAGAAACAGCATAGTGTTAGCAGCTATTCATAAACCAGGCTATTGTCAGCTGTATGCCTGTCAGACATCACCACAATGCTTCTGGACCTCTGGGCTCCCTTAAAGAAATGTGAAGCCAGGGGTACTTTTGGCTACTGACCAGTTTAATATGAGCTGAACACACCATCCAAACAAGGGGCTCCCAGGCAGGCTGTCAGGAGGAAAAGCTGAACCTGGGGCTCTTCTGGAAGGGAAAGCAGTGAGCTCTGGCACTCTGAGGGTAGAGGTGAACAGCCAAGACTATAGGAAAAGTTCTCCTCCTTCTACTGTCCTGCTGAAAACAGTGCCCCATAGATTAGATGCAGGTTCTGGGGTGCTCTGTTGTGTTTTTTTCACCTTATCTCACCTACCAGTCTTAGATCAGCACCACTGCTGGGGGTGGCAGGGTGACAAAGCATCCCAGGAAACTGATCCACAGGAAAAAGAAACCAAGAAAACAGATTTTGTTTCACCAGAAGAGAATAGGGCTGCTTGTATTGGCATACCTGAGGGGCCACATGGAAGGAGCTCACTGAAGCCTGTGCTGCTGTCACACCCACTGCTCATCACTTGGGGGCCTTAGATTTGTCAGTCAGGTGGTGGCAGTAAAATCCAGAAGTAAAAAGTGCTTCCATTGTGTCAGGCCACTCCTGCAATGGGAATTCTGCACAATTCTGGCAGTGCTCTACACCAAATGTTCTGTAAGAATAAAAGGCAAAGTAAGCACTAAGTGACTTAAGTGATGCTACTGGCTTGCTTCAAATTATTCCAAATTAAGTCATTTTTGAACTTAAAACCTTTGGTTTAAAATAAACCAGAGAGTCATCAGGGGAGAAAAACCTGAGTGCCATGAAAACTTAGCTGTGAGTTCATGGATATGATTAATTTTCCCCTCTCCTTTCCATCCATTCAGGAGCCAGCCAAATCCAGTTCTTACCTGGCCTTTCTTTACCCTGAAACTCAGAGTAATGGGAAGAACAGAGGAGATGATGTGACAGGATGTTTGGTAGAAGGCTCTGCCATGGGTGTCCTTTGAATTGTTGCTACTCCTCAGCTGGCATGCTGGCTTTTTGTGTGCAGACAGGTGACAGAGAACTGGGACCCAAACAGCATGAGGTTTGGACTAAACCACATATCTCCATTTCTTTTACACTAGGGATGGGGAGATCCCTCACACACAAACCCCACATACACACCCCCTCCTGAGTAGGGCATGTGAAGGCCCTGGGATTGCAGTGTTTATTGGTGATGCTCACTTTCATCACATCTAATATTTGCTCCTCACTGACGACTTTTAAGCCCATCACTCCTCACAATGTGCACGGACATTAATCTTCCAGAGAAGAATTTAAATGGCAGGGTGGACCCTTGGAGCTAATATAAGGCAGGTGATGCCCTGTCTGCTTTTAATTAGAGCCAGCTTTCTTAATGAGGTAATGTGCTGTTGTGCTGGGTTATCTCCTAGAAGACAGGGCAGCAGGCGAGCTGTTGGGGAGGGACAGTTGAAAACCATCCCAGGGAAGCTGTTTAATGTTAGTGCTATCATTCATCACCCTGGCTCTTTGGAGAGCCTGACAGATGGAGCACGTCCTGTGGGGACTCCATCAGCCTCTGGTGTGCTGCTTAATGCAATTTAGGCAGATGTATCAAAGCAGCAGGCAAGACCCTGCTATTTGGACAGCATTTATAGCATCCTGGGCAAATAGTCAGGAAATGTTCAATAATGTGCCTTGCACAAGTGTGGCAAGGAGCAGATTCCTAGCATGATGGGTTGCCAAGAGAAATCCTGCCAGTGCCTCATTCCAGCTTTTAGCTACATGCTGGGTTTGTTGTTATTGTTGAGGGCTTTTTTTTTTTTTTTTTTTTTTTTTTTTTTTAATTTAAAGGCTGTCTCAGTTTGAGGTTTCCAAAGAGCAGATTTAAGGTGACTTGGATTCATCCATCTGGTTCTTCATCATGTGTACTGCAGAATCCCTGGCCCACCTGTGCAGAGTGTGGATCTGGGCTCTGGACCCTCTGATGTGCTGTGTTGTCCTCCCAGCAGCCAGAGAGCAGTGCAGCCTCCTCTGCTCCTGACACACAGGGATCAGTGTTGTTTGGGCAATTGGAGTCCAAATGCTACTCCAGACAGGGAATTTACTGCAAACTCTGGCTACAGCTCCAGGCTACAGAATGGGATCCAGGCTGGGTGTGCTGACAGCCTGTATGGAATTCAAGAGGGGCTCTGCAGGGTACAGATCAAGTACACCTAACTGATGCTTATATAAGGCTAATTCCCAAATTTTGCAATCTAAACCTTTTCCCAAAAACTTGAGTGTTCCCACAGAACTGTCTCCCTGGTTCTGTCCCTGGATTACTGGGTGTATGGAATCTGACCAGCAGCTCCATAGCAGGATTGTTCTCTCAAGAGAGAGGCAGGAGGTCCCTGGGGAAAACAGGGTTCTGCTCTGTGTGCCCAGTGTCCTGCTGCCACTGTCACAGCAGCCACAACAGATGTTGTGTGGCACTCATGGTTTGCTATTTAACTGCCATACTTTGCCAGCAATAGGAGAAAAGAACAAAGTTTAAGCACTGCTGGCAAAAAGCCTCCAGAGGGGGAAAAGCTCCAATGGGCCTGGAATGGGAACAGCTCTGATGTGTACTTTCAGCAGAAAGGCCAAAGCCTCATTAAATTCCCAAGGCAGAAACAAAGGTGTCCTTTGCCCCATTTTGGCAAAAGTTTCCCCAAAGCCATCTTTCTGAGAAGACCTCCACTTCTCCTGGAAGCCAAACCTGCAGCCTGGGGGAGGGACAGACAGGAAACCCAGGCACCTCCCCATGTGCTGTGGTGTCAGCTTCACCTGTGAATTCAGCTTTGGCTCAGGGCTGGTGCATAAAGATGTAAAATCCAGCTGGGCCTTCCAGCCTTGGAAAGCTCTTTGATGATGTTTCCAGCAACAAAAACCTAGCATGTGTGTCCTGTTGCTAATAAGTCTGCTTTTACACCACTCTGCTACACTTATTAACTTACATTTACATATTTTTCCCATAATCTATTTAACATGTGACTAGATGACCATAAATCCTGGAGGGTGAGGAGTGCAGGGTATGTTGGAAGAACAAGTGCTTGAGGCTGAGTTTAACCCTTCAGTTACCACCAGAAAAGCCAGGTCCTGAACTGAGAGCCCAACAGGGGCAGGTTGGCAGGGAAGGATAAAGGCTCTGAAGGGAAGAGATTTTCTTCTTGGGGTATCCCAAACCAAATCCAAAATTTGGTGCTGCTGCCAAGCCCCAGGATGCAAATGGATGCAGGATGGGGCACCTGAAATGTTGTGCTAATAAGTACCTGCTGTGGCTCTGCATTGGTGTTCAGCTGTTGATGAAACCCCATCTGTGGATTTAGCAACCAGGTTCACTAAACCAAATGGCTCTCCCTGTTCCATGAGATGTGATGAAGCAAAGGAAAGCTGGGATGGCTTGTCAAGGAGAGAAGGAGGCAGATGGTTGGTGTTTGTGAAACACCAGTTCCCACTGCAAGGAACAAGTGGTCAGCAAATGCAGAGCCCTCTTCTGCTGGGACAAAATAGGGGGTTGCTGGGGGAGATGGGGTGGGAGGGTTCAGACTGAATTTCTGGGTTTGAGTTCTCCCACTACTACTCTTGGATTTCAGGCTTCTCACTGAGAGGAATGCTGACAGCTAGCAAGACTCTGCAATATATCTTTCTATATAGTTTTTTATACATATATACACATAGTTGCTTCCAATTAGCCAGGAATAACTGTTTCCTCTACTGAGCCAGCTGCATAGATGGCTGAACAATCTGTCTGTTCAAATGTACTTCATTCAACTTTCTCTAACTGATTTGGCAAGTATTTTTCTTTCTACAACTGGATCACCTCCAGTAACAACTTAGACAGCCTTTTGACTTTAGGTCATGGCTGTGTGACACTAAAGGATTCCTTTCATTTGCCTCTCTACAAGTAATGATGGGAAAACCCCAGAAAGGCCATGCCTCTAGTTGAGAAGGAACAGTGGAATTCTTTGGGCCACACATCCATTTATCTGCTGGTTTTACACCCCAAAGCAGGATGCAGGATGGATTATCTAAAAAAGAGAGGTTTGTCCTCAGTAATCACCTTTTGTATGGAAATAATTTCTCACCTCAAAAGGCTGCTGGAGAGACAATCTCCTGTGATGACTGGAGGGCTCAGAGAAGTGATGAGATTCACAGGGGGAAAATCTCAGTCCCAAGGAAGATCTGGATTAAGATCTTGCCAGAGGTAGCAAGGGTGAGCAGAAGGGTGTTGCCATGAGGAAGCTGAGGTCCAAGCCACCTCTCACAGTGCTGCCCCCTTTGTGACAGCTCTACTCAGACTTTTAGCCATAAAAACAATGAAAACCTCTAGGCAGGTCACAGCATATACATTATACACATGTAAATTTATCCTGCTCTCACTAAAACTTCAGCTTGCATTGACAACTATTCACAAATGTTTCACATGCCCCAGCTGAGAGGCTAGGAGAAAATGTGGCCTTGATTAACAACTGTTAATCAATTTCCATCTCAATTAAATGTTGTTATTCCAAATGCAGCATGAGAGCACTCAGTTTGTAATGTCCCAAACCTTATGTTGCTGCTCTGCATGAGGAAACCAGACCCCAGCCTCCAAGGCTTATCATCCTAGGGACTTGCACAAGCAGTAAAATGTTATTTTCACAAGATCAGCACTTTACTTTTCTGCAGCCATTTCCTTGATGACTTAGGGCAGATGACTTAGGGCAGGCTGCTGGGCCTGGGTTTAATAAGGGCCCCTGATTTTAGTAACACAGCTTAATCTCCAAAAGCTGGATTTCAGCACTACCTAATCACATTGGGCTCCTCTGCCAGTCCATTCTGCTGCTTTAAGATTCAAAGATTTTGGTGGCATAATGACATCTTCAGACCTGTCTTAATGTGTTTCCAAATTCCCCATGCAATCCCATGTCTCGGAGCCAATAATCTTATTTTAATTGCCAGTTTACTGTTTTTGGGGCACCTTCCTTCATAACTTCTGCTTTGCTTGTAATGATGAGATCTCTTGCAGATGCAGTTAATCAGAAAGATTGCAATCACTCTAGAAACACCTGTACTGGAAATAAGTCTGGCTTTCATTACTATGAATTCTTTCAGCTGACAAGGTCTGGAAGGAGAGGTTGGGGGAAAACCCAAGATCCCTTTGCACAGCTGGAATATAAATGTGAAATTTTCTACCTGTTTATTTTTCTTCTGTAAATGATTTAGCTGCTATTGATCAAGATTACCACCAAATAAAATTCAGAATCTACTAGTTTGTGGTGTTTTGGGTAACACACTCATGAAACAAACCTATGCCTCCACCACTGGAGCAGGCCAGACATTTTAGGATGATATGTACAGAACTGGAGGTAGTGTTCATTGTCAGGGCTCAAGAGTTGTCTGGATCTTCTGTTGGGATTCTGTATTGCATATGGAAGACAAAATAATTTTGTTGCTCAAACAGCCTGCACCCTCTTTGTCTTTATGATGCTAAGGACAAATATAGAAGGCTGAGCTCATTAGTTGTGCTAAATAGGTGCAATAGGAAGCTGAGAACCAGAAGTATTGAGGGAGCACACCAAGGATGTGCCACTGACTGCAGGGTAAAAAAACCCTCTTAAGCCTGATGCAAGTACTATTCCTGTAACTATGAATCTCCATTCTCTGTTGGGTAAGTGCCAGGACATTGTGTCCAAGAAATACTAAGTGTTCAGCAAAGCCCTGCAGTGGTAAAAGTGACACTGTGGTTCAAAAACCCAAGGTTCCGATTAAAAAAAAAAAATTTAAAAAAAATCCTGGGATCCTGAAAACTGGCAAAACAAGAAATAAAATGCCAACCCTTGCAGGAAACTGAAGGGCATTCATATCCTTAAAGGACAAGCTGGTACCAGTCTGAAAATAGCTCAAGGCATTCACATTTATTAAGGAATGTTTATCAACTAAAATCTGCAATTGTCCCAGGCTCTGGACACAGAGACACAATTGTTTGAAAATAAAGATTACCTCTAAAAGCTGTGAAAGATGTTCACTATTTTTTATTATTTATGAGAGGCTGAACAGAGATCTCTACAGATATCTCTACAGATCTACTAGCATAGGAGAAACAAAAAAGAAAATGTCTCAGTGTCTCCAGGACAAAGTTCTCAGTCCACACAGTCAGTATGAAATGCTCCCAACTCACAACATCCTGCTTTCTCTCACTGGGTATCAACTCAAATCAAATATATGCTCAAAGAAATTATGTAGTGGGGGGTAAACTATGTAGTAGTCTGTCCCACTACTTCTGCAAGATTTATAGGGAAGAATCTCTAATGCAAAACCAGAAAATGCAGCCCTTTTACCAGCTCCCAGTAATAGTGTTTTCTTTTACCTTCTCTAGGTTCTTAGCTTGTCTTTCTTTTTGGACTCAGAAACCACCACAAACTGGGCTGTCACAATTATTGCCTGGTTTTAAATGAAGGTATTTGTTACATATATCCATGTAGCTTCCATTCATACAAATAGCCTGGACAACAGACAGCTAAGAAAAGGAACAGCCTTATCAGAGAAGATGCTCCATTATATGAAGATGACATTTTCTATTTGAGCAGAATAGTAAGGGCCAGTTCCAGCAAACCATTCAGGTACCTCCACTGTGAGCTGGGTGGGTTTCAGATATCAGAATACAAGAAGATAAGACACAAGCCTCATGTACCTAGACAGCTTCTGAATTCTGAAATAACAAGTCACACAGTGAAATATGTACAGAGTTTTAAGAACTCCCTCATCCCAAGTTATCTTGGGACGAAATGGAGAGAGGTGGATGGAAACTCTCTGGGCTAGAGAAGCTCTAAAGCTTATCTCTTCCACTTGGCCAAGTGTTGTACCTTGAGGTCTACCACAGACAAGACTGTCATGACTGTATTTTAAAGCAAGCCTGCCCAACACAGCTCCACCACACACCAGACCACTTTGGACTGGGACAGCCTCATAAAGTTGGTTAAATCCAGTCTGCAGGTACTGGGAGTAACATGAATTAATGTGAGGGGAGATATTTCACTTTTCTTTTTGCTCTTTCTCTTGGCAGCCTTCCACAGCCCTCTGAGCACAACAGCTGATGTTGTTACCCATTTCAGTAAAGAAATTCTTTCTCATGTCCAACCTAAACCTCCCCTGGCACAACTTGAGACCTCTTGTGCCCTCTTGTCTTGCTGAGAGTTGCCTGGGAAAAGAGACCAACCCCCCCCTGGCTCCAACCCATTGGGTTTGGGTACCTACATCTTCACTCAGTGTTGCTCACCACTGATGTTCACTCACATCCCAGCTCCATTTCTTCTTCCCAGAGCACTGTCAAGGTTGCATTACTCAGGAGTATCTAAACATGAGCTCCAGAAACAGGAGGATTTTGCTTAGTAGGAGATAGGAGGTCATGGAGGTAAACAGTCATTGCTGACTTCAGTGTACTTAAGTCAAACTTAGCCTGTGGTTAAATATACAAGTCCTTTGCCCTTTAAGGCTTAAAATAAATTTCTCTTAAACTACTGCATTGGCTTACATTACAAGATAAATTATAAAAAATAAGTTGGCCTCAAAGCATAGCTTTGCTTAGCTGCTCTGAGCACGAACCATTTCACTTGGACTCTGTCTTGCAGACCACCTATCTCCCTCACCAGAAGGATGAAGAGAAAAATAATCAAAAGAGGCTGAAGCCTATTTAGACAACTGGCCAGCTCCTTGTAAAGGGCTCCTTCTCAGTTAGAAGAGAGAAGATCCACCACAGAGGATAAACAAAGCCTGCTAAAGGCTGAACAGGGTAATGAGGGAGCTGGGGGTGTTCAGCCTGGATAAGAGGAGGCTCAGGGGAGACCTCATCACTCTCTACAACTCCCTGAAAGGAGGTTGGAGCCAGGGGGGGGTTGGGCTCTTTTCCCAGGCAACTCTCAGCAAGACAAGAGGGCACAAGAGGTCTCAAGTTGTGCCAGGGGAGGTTCAGGTTGCATATTAGAAAGAATTTCTTTATGGAGAGGGTGATCAGCCATTGGAATGGGCTGCCCAGGGAAGGGGTGGATTCTCCATCCCTGGAGATATTTCAAAAGAGCCTGGATGTAGCACTCAGTGCCATGGGCTGGGAACTGCAGCAGGAGTGGAGCAAGGGTTGGACTTGATGATCTCTGAGGTCCCTTCCACCCAGCCAGTTCTATGATTCTATGATGCATTGGTATGATGTGACTGGACAGAGAGGACCAGGTTCACTGGTGTAACCAGGAGCAGAGCATATGATCAGTATCTACAGCTTTCTTTTTCCTGCCTCATCCTTCTCTCTTTTGCTCAGTCTCACCTTGTCTTCTTGCTCATCTTTACTACTACATTTATGGAAGTGCTGACATGCACACAGTGTTGCATACTGCAACTCCCATTGTACCAGTCACTTGACAAGGATGATCCCAGTGACCTTTATGAGATCTGTAAACAAGCAGACTTGAAATTAATATGAATCCATCAATCTAAGCTCTTGAACTTTACAGCCAAACAGCAGTGACATCCTGAAGCTTGCCTAACAGCACAATCTAGCTGACTCAAAGGGGAACTGTACTAAAACCCAGTGCTGATGCAGGGTGCCATATATCAGCCCTAAAAAGGGAACAAGTAAACAACAGACACTTTTCTAGAAGCATTATTGCACTGTTACTGAATTGTGCCTGTCAACAGCACCTCAACCACCCACTCCCTTAAACTTACTTAAGTGCAGAAATAAAATACTTCTAATTCCCATTCCCAAACATGGCCCAGAGTTGTGCTCTCTTCCCAAGTTTTATGACAGCTCTGCAAAACTGACCCACACCTCTTGATCTCCCCAGCAAACTTTCATTTACTGCCTTGCTGCTACCTCTGTTGGTCAATATCTGCAACTCTCCCTGAAGCAGGGAACGGGACCAACTGCACCTCACTGACTTTAAATATGTACCCAGCTTTGGGTTTGTGCCTAGACTTGAACTGCAGAAAAAAAAAAGAAAAAAAAAAAAGAAGAAAAATTTAAAAAGAATTTATGATCTCATGAACCTTGAGAGCAGAGGCCCTTGAGCATCTTGTGAATGACAGCAGAACTCTTAAGTCTGGATCCTCGCCTGCGTTTTCAATCCAAGAGGACTGAGAGATGTTTGGAATTACATAGCAAGGAATCTAAACTAAACCAGGTGTCTTCCCAGTTTTGCCAAAAAAATAGTTTGACACATACTAGCTTATAAATAGATGGTTCTGCCAGATCAAACAATGATATATTACACTGACCACTCAAACAGCCCAACAATGAAGCAATTTTCATGAGGATGCAATATTTTTTTTACTTTTTTAAATTGAAAATAATAAACAGATTGGTTTGTATTATCATGAAAAATGTGCTAAAGGCTAAGGTCTGTGAAGAAAAATCTGACAAGTCATAGGTCATAAAAGTTTCAGTTCAAGCTTGTTCATATTATACTGAAGTAAATTATTGTTGAAAACTTCTTTCAAATAGTTCCTTTCTGATTGGGTCTTGGTTTTAAGATGAGCAAATGCTTTAAATGTGAGCTGTTTCTATTGTTTGTGAGCAATAAACAACATGCTGAACAGAAAAGCAGAGACCACAGGTCATTCCCACTGGTGTAAAAGAAATCCTCCAACCTCTTTTCCTCCAATTGCAGAACACCCTTTATCTCACTGTGACTCTATACAACTTCTGTCCATCCACAGGCACCTAAACAGGGAATTCTCAGCATCACACAAGGTTTTTCTGTCCTGTGTAGGTAAGACCTATAAACCCAATATGATCCTGATGTGACTGACAACAGCACAACCTGGCAGCAGTGGGATACTCTGGGGGGCATAAATATTTTTCTAAGATTTAACTCCCTTTACTGGTACTGTTTGCCATTTTAATTGTCATTTTATTCTTTCTAAAGCAATAAATATTCTTTCTAAAGCAATTGGATCATGATGAACACTGTCCCTCTTGGGACAAAAATGACTTTGAGTGGATCTGTGATGTAGATCAGACCACAGGGCCAAAGAGGGCCTTGCACCTCTGGTGTCTGCAGCCAAACTACTCAGTGCAAAGGATTCCTTAAGAAATCTTTTTCCTGATAGACTCTGGAGGGATGCCTGAACGTGGTGATAAGGAGCTGATTTGGAACCAGCCATGCTCAAATGCATTCCAGTTCAGCTAAAGATCCAGAGAAAATCTTCCCCCCATATACACAAACAATGTCCAGAGGACCTTTCCAGTCATGACTTCCCCTTCTGACAGTTTTCCAGCTCCCTGGGACTTTCTGGCCCTCCTCAGCAGCCTCCTCTGTCTCCCCACCACCCCCAAGGCCAGCTCTTCCCTTCTTCTCCTGTTCTGCTTCCACCTGGGATGTTCCAGAAGAGGCCAGAGGTGGTGCAGCATGTGTGCAGCTCAGTCTCTAGCAGGGACATGTTGCCACCAGCTGAACCACTTCCTCACTTGGAGACCCACTGGATCCTTCCAGACAAAGATTTTATCTGACACAGCAGCCACAGCTCTCCCTCAGTGGCTGTTTCAAGCAGAGAGGCCTGTGCTGCAGCATGTGAAAATGCTCTAATGCATAGCACATACTTTTCCAGGCTCCACCACAGCATCAGGCTTAATGAAACACTTAATTATCAGACCTCAGGACTTTCCAAGCGAGACAAATGGGTGTCCTGCATCAAGGCCTGGCTGTGCAATCCTTCCTCTGCTGAGCACTTGATCCCTGGGACAGGTAAAACCAAAGAGGCTGCATAAAGCATGCTTACTGCTAGCAATGAGGCCATGCTGGTAGCTTGTTCTGCCAGCAAAAAAAGGAAAAAAAAAGCCTGGTTACAGGATCCAGATAGCATCTGAGAAGCAAGGAGCTAAATCAGAGGCTGGAGAGCTCAGCATTAGTCCAAGAGCTAGAATAAGAAATAGTGAAATCATTGCAGTCATTGGCTGAAGCAACCTCACCCAGAAGAGGCAGATCTGGCTGGAAGAGCCTGGGATGAAGGGACACGAGCAAGAGATGGAGACAAAAGTCACCACTGAAAAGACAGCACTAAAACTGCAGCTCTTGCCCCCATTTCTGCTTTCAGAAGAATCCCATGACATGCACCAGCAGCTTTTTCCTGATGCTGAGACATGGAAGCAGACATGTAGGGAGCATTAAATTCTTAAATTTCCAGAAGTGGCTGCATCTTCTTCACCCAAGAATGAGAACTTCAAACAGTGGTGGCAGAATGGAGGCTTCACAGCACCCATCCCACAGCAAAGCACAGGGGGTTTGCAGGACTGACCATTTTTTTCCTACTGACCACAGCAATTTACCCAAAAGTCAGATCCACATCATTCCTCCCTCCAGCCACAAAATGCTCCCCAGCTTTCTTTGCCATTACAAATTTAAGATCTACCTGCAAAATATAAAAAGCCTTCAGCATGACAAACGGGCAGAACACGAGCAAGTGAGCTTAGGGCTGTCACCAGGGTCTGTAAATCTCTTTGGTAGTTGGGAATTTGTGAGCTGGAAGGTTTTCTGTGCTGCTCTGCTGTTATCTGAAATGGATTGTATGGCTCGTAGAATTTTTTTATCAAACGGAGTGAAAAACCAAGAAACCATTGCTGGAGAGTATCTGATGTTGATCACAAGAAGAAGTACTACTTGCCCAGGGAAAACAATATTTTTACACTACCCTCTTCTGCTTTCTCAGCAAGTTTTTCTGTTTTCTCTAGTCTGCAGCCCTTCTCTAGCCAGTAAATTCAATATCTTGTGAGATCTAGAGAGAACAAAGTGAGCATTAGACAGACAAACAAGGAAGGGGTCAATTATTGTATTAAAATCCCCAAGTGCATTGTTTTAGCACAAATTTCACATTTGCTTGCGCACGCTTTTAAGTGATTCCTTATTTTGTACTTTATAAATGGGCACCAGATGCCAGACAGAATGATGGAAATTGCAGTGAAACTTGAGATCAAATAAGTTTTGCCCTGACCTAAACCTACTTAAGAAATATCATACACGCTTTTCCCCAAAAAGTCTTAACAACAACCAAAAAAAAAAGTGCCTTTCTCCTAATTTGCCTCCTTAAAAAGTCGACAAGGAGAAGCGTGAGCGCTCGTTGGAAAATCTCAAAGACTTTGTCCCTCCAGGTCACTCCCTTTTGGAGGCCCTAAAGGACTGGAATTCTGGTTGTCTTAAAATCACGAGTTGGCTTCCCTTTCCCAAATCCAAACACCCAACAGCTGTAAAAATGGCATCCAATCAACTGCTGACTCTGCCAATTTCCCAGTGTTCCTGCTCACGTCCATCTGTCTCCTCCTGCCACGCTGCAGCACATCAGGGGGGCAGGGAGGAGGGAGGGCAGAATTTGGCTTGCAACCCATGTGTGTGGGCCAGTAGCCAAGTGATTCCACTTAACAAGCTGGCCACAGACCCACCTTTCATGTCGAAACGTGGGGAGAATTAGGCAGCTTTTTAAATTAAGTAATTCTACAATTGATGTTCTTCTGTTGTTTTTCTTCCTTGAAAACTGTTTGCGAATTTTTAATTAGAAACACTTTATTTTCTCTCCTTTTAAAGTCCTCCTGGATTGAGTTTGTTGGATCAAAGAACAGCAAGTTCTGTACAAGTAAGACCATGTTAAGTTACTGAGACTTTTTATGAACTATGGCTGCCTCCAGTATGGCTAAAATACTTTTTTTTGCCATCATATGAACTGAAGAGAGACTTTCACCAGGCACTGCTTTCTAAAAAAAAATCCTTTTAGATAGAACCTGCTGCCCACATCAGGCTCTCTCACTTAAGTGTATGTTGAACAATTTGGTGTATTGCAAACAATCTTCTGCTCTGCCAAAGCACTGCCATGAAGCCAGGGAGACAGCCCTGCCTCAAGCAAAGCCCTGCACAGCTTTCTAGAAGGTGTAAGTCACCTCTTTGTTGGTACAAAGCAAAGAGCCACTGCTCTCCCTTCTCCAGAATTTTGCAGGACTTTCATTTTTCCCACACCTTGGACTGAAAAAATGCTCATTTCTGAGTTTGCCCCTCATGTGATGGGAACCATACTCTTCTTCCCAGTCCACTAATCATAAACTTTGAACCAAATGTGCTTCCTTTCCATCCAAGAGTTAGTTACTGCCAGCACAGAGAGCTCATGTTGACATCTTCACCCTGAATACACCTCCAGCCACAACACCCTGCACTGGGTGTTGCAGGCAGGTGGTTTTCCACCAGAGCCTCTGACACCTA
This sequence comes from Heliangelus exortis, assembly GCF_036169615.1. NCBI lineage: Eukaryota > Metazoa > Chordata > Aves > Apodiformes > Trochilidae > Heliangelus > Heliangelus exortis. The sequence goes on from NC_092429.1 coordinate 4,841,165, forward strand.
AGGAGTTTTTGTCAGAGATAAATGCAGCACCACTCACCAGTCCCACTCCACCTAATGGAAGAGTTGGTAATGCTGATCATCCTCCAAATGGAGGGAGGTATCACCCATCTTACAGGACAGGAGCCTCCAGTGGTTTAGGGAGCATCCACCTAAGATGGATGCAGGTGTAAACAAAAGCTGCAGCCTGCATCATGCATTATTTTTCTAAGAGAGAAACAGCAGCAATACAGCACCTTGGGTCTTATTCCCTTAGGGAAATGAGAGATCTCCACCAGCCAGGAAAACAGAAAGAATCAATAGAATATGGGCATTAAACTTAAAATTTCAGTACTGGCTTGTGAATGCCATGACAGACATCTCTGCTTTTTTCTGTTGGGGAAAATGGGAATTGAGAGAAAGCAGTAGTAAAGACAAAGAGAAGTCAGTAAAAACTGAGAAGCTGCTGTATCACAGAGCTCTGACACAGAAATGAGTGATTGCAGTGTAACAAGCTACCACACACCAGCTTCTCTCAGTTCACATGCATGCTCAGAACCCTGTGGGACCTGTTTTGTTTCAAAGATGGGGTAGCTTTCCCATGAATTAGAGAGAAAAACATGAAATCTAATTATCTTCCTTTTTTTGTGGATTGTCACAAGGTCAGAATACACCAAAAGCAAGTTATTGCTGGGCAGCTGACAGATGCTTGCTTGTGTGTCAAATCATTTGGATCAGAAGCTGAGCTGATTGCTGTTCCTGTCAACAGAACTTCTCTGAGATCTTTCACTGTGTCCTAACTAGCACTTGGCCACCTTTAATTACAAAACACCAGGAATTGTCTAAATTAGACACCTGGCTTATTACTGACTGCAAGTTAACAAGTTAACACAGCCCTTAAAATGGAGGCAGGGTGTTTAATACGTTTGAAAAGCCTGATCCACATCTTGCCAGATATATTTGGATAGTGCAGAAGCATGGGAAATAAGTTTCCAAACTCTCACTATAACTCCAAGGTGCTACCCAACAATCCAACCTTTTGGAAAATTCTGCATGCTGCTTACAGGACACACTTCATCCTTTTGGCAGAAATAGGAAAATTTGTTTGTATCAGAGCTTGATAGGTTGGAAACTTTCCTCTCTCTAGATATAGGACACAGCAGAATAACTTCTGGAGCTGAAGCTGCTGAGGGCCAAACCTTATCAGGGGCTGCTTTGCCATTTGCTTCATTAAAGCCCCAGTGTGGCCCTAGCAGAACAATCTATACTTTATAACTGCAAGTTAAAATCAGTGTTGCTGCATAAAATATTTTTCTCTCCAGCTGACAGCACGGGAAAATTATGTCCTCTGCTGCACCTCCACACTTGTATCCTTTCTGAAACTCTTTCAGGCCACGCTGGCTTTCCCATTGGGTGGTGGGCTCAGTTTGTCAGCCCACAATTTTGCAAGTGAGAGTGATGAATTTACTACTTGATCTCACCAGGCATTTGAATTCCACCCCTTGTTAAAAGACTTCTTTATTCTCCTGCTTGGGTTTTGGAGAGGACCTCACAGGATCAAACTCTTCCACCACTTTGATAGCCTGTAGTGACTTGCATCATCAGAAGCTGAGTTTAGCTCAGAAAATGTCCTTGGATGACCCACCAGCAAGAGATCATCACTCTATGTACAGTTCTAAATCCAGCATTATACCTCTGATATGCCTACAGGATTTGGCATTTCACTTCACTGTGTAAAAACTTGGGACTCTTTGGGAATTAAACAAGCAGTGTGTTTACTTCTAAAAAATCTGCCCCAAATCCTGTTTTCTGGGATGTTTGCAAGCATCCTCAGAATGCTCTTTGCATCTCCTCTATTCAGACACAACATCTGAAGCTCAGGCTTTACCTGGAATGATGCTCTGGGATTTGAAAGCTGAAGGGCATGTCACTACAGCTCTGTGAATGCACTTTAAACTACCCAGTGGCCAAAATAGTGCAGATTAATTGCCCTTTACCACGTTTCTGGTGAGGGTTTTGCTATCTTCTTAACCTCCAGAATACCACAGCTGGGCTGCTACCAGCTCCCCACCTGGAGTTGCTTCTGATACATCTGCAGCCACATCACAACCATCACTACTGCTACATCTTTATTTATAAATTTATTCTCTAGTTAGCCCACTGGAGCTGAAGGCCAGGGTAGATACCAGCAAGAGGGCAGATTCCTATCTGCTAAAGGGCAGCAAAATGAAGTCTTTGCTCCTTAATTTGTCTGTGTGGAGGTATGGAAAGGCAGGCTGGCTGGGAAAAGGGCAGGATAAAGGCACACTGCACATTTTGAACAGAGGAAAACAGGGGTCTGAACAGCCAGAGGCAAGGAAGCTGCAAGACTTGGATGAGTGAGTGACTCCTGGACAAAGGGAAGCACTGGGAACAGTTCAGAATAATCCAGCACACGAGGGCACATCTGAGGCAAGCACTCCATCATGAAAAGTTGTTCCCAAAAATCTGCAAAGGAGCTAACACTAATGAAAACAAGGGGCTTGGAACCAGGATGGTGGCGAGGGGAAAGGAGAGGTTGTTGTATAATTTGCTCCTCCTGCCCAGACCTGCCAATGCAGCTGGATTCTGACTTGCAGCAGCATCACTTTTCCACTCTTGGCCTCTTGAACCTGCAAGCAGCCCCTCGCAGTGACCTGCCAAACCTTTGCTATCCCAACTTTTCTTCCTTTGAACAGCCTGATAAGGGGCCAAGCTGTGCAGTAGCTTCTCCCTCTGCCCCGAAGGGAGAACACGATGAAGGCCATAAAGCCAATTGCACTTGTTACCCCAGGCAGCTTTTGAACTCTGGAAGGAGAGGCTGGAATGCCCCCTTCCACTTAGCAGAACAAAGGCCCAGCCAACCTGCAGGGTTTGAAATCTGAAAAGTTAAACATGAGTGTGATTAATGCCTGGCTTTGAATTTCATGTATTATTGAATTGTATACATTACTTCAGGCTCGGAGGTTTTTCCCTTTTATACTGCAACACAAATATATGTTCTGTTTGGGAGGGGTGCAGAGTAGAGAACACCAGGCAAAAGTATTTCCATATGTATTCCCCAAATTCTCTGCCTGAAGGACTTGAGCAAGCCGAGATTTATTCTGTGTTCCACTGACCCTGAAAAAACAACTTGAAACAGATTTAAAGAAGATGCACTGGAGCTCACTGCAATTGAAACACTGGATACTTACTTGACAGCCTCCAGGAATCCTTCCAGGTCCACCCCTTCCTATGAATCTGCTAAAGCTCCAAAAGATTATCAGAGTTAAGCCAGGATGCTGGGTTTGAGAAGATGGGTTGGCTTTGGGAAGAGTCATAAAAATGATCATCTCTTGTAACCAGTGCTCTGACTCAAAGACTGAGTCCTTGATCCCATTTAAGTCATAATCCTTTGATAGGAGCCAGAAAGCTGGACCACACCACTCCTCTAGGATCCTGCTGGCTTAGGTGGAATGCTCTATGACCAAAAGAGTATCCTGGCTTTTACTACTGGGGAAAGGTTTAAAGTATTTTTAGAAAAAGTTAATTAAGCCCATTTGTTACCTAAAAGGGGCAACTGTAAAGTGCACCTGGACACTTCCAGTCAGGAGTTTTTCATTCTCTGTGTGGCTTTGGGCAAATCTTCTGAGCTTCCCCCAGTGTAACACAAGACTAACAAAGGTGCTGAGAAATGCTTGAAAATTTTATTTTAGGGACTATGGTTACCTTTTTATTAGAGAGTTTCCCTGGAGATATCTTAATATAGAGTGTCAAATGGCCAGTGTCTGATAGGCAATGGATCTCTTTCTGCCAGTCCTGTGCATTATCATTCACCCATGCAGCAGTCTGCTGTGCAAGGTGGAATTCTCATCATGTTTGTGATTCTGTACAGAACTCAACAACACATCTGCAGAATGGATGAAGCTACACAATTCAGTGCCCTGACACTTTTACTCTATGCTAAAGTTTGATCTCCTGAGAAGCATCTTTGGCTTTGCCTTAAAGACAAGACACAGGTTTCTCTCCTACCATCTCACTTGGTCAATTAGTACCAAACTCATGCAGGGTAACCACAGGCAACAGGGAGATGAATTTGTTGAGATCACCCTTCTGTATCCAGCCAGACCTCCAGAGAACTGTTCTGCATTCTGATAAAACCCCTGGGAGGAGGGATTTGCAATTGTATCACACACCAGCACTCAGTTTTCTATGGTTAATTCTAAAAGGAGCATCATTAAAATATCCAGTGAGAGGGCTTTTCATGGGATGCTTCTCACTGGACTGGACAGGGAGGATCTGGAAGAAATGAGAGATGATGTAAAGAGTTCTGCTCTTCCAAAGCTCAGATCATAGATGGCTTCTCATAATTTTCCATGCCAATTTGCATCTGGAACTTGATTTGCTTGTGGAGTGAGGCTGTTGCAGGAGAGTTCTGTCTCCAGAAATAGTTTCTGGCTCAGGAGGATGATTTACTCTGAACAGGAACATGAATTCTCTTGCCTTGGGACACACTGAATCCTTGTCTCCTATGCTTTAGCCATTGTTATCCTTATGATTCCAGGATATGAATATAGGTTTATCCTAACACTCATAACTGAGTTTGCCAATGTTTCTACATAGTAATGCTTCTTTAATTCTTTACTTCCCAGTCAAAAGGGCCAGCCAGTGAATCTGGGAATTATAGCAGGGATTCTTAGACCTGATATATGTCCTGTACTAATTTTGCTAGAGTCTTCCTGAAATATGTATAGAAAAATTATTGAGTACTTTAGGGGCAGGGAAGCCCAGAATATCCTAGCATTGATCCATGGCCTGAGATCAGCAACTTCATCCCCAGCCTGAAATCTGGCAGATGCTGCAAGGAGCTTAGAGAATCTCTGACTGCAAGGACTAAACCTGCCACATCTCCAATTCACCTTGGTGCAATGCAGCTGCAAACCAGACAAAGCAAGACAACTGCATTTCTGTCCAATGAGTGAAAATACACAATCTGGTGTCTATTCTAGCTACACAGTTTATGCTTGGGCCAGAAGGATAAGTAATGTTTGAGCAGGGGCCTGGGCTCTTACAGTTTTGTGATCCTCAGTCTGTGCTGTAGACACATGATGACTTATTAGGCCTGAAATCTGCTAGGATGAAGTTACTCCTCAAAAAAAAAAATTAAAAATAAATTTTAAAATGTTGAAATGTTGACTCAGTTGAGAAGAGTTTAATTTGGGAGCTGTTGTGCACATCACTTTGGCTGTCACAGCACCGATCAGGTACCAGGTCCTCCATACCAATGTAGCATCAAATGTAGCAAAAATGTAAAATTTTGGTCCAGCCTCTGGAAACAAAACAAAACCCCTACAGCCCCTCTGCAAAATGAGGCTTGCAACCCTCACAGACAGCTTCCAAGCCCAGAGAACTGTCTGTTTGCTGGGGACATCTGCATCACTTTCTCTATTGTCTGCCAGCAAGGAGGCCTGACCTGCATCTGAACTCATTCCAGGGATGTTTCAATAAATCTGCAGTCTCCCAGCAAGCCCAAAAGTCCTTGGTTAGGACATCCCTGCCCTGTGCAAACTAAACTGACTCTCCCATTTTTAATTTGACACGGTTGGTCCTCCCCCAGTCTCTTCATTAAATGCAAGAGGAAAAAAAAACCCAGAAAGTCTGACAAGACCCACTGAGTGGCCTCTCCCTCTGTGTGCTCGTGTGGCTCCATTCTTGGAGGCTGACCCAGGGCAGAGCTCTGCTCATCTACATATATTTTCCAGTGGAAACATTTTTTTTTTCCTTCTATAGATTTATTCAGACTCCAAACTTCAAATTCATCAAAACTGTCACGGGCCATTTGCAGGATGGGAAGATAATGTGGGCCCAATCAGGGGGAGTGTCACAAACAATTATACATTGCAGAATGATCCCAATTAGTAAACACCCTGCTAACAGGCCACCTCCCCAAGGATGCTGATTGCCTGTGACACTGGTTTTTTCAGGATGCCTGCTGGAAAACTACAACTCAAGCTTTTGTGGGCTGGCTTCTGGCAAATTCCTTGTTAACCCTACAAAAGAATCTACACTTGAATAATTAAAAATAGATTGGAGCAGAAATTTAAAGTACATTTAGCTTTGTCACCCAAACCCTTTCTAACAAGACCTACTTCTCATCTGGAATGAAATAGAAATTCTGTTCCCTGCCTTGGTTTGTATGAGGCACTCTGTGTTTACATGCTTTGTTCCAGGCTTTTGTAACTAAATAAAGATTTCAGTATAAATGTTCCTTCCACTTCCTCCTTTCTTCTCTCCTTTTCTGTTGGTGCAAAACTCTTTTCAAGTTGTCTGAAGGACCAAGCTCAAGGAGTGTTTGAAACTTAGCTGCTTACTCCTTGCTTAAGGCATGCTGCCTTTTCTGCTGTATGCCACTCTGTGAAAGAAGAGCCTTTAGCAATCCCAGAGCTAATTTTATGGAATTAAGCACAGAGACAGAAGTAATTAAAGATATAAAAATAAGTTGTTTTCTAAGTAAATTTTGACCACCCACTTCCCTCCTGAACTGGTCTGAGGAGTGATCAGTCACTCCTCTTCTCCCTTATCTACTATCAAACCAAGAGACCTCAAGCCCAAATCTGTTCTAAACCCAGAATAATGTCACTGTGAGCTGTGGAGCTGCAGAGAGACTGAGGAGAGGAAGAACAGAACTCTGCTCTCCACCATGTGAACCCTGCAGTTCACATAAGGCAGGCCAGAGGACACCTGGCTGTAGCCAAAATTCAACTCATGGTAGGTAATGCTGTGAGTACAGAAGTTTGAAGGTGCATGAACTACCAATTGCTTATAGAATCCTAGAATTGGCTGGGTTGGAAGGGACCTCAGAGCTCATCAAGTCCAACCCTTGATCCACTCCCGCTGCAGTTCCCAGCCCATGGCACTGAGTGCCACATCCAGGCTCTTTTGAAATATCTCCAGGGATGGAGAATCCACCCCTTCCCTGGGCAGCCCATTCCAATGCCTGATCACCCTCTCAGTAAAGAAATTCTTTCTAATGTCCAACCTAAACCTCCCCTGGCACAACTTGAGACCTCTTGTGCCCTCTTGTCTTGCTGAGAGTTGCCTGGGAAAAGAGCCCAACCCCCCCCTGGCTCCAACCTCCTTTCAGGGAGTTGGAGAGAGTGATGAGGTCTCCCCTGAGCCTCCTCTTCTCCAGCCTCAACACCCCCAGCTCCTTCAGCCTCTCCTCATAGGATCTGTGCTGGATCCCTTCACCAGCCCAGTTGCCTCCTTTGGACCTGCTCCAGCACCTCAATCTCCTTCCTGAGCTGAGGGGCCCAGAACTGGACACAGGACTCAAGCTGTGGCCTCCCCAGGGCTGAGCACAGGGGCAGAATCCCTTCCCTGGACCTGCTGGCCACGCTGTTCCTGAGCCAGCCCAGGATGCCATTGGCCTTCTTGGCTACCTGGGCACACTGCTGGCTCATGTTCAGCTTCCTGGCAATCCAAACTCCAAGGTCTCTCTCTGTCTGGCTGCTCTCAAACCACTCTGTCCCCAGCCTGTAGCACTGCATGGGGTTGTTGGATCAGAAGATTTCAGGTTGGGTGCCTGTCAGACTGAAAGCATCTCATGTGAGCTTTACTACCTTCATGCAAAGGTTGAAGTCTGAGCAGCTTTGTTCACCCTTTTACAAGCCATCATTTTAATACTCTAATGCCTAAGTCACTGTTTCACACTATCAGCAGATGCTCCAAAAGACTAAACTGCCAAATGCTGCATAAAGCAATAGAAAAAGCCATACCTCAAATAGAAGGTATTGAAGAGTAGCAGTAAGGTGCAACTTCCTCAGTGACAGCTATTGAGAAGGGCCCAGGCAGCACTGGAAACAAAAAGTCAGGTGAGGGAACCCTTCTTCCTTCCCCAGTCCCAGAAGCAGCAAGGGATGCAGGATTGTTTCAGGTTTAACCCTTCCATTCTCAAATTCCTGACTCTGTTTTGCAGTGTTGTGGGTGACACAGGTGGAACCTCACCCAGAGCAGGGAGAACAAAGTACTCTAACCCTCCAGCCAGGTGGTCAGAGCTTTATTGGATGTAAGTTGGATGAAGAAATATGCTGTTGAGGAGCACAGATTTCTTCCTGAACTGGCTATAAGATGTAAAAGAACTGTATGCATGCATCTCTCCAAGGACAGGAGCTGAGTATGGACTACACATTAGTGGTAAAGTCATCATAGACTCCTTGGATCATGAAAGGGAAGCTTTCAGAAAGAAGATCTCACACTGAGCCACAACTGGTTGGGTTAGACAATATTCACATCTACTACAGGGCAGAATAATTCCTTCTTCTGTGGGACTGTTGGGTAAAATCTCATGACCTTCCTGTAGTGAAATCTCAGCCATAATCCACTGAGTCCAATTATACAGAGGCAGGAAGAATGATTTGGTCATCAAGGCTCCTTCCCAGCCAGCAGTTTTGCTCCCAAGGAATGGGCTTTAGTACCACACTCCACTTCCTTTCACCTGTGCCAAGTCCTCCCATACAGCTCAGTAATTCTCCCACACCTCCACGATTTTGGCAGGCCAAAAAAATTCTCCTCTGGCCTGGAGTAAGCAGACTCTCTAATATCAGGAGGAAGGGGAGTAGATTCATTTAACTCATCCTTCTTACACTCAGCTCTGATTTCAGTCCAGCTGACTTGTAATTCCTTAGCATTAAATTCTACTGGAACTATATCTTCAGCAGGGATAAAGTGCCAAATCTCCATGGATTTCCAGGGAGCAATGCTGCTTACCCCAGTTTACAGCCTGGCCCAATAACCTGACTCCAGTAACCTTGTTGTTAGTCTACCACACACACCCAGGTATGCAAGCCCAAACCATACACTGCTCACTTTGCCCTCTCTCACATGAAAGCTTTCAGGGTCCCTCCTTCCTCAAGAATTTTGCTTTCAGATGTTTTTCTCAGATAGGAAAACTTTTCCTCCTCTAAAGTTCCATCAAGGTCATTATTTTTGTCCCATCAAAACTCCCAAACTTCCTGGTTTCTGCCATGCTTGATGTACGAGGTTCTAAGCAATGTTTGCAAAACACCACACTTGACACTGTCACTAAAAAGCTCTTTACTGCTTTGCTAAAGCACAGGAAGAGTAAAACAGATGCACCAACAACTTTCAACACTCATACTGGTCAAAAATCTGCATGATCAGAGCCATGATCATTTATCTTTTCTACTAATCCCCAGGACTGAGTTCCTATCCAAGAGAAGCCAAACAAGGGAAGGCAGGATCTTGTAAGCCCCTGTATCAAATGCTCTACTGGACTCCAACTCCAATATATCTAATACAATCCCTTTGTCCAATAATTTGCCTTTGCATGATTGAGGATGAAATTGCATAACTATTCCCTCCCTGCCTCTCCCCCAAGCACAATACCCTGTGGTTTGGAGCAATTTAAGACTTAGTTCAGGAATTTGTCTCACTTTTCTCTCCTCCTGGTGGTCCAACTAAACCCCAACTCCTTCTCCTTTGCTTGGTTATTCCTTTCTTCCTGATCCACTACAGCCACATGCTCCAGGGAATCCACAGATTCATCATTCTTTTTCTTCACCTTCAGACTGCAAGCTCATCAGGACAAAATTTGAGAGGAGGTGTTCAGTGTGACCAACTGAGATCACAAAGATCTTACCGGGGTGCTATTGCTTTCCCATCCACCCCCTGCTTTGCAAAGAAGATTGAGAAAGACTCTGAATTTCTGTCTCAGCCCTCTGTAAAACTGTCAGGGGTACAGACACTTCTGAATCTGAGAGAAAAAGCAGGCTGGTGCTCTCCCAGGGGAAGGGTTTTGCACATCAAGCTGAAGACAATCTGGCCCTGCTTTAAAGAGGAGGGACATAGTTCTATTTCTAGCAGGGAGATTGTGTGAGTAACTCCCTCTGAAGCTGAAGGATTTTGGCCTCAGATATCCAAGGGCAAAAATCAGGGGCCCTAGAGTCAGCCTTTGTGCCAGCTGATGGAACAAGCACCCTCCAGCTATAAAAACATTGCTCTGAACACAGGGATAAAGCTGGAGCCACTGGAAGTGTCCCCAAACAGATTTATGACCCCAAATCCAAATGGGAATTATCACTGCAACCACTGTTGATGCCAGGAGCCATCCATTCCCTGCCTCTCCATCCTGCTGGGCTCCCTGTGGCCCTCCTCAGGACAGCCACAAAATCTATGGGAAAGCACTTGGCTTCTGTGGATGCCATGAATTTTCTGCCTTCCCTACTACACACACTCACCAAGTAAACCTTGATTTAGCTACAGTAATATCTGCTGCCTGTTCCCACTGAGATGTTTCTTTTATAGGCTCTGATCTCTAATGGATGGGAATAAATGCCCTGCCTCTGCAGCAGAACAAAGTTACTGACCCAATCTGCTGCCCAGGAACTGGGTATAAATTCATCCAGCCCCAGAAGTGCACTAAGAGCCACCCTGGGCTGTATCCCCTTCACAGGAGAAGTGCACTGAGCAGAGGATGCACTGCAGGTCAGCTTGAGAACTGGGAATGTTCTGGCAGAGCTGACTGTGATGGTTCCAGATGGTTCTGCTTTCTGACCATGATGGTTCCAGAGTGTGGAGGACTCACATGAACGTCTGAGTTGGGCTTGAAGTGTTTTACTACACATGGCCACTCTCCCACCACCACACACATGTATAGTGTCAGGGTTCATGGCACTTCCAGAGCTTCACAAAGCCACCCATGAAGTTAATCAGGAATTCAGCATTCACCTTCTGCAGCCTTGGACCCCTGACCACATGATTCCAAGTTCTCTGGCTCCTGTTTCACAGTCTCATGTCTTTCTGCTTAGCCTGGACACAGGCAATGGAGTTTTCCATTGGTTTAAGAGCCTGCACCAAGAGGGCAAACAACACCTGGCCCAGCATAAAGCCTGTCAGTACCAAGGGAATCTGCTGGGAGAGCTTCTACTGGACCAGCATGCTCTCTCCTGTGGCTGCAGTTTTGGCTCCAGCACTAACAGCCCTAAAGACAGTTTTATGGTGTCATGGGAGTGAAGACTTTGCTTGAACCCTTTGGTTTAAGCCTTGATTTAAGCTCATGCATAATCCATAATGGGGATGATAACAGATGGCAACTTGTTAAGCCACAGGAACTCAATCAGTTCTGATCACATGGCAACACCCTAAATAATTTAAATCATATCTTACTGCAGGAGCTGTTCTGCTGGGGCCCCACGTTACAGAGAGACACCAATGCCACACTGTGGGACTCACCTTGCAAAGCAGTTCTTACCAAGTCCTTTTGTCTGCAAAGGGACAAACTGAGGCAGAAGAGCAAGTGGCTTCCACGAGCTTCACCCCATGAAAGAAAGTCACTGGTGTTACTCTGCTCCTCCCTGCTCCTGGTGTCCTCCAGATCCCAGCCAAGGGGCCTGGTCTCTCCTTCTCTGTATATTCATAGAATCATAGAACTGGCTGGGTTGGAAGGGACCTCAGAGATCATCAAGTCCAACCCTTGATCCACTCCCGCTGCAGTTCCCAGCCCATGGCACTGAGTGCCACATCCAGGCTCTTTTGAAATATCTCCAGGGATGGAGAATCCACCCCTTCCCTGGGCAGCCCATTCCAATGTCTGATCACCCTCTCAGTAAAGAAATTCTTTCTAATGTCCAACCTAAACCTAAACCTCCCCTGGCACAACTTGAGACCTCTTGTGCCCTCTTGTCTTGCTGAGAGTTGCCTGGGAAAAGAGCCCAACCCCCCCCTGGCTCCAACCTCCTTTCAGGGAGTTGGAGAGAGTGATGAGGTCTCCCCTGAGCCTCCTCTTCTCCAGCCTCAACACCCCCAGCTCCCTCAGCCTCTCCTCATAGGATCTGTGCTCGAGTCCCTTCACCAGCCCAGTTGCCCTATGTTGTGAATGTTTGCAAGAGACAATCCACTGAAATCAGTGGATCTAAAAACCAGATTCAGATCCCATCTTTCTCTTGGTTTTCCTTGCTATAGCAGTGAGGTTTCAGGGGCAGGACAGTGTACACAGCCCACTTCTGACTCCCAGGTTTCACATTCTACTCAGCAATGTAGCCAAAGAGCAAGTGGAAAAGTGAGACTTCACAGAAAAGGATTTGAAACTGAAGCAGTCCAAATCATTGTACACTGAAATATTAAACCCAACTCTAAAACACCTAACAGTCAAAAAAAACACAGAGTTATGTGATACAAAAGTGATGATCCAACAGAATTTCACAGGTTTACCATTAGGTGTTGCAGGCTCTATGTTAGACCAGGACTTTGGTGTCTCTTTGCCCCAAAAGTAAGAGGGTGAAACTTTCTCACCTGCTCAGGATAATTCATCAAAAATGCAAGCCACAAATCCCTCTTGTTATTTGGGTTTGACATGGCATGGAAATGTCCACCCCCCTTCTCATTCAGAGCAACTTCTCAACTATAGGAGGAAAACACCTTTCCAACACATGGTCTACACCCCAGTGATTTGAAGACCCTTCAGTGCCTCTTTGAGAACCAGGAGTCATTTTGTGGGATGGAGGGCAATAGGGAGTTTTCTCTTATGAGTTACAGAACCTTTTCTTTTCATTGATTCCCAGGCTGTCACATGCACATGAAATCTGGGGCTGCACAGAAAAGTTTCATTCCCAGTGAGCTGAAGCAGTTTTCTGAATGAGAATACTCTTTAGGAAAGAAATATTCTGAATATTCCAACACGCTCTGGATTGAAGAAATGCTTCTACCATCACAAGGGACAAAGCACCACGAAGAATATAACACTTTAATGAATCATTAGTATCATCTCAGCATACTTACCTACCCCTTTTGAGAAGACACACTGAGTTTGAGTCTTCCCTGGAATTCCAATCAATCACAATCAGCACAGTCAGTCCCAGCTGAAGCACAGGCATTGGCTGCTGACCATAAGCATAATTACCACAGACTTCTGCCTCTCACCTCCTGACATATTATAAGGGAACACTGCCCTAAATTCATCCTTAAACATCACTTGACTGCCAGACCATTTGTACTCTTCCCTTCTAAAATCACCACCCCTTTTTAAAACCTTTAATATCAAAGCACTCATGTGCTGACCACCTAAATTCTCCTACAGTAACTGTTCTCCTGACCAGAAGGGAAGCTGCCACCTAAAAATCTTGCCCCATCAGAGAGGTGCTTGAAGCCCTGTTTGTGTTGGTCTAAGCACAATGCCTGGAGCTCTTCTGCACACTCAATCTCAGCAAAGCAAAAGGGTGAATTTCTCTCTGATGCACTGTTAGCCCTTGGCAAAGATGTTTGAAGCAATTCCATTACAGAAAAAAAAAAGCACAGTGTGTAAAGATGGAGAAGGTTCTCAGCTAGACTAAACTCTGAATTGAAGGCACCTATGCTAAATGCCATGAGCAGAGATACAGATCTGGGTTTCCTCTGACCCCGTGTTAGCAGTGAAAGAGGAAACACTGGATGGGAACAGCCCTGTCCTGATCTTCAGGCAACACTGCAAATCAAACACACCTCATGCCATGGAGGATCTTAAAAACAGAGGAGCTTCCTCTCCAAAATTATAACCATCCCCAAACTTCCCACAGACAAAGCAGTTTTACATTCAGAACAAGGCCTGGCAAAGTATCTCTGTGCTGCCTGGGGCAGGGTCCAATTCTCCATCCTTTCACTAAGTAACACCTAAAGTCTAAATAAATTGCAGTCAGAGGCAGCCAGTATAGAAGCAGGCCCCAAGGAAAGACTGGGTGTAACCACAGAGAGTCAGTCAAGAGTGATTTTGTCCATTTGAGTTTGGGCTGAAGGAAACCCTCTTAATAGGGAGCAAAATCCATTTCTTCCACCTTCAGTGAACAGTCCCCAGACAAGGCTCATGGTCCCCCACCCCCAAGGCTGTGTATATGAGCACTCATCCCACTCACAGCTGGGATACCAGAAGGAACTTTTCAGCAGCAGTGATGGACACTGCCTCTGCCTCACCTCAAGTCCATGCTCAGCAACCAGCCCTGAGGGGGAGGCCCTTTTTTCACACAGATTATTCAACTTGCTTTTCTTAGAAAGAAATCAGCAGGAACCCACACCACTCATGTGCCCACCTGTTCACGCTCCTTAAGAAATGTTTCCATCTGAAAAAGCAACCTGACAACTTTTTTTTTATTTATTTCAAGCAAGCAACAACCTGTCTTTCTTCTTGCACAAACCATCAAGGCACTAACTTCAAAAGCAATGAACCTTAAACTTCACTCTTACTACAGCAAATAGAATTATAGGACATTTTTTAACACAGAGAACTGGAGTGGTCTGAACCCAGCCTGACCTTAATCTCCTAAACAGGCCCAACCCTAAATCTCTACCCTGAGTTGAGTGCTTCCAAACTTCAGGGCAGGTTGTGTCTGGCTTAGGTCTCTTGGTCCTGAGCATGCCAAGTCCTGCAGCTCCTTGCAGGTCCTTGACACACACCCAGCAAAGGGGTGTGCTGGCTACCTGCCTCTGGGGAGGAGACACCAAACAAAACTCAAGATACTGCAACACAGTGACCCTGAGGGATAAAATTGCCCCAGGAAAACGACCAGCAGGAAAAAAAAAAAAACTAAAGAAACCAGTGCCAGAGCACAGGACAGACAGCTTAGCAGAGAGTGGTAGAAGGAGGGAGTGTGGGATGAACAAGCTAAGACAAACCAGTGTGAAACAGGACCTGCAGTGGCAGGAGAGGTCTATAGGCTGTCCAACAGTGTCCCCTGGTGGCACTGGCTACAGCCACGGCCCCATCACGCCTCTAATCCGTGTCTATCTTCTAATTACACGAAAGACTAATGTAAATGGATAAATAACAATTGCTAAGTCATTTGCATCTTGCCTGTAGCTAGAAGGTCGGGGTATGGTTTTGGTCCAGCTGAAGCGTGAGAACTGCAAAACAACTTGTGAGTGTGAAGGGACACACTCCTGCTCTGGACTACCCTGGGGCTACCTGCAGGCACCCGAGAGGTCCAGACCAATGCCACCAACCCCTCTGTCCCAGGACTGCGTGCCCAGCTGCCACCCACCCGGGGACACAAGGCAGGAGCTTCCACAGGAGCCACGACTTCAAACCATCCCTCATCACCTCAGAGGACGCCAGCCCCAGCCCCTCGCTCCCTCCCCACAGACATCCAGCCCCTTCCTGGTTTTCACAGAATCATCCGGGTTGGAAAGGACCTCTGAGAGCATCAGCTCCAGCCCTTGATCCACTCCCCCCGTGGTTCCCAGCCCATGGCACTGAGTGCCACATCCAGGCTCTTTTTAAAAACCTCCAGGGATGGAGAATCCACCCCCTCCCTGGGCAGCCCATTCCAATGGCTGATCACCCTCTCTGGAAAGAATTTCTTCCTAATATCCAACCTAAACCTCCCCTGGCAGAGCATAAGCCCCTGCCCTCCTGTCTTACTAGGAGAAGAGCCCGACCCCCCCTGGCTCCAACCTCCTTTCAGGGAGTTGTAGAGAGTGATGAGGTCTCCCCTGAGCCTCCTCTTCTCCAGCCTCAACACCCCCAGCTCCCTCAGCCTCTCCTCATAGGATCTGTGCTGGATCCCTTCACCAGCCCAGTTGCCTCCTTTGGACCTGCTCCAGCACCTCAATCTCCTTCCTGAGCTGAGGGGCCCAGAACTGGACACAGGACTCAAGCTGTGGCCTCACCAGTGCAGGGCAGGCAGTTTTGGGATGGGGCAGAAACAGAGCTACAGGCACATGGGGCAATCTGCAATCCCCACAGGAGCTGCACAGTGAGGGGAGGTGACCCCTCCATGGAGAAAGGTAAAGCATCTGGGGTCACAGAAGATTTTTCCTTTTTTTTTTTTTGTTTTGTTTTGTTTTGTTTTAGAAGTCCACATTGATTTGGATGAAAGGGGAGATCCTGCAGCCCTGAGATGCTCTCCTGGGGCATTCTGACCCAAGCAATGTTTCCATGTGTTGCTCCTTCAAGAGTACGTGGAGTGAGTACAAACACTTCCAAGTCACACAGGGTTTTCTTGCTGACAACAATTATTTTGATAAAAGACAAAACAATAGAGCACAATCCCTCTGAGAAACAGCTTTGTCTAGCCAGCTCCCAACCCCCATCTTGCCATAAGATGAAATTTCAGTAATCCAAAAAGGTGATAGTGAAGACTAATGAGATTTTCCCAGGACATAAAAAAGTTGACCACAACCTCAGGCTCTGCGGGGACTAAGTGACCCACACAAAGGCAAGAACAAGTGCAACATGTATGTAGCAGAAATGTGCCAATATGTAACCACTACATCCCTCTCGTTAAAATAACCTGTGTGGAGCAGCCCAGTGCTCAGCTTCACCCTAAATCACTCAGGCAGCAGCCAGGGACAGGCTCTGAGCTAAAGGGTAACCCCAAAGGGCACAGCTGACATCAATTCAGAGATGTCTCTTTCAAACAAGTCTGTTCCCAGATTGCTGCCACAACTCCATTACATCTGGGAGTGCAAATTCTCTGAAATGTCTCTGTCATAATTAGGATTTTTCAGCATTTACATAAAACTCTCATTTACAAGGAAAAAAAAAAAAAAAAGATGGAAGATTTCACCATGTGTTTAAAAAAACAGCTAGCAGATTTCTGCAGTTTCTTGCATTGCTTTCTTGCCTTCAATAAAATCACTTGTTATTTTTCCCACAACTTTCTTTTTTTATTTATTTTTAGGTTCGACTTTAGAAAGAATTTCTTTACTGAGAGGGTGATCAGACATTGGAATGGGCTGCCCAGGGAAGGGGTGGATTCTCCATCCCTGGAGATATTTAAAAAGGGCCTGGATGTGGCACTCAGTGCCATGGGCTGGGAACTGCAGCGGGAGTGGAGCAAGGGTTGGACTTGATGATCTCTGAGGTCCCTTCCAACCCAGCCAATTCTATGATTCTATGATTCAACTGATTTAATGCTTAGCTGAAGCTCCACATGAACACCCTTGTGAGGTCCTGAAGGGGATGTTGGAATCACCTCTGAAGTTGGTAACTCTGAGTTTATAAATCACAGCACCATATGATTTCCCCCCAAGGCTCCAGCAATCTCCCAGGGGACACTCAGGAAGGGCAGGTTCCTCGGTTCAGAGAGAGCCCAGCCAGGGCCAAGAGAGGGCAGTGCAGATACAGCCAGCATGCCAGGAGCTTTCAGAGAAAGAAAACTCATTTCCTCACTGCAACCACAGAGAATCATAGCATGGTTTGGGCTGGAAGGGACTATATTCCAACCTCCCTGCAGTGAGCAGGGACATCTTCAACTACAGTAGGTTGAAGCCTGACCTTGAATGTTTCCAAGCTGACCTTGAATGCTTCCAGGGACGGGGCATCTACCACCCCTCTGCATAACCTGGGCCACCAGTTTCACAGAATCATAGAATTGGCTGGGTTGGAAGGGACCTCAGAGATCATCAAGTCCAACCCTTGCTCCACTCCCACTGCAGTTCCCAGCCCATGGCACTGAGTGCCACATCCAGGCTCTTTTGAAATATCTCCAGGGATGGAGAATCCACCCCTTCCCTGGGCAGCCCATTCCAATGTCTGATCACCCTCTCAGTAAAGAAATTCTTTCTAATGTCCAACCTAAACCTCCCCTGGCACAACTTGAGACCTGTTGTGCCCTCTTGTCTTGCTGAGGGTTGCCTGGGTGGTTTCACCACCTTCAATGTAAAAATGTTCTTCCTTGTATCTAGCATAAATCTATCCTCTTTCAGTTTACAACCACCTAGCACTAACCATATTTTTTACAGCAATTAGGCTCATGCTATTGATTTGGGGTGCATCTGTGTCTGTCTTACTTTACTCAAATCCTTTGGTCAGCCCTAACCAAAGTGGCCACTGAGATGCAGTCCTCAAAGGCAGATAACTTCCCTCAGCTTCCTAAAAACTGGGGGTCAGGCAAAAGAATCCTGTTCCCACTGAGGACAGCCTGAAAAGCTTGACTATTATCAGCAAATCCATACCTGGGAAGGTAAAAGACAATCAGACATGCTGGAAATCCAGCTGGATTAATCTTGCTGCATGCTTTAAAGAGACCTTACAGGAGAGGAATAAGGAAAGCAATCTGCTGTGTCTGCTTTCAGAAGAATATTTGAGTCCAGAGACAAACTCCCATGTGCCTGGGACTAGATTGCTCCAGGAAAAGTCTTTTCCACCTGCACACCAGGCTGAATTGGTTGCAGGTAGGAAGCACAAAACCAAGCCAAGACTGAGGCTGAATGAAGCCCAGGACAGAGCTGCATCTGCTGTGTAGAGGGAGGGAAAGACAGGAGAGGGGGCTGTGCAGCAGGAAAAGAGCCTCTCTTCACCCTGAGGATGGGAGATGCTGCTGGAACAGGCAGAGCTAATGGAGAAACTGTGTTTGTGCTGCTGCTTCTCCACTCCAGCTTCTGCCCCATAAATCCACCCCATACTAAAGCCAACCCTGAGGCTCAGAAGGAGTGGGTTATTCTCAGCTCTGCCACTACCCTTCTTTGCAGTCCCAAACAAGTTCTTCCCTCCTGATGGGGATTACCCTCAAATCAGAGCACAAGCTAGAGAAGTGAGCTCTCTCTGCACATTTAGAAATAGCTCACCTGCACATTTCACAGGAGGGAAAATCCCAGTAAGCAGCTCTAATGGCAGCTCCAGCAATACAATGGCAGCAGTGAAAACCCTACCACCTTTCTCCAATATGTCTGCACTTCCAGCATCCATCTAAGAGGGACAATTAAAACCTGGAAGAAGCCCCAGGACACTGACAAGTAGTGACTGTAGGCCAGGCCTAAAACATAATCCAGGATCAGTAATTATGAGTCTGTGAAACAGGCTGGGCAAGTCCCATTAACCAAGCACACAACTGGCACCTCTGGTCCCCACCTCATTCTCCCCACAAGCCTGGACCACATCCCCCATGTTTCCACACCAGGCTGTGGCCCTTCTCCTGCCCACACACCAGCCAGAGCTTTTAATTTGCCAAACACTGTTGCATAGATCACAGTGTGGGAGAGAGGAGAGGTTTTTAAGGCCTAAATAAAACAAGCCCAACCTGGCCAGTGGAAGGAAAGTGATTTATGACTATGAAATCAGCACAATGTGGTCAGGACTCTCAGTGCTGCAGATATGGACTGTGCCATTTGGCTGGATCCCATTGGGAGACCAAGACTTAGGTAGCCTCAGCTTTCCCTCTGCTGCAGGAGGACCAAGTGAAACAAACACATCCTCCATCCCACAGCTCAGCCAAAGGCCACCCTTGAGTGTACAGATGAAAGGAACTGGATCACTGGTGCACAGCATCAAGAACTGGCTGCTCTGTATGCTGTGAAGTGGCCTGGGTTTCTTACACCAGAGTTTCTGCCTCAAATCCTATCAGTCAGGAAGGCTTTGCTAGGTCATCTGATAAGCACCATCTCCAGTAGAACTGGCTCAGATGTTGCCACTGGTCTTGCTTCCAACACACTTAGGAATTTAGCTGATTTCAAACAAATAAGTTTTAAATTATTGGGTTGTGTCTGCTTTTGCCTACTTGTCACTGTAAAAAAACAAACAAACAAACAAACAAAAAAAACCTGTAAAACACAGGAAGTGATTTCTGTCCTGCTGCATACAGAGGACTTTTCTTTCCACTGAGGTCTCAAGCTTTGACAGAATCAACCTCAAATTAAACAAGATGCAGCCTGGCCAGCAGAAGGGGACTCCCTGCTGCAAGACAGGATTCATCACTGCTCTGTAACATTAGGATTTAAAGACCAGACAGAGCCCACAGCACAAGGTGGAGTAAACAGCCCCCACCCACAGTATTTTTAAAGGCAACAAACAGACAAATCCAAGAGGGAGAAGGAAGAGATTAATTAACCTTATCATTATTATATGTAGTGTCTGATGGAAACTGCCATCTTGTAGTAAAGCAATTTTCACCATGATTACTTGAAGACTGAGGGGAAGAGGAATTTATTTCATGCTTTGAAACATGGATGTACCTGTGAGAGCAGAACACAGGCAGCAGAGACTGCAGCATTCGTGGACTGCTGACAGCCTCACCCAGTGTAATGCAGCACTAAAAAACCAGGGAAGCTGTTGCTGCAGTATGGTAAGAGATCAAAGGCTGGGAGCACCCCAGGAGTGAAAGGAGGAGCTGATAACAGGGTACAGGAACAGAGCTGAGACATGGGTGCGACTCAGCCCCGAAGCACCTTGCTGAGGATGATAGAGAGGCTTCAAATGAGTCACTGACAGATCAAACACACTGTGAAAGGGACAACAGGGCTGTGCGTGCCAAGCAGGGAGATGAGGCAGGAAAAATCCAAGGCTTTAGGCTCTCACAGCCTTGAAGAACCTCTCGGTATTTCTGAAAGCTTAAGCCTTGTGTTTGAGCCAAAAATACTCACCTGGTTCCACCTCCCCTGCAGTCCTAACTGCAGATCCCTACAAACAGCACCGGGGCATTCCTCTGGCACAGAACAGCTGCTGCCTCCTACCCCAGAGCTGAGTTTCAGTTTCTGTTGCCCTTCTGTCTACACTTAATAATCTTCATGAAATGACAGAATCCGTCCAAATGAGAAACTGAGAAAACCTGTGCAAACACAACTGAAGCAAGAGGGAAAGGCATTCTGCCATGACAGCCTCTCTGCCTAAATAAATACACCCAGATTTTTAGCCAGGACAGTGCTTTTCACCTCTTCCACCTCCAGAGTCCTGCATGGAGCTGTTGGTGCCAAGTGGTTGCAGTGCTCTGGAACAAAACCCTGGCAGTGGGAACAAGACTTCAGGTTTCCATATCACTGAGAGCAAACAAGGTGGTGTTTTGATCAGGAGGTGGAGATGCCTCTGAAGAGCACCAGAGTAGTTATGGATCAGTCTTCAATGTAAAGCAGTTTTTTGTTCTGGTTTAAGCTCATAAACAAATAGGTCTGCTGCTGTGGAATGGAGTAGAACAAAAAATAAAAGGCACCAGATCTGTAAAACAGTTCCATTTGGTGATTCTCTGCCTCATCAGACTCCTTCCTACCTGTTCTTTTCACTATTTGATAGATTACAAAACCCTCCAGCTTCACAGACTTGTTTCTCAAGCTTCAGTGCAGAATTTAGACAAGGAGAAACTGAAGAAGCAGGTCTTGCTTTAAAGGTCAAAACCTAATTCAAAAGGAATCTGCACGAGGCAAAGAGCCAGCAAGGAGTTCCTTGTTGCTCTATCACATTGCACCACATTTCAACCTAGGCCAGGGAAATGCCAACTGCTTTTGTTCCTGGATATCAGCTACAGGCACACTACAGAAAACAGCCTTCACCCTCAGAGTACTACAGCATGTCACTACAGGCACTGTTGCCACACTGCATTGCCCTCAGCTGGACTGATGTAGTCTGTATGCTGAGCATGTCCCATCAGCATTGGATTCACTGTACTGCTCCCTACCTGCCTGAACAGAGGCTCCATGCTGGTTCCCTCCACAGTTTCTTGCTTGTTTGCATTCCAATTTATACCCCTATTCACAGCTCAACTGATTATGAGACTGCAAAGTCTGTAAACACTGGATTGGTTCCACAACAGCCATGAGGCTCAAACACAAAGTCACACCACATCTTCCTCCCTACAGCAGTGAGTTACCTTCAGTGGCTCTGGGTCACAGGCTGGGAGGGATCCCTGGGAAGGGATCAGCAAGCAAGGCTGAGATATTTTGAGGACAAAGAAAAGCACCCAAAGGCTACCCTGTAAAACTGTGAGGTGCCTCACAGACTTGTTCAGAGTAACAAGAAGACCACAAGTTTCCTTTTCAGGTTGGTTCACTTCTAAGATGTCACTGCCTGAGCTTGTCCCTGCACACACTGAGCTGCACAGTCTGTAAGACCACAGCTCCTCAGCTTACTTGGATCAAGACTACTGTGAGTATTCAAGTGCCTGCCTCTCCTCTGGGTGGGTCTTTCAGATGCCTCTGCAACTTGACACTATCTGTCCCGTGTGGGTTGTTTCTCCCCTTTGCCACCAGTTCAGCCAGGGCCACCCCAGCATTAGAAATAATTCTGTTATTGCCATTCATCTGATTCTGAACTCACATATCAACACATCATTTTATCTAAAATGACAGTAGAGAACTGTAACCAACGTAGGGAAAGAAAGGATGTTCAGAAGAAGTGATCTTACCTATAACCACAGACATTAAAAAATGGATTAGTCATAACTGCAGGTTTTTTCAAGGCTCTGTTCCAAATTTGATTCCACTGAATGGCTTCACTCTGCATTTCTGCATCTCAGTGCTTTCAGCTCATTTTCAAGCTCAGCCTTAGCTTTCATTTTCCACAGCTTCTGAAGCTTGTTGCAGGAAGCATGAACAACTCCTCTGCAATTGTTTCGTTTTCCAGCCCAGAGCTGTGGAGCTGTGCTGTGAGACCCATGAGATGGTCTGAGCTGAAGAGCAGAAAACAAACCCCTGCAGTGAAGCAGAGGGGGCAGATCTGCTCAGCCCCTGGAGTCAGCTGCTCTCTTTTCAGTCAGGTTTCCCTTACCATACTGTTCCACTCTTTTCACACTCACATCATGCTGCTTCCATTCAAGGGAAACAGTATGAAACCTCATTTTTTGTATTCAGGAGACCAGCGGGTACTCAGCTCTGATGCAGAAAAAAATCATGGTTCAGCTCCTGTTCCCCTTGGACACAAGAATAACACCAGGGACAGACTTGCTGGCACATCAGCACCACAAGATCTGTTCACCTTTCTTCTTTCCCTTTCAGCCCCACGATGGTTTGTAGCACTTATAAAAATTAATATATGTTAAGGAGTTAATGATACCCCTGAATCCCCCTAGAAGGCCTGTTAGAGACCAATTATAAAAGCAAGGAATTACAGCTAAATATTGTAATTATGATTACTACTGTACATGAGCCCCAGCTTGAAACCAAGGTGAACTATCTCTTTGCAAATCATTGCTGACAGCAGGCTGCACCTTGGCAGTCACCCCAGCACAAATCTCCTTTCTAGCTGGCCAAAAGCTGTGAAAGCAGCAAAAATTCCCAGCGTAGACAAAGTCTGAAAGTACATCACTTGAATCTGTCAGCTGGTGAATAGACTCACACACTTCTTCCATCTCCTAAAGCTTTTGGTTTGTGGGAAGCTGCACAGCTACCCAAGGAGTTAAAAGCATTTTGTTATCTGTCCAGGGCAACTGCACTTTTCAGGGGAGTTACAGAGTTCTTCAGTACACAAATGCTTTTAACCCCTCTGCTATAGGCATTGAAACACCACTCATCAATAGCTACACACAAGAAATCTGATTTTCAATAATTTAGGGGATTTGCACTATCAGGTCCCTTGAGGCACTTTTTAAAATCCCACCTATTACGTTTAGCTATAAATAAAGCAGAAGCAGGAAACTGGAAGAGACTGGGTGGGACAAGGAATAAAAGGAAGGAAGGAAATACAAAAAGACATCCCAGAAAACCTAAATTAATTCCTCACAACCCTGTACAAAGGCTGGTTTCTACATCTCAAATACTCCAGGTAGTAAAGGCTTCCTTTGCCTCAACAGCCAGCTATGTTAAAAAGAAAGAAGTGCCTTGCCCATCCAAACCATAAAATTAGGGGACCCTTTGTAAACTTGTTCCTCTTGCCAGTGCTTGGTAAGTTTAGGGGTGCAGGGACAGGATACTTCTGACCAGCAGGCTACCTTCTTGTCTCCTTTGGGCAATGAGGTTTCATGCACACCAACACCATTTGCTTTGTTGCTTTTTCCATAAGTTATTCAAGCCAACAAAAAAGCTTTTACCCTGCAGCCTGTGGAGAGTGTCTCTGTTCACAGGGCAGACAGGACAGCACAAAATCCAACTGTATTAGATGCTTAATCCCAAAGCATTAACATCAGTGAGAAAAGGTGTGTTCTTCCCCCCCAGATGAAGGAGCAGGTTTCACTCACATTCACACACACATTCCTCATTCATGCAACAACAAGCAAAGGAATGTCTTCCAGCCATTAAGTTCAGTCTTCACACAACTCCTTCTGTGCTTATGTACCACACAGTGGTGGAGCCCTGTCATTAAATTTTGTCCTGATTTCCCATATTTAGTCATTACTTATGAAAGATTTATGAACAGTAATTTTTAGCTGGTACTAAGCTTCCCTTGGTAATATATTCCTATGGTGCTTCTAACAACACGTGAGAAATATATTATCCTGCATAAAACCTACACATTAAATTAAAGATTTGGTGGTGACATTAATAAACCTTTCTGTCAAAGTCTCTCACTATGTATGTAACCATTGTGGCTGTAAAGGTACAACAAAGAGAGAAACAAAACCAGGGTGGCAAAGAATGTTTTCCAATTACATCTGAGATTTTGGTTGGAATTCCCCAACAGCTGTAAACAAGGAGGGAAACCTCCAAGTTCAACAAGCCAGAGTCACCTCTTAGTTTGGCTGCCTCTGTATTCCCCACCAGAATAACACAGCTGTTCCTCTTTGAGGGAAAATGCTGCATTTGCTGTTTGAATAGTGAGAGAGATGTAAACACAGGGCTGGCTTTACAGCAGGCTTATGCAGAGGAGCATAAAAGCATTTTCAGTTCAAAAGACAAATTAACTGAACACTCCTGAGGTAATATCTCTGCAGAATTCATTGCAATTCTCCATCAGACTCTATTTTTAGGCTACCTGACAACACCACAATCAACCCAAAAAGGCAGTTTCAATGTCAAAGCATGACCACTTACCAAAACAGCAGATTCTGCTCCAAAATGTCTCTTTACTGTAACATAGGGATTCCTCATGTTCAGATATGCTTTAGGATACACATATGATGCAGTCTGTAGAAAGTTACTATCTTCCATAAAGCAGCATGAGCAAATGACTAGTAAACATGTCATATAAAATAGGCAACTATAAAGGGACAAGCTCCAAGTTACCCAAAAGCACATCTTTAGGGTATTTACTCCCTACTTGACTTTCTTTCCTTCCTTTGTCTCCCTGCACCTCCTGTTGCTCCATCAGGAAAGACAAACTTGCTGCTTCTTGTCTTGTTTGCTGTGCTTCTCCCTGCAACTTTTCTTGAAGTGACAACACATGAAAAACATTTGCAAACTGGCACTTGCAAGCTGAGTAACTTCTAGGAAGAGATGAACCCATTCCTCCAGTAAGCTGGGATGCACAACCTTCTCCTTTAAGCAATCAAAAGAAAGATGCTGTCAGTTAAGTCTGTAAAAAATGGCTTTAGCACCAGCACACCTCAGTTATGTCAAGCTGCCATGACCAAGTGTTACCCTTACATATTGGTAAATTCAAATCCCCTTCAAACTTCCTTCAGGACAGCTGGACTACAGACCCTTGGTAACTTAACAGCAAAGCATTCTCTTCTTTCTTGGCCACCTGGGATTACAATCAGTTCCTCCATTACTTCTGGTATGTTTTCAATAGTTAGCTCAGTGTAAATTTACAGGAGCACTTCCTTGAAATGAATCTGCAAGCAATAATGGCATCTAATAAAAGATATTACTTTTTCCTACAAACTTTCCTTCCATTAGTAGGGGAAAATGATGCCAACTGACTTTGTCAGGCTGTGAGGATTAAACCATTATTTCTAGTATGCTTCAGAAATGAGAAAGTAATTTAAATGTTGGTCACGTGAGTCAATATTCAGCATATTAATTGCATGCATTGGAAGTGCTGGAATTTTTCTGAAGCCTGCCAAGCTTGAGCCATAACAGTTTCTTTTATAAGTGGAGACCTTCCTTGCATCCAGAAGCTGAAGTCCAGAGTCATATGCACACTACCATCCCATTAAACATCAGCCTAAATGAAAAAAGTAAAAAAAAAAATTAAAATTCAGAGATCAATGAGCAAGATGAATGAGCTGTGATTACTTTTTGGGTCAGTATACAAAGAATGTAAGACTACTGGTGGCATACTGCAAGCTAAAAATTAACCCATAACCTTGCCAGTCCATCTGACTGATCCATCAGTTTGTCTCTTTCCATGGAAAAACTCAGGAGCAAAGAGAAGCAGTCAGCTCTGAACATTCCTGTAGGTCAGACACCAAATATTGTTGGTTTCCCCTATACTTGAAAGTTTCTTTTACACTGAATGTGATTTGTACCTACAATGTCAGACAGCTGTTTCTAGAGTCCCAACTCCAGAGCTCTCAGCTATCAGCCACTGCTAACACAAAAAAATTTGTCAGAAAGCACGAGCCTCTAAAAACAAAAGTATATATGGAGGTATCAGCACTGATCCTGACATCTCTTATCTGTTTCCTCCTTACTCCACTTCTGTGGACATAGGAAAGCATCATTCAAAATGAGAAGATGGATTTTGCTTGGAAGATTGCCAGGAGATCCCCATCTACTGGCTTTCATGAAGTACCCGAGTTTGCTAAATGAGTTTAAAAAATACAATTTGTTTTCTGCTTTGGGCATCAGCCAAGTTTTAATTTTTTTTTTTTTCCTCTGATTGCACTCTGCTTCACTTTGCACGGCACTGCACTTCTGCTACACCCAAAGCACAGATTTCCCCAGGAGGTGAGGAGGGAGGTGGCAGCACAGGTAGCGCTCAGCCCGTGGTCAGGCACCCTCCTGTCACCCACATCCTCCACCCAAGAGGCCCAGACCAATGCCACCAACCCCTCTGTCCCAGGACTGCGTGCCCAGCTGCCACCCACCCGGGGACACAAGGCAGGAGCTTCCACAGGAGCTTCCAGCAGGAGCCACGACTTCAAACCATCCCTCATCACCTCAGAGAACGCCAGCCCCAGCCACTCGCTCCCTCCCCACAGACATCCAGCCCCTTCCCGGTTTTCACAGAATCATCCGGGTTGGAAAGGACCTCTGAGAGCATCAGCTTCAGCCCTTGATCCACTCCCCCCGTGGTTCCCAGCCCATGGCACTGAGTGCCACATTCAGTCTCTTCTTAAAAACCTCCAGGGACGGAGAATCCACCCCCTCCCTGGGCAGCCCATTCCAATGCCACATCACCCTCTCTGGAAAGAATTTCTTCCTAATATCCAACCTAAACCTCCTTAAACCTCCCTAAACCTTAAGCCCATGCCCTCTTGTCTTGCTGAGAGTTGCCTGGGAAAAGAGCCCAACCTCCCCCTGGCTCCAACCTCGTTTCAGGGAGTTGTAGAGAGTGATGAGGTCTCCCCTGAGCCTCCTCTTCTCCAGCCTGAACACCCCCAGCTCCCTCAGCCCTTCCTCACAGGACTTGTGCTTTCCCCCCATGCCCAGCCGCCCCTCGCCCTCCCGGGGCCTGTTCATGGTTGGCAGTGAAACATCAGCCACCGCCCCGCCGGCCACGCTCCTTGCGGGACTTATTGACTGCTACGAGCAGACAAATTAAATAAATATAAATATATAAACATAAAATTAAATAAAGTCAATTATTAAAGGAGAAACTACCGGCAGCGGGCAGCAGCCCGGCCCTGCGGCCTACACCCCTCCGAAAAGCCGCGGCCAAGCCCGGACCCGGTGGGTCCCGTTCCCTTGGCAACGCCGCTCCCCCGTCACGTGACCCCGCGCGCGGCCACGCCCTCCCCGCTCCCGTTGCTATGGCGACAGCCGCTTTCCCTCACCCCTCCCATCTCCTCCCTCCCGTCACGTGACTCTCCCCGCCCGGGCTTCCCCCGCCGCTTCCGGGCTGAGGGCGGGGCGGAGGGGGCGCGCGCTGCCGGGGTCTAAGGGGGGGGGCGGGAGGGGGGGGGCGGGGGCGTCCGCCGCGGCGGCGGCAGCGGCTGAGGGGAGGGGAGCGGCCCGGCCGGCAACATGGCGGCACACGGGGCCGGCAGCGCCTGAGCCCGGTGTGTGTCCCCCCTCCTCGGTTCACCGTCCCCCCCCCCGCCTCTTGAGTCCCCCCCGGCCCGGCCATGGAGAGCGAGGAGGAGCAGCACATGACCACGCTGCTCTGCATGGGCTTCTCGGACGCGGCCGCCATCCGTAAGGCCCTGCGCCTGGCCAAGAACGACATCAACGAGGCCGTGGCGCTGCTCACCAACGAGCGGCCCGGCCTCCACTACGGCGGCTACGAACCCATGGAGAGCGGGCAGGGCCCGCCCGGGGGACACGGATCCCCAGCCGGCGGACAGGGACACCGCGGCGGGGACGGGGACGGCGGCGGTGGTGGAGGAGGAGGAGGAGGAGGAGGCGGCTTCGACCCGCCGCCCGCCTACCACGAAGTGGTGGAGACCGAGGTGAGCTGCGGCCTTGCCCCGGGCGGGCTGTCCCGCCGCTGGACTCCTGTCAGGGCGGGTGGGAGCTCCCCGGGAGCCTCCCTCTTGTGGGGGTCCCGCAGAGGGTGCCCCGGGCCCCCGCCTCGGTGCCGGGAGAGCGCCCGCGGGTCTGGGTTGCGGTGGGTGCAAGGTGAAGCAGCCAGGCTTTTCCTTGGCATTCGAGGAATGTGTGGCTACCGTGGAGTTGCTGGGTTTATTGGTGTTGGGTTTTTTTTTTTTTTTCTTCCCCCTCTTGTGCCTTCTTGCATAATCCCGATGTGTAATGACTGTCTAATTTATTTTTTTTTTAACTGTTTGCACAATGTGAGGGAAAGTCCAGTTTGGGCATTACTTTGGGCACAGTTTTATTGAGGTAAGCTAAGCATAAATTCAGAAGCAGAAATACAGTGAGGTGCAAATATTTTCAGAAGAATGTCAAATTTATAATGTCAAATTTAGGCGTGGTCTGAAATGGACCTGAAGCAGATAGAAGTCCTGGAGGATGACAGCCTCTCCCAGTTCTCCCCTTCCTCCTTGTCCACCACTTTCTCATCTCTCTTCCATCCTTTTCCAAAACTCCATTCTCCCCAGCCAGCAGATGTGTTCATGTCCCTTTCATAGAACAATCTTTTAGCACTTACCTGTAAAGCCTTCTCCTCCCCCAGCTCCTTTTTTTCCCCAAACTTATCAGAGTGCTCATATGAAAAAAGTGAATAGTGTCCAGCTGGGGGATGAGAGCAGAAAATCCCTGCTGTGTGGAACCAAAGGGCCACCTTGTGCAGTGTCTCTGTCTCAAAAAGTGGCCAACAGCAGATGCCTGAGCACATGAATAACACCAGGGAAACTCTTGTGCCCTCCCAGGCTTCAGTGACCACTGGATCCTGCACCAGAAATGTGAACTTAATTTATATGTATCTCTAAAAATGCACTTGAGGAGTGCGTGCACGTTCCCTCTTGTACACAGCTACACTTGAACAGATCATCCTTATCCATCCTCTCAAATGTACTGAAGTCTGGTCTTGCAGAATAAAGATATGTGATCCTCCTCTTCACTGAATTAACTGGGTTAGATCCTTAGCTCCTGTAAGCTGCTGAAGGAGTAAGGTGATCCCTGGCACAGCACATGTGCTGTGCAGCAAGGAGTTGCTGTTTAACTGAGTTAAGCAATGGGGAACTGGTTTCTGACCTTCACTTTGAGGGGCTGGTAATGAATGGGAGTTCTGCTGGTTTGCCTTCAGACCTCTGTAGCCATCAAAAGGATGGATTTTCCCATCAGATATAGTTGGGACAGTCTGGGTTGTCAGTGTGACATTTCAAGAGAAGCTGTCAGCATAAACTTCAGAGAAGCACTTTTGGGTTTTTTTTCCCCCCTTCCTGCTACAAATGACAACTCTGACTAAGAGGGTTTTTCTCTCCCATTATTTCAGCCTGTATGTCTGATCAAGCTTATTTGCTCTTTGGTTTCCTTTGCCATTCATGTTCTTGTTTGCTTTGATTTGTATCCTTGTTAATCCTCGGGAGGGAAACCAAAACATTTCAATATAGGTAAATGACTGCAAATCCACAAAGCGTTGCAGAAGGGTTGAAGTATCTTGCTACATGAAACTTCATATAACTTCAGGCCTCAGTTTAGTAGTTGGATTCATTTGCCTGTGAACATCTACCAGTTCCTACAAATAGATGCCAAGCAGTATTTTTGTAATATAGTTTACCTGAAAAAATCCTAAGACTTAGGTTTGTTTCCTGAGCTTATATGTCTAATATTGGAGTACAACCTGGCAGCTTTTGGGGTATTTTAAAAAGGGGGAGGATATCTACTGAGCAGTTCTCATTCTTTTTATTCTTCAAATGTAATCTGGAGCTACATTTAATAAATGACAGCTCTTCTTTAGATGGTTAATCAGTGTTTTTTCCATTCAGCATGAGCTTATGATATATGTGAAGCTGTAGGAAAGCTGTTGCACAAATAGCTGTGTTATTTATTGTAGTCACAGGCATGATGTTGAAACATTTTGTACCCCATGCTAGCGTGTAGTTATTCAGGTGCTATTTCTGTTTTTCTTCAGCTTGATATCATCTGTCTTTCAGCAGCTTTTAGACTGTGTATTCCTCCTTCTCATCATCATACCAGTTCTAACTTTTATTTAGTGGGGAGGTAGTAGTATGTTAGATTTTTTTGTTTGATTTTTGGAATTTCTACACAGGCAACGCTCATAAACATAAGTCAAAAGAGCACATTTATTAGGCATGTTCCCCTAAATAAAATTTTCCAGTCTAGTAGCTTCTTTATGAACAAATGTTAGGATTAATCTTTTTTTTAAAATTTAACAATAATCTTCTTTATGAACAAATGTTAGGATTAACCTTTTTTTTTAAAATTTAACAATAAGAATAAAGGAAGAGAAGTCATTCTCCAAGATGTGACAGGTCTGCAACAGATCTATATTTTGTATTGTATTTACATTTGTATATTGTATTTTGTATTTACATTCTTTTTTTAGCTGAGAACAGTTTACCATGCATGCAAGAACAGATTTATGAATGATTAAACACTTCACATTTTCCCTAATTGCTAACGAATCCATTATGTTTGCATATGCTTATTTGGCTTCTGTTACATAATGTTAAGAGTCTGTGCTGTTTAGTAAGGGTGTTGATCAAAGAAAGGCTTGTCTGTTGGTTTTCTTGGAGAGCAGCACAGCAAACAGATAGATACCAGACTAATCAAGACATTTTCTTTAGATAAGATAGCAAAACCAGTGTGAATTCTCTTTCAGTCATCCAGCCTCTTGGTCTTCAGGGGTGTCTGGAAGTGCTGCAGAAGCCTGAATTTGGAATAACTGGCCCAGAAGCAAGACAGCTGCTAGGAGATGGCTCAAGACACACTCAGTGTTTTAATATTTAAGACTTGAGATGAAGTCATACATAAATTCATTTTCAGGAGGGTTGAAGCTCCAGTTTCAGCAAGCTCATGTCTTCCAGGGAGCGTTTGATTCCGTTTTACATTAATAGCTCCTCTGGAGTTGATGCTGTTAGCATGACCATGCTTAACTCATTGAAAGAAAAAGGGCCAGACAAGTTCAGAAATACAGCAGGGGCTTCACAATCTTTTGGTGCAGCCTGCTTGAAGTACCAGGAAGTTCAACATTGGGTTTATAGTTGGGTTGAAGTTTTGCCCTGTGCTGTGCCAAATCATTTCGACAGGCTGAGAACACCTGCCTTTCCAAGAGGTAACTTTGCCTGTTTGATGTCACTTTGATGTTTATGTCAGTTGCCCAAGCAAATCTGGTGAGTGCATTTTGCCAAGAATCTGGGATTTCTGTGTTTTATTCTTTGAGCAACATGCAGATTTTCATGGTGTGATTCTTTGCCAAGCAGGGAGAGGTGGAAGGATGTACACTCTTCATTTCATATCACTGACAGATAAGCTGTTTTATGAATGGCTGCTAAATCCTTATAATTTAAGATAAGACTATAAATAAATGTGGTGACAGTGTCTGTCAGTGAATTGCCAAGAGTGCTACAAGTGCTGACTTTGATGATCTGTGGAGGAAGGAGATGGAGAAGAGCAGGCCAAGTGACCATGGAGATTGTGACCAGAGAACCTCCAATTACACTGAGGGGTAGGAACCCACTGGGACTGAAAGTGTTGAATACATACCACCACTTTGTATAACCTTTACTAAAATGATCCTGATTTGTTTTTAAACACCTTCTGAGAGTCATTACCATGACCTTTGGGGTAAATTGTGATTAACAGATTGTATTACCTTCCAGCTAGTCCTGACTCCCATAGTGTGCGCTCTTTTGATTTAATTTTTTTTTCATTGATTTTTTTTTTTTTCAGTTGAACGGGATCAAAAGCTCATATACACCAGATTTTAATAGATAAGGTTTATAATAAAACTTGTGCAAGATTGCTTTTGGAGGTGCTGTTTGATGTCAAGAGAAGGGGGTTTTGTAAAAGAAGCAGGCCAGCGACGGTAGCGAGTATCAGTGCCAGGAACATTCTCGCCAGTCATGCTGCAGAACTGTTGTGCTCAAAACCTGATCTCTTCTCATTATTAGAGCTCAGTACTGAAAGCAGTTCTGCCACAGATGCACTGCGTCACGGTGGGTGTGTAATTTAATCTCTGTTTTAGCTTTTAGTGTGTAAAATGAGGATAACGGCGTGTGCTTGATCAGGAGTACCGGGGATGTTAGGCTTGAGAAGTTCTTTGATCCTTGACTGGACAAGCTGTACTTATTTAAAGACAAAAAGGGTCTTTAGCCTTCAAGTAAATGAGATGACTTTCACACTACACTTCTATAAAATTTGAAGTCAGTCTGCTGTTTTGTAAGTAGTGTAGAGCTTTGCAAAAGTGACTATTTCTGGCATTCTCATGTGGAAGTTTCACAGTGTGGCTTGTCTGAGAATTGGCCTTGTAAAACAATTAAGCAATCAAATAAAGCTCTGTGGTGGATTCTGGCATTGAGTCCCTGGCTGGATGCCATCAGAATGTCAAGTGGAATTAGTATTTTAGCACTTCTGGCTTTTGGAATCCCTGTTTCCAAAAATTAGTGGTCCTGGTATAGAAGCTCTGTTTAGATTCTGGTTATGTTAATGATTTCTTAGATTTTTGAAAGAAAAGATCCTGATTTTCTTTCTTGATATAACACAGACTACAAGAGATGCTGCATGGAGTTAGGGAAAACAGGGGTAATACTGAGGCGTGCTGTTGGTTAATTTAAAATGTAACCTATGTTTTGAATAATTTATAAACTCATTATCATGTGGTTGCCAGAGTTCTGGACTAAGATGATCACTTTATAATAACTGGTTCATCAGTGAAGGTGATGCCTGTGGGGACAGTGGAGGTAGGAGACAACTGCATAGGCAGCTCCTCAGCTGGGCAGGAAGTGTCTTTGATATAATGTTCTCTGGAGGCATTTTCTGGTCATCTTCCCAGTGTACAGTGCTATTCTGTGGCAGCTGCTTAACAAGGAAGTGAAATCCTGAGGAAGAATGAGAATAAAAACAAATTAGCCAGTGTTAGAAGTTAATTCCAGCAAATCATTTGGATTGCTTTTGGATTAAGAAACAGTAGCTCTTTGTAGAAGGAGGGCAAAGATGGAAAGGAAGTGCCTATTTCTTTTGTAAGCTCTTATTTTGAAGAAAAAAAAAAAAAAACACCTCACATTGGTGCTGCTGTAGTCATGGTCTTTGGTGTGTGTTTCAGTTTTGCTTCATGAGGCAAAATAATTTTTAAAATGCCAATATGCTCAATGTTTCTTGCCACTTGGTCTTACTGCTTTACAGCAGGTCTGACTTCTGCTCTGATGCCTCTCAAGAGGCATTTCAAGGTTTGTTTTTTTTTTTATACTAGTTATTCATAAATTTTTTAGGGAGACATCGTAGAACTTTAATTCAAACTCTACATCAGCTGCTTTGCCAGTTCTGGTTTCTGTCTTTATATGTCAGGATGCATTTGTGGAGCACAAATCTGGATGAGTGTTTAGCAGTGTTATTGAATTAATTCTCCCTTCCAGAGCTGACCTTTGGTCAGTAAAATGGTATAATAAATACTTATCTAGTGTTTCTGCAGCACTTCTCCATTAATGCCTGGTGTTTTGGCAAAGGGAAAGAGAAGCATTGACTTAAAATTAAGTACTGAAATGCTAAGCATTTGTGATTCGTGGGTTTATTGTATTAAAGCATAATGTTTATCTAATACCACACTAAGTTATTTTGAGTTACTTGGAAAAAAGCAAAAAAAGTATATAGGGTTCTGTGTGTATGGAGGCTTCAGGGTTGGGAGGAGCAATGGTATCAGCTCAGAGGCTCTACACTCTTTGTAGTTATGGTAATGGAGTCAGTTTTTTTAAATATATCCACAGACAATACTGAAAACACAGCAGCATAAATGTGTGAATGTGTGTTCCTTGATTCCTTATGAATGGCATTCTTTAAGATGTTTTCTGTGACCTATTCCTCACCTACAACTAGTTATTAAACTGAAAAATATGTTGCCAAAAATAGTTTTAAAAAACTTGTCTCAGATTCTACTAAATACAATGGTAATAGTGATATAAAAGGTCAAAGGTATTCCTCTCTTTTTTTTAAGCTAAATGTCTTTTTTTTTCACTTGAATGTGATTTTTATAGAGCCCAAATTATTTTGTTTTGCTTTAATGTTTAGTACTGTTCTTGTCTCTGAGTACACAGGGGAATATTGCTTGGTAACATCACACCATCACCCTGGAAATCAGAGACCTGTACCAGCAATGTTTTTAGAAAATCCCTGTTGATCTCTTAAGTTTGCTGAATTTATTTTTATTTTTTAAATTAATATTGTGTTCTTACTCCCCATCTTAACAGTTCTTGGTTGTGAGAGGTAGGAGAAGGGATAGCCATGGGGGGTTTGTGGTTGTTTTGTTAAAATTCCTTACAACTACTAAGAAGGGTTTAGTCTAACCATGCATTCTTAATAGTGCATTTGTACCACTCTGTTAAGGTCAGTGGCCAAAACTTTCAGAACATTCACTGAATAAATCAGAATTTTCTCAGGATGTTTCTGTGGTGCAGTCCACCACAAATCAGCTTCAGTTAGGTAGTCTAACACAGGATTAACTTTCTGTGTTATCCTTTATTTTTCTTTAGTGATAGACTGGTACCATTGTTTTATATTAACATGATTAAATACTAATATTTTGTCTCGGGACAAGACTGTATTTGCTTGTGTTAAGTAGTGCATAGGTAAAAACTTGAGTTAAAAAGCTTAAGTTCTATGCAAAAAGAATAAAATATCTATGAATCTCGCCCAAAAAACTTACTTTCTCTTAGCAGAATGTAAAGCCCAGAAAGCATTCCTGTCTATCACTACTCAGAAACTTGGCATACAGATATCTTCCTGGGGATGAAAATGAAGGGGCAAGATGCTCTATCTGTTTAGGACTTAAACAGTTGAAAACTGTTACTACACTTCACAAATACATGTCTGTCACTCAGTAAAACACTTGGGAAATCACAGTGGGTTTTCTTATTGCCAAATAAGAAACATCATGTGGAAATTCCATATGTGACACCATTTTCTGAGGCTTACTAGTGTTATATTCATAAAAGGATCCCAAGCTTAGTAATATGGGTTGGATGAGTTTGATCTGATGGCAAGAAGAGGCAACTGGGAAATACTTTTCAGTTTTATTCCCACATCTGCTGCTGAAGAAGCTCTTTGAGCCCCTGGAGCACCAGTTTATAAAAAGCAAGTAGATTACAGTTATAAAAATGCAACAGTTCTTTTAAACATTTGGTACCTCCTGCTTAGTGTGCTGAAGTGTAAGTGCAAGGTGGTAGCTTTGATGTGTTTGAAAGCCTTTTAATTCATACCCTTTCCAATCCAGTGGTAGGTAACAGGATATCTTCCTTTTGAGGAGTTAATTAAAAAAGAATTGACATCCAGGTAGGACACTAAAAGCTGCTTTAATCAGTAGTCTGGCAGATAGAGAGACTGTCAAGTCATGACTTCACAATTCACAGCTTCTCCCACGAATTGATGGATGTAATAGATCAGGGAGCAGAGAAATGCTCTGGTTTTATGGGTATTTTATTTACTTCTCTTATGGCCCCTCCACCCAAGCATCCTCCAGCACTTTGCAGACATGAGCGTGGGAGCATCAGCACTTTACAACTGAGGAAACTGAAGCACTGAAAAATGTATTTCCTCATTATCATCTCCATGCTAAAAACTAGAATTTGGGGGTTTTAATTCTGGCTTTAAGCATTTTTTTTTCATTACTGCTTTTGAGGGGAAATAAATTTGGCCCTCTTTGTAGGTACCTAGCAAAATGTGGTGGTGGTAGGTTTTTTAACAATACAGTGAAGCATCAAAAAATGGGTTTTCTTGGCTGTGAAATGGTGCTCATTTTGTGAAAATCATTTATGAGGGGTATGAGGATGAAGGTCTGCTTGGTATCTGAGAAAGTCTAGGTGAAAAAAAAAAAGTCTTTGGGGTTCTGTTTTGTAAGCTTGACCAGATTCAAGAGCACATACTGTGACTGAGCTCTGGTGATAATAAATTCTGCTAGTAGCATTCTTTCTAAATCACATTAACAAATTGAATTTACAATTTGACTGTAATTTCATTGCTAAGACTGCCAATTAGCATCAAAACACTTTAGTAAACTCCTTGTTATTTTATGTAAAGTCACCAGCGTGGTAAACATTAGTGGCTTTAGTTAAACAATGTTTGATGAGTTAATTACCTGAACACTGCAGCAATATGTTTTGAGGCTTTGAACTGTGAACTTTTGGCAATTAAAGTTAATTTATATTTCATTTTATGTGTGAGGGCTCATCTTTGCTCTGTGGTAGTTCCGTGGAAGGTTTTACACTATGAACTTACACAACGTTTTATTGATCGGATATTTAATGATTTTTATTTATTCAGCCTTGAAAACAACTCTGGGAGGGGCCAGGTCCCCAGAGTGAGGATCTTGAATCAGTGTTGGAGGCTGTTCACGTGAGGTTATTTCTCCAAGGAGCCCGTGTGTGTATGTTTAGTCAGAAATGTATTTTCACACCATGAAAATAAGCCAGAAGTCAAGTAACGCTCATAGAATGGGGGAATCTCCAGGGCTTTTGTGTGGGAAAAGCTTTATCAGAAGGCATGAAAATTATGTTAAAGGTTTGCCAGGAGAAGTTTTTTGGTCTCAAAGAGTCTGACTGCAGAATGGAGAATAGGCACAGGGTGTGTGCTGTGCCACGATTTCCTAGCTTGGAAGAGAGATGATATTTACAAGCTATTAAACAGTTTATCTTTGACCCACTGGCTGCTAGGAATAATTTTTTTGCTTGCTTTTTTTTTTTTTTTTTTTTTTTTTACTGTTTGTGGAGAATATACCTACGAATCCATAACATGTCTGATGCCACTCTTAATATTTTAAATTAAAATTAATATATTAATATAGTAAATATATGTTATATATAATGTATATGTTTATATACATAAACATGTATATATATGTACATTTTAACATGTGTATATACATTTAACACGTGTATATACATGTATATATACATTTTAACATGTATATATGTACATTTTAATATATATTATAAGCATAATATAAAATATAAACATATACATTATATATATAATATATATTAAAATTAATATATTAAATCTGTTCAGCCAGAATTTCACAGTCCTGATGTGGATTATCAACTGGCAGGCACCATTCTTCAGTCATCTATTTTAGGGAAAGAAGGTAGTTTTTATATATATATATAAAATATATATAAAATATATATTTAATATATATTTATATAGTATATATTATGTATATAAAATATATATAATAAAGTTTAATATATATAAAATATATTTTACTTATAAAATATATATTTATATATAATATATATAAATATATAAAAATATATAATATATATTTTATATATATGTAAATATATAATATATATAATATATATTTTTATATATATATAATTTTTTTTAAATTATGTAACTCCCCCCCAAAAAAAACCCATAAAACCATTTTTCAGGAGGCTGACACAGCCTTGTGTACCATTTATTTTCATGTGTAGCATACTCTTTTTTTTTTTTTTTTTTTTAAAAAAAGCTTTTACTTCACCAGCAGCCCAGTGAGTGGAGTGTGCAGTGACAATTCCTGGCTCCTCAGTTCCCAAGTGTGAATTGTGGCTGCCTGCCCCAAGCTGTGATGTGTTACAGATCCAAGTGTCAACACTCCAAGAGTCATCTCCATCCAGCCCCTGCTGGTGAGTGAGCCAACTCAGCATTGTGCAAGGGCTGAGCTGGCACTGCACCTTCCTACTGCAGCTGCTCTCTGCTCTTAATAGGACCCCTCAGTTTAAAGAGCCATACACAAGGCCATTTAAAATTTGGATGTTGAACAATTTGGGGTTGATTTTTGTGGTTTTGTTTTTTT
This sequence comes from Heliangelus exortis, assembly GCF_036169615.1. Classification (NCBI taxonomy): domain Eukaryota; kingdom Metazoa; phylum Chordata; class Aves; order Apodiformes; family Trochilidae; genus Heliangelus; species Heliangelus exortis. The sequence continues at coordinate 4,879,218 of NC_092429.1, forward strand.
TTTTTTTTTTTTTTTAATGGAGAGACACTATGAAAACCCAGCAAATGTCTTTAAAGAGACTGCTACTCATCCTAGATATAAGAAGCAAGACTGAAGTCTACAATCCTATAAACTGAATGTAGCAATAATCTCCAAAAAAAAAACCAGGGTGTTGAATTTATTAATGGTTTGAGGGAGATCTGGGCACTTGTTTGAGACTGCTGCAGTTTTCACAGTAGCTGTGAAGCTACTTGGATGTGGTAGGTTCTAAAATTATCTTGATGCTTTCTTCATAGGGTTTTAGTAGCAGAAAACTGACAAGTGAGAAGACTTTTCTAATTTGTGGGATGTGCCAAAGATGTGCTGCTTCAGTGCAAAGACTTCCCATTGTTACTAGATGAATATTACCAGCATTGCACCCATTTTTATTTCTTGTGTAAAACCCCCATCTTATCACTGCTGGGAGACTCAACCCAGCGAAAGGCCAGATGTATCCTTAGGGCAGTTTATGGTAATTCCTTTTCTTGTGGGAGCTGGGGGTGTGGTGAGAAACCTGTTATTTCACCCTTTCCTTATAAATTGCCATGGTATTACAGACTTGTGTGGAAAGAGGTGAATAAAGAGCAACACTGCTTAGGTGGGGATGGGGAAGCAGAACACCAGCTGGAGGTTTTCAGCAGCAACTGGAGGTCTGCACTGTTATTAGACTGCACCTTTGAAACTAGTGCTAGCCATGGGTATTTTTGTTTAACATGGACTTTTTTTTCCTCCAGGGAATGGTGCAATCCTAGCTCAGTTACTGTTGAAATCATTTGTTGAAATGCTGCTTTCCTTTGCTGCAAGTCCAGGCTCAACTGAAATGTGGGACCTTACTGTGTGTTCATATTAAGCAGAGCCTACTTTTTATTAGAATAATCATTGTATTGCACGCTGTTACTGCAAGGGCTTCTTTAAAACTGCATATTTATTTTCTGCAGGAAATGGGTTTGTGTACTGGATGGATGTCTTTTACAACAGCTCTAAATTTATCTGTGGTTTGTTTAGTCAGTACAACAGGATATTTCCTAGAAAACCTTTGCTTTTAAATGCTTTCAGTATCTTTTCGTTTACATTTCCAAATATTTCTCCAAAACTCAAAATATTTAAACAGGGCATGATTTGTTAGATGTGAATTACATTAGTCTTCCAGATACAACACTGAATCAGACAACTATGGTTTCAGAAGGTGACATTCAAGTCTGTTAAACTGTAGCATCCCATAATGACTCCCATAAGGATTAAACATCCAGCAGAGGAATGAAAAAGGTGGCACCTTACTTCCCAAACACTGATGTCAGGTTTTTCTGAGCTCTACTTTCTGTTCCATCCTGGTAAACTTTACTAGCAGGCTCTGCAGTAAGTTTAGCTGCTGTGTGCTATCATCACTTGTACCAGTGAACTTAAAGAATAAGCTCTACACAATTGTTTCCTGGGCTTAATATTTTTAAATCATGGTGAAAGTGATAGTGACACATTTACTTTTGAATAAACAGGTCCAGCCCTGCAAGTAGCAAGTGTAGGGAGAGAGGTGGGAGCTCACTTGTCTGCATGCACTGAATTTTTTAGATATCCTGTCCTCCTGAGTTCAGTTCTTTTCATTCACTTTATTCCTTTCTGTTTATTCTGTTCACTTTCCTGACACTGTTTTTTAGACTCTTGAACATCTGTCCTGCTTGTCCTTCCTCCCTGCAGGTGTCTGCCTTCTTTCTCAGGGAGTACCATCACCACACTTGTTTTCTTCAGGCTCTGGCACTTGCTCCTGGTTGCTGCCAGCCCTGATCCAGCTGTTCTTGTCCTTTCATGCTGCTTGAGCTTTTCTGCCCTTGGGAAGGAGGGAAACTTAGTCCATGTGAACTCTTTGACACATTGGGTAGCTAATGTCTAAGTGAGGTTAAAAAATAAACAAAAGAAAATAAATGGCTAACTTGTCTACTTTTTTTTTTTTTTTTTTTTTTTTTTTTTTTTTTTTTTTTGGCACTACTGAGTCATTTACCTCATTTGGCACTTAGCAAGGAACATGGGGCTACTTCTGTGTTCTGCCTGTACACAGGAACAGCTGCTGTTGGGTGGCACTAGCAAGCAATCTTTTAAAGCTGAGCTGCAGGGATCTGCTTGCTTTTTCCCATTTTTTTTCCAGACATTTTTCCTATCACTCATTATTTTGACTTCAGGAGAAGGACAGTTGTACTTTCCTTTTTGCACAACTATATTTAAGATGTACATTTTTCTTTATTTTGCTTTTTGCTCTCTAATTAACTACTAGATCCTGATGTACTCTCTTGTGTTTCTTAATGAGGTAGGGTGAGAAGGTGATGAAATTGGACTCCCTTAGAATAAACTGTTCCATATTCTACAGCAGTTGTTACACAGAGGATTAATATGCAGATCTGTGAAGATCAAGGTTTGTGTTCTACAGTCTCTCAGAGACTGGAAATACTTAACCACTTGACTCTAGGATCTGATAGGCTTAAGGAACAGGATTTGCCACTTAAATAGACAATTAGTTAGCAATTAAATATGTACATACAGTGGTTGTCACCTACACAAAATAAATAAAGGTATGTGATCACTTCAAATTGAAATATTAAATTCTAGTTTGAAAAGCACAAGCAGTCTTAGGGTTGTTGAGGTTGGAGATGTTTGTTACAAGCACAGCTTTTTCTGAAGCTACAAAATCCTTTATAAAGTGTTGAGGAGAGAGAAATAAAAATTTTTTCACTGAAGTTTCTTTCTGTTCACAGAAAAATGATGAAAATGGGAATTGCTCTGGTGAAGGTATCGAGTTCCCAACAACCAACTTGTATGAGCTGGAGAGCAGAGTTTTAACAGATCACTGGTCCATACCCTATAAGAGGGAAGAGTCTCTAGGCAAGTGCCTAATTGCATCCACCTACCTAGCAAGACTGGGTAAGTTCTCTTTCTACTCATACAAAGATTTCAGTGACAATGTGGCAAGCAGTTAGATCTTTAATTTTAATCTTGAGTTATTTACTTGGCACCCTGCACAACAATCACATCTCTGTGAAAGTGGTTAACAGGGAACTCTTCTAACCTGTGCTGTGAAAAGAAAGTCAGCCTCTTTTTTTTTTTCCCCTAAAGTAATCTGTTTACTTCTTTTTTTTAAAAGGTGAAACACATGCTTCTTTATGTTCTAATAATTGTAGGAGCTACTGTTTTTCAGAGCTGATTACTGTCTCTTGTTTAGATGGTGCTGGTTGTTTTCCATTAGTAAAAACAAGCTGTCATCTCAATCCACGCTTGCTTAACCTGCAAGTTTTCCCTAGTGAAATGCTTATACTGCATTAGACCTAAAAATGTTCTGTATTAAGTACTTTGGCAGGGGTTGAGGATGTTTTGGAGGCATCATGCCCAGCCACTGGTAGATAACAAGAGTTGCAGATATTTTTTTTTTTCATCATGCCTGTTGGCAGATTAAAGGGGGTTATAATCTGTTGGGAAAAAGGAAGTTGTTAGTTGGTTCTTGTGTGATTCTTTGTTTCTTTGTGTGTGAAAAGTGTGTACTTAAATTTGGGGTTGGGTGGAGGCTGTGAAGCACTGGAAATGATCTGAAGCTGGTATCTAAGTTACAAACTTGGAAGGGAGAAAAAAGGTGCTAATGGTGCTTGAAGAAGTTGTAAAAGATGGAGCTTTGGGAAACTTGTTTTTTCTGAAAGTCAGGTTCTTGAGTCATGCTTCTTTATGGCTGGAAAAGCATGCTGGGTGTGAATGAACACATTTATTACTGCTGGTTTGGGTTGGTGTTCCCAAAAACTTAAAAATGAGCTCATTGAGGTAATAGTTAAAAGTATTTTTTGTTTTAAGTACTTTTAAAAAGCACTCTTATTTCTTCTGCAAAGGTCTTTCTGATTCTGATGAGAACTGCAAGAGGTTTATGGACAGATGCATGCCTGAAGCATTTAAGAAGGTGAGTATGTACAGTAGACCAATGCACTGTTCATGTTGGAAATTCTGTTTTGTAAACCAGGCTTCAGAAACTGTAGTAACTAGTGAGTAAATTCTTAGATTAAAGTAGGTCAGATTATTTTCCTAGATTAAAATTATACATCTATTAAAATCATACGAAGTCCAATTTTATAGTTTTGGCACATAGCCTTTTTTTTTTTTCTTCTTCTTTTATTTTCTTTACCCTTTTTTGCTTTCTTAAATGAAGAGTTCTGTAATAATTAGTGGGCCCTGAAGATGAGTTTAATGACCCCTGGAATGGCAAGTCCAGAAATAATTTCCTTTAGCTCTCTCCTTTCTGCTCCTTCTTTGGAAGGTTACTAAATTCTTTCTTACTTCTTTGCATGATCTGTTTAGAATTGGTCTTTCCTCTCAATGCTTAGTGCTTAAAGCCTAATGTGCCTCTCTGGCTGTTCTTTGGGTTACTGAATTTTCTCTACAGAGTTCCCCATAACAAATTACTGCCACTGGTCTGTCCATTTTGGATATTGTCTAAATTTCTTGCCCAATTTTTAGAGCACACGTGTAAAAACATGTATTACACCATTTGAAAAGTTACTCAGTTCTCATCTTAAAATATTGAGACTGTAAGTATATTTTAGGAAGAGAGAAATTTAAGGGAAAAATAATTTTTCCATTCACCTGAGTAGTAACTTTACCTATAATGCTTTTAAATCACTTGGTATTTTTGTGATATTAAATAAACACTGTAGATTGCTCTTCCAGAGGGATTATCTGTGGAAATCTAAACTCAGATTACAATCTAGTAAATAATTGCAAGGAATTCTTGCTCCTTAAAATGGTGCAAAAAGTAAATATTTAAATATTAGTATTACTACCCTGAGTATTTAAGGTAGTAAGCTTTCTAACTGCTTACATCCAGGCACAGCTAGCAGAAGTTTGCAGATGGGAGTTTGCTGTCCTTTGTAAACAACACATTAGACCAGATTTAAAGAACATATTTCAGTAGGTGGGAGAGCAGCACTAAATACCTCTCTCTTCATGGTACATGTTCTTTGTTTTCCAATAGAAATGGCTCAGAAAAAGTGATTTGGTAAACAGCTATTACAGCTGAATCACTGCAGCTTTGTGGCATACCTACTGGAAGATTTAATAGTTGTCTTCAATCTGCTGACAAATTCTTTGCATATTAGTTCTTCTTTGCAAAGGTTACTCTCTTCACTAGTGCATAGAAATGGAAAGCACTTTGCTTTGCTACGTTTTATTTTCTGTCATAAATGGTGATTTAAGGTGTTGTTCAACAAAATTACAAATTTAACTCTTGCTGAGCCATCAGTGCAAAATGAGCATCTAAAAACCAAACCAGTGTTTAGTACACTCTAAGGAAATATTTGCTCAGAAAACAGTCTCAGGGGTTGATAATTTCCTTCTGTTCTGTCTTTGTGCTCCAACTTCAAAAAATGACATGTGGGTTTTTTGCAGCTGTTGACATCCAGTGCTGTTCACAAATGGGGAACTGAAATCCATGAAGGAATATACAACATGCTTATGCTGCTAGTGGACCTGGTTGCAGAAAGAGTAAAACAAGATCCTATTCCTGTGGGCCTGCTGGGTGTACTTACAATGGTATTTGACTCTTTACAGTTCCTAATATTTGGGTATTTGGCATCTTATATTTATGCTGCTCCTGCTTTTTCTAAATGTATTTAAGCTGTAGTGTTTTGTCTTCCCATTGCTTGCTGGAGGTTTTTAACATCCAGTAGAGAATTCATAATGGGATCAGTGCTGTTCCAAACTTGGGAAAACCAGTGCTCTCAATAAAAAAAAAAAAAAAAAAAAAAAAAAAAAAAAAAAAAAAGAAAAGAAAAACCACCAAGAAAAAAAATAAGTATCTCAAGTATCTCATGTGCTCTCAGTTCACTGTATTTTTTAGAACTGGTACTTGGAGTTCATCCCCCCCTTATACATATCCCTGGTTCACATGGATTTTGTTTGTACAGATTGGAAGCTTCAGAATGCTTTATACAGTGGGACAGGAGCAGGGCTCTTACGTTCAACTTTTTTTTTTTTTTTTTTTGCTTGATCTTAAACTCTTAATGAGCAGATATTATCATGATAAAGTGTGAGACTGGCATAAGCTGTGCTGTTCATTGCCATGGGCTTTTCTTTCAAGGCTTTTAACCCCGACAATGAGTATCACTTCAAGAACAGAATGAAGGTGTGCCAGAGAAACTGGGCAGAAGTCTTTGGGGAAGGGAACATGCATGCTGTCTCACCCATGTCCACTTTTCAGAAGGTGAGCATTGCCATGCCCTAAAATTTAACTTTTTTTTTCAGATGAGTAGTTATTTATAACACCAGAAAGCTTAAATGTGTCACCAGGAATTACAGCAAATAAATCTTCAGTGTATATTGTGTAGAAATAAACTTTTCTTCTTGCACTCTCCCAGTTCTCAGTTAGGGGCTGACAGTTCTTTCAGATGGGTGGGTGTAAAAAAAGGAGGCTTGGAGGTGTTGAACTTCTGTGTTCAGAAGACACATTTCTGGTCCCAGAAAGAAAATTCTCTGCCTGGTGCTTTGGGAAAGGTTCTTTAGTAATGTTCCATGCTGCTAACGTGCTATAAATATAGTTGCTGTGAGTCAGCAGCCACAGTGCATGCTGTTACCACAGCACATGTTCAGTGATGTCTAGAAGAGTTCAAAAAAAGGATGATGCTGCTGAGAACCTCCCAGAGCTCCATCTGCATGCACAGTAATGGAGCTGTTACAAACACATCTGTTTTCTTTGAAATTATGGTGCATGCAGTTGGGGTGTGGGTTAATGGGCTGAGTGTGTCTATCCAAATCTGCTGCAGAAGACAAATGTTTAGCACTGATTGTTGCAGCTGCTAATTTGTTAATATTTTAATTGTTCCAGGAGCCTCATGGGTGGCTGGTGGACCTGGTAAACAGGGTATGTAAATGTAAACCAAGCAGAAATTGTATTTGTCACTTGAAAATTCAGTGGGGCTTAGAGAATTTTTGTCCCTGTCCCCTCTGACTTGTTTGACCACTCTTTACTTTTGTGACAAGCACAGAAAGTTGTTTAAGATTTTAATCCTGCATATATCCAGAGAAAGGGCCTTGCTAAATAAATCTTGATGGGTTGCTGCCTTCACCCTTGAACTACTTTACCCTAACATGATAACTGTTCCTAGAGGAAGTTGAGAGCTCAGCTTAGGCTGCACTGCTGTTTCCCAGTCAAAAGTGCTAGGCCAGTCAGCTGTTGCTATTTATGATGTAGCTTTCTTCCTCATACCCATTTTTACCTAAAACAGAGTTTCTAGCTTGATGTTTAAATTGGTGCCAGGTGTAATTCCATTCACCTTGATGCCCCTGAATTCCTCTGAAAACACAAACCTTATGTAAAATGTGATGTTCCATGGTAAAGGATACATGCTGGCATCCCAAGGGCTCTCTGTGGAGCATGTTCTGTAACAGTTATTTAAAAGGTAAAATACTGTTGTTCACTAATATGCTACTATTTTATTTCAGTTTGCAGAGTTGGGTGGATTTTCAGCAATTCAGTCCAAGCTCAATTCAGAAGATATTGAACTTGGGGTAAGTTCATCTTCTGTCACAAGACTTTGCCCTTTCCTGTACACATCTCATGTAGGACAAGCAGGATCCCTTCTTTCAATGTTCCTACTTTTGCTTTGGTACCAGAGCAGCATTCCCACAGAGCCCTGGAAAAGGACTGTCAGACAGGAGGTCAAATGAGGTTATGCAGAAGAATCCTGACTGAAGAGCTTTTGAGACATCACAGGAAATAGGGGGGGTTCATGTACCTTTCTGGCTAACAGTCAGGCTTCCAGTTAGACTCAGTCAGTCTATTTTCACTGTAAATTTGAAAGTGTGTCCCTGGTTTTCTGTTTGCTTCAGCTGTAGCTCTATTAAGCCTCAAGTGACTGGACTTCTATCATTTTTTAAGGAAAATAAAGTCCATAGGAGCACAGTTAACTGTCTGATCCTAAGCAAGTTTTCAAGAGCTGTGTCTAAAGCTGCCTGGTTCAACAGTTCTAAACTGTTTGTGGTGACAAAGCCTAACTTGTTTAGTGTTGGTTTCCTAACCTGTACTCAGGAGATTTTAATAGTTTTTCAAGCTTTGAAGAACAAGGAGGCTAAGGGAAAACCACATCATTCAGGTCCCTCAGGGAAGATAAGTCTAATTTCAGTAGAATGCCATTTGGAGAGAATTCATCTTCTTTTCTGGGGGCATTGTTATTTTCTGCTTTATAAAGAGAGAGCTTTATATACAAGTGCTACAGAAGAATAAAGAAATTTTATTTAAATCCTGATATTCCAGTAGAAGCTTTGTTTTTTATTTTTTTTAATGACTGTTAATTGCTTGGTTAGGAAATCTGGTTCAGCATCAATTAATTTAGACATTTGATTTCAATGGTACACAAATTTTACAGTGTGAGAAGTGAGAAGTCTGAGAATAAATTTTTATTATTTATTGGTCAACAAATGTCTGTATACATTTGACCTCCTCATGAGAGCTATCACAGGAAAATCATAAAATATTTTGGGTATATAATCCCAGATACAGTTTCAGTTCTTTAGGTATATAGGTTGGATATAAATTAAATAAGAATAAAAACATGCATTGAAGAGATCTTGATGTGTATATAACATTTATAAAAACATTCTCCCAGTTCATGCTTTGAGGAAAAAATTTGCCACATGGCTTTAACCTGAAGCCACACATTCCCACTTACCAGTTCTGTAGAGAACAACCAAAATGTGATGCATCACTTTCTGCCTGTTTATTTCTGTGACTGAAACAGGATTAGAGAGAGAACACTGAAGAAGAATAATGAGAGGACCAAGATGAGTGAACACTGGGAAGGCCTTTTTTATTTCAGACAAAAACTATCTAAAATATACTCTATGCTGCAGAGGGAGTCACTTTGCTGAGTGACTTCATGAAAAGGAGTTGTACACCAGAATCAATAATACTTATTCACCTTCACTTGCCTTTTCAGGTATAGCTCACTAGCTCTGAACAGTTCTCTTATGTGTGCTTAAATACTTGTTCTGTTTCTTTCAGGCCATCTCTGCACTAGTTCAGCCATTTGGAGTCTGTGCAGAATATCTTAACTCTTCTGTAGTACAGGTAAGATGCCTTTTGGTGTGAGTTCCTTTCAGCAAATAGTAAAGCCTTGGAATGTGATGGTAGAAGTTTGCCCAAATTTAGATGGAGCTCACTGTGTTACAGTAGATCTGAGCAGTGTGGTATCAGAGAGACAACTACATGAGAACCTCTTCTTTTTATCTGAGGAGTTTGAAAAAACAGAGGGCTGAAAATCAGCTTACAGCTGTGCTGGGGTGAAACTGGTGACTAAGTCAGAAAGCTTTGACAACTCACCTAGCATAAAGTACATTTTAAGCATCCTGAGGCTGATGGATGGAGGGCTCAGACAGTGTTCAGATTCATTTTCTAAGCACAGTGATCTGCAGTTGCTTATCTACAGCTGCAGCAGGGAGAAGTTTGCCACTGCCATTAGCCAGTGCATCAGTGTGAAGCATGTGGAAAAAGAGTGTTAGCTTGCTGGATGGATTTAGTTTTAAATTTAACTTTCTGACTGAGATCAAACACGTCCATATGAGAGTTTATACTGGAAAAAAGTGTGATATATTTGTATATGCAGATATATCTGAGGCTTCACACCTCCACTCACAAAAACTTTCAATTTATTAAGTGACTGAAAGTCTTTATTTGAACAGAGGATAGTTTAGAAGCCACTGAGAGTCAGAAACACATATAAACCTAATAACTGGTGCATTTTGGAAGATCTTTTTTGGTTTTCAGCCTGTATTGTGGTGATCTGAACTGGTTTCTTTCTAATTGCTTCTTTTTCTGGGCATACATAGTGGGATAGTTACATGTTGTAGGTGTTGCTTTATGCCTAAGATAATTGTGAGCTTTCAGCTGTGCATTTCACTTTGCCACAGCCAGATCTTCTGAATAATGTAGCTGGTTTCAGGAAACACAGAGTGATTATCATACCTTTTCTCACATTCTTTAGCCCATGCTGGATCCGATCATTCATAAAATGATTAAATATGTACAGAATGTAGAAGAGAAGGACCTGAAAGACAAGGTAATGTTTTATATATTAAATATTTAGGAAGAACTTAACTGCTTCTTGGAAATGCTGACGATGCAGACTGGAACGATAGCTTTATTTTCACTTGCAAAAATATAATCTGTTCTGAATTCTGACTGAATGACACAAAAGAAAATACATTTACCCAATTCCATTCAATACTCTTTTCAGTAGTTATCTGATGTTACAATGCTTTTTAAAATTTTTTGTTGCTGTTGCTATCAAATATGGTTTTGTTGGTCCCCTTCTGAAGTGTACAGAATGCTCACTTCTCTGCCTTGAAGATGCTGACTGCCTTGCAGTCTGTTAAATTCTTATGATTCATGTGGGTAAACTGTGCTAGCTGTTTGCTTCTCAGAATTTGGTAATTGTTGATAAAATGTCTTTATAACTTGTGACTCCTTCCTCTGTTGATCTGAATTTGGCATTCGGTTCTGTGAAATGTGTGAGCAGTGACTTTTTTACTTTGACTTAAAATGGTTAATTTTAAACTGGAAAATATGCATGTGTTGTGTAATGGCAGAGGAGCAATTTAGTACACCAAATCTGTAGCAAGAGAGTCCACTCTAACCCAAGGTTTTGCTGTCTCAGAATTTCTAGTGTGCAAGCCCTTTCAGATGAACGTGCTACCATATTTCATAGAGGAAAAAACCTGCACTGGGTCACTAAACCTACTCTTTGTGAACCAGTGACATCTGAAATCTGTCTGTCTTTTTTTTTTTTTGGTGTTGTTTTATTGTTGCTTTTTGTTTTAAACAGAGACTTGTCAGTATCCCTGAGCTCTTGTCTGGGATCAAGCTGCTGTGTATGCGCTTCCAGCCTGACCTGGTGACTGCAGTAGATGACCTGAGGCTGGACATCCTGCTGCGCATGCTGAAATCCCCTCACTTCAGTGC